>NC_060119.1:908150867-909450510 GCF_021461395.2 Schistocerca americana
TACGATAGTATATGCCAACACCATGAGTAAGCAAAGGACTTTGAACTGCACCACATGCATATCTTCGACGTACGAGTTGAGTCCTCTCAATATAACTACACTACTGGCCATTAAAATTGCTACACCACGAAGATGACGTGCTACAGACGCGAAATTTAGCCGATAGGAAGAAGATGCCGTGATATGCAAATGATTAGCTTTTCAGAGCATTCACACAAGGTTGGCGTCGGTGGCGACACCTACAACGTGCTGACATGAGGAAAATTTCCAACCGATTTCTCATACACAAACAGCAGTTGACTGGCGTTGCCTGATGAAACGTTGTTGTGATGTCTCGTGTAAGGAGGAGAAATGCGTACCATCACGCTTCCGACTTTGATAAAGGTAACGGATCGTGCAGCCGCGTCTCGATCCCTGACCCAACAGATGGGGACGTTTGAAAGACAAGAACTATCTGCACGAACAGTTCGACGACGTTTGCAGCAGCACGGACTATCAGCTCGGAGACCATGTCTGCGGTTGCCCTTAACTCTGCATCACAGACAGGAGCGCCTGCGATGGTGTACTCAGCGACGAACCTGGGTGCATGAATGGCAAAACGTCATTTTTTCGGATGACTCCAGGTTCTGTTTACAGCATCATGATGGTCGCATCCGTGTTTGGCGACATCGCGGTGAGTGCACATTGGAAGCGTGTATTTGTCATCGCCATACTGGCGTATCATCCGGCGTGATGGTATGGGGTGCCATTGCTTACACATTTCGGTCCCTCTTGTTCGCACTGACGACACTTTGAACAGTGGACGTTACATTGCAGATGTGTTACGACCCGTGACGCTACCCTTCAAATGGCTCTGAGCACTATGGGACTTAATATCTATGGTCGTCAGTCCCCTAGAACTTAGAACTACTTAAACCTAACTAACCTAAGGACATCACACAACACCCAGTCATCACGAGGCAGAGAAAATCCCTGACCCCGCCGGGAATCGAACCCGGGAACCCGGGCGCGGGAAGCTCTACCCTTCATTCGATCCCTGCGAAACCCTACATTTCAGCAGGATAATGCACGACCGCATGTTGCAGGTCTCTCACCAATTGAAAACGTCTGGTCAATGGTGGCCGAGCAACTGGCTCGTCTCAATACGCCAGTCGCTACTCTTGATGAAATGTGGTATTGTGTTGTTGTACCTGTACACGCCACCCAAGCTCTGTTTGACTCAATGCCCAGGCGTATAAAGGCCGTTATTACGACCAGAGGTGATTGTTCTGGGCACTGATTTCTCAGGATTTATGCACCCAAATTGCGTGATAATGTAATCATATGTCAGTTCTAGTAAAATATATTCGTCCAATGAGTACCCGTTTATCATCTGCATTTCTTCTTGGTGTAGCAATTTTAAAGGCCAGTAGTGTATTTTAAAGTGATGTTTGTTTATTCATTCCATGTTTGAGTTATCTTTCATTTCTCGTGCAGCTTCCTGAACAGAAATGTATTTCGTACACGTGTCTTTCATTTGGACACACTCTGTCTCCCGCGGACGTTAAGCCCCGAAATAGTATATATGGAAGAGAATCGGACTGATTACATGATGTTAAGAAATAAACTTAGAAGGAAAACTCCCTCAGATGTAGTGGATAGAACGTTAAAAACTGAATACAGATCAAGCACGAAACAGGAAGCAGGTGTACTGAAGTGTAAAAAAAAAAAAAAAAAAAAAAAAAAAAGCAAAATGGAAACAGTGAACGATCCAAGAACAAGAAGCGCAATAAAGAGCATGCTGAAACAGTTGTAGCGTCGTGGGTAAGTGGTCCTGGTGTCGGACTACCAGAATGGCGAATCGTGTTCAATACTCCGTCGTGCCATTTATTTTTTATTTTTTTTCACAGTATAATGAGCTGTCCGTCCGGTTATTGAAATTTTTGTTTTCTTTATGTAGGTTTGGCAGTTGTCATATTACGCAATGGTTATAGAATATGAGTCATTTGGTAAGAATTCGTAACCGTCATAACTAAATGTGATGAATAATGAGAGCAGGCGAGGTACCACATAGACATCCCACAGAAATGAAAACAGCAAATAAACGGGGGTGATTACGTCACAACAAAGGAATTCAAGACTCAAGACTTCCAAAACGGAACGCAAATTCAAACATACGTATGTTTTGACAGAGCACAGAAAAATTGTGTGATTGTGAACCTGTTGCGTTCATTTGTTGCAGCTTATGTGACAAACTATTATCTTTTCATCATTTCCTTGGGAGTGATCACATTCACATTCATACGTACACCTATATCAGGCAAGGATAAATATCTCACTCACTTGCCAACGTACAACTTAGGTGCGTCGCTAAAAGATTCCTATCATAAGTCACCCGCACTGCCATTAATGCCGTGTATGACAAATCAGACGCGTTTCTTGATGGAGGATTTGGTTCACTTGCCGCCTTGTCATCAAACGTTTGCGGTTCACATTCGAAAGCCACTTCCTTTCAGCTGCTAATAGAGTAGTCGGGCAGAATCAATTGTCATTATAGGTCTCTACCTTACACCTCGCTGTTGCAAACGGACGTGATATCAAGACACAGACACAAATCTGAATAAAGCGAACAGCGAATATATATATATATAGGGACGAGGAAGGTGTCAATGCGGCTCTCCCGTTTTGCAGTGGTACATCGTAACCACTTAACAACGACGCCTTTTTTCTTAGCACCTGATCTATGTTGCACTTCTAGTTCTTGGACCGTCACTGTTTCTATTTTGCTTTTTTTCATAGTCCAGTAGACCTTCTTCCAGTTTTTATGCTTGATCTGTGTTCACTTTTTGACGGGCTGTCCACTGGGGCCTCTTACCATTAAAGCTGAGGGGGAGTGCGATGGGGAGTCTCCCTTGTTAGAAAACTTAAACCTTAAAACGTTTCCAGAGGTCTATGTAGAACCCGACCATAATTTATCGTTTATGAACAGCAGATGAAATTGAAGATACTGCAAAACAGGTAGGAAATCAATGAAATCGGACACCCATAGGTTGAAGGAACCAGTGGCTGTTGAGAGTGTCAAAGGGGACAGGGGAGAGGAATACAGTAGAAGACGAGCGATTAGCTTTCAGAGATGAAACAGGGAAGATAGTTGTTATGTGATCTGAGTCTTTCCCGGCGAATGTGCTGTATCCAAGGTTCTCGGGTGTCCAGCCGGATCCGATCGTCGAAGTTCCACGATATTTCGGCGAATAACCGTTCCGCCATCATCAGCACCACCTGATGATGGCAGAACGGTTATTCGCCGAAATATCGTGGAACTTCGACGATCGGATCAGGCTGTACACCCGAGAACCTTGGATACAGGGAAGATAGTTGAAGATTATATAGGTAAAAATAAAAAGCCTAGTGGAAATCCCTGTATAACACAGGAGATATTGAATTTAGTTGACGGAAGTCGATCCTATCTCTACCCAAGAGATGACACAGGGGAGATAGTTGAAGATTATATAGGTAAAAATAAAAAGTCCAGTGGAAATCCCTGGATAACACAAGAGATATTGAATTTAGCTGACGGAAGTCGATCCTATGTCTACCCAATTTTCAACATTCTTCTCCAACACCACACCTAAAACACTTAGATTGTCTTCTTTTTCAGTTTACCCACGGGCCTTGATTCAGTACTATACAATGCTGTGCTCCAATCACGCGGCTGCTGCGGTTGCAGTTTCGAATCCTTCCTCGGGCATGGATGTGTGTAATGCCCTTCGGTTAGTTAGGTTTAAGTAGTTGTAAGTCTAGGGGAGTGATGACCTCAGATGTTAAGTCCCATAGAGCTTAGAGTCATTTGAAGCATTTTTTTTTTTTTTTTGATCCATACGTATGTTCTCAGAAATTTCTTCCTCAGAAGAAGCCACGAACGACCTCTTTGCCTACGCTCAATCTGCTTTTTAAGCCGTGCTTGCTTAGTCCATCGTGTGCTACGTTGCTTACAACGTAGCAGAATTCCTTAATTTCCTCATCTTTGTGGTTCGCAGTTTTGATGTTAAGTATATCTCTGGTCTCATGTATATTACTGAACCACTATCCCGCAACCCAGTTCTAGATGCAGGTCGCCTATCTAATCTAACGTCTTCCAGGTATAACAAAAACTTCATTTCCAATATTTCGCGTAATTATTCATCGAATTTAGCTATTTAAAATGGAGTCATAGTCTACTTATTAAAAGGTATAATCTTATGTTACAAGTTTAACGCAGTAATATAAGTGCAATGTTACTATAAATGATTGAAGCGATTTCACAGATTTGCTGTAGCTATATTATTTGACATATTGGCACAGTGATTGGCACATACACGGAAAAACTCGAAATCCTTTCTTTTTTTGACACATTCCCAGGGCTCCATACGTGCACACCTACTGATTCTGCAGCTATCAAGTCGATATTTGACTTGTTTCTTCGTTCAGCACACTTTCGATACCTCCACAGCAAACAAAAGCCTCGGTAAGCCATCCTGTACCATGACTAAACTTATCATCCTTTATAAGGGAAAAATTCAAAATACCACCTGCAAAAACACAAGAACCATCAAGGACAACATGGGGAGCAATGCCTTTCAGCTTCACTTCATTTCTCTCCTTGGCCCCAGTACTGATTTCAGTATTCAAAAGCACTGTTGTTGCGAACTCACAGTTCTGATAGGTTTGTTGGTAGAGGAGGCTGAACACCGAATCATTCGCACAACCCAACACAAAAAATCGCATGGCCTGAAATCGGGAGATCGTGGAGGCCACGTCATGAATTGTTCATTATCTTCACCCACTGCAGAGGCATCCTGATCCTTTGAACTGCACATACCATCGCCGAATGGAGTCGCCACTTGGTGGATCCTTGCTGAACTTGGTTCTAAAGTGTCTTCGCTTTGTTACCGCAAAATTTTAACCACATCATATGCTTTCTCAGTGCCTGTCGGTATCATTGCTGCACCATCGTGGCACAAATATGAGGTGCGGCTGCAACAATAAAAATTTTTTTGAGTTTTTCTCTATACGTGTTAAGTTTTGTGACAATTTGTACATTAACGTAGCTACAGCGAAGTTATGAAATCGCTTCAATCATTTAGAACAACCTCGTATTACAATCATTAATTGTGTGTTTGTCTTGCGACAATATAACTGACGTTGCGCAAGTCTTCCAGCTGCAGGTGTAGACAAAAATATGGAAGCAGCGCAAAGACAACAAACTACCGTTGCTGCACAGTCCAGGTTTTACGGCTTTGGCAGCAAGTTTTCCTGTTAGTTTATTTGCGTCTCTGATGGCTGGTTTTGGAGTTTTAGTTCGCCCTGCAATTCCCAGCTATTGAAGCTCCGCTCCTGTTGCACTGATGCTGACACGCTTCACGAGTGTGACATACCATCGTACAATATGCATTAGATGAGTATGTGCCATGCAAGATCGTGAGAGATGGAAAAGAGCCACCGTGGTACAACAACCGATTTAGAAAACTGCTGCGGAAGCAAAGGGAACTTCACAGCAAACACAAACATAGCCAAAGCCTTGCAGACAAACAAAAATTACACGAAGCGAAATGTAATGTGAGGAAGGCTATGGGAGAGACGTTCAATGCTTTCGAAAGTAAAGTTCTATGTACTGACATGGCAAAGAAATGTTGGTCTCATTTCAAAGCGGTAGGTGGATCAAAACAAAATGTCCAGACACTCTGTTTGTCGCACAGATGAAAAAATGGTAGATATCGAAATAGACGACAGAGGGATAGAGAAACAATTAAAATCGCTCAAAAGAGGAAAGGCCGCTGGTCCTGATGGGATACCAGTTCGATTTTACACAGAGTACGCGAAGGAACTTGCCCCCCTTCTTGCAGCGGTGTACCGTAGGTCTCTAGAAGAGCGTAGCGTTCCAAAGGATTGGAAAAGGGCACAGGTCATCCCCGTTTTCAAGAAGGGTCGTCGAACAGATGTGCAGAACTATAGACCTATATCTCTAGCGTCGATCAGCTGTAGAATTTTGGAACACGTATTATGTTCGAGTATACTGACTTTCCTGGAGACTAGAAATCTACACTGTAGGAATCAGCACGGGTTTCGAGAAACGATCGTGTGAAACCTAGCTCGCGCTATTCGTCCACGAGACTCATAGGGCCATAGGCACGGGTTCCCAGGTAGATGCCGTGTTTCTTGACTTCCGCAAGGCGTTCGATACAGTTCCCCAGAGTCGTTTAATGAACAAAGTAAGAGCATATGGACTATAAGACCAATTGTGTAATTGGATTGAAGAGTTCCTAGATAACAGAATGCAGCATTTCATTCTCAATGGAGAGAAGTCTTCCGAAGTGAGAGTGATTTCAGATGTGCCGCAGGGGAGTGTTGCTATTCAAAATGTACATAAATGATCTTGTGGATAACATCGGAAGTTCACTGAGGCTTTTTGCGGATGATGCTGTAGTGCATCGAGAGGTTGTAACAATGGAAAATTGTACTGAAACGCAGGAGGATCTGCAACGAATTGACGCATGGTGCAGGGAATGGCAATTGAATCTCAATGTAGACAAGTGTAATGTGCTGCGAATACATAGAAAGAAAGATCCTTTATCATTTAGCTAGAATATAGCAGGTCAGCAACTGGAAGCAGTTAATTCCATAAATTATTGATCGTCGGTAAAGCAGATGCCAGACTGAGATTCATTGGAAGAATCCTAAGGAAGTGCAATCCGAAAACAAGGGAAGTAGATTACAGTACACTTGTTCGCCCACTGCTTGAATATTGCTCACCAGTGTGGGATCCGTACCAGATAGGGTTGATGGAAGAGATAGAGAAGATCCAACGGAGAGCAGCGCGCTTCGTTGCGGGATCATTTAGTAATCGCGAAAGCGTTAAGGAGATGATAGATAAACTCCAGTGGAAGACTCTGCAGGAGAGACGCTCAGTAGCTCGGTACGGGCTTTTGTTGAAGTTTCGAGAACATACCTTCACCGAGGAGTCAAGCAGTATATTGCCCCCTCCTACGTATATCTCCCGAAGAGACCATGAGGATAAAATCAGGGATATTAGAACCCACACAGAGGCATACCGACAATCTTTCTTTCCATGAACAATACGAGACTGGAATAGAAGGGAGAATCGACAGAGGCACTCAAAGTACCCTCTGCCATGCACCGTCAGGTGGCTTGCGGAGTATGGATGTAATGTAGATGTAGATACAGTTCTGCAGTGACTTTTGCAGCTGTTGTCCTCTTATTTTGCGTCACGGTCCTCTTCAACGACTGTACGTCACGATCAGTCAACACACACTTTCGTGCGCGCTTTGACTTGACGGATGACGTTTCTCGCTTTTCTGGTATGAGGTATAAATATTTAATACGGAGCCTGTTGAAACACCAAACTCATAGGCTACCTTGGTTACGGAAGACCGTAACATACGAGCACCAACCATTTGCCCACGTTCGAATTCACTTTGTTCCGACGTAATGCACTCACGACTGCACAAAACACTGCCCTGACAGCGTCTGTCACTTGCAACGTACTGAGAACACTGCGCAGGTGTCGATCGTCGTCAGGTAAAGCAGGCTGGCTAGTAGCTGCATTTATGCTACGAAAACTTTTGTTGCGGTGTTCTCCTATTTTTGTCCAATGCCTGTATACTCATCCACTATTTTTTTAGAATGACCGCACTCAGCGGCTCCAACAACCCTTATACATAATTTCAAACCATTATGAACCTTTTTCTAGCTGACATGTCCCACAAAATAACGAATGGAACTTATTATCCCTTACTACACTTCCTTTGTTCATTTACTCAACCTTCAGCATCAGGCATAACGTTTAATTTATTTCTTCTTTACACAGTTTGCGGTCAGTATCCACATATACCACTGGATGTACCTGCAAAATAATAGGATTATACAACACATAGTTCAGGAGATACGACCTCGTATATACTGACATGCATAGAAAACTAGCTTTTCCTTAAAACGGAGCCCAAATCACCTAGAATATGTTCATCCAGTATTTCATAATGAAAGCGTTTAACGATTTCCAACAAGATTCACTCATAATTTGAAACGTTTCCTTAATTTTTTCTCTCTTAGATGCATAAAATAAATAATTAACGCAATAACTGATTTGTAAGATGGACAGACGTTTGGAGCTACTGTATTCTTTAAAGAATCGGGATTTACTGATTTCTACCATTCCTCATTACCTTCGTGTTCTTCGGTTTACTCCCAAGCCATATTCTATACTCATTCATTCCTTTCAACACATCCTGTAATTCTTTTTCATTTACACTGAGGACAACAATGCCATCAGCGAATCTTATCTTGATATCCTTTCGCCTTGAATATTTGTCCCCTCGTTGAAGCTTCGTTTTATTTCGTCATTGCTTCTACGGTGTTTAAGTTGGACAGTAGGCGTGAAAGACTACATCCCTGTCTTAAATCTTTTTTAATCTGACCATTTCGTTCTTTGTTTCCCATTCTTATTGGTCCGTCTTGGTTCTTGTACACGTTGTATAGTTCAGATGGCTCTAAGCACTACGGGACTTAACATCTGAGGTCGTCAGTCCCCTAGAACTTAGAACTACTTAAACCTAACTAACCTAAGGACATCACACACATCCATGCCCGAGGCAGGATTCGAACCTGCGACCGTAGCAGCGGCGCGGTTCCGGACTGAAGCGCCTAGAACCGCTCGGCCACAGGGGCCAGCACACATTGTACATTACATGTTTTTTCCCATAGCTTACTTTCGAACATTTTGCACCATTTTATTTGTCGAATGCTTTTTCCAGGTCGGCAAATGCTATCAATGTGTCCTAATTTTTCAGATGTCTTTCTTCTGCTGTCAGTTGTAACGTCAATACTGCCTCTATGTTCACTTACATTTCCGTAAGCCAAACTGATCGTCGTGTAACAGATCCTCAATTTTATATTCCATTGTTCCGTCTATTATTCTTGTCAGCAACTTTTGTGTATGAGCTATTAAAATCATTGTGCGATAGTTCACGCACTTATCTGGCCTTGATATCTTCGAGAATATGTGGATGATGACTTTGCGAAAGTATCTCTGCAGGCTCATAGATTCTACACAACAATTGAGTAGTCACTTGGTTACCGTGTCTCCTAATGACTTCAAAAATTCCGAAGGGATTTTAGCTATCCTTTCTACCTTATTTGATCCTAACTATTCCAGTTAAACTCTGACCAGAGCCGCCTCTATATCTCTTCCACATCGACTCCTCTTGCTTCTTCTACCAATCCATCAGACAATTCCGGCCCCCCTCCCCGCCCTATAGAGCCTTTTAATCTGCCCTTAATAGTGGAATTTCCATTGCCCTCTTAATATGGCCGCCCGTGCTTGCTAACGGACTTTTCTATATGCTGAATCAGACCTTTCGATGAACGTTTCTTTTTCGATTTCTTCACGTTTTTCCTGCAGCCGCGCTCCGACTCGTTGGTGTCACGAGATATGATTTTTATAATCAAATTGAGCGCGTGCGCGCACACACACAGATGAGCAGTTTCTACAGCTTCCTCTACATTTACATACATACTCCACGAGCCACCGTACGGTGCGTGGCGGAGGCTACCCTGTACGATAACTAGACATTTCTTTTCTTCTTCCACAAGCAAACACAGTAAGGGAAAAATGATGATCTATACGCCTCTGTGCGGGATTGCCTTTGCAGTCCTTACGCGAAATGAACGGTGGCGGCAGTAAATTCGGTCTGCATTCAGCCTCAAATGCCGGTTCTCTAAATTTTCTCATTGGTGGTTCTCGAAGAAAATAAAAAAAACCGTCGGCTTCCCTCCAGGGATTCCCATTTGAGCTCCCTATGCATCTCTGTAATACGAGGGCAGTTCAATAAGTAATGCAACACATTTTTTTCTGAAACAGGGGTTGTTTTATTCAGCATTGAAATACACCAGGTTATTCCCCAATCTTTTAGCTACACAACACTATTTTTCAACGTAATCTCCATTCAATGCTACGGCCTTACGCCACCTTGAAATGAGGGCCTGTATGCCTGCACGGTACCATTCCACTGGTCGATGTCGGAGCCAACGTCGTACTGCATCAATAACTTCTTCATCATCCGCGTAGAGCCTCCCACGGATGCGTCCTTCATTGGGCCAAACATATGGACATCCGACGGTGCGAGATCGGGGCTGTAGGGTGCATGAGGAAGAACAGTCCACTGAAGTTTTGTGAGCTCCTCTCGGGTGCGAAGACTTGTGTGAGGTCTTGCGTTGTCATGAAGAAGGAGAAGTTCGTTCAGATTTTTGTGCCTACGAACACGCTGAAGTCGTTTCTTCAATTTCTGAAGAGTAGCACAATACACTTCAGAGTTGATCGTTTGACCATGGGGAGGGACATCGAACAGAATAACCCCTTCAGCGTCCCAGAAGACTGTAACCATGACTTTACCGGCTGAGGGTATGGCTTTAAACTTTTTCTTGGTAGGGGAGTGGGTGTGGCGCCACTCCATTGATTGCCGTTTTGTTTCAGGGTCGAAGTGATGAACCCATGTTTCATCGCCTGTAACAATCTTTGACAAGAAATTGTCACCCTCAGCCACATGACGAGCAAGCAATTCCGCACAGATGGTTCTCCTTTGCTCTTTATGGTGTTCGGTTAGACAACGAGGGACCCAGCGGGAACAAACCTTTGAATATCCCAACTGGTGAACAATTGTGACAGCACTACCAACAGAGATGTCAAGTTGAGCACTGAGTTGTTTGATGGTGATCCGTCGATCATCTCGAACGAGTGTGTTCGCACGCTCCGCCATTGCAGGAGTCGCAGCTGTGCACGGCCGGCCCGCACGCGGGAGATCAGACAGTCTTGCTTGACCTTGCGGCGATGATGACACACGCTTTGCCCAACGACTCACCGTGCTTTTGTCCACTGCCAGATCACCGTAGACATTCTGCAAGCGCCTATGAATATCCGAGATGCCCTGGTTTTCCGCCAAAAGAGACTCGATCACTGCCTGTTGTTTTCAACGCACATCCGTTACAGACGCCATTTTAACAGCTCCGTACAGCGCTGCCACCTGTCGGAAGTCAATGAAACTATACGAGACGAAGCAGGAATGTTTGAAAATATTCCTCAACAAATTTTCGGTTTTTTCAACCAAAATTGGCCGACAAAAAAATGTGTTGCATTACTTATTGAACTGCCCTCGTACTTGCTTGTTGTTTGAGCCTACCGGTAACAAATCCAGCAGCCCACCTTTGAACTATTTCGATGTCTTCCTTCAATCCGACCTGGTGCGGGACCCAGGCACTCAAGCAGCACTCAAGAATGAGTCACACTAGTGTCCTACATGTCGTCTCCTTTACAGATGAACCACAGTTTCCTAAAATTCTGCCAATAAATCGAAGTCGACGATTTTCCCTCCTTACTGCAACCCGTACATGCTCGTTCCATATCATATCGCTTTGCAGCGCTACGCCTAGATATTTAATCGCCGTGATTGTGTCAAACAGCACACTGTTCGCAGAATATCATATGAGGATAGAACAAGCTGAGCTTCACAAGAGCGATGTTTTCTAAAACCATCCTGGTTCGCTACCAGAAGCTTTTACTTCTAGATGAAATTTATTACACTCGAAATGAGAATACGTTCATGTATTCTGCAGCAAACCGATGTTAATGATATCAGACGATTTTCGTGGCGAAGACATCAGTGTGAGTTCAGTATCATGCTTCTCACACTATTGTAGCACGGTTATAGCCTTGTGACACGTTTAGTTATCCCTCTAGAATATGCCACTGGCGGGGTGTCGGGGAAGATGCTTGTGCTTGTTGGTTCAAATGGCTCTGAGCACTATGGGACTTAACAGCTATGGTCAACAAGTCGGGGAAGAAATGAAGTACGAAGATGGTCCGCAATAACTGTCACCCAGACCACAGCTGTTATAGTGTCTCCCATTACTGTCACTGATCCTACGGTAGCTCGGGTATTGTCCCCCATTTATATCAGTGCCCCCAACCTGTTGTAACAAGTAACGTGGTTCATTCGACGATGCTACGCGTTTCTATCCGTACACGTTCTAACCTCAATGATCCCATGCCCATTGCAATCGCAACTGACGATGTTGTTGGGCAACATGGAAACACATAGATGTCGTCCGCTGGGGGGCCCCGTGTTCAACAATGTGCACTTAACGATGTACTCCTAAAAAGTTGTGCTGCACTAGCACTGTATCCAGTCAGCAAATCTCCCAGAGATCGCCGGCTATCTTGCTTTACAAAGCGAGCAACCTTCCAACCTCCGCATTCTGTTATGAATTGTAGGCGCCCATTTTCAATGTGTCCGCTGTGTGCTTTTGGTTCTTTAAGTGTAATTGGAGCCTGACTGGTTGTTTTCACATTTTCTCGTTTGTTCTTTAAATCGAATTGTAAAGCTTCTTCCTGTTCACCCAATATAAAACTTAGTGTAGTCGTAACATGAAATTTTGTAGGGTGGAAATTTACACAGATACCAATAAATATCCCAACGGCGTCCTCAACGTACAAACCGATTTGAAAGCTAAAAAAAAATATTTAGAAAACTTTATCGAAATTATAGAAAAATAAAACGAATAAAACCACACGTTATACAGAAATACTAAACAGAATTCTAATATTTATCACACACAATCACCATCTCTGACCTTCAGAGATACAATTTCTCTGTGAACGTGAGTGAGAACTGTCAGTTTATATGTCAAAAATAGTATTTTATACAGACGAAATTATGTGATTCGTACAACCTGTCACGAGACAAATAGTCTCTCCAAGATGCAGTATGAACGTCATAACATCTACACGTAAGTAAAAATATTTTAAAACAACTTCATGTGAAATATGCATAGACGTAAGTAAGCTGGGTCAACTGAGGAATGGGATACAACTCGTCTGATTTCATCAATGATGTCATAGTTTACTCGTAGATATTAATGTCTTTATTTTAGACCTATAGGTTATCTTCTGTGACGAGGCGTGATCATAGTAAATTGAAATAAATGAAAATGTTTTTAAAAGACAGCGCTAGACTTTGTTTACGATTTTCGTCGCTTATACGAGTATTAATTTAAATCATTTGTTCATATCAATTCATTCGGTACTTATTTTCATTCTTAATGAGTCTGAGATACACTAATAGCCATTAAAATTGCTACACCAAGAAGAAATGCAGATGATAAACGGTTGTTTATTGGACAAATATATTATACTAGAACTGACATGTGATTACATTTTCACGCAATTTGGGTGCATAGGTCCTGAGAAATCAGTACCCAGAACAACCACTTCTTGCCATAATAAAGGCCTTGATACGCGTGGGCATTGAATCAAACAGAGCTTGGATGGCGTGTACAGGTACAGCTGCCCATGCAGCTTCAACACGATACCACAGTTCATCAAGAGTAGCGACTGGCGTACTGTGACGAGCCAGTTGCTCCGCCGCCATTGACCAGACGTTTTCAATTGGTGAGAGATCTGGAGAATGTGCTGGCCAGGGCAGCTGTCGAACATTTTCTGTATCCAGAAAGGCCCGTTCAGGACCTGCAACATGCGGTCGTACATTATCCTGCTGAAATGTAGGGTTTCGCAGGGATCTAATGGAGGGTGAGCCACGGGTCGTAACACATCTGAAATGCAATGTCCACTGTTCAAAGTGCCGTCAATGCGAACAAGAGGTGACCGAGACGTGTAACCAATGGCACCCCATACCATCACGCCGGGTGATACGCCAGTATGGCGATGACGAATACACGCTTCCAATGTGCGTTCACCGCGATGTCGCCAAACGCGGATGCGACCATCATGATGCTGTGAACAGAACCTGGATTCACCCGAAATAATGACGTTTTGCCATTCGTGCACCCAGGTTCGTCGTTGAGTACACCATGGCAGACCATCCCGTCTGTGATGCAGCGTCAGGGGTAACCGCAGCCATGGTCTCCGAGCTGATAGTCCATGCTGCTGCAAACGTCGTCGAACTGTTCGTGCAGATGGTTGTTTTCTTGCAAACGTCCCCACCTGTTGACTCAGGGATCGAGACGTGGCTGCGCTATCCGTTACAGCCATGCGGATAAGATGCCTGTCATCTCGACTGCTAGTGACACGAGGCCGTTGGCATCCAGCTCGACTTTGCGTATTACCCTCCTGAACCCATCAATTCCATATTCTGCTATCAGTCATTGGATCTCGACCAACTCGATCAGCAATGTCGCAACACGATAAACAGCAATCGCAATAGGCTACAATACGACCTTTATCAAATTCGGAAACGCGGTGGTACGCATTTATCCTCCTTACACGAGGCATCACAACAACGTTTCACCAGGCAACGCCGGTCAACTGCTGTTTGTGTATGAGAAATCGATTGGAAACTTTCCTCGTGTCAGCACGTTGTAGGTGTCGCCACCGGCGCCGACCTTGCGTGAATGCTCTGAAAAGCTAATCATTTGCATATCACAGCATCTTCTTCCCGTCGGTTAAATTTCGCATCTGTGGCACGTCATCTTCGTTGTGTAGCAATTTTAATGGCCAGTAGCGTATTTTGGATGAATTGTTTCTCGTTCTGGACAATTTTTACTTTTTGATTTTCATTTGCAGATGTGGACTTATCTATTCCTGTGAATATGGAAGACTTGAAGCAGGATTCGTCAACAGTATGGAATACAAATTTTGCAGTTGTCGCTTTTTTTTCGCCTTCGCTAGCACTAGTATTACTACGATATTTTTCACTCGATAATAGCACTATCGAAGGCGAAAAGATATACATATGAAAAATTCGTATCCCGTACTTCACCTATATAGGTCAACTTAACACCACTTCCAGTTTCGCACCGAACTTTATTATTCGCATACGCTGAAGATGAAGCTATATTTAATTAATTTAGATTAATCAGTTATAGCTCCTTCACATCACACTCATTGTCATACCCTTCTGTTATTGGGAAATCTAAGCAAAACTGCTAAATGACAACACGTCCTTTCTCGAATACTGGATTTTATTAAATGAAACACCCTTTTGCTGACCAACATTTATAAACACTCAACAGAAATCAAATACTGTGTGCCATTACGCCTATATTCTGCCACTAATATCCGGCCTCGTTACCGAGCAGCCGTCTCTAGCCTCTCGCACACCCGACTTCCACTCACGGACTCTACAACTCGACTCTTGCTCACCCACTCGCACATTATTGACTGCACCGCAGTCTTTGCTTTTGTTTACGATCGTTACATAGATCGTACGATCGATACTGTGTAAGAGTACTGTAGCCTTACAAACTGAAATACCGGTTCCTAGTACTAACAAAGACAAAAAAAAAAGCGACATACTGTACGTAACATTGGCACCCTGTACCTCAGTTGCAACACGAAATTTCCTGTTCTTCAGTTGATCCACATAGGTCAGCTGAAGTACGGGATACAAATCTTATGTATGTCGCTATTTTTCGCCTGCGCTAATACTAGTATCCTATTCTTCAGTTGACCTATACAGTTCAACAGAATACGGGATACAAATTTTACTCATGTCGAGGTTTTCGCCTTTGTTAATATTAGTATCCTATTCTTCAGCTGACCTACATAGGTCATCTCAAGTATGGAATACAAATTTTACTGTTGTAGGTTTCTTCGCCGTTTCTAGTACTACTACGATAACTTTCCGTCGATACTACTAGTATCAAAGACGAAACAAACTTGTATTCAATCTTCACTAACATTAGTATCCCATTCTTCTGTTGACCTATATAGGTCAGCTAAAGTATGAGTTGCAAATTTTACGTATGCCGTTCTTTTCACCTTCGCTAGTACTAGCATCAATTGAAAAATACCAAGCGAGGTGGCGCAGTGGTTAGCACACTGGACTCGCATTCGGAAGGACGACGGTTCAATCCCGCGTCCGGCCATCCTGATTAGGTTTTCCGTGATTTCCCTAAATCACTCCAGGCAAATGCCGGGATGGTTCCTTTGAAAGGGCACGGCCGACTTCCTTCCCCGTCCTTCTCTAATCCGATGAGACCGATGACCTCGCTGTTTGGTCTCTTCCCCCAAACAATCCAATCCAATCCAATCCAATTGAAGAATAGGATACTGTAGTAGCGGAAGCGAAAAAATGAACACCTGTAAAATTTGTATCCCATACTTCAGTTGACCTACAAAGGTCAACTGAAGAATAGGGTACTAGTGCTAGCAGAGGCGAAAAAGTCGACGTACGTTGAATTTGTATCCCGTACTGCAGTTAGCCTATACAGATCAACTGAAGCTCGGGAAACAACTCATACATGTCAACTGAGGTATTCCATGCTAACTTCTGTCCCTTTTTTTCTTTATTTTTTGCACTAGTACCCCATTCTTCGGTTTAGCTTTGAAGATCAACTGAAGAATAGGACACTAGGACTCAAAGAAGCGATATAATAAACATTATGTTCGAAATATGAATTTACGTGAAATATGTCTACTGTCTGTCTTCTCTGACCTGCATTCCTTTGTTTCTCAACATTCATCTTTGCTGTTAAATCTGTACAATACACTATCTCTGGTAACTTCTGACGTCATTGGTCGAAGCCGAAGGGTTGTAGCCCATTCTTCAGTAATTCCAATACGCTACATTAATTGTAACATCAAAAGGTGCACTTGACAAATACATACTAGCCGGAAAAGACTTGTAGTGAGGAAGTACGACTAGCACAAGCTAAATAAAATACTTTTCAGCTAACTGGATGTGAATTTACATAACAAACTTTCTGTTTCATTAAGGGGAAAGACCTAAACCATCTCACTTCAAAGACATGATCTAGTCACATTGGTCTCGCAACACCCCAGACTGCAATATATAAAAAAACATTTAAAAATATGGAGAGCAGTGACTATAAAGTGTTTGAAAAATATTGATCTAAGGAACAGCAAAGCGCACATGATGAAATTTAACCATTTTCAGCATATAAGAACGATTTTAACAGTCCTTCAAAAGGGAGAATGTAATCAGTTCGTCGTGTATTATTTATGTTTGTTCGTGCGTAAGTACCCAACAGGCTGACTAATTTTAACAATGCTGGTTGCGATGGTTGGAGCGTCCACCCAGGATGGTGCCATATCATCGAGACCTGATACTGGGCTACTGCAAACAAAAGACCACTTACCACTTTTCAATGTTCCATTAATGTGTTATTGTGCTTTCAATCGATGGAGCTCTGAGACGAAGTCGTGTTGCGGTCTTCTTACTGTCTACATTGTAGTAGCCATTTCAGAGATATACACTGTGTTATGAAAGACTGACAGTAAAATGACAGTCACTGAAATTTACTAAACTTAGTACCATTCAAATGGTTCTTCGGTCTGTCTACAGGACAGGCCTCCAATATATTTTTGTTTTAGATGAGTCCCTAAAGTTGGAAGACTAAATGGGCGTTTGGCGTCGTCATGAGTCACGGCAGACGTTTCTGGAAGTCGTAGAGAGTTGAACATACAACCAAAGAGCTAATTATTTTAGCAGCCCTAGAGTAGCTTCAGATTAATATAACAAACTTCTGTATTTTTGCTTGTAAGTGCCATTGCAATAGCTGTTGCTCTACCGTGTCTCAACAGGACAAATTAATGACATTGAGGTTTCTTACCATGATTCTATAACACAGGCTAACTTTAAGAAAATTACTTAGCCAAATCTTCTTATGCGTGGAGTTTGTCTCCGTAGCTGTGCGCTCAGTGCGTTTGTATTATAATTAAATATATCAGATAATAATTAAAGATTGTCGAGACAGGGGGTATCGTGTAAGTCACTAATGGTAGTAATGCTCTGAATACATACAGCATAGTCAGAAACAGTCTGAAATATTTGTGAGGGTGTTGTAAGGTAGGTTATGTTGAGAAATAATTGTTAAGACAAAAATTCGATATGTTGAGCCCTATCCGAGTTAATTAGCATTGAAATTAGAAAATCGGGCCGTTAACTCTGAAACTGCGCAACTCACCGAATTTTTTTGTTAAGAATTATATCTCAGCACAAGCTACGCAGCAACACTCTTTTCATACTGTTGCCGACCACCCTGTATACGCAATGATATATCAGTGGAAGGGCAACTTACATACAAGACTTAGGACCTGCACTAAATTTAAAACACAGTTTAATGAACTTAATTTATCCTGCACGCAAATCTGATGAAATATTTTTTTTATAAATGAATTAACGATCTGTAAAAATGTGAGAAACATTACCATTTCAATTATTTATTAATCAATACGAATAGACTAATCTGTTTGGTAGCATCAAGTAAGTAATATTTATTTTTGCATTTATTATACTGAAACTCAGAATAATACACAGGTATTATAATTACGAGGTCAAATTATCAAATTATAGTATGAGAAAACTTAACCATAAATATTAGTCGTGAAACAGTTAGTTGAAAATTGATTGTGTTAAATCAATATAACTACTATACTGAAAGTCTTCGCTCACTTGCTTTCATTTTCTTTGTTTTGTCGATAGAAAAGTGGTGACCTGAAATACTCATCAGCCGTTTGAACTTAAACAACAACAACAAATTGGAAACAGTTTGTCATCATAACAGTATAACCAGCTTGCGATTAAGCAACGAATTAGCATACAGGCAACATATGCCTAACGTCCAGTGGATCATGTACTCTCGTACCACCTAAAACTGTGACTTCAACGTTGTCGAAGTAGATTATCGGTTAGTTGCAACTTTTTTTTCTTTTTTTGCTTTTTGCATGTTGCTTCTTTACACGTCGTCTAAATATACACTCCTGGAAATGGAAAAAAGAACACATTGACACCGGTGTGTCAGACCCACCATACTTGCTCCGGACACTGCGAGAGGGCTGTACAAGCAATGATCACACGCACGGCACAGCGGACACACCAGGAACCGTGGTGTTGGCCGTCGAATGGCGCTAGCTGCGCAGCATTTGTGCACCGCCGCCGTCAGTGTCAGCCAGTTTGCCGTTTCATACGGAGCTCCATCGCAGTCTTTAACACTGGTAGCATGCCGCGACAGCGTGGACTTGAACCGTATGTGCAGTTGACGGACTTTGAGCGAGTGCGTATAGTGGGCATGCGGGAGGCCGGGTGGACGTACCGCCGAATTGCTCAACACGTGGGGCGTGAGGTCTCCACAGTACATCGATGTTGTCGCCAGTGGTCGGCGGAAGGTGCACGTGCCCGTCGACCTGGGACCGGACCGCAGCGACGCACGGATGCACGCCAAGACCGTAGGATCCTACGCAGTGCCGTAGGGGACCGCACCGCCACTTCCCAGCAAATTAGGGACACTGTTGCTCCTGGGGTATCGGCGAGGACCATTCGCAACCGTCTCCATGAAGCTGGGCTACGGTCCCGCACACCGTTAGGCCGTCTTCCGCTCACGCCTCAACATCGTGCAGCCCGCCTCCAGTGGTGTTGCGACAGGCGTGAATGGAGGGACGAATGGAGACGTGTCGTCTTCAGCGATGAGAGTCGCTTCTGCCTTGGTGCCAATGATGGTCGTATGCGTGTTTGGCGCCGTGCAGGTGAGCGCCACAATCAGGACTGCATACGACCGAGGCACACAGGGCCAACACCCGGCATCATGGTGTGGGGAGCGATCTCCTACACTGGCCGTACACCACTGGTGATCGTCGAGGGGACAATGAATAGTGCACGGTACATCCAAACCGTCATCGAACCCATCGTTCTACCATTCCTAGACCGGCAAGGGAACTTGCTGTTCCAACAGGACAATGCACGTCCGCATGACTCCCGTGCCACCCAACGTGCTCTAGAAGGTGTAAGTCAACTACCCTGGCCAGCAAGATCTCCGGATCTGTCCCCATTGAGCATGTTTGGGACTGGATGAAGCGTCGTCTCACGCGGTCTGCACGTCCAGCACGAACGCTGGTCCAACTGAGGCGCCAGGTGGAAATGGCATGGCAAGCCGTTCCACAGGACTACATCCAGCATCTCTACGATCGTCTCCATGGGAGAATAGCAGCCTGCATTGCTGCGAAAGGTGGATATACACTGTACTAGTGCCGACATTGTGCATGCTCTGTTGCCTGTGTCTATGTGCCTGTGGTTCTGTCAGTGTGACCATGTGATGTATCTGACCCCAGGAATGTGTCAATAAAGTTTCCCCTTCCTGGGACAATGAATTCATGGTGTTCTTATTTCAATTTCCAGGAGTGTACTTCAAGTCCACGACTACAAAAATCTAGGCAATTACAAGATGTTAATATTTGTTGAGTGCATGAACGCCAAGCTGCATGGTACACTCTTAGCCGATATTTCCATTTTCCTTGCTTGATCGCAAGAGGTTTCCAAATCACGAACATTACTCCTAAAGCACATTTAAAAACTGCTTTAGACCGTATGTTGCATATATCTAACTCTTTTTATTTGTCCCTGGGAATCTGATGACGGTGGGTTATTACATAATATTGGAATACTCTGCAAATATAAACACGAATAATGCAGAATGAGATTTTCACTCTGCAACGGAGTGTGCGCAGATATGAAACTTCCTGACAGATTAAAACTGTGTGCCGGACCGAGACTCGAACACGGGACGTTTGCCTTTTGTGGGCGAGTGCTCTACCATCTGAGCTAACCAAACACGACTCACGACCTGTCTTCACAGCTTCAATTCTGCCAGTACCTCGTCTCCTACCGTCCAAACTTCACAGAAGCTCTTCTGCGAACCTTGCAGAAGAAGCACTTCTGGAAGAAAGGATATTGCGGAAACATGGCTTAGCCACAGCCTGGGGGATGTTTCCAGAATGAGATTTTCACTGTGCAGCGGAATGTGCGCTGATATGAAACTGTTGTAATACACGTAGGATTTTAATATGTGTGTATTTTCGCAGACCCTGGAAAAGCATACAATTTAAGACGAAATATTCATGATATACGCAACCGGTTTAATGTTCCTTTTTGTGACAGTCTCTTTACCATATAAACATACCAATAGGACCCGCCCTGAGCGAAAACATCGTGTGCCCCACATAACACGTTCGTTTCCATAACTTCACAAACGGGTTTGGAGAGCGGAACAAGGTACTCGGTATGTGGACGAAAAGGGGGGTGAATATTTCGACTTGTTCAAAATGTTCAAATATGTGTGAAATCTTATGGGACTTAACTGCTAAGGTCATCAGTCCCTATGCTTACACACTACTTTACCTAAATTATCCTAAGGACATACACACACCCATGTCCGAGGGAGGACTCGAATCTCCGCCGGGACCAGCCGCACAGTCCATGACTGTAGCGCCTGAGACCGCTCGGCTAATCCCGCGCGGCTTTCGACTTGTAGTTAATGCTCATAGATTTTTTTATCTGCCTAGATGCTGATATGTTTTATGTACTGGAACGACGTGTTTTCAACGGAACTCGACAGTTCGTGAAAATGTGTGTAGCGATATAACGCTCGTTAGTAACTGTCGCTAAGTTCTTTCCAAAAAAGTGAAACTAACTTTTGCAAAACTGAAAATGCTCTCTATCGGGTGACATGGGCTTCACAATCGACACATATTTCGGACATTTTTGTGAAGAGCAACGAAAGATATCTCTTAGTAAGCACTCTTGAGGCTCTTGACGTGTACGCTAATTGTGTGTCACTATAATAATATTCGACACGATAGTGTACTACCAATTTTCCATAGTCTCTTTTTGAGATTGCGAAAACCGTTCATGAAGTAATAGAGGGCATTATATACATGGAAATGTCTTTAAGTTTTCCGTTTCAGTGGATGCATGCCTGTGCTTTAAATGTACTCATCAACGTCTTCTGTTGCCCTGCAGCATATGATATCATATCTATGTTCTTCCTTGACACGTTAATTTTATTTAACGGAATTTCATCTCGTATATTTTTATCCAAAGGCAGTTGGAAAAAACCATTTTCTTTTCCTGCAATTTCCTTGATGTGGTACTTAGATCAGTAATTTTTACTATCGATTCAGAGAGGTGAGGTTGTTTATAGACTCAAGTTAAATTAATCTCGTGCTCTCTTTTAGTTGCCTATTCTTTTTTCAGTTGGATAGTGATGAAACTCAAGCGTTTTACGAATTTTTGAGTAGATCACGCGTCCTAAATATGCAAAATTACGTTATTTTGGGAAACAACGGATGGTTAAGGGAATGACTCTTCGGACATCCAACATTTTTTCCCTGCAGAACAACTTTCAGTTTAGAAAACTGAACTCAAACGTCATCACAAAAACAATAACTAGTAACGAACATTGGAGTTAATTAATTAAAGGAAGTTTTATGCATTTTATCTTCATATAAATTTTTGCATATAAATTTTTGTTACATGTGTGCACCTCATTTTCTCCAATAAAAAAAGCTAGTACTTCATCGAGTATGAAGATCAAAGTGAATACTAGACACAACTTAGTTATTTTTTCATTTACTAGCGAACCCGGAAATGTTTAGTAATTGATAAAAATATATGGGAATATTCTTTCTATACTTCTTCTGCTCCCCCTCCCTTTGTCCATCTCCTCCTCCTTCCTTATCTCTGTCCATCAAATGCCCTCCCCCACTCCCTGCACTTCTCTTATCTCACATTGTCTCCACCCATCTCCTCCTCACCATCGCTCTCTGTCCATATCGTCCTCCCCTGCTTTATCTCCTTTTCATCCCCATGTTCTATCCATTTCCTTCTGCCCCCTCTCTTTGACTTTATTTATTGTTTCTGCAAATGGAACTTTATTGGAAATAGAAACCAAAATGAATGAGTAAGTTGGTTGGAATCATTAGTACGCGGTGTATGAAGAGACCTTTCCAGCTGCTGGATCTGTGAGGATAGTAGCTTCAATGACAGTATTTCACATGAAGTTAGCCATAAACACAACTTTCCTGTTTTCTATTAAAAACGACTTCGAAAAGGAAAATAAAACGGTACGTTTTCACAACACAGCTTAACACGTTCTTTCTAGCATCCGGTTCAACAGAAAGTGGAAGTGCTTTTTCGATAACATAGGGTAGGCTGTGCCTGTCAGTCAGTCAATCAGGCAGTTGGCCGAGAAGGAATTCATCCAACCGAATTTTTCTTTGAATTTGTGTGAACTGAAACAAAACATTGCAGTAAGATAATGAATCTATTGAAATGAAATAAATCGGATTTGATTGTTACGGAGTAACAATGGATTGCCTTTGAGAGATTCGTATTCGATTTGCCTTCAAACGCTGTCCATGCTCTTAGTCAGTCTCATTTATTTGACGATCCTGTAACTGGCCTGCATTGCGCCTAAGCCGACAGATACTTCGACGTCTCACGGGCGGCATTTCTTCCAAAGAAATAAACCACGAACTGCAATCAATTGAATGTTTGCATCGCAACAAATTACTAGGGACTGTCATCAATTCAGTCTTTGCAATAGTCTAAAGTTATGCTCATCAGCGATAAAACACTGAAGTACCACTTTAATACTGTTCTTTTTTTCCTCAAAATGTCAATATTCAATGTGGAATTTGTTATTGTTATGAAAACATGTGACAGCAGAACTGTCAAACTCAATTACACAATTTTTGTTTGTTTGTTATGGAAACATAAGACGTCAGAACTGCCAACCCGACGGTCACACTTCTTTCATTGAGATTTCCGCACCAAAATGCCACCCAAATTTGCGGTGGAATTTCCAAAAATTTTCTTTTATAAAAATCTTGTCCTGATGATTACGAACACAATTTAAAAAATCAGCCAATTCGGTGGAGCCGTTCTCAAGTGATGATCTTTCATACATGTGGAAATTGATTTTTATTTAGATAAATACGTTCAGATATAGACAGATTCTAAACCGAATGTTGTGATCACAACCGTGGATTTCCGAAATACCAAGTCTGTGCAGAGTGTTACGATAGGAGGTGAAACATGCTGCTGGTAGGCAGCCTACGGCTTTTGTATAACACAACGTGAGGAATATCTTATCTACCCCATTCGACGAACCGACCACCAATCTCACGTGAATGACTACAGAAAATGTTGGAGGTTTGAGCGTTAACTCGGGACTTGACGCCATGATGAGGAACTATACTCAAATACCTCTCCCCTCTGGACAGTAAATCGCTTGTGAAAGCAGTTTCTTCGACAAACAGTTTCCAGCACCCACATCGACTGTCACTGCATCAGGGTACGTTAGTAAGACCGACCATGGAGGCCAGTAAACTGCCACCCTTAAATGTGTGAGAGGAGGAAAGCATTTTAATTACTACTGACGCTGAGTGAAAAAAAATTATACAGTTTCTCTAGTTCTGTCTGCAGTTGGACAGTGGTAATAGTGAATTCTCAAGGAGACCATTGCAGCATCTTGATAGTCTGGGCCTTCACCATTCACAAGAAGGAAGACGAGTGAAACTAGAAAATTTCAATCACAGTTAATGAGAGTTCACATAATAACGTAGCTGCTCCAAGTGATGAGATACTCAACTTTGCTACCCTTTGGGGTTATTGCATCAGAAAGTCCAAGATTTCAGCGTTGCTGATGCACTTGTCTTATATTGTCACCGATTATCATGTACATCGGTGGAATATACATTGGCCGTCTGACAACCTTCGAAAGACTCTCCCACAAACAGCTTCCGAAAGACAATAATTCAGACTGACTTCGTGCCTCAGGTGCCACTTCCTTTTCAATAAAATTAAACAAAATAACAATTAAAAATCATGAGATAATTTTAGTTACTTGCATCAGAAATGGGCCACATATTGCCGTACATGTTCTGATATTCAATTTGGAAAAGTTTACTTAATTTCATATGCAATTTCAATGACTTCCATAGTACAACAATTTAAATTACGTTTCAGTTAATATAAGCAAATCAGTGTGAATAAAGTATTGTTAACAGTATTTTGGTTTGCTCTCAAGTAGAGCTATCATTTAAATAACCATAATGAATAAACATGGTAGCTTTTCAAAAATGGAGGAGAAGTAAACCTTCAAGAATATGTGGTGTAACATGACTGCACAGATCTTATCAAGAAATTTCAAAGTTGGAGTATTAACAAACGGCTTACTCCTCGTAGTTACTAATGTAAATCGGGCAGTATATTAATGTGAAAATCAACAAAAGCAAAACGAGGATAATGGACTGTAGTCGAATTAAATCGGGTGATGCTGCGGGAAGCAGATTAGGAAATGAGACACTTACTGTAGTAAATGAGTTTTGCTATTTGGGGAGCAAAATAACTAGTGATGGTCGAAGTAGAGAGGATATAAAATGTAGACTGGCAATGGCAAGGAATGCGTTTCTGAAACAGAGAAATTTGATAACATCGAGTATAGATTAAAGTGTCAGGAAGCCATTTCTGAAAGTATTTGTATGGAGAACAGCCATGTATGGAAGTGAAATGTGGACGATAAATAGTTTAGACAAGAAGAGAATGAAGCTTTCGAAATGTGGTGCTACAGAAGAATGCTGAATATTAGATGGGTAGATCACATAACTAATGAGGAGGTATTGAATAGAATTGGAGAGAAGAGAAATCTGTGGCCCATCTTGACTAGAAGAAGGGATCGGTTGGTAGGGCATATTTTGAGGCATCAAGGGATCACCAGTTTAGTATTGGAGGGCAGCGTGGAGGGTAAAAATCGTAGAGGGAGACCAAGAGACGAATACACTAAAGAGTGAATGTTGACATGAGGAAGGAATTTCAGGTAAGGATGAGATGTAGTCCCTTTGCACTATTAACGCCTGCTTCATGCATGTTTCTCGTCTCTTCCCGGTACTGCTGATTTTCACTCCTCTGTCCAACATAAAGGTGCTGAAACGTTACATTATTTCGGAGACGTGTATTTCACTCCCTGTTAAGAAGAATATAGCTGCTGGCCGCGTTCGATGTATCAATGCTCTGCCATTAATTACACGTGTTTCGAAGTATGTTGTCCAGTGCAGACTTCCTGTATAAGAAGAATCAGTGACAACGCCGACGGCGTGTATCGTTACATTGTTCTCTGACGACTTTGTGGGGTGTCGCAGAGGCGGGTTTAATTTTACACCTCACACGCGGAGCCGCTTTAATGGGGGCCCTTTAACTTCAACCACTCCTCCTTGCTTCCTCTACCAATTTTGTTGGAAATCTAATTTTAAACTTGTGTTAATTATCAGTGCGAGCCGAAGTGACGAAAGTTTACTCAATTGCCTTTTAACGTCTTTCGGCGAGCAGGGTGCGGTGTGGCGCTGATCAAAGCACGGCCCACGCCTCCCCTGCCATCCTCCACCATCACACCGCTCTGCCTGCGCCCTCGACGAGTCGTTGAAGGCCCTAGTGCCGGCGGGTACCCAACCCGGTAATTTGAGACATCATGTACTGTGCTAGACGGGAAAAGTTAAAGCCTCTTCGAAAGTCATACAACCATCATTCTATTGCAATGACTGCCATTACACATGAAGAGGCTTGCAACAAATGTTAAAAAGTCTGGAAATGAAAATGATTAACATTTCAGTTCATTCGCACAAATTAGTTAACAGTAATACTATCTGTCAGGTGGTTATAATTTAAGTGCAGCTACTCACGAAGGTCCAGTGTGGGCTGTAACTATCGTACGGCAGCGTTATTTGGTAGATATGCTAACAGGCTAATGCAGCACCCATTCGTGCTCGAAAAAAATTAGCTCTTATTTTGGCCACTAGGTGCAGATCTGGCGCTGTACACTGTTTGTGTAATGATACGACATCCACGCTGCCACTTGACAAGGCATAACGCGAGTGAACAGTACGCCTATCGAGAAGAGAGACCGTGTGCTGTTACTAAAGCTGTTTGTGTGAACGGCTGCAATTATACTGCTGCATTGGGAGAGTATTGCCGACTAAAAGTCTGAGGAGAGGCCGAATGTCATTAAATTGTTTGAAGTAGACAATACTGTAAATCGAAAACAAGTTTGAGCTCGGTGTGGCACCTGGAGGAAGTTCAAATGGTTTAAATGGCTCTGAGCACTATGGGACTTAACATCGGAGGTCGTCATTGCCATAGAACTTAGAACTAATCAAACTTAACTAACCTAAGGGCATCAAATACATCCATGCCCGAGGCAGGATTCGAACCTGCGACCTCAGCAGTCGCGCGGTTCCGGACTGAAGCGCCTAGAACCGCTCGGCCACCGTGGCCGGCCCTGGAGGAGGAAGGCGTGCTGTGTCGGTGTGAGATACTGAGGAGGTTGTTGTTGTAACTTACCGTGCAGTGTGTGCCCTGGGTAATGCTAGTGCTGGTGCAGAGTCCCAACAATTGTGCATCCCACGGTCAACAGTACGGAAAGTTTTGCGGTCTATTTTACACTGGTGCAGCAACTGAAACCCCACGATCCGCAGCAAAGGTCTGAATTTGCTCTTCGGTTTCTGACAGGGATCGAAGTTGATGACATGTGGCCGGGTGATATTCTGTGGAATGAATAGGCACATTTTACACTACAAAATGTAACTGCCGAAGTAGGAGTACCGTTAAACAGGTGCTGTGTACGGAGAGCCATTGCACACGTTGTATGTGACTGTGGCGTGTACTCGCAAGCACCTTTATTATCAGTCCGTTCTTCTTTGAAGAATATGCACCCAGAGGGCCTGTCAGGAGTACCGCGACGTCAGCACGCTAGAGAGCCCTCCCTGTACAGCATGCGATTCCTGCTCTGGAAGAGTGAAACTGTCTGGAAACCACTGTTTTCTTGCAGGGTGGGGCAACACCTGACGTCGCTCGGCCAGTGAAAGATCTGCTTAGTACAATCTTCCACGAACGTATTATCTCCTGAGGTTTTCCAGACGCATGGCCTGCAAGATCACCTGATCTGAATCCATGCAACTTTTGGCTCTGAGGATATCTAAAAGAAAGCGTTTACCAGGGACACGTTCGGTCTCTATCCGATCTGAAGGCCAGCGTACAGGAACACATTGCTCAGACTCCACGGAACTGCTGCGAGCAACTGCTGATCAAGTCGTTTTACGTATGGAGCATCTCGTCAACGCTTCCGGTGATCTTGTAGAACAAACTGCGTAAGCGACAGTTGGTAATAAAATCAATATTACGCCTTTCCCACTTGTTTGACTTCTTCTGCCCACGTCCAACTTCTAATCCATTGCATATGGAATAAGGCAACATTTATATACGTCTTTCTTGCATTCGCAGTTACAGACTTGCACCTGGTGGTCAAAATTCGAACCAATTTTTTCCAACGTAAATCGGTTCCGCATTAACGCATTAGAATATGTACCATACAATAAATACCGCCCACACTGGACCTCTGTGAGGAGCTGCACTTTAGTTACAACCATCTGGTACAATCTGCATGCACGGAAAATTTACGCAATGGGGTTCTCATTCAGAAACTGAGTTTGTATAATGATTTTTTGTGAGAAGATTATGTTATGCCTTGTCTAAGGGGAGACGGCTATTAACGTAGCGGCAGGAAACTGGTCTATCGAGACTGTGATTTATCGTTCTGCTTTCGTCGGGATCCCACGTCTGCTATATGAATATGATATCAGTGGATTCAGGAGGGCCGTGCTGAATACCATGCAGGATCTCAACAGTTCCACGCAACTAGCACCCGAGTGGACCGACATGTTGTTCAAATGGCTCTGAGCACTATGCGACTTAACGTCTGAGGTCATCAGTCGCCTAGAACTTAGAACTAATTAAAACTAACTAACCTAAGGACATCACACACATCCATGCCCAAGGCAGGATTCGAACCTGCGACCGTAGCGGTCGCTCGGTTCCAGACTGTAGCGCCTAGAACCGCACGGCCACTCCGGCCGGCCCGACGTGTTGTTCCTTTGATTGTGCAGAAGTGTACAGCCACAACACAGTTACATCCACTTCTGTATTTCGCAATAGCAGTGACCAAATAACAAATTGTTGCAAAATCAGATGCCAAGTGGAGATTCATTGGGAGAATCTTAAGAAACTGTAATTCATCCGTGAAAGAAGTTGCTTACAAGAGACTGTTTCTACCGATTTTTGCTGTTACTAATCAATGTGTATCCCTTATCAGGTTACATTAACGGAAGAGATAGAGAATATCAAAGGAAGAGCTGCGCTTCCATCACAGATTCGTTTATTCGGTGTGAATTTATTAATGAGATGCTCAAGAAGTCCTAATGGTAGACTTTGCAACAGAGGCTAGTGCATCACGGAGAGGTTTACTATTTGAATTCGGCGGTAGTACGTGGCTGGGTCGGAGATTTCTTCCTATCGGGGACTGGGTGTTGTGTTTTAATCATCATTTCGTCCTCATCGACACGCAAGTCGCCGAAGCGGCGTCAACTAAAAAGACTTGCACTAGGCGACCTATCCACCCGATGGGTGATCCTAGCCACACGATTTTTTTAATATTACTATGTCTCACGGAATGACTACCAGAAAACTAGAACAGTGCATCTAATATGGAGATTTACCGACCATAATTCCTCCCATGTGCTATTCGTCAATGGAACTTGGAAGGTGGTACCACGTATCTCTACAGTACACCGTAAGGTGACGCCAGACTTGTATCACCACGATTATGTGTATACACCATACGGCCCTTCAAGAAAAAGAGAAGGATCTGCCAAGTCACGAGGTACCCTCCATTGTTCCAATGACCTAAGATAAATTGCTGATAGAAGGGCAGCAAGTTAGTTTACATAATCTGTGTTCAATCTCACAGGTATCACATCCGCTCCAGATGCGTTTCCACTGAGTGATTGTAGTTGGTTTTCTATTCTGGGGTCACATATCCCAGTATCTTCCATTTCGGCGTTGGTGAGTTGGTTTAAAGGACGAACTGTACTACGGTCTTCCTCGCTGAAACAGTTTCGAGGGATCGAAATCAGTCAGTCGACCTTCTCTTTACCATCTCCTCCGTCGGCGTCAGTATGGTCACTGAGCAATTGAACAGACGATTTCGATCCGCTTACTGACTTTACGTCAGAAGAAAAAGTCATAGAGTTTTCAGTCGACTCTTAATTACACATTCACTGAATGGTTAGTTATTTAATTAGTTGGTTGCGTGTTTCGCACGGTACGGTAGCCGTTATGATGTGGAACGTGTCAAGTGCACAAGAAATGCACACATGAATCAAGATTTTTTAATATATATGTATTACAATACAAAGTTAAAGATTAATATTTCTATTACTTACCCCATTCCCTTAAATTGCACAAAATGCGTATGCTATATTTATAGATTTATTTATTCCTATTCAAGAATTCATCTATGGTATAGGAGTTGTCAAGGTGATATGATTTCAACTTATTTTTGAAGCTATTATTGCTGTTTGTGAGACATTTTATTTCATCTGGTAATTTGTCGAAAATTTTTATAGCAACATGTTTTTCCCCTTTCTGCTCCAAAGATAGGTTGAGTAAAGGATAGTGTAAGTCCTTCTTTTTTCTGGTATTATAATCAAGAATGTCACTTGTTTTTAAACTGGTCCATGTTGTTGAGAACAAATTTCATTAGTGTGTAAATGTACTGTGAGGCTGTTGTAAGAATTCCCAATCTTTTAAAAATATGCCTACAAGATGTGCGACTACGAACTCCATTCTAACCACTTTCTTTTGAGCAGTGAATACTTCCTGTCTAAATGTTGAATTACCCCAAAATATTATTCCGTATGACATCAAAGAGTGAAAGTATGCAAAGTATGTTAGCTTACTAATTCCTATATCCTCAAAATTGGCAATTATTCTGACTGCAAAAGTTGCTGAACCTAGTCGCTTTAGAAGATCCAACTACGAATTTTCCAATTAAGATTCTCATGTATGCGTACACCCAAAAACTTAGTATGCCCTACCCTGTCTACTGACTTCTGTTGATGTGTTACATTTACTGAAGGTACTGCACTTTTTGCACCAGAAAATTGGATGTACTGTGTTTTTTCAAAGTTTAGAGCAAGCCCATTTACAGAAAATCAATTAATGACTTTTCCAAAGACCCTATTTGTATCATTTTCAATTGGAGTTTCTTTTACTGGATTAATAATGATGCTTGTATCATCAGCAAGCAGTGTCAGTTCAGCTTCCTGTTTCAGATAGGAAGGCAGGTCGTTCACATACATGAAGAACAGAAGGGGACCCATGATTGAACCCTGGGGAAAACCTAATGTAATTTCACCGCAGTTAGATGAAGTAGCAAACTTATTTAAATCACTTGACCCATATAAGGAAACGTTTTGCTTCTTGTTCTGTAGGTATGACTCAAACCACTCATATACTATTCCATTTATACCATAGAATTGTCATTTCTGTAACATAATGTCATGGTTCACACAATCAAATGCTTTGGACAAGTCACAGAAAATTCCTATTTGTGACATTTTACTATTTAAAGACTCTATTATGTGGGCAGTGAAATTGTATATTGCTGTCTCAGTGGAACAGCATTTTTGAAATCCGAACTGTGTTCTCACATAACTCTCTGTACGCTCTATTCGCTTTGTTCACATTTTGTTTGTCAATTAGGTTTTGATTTCGCTTAAATCTCTGGTAAAGGTCCCTTTGCTTTCATAGAAATTTTCTAACACGGATATTGACCAAAGTGGGTATTTTCCATCACTTGAAACCTTCCTCGGCACATATTGATCGAAGAGGTACTGAATAATAATTTTGAATTTTCTCAACATGTCCTCCAAATCTTCGTCCTCAGAGATGAATATTTGATGTTGACTACTCAGGTACATTGCACTTCATATCCTGTCACTCTTCCTAAGCAAAACTAAGTTCCTGCTTCTGTTAACATTCCTTTTAACACTCGAAGTCATTGATGTTATCATAGCATAATAAATATTTATGCCCTCCTCTGCGTTAACTTATCGGAAGAGTTAGCGTTTGTTTGTAGCTAGGAAGTCTAAGACGTTGCCCTTACGAGTCGTTTCTTTACCTGTTCGAAGTAACAGGGAGGCTGTGGGAGTGTCTGTAGTGAACAGACTGTACAAAACGGGCTCCAGGATCGGTCCCTGTAGCATCCGGGACACCTTTTGGTAGAGGTGGGTGTTTCTGCATTGACAGAGAAAGTTCTATTCATGAGATAGCTTTGGATTAACCTGACTACGCTCCTGGGGAACTCCTATGTGTATAACTTGCATAGTAGCCCTTTATGCAATACTGAGTCGAAGACTTTGGATACATCAAGTAGCACTATCCGCAGTAGCCTCTGTGGTTGATGCCCTCTGTGGCTGCTTCCACCAGTCTCATGATCTGTTGTGGGGCGGAATGTTTCTGTCGGAATCCGAATTGGAAAGCCGGCAGGAGTCGCTCGTTGGCGATGTGATCTCGTATGGGTATTAGCATGAAGCGCTCACAGATCTTGCTGAGAGTTGGCAAGATGGTAATCGGCCTGTAGTGCTGCGGGAATAAAGGGTCTTACCCTGGTTTGTGTATCGCGACCACTTCCGCGTGTTTCCTGTAAGCTGGGAACTCGCGGGTACGAGTAATCTCGTTGAAGACGTTCGCGAGGTGTTTGATAGCCGAGGGCGGGAGGTTTTTGACTATCTAACTGGTGACAATGTCGTGTCCTGACGCCTTTTTTGTAGGGACAGAATTAATTACTTTTGCCACGTCTTCGGGGGCAAAAGTGGGGGTTCGTCCTCTGGGTTCTCCTCAGCATTGAGGAAGACAGCCATTTGATGACCGACTACCTCTTCATGTTCGTTCTGCCGCTTGAAACTGCTTCTCAAAGGTGTCGGCAAGGGCGTTGCCTTTTTCAGCATGGCTGTAGGCCGGACCCCGCTCGCCGTGTAGTGGCGGCATCCTAGCGCGTCTTTTAGTGAATTGCTTGGTTGCTTGCCTTAGCGTATGATCGTGTACTTTGAGAGCTGTGAGGCGCTTTTGCCATTGCTGGTTTCTGTGCTCATTGAGCGCTACCTTCAGCTCTCTCTGTAGACGATTGAGGAGCCTCCTGGTGGCCTGATTTCTGGTGACCTTCCACTCTTTTGCCACTCTGTTCTTTTGTCGGATTTGGGCTAGCAAATGTTCCGGGAGTTGTACTTGCGGGCGCGGGCCGTCCCTTTGTGAGGGAGTGGCATCTTCCGCTGCCTGCAAGATGGGTGGTACCTGTTAGGTCTTGTAGCGCTTATTCTACTCTTTCGGCAGTAGGTGGCGGAGAGCGAGCGATGTCAGAGGCGACAGTTTCTCGGTATCGCTCTCAGTCTGTGCGTTCGTAAGACGTCTGGTACCGTGGGAGTGCTACCCATTCTCCCACATCGACCTCTAGAACCACTGGGTTGTGGTCGGAGGACATTCTGTTGACTGTCCTTGCGGTCACAAACCCCGAGATTCTCCTAGTTGGGGTTATGTATAACACGTCGGGCCTACCTCCATTTTTAGCAAAATGTGTGGGCTCGACCGGACCCCATGTGGTCGCACGATAGTTGTTGCAGTTTGGCGCCTGCTCTGGAGGTTACTCTAGGGTTCCAGGCGTGGTGTTTGGCATGGAAGTCGCCTCGTATTATGAGTTTGCCTTCAGTTTGCCCTAGAGCGGCTATGTCTCCCTCGTCTATCAAGTCTTGTGGGGGTCTGTAGATTGCAACAATTATTAGGGGTATAGTGGCAGTGGTTACTTCCACCGCCACTGCTTCAATTTTATTGGTAGCTGGCAGGTATACCTGGTGGTAGAGGATCCTTCTTTTTATGTATATGGCCACTCCTTCGCCTTGGGTTGGTCTGTCTTTACGATAGCTAACATTGTTGGGAACTGTCGATTTTATTCCCTGTTTTAGGTGGGTTTCCCCTATCATGCATATGTCGATGGAGAATTCCTTCATGAGATCTCTGAACCCGACCTCTTGGTTAACAATGCCATCTGCGTTAAAGACACACATTGTCAGGCCTTGGATATTTGGTCATCTGTCCATGATGGGGTTTTGAAACTACTGAGGAAGTCGCAGAGGGGAGCGACTGCTGGACTGCTGCCTGATGGGCAGCGAGGATCTGAGTGTTCTGCCTCTGGGTCTCCCTGAATCCCTTCATCATTTCCATGACGAGGTTCATGGTCTGGACCATAATGCCTAACAACTGATTTGAGGGGGTGGATTGAGCATGGGGTTCCCTAGGACTTCCTTGGTGGACCTGGTCGTTGTTGTGTTTTTCCCAGTGTTGCTCTTGCGTGTGTCTGGTGTTGTGGTGATGGGGCTTGCATCGATTTCTTTTTGGTGGAGAAACCTCTTCCGTGCATGTTGCCCTTGGTGTGTTGGGCCTTGGTTTTACCCAAGTTTTGTCTGTGTGTGTTGTCCTGTTTTGTCTCTCTGTGTGGAATTGATGGGGTGGTGGTGTCTTGTTTTCGTATGTGGAGGGCGGCCTTCGCACCCTTTACCTTTTGTGTGTGTTTTTTGTGGACCTCACAGCCTTGGTACCTTGCTGTGTTGTTTTTCCCACACGGTGCTCACCTTATCTGTGGGTTCAAGTGTTTCATGTTGCAAGTGCTGGTCTCATGGGGTTTGGAGCATTTTCTGCAACACACAGGCATCTGGCAGTGGGCAGCTATATGATCCAGTCCCTGACACCTGAAGCATTGCACCACCTTGTTCTTGTGGCAGAGTGGCTCTGTGGTGACAGGGACTGCCAGAACAACCTTGATCTTACCTCTGTTCTGGGGTATGTCTGGCAGAGTGACTTGGAATAATGGCCACTTACTCTCTGCCCCATTTTTGCTCATCTGCTCAACAGTTTTTACGACAAATCTCTGGGAAGTAAGGTCTGTTTTGACTGCCTGGGGTGGGGGGGGGGGGAGGGGAAGCCGTCTGGGGAGGTCCCTAATGACGATGATTTTGCTTCTTGTCTTTGTGGTGGGGAACATGTAGTGTGTCAGTCAGTGGGGGCCTTTTTATGTTGTTTTAGTTTTCTGTGTTGTGTAGTGTGATCTTTATTTTGCCACACCCCTGTAGGTTTTGCTGTGAAGTTGTCCCCCTTGAATAGTGTTTTGATCATGTCGTGGAGTTCCTCGTAGTTACAGGGAAACTCCGCGACGATCAGTGGGAGGCGGTGTGATGTGTGATTCCGTGTTGTTGTTTGGTGCAGTTCCTCTGGCGCTTTGGCCACCGCCTGAAACCTGTTTGGGGTGGGTTCCACTCCCTGAGTAGGTGGAAGCCTCGGCTGGCGAAAGATTTTCCTCGCCAGTACAAAGCCCTCCGAATCCTCCCCGGTTTTGTGGTTCCCTTCCATGGCAGCGGTTTCCTGGTTCCCTTCCAGGGCGACAACAGATGCTGACGGTGGCTTAGAAACCGTGGGCTCCTTAGTGATAGGGAGGGGTGGGGCGATTTGGGTTGGAGGGGGGGGGGGGGGTGGGATTCCTGCTCTTCTTATGTCTATCCTTCGTGGACGTGCTTTTGAGTGGGGAGGATTTGAGGAATTGGGATCGGGTGGGGGGGGGGGGGGTTTGGGTTGCAGTTGTGGGTTTGGGGAGAATTTTAGTCGGTTGAAGGGACTTCTGCTTGCCATCATTTAGGTTGAGGATGTGTTGGGCGAGTCGGTTTTGGGCGTTGGCAAGCACGAGTGGGCTCATTAGTGGGGCGGGAGGATCGCAAATACTGACAATGTATTTATTTGTCTGTGCTCTTTGTCTATTGGCATTTTGTGTTGACGCCTTAAAGTCCGGAGCGGAAAGGGGGGTTGCTGCTAGGGGATTGCCAGTTACAACCTTTGTTGGCACCGTTGGGTTTCCCCGTTGCATTGATGGCCCTAATAAGACGATGGCAGACGCGGAGTTCTGGGCGGAGGTGGCGGAAAACCTCTCTTTGGTTCCGCGGCCTGCTTCCAGGTCCTGGCCTACTTTTCCCTTATTGTTGGGGGGAGCAGAGCCTGGCTCTGCAGCAGCCGAGATGCTCGAAAAGGCGGGCGGAGCGGCCCGCGGCAGCAAGAGAACGCGCCTCGTGTTGTCGGCGGAATGTGACCTCCGCGACACCAAGGCACCATCCAAGCTCGACATTCCGATTCGTAGAGAAGACACAACAATTCTGCTATCAGGCGACGACATGCAAGACTTTCCAAGTGCCGTTTTGCTACGCAGCGAGACCTCGTTGCTAGTGCCCGTCAGTGTTTTGATAAAAACAAATCCGGTAGATACTCCTGTTTTTACTCCCGTGCAAGCGGGGGCCTATGGGTGAACGTTCTCGAGTAAGCGGAACTATTGCTCCACGCTCGACTGCCACTCAGTGAGTTGTTGCAGCGTCGTCTAAAGTCTTCTCCTTGAGATTAAACACGGCAGGCCTTCTTGGCATCTATTCTTGCGTTCGGGGTTCGTGTCGATCGTATTTTGTCATTTGACGGACCTTAGCTCGTCGTTCAAGTCCAATCAGCCAGCCCCCAAGTGGCGACACCTACCGAGATCCAGGATACCGCTGAAAGATTCGCTGAAATCATCAGGTGGAGCGGTAGTAACTGTCTGGACACTAAGCACAATTCCTAACACGTGTAGCGCTCCATTTCTCTCCCAAGTGCCACACTCGCCCGCCGTTTAATTCTAACGGCAGATGCAGAGTTTATATAATGTTTAAATTTAGCAAACTTAGGATTGGTTTACTTGTCGCGGCATATCAGTAAAAATGCAAGGGTGCTTAAGGGGGGTAGGACATCAAACGGGCCGATTTGGAGCAGGAGAGGCACCACAGGACATTTTAATTTCCAGTGTCTATACTTTTACAAATAAATTCATAAAACGTTGTCAGCATGACCAGGAAGGACTCAGGATTCTCACTCATAGCAGTGGAAGTTCAAAAACATAGCAAAATAAATATTTTTACATGTGAAATTACATCATTTTTTCACTTGCTATTGGCTGCACAGCATACAAATCACACTTACAGGTGTATGAAACTCTAGAATTTTCCAAATCTTTTAAAAACTGTGGTAAAAATTGAGATAATTAACTATAAAATTTGAGGTTTTTCTAAACATGACGTTTAAAACGTAACAGCTCATTCATTTTTCATAAATTAAATAAATCATAGAGTTTCATGCACCTGTAAGTATGTTTTGTATGCCGTGCAAAATTCATCTAAGACTCTCTCTTACTTATGTAGAAAAGTGTACCTATAGCAACAAATGCAGCCAACAATAAGCGAAAAAAATGATGAAATTTCGCATGTAAAAAAAATAATTTGGTTATGTTTTTGTACTTCCACTGCTACGAGTGAGAATCCTGCATCCTTAACGGTATTGCTGACAAAGTTTTATGAATTTATTTGTAAATTAAAATGTCCTGTGGTGCCTCTCCTGCTACAAGTCGGCCCGTTTGACGTTCTACCCCCCTTAACAGTCCACCTCTCTTGAGACGTAAATTGTCAAACTCACATATGTTCTTCGCCATCTCCTCCCTGTAAAGGTACCAAATGTGACTCTTCAAGCTTACGCGGTGGGTATGTTGTAAATAGCCTTCACGGGTTTGCCGCCAGATGACGTTGTGCAGTTTCCACAATATTTCCTCGGAGTAACTGTCCGACATCTTCTGGTGGTTGAACCTTGCTGGTGGCTAGGTACGACTGACGGTATCCGCACGTCGATGCCCTTGTACATAGCACACGCGCGCGTAGAATGCGCAGGCGCGGAAATCACGCATGCACAGTGATCTGCAGATAGATGGCGCCATACTCAAACGCCCTCTGCCGAAAATCGCAGAGCGGTCCTCCTGCGCGTACGCTGTACGCTATATACAGGGTGTTTCAAAAATGACCGGTATATTTGAAACGGCAATAAAAACTAAACGAGCAGCAATAGAAATACACCGTTTGTTGCAATATGCTTGGGACAACAGTACATTTTCAGGCGGACAAACTTTCGAAATTACAGTAGTTACAATTTTCAACAACAGATGGCGCTGCGGTCTGGGAAACTCTATAGTACGATATTTTCCATATATCCACCATGCGTAGCAATAATATGGCGTAGTCTCTGAATGAAATTACCCGAAACCTTTGACAACGTGTCTAGCGGAATGGCTTCACATCAGATGAGATGTACTGCTTCAGCTGTTCAATTGTTTCTGGATTCTGGCGGTACACCTGGTCTTTCAAGTGTCCCCACAGAAAGAAGTCACAGGGGTTCATGTCTGGCGAATAGGGAGGCCAATCCACGCCGCCTCCTGTATGTTTCGGATAGCCCAAAGCAATCACACGATCATCGAAATATTCATTCAGGAAATTAAAGACGTCGGCCGTGCGATGTGGCCGGGCACCATCTTGCATAAACCACGAGGTGTTCGCAGTGTCGTCTAAGGCAGTTTGTACCGCCACAAATTCACGAAGAATGTCCAGATAGCGTGATGCAGTAATCGTTTCGGATCTGAAAAATGGGCCAATGATTCCTTTGGAAGAAATAGCGGCCCAGACCAGTACTTTTTGAGGATGCAGGGACGATGGGATTGCAACATGGGGCTTTTCGGTTCCCCATATGCGCCAGTTCTGTTTATTGACGAAGCCATCCAGCTAAAAATAAGCTTCGTCAGTAAACCAAATGCTGCCCACATGCATATCACCGTCATCAATCCTGTCACTACATCGTTAGCGAATGTCTCTCGTGCAGCAATGGTAGCGGCGCTGAGGGGTTGCCGCGTTTGAATTTTGTATGGATAGAGGTGTAAACTCTGGCGCATGGGACGATACGTGGACGTTGGCGTCATTTGGACCGCAGCTGCAACACGGCGAACGGAAACCTGCTGTTGGATCACCTGCTGCACTAGCTGCGCGTTGCCCTCTGTGGTTGCCGTACGCGGTCACCCTACCTTTCCAGCACGTTCATCCGTCACGTTCCCAGTCTGTTGAAATTTTTCAAACAGATCCTTTATTGTATCGCTTTTCGGTCCTTTGGTTACATTAAACCTCCGTTGAAAACTTCGTCTTGTTGCATCAACACTGTGTTCTAGGCGGTGGAATTCCAACAGCAGAAAAATCCTCTGTTCTAAGGAACAAACCATGTTGTCTACAGCACACTTGCACGTTGTGAACAGCACACGCTTACAGCAGAAAGACGACGTACAGAATGGCGCACCCACAGACTGCGTTGTCTTCTATATCTTTCACATCACATGCAGCGCCATCTGTTGTTGAAAATTGTAACTACTGTAATTTCGAAAGTTTGTCCGCCTGAAAATGTACTGTTGTCCCAAGCATATTGCAACAAACGGTGTATTTCTATCGCTGCTCGTTTAGTTTTTATTGCCGTTTCAAATATACCGGTCATTTTTGAAACACCCTGTATATTGTGTAATTTGCGCAACGTCATCCGGCGGCAAGCCCGTGAAGACTATTTACAACAAATCCAGCGGGAAAGCTTGTCGCACTGTGCTGATCACAGTGTAAGTTCAGAATGTTTAAAACAATTGATCAGGCTATTAACTGTGAAATAAGGCCAGTCATTCAGATTTTGACAATAAGGAATATTGCATCAGCGGAAATTCATCGATAGATACGATGAATGACAGCAAAGTGCGTAGGAGGATGAGATCTTTCCAAAACAACATTTGACAGAAAACAAACCCATGCTTTTAGAGAAGTTAGACACTTTCACTGCTAACCCACAATACATGGCTAGCCCGTCGAAGGAAAACAGCGAAGGTTGCAGCATGCAGTAACATTTGCCGGCAGCCGTACCTGTCGGGCAAGCGCAATTGCCATGCGTTACGCCACAAATGAATGTAAACACGACTGTCACTGACAGCGCGGCGTGTTTGTCGACATTACTTGCAGATGAGGGATTATTTAGGCATCGACATTTTCCGGTATTTACCTCTGAAGCGAAAAGAACAAACCCCGTGGTCTTTATCAGAGCATTTCGAAATGTTTTACCTCGTACCTGGACCGAAACCCAGAAAATTAGATTTGTTGTTGAACACACAGAGGGTGACGTTCTACTATGGGCTACGGACATGGCGGAACGTTGTCACTACTGCGAACAGTTTTAGAGAGCCTTTCTGGATAGATATTGGTCCGAGGCCGTACAAGAGAGGCTCAGACTTGAAGTATTCAACCCACTACATACAATAGCAAACATGGAAGCTTAAGGGGCTTTTTTGAAAAATATTTGAATAAAACCAGATACTGTACGAACCCGGTATCTCAAGTAGATGTGCTGAAAATTTTAAAGAGCCGTCTTCCTGCCCACCATAGGGAAAAACTCAATACCATTCCGGAACACGACACGGAATACTTTCTATCTATACTGGACTCAACTGATTTGATATACGATAGAGATCAGTACAACCCAAGCCTGTTAATACGCAGATAATGCCACAGAGCCTTAAGGATCAACAAGTGAACAACGGATTCGTAGTACAACACGGATGGCAACATTACCCCACACAGACCTATGGCAGTGGTTACGGTAATCACAACAGCAATGGCAAAAGCCATAAATTCAAGGGGGGATCTAAAGAAATAGCAAAAATTTAACAAAAACAGCTGCAACGGGCAACAGAGTATGGCCAGCCTGTGTAATTTGTACAGACACAAGCTACCGGCAATAATCATCCGATTGCTTGGCGCCGGCCGTTGTGGCCGAGCTGTTCTAGGCGCTTCAGTCTGGAACCGCACGACCGCTACGGTCGCAGATTCGAATCCTGCCTCGGGCATGGATGTGTGTGATGTCCTTAGGTTAGTTAGGTTTAAGTAGTTCTAAGTTCTAGGGGTCTGATGACCTCAGATGTTAAGTCCCATAGTGCTCAGAGCCATTTGAACCATTTTTTTTTTTTGATTGCTTGGCAAACACAAAACAATACCAGACAGCCGAATAATCCACAGACAGCGGAATTCTGCCAGCAAAGTAACGCAAATAAACCCAATAACACGCAAAAGCAAAGAGAATTTCAGTCAAGAGCCTTACAGGATATTAACTGGCGTAATCAAACACAAACAGTCCATAGAGTAGAAGCTATGCCTAACCCAGAAGCCGTTGCCACCGGGACGAAGAAAAACTTGAACCGCTCACGGCAGGCCCCCGTCCTGTGATCTTCGAGAGTGGGGGCACGAGCTTGGTAGACACTTGCTTCATCAGCTACGATCAAGGAAGTAATGTATATTGAAGAAGGTCTGTATACTCTCTAAGCTGTGTGTGTAATAATAGTATTAGAATTAGGCTGACGAAAAGTCAGATTCCAGAATTTATGTTTTTAGTTGTTAAGGAAAATTTTTGATTGTATTTTTTCTTGTATCTCAAATGTGTAAACGATGAGATGAGTGGTTGTAACAACGAAGAATTCTACTTTTCTGTGTTAGAGACGACGATACTCTGAATACAACGCTTTGCCTTGCGCGTAGATCAGCTGTAAACAAATAAATTAACTTGTTACACAGGTTTTCATGCAAGAAAATGACTAGCATAGCAATAATAATAATGCTCGGACTTTGTTAAGGCATAGACTGCAGGCTCGATTTATAAATGTTGAAATGCATATACAATAGCGCGCTTAAGGCTCGCGACCGTTGATTCACCAAACCGGCCGCTTCCAAGTTACAGTATTTAACAAGCTGAAAAATACACAAAGCGTGTAATCGTTAGTAGAGCACAGGATTATGCGTCGTAGTACCAAATAAGATCATATTTGGAGTAAAACTGATTATTATTCATGCTGAAGTACAGTAGTATGGCGGCTCAGGCAAGAAGAAGGAAGAAGACGACTATACGTTCTTCACATTTTAAGACAGTCAGCATTAAAAAGGTATTAATGTATTACATCAGGATGAACTTCCCATTTTGCGACATATTTTTATCGCTGATTTTAGCGAAATGCGAAGGTCTCTATCAACGGTGTGAAACCAGTCTGTTAACATTTGTAAAAAAAAAAAAAAAAAAAAAAAAAAAAAAAAAAAAAAAAAAAAGTGTTAAACTCATTTATACACCGAACTAGGTGCACAGTACCAAGATGTTGGATTTGCATTCGGGAGGACGACAGTCCAAATTTCCGTTCGTCCACCCACATTTGTGTTATCTTTGGCGTTACTAAATCGCTTACCTAATGAACATGTTGGGGTGGTTCCTTTGAAAAGGACACGCCCAAATTCCTTCCGTTTCCTTCTGAAACTCGAGCTTTACTTTTGTCTCTACTGAAGTGTATGGCAGGACGTTAAACCCCTAACATCTTTTCTTCATATGTACGCTGAGAAGACAGGGAACATCAAACGATTAATGAAGAGTGGAGCCAAGTCCGTGTGTCTGTGCGCTTGATATTATCAGCTGCAACATATACTCGTATGTCGCCACATGGGCAAAATTTACTAATCTTGCAGACGAAGGCAATCAAAGGAATCATAATAAACAGTATGCACCATTATGGAATAATAATTAAGAGGAATAATTATGGAATAATTAAACCAAAATGTTCGGACTAGATACATATTAATTACTCAGTTGTGCCGTGTGGGCAATGATATTATTGTATCATTTACATTAATGGAGCTTAATGCGTTGCAACAGAAGTGGAATACGGAAAATATATTGCAATATAGATATCTCATTTATAAAAACAAGCAGTAGTTATATATGCTTTTTCCACGGAGAAGAATATTTCATATAGGTGTTCTGTGCGATCTGTTGCATCTGTCTTTAAATGTAAATATAGTCGACCAACCAAGTCTTGATTTAAATGATTTTAGACGCCAAACCAATGGTATTTCAAATCTGTGATGAGAAAGAGTCAGTACGTGTTTAGAACATTAATATCGAGTGCTAACGTTATTTAACATGCACTAACAATTATTAATTTTAAAATCGTTTATTATTTCGTAACGATTTCTGTTGTTGCATTTCTATTTGGCGCAGATGACGACATTTCGGAGTTCTTCATTTTCAATTATTCGATATTTAGAAAAAATGTGTAAGAAGCAATCAAGATCGATGTTCGGAAGGAGCAATTCTTTGGAAAAAAATTCAGTACAGGGAAAAGATTCATTTTCTCTATTTCGTGAAAATTGTCATAGGGTGCATGCTTCATTACCAGATTAGACTTTCTCAGTTTTCCGATAGGTAAGCCATTTTGAGTACATCGTTAAGCTTCCACCAAACCATCCGAGGCTAAAGACACTTTCTTGTAATATGATTCCATACCTTCTATAAATTTCTTAGATGATGTCATCTTGCTTTCAGCAGTTAGAATTGTACTTTTCGATTGCAGTTTCGGCATTAAGTCATTTTCAAGCATCTAGAAAACATAATACAAAATAATGTGACCTATGTTGTCATTAGGCTGTGTTATGTTTTGTAGATGCTTGAAAATGTCCTACTGCCGAAACTGCAATTTTAAAAATCCAATAGCTGAAAGCAAGGTGACATCATTTAAGAAATAGCAGTATTTATAGACAAAGACATCTTAAAATACATATAGAAATACTAATAGCGAACTCATTTCCTGTTTATTCCATATATTTTACTTCACATTTATCTCATTAGCATTTGTATCCAAGAAAATTTTACAACTGATCACTACTAATAACAGTTTTGTACTACGTAACTAAGACGGGTGCAATTAAGTGTGGTGAGCAAGAGACAATTCGGAAGTCTCATTGCATGAAAAAATTCAGATTCATAGAAATATTGGAACACGTGAGGCAATACTGACCTTACGACTTATCTTAGAAGAAAGATTAAGGAAAGGCAAACCTACGTTTCTAGCATTTGTAGACTTAGAGAAAGCTTTTGACAATGTTGACTGGAATACTCTCTTCCAAATTCTAAAGGTGGCAGGGGTAAAATACAGGGAGCGAAAGGCTATTTACAATTTGTACAGAAACCAGATGGCAGTTATAAGAGTCGAGGGGCATGAAAGGGAAGCAGTGCTTGGGAAGGGAGTGAGACAGGGTTGTAGCCTCTCCCCGATGTTATTCAATCTGTGTATTGAGCAAGTAGTAAAAGAAACAAAAGAAAAATTCGGAGTAGGTATTAAAATCCATGGAAAAGAAATAAAAACTTTGAGGTTCGCCGATTACATTATAATTCTGTCAGAGACAGCAAAGGACTTGGAAGAGCAGTTGAACGGAATGGATAGTGTCTTGAAAGGAGGATATATGATGAACATCAACAAAATCAAAACGAGGATAATGGAATGTAGTCGAATTAAGTCGGGTGATGCTGAGGGAATTAGATTAGGAAATGAGACACTTAAAGTAGTAAAGGAGTTTTGCTATTTGGGGAGCAAAATAACTGATGATGGTCGAAGTAGAGAAGATATAAAATGTAGACTGGCAATGGCAAGGAAAGAGTTTGTGAAGAAGAGAAATTTGGTACCATCGAGTATAAATTTAAGTGTCAGGAAGTCTTTTCTGAAAGTATTTGTATGGAGTGTAGTCATGTATGGAAGTGAAACATGGACGATAAATAGTTCGGACAGGAGGAGAATAGAAGCTTTCGAAATGTGGTGCTACAGAAGAATGCTGAAGATTAGATGGGTAGATCACATAACTAATGAGGAGGTATTGAACAGAATTGGGGAGAAGAGGAGTTTGTGGCACAACTTGACGAGAAGAAGGGACCGGTTGGTAGGACATGTTCTGAGGCATCAAGGGATCACAAATTTAGCATTGGAGGGCAGCGTAGAGGGTAAAAATCGTAGAGGGAAACCAAGAGATGAATACACTAAGCAGATTCAGAAGGATGTAAGTTGCAGTAGGTACTGGGAGATGAAGAAACTTGCACAGGATAGGGTAGCATGGAGAGCTGCATCAAACCAGTCTCAGGACTGAAGACCACAATGAATGAAAAAGCAACTCAAGGAATTTATGGATGTGAGAAAGTACTGGGCACTTAGTTTCGAAACATAGTGCATTTCAGTATCACCTAGTCTAACTCTTCGTGTCTTTTCATTTGCGTTTTTACCACAATCCACGATTCACTTCCAATAATTCTGTTCTCCGTACGTACATTCTCAGAAATTTCTCCCTCAAATCAAAGCCTATATGTGTTGTGTTATTTTTCTTCCAAGATGGCATAATTTATTCACACCTTGTACTAGGTGGCACTCAGTTTTGATTTTAAAACTGTGATTCATTTTATTTTTGCTTTCGTCATTACTTTCGTGTTCCTTTGTTTTCCAATCATTAACTTTCACTGAGGGTAGCAATGCCATCAGCGAATTTTATGATTGGTGACCTTCCACCCTAAATTTTAAACCCATTATTGAACCTTTCTTTTACTTCCGTTTTGTTTGTTCGTTATTCAGTTTGAACAATGGGACAGAAAGTCTGCATCCATGCCTTACACCATATTAATCAGAGGACTTCGTTTTTGGCTCTCCATTGATATTGTTCCCTCTTGGTTCTTGTACATATTGTATGATTTCCTTGTTTCCCTATAGCTTACTTCTATTTTTCTCAGAATTTCGAACGTCTTGCACCATTTTATGTTGTCTAACGCTTTGTCGAAGACGGCAAAGCCTACGAATGTGTCTTGATTTTTAAGTATTGTCTCCATCATCAAGTACAACGCCAGAACTGCCTTTCTGGTGCCTTTACTTTTCCTAAATCCAAACTGAGCGTCATTTAACACATCTTCAATTTTCTTTTCCATTCTTCTGTATATTAATGTTGTCAGCAGTTGGATGCATAAGCCGTAAAACTGATTGTCAGGTAGTTCTTATATTTATCTGACCTTTATGTGTTCGAAACTGTTTTGCTGACATTCTTCGGAAATTTCGATACCATTTCTTCAGTCTCTTACATTCTGTGCACTAACTGCTTCCAATGGTTCTAATAATTCTTAAACAATGTTATCTATGCCTTCCGCCTCGCTCTATCGCAAGCCTTCCAAATGACTGTAATACGCAGCCTCAAATACTGAATTTCTTCCAGACTGACATCTGATAATTTTCTGCTAGTTGGGAGACAGTTCCTTCCCTCGTAAGGTCTCTGAACGTAAACTTTCCGCCTTCCAGCTCTCTACTCTGGGTATATAAAAATGGCTCTGAGCACTATGGTACTCAACTTCTGAGGTCATCAGACCCTAGAACTTAGAACTACTTAAACCTAACTAGCCTAAGGACATCACACACATCCATGCCCGAGGCAGGATTGGAACCTGTGACCGTAGCAGCAGCGCGGCTCCATACTGTAGCGCCTAGAACCGCTCGGCCACTCCGGCCGGCGGGTATATCAATGGGTTTCCTCTTCTACTCTTAATGTTGAAGCCGTGGCATTTAATTTTATCGGAAACTGTTTTGAATTATCTTTTTACTGAATCAGTTCCTCCAAGGACCACTTCCTTTTCAGTTTCTTCATATTTTTCTGTAGCCATTGGGCCGTGGCCGCTACCTTGAGGATGCGCGCGTGATCCTACTGGCTCCACATAGGCGCGCGTTCCATCGACTGTAGCTCTCGTTGCATCATCTTTGCTGTGTTATGTGTTCCTTCTGGAGCTGCGTAGTGGTGAGTCTTCCGTGCGACAGAGAGCTGGACGAATGTGCCTGAGTACTTGTGTTCTGGTGACTGTAACGAGTTAACACCGCTGACCGTTGGACAAAGGGGGTCCGTGTTTTCCTGTAGCGTTGATTGTTGCTACCGGCTACTGGCAATGAGCGACTCTCGTCGCGTGCTACCTACCTGCGACGTGCATCAGTCAATGGTGTTGTGCTAAATACGCCGAGATGTATTGAGCAACTTGTTGGCAGCCACGAGCAGCAGGACAGTATTATCTGGTGCCTACCTCGAATCCTGAAGTTATTGGCATCCTTGGCATTTGTTTGAAATCATCTAAAAAATGGGTCAAATGGCTCTGAGCACTATGGGACTTAACTTCTGAGGTCATGAGTCCCCTAGAACTTAGAACTGATTAAAACTAACTAACCTAAGGACATCACACACATCCATGCCCCAGGCAGGATTCGAATCTGCGACCGTAGCAGCCGCGCAGTTCCAGACTAAAGTGCCTAGAACCGCTCGGTCACACCGGCCGGCGAAATTATCTACGAAGACTGTTTAGTAAGTACTGTACTTAGTAGACTGGTAATTCTGCACAGTGCGAGCTGGCCAGGAATCCAGTTTCTTAAAGTCTTTCGGTGACCCCTTTGGGGCTGTGTGTCTCAATCTGGCTCCAAGATAGTATTTTGAAATGTTAATCTTGTACTTGAAACCACGGTTAGTTATTATTGAGTATTTGATACTACTGATTGTAATTTGTGTTTGTTGTAGATCTCATGGCCCATCGTGGGGAGAGTTATTCCATTTGGCCTGTAACTAAAGTTGTGTGTTTTCAGCCCTTATGGAACGCACGTGTGGCCATGTGTATGTGCTTGCTTGTTGCGGAGCCCTTCGAGTTGCGGGTGCACGGTTAACCGGCCATCTGCCATTTGGTGCGTATCCCAGTTACAGTGTATACTAGCTCCTAAGAGGCCTCAGCAAACTTATACCTTGATTGTTAAAATATTGTTTGAATTATTATGTAATTATTCTTTTAGATGACCTACATTGCTTCTTGTTATTGTTGGGAAGGTTAACTTGCAATGTTATGAGCGGTAGCTCCCATACTGAAATTTCATATCAGCGCACACTCCGGTGCAGAGTGAAAATCTCATTCTGGAAACATCCCCCAGGCTGTGGCTAACCCATGTCTCCGCAATATCCTTTCTTTCAGGAGTGCTAGTTCTGCAAGGTTCGCAGGAGAGCTTCTGTAAAGTTTGGAAGGTAGGAGACGAGGTACTGGCAGAAGTAAAGCTGTGAGTACGGGGCGTGAGTCGTGCGTGGGTAGTTCAGTTGGTAGAGCACTTGCACACGAAAGGCAAAGGTCCCGAGTTCGAGTCTCGGTCCGGCATACAGTTTTAATCTGCCAGGAAGTTTCATATCAGCGCACACTCCGCTGCACAATGAAAATCTCGTTCTGAAGTTATAATAGTTGAATTTTCAATTGCCCGTTTAAGTATTGCTGTGTATGTTAATTATTTTCGAACTTGTTTTGCTGTTTGTTGTTTGGTATATGCTGACGGCCTTGTATCGGCAGCGCTAGATGTGTCGCTGTACTGCTGGTCCGAGAAAAGGATGCGTTTTCCTTTTGCTTCGGTTACTTTCCCGTCATCGTAGGAGACCTAGGCGTTGTCAGGTCGCACGCGACTCTGTGGATCTCCCATTCCAGCTTCAAGTTGAGGCATCGTGCCACGGTGGGGGTGTCGCCGGATTAGGAAGTAACTGACTCTGTAATTCTATTATTGCAAGGTCCTTGTGGGCGTGTGATGAAAGTCTTTTGGCAAAATGATCACTGAATTTCTTGATTTCTTTAAAAAAAATAAGGGTTTAATTGTCATTATTATTTTAATTGTGTTTTAGGGGCCCAGTAGTTTATTAAAGTACTTAGCGTGATGTATGTGGAACAGATTTATGGCCAATCAATGAAGTATTACTAATACTTCGGTTTTACATGTGGGTAGTTTTTGGGCAGCTTGGCCGTTTTTAGTCTATATGAGAGCAGAATAACCAGTGGAGATGTAAGCATTTTAATGTTTTTTATTTAATGTTTGTTGAACTTATATTCAAGCCTTGTTGTGGGTTAGCCCACAGTTGTGATCTAGCTGCGGAGACAAAGTGTATCCGCAGGTTTATTTAATTAATTAACTGTTTGTAGTCGGGCTACCATTGTGTTCCACAGTTGACAGTTTTGTGTACTGTTTGTAATTTTATGTATACTGAAAATGTCCTTATAATCTGTGAATTTAATTAAAAATCTACACTATCTGTGTGCATTTCACGAGATATTGGTAACTGTCAGTTGACTCATGGTTGAATTGTTATTAAATAATTTTCCTTAAATTCATCCCGATTCTTGTTCTTGGTCTCAGCCATTTCCATTTATATGCTTCGGACTTCTTGTTAATCTAAACCCCAAATGACGTCAGTTGCTGTAGTCCTTTCTTTCCTGTAGGCTACAGTATTTTTATTTCCTTCTTTCGTCGACCTATTGAATTATTTACTATGTTGCCGAAGGTTTTGTAGTTCCCTTCCGTGTATCTATATTTGTCTGGCCAACTTCTGCGATTACCCTTTTTATGGGTTTCTATTTCTCTTCAACTAGACTGCCAACTGTAGAATCCAATATTGTCGTATCTATTCCTCAGAGAAGTTCTAACGCGTTTCATAATTACTCAACATTTCAGCGTCCAACTTATGACACATTGGTTCTTCCGGACGAGTGTCTTAAACTTCAGTCAGCTCTTCATCATTACTAAATTGTGATGTGAGTCTACATTAGCTACTGAATACGCCTTACAAATCAATACCTGATTTCGGAATCTCAGTCTTGCCATGATATAATCTATCTGATATCTCCCGCGTCTGTGAGCCATTTCTACGAATTCGTTCTCCTCTTATGATTTTTGAACAGTGTATTCGCTATTACTAGCTGAAATTTATTGTAGAACTGAACTGGGCTATCTCATCTCTAATTCCTACTGCTTCTTCCGTAACTCTGTTTTCTACTACTTCCTCTGCTATAGTTTTCCAATCTTCTATGTTTGTTAGATTTTCATGTCCATTTACATACAGAAACACTCTTTCATTGCCCTCAAATGCTTCAGCTCTTCATATTCTGCTTGTGACCTTGGCATGATATCTAAACTTTTGGCGTTGGTTTGTTTCCAGTTCTAGTGAGAATAATCCCATGACTGAAGTGTTAGCAGTTTCTCACTCTTCACTCAACGTTCTTATTCGTAACGAATCGTACTCCCGTTAGACGAGGGCAAATCAATAGGTAAGTTACAAAACGGGACAGAGGCAGCAGTAATCAACGTAAATCAATTTATTTCACTTTTCTACATTCAGACACATTCCATCTCTTTACTAGTCACTGGTAGCCGGTAGCAGAGAAATCTTACGTTTGCTGTCGCAGCCAACGTGTAACCTCTTCGGCTGCAGCATCATCAGTTTCAAAACAACGGCCACGAAAATGTGATTTTAGGAGTCCAAAATGATGAAAGTCACTGGGGGCTAAGTCGGGACTGTAGAGAGGCTATTCCAATCGTTCCTAATGAAATGGTTGTAATACCTCCTGCTTATGTGTTGCTGTGTGAGGGTAGGCATCGTCTACCAGAAAAATCACTCCCTTTGTTAGTTGGCTAGGTCGTTCGTGGCGCCTGAACTTCGGAGTTCTCGCAGAGTGGTGGGATACGACGTGGCATCCACGGCCTCACCCAAACGCTGGAATTTCATCAGTGTGTCCCTTCCATATTCCAAAACACGGGGCTGATTGAATGGTCCCGGACTTTTTTGTTGTTGCAGGAATGGAATATTTTCATACCATGGACGATCGTTTGGTTTCCGGTTGAAGTGGCGAACCGAAGAATCTTACCTGTAAGAGTTCGTGCCATGAAGGTCCCTCCTTTCTTGGAATACGTATGTAGGTACCTACCTGGTTACGCCGGAAGTCCCATTTAAGTGCTGGCATAGGGTTCGTCGAACCATCTTCACATTATTTCCCTACCGTTCCATTGCCGAACAGCGTGCGGGAAAAACAAACAAATCTTTCCGTGCAAGCTGTGATTTCTCTTACTTTATTAAGATGATCATTTCTTCCTAAGTAGATGGGTGTAAACAAACTATTTTCGAATTCGGAGGAGAAAGCTGCTAATTGAAATTTTGTGGAAAGCAACGAAAAACGCCTTTGTTTTAATGATAGCGACCCCAACTTAGGTATCATAGCCGGTATACTCACTCCCCTCTTCCGCGATAATGCAAAACGAGCTGCAATTCTCTGAGACTTCTTGATGTTATCTATCAGTCCTATCTGGTGAGGATCCCTTATGGCGCAGCAACACTCTAGAAGACGACTGCCGAAGAGTGGTGTAAGCAGCCTGTTTAGTAGACCTATTGCATCTTCTAAGTATCCTGCGAATAAAATGTAGCCCTTGGTTCGCCTTCCCTAAGACATTTTCTTTGTTATCGTTTTTGTTTAAACTGTTTGTAATTACAATCCCAGAGTATTTAGTTGAATTGACAGAGTAGATGTAGGTGTAGATGAATATTCAGGGGTTGGACTAAAATATGGAAGCACCAAAAGATAGCCGAATTGTTTGATTTCTGGAGAGGCACCGAATTGGAAATTAATACCGCATACAAGGAAAACAGAAAAAACACCAGCCGTTAAGCCAGGACGCGGACGGAAATGTGTCTTGCGTGGTCGTGACAGACGGCCGTGGAGGAGGATTGCGACGTGAAGTAAGTGGACGTCAGCTGTAAAGGTCACTGCAGAAGTAAATACCTCTTTCGCCGTCCCTGTCAACACCAAAACAAGGGAGGGATCTCCGTATGGTAGGAACTGCACGGCGAGCTGTAATTCCAAAACTATACATCAGTCATGGAAATACCCGTAACATTAAAAACTGATACCAAAGCCGTAAACCTGAACTATAGAGCAACGGAAGAAAGTCATTCGGTGGGATGAGTCTTGTTGCATTCTCTTCCCAACTTCTGGCCGAGTTTACGTCTGCCGGCCGCTGTGACCGAGTGGTTCTAGACGCTTCAGTCTGGGATTGCGCTGCCGCTACTGTCGCAGGTTCGAATCCTGCCTCGGGCATGGATGTGTGCGATGTCCTTAGGTTAGTTGGGTTAAGTAGTTCTAAGTCTAGGGGACTGATCACCTCAGATGTTAAGTCCCATAGTGCTTAGAGCCATTTGAACCATGTAAGTTTATGTCTCAAAAGCGAAACAGGGCTTGTGGTTCGTTGGTGATTTGGGCATACATATCGTGATATTCTACGGACCCTATGAGTTCTTGGCAAAGTCGCATTCCTGCCAAGTATTATGTGACCATTTTGACAGATCAGGTCTATCCCGTGGTACAATGCGAGTTTCCCAATGCTGAAGTTGTGTTCCAAGACGATAGGATTTCGTTCACACAACACGCATATTCCAAGACCGGTTTTTTCAGCACAAGGGTGAAGTCGCATCTCCCTCGGTCCCCACAGTCATCAGATCTCAATATTATTGAACCTTTGATGTCTACTGTGGAGATAAGGGTGCGTGATCGCTATCCACCCCATCACCGCTACCTGATCTTGCCACTATTTTGTAGGGAGAATGGTAGAAAATTCCTTTGAAAACCGTACTGAACCAGTATTTATCCATACCGAGACGACTTGAAGTTTTTTGAGTGCCAACGGTTTTCCTACGCCGTATTAGGCACGGTTTTGTGTTGGTTTTGGTGTTTCCATATTTTTATCCCGCTCCTGCAAATTGCTGAGACAAAATCGGAGAATTTAAACGGCATGCATAAGGCAATAATTAAATAAAATAGCTGACGAATGAAAATTATTTGGGAGCGACGTAAAGTATTTTCTATCGAAGCGGTTAACTAATAGAAACAGACCTGTACCTTTAATGTTGCTTATTGAATGAACATCACAATTCAGTTAATCCCAAAGAAAGCAGGTGTTGACAGATGTGAAAATTACCGAACTACCAGTTTAATAAGTCACAGCTGCAAAATACTAACGCGAATTCTTTACAGACGAATGGAAAAACTGGTAGAAGCTGACCTCGGGGAAGATCAGTTTGGATTCTGTAGAAATATTGGAACACGTGAGGCAATACTGACCCTACAACTTATCTTAGAAGAAAGATTAAGGAAAGGCAAACCTACGTCTCTAGCATTTGTAGACTTAGAGAAAGCTTTTGACAATGTTGATTGGAATACTCTCTTTCAAATTCTGTAGGTGGCAGGGGTAAAATACAGGGAGCGAAAGGCAATTTACAATTTGTACAGAAAACAGATGCCAGTTATAAGAGAGTTATAAGAGTCGAGGGGCATGAAAGGGTTGCAGTGGTTGGGAAGGGAGTGACACAGGGTTGTAGTCTATCCCCGATCTTATTGATTCTGTATATTGAGCAAGCAATAAAGGAAACAAAATAAAAGTTCAGAGTTGGTATTAAAATCCATGGAGAAGAAATAAAAACTTTGAGGTTTGCCGGTGACATTGTAATCTTGTCAGAGACAGCAAAGGACCTGGAAGAGCAGTTGAACGGAATGGACAGTGTCTTGAAAGGAGGGTATAAGATGAACATCAACAAAAGCAAAACAAGGATAATGGAATGTAGTCGAATTAAGTCGGGTGATGCTGAGGGAATTAGATTAGGAAATGAGAACACTTAAAGTAGTAAAGGAGTTTTGCTATTTGGGGAGCAAAATAACTGATGATGGTCGAAGTAGAGAGGATATAAAATGTAGACCGGCAATGGCAAGGAAAGCGTTTCTGAAGAAGAAAAATTTGTTAACATCAAGTATAGATTTAAATGTCAGGAAGTCGTTTCTTAAAGTATTTGTATGGAGTGTAGCCATGTATGGAACCGAAACGTGGACGGTAAATAGTTTAGACAAGAAGAGAACAGAAGCTTTCGAAATGTGGTGCTACAGAAGAATGCTGAAGATTAGATGGGAAGATCACATAACTAATGAGGAGGTATTGAACAGAATTGGGGAGAAGAGGAGCTTGTGGCACAACATGACTAGAAGAAGGGATCGGTTGGTAGGACATGTTCTGAGACATCGAGGGATCACCAATTTAGTATTGGAGGACAGCGTGGAGGGTAAAAATCGTAGAGAGAGACCACGAGATGAATACACTAAGCAGATTCAGAAGGATGTAGGCTGCAGTAGGTACTGTGAGATGAAGAAGCTCGCACAGGATAGAGTAGCATGGAGAGCTGCATCAAACCAGTCTCAGGACTGAAGACCACAACAACAAAAACAATGGTAATATCCAATATCATAAAAGAAGCGTCTTCTCTTTGTTGGTGTTCTTGAAGCGACAAAAAATTACTCGGGTACGTTTTACGCGTTTAAACGTCAATTCGTTCCTGCTGTAAAACTTTATACAGCGTAATTAGTTCTAAAATAGATAAAAAATATGGTGATGCAAGATCCCCGCAGGAAAGCGAATGTATAAGAACTTCTCGTAACAACGTCGTATGGCTTCAAGATGTTGTGCATCTTACTTGAACATGTGCTCTCTTGAAACAAAATTTCTCATTTCGTCCGGAATAAACGTCTCTCATACGACCTATTTTTCAGTTTTGGCATACGTAACAAAAATGTCAAATTTGCTTCGAGAAATTTTGACGCTGGTAAAAAGCACTGGCCTAGTTGAATGTCGATTGATCAGAAGACAGTAGGTAACGCAGCGGTGGAGCCATCGTGTTGAACAGTAAAATTTTCGGGATATTTAAGAAAATATCTACAGTAACTGCAAGACGTAATGTAAAGTTTTTGGTCTGCGACCTGCAGGGAGAGAAGCATCCGTCCCAAGTGTGGTACTAACTTTTCAGTGGAGGCACGTCGAAAGCTGGGTACGGAATACGTATTTGGCAAGAATATGAGCCTAAGACACTATGAGACAAATCTGGAAATTAAGGCAAAAAGCCGTCATACAGACATTGGCTACTTTCTACTGTGAGTGAATGCTCTTCAACGTTATCAAAGGAAAGTAACACTATACGTAGCTGCCCAGCAGAGATTCTACTACTGTAAGCAGAGGTGGTCGTCTATCAAAGGTAGGCCCTAGCACGTATCATAATATCACTATTTGGCACATGACAACCAATACATCAAAATAGGTCTTGACAGTTTTAATAATAAAACCGGGACACAATTTACGTACAATGAATTCAACTGGAGAAGTATTATGCGAACGCTTAAATTAATCTAAATCGCAAATGTAACTTACGTATTGCACGAACCTGTAGCAATATAGCTCTTAAAGTCGCTTTGTTGAGAGACAGATACGTAACAGTATTGATGTTTTCAAGTGAGTTCAATGCAGAGAAAGGAAATGCAATGCGGTATATGATGTTGAAGAGTATAGGTTGTTGGTTCAAAAGGGTAAAATTGTATTTAATTTCTATAGAAGGGCGGTGTAGGTTGCTGTACCGTAAAGTTAGCTGGACGTATTTAATAATAATTAGTGGCCTTTTAATCCCAGCAGTACTTGTACTTAGTAAACTGTCGCTTCTCTTGTTACATGTGTAAAACGAACTGTTGTGTTGTCTGGTCCTAATCAGCGTTGAAGTACAGTTGCAATTACTACAAAGGGCGTACATTTAATGCAATGTCTGGGCGTGAGTGCTCACAGTCTGTACGGTGTGCTGTGTACCGGGTAGTTATAATTAAACTGCAGCTACTCACAGAGGTACAATGTTGGCTGTAATTATCGTATGGCAGCGGAACTTGTAGATATTCTAATGCGTTAATGCGGAACAGATTTACGCTTGAAAAAGTAGTTCCACATGGTGCAAATCTTGCGCTGTGTTCATAAATGTTTCCGTATGGTGAAACAGGAACGAAATGTGGGCAGAAAAGGTCAAACAAGTGAGAAGGGCATAATGTTGATTCTATTATTAACGGCCGCTGACTCAGTTGGTTCAATATAAGCAACAGAGATTTCAACGAGATGCTGCATACATAAAACGACGTGATCAATAGACGCTCGCAACAGTTCCAATGGAATCTGAGCATCAAGTTCCTGCACACTGGCCTTCAGGTCGGGTAGAGACAAAACATTTCCTATGTAAACGCGTTCTTTCATACATCTCCAGAGCGGAAAGTCACGTGCATTCAGATCAGGTGATCTTGCAGGCCATACATCTGGAAAACCTCTGGAGATAACTCGTTCTTGGAAGGTTGCATTAAGGGGCTCCGGAAAGGTTCAAAATCATGAAAAGTTCAATTTTTACTTTTTTGCGTTTTCTGAATCTGCAGACTATTACCTTTTAATAGATATATAATTTATTCAATTCTGAAGACTACAACTATTTTTAAATTTTTTTTGAAATGTGTTCTACATGGGCGTGACCCACTGTGGCGCTGTTAAACTGCTGTCAAATGTTGTTATTCTTAACGTCCGTGTTCATCAGGTACATTTTAGTGATGTGAGATAAAGTATGTGTTGTGGCTAACCTGTGATGGTTCAATATATATCGCTGGTGTGATTGTCGATTGTTTCATGTTTATTTACTCTGTCGTTATCTCGAAAATATTCGTAATTAATTCTGTTTCTTGAGTCTATTTTTTGTTGAAGTATAATAATGAGTAAAAGTAAAGTTATTAGAAATCCTCTGAAGGCCTTTAAGAAAAGGAGAAATGTTGGAAAGCCAAAGGTATGTGTTATTACTGTAAACAATAAAGACGATAACCAAGTGAGTGAACCTAACCTCTCAAGTACACCTGCCCATAGCAGTCAAAGTGGGAAAGAAAATACTTCACAGAAGAAGCTTGGTTCAATGAGTGAAAACTATGAATGTTTTATGGGCGAATCGGATGTGAATGAAATATTTGATATGTCGGTTCTCAAAGGAATTTTTTCAAACTGTGTAAGATGTATTCATTGTAGTGAAGTTGGTCTGGTTCTCTCCATAATAAAGCACGTAGGACTTGCTAGTGAAATACAACTGAAATGTGATAAGTGTTCATACATGACCACCTTTTGGAACAGTGTTGCAGTAACTGCAACTGAAGAAAATGGTAGAAAAATCTATGAACACAACAACGAGCGATGCTTGCTTTAGACAAGGAACGCCTTCGGGCTGCAGACAGGGCTGTAAAGAGTCTAGAAATACAAGCAAGAGTAAACAGGAGGAGGAACAAGAGGAAGCTGAAGGAGGAGTTTGCAGAGGATGAAGATAATCCATCCTATTGACCTGGAATGCACTAAACAGTTAATCCAATCGTTGTCGCTCGATTCCCAAAACTTTTATTTTCTCATACTAATTTCATGTTTTCTAAGGATCTTCCAAACATATTTGTTTCAGACTTTCAGTAAATGTTACACAGTACCTTCTACATAATTTAACGCAGCCTTTTTCCAAAAAACTGTATATTTTTGAATATATAAATAAAAAATTGCAAAAAAATGTTGTGAATTTTCATTACAATTGAAAAAAAATCATCTTTAATAACTGAACTAAAATTTTGTAAAATCCCTGTGTTAAGTTGTAGCCCATATTCCAATAAATAATCTGGAAAAAATTTCAACTTCCTACCTCAAATACTTTGTGAGGAAAGATGTAATTTATAAGCGTTATTTTAACATTGCAAGTATAGGGCGTTCCGGAGCCCCTTAAGCCGATCTCTCCCTGGGCGAGCGACATGAGGTGTTGTCCCATCTTGTATGCGAACAGCAGTTTGCACACAGTTGCGCTCTTCCAAAACTCGAATGACACGCTGCACAAGCAGGTCTCTATAACGTTCAGACGTCATGGTACACCCGACCGAGGCCCACTAGAAGGACAGGCCGTGGCGTGTGCGTCACAGCACCTGACGCTGCATGTCTTAAAAGTGCAAACAGCTGTCTCCAGCGGTGGGCGAGTAACCATTTTAGATGAGTTTAATAGTTCTTGCCTGCGTGTTTAAATGCACGCAGGTTTTCTACAGCACACAACGTACTGTAGCTACTGTAACTACTGTAGCCTTGGTAATATATAGTTCGATTGCGGGGTCGTGCAGCCGCTCAGCCACTATTGTGGGAAAAATCATTGCTCTCCACCTCAGATTGTATGGCAGAAACTGCTGCTGTCTCGTGTCTCACCAACGCTGGGTCTATGGTGGCATCTGTGCGCCCTGGTGTGCCCTGCCCTGAGCTTCGAGGCTGTGCCTGTAGTCGAGTCGGGATAAGAAGATCTCTGACACTGCAGCACGCTGCACACTGCAGATTCCACACCCGTCCCGCCCAATCAAGTGACACGATTTTGGAAACGTCTCTATGACAATGCCTCAGTGTTATCACAGCAGTATAGACATCTACTGTTTCGCCTGCAGCAACTGAAAGCCACCCAGTACTAGTAGCTGCCAGAGATCTCCTCATGCCGACTCGACTATAGTTTGCGCGAACATTGGCCCAGACTGACGGACGCACGTTGCATCAGCTCCCTTGCCGAGTTGCTGAGATCATTGTTTCAGCAGCCGAGTTACGCCGCAAGCTGCCCTTGACAACAGGCCACTAGCAGACCGCGGCACCTTCTCACCGACTGTACAGAGTACCCTTCGGGCGCATCAATAAATGAACGTTTTAACAAAGCAGTTTTCATGACGAAATGTCGGCTGACAACAAGATATATACTCGCTGCTCCACCACTGCATCGATCAGGGTGGTGAACTACTGACTTTCTGACCTCTGACAACCAAGTTCCATCACCAATCATTGAGGTCAACGACTCCCGGGCACTAAAGCACACACAAAAACACTGTCCTGAGTGCAGAACAGGTAATGTTTCTATGACGACAAGTTCTGTGGACTGGAATTAATGCAACTGCAGGAAATGCAGGCTCATAAAAGCAGAAAAATTACCGAACGTTGAATCGAAACCAAATTGTTTTCAACAAATGAAACTACATTGATGAACAAAAATATTATGACGGCTGCCCACCGGGACGTTGGAGCCGCCTGCTGGCGTTGTGGGCACATGACACGCTAACAAAAGTATGTAAACGCAGCAGATACGAACAAGGGATCATCCTAGCGAAGAGATGGGCTGCAAATGGGGATATCCCTTGAGATAAGCGACTTTGACAGATTATTATTACGCAGAGCCCGTGAACGGCGAAGCTGGTCGAATGTTCATTTGCCAGTGTAGTGAGCATCTACGGAAAGAGGTAGAGGGCCAGTGAGAATACCACCGAAGTTGAATAGATGGCGATTTGTGGCATCTCTGCCGAAGGGACACAATGGTGGTCCACGCGCAAGTGCTTCGGAGCACACCATTCATCGTACATTGTTGAACATGCAGCTCCGCAGTAGACCACTTCTACGTGTTCACGTGTGGATCCAACGACATCGTCAATTACGATTGCAGTGGGCACGGGACCACCAGTATTCGACCGTCTGGCTAATGAAAATGTTTCGGCTTTTCGCAGATTCACATTTTCGCAACAGTAGGTCGACGATGGTCGTCTCCACAAACGCCGTCATCGAGATTAACGGCGGCTCGAAAGGTGCAGTGCGCCATGGATGCTGGATTGTGGAAGCAGTATAGTGCTTCTCCTGAGGTTGCGTGGGGCTTTTGGTAGTAATCGAAGACACGCTGACAGCTGCGAACCACATGCATCCCTTCATGCTTGATGTCTCCCCCAAAGGCGATGTCATTTTTCAGCAGCATAATTGTACGTGTCTCGGAGCCACAATCGTGCTACAGTGGTTTGACGAGCATTTTAGTGAACTCGCGTTGATGTTTCGGCGACCAAATTCGTCTGATGTAAATCCTATGGAACCCATCTGAGTCACTATCGGGGGGCCATCAGCGGGTACGCAAATCGGCAGGCCGTTATTTACGCGAATTACATGTGCGTAGACATCTAATACCACTTACCTCCAGAAACTTACCAACATGCTGTCAGATCCCTCATACACACAATCAGTGATGTATTTCGTTCCAAAGACGGCCAAACAAGCTATTAAGCAGGTGGTCATAATGGTTTGGCTCATCAGTGTATGTGCTTCCAAAGACCTTTTCAACTCTCCAACATCTGTGATGTATATATATGCCAATTGAAGCGATGAATGAGACACTTAGAGACTGTGAGCTAAGATATGCGGTACATACTCGTTCATCTGTCATCATAATCTTAGTGATTAGTGCGATGCGCTAATTTTGGAAAAGCTGCAAGTAACTGTTCGCACGAGTCGCGTCGCATATTCATGTCATGATCACTTAATTCATTGATACGACCTAGTCGAAATGAACGGTACACTTCTTTCTTCATCCAACGAAACATGGAGGTTCTGGGAATATTCATCTCCGCCGACCGCTTCCTGCTGGTCAACGAAGCAATGATGCACTTAAGCTTTCAGCAACTTCATTACCATCGTCATATTTCTTGGCTCTTCCACTGCTTGGTGCACCTGTCAAAGACCCAGTTGCAAAAGCCTTTCTTTCCAGTTTGCAAAGATCAGTCTCCGTTGGTCCCTCCTTCTTGGTGTGATTAAAAAGTTTCCCCTAATTTCATCATATTTCTCACCCCTTTGTTCCTTTCCATGCACCCATTCGCCAGAAACAACACGACCACATGCCGTGTTTCATGGAATGACCCCTGCATTGTTGTAACTTAGGTGGTCTCTAACAGAATTCAGACGTACGACGAACAGGGAACATTATTTTCAACTGAATACGTTTCCAGATACATGTAACCACAGCACTATATACTAAGCTACTTTAATACTTTCCGGTAGTGACTTCTCCCCCACTTTGTAGAGAAGAAACGTATCGGCTCCACTGAAGCATAGCCTTAACCAGTCTTAAAATCGAAAATAACAGAGAGCTATTGCAGCCATTCAGTAAGGTCAACTATATTCTTCTAGCATAGAATATGATACATTATCATCTTCTCACCTAAATGGTATTTGGTGGAACGAATCATTACTGAAAAATGTCAGTTGACGATATTTTGTTCTCTGTTCCCACCACTCCTTGAACATTATTTGTAATAACAAATGCTGCTTCCACATTGCACGCAGCAATAACATCAGAATTCAAGGTGTTTTACTTGAAATACAGGGTGGTTGGAAAATGTGTGAAACGCTTGTAAGGATGTTGCAAGGCAGGTTGTACTGAGACACAAATGTTACGGAACAAAAATCGATACTTTGCTCCCTTTCCGAGTTATTTAGCACTGGAGTTAACCAATCGTAGCGTCACGCGCTCATATTCATGCGGCCTTCCAGGGGCGGTGCTCCCCAATGAGTGCTTTGTTTGGTTAGCTGAAACTTGAATTTGCGCTCCCGTCTATTTGATTGCCTAGCTTCAGTTCTAATTAACCCGGAAACGGCGCAACCTATTGAATTTTTTTTCTTAACATTTGTTATCTCAGTACAACATCTCCTACAGCATCCCTACAAGCGTTTCTGACATTTTATGACCACCGTATATAGTAACTTCATAGCCCAAACCTTCAGTGTGCAGGGTGTTCAGAAATCGTCTGAAAAACTTATTGCGGGATAGACTGTGCTGACAAATAATTGTTAAGCAAAAATATTCTGTATGTTACTCCATTTTCGAATCAATTAGAATTGAAGGTAGCCAATCACGCCAGTGTATGCGCACATTCAAGCGGCCCGCCAGATATAATTAGTGTCAGCTGCTCTCATAGCGTACGACAGTACACGAGACAGCTCAGCCTTCGGCTCGGGTTCGATCCTTACCACTGTCCCAAGTCCAATTTTTGTGTCGCTCTGTTGTTTAGTTTTAGGAAACCAAAGGAAGCACTCGTTTGGCAATACCGTCTTTAGTGCGATGCTGTAATTTGTGTGCGTAACTTCGTGACTGGCTAACTTCAATGCCAGTTAGCCCTGAAATAGGGCAATAAATAGAATTTTTGTCTTAATAGTTAATTTTCAGCAGAACTTAGCCTGCAACATTCTTACAAGGTTTTCAGACTATTTCGGACCATCGTGTATAGTAAGTAAAGAAACCGTTTTACATTTTACTCACAGCTGCTTAACACAAACTTTCAAATAGAAGAAAACAAAAATACGTTATTGAATCCTGTGGAAACGACTGGAACATCAAACCGTTTTTCTCATAAAACGCCAAAATATTAAATAATGTCCACTAGAGTATTCTGCTACCATCTGTTAACGATGCCCTCAGGGCATATATATATATATATATATATATATATATATATATATATATATATATATATATATATATGTGTGTGTTTAAAATATATGGAAAATATTCCACTAACATCATCTCAGATTGCTCGATTTCATCTCCTTACTCGCTTGAGAATGGAAAGTGAGCTGTTGTAACGTGTCAAAATTAATTTTGAACAGTTTCGTGTCGTTACGTAAATAATGTGGTCGTTTCAATCTATTATGACAGCAGCAAAATGTCGTAAAGCAGATAAAGGGTGTAAAAATGCTTTATTTATTGCAACTATAGTCAGAGTGTTTGTGTATATTTTCTAAAAAGACCTGTATTGTACCCAACCTCCTGTACAAATGTTCGCTCAGAGGCAGCAAAGACCATCGATGTGGAGGTGGCTGACAGCAGCAACGCGCGCCAGGGATCATCCTGTGCGAGCTGGCCGCTATACAACGAAACGACAGCCACAAGAAATTATGCATCGATTGTTAAAGAACAATGGTAGCGCCCTACGTTTGTCTAGATTTATGATTGTGCCATGGTTTTGTGGAAAGAGCGATATGAAGTGGGACAAGCATGTAATGGCAGTTGTGGGGAAGGCGGATAGTCGTCTTCGGTTCATTGATAGAATTTTGGGAAGATGTGTAAAGGAGACTGCTTATAAAACACTAATACGACCTATTCTTGAGTAATGATCGAGCGTTTGGGATCCCTATCAGGTCGGATTGAGGGAGGACATAGAAGCAATTCAGAGGCGGGCTGCTAGATTTGTTACTGGTAGGTTTGATCATCACTCGAGTGTTACGGAAATGCTTCAGGAACTCGGGTGGGAGTCTCTAGAGGAAAGGAGACGTTCTTTTCGTGAATCGCTACTGAGGAAATTTAGAGAACCAGCATTTGAGGCTGACTGCAGTACAATTTTACTGCCGCCAACTTACATTTCGCGGAAAGACCACAAAGATAAGAGAGATTAGGGCTCGTACAGAGGTATATAGGCAGTCATTTTTCCCTCGTTCTGTTTGGGAGTGGAACAGGGAGAGAAGATGCTAGTTGTGGTACGAGGTACCCTCCGCCACGCACCGTATGGTGGATTGCGGAGTAAGTATGTAGATGTAGATGTAGAAAGAAGCAGTCAGTCACTATCGAAGAGCAGAGGAGTACGTGAGCTTGAGTCTGCATGTGGGTGGAGACACGTTTACGTGTCTCGCTATCGATACTTTGCTAGCAGAACTCGGTATGATTGTCTTGAATATCAAGATTTTCCGTGAATTTTGTTGGAAAGTTTTTTAAACGCAAGATTAGATAATGCGATAACGATAGTAGGGCACAATTATTGGAACTGTTTGATGAATTTGATTTGAAAGTATCTCCACGTAATTTTGTTTTGTACTTGACCTGTGGTCAAGCAATCTTTGAGTGATGGGCTTAGTGTAGCGTTGCTGGTACGCTGCGCTAGTTTGAAGATTAGTATTTGTGTGTCGTAGGAACGACCGTAAATGAAAGTTTTAATGTCACCAGCTGTGTCTGACGAAGTCCGGTTTTTTTCCCTGTGATAGTTTGTTGCACACGTCTTCAGGATTTGTGTGTAGCGTATAGTTTTGAGGTATTGGGATAAGCACATCTAAGGTAGTTGAATGTTAGCTGTTTGTGTAGATTTGTGGAGGATAGTGTTACTACGAGGTGGTAACTTGTTGCGTACTGTGGAGTATTTGACAGTCTAGCGCCTTTCTCAAGTTTTTCTTGATCGTAGGAACAAATACAGGAACAAACGTCCGAAAGTGAATTGTTAGTACCAATGTATTTAGCCCGTACTCATTGTTAGTGATAAAGTTGTAGAGATTCCCTTGCCCCAGCTGAACCATATGAAAATCCAACTGCTACCATTATTCTAACAGTATGTGACGAGTGACATTCAATTAGCTTTGTAGTACGTACGCGAGAAGCTAACACTTGGAGTGGTTGAGTTTTGAAAATCTGATTTGAAGTTGAGCTTGAAATTGGTAGTCCCGCTTACCGTTTTTTTTCTTTCTTTTTTTTTAACTTCTATCTCGTTCAGTGTGAAGATTAGATTTGTGGTCATTCGCTCACATCAACGTTTGCCTTCGTAATGATCTGATTCATTTTAAAGGAGCTAAAGTGCTCTCTGATAGGGCCGGCCGACGTGGCCGTCCGGTTAAAGGCGCTGCAGTATGGAACCGCAAGACCGCTACGGTCGCAGGTTCGAATCCTGCCTCGGGCGTGGATGTTTGTGATGTCCTTAGGTTAGTTAGGTTTAACTAGTTCTAAGTTCTAGGGGACTAATGACCTCAGCAGTTGAGTCCCATAGTGCTCAGAGCCATTTTTTTGATCTCTGATTCGTTAAAATTTTAACCAGGTCCCCGTATTGTCAAATGGTTCAAATGGCTCTGAGCACTATGAGACTTAACATCTGAGGTCATCAGTCCCCTAGAACTTGGAACTACTTAAACCTAATTAACCTAAGGACATCACACACGTCCATGCCCGAGGCAGGATTCGAACCTGCGATCGTAGCGGTCGCGCGGTTCCAGACTGAAGCGCCTAGAACCACTCGGCCACAGCGGCCGGCCCGTATTATCAGTTGACCCACTATTCTAAATAAAGTGAAAGAGAATAATCATATTTTGAACTTCAAAAAGGGAAGTTAAAAAATAAAAAAAACGGTTGAAAGTTTAGTGATCTGACTTAGAACAAGCAGAGCAATCACGCTCAAGGCAGTGATATAATACAAATACATGAATGGTGAGTCTTTAAAAAGGAAGCAGAGAAGAATTTTATCAAAGTTTAACAACGCGAAGTTTACTTTTTACGTAATTTCTTGAGAGGTAACATTGGCGTTAAGTTAAAAAATATTTTTGACAATTATAAACCAATAAGCAAAGATTTTCTTATGAAAGACTTCTGAGTTAGTACAAAAGACTATATTTAAACTTTATTAGCAGAGGTATCGCTAATCAGAGGACGTAAATAACTATTGTTTATTTCCAAGGAGGATAGAAAACAGGGAGACGCCCTTACGCCGAAAAGTGAAACCTGCCCCCTGTTTGCGTCCGCCATATTGCTGAGTTTTGGTGAGGTCTTGCTATTGCTGCGCTGCTTTTCGAAAGAGAATCATAAATTCATTAGGAGTCGTTAATTGTGTTGCCTAAAACCGGGAAGTCAGATGTTACTTTTCGCTGATAAGTACACTAGCTAAATTAATTTTTATGGTTAAAATATGGACTAGTCATTTCAACTAAACGACTTCAGATTGTTTGTAGGATCCCAAAGGACAGTGAAAAAAGAAGCTTGTGGATCAAGGCGTCGCAACGAAAAGATTGGAAACCATTTGAATATAGCAGAGTATGTTCTGATCATTTTCGCGAAGTTGACACTGGTCGAACGTCATTGTCATGTGTTCGTATCAGAGACGGTGCATTTTCTCGTCGTTCCCGTCATACATGCAGAATGTAAGTTTCACGAGATGTTACTTTAATGAGTGCAATGTTTCAGTGTGTTGTGTACTTTTTGAAATTTGAAGTTTGTCTATTGTTCATATTGTGTTGGTATCCGATGTGAGTGTACTGCATACTGAAGTTCAACGTTTTGAGATAATGCAGGGAGTGAATATTGTGATCCGACTAAAAATAATTCTTTCGAAATTTTTAGTCTTTTTTGTTCCTACATGTGTGTTCAGTGCTAATTATATGTTTGGAGATTTCTCTGCTTTCTTCAAAGCCATTGTACTTTGTGATTGTTAGCAATATGTACGAATAACGGAAAAGGAAGGTAGGGTTAAAAAGTTAATGTACAAAGCTGTCGTGAATCGGATTGCGTGCCTAATCTTTTCTTAAATGGTGTTGTGCAGCATTCTAAAAACTTTCCTATGACTGTATACAGTACCTAAATGACATGAAGCACACTGTGATGTGATAATTAGTGGTGGGGAAACTTCTCATGAAGCAGCACAATTGGGTTCAACAGTCTTCAATACTGTTACTCTCTTATTTCATGTACAAATTCATTTCATGTACAAATTCATTTCATGTGATAAGACAACTGTATCTGACACCTGCAGAAGCTACCTTTTTACTGCGAAAGTAAAGCGGAGTTGGAACACGGGACTGAAAAAAAAGAAATGGATGGTTCTAGCGTAAGATCTGTTGAGAAATACATTATCAGGAGGCCAGTCCCATTTTAACTGTATAACTCCATCAACTAGATAATCTGCTTTTGGACTCGTATATAATCTATATCCTTTCTTTCAGGAGTGCTATTCCTGCAAGGTTCGCAGGAGAGCTTCTGTAAAGTTTGGAAGGTAGGAGACGAGGTACTGGCGGAAGTAAAGCTGTGAGGACGGGGCGTGAGTCGTGCTTGGGTAGCTCAGTTGGTAGAGCACTTGCCCGCGAAAGGCAAAGGTCCCGAATTCGAGTCTCTGTCCGGCACACAGTTTTAGTCTGCCAGGAAGTTTTATAATTGTAACCTGTTTATAAATTTTCTGGATTGCATTATCTGTTAGAAGTTTTGTTTTGTTTTCTATTCCGCTGGTGTCCATACAAATTACACGAGTTCATTTTATGGCGGTAAGATTGCCAATTCAGAGTATAGGCCTTACGCACAGCTGGCTGTTACATAAGCTGCATTTTTTGAGCAAGTATTGGAATGTAGCAGGTTCCCAAGCAGAGAGATATTTTGCAGAGATCAACACAGGAAATGTAGAGAAGGGCGAACAACCATCAAGTTCCCAAGAAAGTAAGGCTTATATTAACTGTCCAACAACAAATGCAGTGATTCTCAAACTTTCTCAGTACATCTTTATTTCACGTGTACTCTAGATTCGTTCTTGTTAGCGGCAAATCTACACATGTCAAGAATGATTGTACTTTTATGTTAAACTTTTTAGATTAACTTTCAATGCTAAGCCCCTTAAGTTCGCCTTATGTTTTACCTGTTAAATGTGTTTCAAAATAGTGCTACACGAGGGGAGCAATGTTACTGTCAGCCAACAGATTGTTGGAGCTGCCCACAGAGTACTTTGGGACCTGTGGATCGTAGACTGAGAGTCGCTACTCCATTAAGTAGTGATAATTTCTGTGCTTCCAAAACTTGTGAAACGCTACTTTTGTAACGTAATACTTTTTTTTAGTGTTGCTAACGGAAGTGCCACCAAATCCAGTCACGCCACCTCATGAGCCTGTTGTATTAACGAAGAGGAAATAGGACACTGTCTCGGAGGCAAACATGCAGTACAGAAAAAAATGAAGCTGCTTAAGCAGACAAACCGTCGACTCAAGAAGAGGGTGGTTGGTTTGGGGAAGGAGACCAGACAGCGTGGTCATCGGTCTCATCGGATTAGGGAAGGAAGTCGGCCGTGCCCTTTCAGAGGAACCATCCCGGCATTTGCCTGGAGTGATTTAGGGAAATCACGGAAAACCTAAATCAGGATGGCCGGACGCGGGATTGAACCGTCGTCCTCCCGAATGTGAGTCCAGTGTCTAACCACTGCGCCACCTCGCTCGGTGACTCAAGAAGAGAAACTCCGGTTTGAAAGACATTATAAAAACTTTGCAGAAGAACTATTTAAATGAAGTCAATATTTCAGGGTAACAGTTGTAAATGAAGAGTTGTTGTCACGTCAGTGTGCAAAGGTTACAGTTACTCCATCTCCAAAAAAGTATGGATCAGCCTTGAGAGCCTTTGCATCAACACTCAGCCTTTGTTCTCCGAGAGTGTACGATTATGGTTCAAATGGTTCAAATGGCTCTGAGCACTATGGGACTTAACATCTTAGGTCATCAGTCCCCTAGAACTTAGAACTACTTAAACCTAACTGACCTAAGGACATCACACACATCATGCCCGAGGCAGGATTCCAACCTGCGACCGTAGCAGTCCCGCGGTTCCGGACAGGAGCACCTAGAACCGGCTGTACGATTATGTGAGAGCTACAGTTGACATTTGTTTACCACATACAAGAACAATAAGCGAGTGGTACCGGAGTGTGAATGGGGTACCTGCTTTTACAAGTGAGGCTTTCGAACTTTTAAAAGTGAAAGCTGCTGCAGATTATCCTCCCGTCTGCAGTGGCTTAATGGATGATGCGTCACTGAGGCAATAGTAGAATTTGATGGCCGTCGGTACTTTGGCTATGTTGATGTTGGATCTGATATTGACTCAAGATTGTTTGCCAGTAGCGAAAGAGGCAATGGTGTTCTTGCGTGTGGGTATAAACGACAACTGGAAACTACTAGTTGGGTATTTTTTAACTGCAGGATTGAACTTGGTGAGGAAGTGTATTGTTCTCGATGTGTCTGCAGGCGTTAAAGTTATATCTTTAAGATGTGATTGTGCTGCATTAAATCTTTCCATGGCAACTGCACTTGCTTGCTCCTTGGTACCGTCAGTTTTGCGTATCACTTTCAATGTTTCTGATAAACACAAATCTGTTTCACTTTTGCTAGCTCCCCCACAAATGCTTAAGTTGGAAATAAGTACTTTAGGGGACGAAAAGGGATTTACTTGATTGCGATGGCAATACCGTATCATGAGGGTTCGTTGAGGCACTACACTAATTCATGAGAATGAGGGTGTCCATCAGACTAATAAGTTACCTACAAGCCACTAGCTAATATGTTACATACATGCAATTTCAACTGGGTTAAATACAAAACGAGGTCGCACTTACTACTCAGCTCTTTAATGACTCAGTAGCTGATACTTTAGGAGAAGCGTATTCCCTAGGCATATCAGCTTTCGATAGGTGCAATGCTACGTGAAGTTCATTAGAGTAATGAATCCTGTAGGGCTGTCCACAACTCAGTAAGAGTACGAGAGGGTGGGACACAGCTCGTTGCAAGGTATCCCAGATATGCTCAATAATGTTCATGTCTAGGGAGTTTGATGGCCAGAGGAAGTGTTTAAACTCAGAAGAGTGTTCCTGGAGCCACTCTGTAGCAATTCTGGACATGTGGGGTGTCGCATTGTCCTGCTGGAATTGCCAAAGTCCGTCGGAATGCACAATAGAATGAAAGGATGCAGGTGATCAGATAGGATGGTTACGTACATGTCATCTCTAAGAGTCGTATCTAGACGTATCACTCCGACTGCACACTCTCCACACCATTTCAGAGCCTCCATCTGCTTGAACAGTCCGTTGCTGACATGCAGGGTCCACCGATTCATGAGGTTGTCTTCATACTCGTACGTGTCCATCTGCTCGATACAATTTGAAACGAGACTCGTCCGACCAGGCAACATGTTTCCAGCCACCAACAGTCCACTGTCGCTGTTGACGGGTCCAGGCGGGATGGTTAGCTTTGTGTCGTGCAGTCATCAAGGATACACGAGTCGGCCTTCGGCTCCGAAAGCCTATATCGATGATGTTTCGTTGAAGGGTTCGCACGCTTACACTTGTTGACGGCCCAGCATTGAAAGCTGCAGAAATTTGCAGATGGGTTGCACTTGTGTCACGTTGAACGATTCTCTTCAGTCGTCGTTGGTCCCGCCCTTGCAGGATCTTTTTCCGGGGGCAGCGATGTCGGAGATTTGATGTTTTACCGGATTCCTGGTACTCACGGCACGCTCATGAAATGGTCGCACGGGAAAATCCCCACTACATCGCAACTTCGGAGATGCTGTGTCCCATCGCTCGTGCGCCAACTTGAACGCCACGTTCAATCTCACTTAAAACTTCGTAACCTACCACTGTAGCAGCAGTAGCCGATGTAACAACTGTGCCACTGCACTGCACTAATAGGCGGACTGTCATCGAGTCCGGTGATGTGGGAGGGTAAACAGCATGGCTGCTGTTCCTCCGTTTGATGGCCTCTCGTTTGAATTGGTATCACGCTACTTCCTGAGGTTTTAGAAGTCGTCTACTGCTGCTTGATCCTCTGGGGCAGGCTTCCTCCTGCCGAAGCGTCACTCTTCCTTCACCCACTTCTCCGCGACTTGGTAGACATGCTCCCAGTCGCCGGGGGTGAAGATAGGGCGGGCGTTAAGAAGACGCAGGTCCTTCCGCGATACCACCTCGTGCAATAGGCCACGGGTGTGACGAAGGTCTCACGGGTGGAGGGGAAGGGGAGGCTTGGGTCACGTTGTTGTCTTATATAGGCGTTGCCGACCTCAGTGCAGTGTTGTGCCTGTCTACACATCTCTGTATTTGAATACACATGGCTATACCAGTTTCTTAGGTGTTTCAGTATAAGTGCAGTGTATAAATATAGCAACAGCCAGGAAGTGTATGCTTTCAGATGGAACTGACAGTGCTGTTAGCCATGATTATGACTACATCCCGTCAAGTGATTGCCTGTCAGATGTATCGACCTGCATTTCTGTGTACATAGCGGGGTTTGTTGTGAGGTATTTAGAGAGTAAAATCACTTGAGAAATTTGTGTCTCAGCACAGAGGGGTGATGGTAACCACTCAGCTTACTCTTTGATTCAGAGGAAGAGTCGTGGTGGTCTTGTTACATCTGCAGATGATGTAGTAGAAGTTTGCATATGTGCAAAACAAGTTTCCAACACTACAATAAAGATGCTAGTCATGTATCCCTTCAGAACTCCATTGACTTAATGGTTAGTGCAGTACTGAATAAGTGCACGTAGCTATGAAAAGTAACCGGTCCTCCTTTCGCGCACTTCTCTTTACATCCGCAGCAACAACAACACTGCACCATGACTGTTATTACTACTAAAACGTGTATAAACGTAAGTACAAACTGGTGAATATATGTCAATACCTAGACATAGGTTAGTTTTCATTTAAATTTTCTGTGTGTGAAGCTGTCAAGTCTAATAGTATTTTAATTTGACATGTGTATGAATAAACAAATGACTGTCTACATGATGAATAAAAAATTGGTTACCTGTTGCACTACAGTTTTGCAGCTGCATGAGGCATCATATTCAAAAATTTATTCACAAAATGCATAACAACATAATCCTAAAAAAAAAGCAAAAAGAAAAATGGACAACTGATCTGAAGAGTTTCTCTTTATGGGGAAGTACTTGAAAGAACTTGGATAACTGAACATTTAAGGAGCTATTGACAAAATCGGATATACTTAGATGGAATGGTTTCATAAAACCAGTGTAGCTTTATCTCGAGCACTCACACCTCTATAACATAATTTCCGTCTTCAAACAGTTGGTTGTAAACTTTGCTACCAGTATTTTACATAATTTCACGATTGTAGAAGAAATTTCAGCATTTTTTTTAGAATGCGTAATTTGTATAGAGCCTAATTCTCAGCAAGCATCTAAAATTAAAATGTAGTTCAGGTGTTTCTGAAATTGTGCAGGCAGGTGAATTTCGAGTGCAACGTTACAGAGAGAAGGGACAATTGAAACAGACGTTTCATCAGAATTGCGGCACGGATTTACTAACGACGGAAGTCCGGTTGTTAAAGCTCAGTAAATGCGCGGCTGCTTAATTGTAATTGCAGACTTGGCATGGAGAAACTTTCTGGCGCGCCGCCGCGCTCACAAATGACCAGCCGGAAAGTGCTGTCCCTGGCGGCGGCTGTGGGAACTAACTCCGTGTTGCCGGAACGGACTCCGCTGCGAGGAATGGGCGGAAGCAGGGTCTGAAAGCCGGGTTTGGCGGTAATTGAAATGGAATTTGGCGACACTTGTCTACCAATATTTCCGACTAGCAATTCTGCGGATTCGTCGGGGATCAATCTCCTCTATAGAAGCACGGCGTGCAGCAGCGAGTAGCTTCTGTATGCCACCAACAAACAGTGTTGGTATCGAACTATAAGGGTCAACCACTTCGCATTCGTAATGAAAATTTCTTTGATGGCACACGAATACAGAATACTTTGAAACACACAAATCGAGAAAGGAAATTCGGTAGACGTCTCACGTACAAAGGCAGCGAACATAAACTGTCGCGAATATATCCTTCTTGAAACAGAAGTATTACCGTCGAAAACGTCTCAGAAAACCATTAACAGCTGAGGAAATAGTATTAAAGTAAGATTTTAGTAATGTTTCTGTATCTGTCTTCGCCAAATACGTAAACCATTGCATTTCTTCTTTTGCAGCATTCTCCATTCTGTTGAGAAAATCTACTCATACAGTTCTTGTACAAGTATAAATTCTTTGGATGTCAAACAACCCTACGACTGCACACTTCTATGAGGTAGGGCTGGCGGTTATTGCAGAAACAACCGGTGTTCGGTTGTATCTTCTTTTTTTTTATGCTGTTAATACCACTCAGAAAACCCATTGTCTGAGATTATCTTTTTTTGGTTTTTTTCCTATTATTTCCTGTAATAAACGTAGAAATCAAACAGGAATTGTAAAATTTTGTCTCTCTCAATCTCAAGATAAATAGAATCAAAGAATTAAATTAAATAGTCCGTCCAAGGTTCGCTGCTTTTCTCGAGAAGCTGTAGGGTGTTGAATACTAAAAACAAAATACGTGTATTCTCCTCAAAAACTACGTTGTAATTGGGAATCATACCACCGGATAGGCGTTACGAGTAGTCAGTGCTAAAGGGTGAAAAGTGAGGTTTAAGAATATTGTTTTTCGTGTTAAATTGTCGATTTTCACGGGCTACAAACAGATTATGACATATTATGTAGACACGGGTGAGCTACTTTCCGTTTTTATTGTATACCACGAATGAATCGTTGTTAAATTTTTAATTTATTACTGTCACCACGCTTTCCTTCCTCTTTTATTATTTCATAGAAACGACAAACAAATCTTTACTCTTTTAAAGCAAATGAAGCATTGTATTCCATTGCTACGTCACTTTGTAAAAATATTTCCAGGCTAGTGCTGCTGCCATTCTGCAATACAAAGAACGTGCGAGACAGACTATCGTATAGACCAGATGGAGGCAATTGTTTCTTTTTTATGGGCTTTCGGGACGTGTCCTTACAACCATCTCAACAATTCAGTGTCGTTTCTCACGATTCGAACGTAAGGACAACACAACGCCCAGTACCCGAGCTGAGAAAATCTCAGACCCAGCCGGGAATCGAACCCGGGCCCCTTCGGTTAGTAATCCTCCACGCTGCCCTCAGAGCTATCAAGTGTGTGCATGATGTTTACATGTTGAATAAAGTGAGTGCACGCTGGAGCTTGTAACTAGTGTACGTTTTTTCATATAGTTCAATAAATGCTCCTTGTATCTGTTGTATAACCCCATCGTCTTCTCATTAACACAATATTCAGTGTTACCGGTAGCAGAACAAATACATTTTTAGGAGCTTCATTGCCTTAAGCGGAATAGTTGACTGAACTTCGGTTCTGTAAGTAAAAAATTCGTTTCCACTGAAGAATTAAGGAAAGAAAAAAATCGGAGTTTTACGAAGGGAAATACGACAGACTGTATCATAAAGTAACGTCACTTTCGCGTCTTCTTGGGACACTTGTGTCACCAGTTACCACTAAAATAGTTTATAAACATCTAATGCTGAACAGTCTTAGACAAGAGATTCTTAGTGAGACAGTATGTTTGTTTTGCCCGTTTCATGAGCCTGTCTCCTAGTAAAAATGACCTTGCTTTATTCTGCTGTCTTTCTGCGACCTACATGCTTTAAACGTCTCAGTACATGATTAAGTATCATTAATCATTACGGCATATTCTGAGTTGGGACGGGGTACCAGCCCGGCATTCACCTACTCAGTTGTGGGTTACTGCCTAAAAAACCTCGCCCGCTCCGTCGTGCCTCCTCGAATCCCGGAAGCGGCGAGCTAAAGCGCGTGCACAAGTCGCACGTTACCGAAGTCTTATATCAGTGAATTTCCTGAGGGCGTCATCATGTGATTACTTCATAGCTATTTTTTTTAAAAAAATGCGTTCGATAAGTTATACAAGAATATTCTTTCTTGACCCGTTGAGAAGTTGCATACGGCTCAATCATCAGATTGTTTCTATCAGCAATTAAATAATCTATTTAGGTTCTCAGTAATTGTAATTGGATGCCTCCTTCTAGTTTTTATTTGAGATTAACATCAAAATGCTTTAATTCCGAGCGGAAATGCTTTCAAGCAAAGTTAGAGAGCCATTTTCTCCACCCACGAGTAGTTTCAACAACTTTTTGTGAGGCGACACCAGAACTACCTGCTGACGAAGCGCAGAGTAAAGTCACGAAGTCAGTGTCGCCTTTTCATCAAATCCTAGTTTTTGTTGTTTAGTAAGCTTTTATGTAGAGCTCCTCAATTTGTAGTTCACACAGAGCTTCTTAAAAATGCGAAGAATTGCTCCGTCGGCCTGGCTACCTTAGATCTGTACTTCGGACGCTTAATTATTCACAACATAATGCTTCCTTTACAACACGGTAGCTTGATTCATTTATGAAGTCTTTTGCTATTCTCGTTAGAGAAGGTCTCTTTCTCAACTGTAAAATACGTCATTAGTATTCTTCTCCTGCCTTTCTGAGATATGGAATACTATTCAGTCTTACCGAAGGAAAGTATCAACGAGCTTTTAGATCTACTTTTATCTCCTTTTCAGATTAATGCTGGCGCTTTACGTCACTCACATCTTTTCTTAGTCGATTTCAATGCATTTCTTCACTTACGTCCGGCCACTTTGTTATGAAGTAATTGGAATTTATTGAGTTTTACTTAGAACTTGTACGATAACTTCCGTTGTCTAAAGCACCAGTCTCTCTATACAGTTGAAATTCAGTTCTTTACATTAAGACGTTAAAGTATAGTAAAGACACGGATTATGTTTTCAGCTCTTCATTTCTTCATTTTAAGATTAAATGCATGTACTATGCTGCCGCGAGCTATTATTTTCTGCACGTTTACAGAATTTGTTAACAAACATAGTGTTTTTAGGAGTAAAAATTTAGAAAAATATTTCCACCTCATATTAAACAAAAATTACTCCATTCTTTAGTCCTGCCATATCTTTACTACTGTGATGTAGTTCAACATCTATGCTCAGCCTTGATGCGACCGGATAGGTGGCGTGTTTCTCACTAGCTCTCTTTATTTCATGGGTTTCATTGTCACTGATGTCCTCAATAATCCACGAAAATACACATAATTATTTCCTAACTGCAGCAGCAGATTGAAATGCTAAACCTTTCTGCATCTCCTTCTCAGTGTTAATCCTATGATTGCGAAATAAACCAGCATCTTATCCAAAACAACTCTGCATTCAAGAGGACATTACAGTTTTATCTTTTACCATCGGCGTGGCTCCCCTCTCGGCATATCCCTGCTGTTTTCTTTCCGTCCAAGAGGGAGCCAGCATCTGTGTCACTCTGTAAACTACCTATGCTTCTCTCATCCCTTTCTATTTGTTTTCTTCCTTCCAATCAATCTATTAACGTTACCTTATTATTTCTCTCTTTCCCTCTAACCAGGGTAAGTGAGTAGCCTTTACTTGTATGTGTGTGTTATCGTAAATACAAATCTGGGAATATAAACTGGCAACCTAAATGTGCTACTAAGCTCAAAGCCACGTTACTTACATGAAACTGAAAAGAATCCTGCGTGTGTGAAAACCGATCTCATTCATAATCAAATAAATAAGCAAACCAATAATTTCACGCTCAGTGGACTTGTTCAGTACAAACTGTTTGGAAAAACATATAACTGTATAAAAAAACCAGACTGTAATATCGACCTGTATAAGAATATAACCTGAAACACACAAAAATTCTGAAATGATAGAAATAAAGAAACAGGCAGAACCTACATTCCGCAAAGGAAACGAGATAATCACGTATTATGAATTCCACCTGCAAAATGAAGTACTGGCAGAAACAGCAACACAGAAAGACTCCGCAACAGCTAAAAAAAAAAAAAAAATACTGCTAAAAACTAACTACTGTTGGTCCAAGGAAATTGGTTCATAATCTTGACACAGAATGCCAATGAAACACATGACTTAACATTCAGTTAGGAAGAAACTTATCAAAGAAAACAATTATAAACTCTAATATGAAAATTCATTTAATCTAAATTAACTCAGAAAATCAATCAATAAAATAATTGTCAAAAACTTGACTGCGACGAGGGTGAAGTGGATCAACAATACAAGTCTACAAAAACAAAATAACTTTTTTATCTCTTCAAATAACGCCTTGTTCTTTAGTCCGCATGCTATCCAACCACTGTTCTGAGGCATCGTTCCTCCTCATAATAAATCTGCAATTCACATAGTTCCAAAAGTACGTCCGTGCATTACACTGTACACTCAACGAAAAACCCACATGCTGCGCACCGCAGATATCCACTACTGGCTGTTATAGATTCTACGATTCCGCAGTGCTGCCATCGCAGACACAGACACTATTTCACTGACCACAATTCTTCACATATATCATTTTCCTTTACAAAAATTAACACATCCAAAAAGCCACATTACACAAGCCAGCTTCTTCTCTATACTGATTCCATGTGAACTGCTGCTGCCATACATTTGTGTTATATGTCATTATTCGCATTCGTCAAGAACTTATTCAGGAAATTCCTTAACATAATGTTAGTAAGACTGAAATTTCTGGAATTCTATACAGTGTATCCATTGCTATATTATTATTATTATTATTATTATTATTATTGTTGTTACTACTATGTGATTACTGTTGCTATGTGTTGCTCATATGCTATACAAATTATAATGTTGACTCATCTACATCTACGTCATACTCGACAAGCCACTTAACGGTGCATAGCAGAGGGTACTTCTGTTAACACTGATCCATACTTTCCTGTTCCATTCGAGAATGCAGCGTGGGAAGAATGATTGTTGGTAAGCCACTGAATTGGCTCTAATTTCTCGAATGTTGTCCTCGTGGTCATTATGCGAGACATATATGGGGAAAGTAAAATGTTGTTTGATTCATCCCGGAAAGTGTTATCTAGAAATTTCAAAAGTAAACCTCCCTGTGATGCATAACGACTCTCTTGTAACGTCCGCTACTGGATTGTGTTGAGCATCACTGTAAAGCTCTCGCTCCGACTAATCTTCCCTGATATTTTACGGTAGATACTGCTTCCAGCAGTTTGTTATCACTAGTGTGGTTGTACAGTAAACGATTTATTTTTCTATGTGTGCCCAATGTGTTACATTTATTCACGGCCGCGCGGGATTAGCCAAGCGGTTTAAGGCGCTGCAGTCATGGACTGTCCGGCTGGTCTCGGCGGAGGTTCGAGTCCTCCCTCGAGCATGGGTGTGTGTGTTTGTCCTTAGGATAATTTAGATTAAGTAGTGTGTAAGCTTAGGGACTGATGACCTTAGCAGTTAAGTACCATAAGATTTCACACACATTTGAACATTTTTTTTTAAATTCACGTTCATGATCAACTGCTAGAACCTGAACCATTCATCAACCCTCTACACGTCTATAATGTCTTCTGGCCTTGCTAGTTTCTTATAGACTACCACATCATCTATGAACAGTATCATAGAGCTTCCGACACTTTTCACTAGGTGATAAATATGCTGTGTAAAGGCTAACAGACTATTACAGTTGCTTGGGGTACTCCGAAAATGAAGTTTACATCAGTCGACTTTGTACCATTAAGGGCGACGTCTTGAGTTATATCTGCATGTAAGACCTGAATCCAGTCGCACTGACGACGTCTGGTTCGGTATGTAGGCAAGGGATTAGTGTGACATTCGGATCTTTCCGACGAGGGTGCGGTAAATGGGGAAACGTGAACTAGACGCCCTTACTACCAATCGCGTTCGAAAAGGACCGCTGTGTTCTTATTCTTTACTTTTATTCCGAAGTCAAATACCGATAGACTTCCGCCGGAGAATGATAAATATACACTGAAAAGCCAAACAAACTGGTACACCTACCTAATTTCGTGTAGGGCCCCCGTGAACACGCAGAAGTGCGCAACAGGACGTCGCAAGGACTCGATTAATGTCTGAAGTAGTGGTGATGGACGGGAATGACGCCATGAATCCTGCAGGGCTGTCTATAAATCCGCAAGAGTACGAGCCGGTGTAGATTTCTTCTCAACAGCCTGTTGCAAGGCATCCCAGATATGCTCAATAATGCTCATGTGTGGGGAGTTTGGTGGTCACAGAGGTGTTTAAACTCAGAAGAGTCTTCCTGGAGCCACTCTTTAGCAATTCTGGTTCTGTGAGGTGTCGAATTGTCCTGCTGGAATTCCCCAAGTCCGTCGGAATGCACAATGGACATGAAGGGATGCAGGTGATCAGACAGGATGCTTACGTACGTGTCACCTGTCAGAGTCGTATCTAGACGTATCAGGGGTCCAATATCACTCCAACAGCACACGCCCCACACCATTACAAAGCTTCCACCTGCTTGAACAGTCCCCTGCTGACATGCAGGTTGTCTCCACATCCGTACATGTCCATCCGCTCGATACAATTTGAAACGAGACTCCTCCGACCAGGCAACATTTTTCCATTCATCAACAGTTCAATGTCGGTGTTGGCGGACCCAGGCGAGGCGTAAAACTCTGTGCAGTGCAGTCATCAAGGGTACACGAGTGGGTCTTCGGCTCCGATAGCCCATATCAATGATATTTCACTTAATGCTTTGCGCGCTGACACTTATTGATGGCCCAGCGATGAAATCTACAGCATTTGCGGAAGGGTTGCACTTCCGTCACGTTGAACGATTCTCTTCAGTCGTAGTTGGTCCCGTTCTTGCAGGATCTTTTTCCGGCGGCAGCGATGTCGGAGATTTAATGTTTTACCGGATTCCTGATATTCACGGTACGCTCGTGAAATGGTCGTACGGTAAAATACCCACTTCATCGCTATCTCGATGATGTATCCCATCTCTCGTGCGCCGACTATAACAGCATGTTCAAATTCTCTTAAATCTTGATAACCTACCATTGTAGCAGCAGCAACCGATCTAACAACTGCACCAAACACTTGCCTTATGTAGGCGTCACCGACCGCAGCGCCGTATTCTGCCTGTTTAAATATCTCTGTACTTCAATACGGATGCCTGTACCAGTTTCTTTGGCCCTTCAGTCTATATGAAACAGCATGTCTGTCGAAAACCAGGCCTACGGTACTTTGAAAAAGGCGTGGAAGAGTCGACAATTCCTGTTGGACGAGGAAGTGCAGCACTCAGTTTTGGACTTCTTCTTGCAGCAGGATACGTTTTACTAAACGGGTGTTTTCAGCGTGGTCCATCGATGGGACAATTGCCTCAACGATCATGACGACACTGCCTGATCGGCATACCGAATCTGGACTGTACCGCTTCCGAACAGAAACTTTTTGATCTCACCTTACGGTAAGAAGTCGCACAAAACATAACATGTCCCATAAGGTAAGGTTTCTCCACTGAAAGTGTTCTTTGATCAAGACGCGATAACATTTCCACTGTAGAGCAAAATTTCACAACAGTAATAGAGTCTAAAGAGAATGGGTAAACCAGTGCATAAAATGTTACAGTCAGTTTGAAGATTCTCTCCTGTAGCCGCATATGCAGCTTCTTCTTATAATATTTCGGCTGTAAATCGTTCAGCCATCTTTAGAGAGAAGAATTCAATGGAGCCGCCCTTACGACGCGAACACATGAAGATGCATATAACAGTATCAGTTTTCAGGAAGCGACTCTATCATAATATTTTCGGAGTTCGTCTTGATAAACTGAAAAAAGAGGATTCCTGTGACAGTGGTAGTAGTTCACTAGGACATAGGTCATTACCATCACCATCATAGGTCACTCCGTCGCTTCCGCGCTGTCTCCACTTCTGTTTTCACACTGAATTTGTACGTTATTATTACATAACGTAGATTTTCTTTCTCGTTACTTCTTTCCCATAGTAAACAAGGTCATTTATTTTCTAATATTGGGGTTGGGACATATTCCACATTTAGTTCTTGTCTTTGTTTTCACTTTTTATGTCATGTAAAAGGTTATGTTTTTTATGGCGCGAGGCAGCTCAACATAGTGGATGGGATGGTCGGCTTACAGCTGTCTGTAGTGGAGTGGCTAAGCCACCTGTCAATCTGAGAGCGACTGCGGTAGCACAGATGAGTCAACAAAATTCTACTTCTTCTCTGTAACTGGCATGAAAACAACTATTTTTTATGTTTGCGGGTGTGCTGATAACGAAAGTGTTAATTACAGGCAAGATTAGCTCTCGTTTTGAAGTTATTGTCTAAATAAGTTTATGCATGGATTTACATTGGTGTTATTCCTCGGATGAAGGTAATTGAAGGTGCAATACTTTCCAGAATGAGATTTTCACTCTGCAGCGGAGTGTGCGCTGATATGAAACTTCCTGGCAGATTAAAACCGGGCGTGAGTCGTGCTTCGGTAACTCAGATGGTAGAGCACTTGCCCGCGAAAGGCAAAGGTCGCGAGTTCGAGTCTCGGTCGGGCACACAGTTTTAATCTGCCAGGAAGTTTCACATCAGCGCACACTCCGCTGCAGAGTGAAAATCTCATTCTGGAAACATCCCCCCAGGCTGTGGCTAAGTCATGTCTCCGCTATATCCTTTCTTTCAGGAGTGCTAGTTCTGCAAGATTCGCAGGAGAGCTTCTGTAAAGTTTGGAAGGTAGGAGACGAGATACTGGCAGAAGTAAAGCTGTGAGTACCGGGCGTGAGTCCTGCTTCGGTAGCTCAGATGGTAGAGCACTTGCCCGCGAAAGGCAAAGGTCCCGAGTTCGAGTCTCGGTCGGGCACACAGTTTTAATCTGCCAGGAAGTTTCGTGCAATACTTTGCCTAACGTTTGTAGTTTTATGCTGATGATTCCCTGGTTAGTGTCCAGCAGTAAGCCGCTAACATTTATGCACTCCGCTTTCCCTGGTACCTCATTTCCATGTCTGAAATTTTCTAGTGGAAGCATTCTCGTGTTCGTCGGTTACAGCACCACAGTTGTCAGGAAGAAGACCAAATGTGCATCCCAATCTACTGCAGCAGCGCAGAAGATTTGCCACATGATCCTAAAAGTTTTCTGCCCTCTTATTTCCTAGAGTGTTTTTTGACACTTAGAAAAAGGTATTCCGAGCTAACTCTTCATCACATATCAGGATAGCACTGAAATGCTCATCTTTGTACATTGTACAGTGGGTCTGAGGACCTAGGAAAAATCCCGTCTTTTACAGTGAAGAGCCAAAGAAACTGGTACACCTGCGTAATATCGTGTAAGGCCTCAGCTAGCACGCAGAAGTGCCGCAGCACGACGTGGCATGGACTCGACAAATGTCTGGAGTACTGATGAAGGGAATTGACACCATGAGTTCTGAAGGCTGTCCATAAATCCGTAAGAGTACAAGTGGTTGGAGATCTGTTCTGAAAAGCACGTTGCAACACATCCCAGATATGCTCAATAATGTTCATGGCTGGGGTGTTTGGTGGCCAATGGAAGCGCTTAAACTCAGAAGAGTGTCGTTGGAGCCACTCTGTAGCAATTCTGGACGTGTGGAGTGTCGCATTGTCCTGCTCGAACTGCCCAAGTCCGTCGGAATGCACAATTGGCATGAATGGATACGGGTGATCAGACAGGATGGTTACGTACGTGTCATCTGTCGGAGACTTATCTAGACGTATCAGGGATCCCATATCACTCCAACTGTACACGCCCCATACCACTAAAGATCCTCCACCAGCTTGAACTGCCCGCTGCTGACATGCAGGGTCGATGGATTCATGAGGTTGTCTGTATACCCGTACATGTCCATCCGCTCGATACAATTTGAAACAAGGCTCGTGCGACCAGGCAACACGTTTCCAGTCATCAACAATCCAATGTAGGTGTTGACGGGCCCAGGCGAGGCGTAAAGCTTTGTGTCGTGCAGTCATCAAGGACACATAAGTGGACTTCCGGCTCCGAAAGCCCATATGGATGATGTTTTGTTTAATGGTTTGCATGCTGACACTTGTTGATGACCCAGCATTGAAATCTGCAGCAATTTGCGGAAGGTTGAACGATTCTCTTCAGCCGCCGTTGGTCCCGTTCTTGCAGGATCTTTTTCCGGCGGCAGCGATGTCGGAGATTTGATGTTTTACCGAATTCCTTGTACTCACGATACACTCGTGAAATGGTCGTGCGGGAAAATTCCTACTTCATTGCTACCTCGGAAATGCTGTGTCCCATCTCTCGTGCGTCGACTATAACAGCATGTTCAAATTCTCTTAAAACTTGATAACCTACCATTCCAGCAGCAGTAACCGATCTAACAACTGCGTCAGACATTTGTTGTCTGATATAGGCGTTGCCGACCGCAGCGCCGAGTTCTGACTGTTTGCATATATTTGTATTTGAGTACGCTTGCCGGTACCAGTTTCTTTGGCGCTTCAGTGTATTTTTGCCTCACTAAGACGTGGAAACTTTTCGCGAAGATAGAAAAATGCTTCTCGATTTTTGTCCGTGGCTTTAATAAAGTTGTTTATTAGGCCCAATTTTACATGGAGAGCAGGGAGAATTATTTCCTGGATTCGAGAAGATCGTGGTTCAAGTGACTGACGCTTAGCTCAGTCTTTCTTTTTATAATTTTTGGTGTGGTTATCCCAGTGGCATAGAAAGTAACAGAATTTGGTGTAGCTTGTTGTAGCCGAAGTAATATGGCTGTCACCGGCTGAAGTGGCCGAGCGGTTCTAGGCGCTACAGTCTGGAACCGCGCGACCGCTACGGTCGCAGGTTCGAATCCTGCCTCGGGCATGGATGTGTGTGATGTCCTTAGGTTAGTTAGGTTAAAGTAGTTCTAAGTTCTAGGGGACTGATGACCACAGATGTTAAGTCCCATAGTGCTCAGAGCCATTTGAACCATTTGAATATGCCTGTCACTTTCAGATCCCCGGAAATCTACCATTTAAACCTGTCATAGTTCATTCGCAATAACAACTGTTTCATGTCATAATATGTTTCTTTCATGTAAGGTGCATACGCAATCTGAATCGATGTAACACGTTGCTATTATTCAGTAGCACATACTTGGGACTTACTTTGGAAAAGTCGTTGAACAACCCCCACTGATCCCTTTTATGGTCAAACCGCATAGCTGTCATTAGTCCCAGTACATTACTACAAAATACAAAGTTCTTTTCACTTTAGAAAAAAATGGAAGGAATGGGATATTGTGGTTACAGAACGCAATCACATTTACCGTCTTATAAAGACAATTCCACTGTTGTAATCTTGACGTCAACAGTTCAGCTTTACCTTTCGGCAGTTCCAGATCTCTCAATAGGTCATGAAGTTTACACTGCGTTATTATGTGACCCTCTTGTACACTAATCGTCACACACAGTATCAGGATCTTTGGAAGAACTGGGTTTTGAAGGTGACGGTGCAGCACTAGCTTCACCACGGTCCTCGTCACTTTTACAATCAGGTGGGACAGGAACAGGCAGTGTGTCTTCGTGAGGCACTTGTCGCATGGCCGATGGTATGTTGGGATATCTCAAGGAAACATTTTTCTTCTTGGAAATAGCATGTGTTAATGGAGTTGTCATACAAATGTCACAATCATTCATATGGTTTGATAAGTCTCGCCAGATCATAGGTATAGCAAAGCTCATGTAAGATCTTTTACGATTCAACCACGAATGAAGTCTCGAGACATAGTATATGCAACGTACATGAGGAGCCCAGGCCTTCTAATGGTCCCAGATTTCACAGCCAAAGTGCAGTCTTTACGCCTTGCTTTGCGATTTCATTGTAGCCTTTTCATTAAAGCAGTAAACATTGTCAGCACTGCGAGGCACATTGAATCATAGGAACTGCAGTGACCACACCCACTAGGTACACTTCAGCAACCCGTTCTTCCAGCACACGAACAGACTGGAGCTACGCTTGAATGAAACATGCTCCGCTCCTCCCTCCCTCTTCCCCTTCCCCTTATTGCTACGAGCCCGGGCTAAAAACAGCAACAAAATTCATGCAGCTGTTGTTGCTTGAAATTTAATCACTCTATCATCAGCAGGATTTCTAAACCTGTACGGGAAGTGATTGACAATGAATGCTAATAAAATATAATTTTTATTATATGCACCGCCTTCAACTTGGAAATGAGAGCTAATATGAGGTTTCATTGTCGTTTACGTTACCAGCTTGGCTGATATAATTAATATTTATTTCATCCCAATTACATTTTTACTGTTGACTGGTGTCATGAGATGTGTTTAGAAAATGCATTTTCACCATCAGCTGTTTTTACAAAATAATAGGACAGCTGATAGCACCTAACGGCTGTTGGGTTATCACCAGATGAAAACATTAAATACCGGACGTTTGTCTAGCAACAGGCGACATACCCTGCATGACCCAATTATGACCGCAGACTGGCTAGAAAAAGGCTGTCTTATTATTTCACCACAATGAAGTACGGCGTATATGCTACAAATGAAGTGAAGCTACTACGTTAAAGCTGTTTTTAACATAATGTTATTAGTACAGTGATTCAATTTGATGATGATTTTCGCAGGAGCTGCGATAGAATAGAATCTACTTGTAGAAAGAAATATTACTTGAATTGCAAAATGTGACAACAGAAAATGAGATGACGCATGATAGCTAAGTTGTGCAAACTTAAGGCAGTGAGCAATATTCTGCAACGAAGTGTTTTTGATGATAGCAACTAACTTCGCAACACTATCGTGAGCAGTGGTGTCTCGTAATTTGGATCTTAAGATGTTGGAAAAGAAAAAAAAAATACGACAGCATGCTTTACACCTTAGCCCTCTTTTTGTGAGATTCAGAGAAATGTGATTTGTGAGGCTAAGTAGCGTTAAATGCTGGAAGTCTCCCAGTCCCGTTCGTTGACTGTAAAACTTTGTCTCTAGTCGTGGCCCTCTATAGGTCGAAAATTATGGTCCAAATGGTCACGGAAGGATGGACACATTTGTATCTAAATTAAATGGACGCGGCGAATTTCGATTTTTGGAGACGTGTAAAAAGAATAATGTGTTTAACCAAGAATACCGTGTGCCAGGTCCTTTTAGTCCACAAATGCAGATCGCCACTGTATAATTAATAGAATAGAACAAAGACGAAAGTTTTTGTAGGATAGTTGAACCCACAGGATCGACCTAGTAAACTACAATAGGACAACTTGTACTGAGGATATACTCTAAATACAAATGAATAAATGAAATAAACAAACAAAAACAACCAAACCTTCTTAGACACCGAAGAATTGCAAAACTGAAAAACAAGATTATTGGACTGAAATCTAAACTTATATCTACAGTAAGATTACGAAAATTGATTGTATTTGGTCGGTGAGTGACTCTTCATTCCATTAAAAAAAAAAATTAAAGCAGGGAATCGATACTTTCTCCCTCTCTCCCTCTCTGTCTCTCTCTCTTGTGATAAATAAATTTTGAAAACTGTTGAACTCCCAACAAATTATTATTTACAAAAAGATGATTTTACGTAGCTGACAGTCTATTTAAATGAACTGAAGACAAAGCTATGAAGCTGTTTGATAAATGTGAATTTTCGGCTCTGCAAACAAGCCTAGATACCACATAACACGTATCAGCAGTCACGTCATTCATGTGACGGCGAAGCGGCGATCCAGGAAACTCCAGCAGCCGTGCCGCGGGGTGTAACGAGACGTCGACGACGAGCAACCAAGTTGGCGCCGCTAAGTGTCGTATTCTTCCGCTCAGCGACTGCTAAAAGTACACGGCTCTCAGGAATGGCTATGATGAACAATAGCCGATCAGTTGACGTCGCTATTAGGCTGTTCTCCATCTTTTCATTGGAAGTACCGTTGCTGCTTTTGTGAAGGCAACGAAATGGCGTAAATGAACCTTTTTCACTCACTCCAAGGCGGGGCACCTACTTTAATACTGAGCGTGTGTCCGTTTCCACAGTTAGTGCTGGCTAAAGTGAACGTCACTAGTATCTCACTTGGGTGCTGGATACCGCAGCGACTGCAGAATGTGTGTCACTTTCTTCGGCAGATGCGATGACCAGAGATAGTTCTACCAGGTCCTTGTTACATTGTTGAAGTGCCAGGTTCATTACACGACCATAAACAGAGCCTTAGAATATTTTTCCACAACTTTAGAGTACATTGAAGTGCCTGCTCATGATGGCAGCGCCGTGACAGTATTGGACAATAGGTTTATTCCCACAGTTACACTACCGCCCATCAAAATTGCTACACCAACAAGAAATGCAGATGAGAAACGGGTATTCATTGGAAAAATATATTATACTAGAACTGACATGTGATTACATTTTCGCACGATTAGGGTGCATAGATCGTGAGAAACCAGTACGCAGAACAAACGCCTCTGGCTTTAATAACGGCCTTGATACGCCTGGGCATTGAGTCAAACAGAGCTTGGATGGCGTATACAGGTACAGCTGCCCATGCAACTTCAACTCGATACCACGGTTCAACAAGAGTAGTGACTGCCGCATTGTGACGAGGCAGTTGCTCGGCCACCATTGACCAGACGTTTTCAATTGGTGAGAGATCTGGAGAATGTGCTGGCCAGGGCAGCAGTCGAACATTTTCTGTATCCACAAAGGCCCGTACATGACCTGCAACATGCGGTCGTGCATTATCCTGCTGAAATGTAGGGTTTCGCAGGGATCGAATGAAGGGTAGAGCCACGTGCCGTAACACATCTCAAATGTAACGTCCACTGTTCAAAGTGCCGTCAATGCGAACAAGAGGTGACCGAGACGCGTAACCAAAGGCACACCATACCATCACGCCGGGTGATACGCCAGTATGGCGATGACGAATACACGCTTCCAAAGTGCGTTCACCGCGGTGTCGCCAAACACGTATGCGACCATCATGATGCTGTGAATATAACCTGGATTCATCCGAAAAATTGACGTTTTCCCATTCGTGCACCCAGGTTCGTCGTTGAGTACACCATCGCAGACGCTCCTGTTTGAGATGCAGCGTCAAGGGTAACCGCAGCCATGCTCTTCGAGGTTATAGTCCATGCTGCTGCAAACGTCGTCGAACTGTTCGTGTAGATGGTTGTTGTCTTGCAAACGTCCCCATCTGTTGACTCAGAGATCGAGACGTGCCTGCATGATCCGTTATAGCCATGCGGATAAGATGCCTGTCATCTCGACTGCTAGTGATAGGAGGCCGTTGGAATCCATACGGCGTTCCCTATTATCCTCCTGAACCCACCGATTCCTTATTTTGCTAACAGTCATTGGATCTCGACCAACGCGAGCAGCAATGTCACGATACGATAAACCGCAATCGCGATAGGCTAAAATCCCACCTTTATCAAAGTCGGAAACGTGATTGTACTCATTTCTCCTCCTTACACGAGGCATCACAACAACGTTTCACCAGGCAACGCCGGTCAACTGCTGTTTGTCTATGAGAAATCGGTTGGAAACTTTCCTCATATCAGCACGTTGTAGGTGTCGCCACCGGCGCCAACCTTGTGTGAATGCTCTGAAAAGCTAATCATTTCCATATGCCAGCATCTTCTTCCTGTGGGTTAAATTTCGCGTCTGTAGCACGTCATCTTGGTGGTGTAGCGATTTTGATGGCCAGTAGTGTATATTATCCACCCCGATAGCTGAGTGGTCAGCGTGACGGACTGCCGTCCTAACGAGCCCGGGTTCGATTCACGTCTGGGTCGGGGATTTTCTCCGCTCAGTTACTGGGTGTTGCGTTGTCTTCATCATTTCGTCCCCATCCGGTGTGCAGGCCGCCCAATGCGGCGTCAAATGTAATAAGACCTGCACCAAGACAGCCGGTCCTGCCCCGTAACAGGCCTCCCGGTCAATGACGCCAGACGCTCATTTCGATTGTTCTATTATTTCATCGATATGATTAAAAAGAGCTGTTGCAGTTCTGTCAGCGCTCACATCGTGAAGCTCAAGAAAGCGTTCCATTACTTTTTTCTGTGAATTTGAAAAGCAACGGAATGCAGTTGATTTATCGCTTATATCTATATTTCATCAAGCATAATAACCACAAAATCCGTATTCTTAATTTCATTTCACACTTCATCTCTCAAAACGTCAGCTACTACGTTTATTAAATAATTCTGAAAGCTTACGGATGGGACCAGGGATGTCCTTTCAATGGAGAATCATACTCGGCATTTGTAATTTCTTTTGTTCGCTCATTCTGAATTTTTCTTGTGGCTTCGAAAAGATAGTTTCTATTTCGCTAATCAGGAAACTGCATTAAGTAATCTGCTCAATATTTCCGTGTTCTTTATTTCTTTCTCGTCGTGCAGTTCTGTTTCTACCCATTGTTGAGAACTCACAAGATCGTCAGTCCTAGCAGGGTCGGCAGTAAATCTGTTGTATGTTAAAAAAATAGAAAGGTGAATTTCAAATTCACCATGTTTCTTCACTGCAGTATTAAATTATTTAAATCGTAATACACTTTATTATTTCAAATAGTTTTCTTTGTAACAAATAACAGGTCCAACAATAAATTTCTGTTCGTTACATCACAGCTGCAAAGCTGGTTTGATAACTCGTACAACTCCTTACGAAAATGCCTTTCACAGCCCTTTCCAGAAGAACCACATTTTGCCTTTGCACGCATTGATACTGTTAAGGTAGTACATGGGTTGTCCTTGTTCGTAATTTGTTTCTTCTCTGTGCAAGATACTAATGAAAAAGGACTGTGTAATAGTTTTTGCCCAACGCTTTCACTACCCATTTAAGAACTACCGTGATCTTCACGTACGCAAGGAACATGAGACATAATCACCACAACAGTAGTCACCCCAAACGAAACAACGTCCTGCCTCCGGTACGGCCGACCAGTGGACGGAACTGACGCATGCGCAGTGACACTCGCACAGCGGATTCAGTGGCGAAGCCATACCAACGCCTCGGCTCATGCTGAGCGCCTCGCTTACTGCCAGGGGCTAGGCTGGTGGTAAACAGTTGAGTTGAACCATTACCGAGCAAAATCACAGACGTACTGTGTTATATGCTGATTAAGAATGATATCACAATTTCCTAGTTTTATTCAGACATTGGCGCACGATCCGTACACTCCCACGAGACGCCACTAATCATGAACGCATTGGCAGTGTTGGTTCCTACACTGCCCTGCGTGAAATTACGCAAAATCTTTTCGTTAGCTGTCAGATCACTGAAGAAAAGGTTGCAGTGTACTATCACAAAGCTATCAGAAGTTATGATTTCATGGGAAAAGATCGGTTCAGAACTGCATGTTGCGCTAATGGCACACCACACACCCATTTTCACCTCTTGCAGAGGCTCTTGACGTAAGTGGTGAGAATTTTTGGAACTCCAACAACGATTGTTCTGTGATTTGCTTACATCAAGGAAGATAGCCATGCTTCGTCCGAAAAAAGAGCATTTCACGATCAACTCTCCATCATGCACAGACTGTAATAATCAGTTGCACTATTGATGTCCAGCTACAGTACCTCCATTGGTTTTATCATGCAGACAAGGAAAATTTCGTGTTCTCCAACTGAATGTTTATTTCGTTTCCAAGCAAACACGTTTTTCCTATACATACTAGGCATTACCAGTGATCTGTAAAATGAAGAAAATGATATATATATATATATATATATATATATATATATATATATATATATATATATATATATATACTGTTAGGAGATCTGTAGTGTTCTTGGCAGTTACTTTACATAATCCAACTGTTTCCAAGTATATGGTTGTGATTCTTCATTTATAATGCGCAAAGATTTATGTGAACTAGAGATAACAAACATTTATGATACCACATATTTTTCACTAATGCTTTAACTAAATTCCAACTGCAGGTTACGTGATTCATGTTTTCCCAATTTTTGCGTTATTCATGGGTGCATTTCACAAAATTATTGTAAGTAACCTTGTGCTAAGGAAATTAGTTGCCCTACAGATTCTCCTTCATAGGTGTTACCATGTGTGACACATGTTTGAGATAACTGACAAAAAAATCAGTTATGTAATTGTTATCAAAAATTATTTATTTATTAGGAATAAAATTGTTACTATATACCAGAAACAGCCTTAATTTCTCATAAATAAAATAAGATGCTAGAAAAAGCTAAATATTCATTGCCTTAAGTGCATGACGTTTTTCAACATCTTAAAAGTAATATTATTAGTTTATTCAAAGCAAACTATGCTACTAAATAAATCCTTACATTTTTGTAAACTTCAAAAGATATAGCTTTTCTAAAATTATTCGCTCCTGAGAACAGGAAATGAACATATACTGTAATTTGAATCATTACCGTTTCTGTATAACTCTAAAAAGAAATGTTCTAATACATAGAGATAATTGCATTCCACAATCAGCAGTCATGTATGATCGTTGCTGAGGTAGCCTCTAACAGGTAACTTCTGAGCAAAGCACTTTTTCTATGTTTCGTATGCTTCCTTGGTTAATATGTACTAGTATAATGTAATATGTTATAAGGTGGCAATTCCCGTAAGAGTTGGGAATGTGAGTCTCACGGGAAGTGTGCAAGGGATAAATCCCTGCAGTCGCGCTATTCACCTGTGTCGTCAGTGGCTCAGATGGATAGAGCGTCTGCTATGCAAGCAGGCGATCCCGGGTTCGAGCCCTTGTCGGGGCCCACATTTTCAGCTGTCCCCATCGAGGTATATCAAAAATACCTGTCGGCAGCTTAGGGTTTTAACTGGAATGAAATTTTCACTCTGCAGCGGAGTGTGCGCTGATATGAAACTTCCTGGCAGATTAAAACTGTGTGCCCGACCGAGACTCGAACTCGGGATCTTTGCCTTTCGCGGGCAAGTGCTCTACCAACTGAGCTACCGAAGCACGACTCACGCCCGATACTCATAGCTTTACTTCTGCTAGTATCTCGCCTCCTACCTTCCAAACTTTACAGAAGCTCTCCTGCGAACCTTGCAGAACTAGCACTCCTGAAAGAAAGGATACTGTGGAGACATGGCTTAGCCACAGCCTGGGGAATGTTTCCAGAATGAAAATTTCACTCTGCAGCGGAGTGTGCGCTGATATGAAACTTCCTGGCAGATTAAAACTGTGTGCCCGCAAAAGGCAAAGGTCCCGAGTTCGAGTCTCGGTCGGGCACACAGTTTTAATCTGCTAGGGTTTTAACTAGTTATCATTTATTCTAGAGAAGGTGCACGGTCATCAATGGTATCTGTTCTTTCGAGAACAGTTACAATCTTCATATATATAGTTAAAGACTACCCAGCCATTGACCTTCGTCTGTGCGAGTGCGCACGGATTGCTCGAACTCTTACGGGACTGGTTCAAATGGCTCTGAGCACTATGGGACTTAACTTCTGAGGTCATCAGTCCCCTAGAACTTAGAACTACTTAAACCTAACTAACCTAAGGACATCACACACATCCACGCCCAAGGCAGGATTCGAACCTGCTACCGTAACAGTCACGCGGTTCCGGACTGAAGCCCCTAGAACCGCTCGGCCACCGCGGCTGGCTTAGAGATTATATGACTTTTTTAGTGCTTGCACGTGTGTCGATAATTCAGCAAGGGACTGGTTGACAGCATTGCTGGTTGTAAGGACATGAAAAAAAAGTGAGTGCACAAGTGGTGGTTCAGGGACTTGTAATATGCATCAATACTGGCTACACAGTGGTGGCTCATGGATTTGCTATATTATCCTCAAGACTCTTCAGTTGTGATTGTGCACCCACTTAGTTGCAACGGGTGGCTGCTGGCCATCTCTACAACGAAATGATAATTAAATGGACACCCTAGCTGCAAACAGGGGTTGATGTACTTCATTGGGGACATGTTGAAAATGTGTGCCCCGACCGGGAATCCAACCCGGGATCTCCTGCTTACATGGCAGACGCTCTATCCATCTGAGCCAGCGCGGACACAGAGAATAGTGCGTCTGCAGGGACTAATCCCTTGCACGCTCCCCGTGAGATCCACATTCCCAACATGTCCACACCACTCCATTCGTAGTGCGCCTAATAGACTTGGTAGATTAATCTGCCACGAGTAATGAGTATGATGGGCAAACATCTATTACCCGCACTACGAATGTAGTGGTGTGGACATATTGGGAATGTGGATCTCACGGGGAGCGTGCAAGGGATAAGTCCCTGCAGACGCACTATGTTCTGTGCCCGCGGTGGCTCAGATGGATAGAGCGTCTGCCATGTAAGCAGGAGATCCCGGGTTCGAGTCCCGGTCGGGGCACACATTTTCAACATGAAGTACATCAACGCCTGTTTGCAGCTAGGGTGTCCATTTAATTATCATTTCATTTCTAGCAAAGCTACATGGTCATCCACGGTAACTGTTCTTTCGGGAACAGATACTACCGTCATATATAACCTCTACAACGACTACAGTGGGTACGCACCTTTAGTGGCCCACTACTATCATAATCTCTACTAAGATTACAATAGGTCTGCTCTCTGGTGACCCACCAATACTACCAAAATTCTTCAAGACTTCGATTGATACTACAGTGGGTCTGCTCTGTGGCGATCCACCAATTCTAGCAAAATTCTTCAAGATTTCAACTGATAGTGCTGTGGCTCTGCTCTGTTGTGGCTCATTACCAGTCTTACCATATAATTTCAAAACTTCATGTCAAGAGTCAGCACTGTGTTTACGTGGGGAGGAGAACACTACTTCTTCAAGACTGCATTGTTGTGCACTGCTTACTTATGAATTTTCATATACTGCTCAGCCTATGTGCATAAAATGGGTGTAGACTTCTCTTTTGATGAATTATTAGGACTGTCTTTAGTGACTGTGAGGAGAATTTTTACTTTATTGACCAACAGCGTATTACTTAACCTTCATGTGCATCTGCTCTATTTCAAATTTTTAACATAAAAAGTTTGACAACTTAGTCTTGACCGCTGCCCAAAACAGTTTGTAAATTTTTTTGAGGAGAGCAGGAGGGCTATGTAAGTAGCCTGTTTGTGTGTTGGCAGCGCTATAGATTGTGTTAATATCGCTGACAGTTCTCTGTATACTCTGCAAGAGATTCTGTGGTTGGACGGACTAGCAGTTAGAGAATGGATACGGAAGTGTATGGACATGATATTCTTAGTGGAGACTCTGTGTTGGTAGGACATGCATTGTAAAGTGAGATGAAATGATGTGTTTATAAGAAAATATGCAAAGAAATGTATGACGATGGAGGTTTGGTTGGTAATGTTTGGCCAGTGGAATTATTGACAACTATATTATTTTTGGATCTGGATCCCACACGAATAAGGTAAAATTTTCTAAGTACATTGTTTGCTCTTCCACAAAATCTTTCTTTCGATAATCGTATGCCTTCTAGTAGTTAGAGTCTGTAGTAGTTAGAATATTTTTATTTAGCTGGTTGTTGTTGCTACTTGCTGTAAATGCTGTAGTTCGTGTTATGAAGATTTCCTGTGAGGTAAGTGACTTTTGAAAAAGAATGCGGTTTGCACTGTTGGTATTCGTGACTGAAATAAGTTTAGGCAATTAACAGAGTTGGAGGTAGTTTCATATTTCTTTAATTTTATAACTTTTTGATTTGTGTTATTGTTAGGATTTCTTGCAATTCAGGGCCATTCTTTTGTGATAATTAATGGAAGTCATGTTGTCAATGTATAGCAGTCAGATTGCGTTGGGCTTGTATATTATGGATAATAAACGAATAGGTTAAGTTTGAGTTGTCTTTGTAAGGGAAAATTCTGTAGGTCAGTGTTTAATAAAAAATAATTAAAGAGGTGCTTTCAATAGAACTATGCTCATTGATAAGTATAGAGTAACCAGTAAGGTAGATCAGCATCAGTGTCACTTATATTTTAATAAATAGTACAGCATTTTAGGTGTCGAAATATTTAATTTTAGCTTCCATTGTGCTATGCACCAAGTGTGGTACAATGGTCAATCTGTGCTCATTGATGTATGAGAGTTCAAGATGGGAAGTGGCCTTTTATTTTAATGCCCAGTTCTATTTCGTTCAATGGGACGTGTTTAGCTGTTTCATTTTGATGGCTATTAAAATACTGGGCTGCTACGCCATTTCTGCGAAAGATTGTTATGTGTGGGCCTGATCGTTGTGCTGAAGGTGACGACAAGCAACAAGGCCGCAGCTGTGTGGCATGCTGCTTGTTAGCTGCTTAAAGTGGCCGTTTATTTTATTTCGCATTTTGAAGGTTTGTGGAATAGTAGTTGAAGTAAAACTCACCTTTGGTAGCTATTTATAATTCGTTATAACATTGCATACATGAATGATGGTTTTTAACTATTTGTCGCTGGTATATTTCATACTTGTTCCCATAATCCATAGCGAAAGCTGTGTAGTTTCCAGCACTTTACTGACAGACATCAAAGTAGCAAATGTTTTGTGCCATTTCGTCAACTCATTTGAATAATGTTTTTTTCTTATGATCTATTCCTATCATGTCTTTTTGTCCTTTCATAACGCATAGAATATTTGTTGGCTTAGAAATATTCTGACTGATCTATTTCGAAGAAAGGGGTGCAGCATTCCAGCGTTGCCGACGATTCCTTGCTGCAGACCTTCCCTAGCCTCCATCTGCCAGAGTGCGATGAATGACTGATGTGCCTACTTGATCCTGAAAGTAGATTGCACTACCATTAGCACATAGTGGAGCTCAGGATTTTGAGGACAGAAATCGCCACGTATTCAGATGGGGAAACAGTCGAAATCAGTGGGTGCGAACTCTGACAGACAGCTCGACAGAGAATAGATCCCATCTTCCAGGTGAGGAACCAGGAAAATATTATTTTTTATTCCGATGTTTTGGCTGGTAAACTTACAGCAATCATCATTGCCTTCAAAGAGTAGGTCTTTTGATTGGTTACATCTCAAAATTGTTCACGTCGTCTCTTTAAGGGACCTGTGACATGGTATGCAGAGACCATTCTGTACTTACAGAGTATTTGGAGAAGTGTTAGCAGCTGGCCACTCGAGTCTCCTTGCAAAGAAAGAGAGTTGAATTAAATTAAAATCGCGTTTCCAATCACATATTCATATTTATTAAGTAATGACTAGTTCAGTGACAGTGGGCATGTGCCTACAAATGAATTAATTTAAAGGTCGATGAAATTAAACGGTCAATTTATGCATTAAAATCATTTTCCTTGGACAACAGAGACTACCAATGGTTCACATGAGTAGAGGACTATGGAATGATAGGGTTGGAGCAATATTCATGTATATTCAGAAAATGCACAGTGTGGAGAAAATCAATAGAAGTTCAATACTGTTACTTTCAAATGCAAACTGCAGCCATGACAACGTATAAGGACAATAACCCAGTCGCGGTTGGGAACTGGCACCACCACAGGGTTACCAACATGAGTGTCAGAAGGATGAGCTGTTCTCCCGGCTGCAAACAGTGGGAACCGTTTGCATTGCCATCCCGTCAAGTTGGCTATAGATACCTTTTCTTTCGGAGAAGGTACACTGCTGCGCTGCGGCCGAGGTTAGAATACTATGGAAAGACACTCTCCCTCGCCATTTCGTTGCAGTTCTTAGTCGGCTTCGGTTCGTTATTAGTAATAATTAGTACGTCGTTGTACTTGGCTTCCATCGCTCTGGAAACAACTATTTAGAGATTCTGTCTGCTTTAGTCAAGTCCAGACGTTTCACTGAAGAATGCTCGGCCGTGATCTGGATACGAACACGTTATTTGCACTCTGAGCAACCGGCTTTCTTATTCCACCATTTCATCGATGTTAAGGCAGTAAGGCTTTGTCGCGCCGCCCCTGTCTATGTATTAGTGGTACATAGCTCCTCATAGCTAACGACATTATTTCGTGATTTTCGATTCCTAAAATTCACCTCAATTTTTCCGATTATCATTCTCTCCAGGGACTGGACCAGTTATCGTTGTTTCTTGTTTGATCCTCATCGTTTTCCATTTACATTTATTTTGTCTTACGGCAAGATGATGGCAGTTTGGCTCAACTTGTATACTGCAGTTTGAACCTCTTCTTCAGATTTTCTCATTATAAATTTGTCATCAGGAACTAGCATCATCATGAAATTAAAATTATCACTTCTTAATGCGCCGTTTAATACAAAGAAATATTTACATGTGGCAGTCAATGGGAAACTTTGTCTAACTTTTTGATTAATATTTTCAGATTCTGACTCTTTCCTTTTAGAATGGATTCTCATTTTATTACTTTGTTTGGCGACTAAATTGCTGCTGTAAAGAAACACGTAGAGAAATACAATGATGATGCCGGCCGAAGTGGCCGTGCGGTTAAAGGCGCTGCAGTCTGGAACAGCAAGACCGCTACGGTCGCAGGTTCGAATCCTGCCTCGGGCATGGATGTTTGTGATGTCCTTAGGTTAGTTAGGTTTAACTAGTTCTAAGTTCCAGGGGACTAATGACCTCAGCAGTTGAGTCCCATAGTACTCAGAGCCATTGGAACCATCAAATACAATGATGTGACAGAAGTCGTGGGGCAGCGATATGCACGTATACAGATATCAGTAGTATTTCGTACACAAGGTATAAAAGGGCAGTGCGTTGATGAAGTTATCATTTGTACTCGGATGATTCATGTGAAAAGATGATATGTCCGCTGGACGTGAATTAGCAGGCTTTGACGCGGAACGGTGATTGGAACCAGACGCAGGGGACGTTCCTTTTCTGGAGTCGTTAGGGAATTCAATATTCCGAGATCCACCGTGTAAGAGCGTGCCGAGAATACAACTTTTTAGGCATTACCTCTCACCACGGACAAAGGAATGGCCGAAGGCCTTCACTTAACGACCGAGAACAGCGGCGTTTGCGTAGGGTTCTCAGTGCTAACAGAGAAGCAACACTGCGTGAAATAACTGCAGAAATAAATGTAGGGCATATGACGAACGTATCCGTTAGGACCGCGCGGCGAAATGTGGCGTTCTTGGGCTATGGCAGCAGACGACAGACGCGAGTGCATCCGCTAACAGCACGACATCGCCAGCAGCGCCTCTCCTGGGCTTGTGACCATATCGATCGGACCGTAGACGACTGGAAAACCGTGGCCTGGTCCGATGATTCACGATATCAGTTGATGAGAGATGATGGTAGAGTTGAGAGTGGCACAGACCTCGCGAAGCCATGGATCCAAGTTGTCAGAAAGGCACTGTACACGCTTATGGTGGCTCCATAATGGTGTAGACTGTGTTTACATGGAATGGACTGGGTCCTCTGGTCCAACTGAACAATCATTGACTGGAAATGGTTGTGTTCGGTTACTTGGAGACCATTTGCAGCCGTTCATGGCCTTCATGTTCCCAACTAATGGTGACATGTCACCAAGACACAGTTATTCACGACTGGTACGAGGAACACTCTAGACAACTAGAGAGAATGATCTGGCAATTCAGATCGCCCGACACAATTCCCATCGAACATTCATGGCGCATAACCGAGAGATCAGTTCGTGCACAACATCCTGAACCGACACTTTCGCAATTATGGCCTGCTATAGAGGCAACATAGCTCCATATTTCTGCAAGGGACTTCCAACTACTTGTTGAGTCCATGCCACGTCGAGTTGCTGCTCTACGCCGGAAAAAAAGAATGTGCGACTCGATATTAGGAGGCATCCCATCACTTCACTGTAAGCTACGGCGACACAAATTAATCCATGAATTTTGTAGGAAACGATGCAATAATGCAGTTACACACACACACACACACACACACACACACACACATATATATATATATATATATATATATATATATATATATATACCTGTAAAATGTCAAGAACTTTCTCGTACAAAATTGAAGAAGTATCACTGTGTGAGCTGCAACAAGAGCTTTATCACATGAAAATGCTAAACTAACGAGGATTTTGTTTTGTTTCTGACCTGGATCGTTCCAGTGATGTGGATTTATTGGTAGTGACTCGTGCTGGTTACTTCGGGACGCCTTACCACACGTTCCTAGTCGACATGTTATTCCAGCCAGGGAACAGATCGATCTGCATCTCATTTCTACCAGGGAAGCATATCGCTTTGTGTCCTACAAGTTCTTCTACAACGAAAGAAAAACAATAAGTTAGAAAGTTGAGCGACGAATGTGAGGACATTCCGCCGAAGTGGATGACACAGTATAAACAAATGATAAAACCACTGTTTCAGGCGAGGATTTTATGTTCGAGCTTGGAACACGTTCGAATCGTACAAGACAGATTTGGTAATTTGGCACACAGGTTAAGTCTAACAACAGCACCTTGGTATAAACATCTCACATGAGGAATCTGATTTCTCAGATATACGTCACGGAACTAACTTCAGCTTCTCTGGATGTTTTCGGAGCTGCAGTTATGTCTACTGACGTTGTACTGTTGTGTTACAATACCATCACGTTCCTTTGTGAATGAAATAACTGTTCATACAGTAGACGTAGACGACATGGCGACGTAGCACAAGATAACAGTATGTATGTATTAAATCTTACTATGACTATGCGTGGTTGCAGTGTACGTTGTTATCATCCAATGAAATAATCGACTACAAATCCCAGAACGCACCTTTACACCCACATACATTGTTAGGATATCATTTAGGATTTCGCTTACAATTAGCTGACAAACCTGGTACTGTTCGGGTATTTATTTATTGTTGTGCCTGAGACTTCGCACACGTAGAATTTATTTTTTACTTACAAGACTTCTTTGTATACAACGTTTGAAGCAGTATGATTGGGCCTTGTTTGCTTTATTAACACAGGAAAGTCATATAGAGGTGGCCATGCAAAATGCGACTGACACTAACGTCCATGCCCACAACACGCAACACCTGGCCTTGTGCTTTGTTGATGGTCACTGCATAACATAAGCTCATCGGGAATGGTACACATTTAAAGCGAAATGATAAATTCTTAGGAATATGTGGGATTCGGTGGATAAAAAATAACTCGCCTAGGGCAGTAACCGGAGAAATTTCCTCTTCTGTGATGTTGCTTTGGAGAGAGGTGACTTTAAGACTGCGTGTAAACGGTTCTGAAAAGCGAGATAATGCACAACGCTCTTGATCAGAAATAAGTTGTATCTCGCTTTCGGAAGGAGTTTCCAAAGAGCGAGTTAAAGCTTGATGTTCTCAATCTTCACTGAATTCTTAAGACTGGATAATCCTCAGTCTTTTAGCCATTCTGGTGTATTCAGAAATACTCGACCGTTTTTAGGTACTTTTATTCGAAAATAAAACGAAATCGAAATGTAATAAGTAGGCACTCAAATCACAATCATATTTAATAAATTCGTTTTTCGTAATAAAGAATATACACAAAACCTGTCGAAGGAAGCAAAGCAGTGTCGTTAAATTTTTGATACACAAAGCGAAATCAGTAAATCTATATATCCCACCCAAGTAACGTGCTGTTAATTTGCTTTCATAAAGATAACATTATGATACTTAATTCTGTCATAGACGTAAATTTTCAAAATACGTCTGTCACTCAGAAAAAGAAATACGTTGTCGATATAGTGGTTCTTTGGTGTACTACGAAACTAACAGCACCAGTTATTCGTTCTATGGTGTTCTACGCCGTGATGGTTAAACATCCAAGCTACTAAGCTGAGTAGATGATTTTAGATACAAGTTTAAATTATGTTGTATCCACATATTAAATTAAGTTATTTTCCTGTGATCTGACCTCGACGAAATAAAGCCTATTGTTGACTAAACTACACTCAAGTTACCTGTAAAACGCCATGAAAATTCGTCTAGTAGTTTGGGAAACTGGCGTGTTCAAACAAGGACACAATGGTTTTTCAGTTTTATTATTAATAAAGACAGAAGTTTTCAGATCGTACACATCTCCTATAATGTGCAGTTTTGCAAGCCAGACATCTGCCCAACATCAAATCCTCAGCATGTAATTGTCCATAGCTACATGCGCAAAACTGGTTCAGAATGGAACTTAGCATACAGAACAAAATTCATAGAACAAGTATCTCACACTACTGTTCGCCTAAAAGTAGAGCGTAAATATTAATAAATAACGTGAAGGACAATCAAACAATTTAAAATCAAAGATGGTAACTAGTCTATATTAAACTGAGTCAAAGTCCAATCCCGCAATAGCTGCTGTATTATGTTTTTCCCTGTATGGCGACCGGTTTCATACCCTGGAGGTATATCTTCAGGTCATATCTACATATAGAATGAAACTACAGACTTATCAACATAACCTACCGAACAAAGTAGCCAGTAAAGCGATGTACTCACAAAACTATTGCTTCATGTGCCACGACTTCCAAAGTGCAAATGCTCTACCGACTCCGTGAGCTATTTTTTAATTTACATTACGTCCATTCTGCAACGTTCTGTGCTCATAGGTTTTATCCAATAAGACGTGGACTGTGATGTGCTGTCCGGGCTCGCCTTTTGACAATGTTTTGGAGATGTTTTACTGATCACGCACGTTTCGGACCGGATGCTCATATGCCAGTACATCCATGGTTTTACCGAGGAGTGACATGTTTTTATGCGCACTTGCACCTTGAAAGTCGTGGCACTTGAAATATTAGTTTAGTGAATATGTCGCTTTACTGTCTACTTTGTTCGGTGTGTTATGTTGATAAGTAGCGCTTCTACTTACGTAGTTTCATTCTATGTGTGGATATGACCTGAAGATAAACCTTCAGAGTATGAAACCTGTCGTCATACAGGGAAAAACACAATAACGCAGCTATTGTGGATTTGGACTTTCACTCAGTTTAATATAGAATAGTTACCATCTTTCATTTTAAATTGTTTGATTATCCTTCACATTGTGCACATATTTTTTAGGTATGATTGTCCGACGTATAAGGTTATTTGTGGAAATACTAATGTATTTGAAATATATCTCTAAACAATAGTCATCTACAATATTTTTCTGTCTGTAGGCGAAGGCTAATCCCAGGAGAAACTGTAGCGGTTTTTATATGGTTTTGGCTAATAGCTAGACTGATTCACGAGGAACCTTTATGTATATAATTTATAAGTAATGATGAATGTGTAAATCATAGTCGCCCATAAGAGTGGAGAGGCAAGTGGGTCACGTGCCCTCTGCTGGAATTTGGATACACGCTTGTTTTCATTATAGCGTGGAAACTTCCTTGCACATTAAAATTGTGTTCCAGACTGGACACGAACCTGTGACCTTTGCCTATTGCAGGCGACTGCTTTACCGACTGGGTTATTCAACGCCGAACTTCACAGAAGTACTCCTGCATACCATGCTTGACTGTGGAAGGATACAGTCACTGTGTTACGAATACTTATGCAGCCTGGTTGGCAAGGCCACACAGTAATTCTCACAAATTGCTGGGGTGCTAGTTTAGTGTGTTTAAGACCTTGAACACTGCTGTTATTTGTATACATAAGACACCTACAGTTTAAAATATTCTAACTGTCCAGTAATAAACCTTTACAAATACTTAGGCCTACTCAGATGGTTTCAGTTTCAGTTTAGTCCTGAGTATATTCTTCACTATAATGGAAAATATTCAAAATTATAAGCTATCTGACGGTTTGGCCATGTCTCAGCGGTCTTCCTCAAGATCTAACTACACAAAATATCTGAGACGTTGTTTTTCTTTTTCGGTACTTAAGTGCATAAAATACTTTAAGTTATGACGCGGGAATACAATCAAATTAATTTTAGAGAAATTATTTTGTTTTTATATTTCCATAATGACAGATCTGCCAAAGTAAATTTACTGTTTCGTTTCAGGCAACTGACCTCCACCAGGGCCGCTCAGTTACCTCAAGAACAAACTCGAATCAGGTATACTCTACTCGTCCTTGCACATAATTGCATATGGTACTTGACTATGTGTTGCATGCGAAGACGTCGAATAACGAAGAACCTAATCAGGGAAACAGTGATTTGGTGATTTCTCCCTTGTGTACAAGGCACTGAGATCTATCACCCAACCGGATGATTTCATGTTCTTAGTGGACGGTAAGCTTAAAATTTTTTTTGAGATTATTAAACAACGCGATACTAACCGATAGATTGAAATAATTTACATTGAGGAGATTCTAGCTTCAAGAAATGACCAATGAATGACGTTAATAACAGCAAGAATACATCAGAAAAAACGGAAGTGCTAATGAGACCACCACCGGGAATACGACGTCAGTAAGAAGATAGAGAGTTACACCAGGAACGCAAATTTATTGACTTACGTAACCCGTTAGATCATATGCAGTACAATGCACTTGATGATACTGGAAAACCTGTATACAGGGTGTCCCAGGAGGAATGGCCAATAGTCAGGGAAATGACAGGAAATCTCATCTGAAGCAGAAAACTTCATATGGGCATACGCATTATTCCGAATGGTTTCCGAGATAAAGCACTTGTAATGTACCCATGCTGTTGGTCTAGTAGCGCGCACGAATGTGTCTTGTCCACTGAATCCCTCTGACGTTTCTGTCTAGCGCAACATGCCTTGTTGTTTTCAACCTCTTTGCTTGAGATGTCTTTCTGCCATTAAGGGGAGATGGTGGCAGAAATAATGAAAAATTTACAAACTATTTTTATTTGCTTATTTGATAGTAAATATAATTGAGATTATTAGCAGTGTAATGCAACAAAGCCCGCTTTTCATTGTACCAAATGGAGGAAACATTTTATTGCAGAATTTGGCCTTTGAACCTAGAAAATATAGCTTTGCAAGGCTGTGATTTTTTGTATACATAACAGCAGCGTTGTGAAGAAGGCTGTGGAGCCATTTTCTGGTTCAAGCAGTGTGGTATAGAAGGCTGTGGAGTGTTGTAAACAGGTATTGTGATGTTCAGCGGAATTCGAGCGACGCTTGATTTATTATGCCATTCTTTGTGCAAGATTGTATCTGTTGATCCCTTTTTACAATGCCTAGGCCTGGTAAAGTATTTAAAAAAAATAGTAAGTCACATATTTCCAATATAAAGCGAAAAACTGACATTGAGGTTAGGGTTGGGCCTGCAGATGCAAACATTAGCTTGTCTCCAAGTGCATCTAAAATAAAACTTGGGACAGGGATTGTGTCAGAAGAAACAGATAATGACAGAAATAGAGGTTTCAGAATTGTGGATCTGGAAATGGTGGCAGAAGCACTAAGAAAAGCCTGCAAGTGCTCTGTTTGTGGAGGAAATGTGGATTTGGTTGATGATGAAAAGAGAGAAGGTTTGATTTGCGCATTGCACATTTTGTGTCAGAACTGTGATGCTGACAGACCATTCAAGACATCAAAGGTCAGTAATAGAATCTATGAAGCCAATATGAGATTTGCTTGTGGGCTAAGATGCATAGGGATTGGAAGAGATGGTGGAAACATTTTATGTGGTATTATGAACATGCCTGGTGGTCCCCTAAAATTTTATGCAATGAATACTGCTGTTCTCAATTGCAGTTGCAGAAGTAAGTGAAGAGAGCATGAAAATGGCTGTCCTGCGGGTAGTACAAGAAAATTGTGACCCAACTAATAGCAACGATATAGCAGTTTCCTGTGACAGCTCCTTGATGAAGAGGGGTCATACTTCGCTACATGGAGTTTCAACAATCATTAGTGTCGACACTGGAAAAGTATTAGACTTAGAGGTGATGTCTAAATATTGTTCTGTATGTTCCTTGCACAAGAAATATATTGATGCAGGCAAAGAAACAGAATGGCAAGAAGCCCATAAAGCTGTTTGTAGCAGAAATTTTGCAGGCTCCAGTGGTGGAATGGATGCTCCAGGTATGAAATTCATTTTCCATAGATCTTTGCAAAAGTATGGAGTAAGATACGTACAGTATTTAGGAGATGGTGACTCTAGTGCTTTCAAGAATGCAGTTGAAAGTCAGCCCTATGGAAAAGACTGCACTATTCAGAAACTGGAGTGGTTAGGCCATATTCGGAAGAGGATGGGTGGACGACTCCGAAAACTTGTTGCAGACAATGAAAGCAAGCTACTAGAGGATGGGAGGCCACTTGGAGGTAAAAACAGACTAACAAAGAAGAGAATTGACAGCCTAAAAGTCTATTATGGTGCTGCAATTAGAAGTAACCTCACAAGCTTGGACAGTACGAGGAAAGCAGTATGGGCCATTTGATTTCATTACTTGTCGACAGACACTACACCTCAACATGGCCTCTGTTCTAACGAATGGTGCAAATTTTTGAAAAGTAAGGAAAGTGGAGAAGCTTATACCCATAAAAATAACCTTCCTTATGAGGTTTCAAAGGCCATTAAACCAACTTTTAGAGCACTGGCTTCACCAGAACTGCTAGAAAAATGTCTGCATGGGAAAACACAGAACCAAAAGGAAAGTTTCAATGCTCTTATTTGTAAAATATGTCCAAAGACTGTGTTTGTTTCCAATTACGTGGTGAAGATTTCTGCTTTGGAAGCTGCAGCAGCGTTTAATGATGGGAATGTGGTGACACTTCACATCCTCAGCAAGTTGGGCTTTACACCTGGATTCTTCACTGTGCATATACTGCATATCATCGATAAGCAAAGAATCGCGAAGGCAAAGACTTCAATCCAGAACATACGAAAAATTGCTAGACAAAGGAGCAAAGGAGCTAAAAGAGCTGTAGAGGATGATGAGGAAGAAATGGAATATGGATATGGGTAGTTTTAGCTAAGGTATGATAGCTTTTTTTTTGCATTTCATCCAAATTTTTCTGTAGCTTAAGGTTTTCTGCTTTCAGGAACACATATATCAGAAACTACTGGAAGGGTTGCAGTGAAATTTGGCACACCTATTCTTTTACTTTGAAGCAATATTTAAGTGGAACAAAATTTTAATCGAGATATTATACACAGTTTTGTAGTTGATAATATAGTGAAAAGTTTGCTTGTAAAAAATGTTCGAATCCAAAATATCACAGAAAATAATAGCATTAACTTATCAAAAAGATTCTGCACTTAATTGTACACCTATTAGTGTATTTTATTTTACCATTAAAAAAATTGCCAAATTTGCCTCGAAATTATGAAAAAATGTACCTTAAAATAATAATGCAATAAAAAATTCAAAATTATCTCTCTGCATTAGATTGTTATTAAAAATTCTGAATAATATTAGATCTCTATACGTAAGTGTGCAAAATTTCAATGAGATTGAACAAAAAGTGGCAAAGATATGGATTTACAAAAATATCAGTGCAAGACTGCCACCATCTCCCCTTAAAACAGCCGCTGAAGGCGCAGTTGTCCATGATGTGTTGTGAGTGAAGTAGTGCGAGTGATTCAGAATATCAGAAAGAAGCGCCGGTTGTTTGTACAAGCGTTGGCTAAAATGTAACACTATTGAAGGATGTACAGATATGGCGTACTGTTATATGTTTACGGCTTCTGCGACGGTATTACTCCTGATGCTGTCGAAAAATACCGTCGGCGCTGTCCGAAACGTCGAATTCCTGATCGTAGAGTCTTTACCTGAGTTTTCAGCACATTGCGTGAAACAGGTATTCTTCCAAGTTACCATTTCTCTTCTGAACGTGGGGAACAGCAAGACATTGTTGAACAGTGCAGCGCAGTTGAACTGTACAACAACTGGAATTTGACGAGTATGATAATGCTCACTTGTTGGAAGTGTTAAAAATACTCAGTTTTGAACTGACACTTTGTTAAACGCATACTTTAATGTTTACCAACTGTTCCACATCTGTAAATCTGACAGTGTGTTGAATGATAGTGTGAATAATTAGCGATGCTCATTAAACGTGGTTTCGAGAAACATTAGGAATAGGGAATACGTCCAGATGAAGCTTTATGCTTCCAGTGATCGTTCCTATCGTATCCCTAAATATTGGCCACTTCTCATTGGACGTCTTGGAGGCAGTTTGATTGTAAGTTGTCGAAGCCAACAAATCTGTTTTGGAGATCTTACGTACCGCTGGCTTCGACATCTTAGAATTTGTCATGGAAATACTGATTTCGACAACCAGACTGTCACCTTGAAACCTAATCTACATCTTGGGCAACGCTAGTGGTGAATGACGCCGCAACCTAAATATTTTTAAAAAATCTTTTTTTTTTTTCGTGACCTATTTTCTAGCTTCGCCAACTGACAACACAGGCCTCGGGCTACGCTGTTGTTCAGTCTGTCAACACTATTGTCACTTAAGAGAAAAGCGCCAACGTTAAGATCACTGATCAAAGGAAAACGTCAGTATCGCTAATATCAGTAATCCCGACATCTCAACTAGATCTAAGCTTCCAACCACAAATATTGTAAACAAAATACACGAACTACATACACGAACACATCGTAGACGGCATCTCTGTAACATACGACGTCGAACTTCGAAGAATACACTGTTGGTTCGCATTGTTCACCAGGCCGATAAATAGTAATAAAATAAAAATCCGCTAAGATAACTTGTTGCATAGACTCCTGGGTCCTAAATCGATATAGTCTGCTGCGTGAGAAAAAAATTGCGTCACTATTGAAGGCTGTACGTGCATGGTGAAAGTTCATGCTGTCGACGGAACGCAAGCAACTGGAGACGGGACCTGTGGCAGTCGCCTATCTTCCCTGCGACGCTTTTCGGCCATGGAAATGAATGCCAGCCTTCAAACGCTTTCGCCTCCTCAAAAGGCTTTCTGAAGTCCGCTGCGCTCCCCTCTTGTTTACACTTTGCGCCAGGCGACGCCATTGATCAGTCTCCCGTCCTCCTGCTTCCGTAGGCCGCTCTTTCTCCTCTGCATTTCCAATTTTGGGGGGCGTATCAGCAGTGTCTAATAGGCTCCCGTGGCGAGGATGACCCTCGCACGTTGCTGTGATGAGCGTCTTTCACCCACTCTCGTTCCATCGGGTTACAATGAAGGCGCTAACGACTTCAGCATGGTGTTCCCAAACTATCATTTCATCATCATCATCATCAACAACAACAACAACAACAACAACAACTTCTTAAAAGTTACCAGATGGTTTTTAAAATATCCAGGACAACGTTACCAGATTGTTTTTAAAAACATTCAGGATGTTACCATTTTTATTATCAAAGAAAATCGATTCTACCCTCAACAAACTTGTGAGTTATACAAATGGAAAAGGGCACAGGTCATCCCCGTTTTCAAGAAGGGACGTCGAGCAGATGTGCAGAACTATAGACCTATATCTCTAACGTCGATCAGTTGTAGAATTTTGGAACACGTATTGTGTTCGAGTATAATGACTTTTCTGGAGACTAGAAATCTACTCTGTAGGAATCAGCATGGGTTTCGAAAAAGACGGTCATGTGAAACCCAGCTCGCGCTATTCGTCCACGAGACTCAGAGGGCCATAGATACGGGTTCACAGGTAGATGCCGTGTTTCTTGACTTCCGCAAGGCGTTCGATACAGTTCCCCACAGTCGTTTAATGAACAAAGTAAGAGCATATGGACTATCAGACCAATTGTGTGATTGGATTGATGAGTTCCTAGATAACAGGACGCAGCATGTCATTCTCAATGGAGAGAAATCTTCCGAAGTAAGAGTGATTTCAGGTGTGCCGCAGGGGTGTGTCATAGGACCGTTGCTATTCACAATATACATAAATGACCTTGTGGATGACATCGGAAGTTCACTGAGGCTTTTTGCGGATGATGCTGTGGTGTATCGAGAGGTTGTAACAATGGAAAATTGTACTGAAATGCAGGAGGATCTGCAGCGAATTGACGCATGGTGCAGGGAATGGCAATTGAATCTCAATGTAGACAAGTGTAATGTGCTGCGAATACACAGAAAGATAGATCCTTTATCATTTAGCTACAAAATAGCAGGTCAGCAACTGGAAGCAGTTAATACCATAAATTATCTGGGAGTACGCATTAGGACTGATTTAAAATGGAATGATCACATAATGTTGATCGTCGGTAAAGCAGATGCCAGACTGAGATTCATTGGAAGAATCCTAAGGAAATGCAATCCGAAAACAGAGGAAGTAGGTTACAGTACGCTTGTTCGCCCACTGCTTGAATACTGCTCAGCAGTGTGGGATCCGTACCAGATAGGGTTGATAGAAGATATAGAGAATATCCAACGGAGAGCAGCGCGCTTCGTTACAGGATCATTTAGTAATCGCGAAAGCGTTACGGAGATGATAGATAAACTCCAGTGGAAGACTCTGCAGGAGAGACGCTCAGTAGCTCGGTACGGGCTTTTGTCAAAGTTTCGAGAACATACCTTCACCGAAGAGTCAAGCAGTATATTAGTCCCTCCTACGTATATCTCGCGAAGAGACCATGAGGATAAAATCAGAGAGATTAGAGCCCACACAGAGGCATACCGACAATCCTTCTTTCCACGAACAATACGAGAATGGAATAGAAGGGAGAACCGATAGAGGTACTCAAGGTACCCTCCGCCACACACCGTCAGGTGGCTTGCGGAGTATGGATGTAGATGTAGATGTAGATACATAGATTTTCGATGAAATTCGAGCATGTAGCAGCATCTAGTTGACTTCCTGTTCTGATTTCATGGCTGCATAGGGTACAACCGCCTCGTTGGACCGCCGTGTCAGCAGAGTAGCCGGTGGACTTCAACAGTCAACGAAACGATGTTTGGTGATATTATATTTCACTGCAGTTGACTTTCTACAACGGTATTACTGCTGAGCACCGTTCAGCTGTCTCTTAAGTCGAAGGCCATTCCTTGTCTTCATACTGAATAAAGTTTTGGGGCAGCTCAGAACAGGCCAAAACACTGTTTCCAGCCCAAAGGCAACTACCAACACTTCTCACTGCACTGGTTCAGGAACTCCAAGTGCTCCTATGTTTAACACTAAAAGTGTTCTTAGTCACTTACGAGATTTATGCTTGGAAATATGAATCTGTTGAAAAACTATAGTAACATCCATTCGGTGAGCAGAAGAACAAAATTTGTTATTATAACATCCTCAACTAATGTTCCAAAAAGTATGTAGCACTCTGTGACGTATGTTTTGAGTAGGCTTTCCGTAAGTGATGGAGGCTGCCACTGACAGCATTTTCCGAAGTCAACTGAAGCTTTTGTTCCCGCAAAAACTCTGTTATCCGAAGAACCAGCCTGGACCATGTAAATGAATTCTGTAAGTATGGAGCAGTAGATAATGGCATCCTCTGTGAATACTTCGGATCGGCTAGTTTCTGTTGTGGTGTCACTCAGTCCATAAACTGAATTGTACAATGGGAAGAACTGTTCATATAAAGAGGATTCATACTTCTTACGTGATCTCACTATACTGGTTTGCGTTTAACATAATTTTCGCAAATCATTACGGACCACTACCGAAATGGTTCGTACTGACATGTTATGAGAAATGCCTTACTCTTTCATGTCTGTCTTTAGGATTTATAAATTGAGTAAAATTTTATGGTACACATATTTTATTCTTCGTGTTGATCAACTGTGATCAAGTAACAACTTCAGTTCCTCTTTTCATTTTGTATTCTGTTCCGTTTTGCCAGTAGTTCCTCATCTTCTCTTCATGTTGTCTTTCAGTTTCTTTCATCTCTGTTCTTCCTGAACGCTTACTTTTTCTTCTAAGTTTAATATTTTATTATTAAAATATTTCCTTCCGATTCTCCGATCCTTTGATATTGTTTCTTTCCAGTTTCTTTTTTCATATTCTGTACTCCATGTTATTGTTGATTTCTTTTTCCAGAAGTACAGGAGTGTAGCATTTGCTTTGTTACCCTTTCCTCATTCATTCGATAGAATTGTTCAAAGAAGATTAATCTTTGCTATTACTTCTGATATTTCCTTGATATTTTGTATGTTACAGTGCATATCATTATTACTATTTTTACTTTTCATTATTATTTTAATTCTGCAATTTTTCAGTCCACTTTTTTTTAATATGGATACCTTTTCTTTCAGAAAGTGCCAAACCTGTTATGAAGCAAAACGTAACCTTGTGCCACTGACTCAGAGTTTCTACTGAATAATAACAAAACAAAACAAACTACAGGTCATAAAACTGGGTTTTATGGTTCTCGCAGTAGTACAATCACTTCCGGTGGTCGTCGCCCCTTGAAAACAAATAATCTTTGCCTTGGAAATTATAAAAGAAGCCATGGTTCTCGCAGTGGTACAATCACTTCCGGTGGTCGTCGCCCCTTGAAAACAAATAATCTTTGCCTTGGAAATTATAACAGAAGCCATCTTCTTGACGGGAATAGTTACACATCTCCTTTGAAATTGAATTATCAGGAATTATCGAAGCAGAAACTGTCACCGCGATGAGTTATACAGCTTCTGCCTGTCATCTTTCATCAGAATCCTTGTTAACTAAGGATCAGGTCATGATGTGAAGACTACTCGCTTAATGTAACAATATGCAGAAACCCAACGTCTGTACTGCAATATAGTCCTCGTTTCACTCAGGAAATAACTGAATTCGTTAACAAATAAACAGAGACTTCATTTATCCAATTTATTGATTGTTTATCTCCATGGCTGTGGATTACATTACTTTAGGACATGCAGTAACCAGCAACCATTTATATATTTTTGTATGTTCCCAATACGATTTTTGGTTTTTCACCCATCTTCATTTGGTGTAAGACATATTTAAATCTTCATTAGGATATCTATCAATGACACATCGACTAAATTTTGGATGCTGCAGCTACCTTCCTACTCTGTTCGAATAAAAAGTGGCAAAGAAAGACGGTATTTACATAAAACACTAAAAGAACACAATGACGCGTTTTAAAGCAGAATCAGCAATTTACGGCCATAGTTATTACAACGAAGCAAAACATTGTTCGCTTCCTTGCATCGTCACTGTCTGTCCACGAAGATATATCTTTAATTAAGATGCCTGCTTATCACACTGTTATACAACAACTTTGTTTCTGCGTAGAACTCTCCATTTAAAATAAAGTGTTATATTCCTTTATCTACTAGAATTATCAGAATGAATGTTTCACTGTACTGCGGAGCCCACATTTATTGTGAATCTCTCACAGATTAAACTGTGTGACCGCCACAGACATGAGCTGGGAAATTAACATTTCGATTCAAATCAGAAAGCTTCAGTATCAGAATCATTGGATCTCTGCTACACAATCGTAAATACAAAATCATTATTTCTGTGTATTTCGATTAGACTATCGTCCCTGCCAGCAGCTTGTACAACTTTCTTCTGTTAATGGTGAGTGGGCAAAGTTTAGTAAGAAAACAGGTCATTGAGAAGGCTGGCGTTGAGTTCAGTTATACTGAATTCATGTCACGAATTACGAGAATTATTTAAGATTTATCTCATCTTCTTAGCTTCCTCACTGCAGTCACCTAACATCGAAATTCTGTTTCAACTATACAGAGTGATCCAGCAGCCCCTACCCATGGGTTTTATGTTACCCAGAACGCTTTCAAAAACCACAATCGAGATTTTTCACATTTCCCATTCACTACGTGTCAACTATCAGTGCTGTAGAAAAAATAAACGGGACCCATATGTAGAAATATTAATGTAGTTAAATTTTGTGCAGGAATATGTTTTCGCTGGAGGCGACGCATTTAGAATTATTCAAGAAAAACACGTTCGAAGGTCACTTTTGTATGTTTTTCTGGACTAAACTGAAAACTACAGCCTTTAGTGAAAACATATCCCAGTACAAAATTTATCTACGCTAAATTCCCTACTCGCATTCGGGAGGACGACGGTTCAATCCCGCGTCTGGCCATCCTGATTTAGGTTTTCCGTGATTTCCCTAAATCGCTCCAGGCAAATACCGGGATGGGTCCTTTGAAAAGGCACGGCCGGCTTCCTTCCCCGTCCTTCCGTAAACCGATGAGACCGATGACCTCGCTGTCTGGTCTCCTCCCCCAAAAAAAAACAACAACAACAACAACTAAATTCCCTACAAAGAGGTCCCGCACATTTTTTCTGCAGGACTAAAAGACTGCTTTTAGCTAGGGAGAGAATATGAAAATTGTATGTTTGGTATTTGAAGATGTTGCGTTCTGCATGAAACCCATAGTACTGGCAGCTGGATCACCCTGCAGAAATTATGGGTTTTCAGGGAAAATATCCGACGTATAAAGAAATGAAAGAAATGCTGAACTACCGCTTGGTGTTACTCATATGCAGAAGTGACTATTGGTTAACAAACGATCTGCACGAAGAATTTGTGTTGGCGTTTTTTGATTAAGAGTAGTGGAAGCGACGACAATAGCATAGCAAGAACAAGCAAACGAAACGCTGAAGAGTCATTGCTACTTTGAAGAATCCAGTATATAAGTTATTTATATTCTCGAAGACCAGAATGCAACATCAAAGTCATTAACTAATGTAACACAGACTCATCATTAATTTAACAGCCTTTAAGTGACTGTGAAGGAAGAAACACGAAAAACGAGAGAGGGAGAGAGGGAAAGGGGGAGAGAGGGAGGGAGGGAGGGAGAGAGAGAGAGAGCGAGAGAGAGAGAGAGAGAAAGGGAGGAAGGAAGGAGGGACTATTTTTTTAACCTTTCTTCTTGGGAACTCGTGTAGCCCGTGAGAACTAATGGCTGAAAATACGACGCAGACCTTTCCGGGGAAAATCTTCCCCGCCGCCGGCTGTAAGCCTCTCACGTGTGTCTTAATCGTATTATCCGGGAGTAACTTCGGAACCAAAGGAAGGGAGCTTTCCGAGAAAAAGTGTCGGAGAGGGAGCAGAGATTCATCTAAACTTACCGAATGTTAGAGTCACGTGTTTTCGTCTCACCAGTTTGCGATTTTTGATGGTAGTTAACGAGAACTACTAACGTGACGTGTACGCTCTTTTACCTATGTTGTCACTAAGATCAAAATAGAATTTAGGGAGTGAAACGTTATTGCATCTGATGTTCGAAGTCTGTAAAACAGAATAGGTACAGTACCCATTCAAAAAATAGCTATCACACCGCAGGCGAAGTAAATGCGAGGGATAAATTCCGTGTTATTGCGTCACCGTTATACTACCCTAAATTAAATGCTAGAATAGCGTACATGCTGACAGAAAGATGAATTAATGAGTCGATGAATAATGGTCAGCCCAAATCGGAAAAGTAAACCCTGTAATTTAAACTATGTTATGTGAGTAATGCACCACACTCGCAAATATTACAAGGACGTCTTTGTTGTATTGCATCATAAACAAATTTTTGTTCCTACAAGTTTCGAACTATGTGATCGTTACCAGGCAACCTGTATACAAACAAAGAAAACATATGGGGCACATTTAACTATCTGACTATTAATGTAACAATATGTACGGAGCATATTCATGAAAACTGTCCGAACATAAATTCGAACGTACATAAAAACTAGTGCAGCAGCCTACATGACTTTAATACTGCAATGCCATAAATGACAAATAATCATAAAAGCTCGAGGTTCACTTGTACCTCTATCGTCCCATGTACAAAACGTATATATTTGTACTTCAGCAATGATTACATAGACATTCTTGTGCTCACTTGATGTTATAGTACTGTACGTCTTAAATATAAATACGAGAAAGAATGCTCATTCTTTTGTTTGCAATTCATACAAATCTACAGTTTTATACCGATCTTAATGAAACTATGCGCACTTTACCTTCAAGACAAGAGAAAGGACTTCATAAGATTTCGTAATCTGCCTTGAAACATAAGTAAGTACTGTACAAAGGGGAAGATTTTTACCAAAAATCCCTCGGCCTGTTTATTCAGATTTCTACACGATCCCCTAATGAAATGGTTCAAATGGCTCTGAGCACTATGGGACTTAACATCTGTGGTCATCAGTCCCCTAGAACTTAGAACTACTTAAACCTAACTAACCTAAGAACATCACACACATCCATGCCCGAGGCAGGATTCGAACCAGCGACCGTAGCAGTCCCGCGGTTCCGGACTGAGCGCCTAGAACCGCTAGACCACCGCGGCCGGCTCCCCTAATGAAGATCTGTGTGGACATTAGCTATGTGTTTTTTAACACACACTTATATATATACATATACAGGGTGAGTCATAAATGAGGAAAAGTATGTCGAGGGCCGCATGCTGCTATGCGTAACGCGTGACGCACCGTTGTTAATTTCGTTCTCCTCGGTGTACTGTGTACGTAAAACGTAGATACAACACATGACACACCAATGAGCTGATGTGTATCTGCCAGCGTTTGAAAGATACGAGAAAGAACAAATCCCATCGTAATGTATGTGAAATTGTATCAGAACTTGTGAATCACACGTTGCCGGCGGTAACGAAGTGTACAGTCCCATGTTAGGGAACGTGTGTCCTGCAAGCGGAAAGAGTGGTCAACGGCGGAAATAAAACCGCGGCGTGGATGACGTGTTTACAACACCTCTGCGCTGCTCACTCTGCCTGATACTCGCAGTGTCGACAGGTGCTAACGGCAGCGTCGCAGTGTTACTACAGTACCATGGAATGTTTCACAAACGAGGAATACGCCGACATCCACCTCACCTACGGGCTTGCGGATGAAAGAACTGACGTCGCAAGGCAACTGTATCACGAGAGGTTTCCTAGCCGTCGCCTTCCATCCCAGAAACGTTTTACTCTGTGGACAGACTCTTGAGGGAGTATGGTGCATGTGTTGCACCTCCAGGATTTAGTGTTCGTTGCCGACCGTCGACGTACAGTGCGGATGACGAATAAAAAGTGTTACAAACTGTTGCGGAGGACCGAACAATAAGCACCAGGTCTCTCGCCACTGCGGTGGGAATGTCACTATCTGCTGTTATGTGAGTACTCTATAGAAACCATTCCATCCATTTCGCATGCAGAAGGTACAGGCATTATCGCCGGAAGACTATCAGAGGAGGCCGGACTTCTGCAACTTCATCCTGCGGCGTCAGATCCACGACCAGCATTTTTCACGAACAATACTGTTCACCGACGAAGTCTATTTCACGAAGGAGGGTATAGTGAATTCGCATAATTGGCACGAGTGGGCGGAAGAAAACCCCCACAGCATAGTGATACGATGCGGTGTCATTATCTAGTGTGGTATTATTGATCACCATCTCATAGGGCTGCAAAGGCTTACAGGAGAGCGGTATCTGCGTTTCCTGGATGCTACATTCCCGTTATTGTTGGAAGACGTTAGTTTGGCCTCTCGTACGAACCTGTGGTACATACATGATGGTGCCCCCGCTCACTTCAGCGGCACAGTACGGCGCCACCTGGACAATGCCTTCCCTTCGAAATGGAGGTCCTATAGCATGGCCAGCAAGATCGCCAGACCTGAATCCACTGGATTTCTTTTTGTGGGGCCATCTGAAATCAGTGATTTATGAAGGAGAGGTTGTTGATGTCAACACCCTTCAACGCAGAATACAGCATGCCTGTGATATTCTACCGTATCTTCCTTCGTCGTCGGCGTTGTCGTTGTTACCGTGAAGCACCGTTATACCAAGAGGAAAGGCGCGTCGATCTTAGAGCATGAGATATGATGACCTTAAGCCATTGACAACCCACAACGGTCACGGTAGCACCTGATTCCAGAATAGCTGCAGTAGATAGGATCTACGAACGATCCCCTCTTGACCAGGTCCCCAAAACTAAACTTGTAACGAGATCCCTTCAAAGCAAATTGTCATAACGATCGTCTATAAAGGCTTCGTACAACGAGAAGAAATGTTACAGTTTATGGAATAATAACAGATACGACCAAACTGTCTTGTCTCTTCTGTTTTATTTAACGTAACTTCCTTCACAGTTTTATTTCGCATTCACCACTCATTCACCGAAACCCTTTGCTGAACAGTTTTGGTTGCTTGACACCAACAGTCAATGATAATGACACAGCTTTTCTCCTTTTCATAAATTGAAGCTCGCTCTCCGCGATATAATTAAAAAAACCGGTCTCAATACCGCGTCCCTCGTGAGAAGCGAATAGACTTATCCCGGAATTGACCGCCCTGTAGGTGTACTCAATTTAATGACCACACTTCGCTATCCGCGATTTCGTGTAACTAAATGTCCATTTGTTAGTCTGATTGTATACCGTAGCTATTTAAAACTTGCCCCTATATTTTTTCACAACGCACAATTAGCACTTCTTTACTTGTTCATTTCTAAGAGTAAACGAAAAAAAAAAAGACGCCGTATCATCGGCTTCGTCGATATAAAGCAAAACACCTTAATATGCCCATTTTACCTCTTCTTATAGGATCGGCTACCTTACTCATTTATTTACTACGTATTATTTCCAATAACACTAAACAGGTATCGCCGTTATATTTTAATTGTATTCAAAAGCATGTTATTATTATTATGACCGACCAAATCGTAACAAATCGCGCGGCGTGCGTTTTTAACGATAGCTTTACACTCGCCCAGCCTTTATTCAGGCAATATTATATACAGACAGGACCGAAATGTCGATCTCTCTACCGTAACCAATAGAGGCAAATACGCTATTCAAGTTCCGTTACATCTATCTTGACTCGTAATCTTTTTGCGGGGCCATCTGAAATCAGTGATTTATGAAGGAGAGGTTGTTGATGTCAACACCCTTCAGCGCAGAATACAACATGCCTGTGATATACACAAAGAGTTGCAGACATGTTGGATCGTGTTCAGCAATCCTTCCTGCGAAGAGATAAACTTTGCCACACACGTCGTCGCCGTCATTTCGAACAGTACTTGTAAACCGCCACTGCAGCTCCTGGTCAAGTGTTTCTATGTTAGTTTCGGTTTGTACAGCTGTACTGTATTCGTCTATCTTAACTGATACATACCTGTGGAGTTGTATTTTGTATTCTGTATCTATGTAATCGTTTCTTAAAACTAAGTCTGGGACACAAAAACCGTATTATAAAACATGCATGTACAGTAATACCGGCCAGCGTAACCGGTACGAGATAGATGTGGGCGCTGTCATTGCTGTGCCTCGCCTTCTGGTGAGCGGCTAGACTACCTACAACACTCGCGTGTTGTGCCCTGTTGACGATCTATCCCCTTGGCCAATGTCGGAGCACAGCAACACCCTAAAGTCCACTTCATATTTCCAGATTTTTACCTTTCATTTGCATTCTCATTTATTGACATAGGAACATGCGGAAAACGAATTTATGTTTGTAGCTCAGTGTGTGAGAATTTGCACAACATATTTTCCCTGATTTATGACTCACCCTGTATATATAGTGTGAAGCGAAATTCGCACACTCGGGCTTCGCAGCGCGACACCTCACATGTCAGCGATAAAAAAATGTCTCTCACAAAATTTCGTATGGCGAGTACATTGCAGAAAAAGGAAGTTAAAGAGTGATAGTCTTGCAACACGGTAACCACATGTATGGTGACTACCTCTGTCATCACATATTGGTTGTACTGTGCAGTTGGCGCAGTGTATGAAGTTTTGGTTTAGCGTCGTCGAGATCGAGGGTTCGAACCTGGGTTGAGGCGTACGATTTTTATTTGGTAAATGTAGTCCAGGTGGTACGGTAACTGGCATCTTTATCGTTGACAGCGATTGCAGTGGGTCCTCTAGCAAACATTTGCATTTACATACTGCAGTCATAGAAATGGAGAACTGGTCAGCTTTGGATGAAGCCCTTTCCACATCGTGGGCGTGAATTTATTCGCACCATGTCATCTACTAGATGCGCTCATATTACATGTAGTATAAACGACAAGTAGATGTTGTGTCATTGTACTGTGCTATCATCTTTAGGATTTCGAAGCTGATATTGTTATTGTAGTTATTCTGTATTATGAGAGGTCATTTGTTTCAACTGTCTATTTCTTATTTGACTAACGACGTATTTGTTATGTTCAACGTTACAAAATCTTGTAAATTTAGGATACACGTGACCTTAGAAATCAGAATGAAATTAGCAAATAAAAAAAATGCGCCTCAACCCAGGATCGAACCCTCGACCTCGTGCTTGCTAACCGAAAACTTTAAACATTGCACCAACTGCACAGTACAACGTGTTCGTCCTGACAGAGGCCGTCACCATACATGTTGTTACAGTGTTGCCAGATTGCCACTCTTTAACATTCTTTTTCTTCCGGATGTACTCGCCAGAGCTAATTTTGGGACAGACATTTTTTAATCGCTGGCATCTGAGGAGTCGCGCTGCGAAGCCCGAGTGCGCGAACTTCGCTTCACCACACACACACACACACACACACACACACACACACACATATATATATATATATATATATATATATATATATATATATATATATATATATACATATATATATATAAGGGGCGTTTAAAAAGAAACGAGCCGGAGGTATAATTACAGAAACCAGTGCCTGTATGTTAGAAGTATTGACCCTGGTTGTTGAGACACTTGCCCCACTGTGACACATGGCGCCGAATGGCTATGTCATAAAATTCCCGGGACTACGATGTTAACCAGTTCCGCACGTACAGCTGGACGTCGTCGTCCGAGGCGAATCGTTTGCACCGCAGAGCTTTTTTGAGGGGACCAAAAATGGCGTAAGCATAGGGAGAGAGGTCCGGATTGCATGGAGGGTGGCCGAGAACCTCCCATTTGAATTTCTGCAGGAGTGCCGCGACTGTGTTGGCCGTATCACGCTTAGTACCGTCGTGGAGCAGAAGGACCCACGGGTGAGATTGCCTGGTCGTTTTGAGTTGATTGCTTGTCGAAAGGTGGTAAAGATTTGGGAGTAACGCTGGGCATTCACTATCGTCCCGTGCTGCAGAAAGTGAATCAGAATGGGGCCATCTTGGTCAAAGAAGAACATCAGCACATATATTCAGATGGAACAACGAAGAAAATCAATGAAAAATTAAATATGTAACAAACGACACATATCGTGGTAAACTGACTGCAAGTTCTATTGCGATAATAAGTTACAGCGGCAGTATCCATCTTGGAACTAGTATAAGTACCATCAGACGTCATTACATCGCGGCTTGCATTACCTATGAGCATTAACAAGGCACAATGCCAATCACATTGTGTGTCAGATATTAAATATCACGAGCAACGACGGACGCTAAAGCTGACACTATACCTATACTGATGAGTGAAAAAATCATGACCACCTACCTAAATGCGTGTTGGTTTGCCTCTGGAACGCAATACAGAAGCTAGTCTGCGTGGCATGGATTTAACAAGTCCTTGGCATGCTTCCGGAAATACGTGGCATCAGGATGTGGACACAAATTCCTGAAACTTACGAACCGGTGGTTTGAGGGACACGGAACTGGCACCCAATATTGTGGCAACCGTGTTCCAACGGGATCATATCAAGCGGATTTAAGTGGGCAAGGCATCAACTTGAGTTCACCATATCAGACTCCTCAAAGCTGTGTAACAATATTTTGGCCTTGTGACAAGGACAGTTATTTCGTTGGAAGATGCCACAGTTGTTGAGAAAGACGTCAAGCATGAAGGGATGAATGTGATGCGCAGTAATGGTCACGTAGTCCACAGTGGCTCGGTTCACACAGGAGAATCGTGCAAACACACCGTCATTTGACCATCTGACAGACTCCAGTAGGGGCGATACAGTAATAAGCATCCCTGGCATAGAGAAGCAACTAAAAGATTTGAAAACAAATAAATCACCAGGTCCGGATGGAATTCCAGTTCGGTTTTACAAAGAGTACTCCACGGGATTGGTCCCTTACCTAGCCTGCATTAATCGTGAATCTCTAGCCCAGCATAAAGTCCCAAGTGACTGGAAAAAAGTGCAGGTGACTCCAGTGAATAAAAAGGGTAAAATAACGGACCCGAAAAATTACAGACCAATATCGCTAACTTCGGTTTGCTGCAGAGTCCTTGAACATATTCTCATTTCGAATATAACAAACTCCTTTAAAACTGAGACGCTTACGTCCACGAATCAGTATGGGCTTAGAAAGCATCGCTCGTGCGAAGCTCAGCTTGCGTATTTCTCACATGATATTCTGGAAACTATGGATGAAGCGCAACAGGCAGATTCCATATTTCTAGATTTCCGGAAAGCATTTGAAACGGTGCCCCACTGCAGGCTGTTAACGAAGGTACGAGCATGTGGAATAAGTTCACAGGTGTGTGAGTGGCTCGAAGACTTCTTACGGCATAGAACCCAGTGTGTTGTCCTCGACGGCGTGTGTTCATCAGAGACAAGGGTTTCCTCAAGAGTGCCCCAGGGAAGCGGGATAGGACCTCTGTTATTCTCTATATACATAAATCATTTGGCTGACAGGGTGGACAGCAATATGCGGTTGTTTATTGACGATGCGATTGTGTACGGTAAGGTATCGAAGTTGAGTGACTGTAGGAGGATACAAGTTGAATTCTAGTTGTTGTGATGCATGGCAGCTAGCTCTAAATGTAGAAAAATCTAAGTTAATATGGTTGAGTAGGAAAAAAAAGCCCATAATGTTCGGATACAGCATTAGTAGTATCCTGCTTGGCACATTCGCATCGTTAAGTTCTGGCCGTATCGTTGCAAAGCGATACGAAATGCAATGAGCATGTGAGTATTTGTAGTAGAAAAATCGAATGATCAACTTGAGTTTATTGGGAGAATTCTAGAAACGTGTGGTTCATCTGATTTATGTATATAGAGAATAACAGAGGTCCTATCCCGCTTCCCTGGGGCACTCCTGAGGAAACCCTTGCCTCTGATGAACACACGCCGTCGAGGACAACACACTGGGTTCTATGCCGTAAGAAGTCTTCGAGCCACTCACACACCTGTGAACTTATTCCACATGCTCGTAAAGGAGACGCATATAGGCCACTAGTGCTATCTATTCTTGAGTCTGCTCGAGAATGTTTGGGATCCGAAGCAGGTCGGATTAAAGAAAAACATCGAAGCGTTTCAGAGGCTGGCTGCCGATATGTTACTGGTATGTTCGAAAATCAGACAAGTGTTACAAATATGCTTTGGGAACTGAAATGGGAATCACTGCAGGGAAGGCGACGTTCTTTTCGATGAACGCCATTGAAAAAATTTAGTGAACCGGCATTTGAAGCTGACGGCAGAACTATTCTACTGCCACCAACATACATTGCGCTGAAAGACGGCGAAAATAATATACGGGTAATTTGGGCTCATACGGAGGCATATAGATGTTTTCCCTCGTTCTATAAGTGGAGCAGGAACGGAAATGACTAATAGTGACACAGGGTTCCCTGCGCCACGCGCCGCTAGGTGGATTGAAAAATATCGATGTAGATGTATTCGTAAATCCAGGGCCCAATCTCGATTAATCCGTGCCCAATGCTGTCTTAATTGTAGTTTGATAGACCTGGGAATACGGAGAGTTCCTCTGCTGCAGAGCCGCATATTCAGAAATTTGTCCTGATCAGAATATTCCGAAACACTCGTGCAGCACCAGTGTTGCACTTTGTCGTCAGACTTGACACAGATCGCCGCCTGTCCTCCTTCACAGAGCGGCCAAGCCTCTGACTTCGAGGTTCAGTGATGAAGCGTGCTCTTCTAATACCCTGTCACAAACCCTTGCTTTCATCGTCCATCAACCACTTTATAAACACGCTCACGACAGTGACACGTAAACGGTCAACTAGCTCTGTCATTTTCGAGATGCTTGTTCGTAGGCAACAGGCCATAACAATCCGCTCTTTGTCAAAATCACTTTTGTCAGTGTGTGTTCTCATTAGCTGCGTGTATCGTTGCTAGAATGATTCCTCATTCGTCTTTGCTCCATGTATATATAGTGTGTTACGTTACTGCAACGCCACCAGGCGGCATTCATCACGTTTTTGCTCATATATATATATATATATATATATATATATATATATATATATATATATATATACAATGAAGAGCCAAAGAAACTGGTGCACTTGCCTCATATCGTGTAGGTCCCCTGCGAGCACGCAGAAGTTCCGCAACACGACGGGCATGGACTCAACTAATGTCTGAAGTAGTGCTGGAGGGAACTGACACCACGAATCCTGCAGAGCTGTCCATAAATCCATACCAGTACGAGGGGGTGGAGATCTTTTCCGACCAGCACGTAGCATCTCAGATATGCTCCATAATCATGTCTCGGGGGTTTGGTGGCCAGCGGAAGTGTTTCAACTCAGAAAAGTGTTCCTGGAGCCACCCTGTAGCAATTCTGGACATGTGGGGTGTAGCATTGTCCTACTGGAATTGCCCAAGTCCGTCGCAATGCACAATGAACTTGAACGGATGCGTGTGATCAGACAGGATGTTTACGTAGGTGTCATCTGTCAGAGTCGTATCTAGAGGTATCAGGTTTCCTGTATCATTTCTAATTGCACACGCACCACACTTTACAGAGTCTCCACCAGCTTGACCAGTTCTCTGCTAATATGCAGGGTCCATGGATTGATGAGGTTGTCTCCATATCCGTACATGTCCATGCGCTCGATACAATCTGACACGAGACTCGTCCGACCAGGCAGCGTGTTACCAGTCGTCAACAGTCTAATGTTAGTTTTGAAGGGACCCAGGCGAGGTGTAAAGCCTTGTATCGTGCTGTTATCACCGACACACGAGAGGCCTTCGGCTCCGAAAGCCCATATCGATGATGTTCCATTGAATGGTTCGCACGCTGACATTTATTAATGGCCCAGCATTGAAATCTGCAGCAGTTTGGGGATCGGTTCCACTTCTTTTAGTTGAACGGTTATCTTCAGTCGTCGTCGGTACCGTTCTTGCAGAATCTTTTCCCGGCCGCAGCGATGTCGGAGATCTGATGTTTTACCTTATTCATTATATTCACGGCAAACTCGTGAAATGATCGTACGGAAAAATCCCCACTTCATCGCTACCTCGGAGATGCTGTGTCCCATTGCTCGTGTGTTGACTCTAACACCACGTTCAAATTCACTGAATCCTGATAACCTGCCATTGTAGCAGCAGTAACCGATCTAACAACTGCGCCAGACACTTTTTTTCTCATACAGGCGTTGGCAACCGCTGCTCCGTATTTACCTGTTTACATCTCTCTGTATTTGAGTATGCATGCTTATAGCAGTTTCTTTGCCGCTTCAGTGCATACTGAAGTCGCTTGCTCGCGTCCATCTGTATTTAAAGGTTAGTCTCAGGATCGGCTATAGGGATTTTGATTGCATTTCGACGAATAGCAACTCTGATTCAGGCGGAAGTTTTTGTATATAATATATAGATATACAGTATCATATAAATTGTGTGAATTATAATAAATTAAGCGTGTACTACACAGCGAGGTTACGCGGGAAGTTATAGCCTTTACACTTTCCTAAGTGTGTGAAAAAGTATAGACAACAATAGAAACGTTCCCTCGTAAGAATGCTGTGAAACGGAAATTCGACGCCCGCCGCTGGGGCCGAGCGGTTCTAGGCCCTTCAATCCGTTACCGCGCTGTTGCTACAGTCGCAGGTTCGAATCCTGCATCGGACATGGATGTGTGTGATGTCCTTGGGTTGGTTAATTTTAAGTAGTTCTAAGTCTAGGGGACTGATGGCCTCAGATGTTAAGTCCCATAGTGCTTAGAGCCATTTGAACCATTTTTGAAATTTGACAAAGACGAGCGGCCAACAGCTCTCGAAATCCCGAGATGGGTAGGTACCTTTATTAAACTAAGACACAATACTGAATACGTTTGATGTAGAAGAAATGAAAATACGAAGAGTCTTAGTAAACATTAAGAACGGAATTGAAACCATAAGGCAGCTTCCCTGTGTTAGCCACGCTCATGGTTCACTAAGGAGATTGCTCTCCGGTTCCGTTCATTGCACAACACTTCTGAGTGTTGAAGACCAGAAAACCAGTAAAAGAGTCAAATGGCATGCAAAGGACGATTTAGTGAACTTACCTTGTTGGAACGAGATATTAAAAACCGTTTCTCCTTCCATGATTACGTGAATATGTGCAGTCGAATTAGCAATATAGTGCCATTACAACAGGACGCGCGTAATCTGCAAATGTGTGCAAAGATACATAAGTAACGTTTTGCGAAAGCGATTTTGTCAGCTAAAAACAGAAAAGGTGCTAATATCGGGTAGACGTAGGACTCCGAGATAGATGCGACAAGATATGGCACTAGGACTGCGTGCTTTCCAATTGGTAAGCTAATAATAGTGGTCAAAATTTAAAGAAAAGGATTTCACCGATAATATAGCCTGATTTCGAGCAAACTGTCGCTCGTTTGAAAATCATGTCGTCTTTTTGTATCAGCTGGGACATCCCTAACAGCTTGATGAAGAGTTACGGATGAGCAATCCTAGTCTTACGCTCAGCAAAACATACGAATGTCTGTCCTTGATAGTCTTTGTTTCCCTTAATGGTCTCGGTAGCCTTGACGGGACAAAATACACTCCTGGAAATTGAAATAAGAACACCGTGAATTCATTGTCCCAGGAAGGGGAAACTTTATTGACACATTCCTGGGGTCAGATACATCACATGATCACACTGACAGAACCACAGGCACATAGACACAGGCAACAGAGCATGCACAATGTCGGCACTAGTACAGTGTATATCCACCTTTCGCAGCAATGCAGGCTGCTATTCTCCCATGGAGACGATTGTAGAGATGCTGGATGTAGTCCTGTGGAACGGCTTGCCATGCCATTTCCACCTGGCGCCTCAGTTGGACCAGCGTTCGTGCTGGACGTGCAGACCGCGTGAGACGACGCTTCATCCAGTCCCAAACATGCTCAATGGGGGACAGATCCGGAGATCTTGCTGACCAGAGTAGTTGACTTACACCTTCTAGAGCACGTTGGGTGGCACGGGATACATGCCGACGTGCATTGTCCTGTTGGAACAGCAAGTTCCCTTGCCGGTCTAGGAATGGTAGAACGATGGGTTCGATGACGGTTTGGATGTACCGTGCACTATTCAGTGTCCCCTCGACGATCACCAGTGGTGTACGGCCAGTGTAGGAGATCGCTCCCCACACCATGATGCCGGGTGTTGGCCCTGTGTGCCTCGGTCGTATGCAGTCCTGATTGTGGCGCTCACCTGCACGGCGCCAAACACGCATACGACCATCATTGGCACCAAGGCAGAAGCGACTCTCATCGCTGAAGACGACCCGTCTCCATTCGTCCCTCCATTCACGCCTGTCGCGACACCACTGGAGGCGGGCTGCACGATGTTGGGGCGTGAGCGGAAGACGGCCTAACGATGTGCGGGACCGTAGCCCAGCTTCATGGAGACGGTTGCGAATGGTCCTCGCCGATGCCCCAGGAGCAACAGTGTCCCTAATTTGCTGGGAAGTGGCGGTGCGGTCCCCTACGGCACTGCGTAGGATCCTACGGTCTTGGCGTGCATCCGTGCGTCGCTGCGGTCCGGTCCCAGGTCGACGGGCACGTGCACCTTCCGCCGACCACTGGCGACAACATCGATGTACTGTGGAGACCTCACGCCCCACGTGTTGAGCAATTCGGCGGTACGTCCACCCGGCCTCCCGCATGCCCACTATACGCCCTCGCTCAAAGTCCGTCAACTGCACATACGGTTCACGTCCACGCTGTCGCGGCATGCTACCAGTGTTAAAGACTGCGATGGAGCTCCGTATGCCACGGCAAACTGGCTGACACTGACGGCGGCGGTGCACAAATGCTGCGCAGCTAGCGCCATTCGACGGCCAACACCGCGGTTCCTGGTGTGTCCGCTGTGCCGTGCGTGTGATCATTGCTTGTACAGCCCTCTCGCAGTGTCCGGAGCAAGTATGGTGGGTCTGACACACCGGTGTCAATGTGTTCTTTTTTCCATTTCCAGGAGTGTATGCTGCACAAATTGCGTTCTTTCCAATGGAAAACATATAAATAATGGGCGAAACTGAAAAGTGAAGATTTTACTGTGCTGCACCTACAGGTTTACAACATACCGCAGCTGTTTAGAGGGAATAGAGACGAGCAAATTGATAGAGGACGCTATTAAGTCTGGAAACTACATTAAATTGGCCTACAGAAACCACCCAAGCTACGACGCATGCGCGCCGCGCCAGATTTTCATTATTCTCTCGCTTTGCTCGTGCATACCGTTAGCCATAGGAAAAAAATGAATAGGACCTTTCTTGCAGGAAATTTTTTGTAGTTCAATTTTCAGCTGAGATACGTTTTCGCTAGAGGCCATGGTTTAAAAATTATTCAAGAAGAACATACAAAAGTGACCTTTGGACGCACGTCCATCTCTGCACTCGTCCCCAAGTGTCAGGATTTTTAGCATTTTTTTCATGGTTCTCCCTCCTCTGACTGTACAAAAGTTTGCGACTAGACGAATTATTTCACACATTTGATTTTATCTGATCGCCACACACACAATCGACTTAGTCGGCTATTTCGTTAACACGTTCGGTGTCCCCACCCTGCCAGATGTAGTAGCTCGGGGAACGGGAGGTGACCGCCGCCTCGCCTAGCATGTTCTGACTAAAAAAAATGGTTCAAATGGCTCTGAGCACTATGGGACTTGACATCTGAGGTCATCAGTCCCCTAGACTTAGAACAACTTAAACCTAACTAACCTAAGGACATTACACACGCCCATGCCCGAGGCAGGATTCTAACCTGCGACCGTAGCAGCAGCATTGTTCCAGACTGAAGCGCCTAGAACCGCTCGACCACAGCGGCAGGCGATTCTGACTGTCTGCACGGTCTTGCCTATGTTCTGTTTACCGTGCGGATCGGATTTGCCTTAGTCCGTGCCTTGAACACTCTGCAGTGAACGTCGGACAAAAAGCAGCCGAAGTTTCATATTTTATCTTCATTTTCTGTCGAGCCGGTATAATTAGAAGAGACTGGTAAGTCTAAAGAAGAAATATCATCCTCGCATTCAACTGAAAAAAAAGTTAATTGTCAGAGATGAAATGGAGGACAAAGAACGCTGGGAACATTGCATCCATTTCTTGTCAGATAATCTCTGAATATTTCACTGGGGAAAAAATAATTTACTGAATATGTACTGAAAATAATATAACAAAATTATGAAATCGAATATTAAATATGTTTGCAAAGCGTGCAACGAACAGTGATAATATAACACAAAATGAAATACGGAGGATTTGCATTTTAAATTGTACTCATTATAAATTCACCTTCAACAAGAAATAATCTCCTCGTACTTCCACCCCTGTTTCGAGATGTTTCTATAAAAATAAAATTTGTGAGTAATTACGCTGAAATAAACTTTTTTATAGATAAAGAACGATAAACTGAAAACAAATGCACTACCTGCGCAAGTTTCACCACAGAGTGGTAGAAAGATAAACCAACAGCTAAGCGGCAACTGACGTTCACTGCGGAGTACCCGGGCCAGACTGAGACAAATCCGACGCGCACAGTAAACAAAACATACTGTAGACTAGACGGCGCTAGGTGTGGCGTCGGCGACCTGCCGTTCCCAGAGTTACCACGCGTGGCGGGGCGGGGGCACTGAACGTGTTAACATTACATATGTTTTTGGATAGGGTCCGCCTTTAGCAAAACACAGTTTTGTTTTTTAACCCAAACATGTTTCACTGCAGTTGCGGCATCTCCAGTGGGCTTTTATATTATGGCTGTTAAAGATAAAGAATGTTCTTTACTGTTTGTATACATGTAACTATTAGTTTTTAAATCATAATTACAGATATTTGAAAAAACACATAAAATTATGAATTCATACCTTTTTACCACATGGTGTGGTTTTTCTGATGTAACGTGTTTCTACAGTGACTGTTTTGTTTGACAGTTTGTCATCTGCAACCACTTACACCTTGAAGTAGATAAATTGTTTAAGCCAAAATTACTATTTGAAAATTGTTATTTCTAAGTCTGAAATTAATTAATTCTGTGTGTGTATGTGTGTGTGTGTGTGTGTGTGTGTGTGTGTGTGTCGATTTACATTATGTTTCACTTACGTTTTCTTTTCCCTCATCTTCATCACTATCAAACACTATGTACTGAGCAGTGCTAAAGGTGGACTCTATCCAAAAACATATGTGTTGTTAAAGTAAACACGTAAAAAAGAGCTTCAGCCCCAACGTGTTAACATTGTTAATTCAAACTTTCCCGTTAGGATAATGATAGAAAAATGATTTTTGTAAACTTCATGCAAAGAATGGTTAAGTTTAAACAATAGAAAATCCAGGATGGATGTAATAATACTATGAAAAGGAAAGTTCTCACTTAGCGTATAGTGGAGACGCTGAGACGCAGATAGGCACAACAAAAAGACTGTCACAAATAAAGCTTTGGCCAGTAAGGCCTCCGCCAAAAATAGGCGACAGACTCCCACCCACCCACACACACACACACACACACACACACACACACACACACACACACACACACACACATATACACACATACACACACACAAACACGCTCACGCAAATGCAACTCACACACACATGACTGCAGTCTCAGGCAACTGAAGCCACACTGCCAGTTAATTAAGTTTACAATTCGGTCTAAACTTAACCCGTACAAGCACAGTAGTTTGGTAGTAAGAAGACCAAACAAAGAAAACGAAACAATTATTAATTTCATACTGTTAAAATTTAAACTTTTTGAGGAAAAATGTATACCAGTATCACTGTTACAAGTTTTAAGTGTACTACTAAGCCAGTGACGTAATGGCCGAGACAACGAAGACCAAAAAAGGACGAATACGGGAAATAATTCGTGTAGTCGCACATTTTTGAACATTGGTGTGACTGAGTACCATAGACAATCTACTAAAATTGCTTACTTGTGGGAGGCAGAGGGATGAGTGTGGGGATGATGGTGATTTTCAATGTCACTTTTAAGTAAATCGAAAACCACAGCCTCTATCCAAAACGTATCCCAGTAGATAATTAAACTACATATCATTTCATACGAAAAAGATCCTTTTCATTTTTTCCCCACGACTAAACATTGGAAATTACGGGCGATGCGCGTGCGCTGTGGCTTAGGCGTTTTATAGGCCAATTTGTCCTCCCCGATAGCTGAGTTGTTAGCGTGACGGATTGCCGTCCTACTGGCCCGGGTTCGATTCCCGGCTGCGTCGGGGATTTTGTCCGCTCAGGGACTGGGTGTTGTGTTGTCTTCATCATCATTTCATCCCCATCCTGCAGGCGCAGGTCGCCCAATGTGGTGTCGAAGACCTGCACCAAGGCGGACAGACCTGCCCCGTAAGGGGCCTCCCGGCCAATGACGTCACGCGCTCATTTCATTTCCATAGGCCAATTTGAGGTAGTTCCCCGATTTGACAGATCACAAATGTTCTGTATAAAATTAATCATCTCGACTTCCTCTATATCACTGCTGTACATGTTTTTTACACTCTGTGTATCATCCGGGCAGCTGTTATGCGGACGTGGCTGTGTGTTTGTTTTGAGGAATGTGAGACTACTTAAAACTCTATACCACCAAATAAACAGTTCTTTGAAATAATCTAGTTACAGTGTGGCATTTGTCTCATGAGACTGTTTCCATAACACAGAATGAGTGATACTGGTTCAGAGCAGTTTACTGAGAGACAACGTAATACTTGTCTGATTATTGTTCTGCCGATGATTTAATTACAGAAAAAGCTGATGTTATGACGTCACGAAAAGCAACAAGTAGGCCACAGAAATGACCGAAAAACTCGCGGGGGTCAGTATTTCACCCGTTCCATTTTCCAGGTGTTAAAAGTATACTCTGGGTCCGTGATGACCACTCTCAGCAGACGGTCGTAAAGTTAGGCTGTTTTGAAAGTTTGGCTCTTACTAGAGTGCTGCTCGAGCGAAGAGGACAGCAAGTCGGAGATTTTCTGAGGGAGAAGGTCGGTGGTTTCCCCCACGTGCACGCTACGCGGCGGCGCAGATAAACCACAGACTGACTCTGTGGCTGCGCGGAAAACTCTGAGGTAGCCGGGAGCCAATTACTCCTGTGGGAGGCATAGCGGAGTCCGCGTTCCAGCGTGCACGGCGGTCGTTGCTGTGTAGACGCTACCTGCTGTGGAGTAAGCGTTGCATTTCTTTTCGGACAAGTGGCGTTACGTACAACCGCGCAAGTTACTGTTCGTACCTACGGTGACATAAAAGACATCACGAAATAACAAGACAGACTAAAAAGGTTTGACATCTTCAACTTTTGTAGTCCTTTCTTTCTCAGTTGCGTGATAAAAAGGTTTGATTTGCATAATTTTGTTGTGCGCGACTATTCAAAAGCGAACATTTGGAAGTAGAACTAATTTACTCTTTTTTTAAAATTTATAAGACCTTACTTCTTCCGGTAATGGAAACATAACGATGTGTATAATTTATTACCAGAATGAAAGATGCTCCTGTCGTAGCTAAAAAAAGGCAAATATGTCCTGGGCAAGATAGGGATGCAAAAGAAGGGAAGTAGCTTTTCAGCTTATCTGGCAACTTCAAGGAATTTAAATTAAAACAATGTGAGACCTTAACTTTTCCCGGCGAATCGAATGTTCAAATAACATACGGGTTTGCTGCCGGGTGACGTCGTCGAACACCGCCGATATTTCGACAGGTGCACACCCTGCCATTCTCAAGGCACAAATTCTCGGAAGGAAAAATGTACAAGCAAATTTAATACCTCGGTTCATAGAGGAGAAACAAGGAAGACACCACACATAGAACAAGTGTCAACACAACCAAAGATAACTAACATCAGAAATATCGATGGTTACTACACTCCTGGAAATGGAAAAAAGAACACATTGACACCGGTGTGTCAGACCCACCATACTTGCTCCGGACACTGCGAGAGGGCTGTACAAGCAATGATCACACGCACGGCACAGCGGACACACCAGGAACCGCGGTGTTGGCCGTCGAATGGCGCTAGCTGCGCAGCATTTGTGCACCGCCGCCGTCAGTGTCAGCCAGTTTGCCGTGGCATACGGAGCTCCATCGCAGTCTTTAACACTGGTAGCATGCCGCGACAGCGTGGACGTGAACCGTATGTGCAGTTGACGGACTTTGAGCGAGGGCGTATAGTGGGCATGCGGGAGGCCGGGTGGACGTACCGCCGAATTGCTCAACACGTGGGGCGTGAGGTCTCCACAGTACATCGATGTTGTCGCCAGTGGTCGGCGGAAGGTGCACGTGCCCGTCGACCTGGGACCGGACCGCAGCGACGCACGGATGCACGCCAAGACCGTAGGATCCTACGCAGTGCCGTAGGGGACCGCACCGCCACTTCCCAGCAAATTAGGGACACTGTTGCTCCTGGGGTATCGGCGAGGACCATTCGCAACCGTCTCCATGAAGCTGGGCTACGGTCCCGCACACCGTTAGGCCGTCTTCCGCTCACGCCCCAACATCGTGCAGCCCGCCTCCAGTGGTGTCGCGACAGGCGCGAATGGAGGGACGAATGGAGACGTGTCGTCTTCAGCGATGAGAGTCGCTTCTGCCTTGGTGCCAATGATGGTCGTATGCGTGTTTGGCGCCGTGCAGGTGAGCGCCACAATCAGGACTGCATACGACCGAGGCACACAGGGCCAACACCCGGCATCATGGTGTGGGGAGCGATCTCCTACACTGGCCGTACACCACTGGTGATCGTCGAGGGGACACTGAATAGTGCACGGTACATCCAAACCGTCATCGAACCCATCGTTCTACCATTCCTAGACCGGCAAGGGAACTTGCTGTTCCAACAGGACAATGCACGTCCGCATGTATCCCGTGCCACCCAACGTGCTCTAGAAGGTGTAAGTCAACTACCCTGGCCAGCAAGATCTCCGGATCTGTCCCCCATTGAGCATGTTTGGGACTGGATGAAGCGTCGTCTCACGCGGTCTGCACGTCCAGGACGAACGCTGGTCCAACTGAGGCGCCAGGTGGAAATGGCATGGCAAGCCGTTCCACAGGACTACATCCAGCATCTCTACAATCGTCTCCATGGGAGAATAGCAGCCTGCATTGCTGCGAAAGGTGGATATACACTGTACTAGTGCCGACATTGTGCATGCTCTGTTGCCTGTGTCTATGTGCCTGTGGTTCTGTCAGTGTGATCATGTGATGTATCTGACCCCAGGAATGTGTCAATAAAGTTTCCCCTTCCTGGGACAATGAATTCACGGTGTTCTTATTTCAATTTCCAGGAGTGTATTAATCAACAGGTGAAGTAGCACTAATTCTGTCCCTCTGTTTTTTGACGAGAGACAGAGCCGGATTCCAAGCAGCATTTAAACAAAATCCACCATCTCTGTTAATAAGGTTGCTCTTCAGCCATATGATATACAGAACGGACATTAATAAAATCGACAAACTGGCTGGTTCAAATGGCTCTGAGCACTGTGCGACTTAGCTTGGCTCTGAGCACTATGGGACTTAACATCTGTGGTCATCAGTCCCCTAGAACTTAGAACTACTTAAACCTAACTAACCTAAGGACATCACACACATCCATGCCCGAGGCAGGATTCGAACCTGCGACCGTAGCGGTCACGCGGTTCCAGACTGTAGCGCCTAGAACCGCACGGCCACTCCGGCCGCCAATCGACAAACTGCAGGGACGCATTCCTAACTGGAAATGGAGGAAAAAGGGACCTATGAAGATGTGTCCGGAAATGGACGGCGTGCGTGCAACGACAACAAAATGGTTCAAATGGCTCTGAGCACTATGGGACTCAACTGCTGAGGTCATTAGTCCCCTAGAAGTTAGAACTAGTTAAACCTAACTAACCTAAGGACATCACAAACACCCATGCCCGAGGCAGGATTCGAACCTGCGACCGTAGCGGTCTTGCGGTTCCAGACTGCAGCGCCTTTAACCGCACGGCCACTTCGGCCGGCTGCAACGACAACAAATCATCCCGGAACACACTACAGAGTACCATCGCATCCACTCACAACAGATGTGGGAGTGCCTGTGGTAGGGATAGTAGCGGTTGTCATTCAAGACACACGCAATGGTACTTCGGCTTACACCATGCTGGAGGCCACTTACCTGGAACTTGTATATTAGGGTTCGACCAAATATCTTGTAGAACACCCACCTCCAAATCTGGTGTACGCACAATCCGCCGTCTCCCTGCATGTTCGTCTGCCTGAAAGGATCCATGATCACACAAGCACCCAAAAAGGGCTCGAAATGTCGTGTGATGTGGTTGGTGTTCGTAAGGGGGGCTGCCTCTCGACCATTTCCATCTGCTTAACCGTACACAAACATCTCGGCTTACTCCTGTCATAAATACCGGACCATTCTAAGCTGCGTCAATCACACAGCCTGTAACGCCAAGGAACTCACGGTAAGTGGTCAGAGGAATGGTCATTCTTCAGCTCCATCTACCGTTCCAACGATGTATTTCCGAACACATGTTCATAGGACCGCCTTTCCTCCGTTTCCAATCAGGAAACCATCTCTGCCATTTGTCGGTTTTATTGAAATTCACCCTGATGTTGTTTACTATCACTGGCAAATCTTCTGGATTTTAAGCAGACTATTAACGGTTTTTGGCTACATATTGCAAGATGCAGGGGTGCCAACAATTTCTACACTTATATCTACATCGATACACCGCGAGCTATGGTGCGTGGCGGAGGGTACCCTGCACCACTAGTTGTCATTTTCTTTCCCGTCCCACTCGTAAACAGAGCGAGGGAAAAACGACTATCTATATGCCTCCGTACGAGCCTAATTCCTCGTATCTTATCTTCGTGGTCCTCACGCACAATGCGTGTTGGCGGCAGTAGAATCGTTCGGCAGTCATCTTCAAATGCCGGTTCTAAAAATTTTCTCCATAGTGTTTCTCGAAAAGAACCTCGCCTTCCCTCCGGGGATTCCCATTTGAGTTCCCGAAGCATCTCCGTAAACCTTACGTGTTGTTCGAACCTACCGGTAACGAATAAAGCAGCCCGCCTTTGAATTACTTCGATGTCTTCCTTCAATCCGACCTGCAAGGGATCCCAAACACTCGTGCAGTACTCAAGAACAGGTCTCGCACCAGAGTCCTGTATGCAGTCTCCTTTACAGGTGAGCCACTCTTTTTCAAAACTCTCCCAATAATCCGAAGTCGACCATTCGGCTTCCCTACCACAGGTCTCACATGTTTGTTCTATCTTATGGCGCTTTGCAAATTTTACGCCCAAATATTTAAACTACTTGACTGTGTTAAACAGGACACTAGTAATATAATATCCGAAAATTACCGGTTTTATCTTCCTACTCGTTCTCATTAACTTAAAATTTTTCACATTTAGGACTAGCTGCCATTCATCACACCAACTGGAAATTTTGTCTAGCTCATATCTTCCTTCCTACATTCATTCAACTTCGACACCTTACCGTACACAACGGTGAACCGCGCGAGGCTCGTGTTACCGCCATCATCTATTTTACACCCTGTTTTTAACGTACTTCCACGTCACTACGTTAATTTAAATTACTGTTGTCACTGAGTTGCTGCTTTGCCTGACCGTGGCTGGCGCTAGCAGCGCGTATCGATATATCCCCTCTCGTAGTATCTTTGCTCGACTGCTATTACTTCCCGGTAGTTTCTGTAGGGGTAGAGTTCGAATAAACAGTTCGTCTAGAGTTCAGTTCGTTTCAGTTCGGGTCGCGAGTTCGTGTGGCCAGTCAGTTGGAACGCGTCTGGAGCGCAGTCCGGACCTGCCAGTCGGTGAGCTGCAATGTGGCACTAGTGCAGTCGGGTTGGAGCAGCAGGGAGCTCTGCGTCGACGTGGTTCGCCCGATCATTGCCGCCACGCATCACTTGAGCCGGGCCACGGTCTTGGTGGATCGTCGGTCGGTCGTCCTACCGGACGACGCGTTTTGGCTCGCCGATCGTTCATGAGTCGGCTGTGCATGTGTGTATCGACTCCCGATTTGTCGGCGTGTGTGTGTTTAGTTACTGTTGGGTATCGTTCAGGTTTTCGTGCAAGTGTTTGTCAGGTTGTGTGTGCAGTTGTTATTTCCACTGGCGACGATTTTAGACGTTGTCGGCACTCTGAGAGCAGTCGGTCGGTTGGTGACTGTCCCCTGGTTGGTTTCCGACGGATCAAGTATAGTTGGACGAACCAACTGTCTCACCTAAGTGAACGACGGCAGACTAACCTCCTTGGAGGCCGTCTGAGCTCCACCGGTGTTTAATTATCTGTTGTCAGCTTTTTTTTGTTTTGTTTTCTTAATTTTGCAAAATTAATTTCTAAATTTATGTTTCAAGCTTTAATACTGCATCCTTCAGCCTTTAAAGATTATGGTAATATATTTTAAAATTTTGAAGTTTAATTGTGGCCCTCAGCCATTGGTATTTGACCTTGCATATGTTGCTTCTTTAAATTGTTTTATTGCTATCTTAATTGGATTTTTACCTTGTTGATTTTTAAGATTTCTGTTGGAGGCATCAGCCGTGAAAGATCTGCATTCAGTAAAGATTCGGCTATGTGCTGCTTTGATTATTAAGGTTATTAAATTAAAATAAATGACAATTATAAGCAGAAACTGACCTCAACCCTTGGCCCTTTCCACAATCCTATTACCTGTTCTGCCCAGCGGGTTTAGCGGGCGTATCAACGGCATGATCAGCAAACAACCGCAGATTGCTGCCCACCCTGTCCGCCAAATGATATACGTATTTAGAGAACAACAGCGGTCCTATCCCACTTCACTGGGGTATTCCTGACGAAACCCTTGTCTCTGATGAACAGTCGCCGTCGTGGAGAACACACTGGATTCTATAACATAAGAAGTCTTCGAGCCACTCACAAATCTTTGAACTCATTCCACATGCTCGTATCTTCGTTAACAGCCTGCAGTGGAGTACCGTGTCAAATGCTTTCCGAAAATCTGGAATTATGGAATCTGTCTGTTGTGTTTCATCCATAGTTCTCAGAACAACGTGTGAGAAAAGGGCATGCTTCCTAAAACCATGTTGATTCGTCGACGTAAACTTCTCAGTTTCAAAGAACTTTTTTATACTCTAACTGAGAATACGTTGAATGATTCTGCAACAAACCGAAGTTAGGGATACCCATCTGTAATTTTGCGTGTCCTTTCTTTTACCCTGGAGTCATCTGCCCTTTTTCCAGTCGTTTGGGACTTTGTGCTGGAGGAGACACGATAAATGCAAGCTAGGTAGGGGGAAAATGCCGCAAAGTACTCCTTGTAAAATCGAACTGGGGTTCCATCCGGACCTGGTGACGTATTTGCTTTCAAATCTTTCAGTTGTTTCTGTAGGTCAGGTATGCTTATGTCGTCCAGTCAGTTGATCAAAAGACGCTATGATTGTACGATTCTCTTGCGTGAACGATTCTTTGAACGTGAAATTTAAAACTTCGGCTTTGTTTTGCTATTTTCAACTGCCACACCAGACTGGTCAGTAAGAGACTGAATGGAAGCCTTAGATCCTTTTGCAGGTAAGAGAGCTTATTGCACTGGGAAAGTAGGGTTAACCGGTAGAAAAGCGCGATTATGCCATGATGTTTTGATTTACATGTCTTTGATGCTGCCAGATAAATCGGAAAGCTAGTTCCCTTCTCTTACATCCCTAAATCTGCGCGGGACACAGGTCTGTTGAACACTTTTGTCCTGTGATGGGAGCATTTTTCTTTCTCGTTCCCAACTTTTACTCTATGGTAATTCTGACATTAGACTTCCATAGCTTGGCAACCGATTTAGTTATCCCTTGACTCAGGCGACGACTGATGCGGTATAGGTTTTTTTTTATTGTCTATCGGATCATGTTGCTCACGTTCTGGCAACGGATAAATCTTTCACATAATAACAGGACGATCATTAATTACTTGTATTTGTCTATATTCTTACAAAATATGAAGGTATTTGCACAAGTCTGAAACAAGCGCTCGTAAAAAAATCAAAACTTTAGGAAGGCTCATTTTTGTTGTGTTAACAGCTATAATAGGAAAAATGTTAGATGCTAATGACTCATCATGTGCATCAGAAGGGCGACAGAAAATGAGTGTCCGGGAGAGGCAGATATCAATCTTCTATGGGGTGTGTGTATTAAACTTCTTAAAATGGATATCATCAACATTCAAGATATGTTCAAACAAACCATTAACTTGTACCATAAACACCCAATGAAAAATGGCGCGCCACAGTGATAAGAAAAGTTTGCACCATCATAATCGAAGGCAAACTTCTAGGAGTTACAAACAGTGAAGGACGGTCAACTAGGTAACAACTCTTAAAAATGCATATAGAATCATATTGGTGAAACGGGGCGATGAGAACTGATGGAAAGTGATGGAATACAACCAGATGCGAAACTCTGTGCTGACTATAGAGAAACCGGCTGTCCTTTAAGGAACAGCTGCAGATAGTGTGATAATATGCTTTATAGGCACGGAAAAACAAACGTTCAGAGTCTGAATTTGCCCATGTGATATGACCTGCAATGTCACACACTTTTCAGGAGGGATAATTTGTTTTAAAGGAGTGTGATTTTCATACGCAGACCAGGCATGAAGAAAAAGAAAGTTATTTTGACCAGTTATTGGCGAAAATTAGTGCTCATATCATAGTCGTAGTTCTCTTACGTCCATTTTCCCACTCTTGCTTGCAGTGACACAAATATTCCCTACTGTCCTTGCAAAACCACGCACACGGGAAGGAATCGTAGAGGGGCTGAGCACCTGAAACTTTTCGAGCACAGTAAATAACTTTCCAGGCAATTTACAGTCCAGATTAACAATCGACACAATTGCATACACCTGCGTTAATGCATTGATGTTAGCTGATCTCGATACAACTCTCTTGGTACATATAATTTTCAGGTTTTCTTTCATACGCATTTCTTCTTCAAATGCCGGTTGGTCGGAAGCGAACACAAATTCTTTACTGAACAATGAGATGAGTTTGTTTATCTCATCCAAAAGTTTTCGGGCCAATTTCGCAGTTTACTGTGCATCATCAAAAATGGCTCTGAGCACTATGGGACTTAACATCTGTGGTCATCAGTCCCCTAGAACTTAGAACTACTTAAACCTAACTAACCTAAGGACACCACACACATCCATGCCCGAGTCAGGATTCGAACCTGTGACCGTAGCAGTCGCGGGGTTCCGAACTGAAGCGCCTAGAACCGCACGGCCGCCGCTGCCGGCGTGTAGAATCAGGTTGACGCTTTGTTTGAAATTTCTGTAGCACTGTCTGAAGTTACGCAACCAACCACTGTTTCTCTTGAAATCACTGTAATCTACGTCGCGCGCCATTTGATGTGCATAACGCAGTAGGGCACTATCATGCACATCCTGTATCTTTTATTGAGGATCCTCGTAAAGTGTAAAAACCAGTTTTTGTAACATGTGCGCCTTGTCTTCCCTTGAGTATCCGTAGTTTTTCTTATGCACTATACAGTCATATTGCTGCGGACTTATTCAAAATCTCTTCATGATTGTTTTTTTACTATTCTGCGGATGATCTTCCACGTACGTACATACGCTTAATACCATCTCCTTGGACAACGATTGTGCTTTAACACGTTTCACTGGAGACAGGATTTGTCGCTTCCTGTCCGACAAGGGTGATGAACTGTATGGCTCGATACCTGTTTCAATATTACTTTCACTTATTAAGCAAATACTGTTATCATCGTACGTTGTCCACACAGTCAAGCATATAGGAGACCACACATCCCATTAACTCATGTTGCAGAATCGCTAATATTTCATCTGCCACTTCTTTCTCACTCTGCGAATTTCCTTGGGATCAATTCTGACGAAAAGTCAATTTCGGCAACTGTTGTTATTGTAGATGTAATGCAATGTCTCCTTTGTTTATCGTTGCATTGCTCCGCTTTGTATCAACGCCACTAGGACTGCAGCACTGTTGAGAGTTACTCGTCGACAAAACAGTTCAACTACCCTCCGTAGCTTCCTGCTGTGTGTTGTGTTGGCAGAAGAGCCAAGACCGTGTTACTAGTGGAGGCTGAAATGCACGCGTTTTAGCTCACGCAGGCTGGCGTGCGGAGGGAAGAACTATACTGACGTGAGGTCTGGAACATGACAAGGATTTCGAATTCAGAAAGCGGACGTAATTAGTTTGATACTTAACTTTAATCCATTAATGATTAACGTCGCTCTTGACGGTACATGATTTACAATATTATCTGTTCAGAATACATTCATAGTAACTGAATACGGCGCCTTGCTAGGTCGTAGCAAATGACGTAGCTAAGGGCTACGCTAAACTGTCGTCTCTGCAAATGAGAGCAAATGTAGACAGTGAACCATCGGTAGCAAACTCGGCTGTCCAACTGGGGCGAGTGCTAGGGAGTCTCTCTAGACTAGACCTGCCGTGTGGCGGCGCTCGGTCTGCAATCCTGATAGTGGCGACACGCAGGTCCGACGTATACTAACGGACCGCGGCCGATTTAAAGGCTACCACCTAGCAAGTGTGGTATCTGGCGGTGACACCACACTGTGCTCATTATTGGATACTGCAGTCCAGCCTCCTTTTGCCATTAGCAGCCAATATTGTGGTTGCGTGGTGGATAATACCGTGAGACGTCGAATGCTGTTAACATCATAGCCTTTTGCGATCTTACACTCAATGGGTCCCCTGTTGGTTGTTGTAGATTAAGTCCCTGCGACAATATCATCACGCGGACGCTATACTGAAAACTAGAAAACCTGTCGGCCGCGCGGGATTAGCTGTGCGTTCTGAGGCGCTGCAGTCATGGACTGAGTGGCTGGTCTCGGCGAAGGTTCGAGTCTCCCTCGGGTGTGTGTGTTTGTCCTTAGGATAATTTAAGCTAAGTAGTGTGTAAGCTTAGGGACTGAGGACCTTAGCAGTTAAGTCCCATGAGATTTTGAAACGTCCCCTTAGAAATATTAATGAATTACTGTGCTGATAAACATCTTACATTATTTGCTTTTCAAACAGCTGAGCAAAACTGAACGTACTCAGACATTACTCTCTTTACTTATTCTGATCAACACTAAACTGACACAATATTTCTAGCGCAACGCAATCTGACTTTCAATAATCCCTACAAAAGAATTGCCCTGACTAACAATAACCTCTACCTTTCATGAATCACTTACCTCACAAAGATCTTCGTTACTTAAACTACTGCAATACAGCGAGCGCCACTACTGCCAGCTAAATAAAAGATTCTAACTACTGAAGGCACTAACTACTGATAGGCATAGTTAGCAAATGAAAGATTTTGATAGAGAACAAGCAATTTATTTACCTTAATAGTGTTCAAAAGTCATAATACATATCAGTTCATGACATCCAGTCTTACAAATTTACTGTCTCTGTCCAGATCATCCGCTCTCGAAACTCCGCCATTTCTCACCCCACATCCACCACTGCTGGCGGCTCACCTCCAACTGCGCAACGCTACGTGCTGTTCACATCCAACTGCCCAACACTACAATGGCGAATATTCCAACAACAATGCCAACCAGCCACAGACTACACACAGCACAGCCAGTGCTTTTCATACAGAGCGCTACGTGGCGTTACCAATATAAAACCTAAACAGCCTACTTACATAGCCCCCTTTTGAACATTTTTTTGAGAAAACCTGTCAATTAATCACATAAATACGTTTAGACTGTGCCAGGAACAATTTCTTCGAAACGCCGGGGATATGGAGCGTGGGGACTGGAACAAAATTGGCCGCAGTCCGACGTGAGTATAGAGGCGCCCTCTCCTCTGCCTGCTCGTCTTCGGTCCACGGAACGTAGCACCCCAGCGCAAACAGAGTGCCGAGAGCTCGGCGGCGGGCCGTGCTGTGCCGTGGTGCGGTGTGCTAATAACTTTATTAAACTTGCCGTCGCCGCCGCTGCCGCCACCACCACCACCACCAGCAGCGGCGCGCTTATTGACCTCATTTCTACAGCGGAGGATACCCGGTCGTAATAGTAGGGCTCACGCGCAAAGTAGCGCTCGGAAAAGTAGGTCAACTCGCGAAGTTGGATTACAACTCGTCGCAGAACGAGGTTTTAGACCCAATCGGTTACTCAAACGTCGGTCATACCTACTTTTACCGAACTCGCCTAGTCAGGGATGTGCCTGTTCTTGAAATACTAGTATTTTTTCAGTCAGAAGCAGAAAAAAATCAACGTAAAGCAAGGGAGTAATCACGAAGCCTTACGCGGCCGATTAATCTCTTAAACTGTTGTCGGTGGACTTGTCACGTTGATAATCAAGCTTTCGACAACAACCACCATTGTCTTCGTCACAAAAGCAACTGACTGTCGAAGAAATAACTAAATCACACGCAAGAGTAAATGCTAGTAACCTCCATACCACTCGGGTGTAGATCTCTGCTCTCAGAGCATGGAACTCCGACGTGCCTGCGGATTCTTGTCATCTACATAGTCTGTCGTGTTGTAATTAGGCAAAAAAATTTACACTGGTCTGATCAATATGCGGCGAATAGGACGATGTGGGAGCAGAATCAAAAAGTTTCTTCCTTTTGCGTACTCGTGACATTTCGAGGCCACCATGTTTAATTAGGCAAGAAACAAAGTAGGAGCATCTTTGGCTGGCATGTGCAGACAGCTGGCGTCCGACATCTAGATAGTATAGACATCACTGATTAGTGCGCATAGTATCCAAAGATCACATTTCTGCCAATAATTAAATGTCACTCGCAGCAGGTTTGTATCTACATTACTGACCATTAAAATTGCTACACCAACAAGAAATGCAGATGATAAAATAGTATTCATTGGACAAATATATTAAACTAGAACTGGCATGTGATTACATTTTCACTCAATTTGGGTGCATAGATCCTGAGAAATCAGTACCCAGAACAACCACCTCTGGCTGTAATAACGGCCTTGATACACCTGGGAATTGAGTCAAACAGTGCTTGGATGGCGTGTACAGGTACAGCTGCCCATGCAGCTTCAAAACGATACCACAGTTCATCAAGAGTAATGACTGGGGTATTGTGACAAACCAGTTGCTCGGCCACCATTCACCAGACGTTTTCAATTGGTAAGAGATCTGGAGAATGTGTTGGCCAGGGCAGCAGTCCAACATTTCCTGTATCCAGAAAGGCCCGTACAGGACCTGCAACATGCGGTCGTGCATTATCCTGCTGAAATGTAGGGTTTCGCAGGGATCGAATGAAGGGTAGAGACACGGTTCGTAACACAACTAAAATGTAACGTCCACTGTTCAAAGTGCCGTCAGTGCGAACAAGAGGGACTGAGACGTGTAAGCAATGGCAACCTATACCATCACGCCGGGTGACACGCCAGTATGGCGATGACGAATACACGCTTCCAATGTGCATTCACCGCAATGTCACCAAACACGGATGCGACCATCATGATGCTGTAAACAGAACCGGGATTCATCGGAAAACATGACGTTTTGTCATTCGTGCACCCAGGTTCGTCGTTGAGTACACCATCGCAGACGCTCCTGTCTGTGATGCAGCGTCAAGGGTAACCGCAGCCACGGTCTCCGAGCTGATAGTCTATGCTGGTGCAAACGTCGTCGATCTGTTCGTGCATATGGTTGTTGTCTTGCAAACGTCCCCATCTGTTGACTCAGAGATCGAGACATGGCTGCACGATCCGTTACAGCCATGCGGATAAGATGCTTGACATCTCGACTGCTAGTGATACGAGGCCGTTTGGATCCAGCACGTCGTTCCGTATTACCCTCCTGAACCCACCGATTCCATATTCTGCTAACAGCCATTGGATCTCGACCAACGCGAGCAGCAATGTTGCGATACGATAAACCGCAATCGCGATAGGCTACAATCCGACCTTTATCAAAGTCGGAAACGTGATGGTACGCATTTCTCCTCCTTACACGAGGCATCACAACAACGTTTCACCAGGCAACGCCGGTCAACTGCTGTTAGTGTATGAGAAATCGGTTGGAAACTTTCCTCATGTCAGCACGATGTAGGTGTCACTACGGGCTCCAACCTTGTGTGATTGCTCTGAAAAGCTAATCATTTGCATATCACAGCATCGTCTTCCTGTCGGTTAAATTTCGAGTCTGTAACACGTCAACTTCGTGGTGTAGCAATTTTAGTGGCCAGTAGTGTATTGTTTCCATCACAACGTATAGTACCGGAGATACTAATAAGTACACACACACACACACACACACACACACACACACACAAGCACAGACAGAGAGTAAAGCATTTGCCTGCCGAAAAAATATCAGAATCACACAGATGCACTAGCGAGTACTATGTTTAGAGATTAAATGTCACTCGCAGCGTCTTTGTTTCGATTACGACGTATGTTACAGGAGATACCAATGAGCAATCACTCATATATACACACAACACACTAAATTTTGATTTTTGTGTGGGATGGTGGAAGTCATTGTCCTAGGAATAAATGAAACTTCCTTTATTGTTGTTAAATCTGACCAGTACTTTAGGGTGGTTTTCCTTGGATGTAAGGCAAATGCTGAAACTACAAACCACATCCTAAACATTCCTAATTGGACAAATATTCCAAAATCAGTAATTATTTACATAACGGTTATATAGTATGATGAGAATGATGATGTTTGGTTGGTTGGGCTTTCAGCTGCGCGGTCATCAGCGTCTGTTCAAAGTCCCAATGTTTACACAGTCCAATTGTGTCACAGTCCAATGTAGCCACTGTCACGAATGTTGATGATGATGATGAAATGATGACGTCGACACGAACACCCAGTCCCCGCGCACAGAAAATCTCCAACCCGGGCGGGAATCGAACCCAGTACCCCGTGATCCAGAGGCAGCAACGCTAGTCACTAGACCACGAGCTGCGGACGTGATATAGTATCTTTCATGGTGTCTAGTTAGAGAATTCAGCGAGATACATTTACTGATGTACCCACTTTTGTCGGTAAGATCATATTTCGCCGGTAAAATAAATTTTATGTAATTATAGCGGATAACCTGTTTCATTAATCGGAGAAGGTGATTGCAATGTGGTATCTGCTAGGATACTGTCCTAAACACCATATGTTAGTGTTTTGTATGATTATTAGACTGTTTACAGCCAGTTAATTATGTAGCAGCAAACATGCTTGTACTGTGGGAAACCACAACTGTAAATATACATTCTTGTTAAACAAAACCGAAGCAGCTGTTGAATATAATATTAGTAGTTCAAACCGCTCATAATTAAAATTGCATAAACGATAAGAGAAAACTACTTTTACTAACAGTTGAACGTTTGCCGTTTGCTAGGGGTTTTATTTATATGGACGGATGAAAGTACGTTTCTCCTTTACCCAGAGGATTTTTAGTGCCTTAACTACCATTATCAACGAGGTGAAACATTCGTAAATTGTTAAGAAAAGATCGACACCGTTTAATGCTGTATCAATCTGCTGTGATAAAAGATAGAGGGGTGACCACGTCAGTTAACTATTTTATCTTATCTTATTCTTTGACAGACGTCCTTCAATACCTCTGGAGAGAACACTCGTTTTATCATGCCCTTTCTGTATTCATCTGACTACGCTCCCTTTCCTGATCTAGTCAGCCCTCAATGAGTGTGGAATTTTATTAACTAGTGATTCACAACCAGGGGGAACACCGACACAGTCTATCCGTTACTGAAGCAGTGGCTGCAAAATTACCACTGACAAATTTATAATTTAGCGCAACGGATAACGCGAAGGGAAAATGGAGTTACACTCAGGGAACAGAGCGAAAAATTTTCTAATTTAGTTCCTTTTTCAACGCATCTCTGAGAAATGAAGGGCGAAGGTTAGCACACACGCTGATGTGTGGACCCAGTGAACTCTCTTTTAACCATCTTTTTTTATTTGAATGCTTTATGCATTTTTATTGGGCACTGATTTTTTTTATAAAGTGCTTGGTTTCATAGCATGTTGTAGATTGGTTATTACTGAACTCCTTTAATTTTATCATGCTAAGAAAACATACTCAATATAACGATTTACTCGGTATTTGTTGTAACAAGTGTACATGGCGTAGAGGTGAGGCCTCTTAGATATTGCTAGTTTTAAATACGCGCACGCTACAGAAGGAAACAAGGAGGATTCTAGTGGTCAGGATTGCGTCTGGTCAATCCGCGATGAAAGATACCCATTCAGTCAACATGCACTACATGTGGCAAACAATCGAACATAAAATGCCTCTAAGAAATAGGTTTAATAGAAAGAGTACCGAGAAAGAAGCAGAGATTGGACCACGGGAACGCGAAGTACTAAAAGCATATCGAATTTAGCATTCGTAGCCCACCGAGCGTAGAGAAAATACGACAAATAACCCAGCTGGCGGTACTGGCGCTTTAAAGATCAATTCTATTCGTTCTATAATTTTGGGAGTAAATTTAGCAAATGAACTTCAGAGTTGAGCTACTTCTAATGATTCTGGGCTGTATCTGAGAAATTATGCCTGCGACCACGTGGGTCTACCAAGGAACCTCATCTGATTTCTTCTGCAAAGAAACCGGACTAAATAATTTATAACATGTGCCGTGAGGCGGCTAACATTGATTTGATTAAGTTAATTTGGTAGCACAAATCGCCTACGATCATCTACACTCGCTTGATCCGGAATACAGTGCACACCTGGAGCACAGGGAATAAGTCCCACGTACCGCAAAGAAACGCCTATTACAATTCAAATATTTGATCCGGAAATATAACCATTCGCTAATATTTAACATTTCACACGAGTTTATGTCTAAATATGAAATAGAAATAAGCACAGACACTTTATAACCTATGAACTCCCTACCAAACGGCACGAAACAAAGGACACTTTCACTACATTTTAAACGGATTTCTGGTTAATAAAGGGAAAAATGAGCACGGTTCCTGCAGTAGTTTTACCTACTCAAGCTAATGCGGCAAAAAATGGATTAGATAACACATAATAAATTCTGATATCTTTTTCCAGCAACCTCGAGACAGACGCACTATAGGCACGTCCGCTCACTTCCCCGTCTTCTTTTACTCTTCTCGTAAACGGCGGGCGTCCGGAGATCCTCCGGTGCCTAGTGGAGGGAATGACCGAACCAATTGGCTATGACCAACCTGACCACCACAAATCGGAAGTTTTCGGACTATGTTTGGTCATGACCTACCCGTGTTCCATCTCTGCCACTACCCCAGAGAGGATTCTCTAACAAGATTCGTCTGCTACGTTTGAGCTACAGATGACAACGCTTCAAGAACAGGCGGGAAGAGGGTGTGCGATACATTTCACGTGCGCGCAAACATACAGACACCACACAAAAAACATGATAAAAAACATACACTGATATTCTCTATAAAATGCATCATCTGTTGGCATGGGGGTTGCACGGTGCCCTCGCAGGGCTGCGTCGTAAGAGAAATCGGCGGAAATGACCCATCAGGCAAACAAATGAGTAACAGCTTGCACCTACTGCACTCTCATGACTTAAGCCCCCGTGGCTTCAACTCGTTTTCTAAACGGAAGGAAACACTTCACGGCATTTGCTTCAGAACCGCTACAAATTCGTCGGGCAATAAACCGCGCCGCTCCAACTGTCAGCACAACTGGCACTGCTAAGAGTATCCTACGACTTCCACATCGCTGTCAACGGGTTATACACAATGTTGGTGACTACTTTGAAGGTCAGTAAAACTTTGAAACACGGATCTATTTTGTACCAGCTGTAAATAAATAATTGCCACTATCAAAGTTCCAACTCTTGAACATCCAGCAAGTAACTGAGGACCCATGTTGCGAGTGCTAAACAGCTTACCAATTATTGTTTAACTTCCTACTGTGTTATTCTTTGAGGTACTACAGAGAGTATACCGTAATGTTTCTGGGTAATCAGTTTAGCTGTTTCATTGATGGTATTTCGTTCACAAGATCGTGTTTGAAATTATGTTACATTTTGTCTTGAGACGTGCTTGTGGCAGTTCAACTCAACCGAAACACTTAAGTACTTAATGCGATACAAAACCTAATCACATCGAAATTGAGTACTACTAGAGTAGGCATGAAATAGGCCAGTTCCTGTGTGTACCCAATATGAAGGCCGAATTTACTGTAACCAAAGTTTCATGGAAGCCCCAAGAATTGTAAGTGGGATACAAAGATCATTAACCATCCATGAACATAAATTATACCAAAACTGTAAACAGTAGATGTACGGGTGATCAGAAACAGTCTGGGAAGCTTGTAAGGGTGCTGCAGGGAAGGCTGTGTTGAGAAATGATTGCTAAGAAAAAAATTCTATACGTTGGGCCGTTTCCGAGTTAATTAGCACTGAAGTCAGTGATTCACTCCGTTGCGCGTCCAAATTAAAACTGCCCTCCAGAGACGATGTTGCCAAAAGTGCCCTTCGTTTGGTTTCCTACAATCGAACGATACGAAAACTGGATATGGGACGGCAGTTAGGCCCGAAACCGAGCGAAAAGCTGAGTCAACTCCTGCGCTAACATCTGCGCTATGAGAACAACGACACTGACGGTATCCGTATACCGCGTGACCTCGGACTCAAGATGCGAAACTCTGAGGCAACACCCGCCGTTTCTGAAAGATGTAACTCTGTTATTCGAAACTTTATTCACTACATATGATCGCACTTCTTTGGTAGAGGTTTGTTTAGTTTTACCACTTAAACCTAAAGCCAAAATTTCGAATAATGGCACAAATAATATTGCTTGGCGTGATTGCTGTCGTTTTGACGTCCTGTTGAGTCCTGTTTAAGTGGGTTATGAGTGTGATAATTCGTTACATGGTTCTTTACGCGGCAATACGAAAGGGATGATACGAATGATTAAATTTTCTCCAGATCATCACTAGATTCGAACACTGAGAATCGTGGCGCAGTAGTTAAGGTACACTACCGGCCATTAAAATTGCTACACCCAGCAGAAGACGTGATAGAGACGCGAAATTTAACCGACAGAAAGAACATGCTGTGATATGGAAATGATTACCATTTCAGAGCAATCACATAAGGTTGGAGGCGGTGGCGACACCTACAACGTGCTGACATGAGGAAAGTTTCCAACCGATTTCTCATACACTAACAGCAGTTGACCGGCGTTGCCTGGTGAAACTTTGTTGTGATGCCTCGTGTAAGGAGAAGAAATGCGTACCATCACGTTTCCGACTTTGATAAAGGTCGGATTGTAGCCTATCGTGATTGCAGTTTATCGTATCGCAACATTGCTGCTCGCGTTGGTCGAGATCCAATGACTGTTAGCAGAATATGGAATCGGTGGGTTCAGGAGGGTAATACGGAACGCCGTGCTGAATCCCAACGGCCTCGTATCACTAGCAGTCGAGATGACAGGCATCTTATCCGCATGGCTGTAACGGATCGTGCAGCCACGTATCGATCCCTGAGTACACAGATGGGGGACGTTTACAAGACAACAACCATCTGCACGAACAGGTCGACGACGTTTGCACCAGCATGGACTATCAGCTCGGAGACCGCGGCTGCGGTTACCCTTGACTCTGCATCAGAGACAGGAGCGCCTGCGATGGTGTGCTCAACGACGAAGCAGGGTGCACGAATGGCAAAACGTCATTTTTTCGGATGAATCCAGGTTCTGTTTACAGCATCATGATGGTCGCGTCCGTGTTTGGCGACAGCGCGGTAGACGCACATTGGAAGCGTGTATCACCCGGGGTGATGGTATGGGGTGCCATTGGTTACACGTCTCAGTCACCTCTTGTTCGCATTGAAGGCACTTTGTACAGTGGACGTTAAATTTCAGGTGTGTTACGACCCGTGGCTCTACCCTTCATTCGATCCCTGCGAAACCCTACATTTCAGCAGGATAATGTACAACCGCATGTTGCAGGTCCTGTACGGGCCTTTCTGGATACAGAAAATGTTCGACTGCTGCCCTGTCCAGCACATTCTCCAGATCTCTCACCAATTGAAAACGTCTGGTCAATGGTGGCCGAGCAACTGACTCGTCACAATACGCCAGTCACTACTCTTGATGAATTGTGGTATCGTGTTGAAGCTGCATGGGCAGCTGTACCTGTACACGCCATCCAAGCTCTGTTTGACTCAATTCCCAGGCGTATCAAGGCCGCAATTACGGGCCGAGGTGGTTGTTCTGGGTACTGATTTCTCAGGATCTATGCACCCAAACTGCGTGAAAATGTAATCACATGTCAGTTCTAGTATAATATATCTGTCCAATGAATACTATTTTATCAAATGCATTTCTTCTTGGTGTAGCAATTTTAATGGCCAGTAGTGTTATTGTTTCATATTCAAAAAAGAGAGAGGATCCATCTGATTTTCCGTGGTTTCCTTAAAATCACTCTGATGGATAAAGCTCACTATTTTAGAAATGAATACTAAAACTGGCGTCTTGATCGCTAGCTTGATTAGAGATTATCCCAGCAGAGAGGGGGGGGGGGGGGGACCTGGAATTCTTACAAACCATGCAATTTTTCTGTATGTTTCGAAGGTTTTAACTTTGCAGCTAGTGGTTGAATCAACTGTAAGCTCTTACAATGGGTTAACATTGTTGTATACGGCCTATTAGTAATATACATTAACAATAATGAAATGAAATTTTATTTGTTAATTATTGCTCACTTGACAGTTATAAATATTGAACCACACATTACCGAAATAGTTGTCTTGTTTCCTAAGTTATTGTACTGAAGTAATTGAACACATTAAATTAACAAAAACATTTAATAAAAACACTAAATTACTTGGCATACATTTACTTACTACGCCCTACGTGGTGTCTACTTGGTTCTTTGTTGCTCGAGTATCTTGGTTATGAAAACGTAGACACCACAAGAGTAACCTGATCCTTGGAGGGACATAGCAACCTGACAAATCTCCGGCCCATTTCCGTCAGATGCTCAAAAGGTCTTCCAAATTCAGTCTTCTTCCTTTATGTGTCCCTGCTGAGATGTAGCGCATAATTTGGCATCTCAAACGACTCCGGAAAATGGCTAATAATATTGTGCGACCTCTTTCTAAGAATAGGTCATAAAAATTGTTTTGTCCAGTTGTCGTTCCGTCTTTTCTCAGACAATAACAATCACAAACATTATCTCCATCATTTTCATCTCCTTTCTCCTCTGATGATGCGTCAGGATCACTGACAATCCTCTTCATCTCATAAACTGTGATCTACTGCCCCCCTCTCCATTAAGTACGTCATCAAAGTTCTCACAGGGCCACTTCTGGCCCATAAGGATCCATCTTAAACAATAGTTGATTATATAATCAAATATCATATATTGTGCAATATATGCACATAAATTTAATGAAATGGCTACTTTGGGATTTTCTTCTTGTGGGCCGAGAGTGATGTGTTGGGGTTCTGCAAACCCCAGCCGTCTCGAAATTGTTCCAACAACACCTTACGAAATCCTATTTACAACTAAAGTTACACGAATACACTTTTGTCACTGTATTATGTATGAGTATGATCGTATGGCGTTGATGGCCGGGAGGCCCCATGCGGGGGAGTTCGGCCGCCGTAGTGCAAGTCCTCTATAGTTGACGCCACATCGGCGGCTTGCGAGTCAATGATAATGAAAATGATGATGGACACACAACAACCACTCTCCTGCCGGGAATCGAACCTGGGCCCCCTGCGTGGTAGGCAGTAACGCTACCGCTGCGGTACTGAGGCGAACTGCCACTCTACTGACACCTCGTAACAGCTACGTGGAACTACAAAGCAGAAGTTAAGTCCCATAGTGCTCAGAGCCATTTGGAACTACAAAGCACTGTGACATGCCCTCTAGCAATTAACTATAGAAATTCGTCATGCGGGATATACCACACCCCTGCACACCACTATCGGGTCCAATGGCGAGAAAAGGGGTAATTTACAACAGGTTTATAACGCAGTACACAGGTCATCGTAAATGGGTCTAATATTCCTTTGGCTCTCGAACTTGCAGAATTACAGCTTGGGTTCCATTACTTGCCTTGAGCTGAAATGTTTGTTTACTTTCTTGATGAACTTGAAGAACGATACTGTGGAACAAAATTCTTGTAAGTTCAGCGAACATGGCCGGTGAAGGCTTTTCCTCGGAGAGCGTTAATTATCCGGCCCGCGAGCAGGCGCTCACGCGACATTCGGCAACTCGCAGCCGCTCTCCGCCCACTGCGAGCTCGGAACTCCCGGGTCACGCTACGGCTGTCGTACACAACTTCTTTCGCCGCAACTTGCAGGCTTCACGTCGTAATTTCTGCAGAGCGCCGAGCTGTGACCGTTATAAAAATTCCCGAGCAGCGACCTGCATGTTAAATGAGCGCACAATTCCCGTGTTCGTGCACATACATTTAATAGCGCACGTTTTCACTACAATATTTTAGAAATTTTAGAAGCGATGTTATTACATAAACAGGTTGGACGGAAAGTTACTCCTTTCTTTTACGAAGAGATCCACCGAGGTTTGAGGCTCTGTGGAAGTAGTACCATACCAACAGATGGTGCTACCTGTATCAACTTAATTGTAGTCTACATTACTTCAAGATTCACTGTGAACAGTTGTTTGTCTGCTGCTGACAAGTGTTGTTGTGGTAGTTGTACACTTCTTCTAAATAAAGCATTTTTATAAAATTAACAAACATATACTTAGTAGGGTAATGAAAATTTACAAAATTGTTAAGGCTTTCGTGGCCACTTGTTGACAAACTGCCTATTGGCTTCTGTCTCGGTTTCTTCGGCCGACGTTCATCTAATGATTTTTCTGACGTTTCGCCAGCACGAGTGGCTGGCATTGTCAAAGCTTCACCCTCCATTGCCGGTGGTGAACTGGAGCCGAGCTCGCGGCCGCAGACTATATGTACCTGGTGCGCCAACGTCCGAGGGCTTCTCCGCGGTCATTTCCGGTGCGGTTCTCCTCTTGCTACCTGCGACGGTCGTTCGCTGCAGTACGGGAAGCCAGGATCCGTTTACCTTAAGGCTTTCCTCTTTCTTGTTGAAACTGTTCGCGTGTTTTTGTATTTCTACAGCTTCTCTAAACAAGCGCGTATGATAGTGCTTCTCTACAGCCAGAACACCCGTGTCGGCGAATTTTATTACGTGGTCGGTCTCATTCAGTGCGTGCTCTGCCACGGCCGATTTCTCCACCTGCCCCAACATGCAATGTCGCTTATGCTCTTTGATCCTGGTGTTAACGGATCGTCCAGTCATTCCGACATAAACTTTTCCGCATGTGCATGGTATACGGTACATTCCCGACATTGCAAGTGGGTCTCTTTTCTCCTTCGCCGATCTAAGACACTCTTTGATCTTCCTTGTCGGTTTGAAAATCGTCTTTACGCCATGTTTGCGCAATATACGGCCGATTCTGTCCGTCACTCTGGGAATGTATGGCAGAAAGGCCGTACCCGGCATTTCTTTTTCTGGTTCGTTACTTCGCCGAGTGTTTGGCTCTGTTACACTTCTAATGTAATTTGTGGAGTACCCATTGCTCCTCAGAACAGTTTCCAGGTGTTGCATTTCTCGTTTGAGGTGTTGCGGCTCATATTCGTCCTGCTCTCGTTACGAGCGTACTAATCATGCCTCTTTTCTGGCTCGGGTGGTGGTTTGACAGTTTGTGCAGGTATCGGTCCGTGTGTGTCGGTTTTCGATACACGCTGTGTCCCAGGTTTTCGCCGTCCCTTGTGACCAGCACATCTAGAAATGGCAGTTTCTTGTCTTTTTCTACTTCCATGGTAAATGTTATGTTGGCATGGAGGCTGTTCAAGTGCCTTAGGAAGTCACCGAGCTGTTCTTCACCATGGCTCCACACCATGAAAGTATCATCGACGTACCTGTACCACACCTTAGGTTTGCAAGTCGCCGAGTCCAGTGCCTGTGCTTCGAATTGTTCCATGAAGAAGTTGGCCACCACTGGACTGAGAGGACTACCCATGGCGACGCCTTCCAGCTGTTCGTAGAAATCACCATTCCACGTGAAATAGCTCGTGGTGAGACATGCATGGAAGAGCTTTTTGATGTCTTGCGGGAACATGGAACCGATGTGCTCCAGAGCGTCACTGAGTGGCACTTTCGTAAATAACGAAACAACATCAAAGCTGACCAGTATGTCGTTTGGTGCAAGTTTCAGTTCCTTCAGCTTCTCAATGAAATGTCCTGAGTCATTAATGTATGTGTCGGTCTTCTCCACGTGTGGCTGGAGCAGAGAGGCCAAGTGCTTTGCCAGTTTATACGTTGGTGAGCCAGGAGCGCTAACGATCGGTCTCAGTGGAACGTTGTTCTTATGGATCTTGGGTAATCCATACAGCCGAGGTGGTAGGGCTTCTGTGTTGCGCAGGTTTCTCTGTATGTCCGCTGGCAGAGAAGACGCCTTGATTAATCGATTCGTATTCCGAGTGATAGGCTGCGTCGGATCTGCACTTAGTTTTCGGTACGTCGTCGGATCTAATAGGTCTCGGATCTTTTGCTCATAATCTTCGGTCTTCATTACGACGGTCGCATTCCCCTTATCGGCAGGCAGTACCAATATACTCTTGTCGGCGTTGAGATTCTTAATGGTTTGTACCTCTTCTTCCTTCAGGTTGCAAGCTGGTGGTTTTGCTCGGCGCAGTATCCTGGCTGTTTCAGTGCGTATTTCCTCTGCTCTTTCACAAGGAAGGGTCCGAATGGCTGCTTCGGTGTTGGCAATGATGTCCTCTATAGGTATAGTTCTCGGGACGATAGCGAAATTCCCTCCTTTTTGAAGAACAGACACTTCCTCTTCGGTCAATTGTCGTTCAGTGAGGTTGACCACTGTGTGTGACATGTCGGGAATCGCCTTGTCGGTCTGCTTCCCGAATTTGTAGGATGATAAAAAAGACAGAAGACTATCGGTAGGACAAGTGTAAAAGACTTAATAAGTAAACAGTTATGTAGAAAAATTGCTTATGTCCAGTCAACAAAACCCACACTATCAGGAAAAAATATTGATCGTCAAGCATTGTGAAAGAAAAATGCCTGATGATTTCTGCCATGCTAATCCCCGTAAAAAAGAGGAAAAGGATACACGTTTTATTTACAAAAGAGTCTCGGATGGAACTTTATCCAAAGCCAAACTAAGTGCCCTTTCCGAACAAATGAACCAGAGAAAATTTCTCCAGTCCACAAAAAAAGAAACGATTGAAGATAATGGCGGCATGAGTGACTGTGGAAAAAACTGAACTGCATATGGTTGATGCAAAAAAAATAGTCAATGATGAATATTATCGGGAAAGGAATTTTTCTGTATATTCTCGAGCAATCCGGAATGGTCTTTTCCCAAATCCAGCGAATGCTGTTCTTATGAAAGATGGAGCAACGCCTCACACGGCCAATCAAACAACTGCACTCCTGAAGAAGATATTTCCTGTTATTTGGGATGAATGGCCTAGAAAAAGCTCAGGCCTAAACTCTATAGAGCACCTGTGGATCAGGCTACAGGATGCAGTCTTCAAAAAACCTAGTCCACCCAGCAGAAAGCAGCTTATTGCACGTGTTCAGGAGCCCTGGAGAGACAGCAGTGCTCGCGGAGGGTTTTGGCAGGCGAGTTGAAAAATGTGTTCATAATAATGGAAGCCATTCAAAATATATAAAAAGTGAATAGATGACTGTCCAGATCATTCATTCACATGTAGAAATATGTTTCTATAAAAAATTATGCCTAGTACAAATATTTAAAAAAAACACTGCGGCAGTGGTTCCCAACCTTTATGTTATTCCTGCTTACCATCAGATATTAGCCAGTATCCCCCCACCTCAAACCACCATTATCAACATTAGCGCCTAACGAAACTTCAGAATGAAAAAGAATTTCCTTTCAACGCTTTCATTTTTAAAATGACGAAAGATGAATGATATTTAGTCTTTGTGGATGTTTTATTAAACCAAAACTTGTGAGTCAATAGAAAGAATGATGAAACAATTCTCAGTGCATCGCTAGTTCTCAATACATCTCCTTATTTTAAAAAAAATTATTCACATTTCGTACAAACACTTGTTACAAAACATGCTTTTCCTGCACCACTCCTTTCCCTAGCAACGCTTGCTTCACCCACGTTCTGCACCCCCACTGAAAATCAACCAAATTAAAATGTGTTCACTATTCTTAGGCCTATTTTATTGCTGGACTCCATACTTCTCAACAGGCAAAAATTGGAATACTTCAAGTTCCCAATACTTTGTGTCTGACCGTTGCCACTAATAATAATGATAACACTTACCAACACAAACTCCAAAGTCAAATTCATGGGAGAGCCCTCTGACCTTTTTCAGATAAAAATGGTTTACGTAAAGAAGATGGACTCTTCCCACTGCTATTTAACTGCGCCCTAGAAAAAGTAGTGAGAGAGTGGAACACGAAGTTCCATAGTGTAATCCGATTACGAACGAAAAACAAAAGCATAAAAGTAAATTGCCTAGCCCTTGCAGATGACATGGTCCTATTAGCCGAGACCCAGGAGAAGCCAATAAAGAGCAGAGATCGTAAAAAAATTCAGATATGTTGGAGAATGAATCATCTGGAATGCCCTCGACAAAAAGACAATGGAATACAGAAGAAGTAAAGTTGAACTGGCCTTGCACATTACTAGAAACACACGTAACAAAAAGTTCCTCTCACGGAATGCAAAATAAGACATTAGAACACTGTAATCAAACCAGAAGCCTTGTACGCAGGCGAAACACTATTCACCACCACCCATGACCCAGTTGAAAGGCTGGCGATCAAAGAAAGAAAAGTATTAAGGAAAATCCTTGGCCCGTGATTCCACAACAACAAACTAATCTGCATCACACCACTGAAGAACTCTGAGACACACGAGGAAACTTTTTAAGAACACATCCTCGGAAAGACCTCAACATATAAATATTGAATACATTCGCAATAAAAATAAAACCGACAAAATTAGTTTAAAGATGCAGGGAAGGACTTGGAAAATTCCAAGTCACAGAAGATATGCACACAGATAAAACTGCAAGAAAAAAAATCAAAAACAAAAAAGAGAAGTTCCAAGTTAACACGAATATCAAACCAACGATCCAAATCTTTGAGGAGGAAAGGAAACAGGATTACAAAGAATGAAGGAATACTGGGCTAATAGAAAGGCACTGAAATTGATTGATTTTACGTACTCCAAAATCGGATGAAACGAAATAATAATAATAATAGTAATAGTAATAATAATACAGTGTAGGTCCTACAGCAGTGTAGCTGACATTGCATAGTTACTGTTCTTTTGTGCTGTAAATTAGTTCGTTTAGCGTTGCAAAGTGAACAATGAAGCAGTTTATGGTCTGTTGCTGTAACCACCTACAACTTGGAGAAGGAATTTTCATGAGATATTTAAGCACATTTGATGTATGACTCAGTTGTACTGTCATAGATTTGTGGTACAAATCGTTTGAGGAGTGCGTGGACTAGGTGAAGATGATGATGTTCGTACATTCGTTTCAGAAGCTGTAATCTCTACCACATTGTGTCACGCATTAACGCTAGTCTTAAAAAACAAGAATTATTGGTAACTTATGTAATCAGTATTACAGTATTACTAAATACTAATGCTCTTTTGAAAGTAATTTACTATCGTGACTGAAATGTAGTTGTACCCTTCTGTTCTTATCCCTAAAAAATTAAATTTTATCCCTCAGGGGGTAACTAGCCTCAGGTTGTGTTATGTTAGGGACTGCTGAGCATGAGGACCCATGGCCAGATGAGTACTCAGATTGGTCGATGGCCGTCTTGCGGTGGAGGATACTCGAAAAAATGGCACATCTTCTGCTTTTTTTTTTTTTTTTTTTAAAAAAAGCTATTGTAGCATGTACAAAATTTCAGTTGTCTGTATCTGTGTGTCAAAGCAAATTGACAGGAAACTACATTCTGGTAGGTAAAGGCTTCCTGTAGTTGACGTTTTTAATGTTTGACTTGTGTGCTAAGAACGTAGACCGATTCAATGCTACGGCAAAATGCTCCTCTATCAAATACATTTCTTTTTGGCACTGTTTGCATGTTAAATATCAAATAACATCGTAGACACAGTCTTTAGATGGTATATGCCATATACGGAGGCTGTCTAACTTGTAGCGCAGTTTATAGTGTCGTGAGCTTTGAGTAGTCAAGAAAATGTCACAGATTCCTGTCCACTTCCCTTGAAAATTTTTCCACCTTTTGTTTTCTGAAAGATAATGGATTTTTCCTACTCATTTAATAGAAGTGTTACATTTAAGGTCGATGTTATTTATTGTAAATTATGTATTTGCTGCAATTATTGGTTGCAAAGGCCAAAGTCTGGCCAGTCTACGTCAACGTCTGAAAGTAAACACAAGTTACAGTCTGGCCGTTATTGTTATTATGAAACTTTGCGTAAAATATATGTACCTATCCCTGGGTTTATGGGTTGGCTTATGTGTGTTTCTTGCCGGTAAATACCTTTTCCACCGACTGTGAGCAGCTTCCATTCTTCCATTCAAATGAAATTACGAAATGACTCTGATATCGAAATCTATGTGATGAAATACGTTATTTCAGAGTGTTGGTAGTCAATGCAACACCGAGAATTTGGAAATTAGGCATGCCAAAAATGACATTAGACACTATACCTTAATTATATTCAACTTAAACCGAAAATGGGATGAAAATCGAACTGAGTTAAAGAATAACTTCTACCAGTACGTACCTCAGCATTATGGAGTGTCCCACTATCAACAATTCGCTATTCAGTCCATCGACGAGTCCAGAATCTTCTTCGCGATTTTCTCTGCACTTCTTCGACAGCCGCTAACAGAGTTAAAGCAGCTATTTTGCGCACGTCATTTTAGTTCAGGAACTGAGTGATTTGCGAGCCAAATATAGCCGAGAACGGCCGCTGGAGAGGGCTGAGAGCGCAAATCACGTTAACCAGCTCATGTGCTCATGTGCTGACGGTACTGTTCCCGGCGAGGTCGGATAACCCGTTCGCGTTGACGTCAACGTTAGCTGCCTCTCCCCGTGTGAGAAGGGCTTTACGCACCTTCGCTCCAACGAGTTGGCATCGCTTCGGGGAATCCCCATTGTACCAGAAGGGTGCGGTCTGGCGCCCACCGTGCGGTTTGGCGCGTACGAATAGGTGAGGAATCCCGCCTGAGCCTTCACAAAGAGAGGATCGCGAGTGTGTGTGTTGTGCGCGATGGGGTATAAAAGGAATTAATTTACAGAACTGAGATTATTTAGAAAGTCAAGGAACGGCTCTTAAATTAAAGCAGACCGTAAAGGGGCTATCAGCGATGGCAACCTAAATTCAAACGGCGTGAACTCAGTGAATGCGGATGCAGGGTGATGATGATCAGGCTTGTGGGGATAATGTTGCTTGTGTTTAAAGTATAATAAATCGAGTGTACTACTCATTTTCATATTCAATACAAGCAAAGGATGTGCATTATGATTCATCCTGTTAGATTTAAACACTATATATATATATATATATATATATATATATATATATATATGGTGTCCCAGCTATCGTGTCCACCCTAAATATCTCTGGAACAATAACAGCTATTGGAAAACGACTTTCACCGGTATTAATGTAGGTCTGGGGCCCATGAATGTACATATTTGGAAACATTCTAAAACGAAAGCATATGTGTTTTTTAACACAATGTTTTTTTAAATGGACCTCCTATATTTTTTCTTCAGCAATCCATAGCATGACAAAGCACATACACAACGGCGTTGATTGCATCGCAATATTCCCATTACATCCCGAGATATTGAGACGTGAAGTTGACGCTTGAAACACCTGACATGCGCTGTTAGCGCACGTCCTGAGGCTCAGGCGTGAACCCCATGCTGCCCGTAATCGCGATGTGATAGACATGTGTAATCACACCTCCATACTTATCAAGAGGTCCGAAACGAATAATACGGTCAGCTGCCATCAACTCTCATAAGCACATAATGGTTTCCCTCTTGCACGTTTTACGTATCTACGTACACAATATGAACCAGTACCGATCGGTGTACACCCGCCAGGTTGTCTTATTTATCCTGCACGCCCAAAATAAGGTTTATCTAATGCGTTATATGACCCATTGTGCCTGGCTCTACCTAGTAAAGTGTCCAACGTAGTTCCCACTACTGCCACAGTTACCACTTCGCCTTGTTTACGATTTGCGACCCATGCAAACTCCTGTACTCCACCACCCTCCGAGCATCCCATTTGTTGTTGCTTTGGCGTGCAGTACACCGCTTGCCAGTGTAGTCGAGCACCAGAGTAATCTAGTGACGGCACGGAGGTAGTACACATTGTGAATAAACGTTGTGTTGTGGAACTTATACTGTACAGTATAATGTACACACATGAAGATATGGTAGAAATGCTGCTGATCTGTGGAGAATGTACGTTGACGGGAAATGCGTTATGAGATTCCTTGTTTGTTGATAGTACTGATAGCGAACATTATGATTATTAAGTTAATATGTCTGTTTTCTACCCTACTCTACGTATCTGTACTGTACCCTTTTGTAGGTGGACGAAATGCTGTTCAGGCAGAACGACTGTACAGAAGACGATTCCCTGACAAGCCATCACCTTCGCGCCGGATGTTTGGCCGTCTCACATCTTGTCTACGTGAAACGGGAAACTTAAATCCAAGACCTCGACATCGTCCTAGAACACGCACACATGAACGTGCTGAAGTTGCTGTGCTCGCTACCGTAGCTGTGAATCCTCAAATCAGCACACGTCAAATTGAACGTGAAGCTGGTGTGTCGAAATCAAGTGCACAGCGTATTCTTAAACGTCATAAATTTCATCCTTACCATGTTCATTTACACCAGGATCTACATGGAAATGACTTCCGCAATAGGGTAACATTTTTTCGGTGGGCTCAGCAAAAACTTCTGACTAATCCAAATTTTTTGCAGATGTTCTCTTTACCGACGAGGCATCATTCTCCAACAAAGGAATTGTCAATATGAGGAATATGCATTGTTGGTCCGCAGACAATCCAAAATGGCTCCGTCAGGTAGAGCATCAACGTCCGTGGAAAGTTAATGTTTGGTGTGGTATTGTAGGAGATACCATTATCGGACCTTTCTTTATAAATGGCATCCAAAATGGCAGACAATACTCCAGATTTATACGACAAAATCTTCCTGTTCTCTTGGACACCGTACCTCTGAACCGGAGAATGGTCATGTTGTATCAGCATGACGGATGCCCTGCACATAACGCCTTACGAGCACGACGACTTCTGAACCGTAAGTTCCCTGTTAGGTGAATTGGACGAGGTGGCCTGCCCGATCTCCGGACCTTACACCGCTGGATTATTTTCTTTGGGGAGCAGTGAAGGATGCTGTTTACCAACATGAACCAACAACACCAGAGGACATGAAGCAACGCATTATTGATGCTTGTACAGCCAACAAAGAGGAAACAGTAGCACGAAGTAGGGCATCCTTCATCCGCAGAGTGGCCCTATGTGTGCAAGCCAATGGGCATCACTTTGAGCATGAGATGTTCAAATGGTTCAAATGGCTCTGAGCACTATGGGACTCAACTGCTGAGGTCATTAGTCCCCTAGAACTTAGAACTAGTTAAACCTAACTAACCTAAGGACATCACACACATCCATGCCCGAGGCAGGATTCGAACCTGCGACCGTAGCGGTCTCGCGGTTCCAGACTGCAGCGCCAGAACCGCGCGGCCACTTCGGCCGGCAGCATGAGATGTGAACGCTATGTTTAGTATGTAGTGCTGGTATCACAGTGGAAGCTTCTACAAAGGGCCATTTTACCCAGTGATGTTAAGAAACATTTGTTTGCAACAATTTGTCATTTAACGCATTAGATAAATATAACGTTGATAATTATGTGATAATAAAACTAATTGGTTAAACATGTTTACATTCATCTTCTATGTCCTACCTGAACTTCCCAAATCAAAACATTTTTACCTAAACAACGGTAAAACTTTTAGTCCACTTGCTCGTTTCACTAAAACCATAAATTTTACTATTACGATTGAATGATTAACTGTCACTTGCGCTAGATCTACAGTAAAGTAAAGTTTTAACGTTGAACGGCATTACCTTTTTAGTAACGGATTAACGATAAGCGAAGTTAACTTTGTGACTAACGTTGCGGTACACAGATATGTTACAGAACCGCATCACCCCTAGCCTATGGGATAAATACTTGCTGGAATGTACGACGTTATTGCAGGATGGCAGCAGACCGTATTATTCGTTTCGGACCTCTTGATAAGTATGGAAGTGTGATTACGCATGTCAATCACATCGCGATTACGGGCAGCATGGGGTTCACGCCTGAGCCTCAGGACGTGCGCTAGCAGCGCATGTCGGGTGTTTCAAGCGTCAAATTCGCGTCTCAATATCTCGGGATGTAATGGGAATATTGTGATGCAATCAACGCCATTGTGTATGTGCTTTGTCATGCTATGGATTACTGAAGAAAAAATATAGGAGGTCCATTTAAAAAAACATAAGTTTGTGTTAAAAAACACATATGCTTTCGTTTTAGAATGTTTCCAGGTATGTACATTCATGGGCCACAGCCCTACATTGATACCGGTGAAAGTCGTTTTCCAATAGCTGTTATTGTTCTAGAGATATTTAGGGTGGACAAGATAGCTGGGACACCATATATATATATATATATATATATATATATATATATATATATATATATATACAGTTAAAAATTTAAGTCATATGCAAAAACTACCATTTCCAACATACTGTAGCTCGAATCACTCTTACAAAAAATTTTACAAAACGCTTGCTGCGCCAAAACTTGGACATACAAATCCTAACTCTGAACATTATCTAACAAAAAGCATTTTGAAATCATTTTATAGCTTCTCCCATTAACCATGCTCTGTGTACAGCCTGAAAAATGCGTAGTACCCTACCTTTAAGCTGTCACTACACGTCTGCTTCCTCCGGGCACGTAGCTGCGACTCTGGAGTTTTTTACTGTGTGCGCCCGGCTCTCTTAACAATCAAAGATCCTCCTACGCAAAAATATTATACTCATTCCACCTTGTGGTTGGCAACTATCGACTTTATCTTCTGGATCTACCCTGATCAGACCTTAGCACATACCTTTAAAAGTGTCATACAATAAGCTTACGCATTTTTAAATACAATGCCATCAAAACATAATTTGATTTGTAATTACATCATAAAGTTATTCTTGATTGAATAAGCCATCTTACGAGTCCAGTTCTCATCATTTGCAGGAAGTTTTAATTTTCCGCTTTAACACGAAGAAGTCTGCGACTGAGGCTCACAAAATACTGGGTAGGACGTATGGCGATGCAACTATTACTGAAAGAACGTGCAAAGAATTTTTTTCAGTGTTTCAAGAGCGCTGATTTTGACGTCGAAGGCCGGAACGACGGCGAAGAGAGAAGGTTTTCGAAGCTACTCAAATCTACAGAAACAATCACAGGAAATCATTACCGAAAGCAACTGGTGTGCCTGAGGTGAGCGCTGGAAGACAAACGGCCACAATACAGCGATAGACATGAAAATATGATTTGCATCATGACACTGCTCGACCCTACGTCGCGAAACCCTTCAAAACATACTTGGAAACTCGTGGTCGTGCGGTAGCGTTCTCGCTTCCCACGCCCGGGTTCCCGGGTGCGGTTCCCGGTGGGGTCAGGGATATTTTCTGCCTCGTGATGACTGGGTGTTGTGTGATGTCCTTAGGTTAAATAGGTTTAAGTAGTTCTAAGTCCTAGGGGACTGATGACCATAGATGTTAAGTCCCATAGTGCTCAGACCATTTGAACCATTTGAAAAATAAGTTTATAAAGTGCATGACAAACAAATGCTAATGTTATTTACGTTTCATTCGAACCGTTTTCCATCATAAAACAGGTACCTGGTCCTGTACGAAATACAAACCAAAAATCATGTCAAATGCAGAAAGGAACCGATCTAAAAGACTACTTTGAATGTACCAGCAAAAGAATTACTTGCGTCGAAAAATTAATGTTCAACCAACATCACATGTCAAAACTGAAAGCAGCATTCATTTCGTACATTACAAGTATGATATCTATGTGAAGAGCAACTAACTGAAGAGCACAACATGAGATATACACTGGCAGTACAGAGCCAGAACTCAAAGTAAACATTTCAAAGATCAAGGACTACAAAGGTATTACATTTGTAACCAGGATGAAAATAACACTAAGCATATATCTCGTAACAAAACTGTATTCCAGGAAAACATTTTCTGGCAGTCAACGTAATAAGTATTTAAAATGACACTATGTAACGTTTTTTGTGTGTACAAAATTACGCTACGATAACAACATGCTTTATGGTCATAAAGACTAAGGAGTAACATCTTTATGATAAAATATAACGAAGTTATCAGAATCAGCTATCAGTTATCAGAATCAGCTAAAAGATATTAAATCAATTTACAGAAAGAAGTATGGTCCAGTAAGACAGTAACTATTAAACCCAATATCTGAAACATCTTCAGCAAATTTACTCAAAAACTGTCACAGTTACAATCAGGTGAGACAATAAAAAAAGGTGCGACCAATTACTGGGCCATCCCATGGCATAATCACGATCATAATCCTTCAGAAGTAATATACTAATAGCGTATCAAGTTAATAAGGAGTGTACATTCACATAATCGTAAGTAAGAACATCTAAGGATACAGACAAGAGCCGTTATTTTTATGTCAAAATATCTTGCTAACAATGTCATTTGAGCCCTCAAATATACAAAAACGAAGTAGAAATGCAATTTGTTATGTGAAAATGTAAAAATATTACCATAATTTAGTCAGTGAACTTAGGGCAGTCACAATTCATGCTGACATACAAAGCCAGAAAGTAGAAGAGCTACTCATAATCAATCTTCAGCCAAGGCAATCAGACCATATCACATTCACTAATTATATAAGAATCGATAATAAGGTATAACCATCTAGGGGATTAACCAAGTGAGAACAATCATCATAGGCGGATTAGCTGTGATAAACCTCACGACATATCATCAAACAATATATATATCATATAAACATAAGTACAAATCTACAGGGATTAAAAGCAATTTCCAGAATGTTAATGTCACAAACACTTCGAATACAATGCCATCAGTCACCCACATGGATGGAAGAGCAACTGGGCTGAAAGTACATCTTTGCATGATCATGATCACCTTTGAAGCTGATATACTAATACCATAACAGATTAACAAAGAGTATACATTCACATACTCTTAAGTAAGAACGTTTAAGGATGCAAGCAACTGCCATAATGTTTATGTCATGAGTGCCTCTCCAACAATACCCATTGTGTCTGAAAAAGTTCAAGATCAAAGCTTAAGTACAATTTCCTAAGCAAAAGCATAAAAATAATGAAAATATAGTCAATGAGCTTAGGGCAACCCATAGTGAAATTAATCAGTTCATGTTAGCATGTAAATGTCAGAAGTAATAAACCAATATAAACAGAAGTAGTCTCTACCCACATAATTTATCACCTAGTCAAAAGTTAATACCCCTTCATTTAATGCAATCAGACAGCATCGAAGTTAGCAATTTATGAGGATTCATATTAAGGTATAACCATCTACACTATGGACTGCTGTAAGCTCATTGACTGTACTATTATAATTTTTGTGTTTTTACTTAGAGAACTGTGCTTCAGATTTCTTTTTGAACTTTTTTTAGCAATAAAGGGCAGTGCTGAAGAGCCACTCCTAGCATAAACATTATGGCAATTGTTTTTATCCTTAAAAGTTCTTACTTATGATTATGTGAATGTATGCTCTTTGTTAATTTGATATGTTATGAGTATATCACATCTAAAGGACAATCTTGATTATGCCAAGATGTGCCTTCACCCATGTCGCTCTTTCACCCACATGGGTGATTGATGGCACTGTATTAGAAGTGTTTGTGACATAAACATTACAGAAATTGCTTATAATCCCTGTAGTTTTATACTTATATTTTGTTTGATGATATGAGGTGTATAACGGCTATTATGCTTATAATGTTGACTCTTACTCCATTAACCTCCTAGATGGTCATACCATATTATCGATCTTCACATGATTAATGAGTGTGATGTAGTCTGTCTTAGATGAAGGTATATTGACTTTTGTATTAGATAACAAGTAGGGTGATTGAGGTTACTTAAAATGTTTTTTGACATATGAATCGTTCTTTTACTTTCTGGCTTTGTATGTCAGCATGAATTGATTAATTACACTATGAGACTGCTCTTAGCTCTGACTAACATTTTGCATTTTCACATAGAAAATTGTATTTGTGTTTCGTTTTTGTACATTTTAGGGCTCAAGTGGCATTGTTATTAAGGCACTCTTGATATAAACATTATGACAATTGTTTGCATTCGTCAAAGCTCTTGCTTATGATTATGTCGCTGTATACCCTTTGTTCATTTGATATGATATTAATATATCGCTTCTGAAGGATTACAATGCTGCTTATGCTAGGGGATAGCCCACTAATGGGTCCTACCCGTTCTTATCGTTTCACATGATTGTGACTGTGACAGTTTCTGGATACCTTTGCTGAAGGTGTTTCAGATATTAGGTTTAATGGTTACTGTACTACTGGAAGGTACTTTTTTCATAAAAAATCAGGAAACTGAATTAATACGTTTTAGCTATGTATGTTAATATGAACTAGATATTTGCAGTATGGTATTTAACATATCGTTACAACTTTGTTACATTTTATCATAAAGATGTTACTCTTTAGTCCTGTAGCGATCGCTACATACGTGAACTGCTGTGGTCATAAAGTTAGTTTCGTTCACGCCGTCCAGAGATGCAGTTGTGCCGCGAGTTGAGCGACTGTGTGGTGACAAATGAATGGCGTCAGCCGCCAAGTCTGTGTGCGCCGCTTGGAGCGCTGTATTGATGTTTATTACTTACCCCTTGAAGTTGTAGCGCTTTATGTTTATTCTGTGTTCATGTTGCTGTATATTGCCAAGTCGCCTACAGAAACAAATTTTTTCCGTCCTGGTATTGTCGAGTTAATGAAACTTTCAAGCCTAGTCTCAGCCTGTGATTGAACACTTATTAAATAAGATCTAATATTCCCGTCAGTGTTGGCCCCGACGCGATTATCGCTGAGAAGACTGGTCCACAATAACACCGACTGCAGAGTGGAACCGTGTGCAGTATCGCGACTAGCCCTTCGCCTCCCGCCGTTTTGGCCACGTAATCCAATTCTCTGGTTTGCCTAGGTCGAGACCAACTTTTTCTGTGCTGGAATTACAACGGATGCGTCTAAATTTGCATTGATACTGAATCAACCCGACCAACGCTACGCTACCGAAGTTCAGGATACACTCACGGCTCTGCCGGCAAAGAACGCTTACGAAAGATTAAAGACCGAGCTTATTCGCAGAGTTGCAAGGTCACAGGAAGACCGTATCAAAGCGCTGACTCAGGAAGACACAGGGCACAGAAAACGGTCCCAGTACCTGCGTCACCTTTGCAGCAAAGTGAACACCGGAACAGCGCATGACCACCTCTTGCGCACTCTATGAAGCAGCCGTCTGCCGCCACCGGTAAAGGGCCGTCATCGCAGACACAGACGATCCTGGACGCTGTTGGAGAACTGGCCGATCGCATCGATGATGCCATCACTCCGGACCAACAGATTAATGCTGTGACAATGTCTAGTAGCGGTGCGTTCACGAGCCTTACCGTCTCACTCGCGGATTAGAATGCTCTGTCCCTCAAAGCTGAGGCACCGAGTGCACCGATTGCTACCTTGATGCCGCAAGGAGGTCCTGGTCGCTACAGAGGACATAACCGCAAGCTATCTAGGAGCCGCAACTCATTCCGTATGAGACGCCGGTTCTTCAACTTGCTGGTAACACAGAACATTCGGAGAGCAGGCCAAAAAGTGCGCTGGTTCCTGCACTTAACCAAATGCAATCCCTGGTCAGTCGTAGGAGCTGCCAACTGCCCAACTACGTCCCGGCGCCTATTCAAGTCGGAAGTATTTAACAGACATAGAGTCAGCCTTTAGTATCAAGCCCACAGCGTCACTGCGCTGTTGTAGACCACCCACTGCTTTTAGTTTTTCCGCCGCAAATAATTCAGGAATTGCGCGATATGGCACACGGCGTGAAGAGTTTTTTGTAGGACTTCGCCATCAATTCACATGGGATTTTACTGTAGAGAATGTGGTGGAAGCATTTACAAGCTCTGATTTCCTAGTTCATTACCATCTCCTGCCGAACGTAGCAATAAGTTTTGCATGATACGGCCTCCACATAAAAACCACAGACCTGTGTCCTGCTGATTAGATCAGCTTCAGGACGCTTCGACATTGGTAAAGCGGAATTCGACGCGATGTTACGACGAGGCATCATCTGTCATTCCTGCAGCCCATGGGCGACCGCACTTCATTTAGTACCCAAAAAGGGAGGAGCCTGGTGTCCGTGTGGCGATTACAGAGCGCTCAACTTACGAACCGTGCCTGATCGCTACCCAGCGCCACTATCAAGAGATAATAACCACGCGCTGGGAGGAGCTACTGTATTCATTGTTACAGACTGCGCGAAGGCGAATACCCAGACGACCGTGGCAACAGAGGGCAATCCGAAGACTGCGGTTGTTACGCCGTTTGGGTTGGATGAGAGCAAGTTTATGACATTCGGTCTACGTAATGCTGCACAAACCTGACAGTGGTTCATCGACTCTGTGTTGCCCGGGCTGACCTTTTGTTTTGTCTATTTGGACGGCGTGTTAGTGTGTTCATCGTTCAAGGATCAACATTACCAGCACCTGAGAGAAGTTTTTGAGTGTTTGGAAAAATACAGTGTGCATTTTGACAACCTGCAGTTCTTGGGTCATCGAATGTCTTCAGCATGCTGATTACCACTCACTGAGTAGGTTGAAGCCATATTGAAGGTACCTAAGCTATCTACAATAATAGAGCTACGTAGATACTTAGGAACGCTCAATTTTTTCTGCTCTCATTTACTAAGCATTGCAGAAGGACAGGCACCATTGAACGCAGCTCCGGCTGGTCCCAAAGTTAAAAGCCGTCCTTCCGTGCAGTGGACCAAGGAGATGAATGTAGCTTCTGAAGCGACCAAAAAGTACCTAGCAGAAGCAGCACTGCGGGTGCACCCCAAGCTCACAGCTCCACTGGCAACAGCGGTGGACGCCACTCAGCTAGCCATTGGTGCATCCCTCCAACAATGGGTGGACAACACGTGGCAGCTGCTGGCTTATTTTCCGCAAAAGCTATTGGCTTCCCAGCAAAGATGGAGCATATACGATCCCGAAACTTTAATCATATGTCAAGCAATTAAATCGCAGGTTGAGGCAAGAGCGTCTGTGATTTATACGTACTATAAACCTTTAACATGCGACTTCAAGAACACTTGCTCCCCGCTGCAGTACAGCTAATTGGAATTCATTAGCCAGTTTAATATGAACATTAACCACATATCAGGTATCACTAACGTGGTTACGGACTGTCTCTCTAGTGGCTGGTGTCTCACGGCCAATATACACGATGGCGCTTGCCAAGACGCAAGAAGAACATCCCGAGCTGCCCACCATATTGTATGATAGCACTGCGGCACTTAAGTTACCGCTAGTCGGCACTCCCGGCGAGAACATGAAACTGTATTGTGAAATGTCACATGCCAGATCACACCCTTTCATCCTCTTTGCATTTCGCTGGCCGGTGTTCGAAGCCTCTCATAATCTTTATGACCGTGGACTCTGGTCGACATTCGAGTTACTATTTCAGCTGTTCTTGGGGCCAGGGATAGAAAGAGACTGTCGCAAGTCGACGAGAACTTGCCAGAGTTGCCAAATTCGCAAAAAAGGCTCGCAATGTTCATCTCTCCATAAGAGAGTTTCCAGACACTTCTTCATGCTTCGCCCACGTTCACGCCCGCTTCGTCGTACGGTCAACATCACATGTTTACAGTGACTGATAGATATACTCGATGGACCGAGGCAGTACCAACAGACAACATCTCTGCAGAAACACTAACCACCACTTCCACATCAACGTGGCTGGCGAGGTTCGGCTGTCCACTCCATATAACTACCGACAGAGGCTGACAGTTCAAGTCAGACTTGTTCACGCAGTTGGCGAAGTTCTGTGGTTATGTCTATCACAAGACAACCATTTACCATCTGACTAGCAACGGCATAATGGAACGTTGGCATCGGAGGCTGAAGGCTGCGCTAATGTGCCATGGGACTTCTTGGACATCTGCAATGCCCGAAGCCCTAAGGGCCAACGAGCGACATACAAATCAGATATAGCGTCCTCGGCAATAGAATTAATTTATGCCGAAATTTTCGCCTGCCAGGGGGAGTCGGTTGTCGCCAGCCTACTGTCAGAAACGGAGGACCAGCTGGAGTTCCTTCGCAAGTTAGGGGAACATGTAAAACACATCAAACCCACAAAGGTCTCCAGGCAAGATCTTCCAATAACTTTCGTGCACAATGACTTCAACAGTTGTTCGCACGTCATGTTACATACAGACAGTGTCAAGCCACCACTGCGACCACCCTATACTGGACCCCACCATGTCTTGCACAGAGACACCCGCACGATGGTCGTCATAGTGCACAGGCCATCGTGTCTCTTAGCAGAGTGAAGCCCGCTTACATTTTCAAGGAGGTGTGTCCCACCTTGCGGTCAAGAGCTGCACGCCAGGCTGGCGCGACAACCCCACTCCCAATCCTGCCACCAGAACAAGTCGACGCACAACCGACACGCACCACCTGCTCCGGATATGTTCACTTCCCGGTCTGGTTCAGAGAAGACGTTTCACGCTCCTCTTTTACCAGGGGGGTTCCTACAGCACCCGCTGCACTCGTTGACCGCTGTGGTCACGTTCGTTAGCTCCGTTCGCGTTATCCAGAGATGCAGCTGTGGTGCAAATTGAGCAATTTTGCGATGATAAACGAATGACGTCAAACGCCAATTTCGTGCCCAACGCTTAGAGCTCTATGTTAATGTTTATTATTTACGCCTTGAAGTTGTAACTGGTTGACTTTACGTTTATTCTGTGCTCTTACTGCTGTATAACAGAGCGATGTGGCACAGTGGTTAGCACACTGGATTCACATTCGGGAGGACAACGGTTCAAACCCGCGTCCGGCCATCCAGATTTAGGTTTTCCGCGATTTCACTAAGTCGCTTGAGTTAAATGCTGGGCTGGTTCCTTTCAAAAAGCACGGCCGATTTCCTTCCCCATCCTTCCCTAATCAGAGGTTGTGCTCCGTCTCTAATGTCCTCATTGCCGACGGGGCGTTAAACCCTAATCTCCTCCACCTTATTGCTTTATACTGACGAGCCGCCCATAGTAACTGATTCTTTCCGGTCTGTTATTTCGAGTTAATGAAACTTTCAAGCCTGCTATCAGCGTGTCATTGAACACATAATAAGTAAGGGTAGCACTGTATACGATAAAATACACCCGTCAGTCTTTACGACGATAAAGAACAATTACGTTGTCTTGAAGATGTTTGGTTAGAATACAATTTTGATACGAGATGTGTGATTAGCGTAATTTCAACTGCCTACGAATGTAATAACTTTCTAGTCCTTGATCTTTGAATAGTATACTCTTAGTTCTGACCCTGTGATGCTAGTGTATGTCTCATGTTGGTTCTCTTCAGTTAGTTGCTTTTCATACGGATATCATAATTATAATGTTCGAAATCAACGCTACTTTCATTTCTGAGATGTAATGTTGGCTGCAGATTAATTTTTCGACGTAAGTAAATTTTCTGTTTTTACACTCGAAATGATCTTATGACCTTGTAGGACAGTTCCTTTCTGCATTTGACATGATTTCTGATTTGTATGTCCTACAGGACTATGGACATGGTTTATGGCCGAAACCGGACGGAATGAAATATAATAAAGTCAGCATTTGTGTGTCACGCATGTTATGAAGTATATACAAAGTGATAACTGCCTTAACAAGGTGTTTAAAAATAAGAGTGGAAAACGAAGAATGAAGTGCTCGAATTAAGAAGGGTCTAAGACTGAGGTACAGTCTTTCGCTCCTCCTGTTCAGTCTATACATCGAAGATGCAATGGATGAAATAAAAGATAGCTTCGTGAATGAGACTGTAATTCAGGGCTAAGGGATATCATTGGGAGGTTTCACTGATGATATTACACTACTGGCCATTAAAATTGCTACACCAAGAAGAAATGCAGATGATAAACGGGTATTCATTGGACAAATATATTATACTACAACTGACATTTCATTACATTTTCACGCAATTTGGGTGCATAGATCCTGACAAATCAGTACCCAGAACAACCACCTCTGGCCGTAATAACGCCCTTGATACGCCTGGGCATTGAGTCAAACAGAGCTTGGATGGCGTGTACAGGTACAGCTGCCCAAGCAGCTTCAACACGATACCAAAGTTCAACAAGAGTAGTGACTGGTGTATTGTAACGAGCCAGTTGCTCGGCCACCATTGACCAGACTTTTCAATTGGTGACAGATGTGGATAATGTGTTGGCCAGGGAAGCAGTCGAACATTGTCTCTATCCAGAGAGGCCCGTACAGGACCTGCAACATGCGGTCGTGCATTATCCTGCTGAAATGTAGGATTTCGCAGGGATCGAATGAAGGGTAGAGCCACGGGTCAAATGGCTCTGAGCACTATGGGACTCAACTGCTGCGGTCATTAGTCCCCTAGAACTTAGAACTAGTTAAACCTAACTAACCTAAGGACATCACAAACATCCATGCCCGAGGTAGGATTCGAACCTGCGATTGTAGCGGTCTTGCGGTTCCAGACTGCAGCGCCTTTAACCGCACGGCCACTTCGGCCGGCAGCCACGGGTCGTAACACATCTGAAATGTAACGTCCAACTGTTCAAAGTGCCGTCAATGCGAACAAGAGGTGACCGAGACGTGTAACCAATGGCACCCCATACCATCACGCCGGGTGATACGCCAGTATGGCGATGACGAATACACACTTCGAATGTGCGTTCACCGCGATGTCGCCAAACACGGATGCGACGATCATGATGCTGTAAACAGAAGCTAGATTAATCCGAAAAAATGACGTTTTGCCATTCGTGCACCCTGCTTCGTCGTTGAGTACACCATCGCAGGCGCTCGTGTCTGTGATGCAGCGTCAAGGGTAACCGCAGCCATGGCCTCCGAGCTGATAGTCCATGCTGCTGCAAACGTCGTCGAACTGTTCGTGCACATGGTTGTTGTCTTGCAAACGTCTCCATCTGTTGACTCAGGGATCGAGAAGTGGCTGCACGATCCGTTACAGCCATGCGGATAAGATTACTGTCATCTCGACTGCTAGTGATACGAGGCCGTTGGGATCCAGTACGGCGTTCCATATTATCCTCCTGAACCCACCGATTCCATATTCTGCTAACAGTCATTGCATCTCGACCAACGCGAGCAGCAATGTTGCGATGCGATAAACCGCAATCGCGATAGGCTACAATCCGACCTTTGTCAAAGTCGGAAACGTGATGGTACGCATTTCTCCTCCTTACACGAAGCATAACTACATTTCACCAGGCAATGCCGGTCAACTGCTGTTTGTGTATGAGAAATCGGTTGTAAACTTTCGTCATGTCAGCACGTTGTAGGTATCGCCCCGGCGCCAAACTTGCGTGAATGCTCTGAAAAGCTATTCATTTGCATATCACAGCATCTTCTTCCTGTCGGTTAAATTTCGCGTCTGTGGCACGTCTTCATCGTAATGGCCATTAGTGTACTATGCTGAGTGAACGCGAGAAAGAATTACTGGATGAATGTAGTGAGGTGTAAGAAAAATGAGTGTGGCTAAATGGACGAAGCGACGGGTTTCTGGAAACTAACTAATGTCTGACAGACGGAAGCAGGAGGACGTAAAAAGTAGTGTTGAAAGGTGGCTACACTGAGCCACTGCGCCAGAGATTGCGCCAAAGAGTATTATTAAGCCGCCTCCACAGTGCTTGTCGAGAGCTCGTGGATGTCAGTGCCTGTTAAGAACTCGTAGTAGTCAGTGCCTATTAAGAACTCGTAGAAGTCAGTGCTTGTCGAGAGCTCGTGGAAGTCAGTGCTTGGAGAGAGCTCGTAGTAGTCAGTGCCTGTCGAGGACTCGGAGTAGTCTGTGCTGAGATGTTGTAGCAGAGAGTGTTTGTTGAGATGTGCTATTAGGCAGTGCTTGCTGAGATGTGATATTGGAGAGTTCTGGTTGAGATATAATGTAAGGATTAGAGTGATTTTCATCAATATAAATGAGGTAACTAACTCCGTTTGTTTTTAATTTCAGTATCCTAAATAATGCGTCATTACAGGTTCAGTCAACAAAGCATCTGGCGTGTGTTCTTGTATTAGAGTGTAATTCTGCTTTCCTTACGCAATTATCGTAGTTCTAATTTTCTTTTATCACGTCAGTATAATTGGTATTTGAAATTTCTTGTCTTGTTGAAGAAGAACCGTGCCAGATGTGTGCGTTGAGTCACACTCCCACACGCAGAACAATTACATAGTTGCTGGGGACTTAATTAATTAATTGTGTTAACGAAAATTTTCATTTCATTCTTGTTGTTGTTCTTTGCAGTCAGATAGCGTAATAATACTAGTCAGGGCCAACCGATTACGAGACACAGCGTAATCGGACATACAGCTACTAAAAACTAAAAAGTATTTTCAATTATATTTAATTAAGCCCCCATGCAGTGTATCACATGCAAAGAAGGCAGTCCTGAACGAAAGGAGTCTACGAGTGTCAAACATCGGCCCTAATTTGAGGAAGAAATGCAAATTTGTAGGTACTGAATCCTAGACTCTGGGAAAACCGGAGAAGATAATGGAAGTGCTTGAGACTTGGTTCTATAGAAGGATGTTGAAAATTAGGCGGACTGACAAGAAATGTGGAGATTCTCCTCAGAATTGGCGAAGAAAGGAACGAATGGGAAACACTGATAACACGTGTCCTATCATCCCGGTCCTAGTTCTTATCAGTGTTTCCCATTTACTTCTTAAGACGCCACGGATAGATTCCTTAGTACTTGAGGGGACTGTAGAGTATAAAAAGAGTACGAGAAGACAGAGACTGGAGTATGGTTCAAAATGGCTCTGAGCACTATGGGACTTAACATCTGTGGTCATCAGTCCCCTAGAACTTAGAACTAATTAAACCTAACTAACCTAAGGACATCACACACATCCATGCCCGAGACAGGATTCGAACCTGCGACCGTAGCAGTCGCGCAGTTCCTGTCTGAGCGCCTAGAACCGCGAGACCACCGCGGCCGGCGACTGGAGTATGTTTTACAGATAATTGGGGATGTTGGTAGCAAGTGTTACTCTGTGATGGCTAGGACAGGAGGCTGTGACAGGCCGTGTCAGTCAGAAGACTGATGATCTAAAAAAAAGTAATTTACAGGGTAGTCCGCTGAGCACTGACTGTGACAAACAGCTACCCAGATTCGATTTACGATGCAGCAGATGATTTCAAAATGTCACCCTACTTAACGTCCGCCGGTTGACGGTAGGAGAGCAACAGTGTGGAGGCAGAGCCGTGAACTGAAAGTTGCGAGAGAGCAGCGGGCGGCGTGTGACGTCGCGCCGTAGGGGAGCAGCGGCAGCGGCGCACTAATTGCACCTGTCCGGCGACTCATCCTGGTAGGGCCTCGCCCTGCTAGGGAGGCAATTACCGCCATAATTAGGCCCGCGCCAGATTTACGACGCGGGCATCGACTGCGGCGCACCCTGCAGCCGCGGATGAATTAAGAGCCGACAGGATTCGCGCGGCTAATCCCAACCGCGGCTGGCTGACAGACATCAAAGAACAGCTTCCGCCCTAGCGCGTGGGAGCTGGCACAATTTCCACAACAGCTCCAGACCAATGCCGAACAAAATCCGATTACGAATAGTGGTACATTTTGTGTATTTCTCCGGCGGAAGCTATCTCCTGACAAGGGGAGGCCGCGACGTTGGGCTCAAAGATTTACTTCAAACTTTGTACACCTTTAGTAGACCATTAAAACAACGTAATGTGAAAGTAGTAAGGTGCACTACTCTGGCAATTACGAGGAAATCGCAAGAGAAGTTTGTAAGTAGGATGTAAGTAGGCTGTTTAGGTTTTTATGTTGGTAACGCCACGTAGCACTCTGCAGGAAAATCACTGACTGTGCTGTGTGCAGTCTCTGGCTGGTTGGCATTGTTGGAATATTCGCTTGTGTAGTGTTTGGCAGTTGCATGTGAACAGCACTTAGCGTTGGGCAGTTGGAGGTGAGCCGCCAGCAGTGCTGGATGTGGAGAGATAGAAGCCAGAGTTTTGAGAGGTTGCTAAAAGCAGACGATCTGGACGTGTGTCCGCCAGAAAAAGGAAATTTGTAAAGATGGATGTCGTGAATTGACAGATATATATGTATATGATGACTTTTAAACACTATTAAGGTAAATACGTTGTTTGCTACCTGTCAAAATCTTTCATTTGCTAACTATGCCTATCAGCAGTTAGTGCCTTCAGCAATTAGAAACTTTTATTTAGCTGGCAGTATTGGCGCTCGCTGTATTCCAGTTGTTCGAGTAACGAAGAATTTTGTGAGGTAAGTGATTCATGTTAGTCAGGGCCGTTCCTTTGTGGGGATTGTTGAAAGCGAGATTGCGTTGCGCTAAAAAGTATTGTGTGTCAATTTAGTGATGATCAGAATAAGTAAAGAGAGAAATGTCTGAGTACGTTCAGTTTTGCTCAGCAGTTTGAAAATCAAATAACGTAGAAGTTTACCAGCACAGTCATTCAAGTTTTACGTGTCTATTATGTGGCTTGTGTGTCTGTGACGTTAGAGTTTATGTTAGTCAAGTGGTTAGCGTTCGAGCTGCATAAGACGAACATGTATGAGTCAACGATTAGAATCCTGCTCAACCTTAGCTATTAATCTATACTTTTATCAGTGATCATATTATTTAATTTATATGACATCTGAGAGGTAATGTAATTAAAAAAACCACGTGTATTTGCACGAAGTTTTAGTGAATTTCAGGTTATTTTACAACTTACAATTTTAATTTAATTTAATTATTAAAGCAAAAATATTTATAACTATCGGCAAGTCAATGGAGAAACTTAGAAAATTTTCCTGAAAATGTATGCCTGTCGTGATTTGCGAAATCCCTTATACGTGCAATCTAGTAAGGTACCCGGAACTAGTTTGCACCTCTACGCTTCGAGCTGCAGACACAGAGGCATGACCTATTTGACAGTTAAACTGCGTAGCAGTGAAAGGTTGCTAATGTAGCAAGAACGAATAGTGTAGGTGCAAATTTTTTGACTGTTACAGAATTTACACCTGTACTACAAAAATGAAGGTTTCAGAGGGGTCTTTTTTTTTAATCTCATTTTGTTCGTTATTGTTCATTACGTTTGTTCGGGCGGACGTCCCATGACACCTGTTCCGTTTCATCGCTGATCCGTTCACTCAGTTTTTTTGTTACAGAGGACAGATAACCCGCTCTGACAGAACACATTGAGCTACCGTGCCGGCGATATCGAACCGTCGCTTCATACACGGCCGTCTTCCGAAGCTCGAACGCTAACCACTTGGCCACCACGAACCGTCATGTCCAGCACATACGCACAGACACATAAGCCACATAACAGACATGTAAAACTTCTCTTGCGATTTTCTCGAAATTGCCAATGTAGGGCACATTATGTTGTTTCAATGGCCTACTAAAGGCGTACAAAGTTTCAAGTAAACCTTTGATCCCAACGTCATGGCCTCCCTTTGTGAACAACGAATGAAATATAATTTACTCAGTGGCGCAGAGATAGCTGCATTTCCAAAATTTTACCTCTGAGAAAGGTACATCGAGAAAACTTTGTTTCATCTCCTTTCATTATGTCTCCCATCTTCCCATTATTCACATACTAATGCGTGCTGATAAGTACTGACTCCGGATTTTTTATGCGAAAACCGTTAAAATCTTTGAAATAAACAAACTTAATTAACATTCTACATCTTTATCCTTCATGTCTACATACAAATTTGTCAACACAGTCACCGTGTCGACAAACACATTTGTCCCAACTAGAGAGAAGCTCGTTGATACCGTCACTATGTAGAACGTTATAATTTGTTGACGGAACCACAGAATCACCTCTGCTTGCACCGCTTCACCACTGTCAAAGTGAAGTCCTCGAAGGTGTTCATTAAGTTTTGGGAACAGATGAATATCAGATGGAGCCAAGTCGATACAGTATGGACGGTGATCCATGACAGCGAACCCAAGGTGTCGGATTGTTGCAGATGTTGCAGCGCTCGTGTGTGGTCTGGCATTTTTATGCTGAAGAACAGGGTGCTCCACTGTCGAAGAAATCTTCGAAATCTAAACTCGATTACAGCACGTTGTTTCTTCCACATTGACATACGAGTTGTTACGTTACACACCGCCATGTTACAGGCTACACTTCGGAGCGAAAATGTAGAATGTTAATAACGTTTGTTTTATTTAAAAAGCTTTGAGAGTTTTCATATAAAGAATTTGGAGGCATAACTTTTCAGCACGCCCTCGTAAACTTTTATTTGGTACCTTCTTTCTCTCTTTGGTCTTGAGCATACTAATACTGGTGGATTATTATCTTGGAAGCTGCAGAGGCATGCTATGACAAACTTATCTCTGGTCTTTTCCCTGCGTGTGCAAACTGAACACGCTACAGTCAGTCACGGGAACTCTTTATCAGTCAACGTATCTTCCTATCACCACTTTTGTTTCAAAGGGCTGGTGTTCCACGTGCTTGCATTACACTGTAATAAATGTTACGGTTTTATTATTTCTGTCATTTCTAGTCAGTATTTCAGTTGTCTTTCTACCTTCCCACAAAATATTAGGCTTGTTATTACACTTTAATTGAGTTGCATATGAAGAGAGGTTCTGCGACAATGATTTAAGTTGAATACTGCCAGGTCAATACAAATGTCTTGATGTTTCAAATTATTCAACAAATAATCCTGAGTTAATAACGAGCATCAAAACTGATACAGCGATTAGTGACCACAGGACTGTCGTAGCGAGACTGAATATTGTAACCCCCAAATCATCCAAAATTAAACGAAAAATATACGTATTCAAAAAAGCAGATAAAAATTCACTTCACACCTTCCTGAGAGACAATCTCCACTCCTTCCAAATTAACAATGTTGGTGCAGACCAGACGTGGCTTGAATTCAAGGAAGTAGTATCGGCAGCAAAAACAAACGACGGAGCTGATCCCCCATGGTACACAAATCGGGTCAGAACACTGTTGCAGAAACAACGAAAAACATATGCCAAATTTAAACAGACGCAAAATCTCCAAGTTTACGAACTTTTACAGAAGCTCGAAATTTAGCGCGGACTTCAATGTGAGATGCTTATCCCAGATAACCCTGACGTCCTTCTGGAAGGACGACGTCACTCACTGTTGAAATTATTTATTTTTGCAAATAACGCATTGTTTCATCGGACTGTGACGCATTGTTAAATGCAGTAAGCAGAGTCAGTTGCGCGCTGCGACAGTCAGTTTGACGCTGTCGTTCATAGCGAGTGAGAAACCGTGTCTTGAAAATAGGGCCGATTTTACCATGGACAAACTGACTGAACTTGTCATCAATGGGTATGTATATTTTCTTTCATATTGCGTCAATAATTCTGAAACTTGTCATATAATATCTTAAAGAATTAACCTACATTATTTATGTGTTCATATTACGATTGAAAGTTTTAATCAGTTGTAATTTAATAATGTTTTCAACCGTCCTTCCAGAAGGACGTCAGGATAATATGTTGTCATTTTGCATTCACAGAAAACGATGTACACTGATGGAACTTTTGTGTGTGTGTGTTTTTGAGGTTTACGGGCGCTAAACAGCGTGGTCATCAGCGCCCAGACGCATAAAAACAGGAACACATGCAGTGAAGGGACTAAGACGGACAGCGAACAAGGAGAACGGCTAAAAGACACAGACCTGACGCAGTTCCAAATCCTCACATACAGAGGCAGAACAAGAGGAGAAGAAACGCACTGAAAAAGGAAAGGAAACACAAGGAAAAGAGAACAGAAACCGAAGGGAAACAAGGAGGTAATCGTGGCGGACCTCTTACCTAAAACCTGGGTGAGCCAGTCACCCGGTAGCACATTAAAACCCTCTCCCTAAAATCCGAGGCAACAAATTGGACAGGACACAAAACCGTAAGACCTTAACCACAGTCGTTGCGTCGTCTTGCAAAATAGAGGGCAAATCCGGTGGCAAAGAAACCACCGCCCTCTGGTCAGAGAATAGAAGACAGTCAAGTAAAATGTGGCGGACAGTAATCTGGACGCCACAAGCACTGCAGATTGGGGGGTCCTCCCGCCGGAGTAAAAAAACCATGCGTTAAGGGACTGTGCCCGATGCGGAGGCGAGTGAGGAGAACCTCATCCCGCCTGCATGACTGGTAGGACGTACGCCATGGCCGCGTGGTGGCCTTGACCAGACGCAGCTTATTTTCACCGACTGCCAGCCACTCCTCTTCCCATTGGCGCATAACACGAAAACGCAGGAGGGAGGTAACAGCATGGAGGGAGACGCCACATTCAACAACGTGAGGGAGGGAACATGCATCTTTGGCAGCCACATCCGCCAGTTCGTTTCCCCTAATACCCATGTGCCCCGGCACCCAGCAGAAAGAAACCTCCTTCCCCTGCCGTTGCAGGTGGAGTAGGGCACCATGGATGTTCTGGACGACCGTATCCGCTGGGTACAAGTGTTGCATGGTCAGAAGGGCATTCAGGCAGTCATAACAGATGAGAAACTTAAGACTGGGAACACATCTCATCTGCTCCAATGCCCGCAAGTTCGCAAACATTTCGGCATCAAAGATGGTAAACGCCGCAGGAAGCCGTAACTTGACGACTCGATCAGGGAAAACAACAGCACAACCAACTGTTTAGAGCCATCTGTAAATACTGGTACATGGTCGGGATGCGGGTGTAAAATATCGGAAAATAAGGAGGTAAAAACAAACGCAGGAGTGCAGCTCCTCCGGTACTCTGACAAGTCTAAAAGGACGCTGGGCCTCTGGTGCAACCAGGGAGGCAGGCGGGTGAAACCTTGGAGTTGGGGGACCACACGCTCCACACCAAGGGACTCAAGCAAATGCTTAGCACAAATCCCAAATGGTCTCGTTGCCCTGGTACGACTGGAAAAGAGACGTTCCATAGGCGGTCGGGCAACGGTAGGGTACGCAGGGCAGGTAGGACAGGCAAGGAATTGACACATCCGTCGCACCATGAGGAGTTTCCGCCGGATGGCGAGCGGCGGTTCCCCTGCCTCAGCACACAGGCTAGGGATGGGACTGGTACGGAAGGCACCAGTGGCCAGCCTGATACCCTCATGGTGTACTGCGTCAAGGATCTTCAGATACGAAGGCCTCGCTGACCCATACACGGTGCAACCATAGTCAAGACGCGATCGGACGAAAGCCATATAAAAGTGCAGCAGACGCGCCCGATCTGCTGCCCGGGACCGATGGCTCAGACACTTCAAAATATTCAGTGCCCTCAGGGCCCGTAGCTTGAGGTCTTTAAGGTGAGGCAACCACGACAACTTGGAATCAAAAGTGAGGCCCAGGAACCTCACAGTGTCGCTAAAAGGAAGAATGGTGTCCCTCAGACGCAATTCAGGGGAGGTAAAAAGACGTCGAGAAGATTAAAATGAATACACACACATTTGTCTGCAGAAAAGGTAAAACCCGTCTTCGCAGTCCATGCCTCTAATCGCTTTATCGTAAGCTGCAACTGCCGACTAGCAGTGACAAGACTGGAGGAAGAACAGAAAACTGCAAAATCGTCCACAAACGAGGAGCATTGGGCAGGACTCTGGATAGTAGACGTGATACTGTTAATGACGACGGCAAAGAGGGTGACACTTAAAACGCTTCCCTGAGGAACACCATTCTCGTGCACGTACAAATCAGATAGCACATTACCAACCCGATATCGAAAGAGGCGGTGGGAAAGAAAGGACCGAATGAAGATGGGGAGATGGCCACGAAAGCCCCACTGATGGAATTGATTGAGGATAAGGCGGCGCCAAGTAGTGTCATACGCCTTATTAATGTCAAAGAATGCACCTAGACAATGCTGGTTACGTAGGAAGGCCTGCTGGATGGCCGCCGCAAGCAGGGTCAAGTTGTTTATAGTTGAACGACATCTCCGAAAGCCACACTGAGGGTGGCTAAGGAGCTGCCTGGTCTCGAGCAGCCAAACCAGACGACGGTTGACCATGCGTTCCGACGTCTTCCCGACACAGCTCGTCAAAGCAATACTTCGATAACTACTGGGATGCGCTCGGTCCTTCCCCGGTTTGAGGAGGGGAATCAAAATCGCCTCCCTCCACGAGTCAGGGAACGTGCCGGATAACCATATCATATTAAAACAATTCAGGAGAACTTCCTTGGATGGCAGCAACAAGTGCTGCAGCATGCTGTACAGGATTTGATCATCACCTGGCGCAGTATCATGAGCCACAGACAGCGCCGAATCCAGTTCCCACGTTGCGAAGGGGCAGTTGTAGGGTTCAGAATTTGGAGACCGGAAGTCCAAGTGACCCCTCTCGATGCCAGTGCGGTAGCGGCAGAAATCTGGATCACAGTTAATAGTTGCGGTAGATTCCACAAAATGCATGGTCAGTGTCTGGGTAATGTCTCTCGGCGCCGTGAGGAGACATCCCTGATGCAGCAATGCCCTGACAGGTAGTTGGCTGAGTTTCCCGGAAATCCTCCTGATGGCTTCCCATACTTTCGTAGAACTAGTGGAGCGGGAGATGGAGTTCAAGAACTTTTGGACATGTTAGAATCAGAAGATGAGGAAATACCTAATACTGGTGTGAAGGTAACATTACACCCTCCTCTAAATTCAACTAATGACTTAACATATGAAGATTCGGGTGCTGAAGAAAATCCAAGTGTAGATAAATTACCAGCAAGTCAGCTCAATGCTACTGCGCATTGTGATTTGGCCATTTCTACCAAGGTAATGCTGTGAATGCAACAAGGAAACAATCCTTTGCCTCTGATGTTGTTCCAGGACCCTCCAGAAGTACAAAAACAGCAACAATAACAACAACCACTAACAAACCAGCAAGGCTATCGAAGAATAAAGTTCTAAACCTCAAGAAATATAACTCGAAAAGTGGTGAAATAGTTAATCCAACACCTGTGTGGCCTCTAATGTTCACAGTTGCAATGAAGAAAGGGCGAACACCACTTGAATATTTCCAACAGTGTTTTGATAACGAAGTGCTTCAAATGATGGTCACTTACACAAATCAGTACGCAGCCAAGAGAAATAGACTAGGTGATTGTTCAGAAGATGAGATGTTGCTGTTTATTGCAATACTTCTGCTAAGTGGATGTGTAACAGTGTCACGCAGAAAGATGAACTGGAAATCAGATAAAGACAGTCACAACGACCTCGTAACAAATTCCGGGTCCACAGATCGATTTGACTTTATCTTTTCCAATTTGCATGTATGCAACAATGACAATTTAGATAAATCAGACCGTTTTGGGAAAATCCGCCCATTACTGTGTATGCTGAATGATAGATTCAAACAATTTGCACCTCACGTGCGGCATCATTCTGTCGATGTATCGATGGTCCCATACTTTGGAAGTCACAGGTGCAAACAATTTATAAAAGGGAAACCAATCCGATGCGGATTCAAATTTTGGTGTGGAGGCATAAGTGGTGGATATATTATTTGGCTCAAACCGTACCAAGGAGCTGGCACGTGTAGTAAGGATTATGAAACGAAAGGTATGGGGTATGGTGTGGTAATGACTTATGTTGACCAGTTACTTCCACATGTTCCATATCAAATATACTTTGATAACATCTTTACCAGCATTGAACTACTACATGACCTAAAAGAGAAGGGCGTGGAAGCAACAGGAACAATAAGAGGAAACAGAGTTAAGAATTGTACTCTATCATCTGTAGATAAAATGATTAAAGAAAATAGAGGATCATACGAAGTTTGTTCTGGCTCAGCATCTGGGATTTCCATTGTAAGTTGAAATGACAATAACGTTATTACAGTAGCCACCAACTTTGACATAGTGCAACCACTTTGCTCCGTAGGAAGATTTTCCAGGGAACAAAAGAAAAGGATTAGCGTGCCCCAACCTAAGTTATTACACTCCTGCAATACTCATACGGGAGGCATAGATCGAGCTGACCAAAATGTGTCCCTATATAGATGCTCTGTAAGAGGGAAAAAGTGGTATTTCCTGATCATTGCACATTTTATAGACATTGCAGAGCAAAATGCCTGGGATCTTTAAAAGCACAACAAAGAACCCATAGATCATCTGACATTTCATCGTCGAATTGTCACTGCAATTCTTGAAAGTAACAAAAGAGTCACTACCAGCAGAGGACAACCTAGTAAGAGGGCAAAACTAGATTATAGATTTGATGGAAGAGAACATTATGTTGCTGAATTACAAATGGACGAGATAACAAAAAAGAAAAAGCAGCTGAAATGTCAAAGTTGCCACCAAAAACTACTACTATGTGCGCCAAATGTGATGAACCACTTCACGTTTGTTGGTTTTTGTCTTATCATACTAATTTATAAAATATGTGTATAGGCTATTTTCTTTGTTTTTTGTATTTATAAGCTGCTTTAGCCCATAATTCAAATTTATTTATGTATATATGAAAGTATAAAAACCAAAACAAGTTAGTTGTGCAATGTCATATACTTTAAAAACATGTTACCTTATTGTCCTGAAGTCCTTCTAGAAGGACACCCATTTTTGGAAATACTAAATAAAAATAAATACTCAAAATTGTTTTTACTTTCTTCCTTCCAACCTTGTGAATGAATGTAGATAAGACATAATTCAATTTTGAAAAACAAATAATTCAGGACTATCTGGGTCATAATGGTTTCCACAACGAAACTGTGTCTAAACCTGGCACAAAATCCAAAGAGATTCTGGTCGTATGTGAAGTACGCTACCGGCAAGACAATCAATGCCTTCTCTGCGCCGTAACAATGGAGACACTATCGAAGACGTGCTGCCAAAGCAGGGTTACTAAACACAGCCTTCCGAAATTCTTTCACGAAAGAAGACGAAGTAAACATTCCAGAATTCTAATCAAGAACAGGTGCCAACAGGAGTAACATAGAAGTAGACAACCTCGTAGTAGTGAAACAACTTAAATCACTTAATGAAAGCAAGTCTTCTAGTCCAGGCCGTATAGCAATAAGGTTCCTCCCGGAATACACTGATGCAATAGCTCCATATTTGACAATCATATACAACCGTTCGCTCGCCGAAAGATCCGTACCCAAAGCCTGGAAAGTAGCTCAGGTCACACCAATATTCAAGAAAGGTAGTAGGAGTAATCCACTAAATTACAGGCCCATATCGTTAACGTCGATATGCAGCAGGATTTTGGAACATATATTGTGTTCGAACATTATGAATTACCTCGAAGAAAACGGTCTATTGACACAAAGTCAACATGAGTTTAGAAATCATCGTTCTTGTGAAACACACTTAGCTCTTTATTCGCCTGAAGTGTTTAATGCTATTGATAAGGGATTTCAGATCGATTCCGTATTTCTGGATTTCCGGAAGGCTTTTGACACTGTAGCACATACGCGGCTCACAGTGAAAATGCATGCTTATGGAATACTGTCTCAGTTACGTGACTGGTTCATGAATTCCTGTCGAAGTGGTCACAGTTCGTAGTACGTGACAGAAAGTCATCGAGTAAAACAGAAGTGATTTCTGGCGTTCCACAAGGTAGTGTTGTAGGCCCTCTGCTTTTCCTTATCTATATAAACGATTTGAGAGACAATCTGAGCAGCCGTCTTAGGTTTTTTGCAGATGAAGCTGTCCTTTATCGACTAGTAAAGTCATCAGGAGATCAATACAAATTGCAAAACGAATCAGAAAAGATGTCTGTATTATCCGAAAATTGGAAACTGACCATAAATAACGGAAAGTGTGAGGTCATCTACGTGAGTGGAGCACTTTCCCGCAGAAGGCAAAGGTCCCGAGTTCGAGTTTCGGTACAGCACACAGTTTTAATTTGCCAGGAAGTTTCATATCAACACACACTCTGGTGCAGAGTGAAAATCTCATTCTGGATACCTAGGAAATGCAATTACGAACAACTTAAATTTCAAGGATCACATTGAACATGTTGTGGGAAAGGCTAACCAAAGATTGCGTTTTATTGGGAGGACACTTAGAAAATGTAACAGATCTATTAAGGAGAGTGTCTACACTACGCTTGTCAGTCTTCTTTTAGAATACTGCCGCATGGTGTGGGATCCTTGCCACATAGGATTGCGGAGTACATCGAAGAATTTCAGAGAACGGCAGCACATTTTGTATTATTGCGAAACAGGGGAGGAAGTGTCACTGAAATGATACAGGATTTGGTATGGACATTATTAAAATGAAGGCATTTTTCGTTGCGGAGGAGTCCTCTCGTGGAATTCCAATCACCAACTTTCTCCTCCGAATGCGAAAATACTTTGTTGACGCCGACCTACATAGGGAGAAACGATCACCATGATAAAATAAGGGAAATCAGAGCTCGCACGGAAAGATATAGGTGTTCGATCTTTCCGCGCGCAAGACGAGATTGGAATAATAGAGAATTGCGAAGGTGGTATGATGAAACCTGTGCTAGGCACTTAACTGTGATTTGCAGTTTGTAGATTATCCATGTAGGTGGAGATGTAGATGTACCTGCAATACTTAATTAACACTGATTGATTTTAATCGTTTTTAACACCTGTCTACGTTTTGGTATGATTAAGAATGTACCCAGAACATTAGATATAGGAGAAAATTATGTTTTCTAAAACTACACCAAAGTCAACTGAAATGTCATTGTAATAGAGCGTGAGTAGTACACGTTTTCACAATTCCAAGCGCTCAGTAACTACAGATGGAAATTGTTACAATGCCAGTTGCATATTTTGTGGCTAGTATTTTCAAAAAATTGATAAGAAGTCGTACAAAGCTTAATCTTTTTTGTTTTTGTTAATAAAATCATCAGTTGCTCTTTCTCCCTTAATGCTCCGATATGCTAATTCTCTTATGATTTTCTTGATACTTGTTTGAGTTTGTTGCGACAATGTGGCTCCATGATGCATCTTGCCACATTAACTACAATATGTATGTAATATTTATTTTTGAAATACAGGGTGCGGCAGTCAAACCTGCATTTATTATTAGTTCGCGGAGGCGTTGGAAGCGATAACTATATAGCAGCTCAGCGCCCCCCCCCCCTCTCCCCCCACCCCTCCCCGAGCAAAGTATACGACGAAAGATCTCATAACGTTGGTGATCTCAAAGCAATAATCCGGCTGGAAATCGGGAGAATTCCTCAAGTCATGCTCCATCGTGTGATGGGCAGCTTGGTAAATCGCCTGCGAGAATGCCGTGATCGAGAAAGACGCCATCTTGCTGATGTTATTTTGAAACAATGAAAAAAAGTGTTGATGTTTCTTAAATGCTTTTGAATGTAGTATAATCTTGTACGAATAAAATTTTGATATCTGCATCCGTGATTATTTTACACTTCTTGAAAAATGCAGGTTTGACCGTAGCACTCTGTAGAAGTTCTACACAAAGCTTCGTTTTATTTTATTTATCTTTCCTTCTTTGGGACTAATTCTGGAGTCGCGACTCCGTTCTCGAGCAATCATTCCTGCTATCAGCCAAGCAGTCATACTGGATGCGGTATCACCAGTGGTCATAGCCAACTAAAACTGTGTGAGAATGTAATACACATACTAAGCAATTATTAGTGTTGTTTCTCGTATACTTCCTCCAGATGTCCATAAAATTTCTTCTCGTATTTCGACATTTGGAGCATGTGATACAAATCACATACAACACAAGTAGGTAAAGAATTCAACGCAGATTAGCTCAAATACGAGTAATTGAGGTTAATGCACAAGAAACAACACACATACACTGCCTGATCAAAAGCATGAGAACAATCCTATGTAATGCGGAACTGACCATATAATGTCGCGAGAGTGAGACCCACAGTATAAACGGGGACGGAGAATATTGTGTTGTCAAGAGAGAGGCAGTAACAGCATAATGGGTTGGTGTGGGGAGCGTTGTTACGTCGAACGTGGACTAGCCACTGGGTGTCGCCTGAGTAAGAAACTCAACAAAGACATTGCAACCCTTCTTAAGCGCCCAAGATCTACTGCTGGTGATGTGTTTGTGCAGTGGAGTCGCGAAGGAACAGCCACACCTAAGCCAAGACGAGACAGACCTCACGTACTGACGGAAAGGGAGTATCGAACAGTGCACGGGGTGGTTCCAAAAATCGCACGAAATCAGTGAAAGCAATAACTTATCAGTTCCAAAGTGGTACCAATGACTGTGAGAAGAGTGTTTAAAAAATGGGGTACAAGCCAAACATTTCTGTTCCCAATGCTAAACTACATTTGAAGTTGTGAAAAGGTCGCGCCACTGGACAGTGGACGACTGGAGACGAGTGACTTGGGGTCATGAATCACTACGTTCTGTGGCAATTCGATGGAAGGGTTTAGGTTTGGCTAGTGCTTAGAGAACGTTGCGTGCCATCCTGTGTCGTGCCAACAGTGAAACATGGAGGAGGTGGTGTTATGGTAGAGGGTAGTTTTCGTGGTTAGGCTGTGACTTCCACCCTTCCCCCCCCTTCCCCCCTCCCCGTCTCCACCCTGACTGCGTTTAAGAAAACGCTACATATTCAAGGGAATGAATAGACTTTACAGCATTGTGTACTGTGTGCATAGTTCGGAGGCGATGATTGACATTAGCTTGATAATGCTCCTTGTGAAAAAGTAACACAGTTGAGGCAAAGGTTTGTGGACAGTAACATCCCTGAAATGGACTGGCTTGCCCAGAGTGCAAACCTGAACCCAGTGCAACATCTTTGGGATGAGTTTGAAAGTCCAGATTCCAGCGTTCACCATTACTATCATCTCCGGCATCGGCTCTTGAGGAAGAATGGGTTGCCATTCGTTCACATACGTTCAGATGCTTCATTGAAAGTATTCTCAGTAGAGTTCAAACCATTATAAAGGCGACGAGTAAGCACACTCCATGTTAATGTCAATTAATAGATGTCCGGGTACCTTTGATCGGATAGTGTATGTGTTTCCATACGTGACTGAAAATACAACAGAGCTATATATGAGAACTTGGAAATCATTAGGACTTCAGAAGAGGACTTTATCTCTAAATTATTATGGTGCGTTGCGAAACTCGTACTCTGAACTTCCGTGTGCCACAATGTTCGTATTTGAAGTGGAACAGCTATATAGGTTTATCATATTTACAGCGTTGGGCTATATCTTATTTCTACATGTCCGTTTGAAAGAAGTGGCAGGAGCTACTTTTTCGTTCTAGGCTTCTCGCATCTTTAAGCCAAGTTTCCACTAACGAACGAGGCTGCTTGTCCGAACTTCTGTAAAAATCGTTGCTGGAGTGTTACAGTCACCGATATCGATGGAAACAGAACAACATTCTTTGAAGTAAGTGTATATTTTTCATTTCATGGTATGAACTGCGTCGCCAGGATTTTTTCTTCATGTGGAGAATAGTCTTAAACTTCTAGATGCTCCACGATTTCCTTAAGTAAGAGGGAATAAATGCCTTACCGCTGAGGAGTAAAACATCAGTTCATAAAATATTATAAAATAATGGATCATTATCATCTCGCTCATAAAACTTTAGCATGGCTGCCCCGTTACAATTATGACGTCAACCAAATCACTTTTGAAGACATCAGATCTGAAGCCGATTTGAACGTATTGCATAGGGTTGTTCGATACAGAACACCTTGCTGTACACAATGAGCTGCCCTTCAAAAGTTTTTGTCAGACAGGTAGTTAGGCTTACAGCCCATCATCTGCGGTACATACTGTCCACATCTACCTTATACCACGTGTCTGTGAAGTATAGAATCTATGTGATGTTTGAAACTGACGTGGATCTCTGCGACAGATAGATCGGCGTATATACTTTTCAGGTGTTGAGTTTTACAGGCAGTATGAAGGCGAGCATTATGCTGTTGGAACAACTCAACGCCTTCTTGTTGCAAGACGGGCAAAGAACGGGTCTAAGAAATTTTGCACGTGCTGAGCGCTGGTTAGCGTCCCCTCCAGAAACACCAGAGGTGAACGAGTTGTAGTTCATGCACCCCAGACAATGAGGCCTCTAGTTTCGCACTTTGCGATAAAGTACTCACCAGGTCTATGACGTACATGCAAATGACCACGACCTGCATGCATGATTCATCGCTGAAGAGCACGGCGCGCCATTCCACCTTCCAAGTGATGCTCTGACGGCACCAGTCGAGCCATGCACTTCGATGCTGTGGCGTGAGTGGAAGACGGGCTAAAATTGTGCGTGCCCATAGTACCACTGCTACACTACTGGCCATTAAAATTGCTACACCACGAGAGAATGACGCGCTACGGACGCGATATGTAACCGACAGGAAGAAGATGCTGTGATATGCAAATGATCAGCTTTTCAGAGCATTCACACAAGGTTGGCGCCGGTGGCGACACCTACAACGCGCTCACATGACGAAAGTTCCCAACCGATTTCTCATACACAAACAGCAGTAGACCGGCGTTGCCTGGTGAAACGTTGTTGTGATGCCTCGTGTAAGGAGAGAAATGCGTACCATCACGTTTCCGACTTTGATAAAGGTCAGATTGTAGCCTATCGCGATTGCGGTTTATCGTATCACGACATTGCTGCTCGCGTTGGTCGAGATCCAATGACTGTTAGCAGAATATGGAATCGGTGGGTTCAGGAAGGTAATACGGAACGCCGTGCTGGATCCCAACGGCCTCCTATCACTAGCAGTTGAGATGACAGGCATTTTATCCGCATGGCTCTAACGGATCGTGCAGCCACGTCTCGATCCCTGAGTCAACAGATGGGGACGTTTGGAAGACAACAACCATCTGCACGAACAGTTCGACGACGTTTGCAGCAGCATGGACTATCAGCTCTCGGAGACCATGGCTGCGGTTACGCTTGACGCTGCATCATAGACAGGAGCGCCTGCGATGGTGTACTCAACGACGAACCTGGGTGCACGAATGGCAAAACGTCATTTTTGCGGATGAATATTGGTTCTGTTTACAGCATCATGATGGTCGCATCCGTGTTTGGCGACATCGTGGTGAACGCACATTGGAAGCGTGTATTCGTCATCGCCATACTGGCGTATCACCCGGCGTGATGGTATGGGATGCCATTGGTTAGACGTCTCGGTCACCTCTTGTTCGCATTGACGGCACTTTGAACAGTGGACGTTACGTTTCAGATGTGTTACGACCCGTGGCTCTACCCTTCATTCGATCCCTGCGTAACCATACATTTTAGCAGGATCATGCACGGTCGCATGCTGCAGGTCCCGTACGGGCCTTTCTGGATACAGAAAATGTTCGACAGCTGCCCTGACCAGCACATTTTCCAGATCTCTCACCAATTGAAAACGTCTGGTCAATGGTGGCCGAGCAACTGGCTCGTCACAATACGGCAGTCACTACTCTTGATGAAGTGTAGTATCGTGTTGAAGCTGCATGGGCAGCTGTACGTGTACATGCCATCCAAGCTCTGTTTGACTCAATGCCCAGGCGTATCAAGGCCGTTATTACGGCCAGAGGTGGTTGTTCTGGGTACTGATTTCTCAAGATCTATGCACCCAAATTGCGTGAAAATGTAATCACATGCCAGTTCTAGTATAATATATTTGTCCAATGAATACCCGTTTATCATCTGCATTTCTTCTTAGTGTAGCAATTTTAATGGCCAGTAGTGTAGTAAGCAATTCGCAACAGTTCGTCTTGGTACATCTGAGCTCAGAAGCCCTCTTAACTCTGCTGTAGCAATTACGGTCTGCCAGAGTTGCCCTTACTGTACGACGTCAGTGGCTGGTGCCTATACTGCGTGGGCGTCAAGAACATCGTCTATGGTGGTGAAAATGTTTACATGAACACTGATACCAGCGTCATTGCACAACTGGAACAGCACATTCAACATGTGTGGAAGTTCTCCGAAAGGGCCAACCCACCACTCGGAAGGGCACAATTTGACCCCTTTCAAACTCTCTCAGTTGGTTGTAGAAAGCTATTGCATGGTTGCCTACTTGCTTCACAAGTCTGCACCACACTGAGCCTTCTGGCTGTGAACATTCCCTTTTAATGAGTAGACACACATGGCGCTCTAGTAGCTATGTCACGATGCTAGCCGTCGGCGGACGACGTTGAAACCATTGTCATACATCTACTATCCCCCAGGTGGCAAACGCCGTCATCGGATCAAAATCGACGTCGTCTTTCTAGGTGCACTAATTTTGTTTTCGGTATTGCAGTTTCCAGTTGCCAACACTGGAGACACAAGCTCTCCTCTCAATTTCATCCGTGTACCTGGATTTTATGAAAGAAGTAGCTTGTCACATGGAATTAGTATAAAACAGTAATAAACAGAGGATTCATACTAACACCATAGTACTGTGATGGTAGATAAAGGTGAAGTTCCATGTTCTGACACGGAACAGGTCAATTTACCCTACAAACCGCCGTGTCATCCCTGCCAGTGGCATCATTGGATGCAGTATGGAGGAGGTGTGTTCAGCACACTGCTCTCCTGGTCGTTGTCGGATTTCTTAACGTTGAGACTCCTGTTTATCAGTCTAGCAAATCGTTAGTCGGTCTCACAAGGCTGAGTGAAGCTGTACCAGTCCTACCATAAACAATAATTCCCTGGCAGTACCGGGAATAGAGCCCAGGTCCTCTACATCTCAGTCAGCCACGCTGACCATTTTTTTTAACTGGTCGTTTATCCGCCTCTTTTCCTTCATTTGATTCGCCTCTGTTCTGGGCATTTGGTTTGGGCGGACTCACACGACACCCCTTCAAATTTCTCGGTGAATACGTCACGCAGTTTTTATTACAGACAGCTAGCTGCCCGAACAGGCATGCCATGACAATGTGATCGTACGGTCTTTCGACACTCCAGCCTGTTGTTTGGCTGGACTGAGAAAGGGAGGGGTGTAGGCCAGATGGAAGAGATAAAGTCAGGAACAGAGTAACAGGTCACAAGTATTGTGAAGCCAAGTGATAGCCTAAGCCTGGTGGCAGAGGACGTAGGGAAAATGTGCAAAGTTTTTGGCAAAGAGGAGCAGGTTATTTCAGTAGGTAGAAAAGGGAACAGCCTGGCTAAGGACAATTATTACAGTATTAGGGGTGACCTGGATGAAACACTAGTATCAACTAAACACACATACGTGAGTTATGTGGAGGTCCTGCTACGCCGTGACCAGTCCTGGATTCACAACGCTGTGAGCCACATGAACGCTGAGTTGAGCGGGCTACTGCTGACTGAAATGAAATCTCATACGAGTGTGCTGTCTGTTGCTAGAACTGGGAGATGAGGTATACTAGACACAGCCTACACCTTAGTAGGAGAGGGAAAGATAGGATTGCTGAGCTTCTTGTAGATAAATACAGGGGAGGGGGCGCTACCACCACACAATGCAAGATATCTGTGTTTACTGGTGTCAGAGAGGTATCCCTTTTAGCTTATAATCAGGATTCTGGCACCATATTTTGAAATATCAGAGGATTGAGTAATAAGATAGTAGAGCTTCTTGTCTGTTTGAAAAATTTAGGGAGCTCTGAAAAGATAGATACCCTGTGGCTATGTGAGCACCGTGTAATCGAGGTTTAGATGTTACATATGAAAGCTTGCGCTTTAGCAGCTTACTCACGCAGAACTAATTTGGGAAAGGAGGTTGTTACATTTATTATTGCAGAACACAAGTTCAAAATCATTGAGACAAGCAGATTTTGTGATGATCAGCACATATAAGCGTGTGCTTGAGAACTGATTCTGAAAAATGGTCCACTGTTAATTTTAACTGTATATGGATTCCCACTGGGAAATTTCGAACTGTTTACAAGGAATTTGGATTCCTTGCTGTGTATCCGTCAAACAGTAGTTAACAGTAGTTAACAGTCTGAGGTGATTTCAGTGTAAATTTTCTAATGGATTCTGAGAAAATAAATGGTATGGAAAACTTATTTTCATCCTACAATTTTATCTCAATAATTAACTTTCCAACACAGGTAGCTAAAGATAGTAGAACCCCAATTGATAATGTGTTCTTTGGTGAAGCTCAAAGTAAGAAAATAACTGTTTACCCAGTAACAAATGCTCTCTTTGATCATGATACACAGTTAGTGAGATTAAATAACATATTTCCTTAAATATAAGTGGAAATCAGTTAGAATAATTAATGATTCCAGGACAAATATTTTTAAGAGTAGTTTACAAGAGATGAACTGGGATGAAATTTATAATGAACCAAATGCTTACATGAAATTTAATCTATTCCATGATAAATTCATATCATTACTTGAAAATATCATTCTGCATAAGCTAATCAGAAAGGTCATTAAACAGCTATGCAAAAATCACGGATCACTAGATGGATTTAAGTATCTTGTGAAAGGAAAAGGGAAACGTAACTGTTGACTAGAACAAGCAGAGATCTCGCAGTAGTTGTACGCTACAAAAAGAACTCAAAATTACTAAGAAAGGTCATAAAAATCGAGAACATGCACATAATGTCAGATATCAGTAATATGGACAACAAGCTATATGGCATTTGGTGAAACAAGAGACAGGACAACCAACTACAGAAGAGGATAACACCCTTATTGAACTGAATGGAAGGGCGATAAATGATGAGTCACAATAGCAAATATATTTAGTATTAATTTCTTAAATATAGCAGAAAGTATAGGGACAAACAGTTCAAGAGAAACTTGCGGAAGTATGTTGAAAAAATAACTCTGAATTCATCACCAACTTCTCCTTCTGAAATTATTAAAATTATACGTTCTCTCGAAAATAATAGCTCATCTGGTCTTCATGACATTTTCGATAGAGTACTAAAGATTTGTTCACATATAATAAGCTCACTCTTATCTGAAATATGTAATAGATCGCAAACTCAAGGAATTTCTCCACAGAGACTGAAATATACTGTTGTTAAACCCCTCTTTAAGACAGGCGATAGGAAAGATGTCAATAGCTACCTACCTGTTTCACTGCTTATATCATTTCACAATTTTTTTGAGAAGTTGATGCAACAATCATATCCTCAGAAAATCACAATTTATGTTTCAGAAGAGTTGCTCTACTGAGAACGCCATTTACAAGTTCACTCACCATATTTTACAAACTTTAAATAATAAAATAGCACAACGAGGTATTTTCTGCGTCCTATCTAAGGCATCTGACTGTATGAATCATGGTGTTCCCCTTGATAAATTGAAGTTTTTTTGGACTGATGCCTTAGCCAACGAATAAACAATGTCGTATCTAACCAAAAGAATGCAGAAAGTTGTACTAAGTAAGTCAAGAGATATAGTCCGAGGACATAGTTCTGACTAGGGAGAAATCACATGTGGGCTTCCCCAAGGCTCAATCTTAGGCCCAATTTGATTCCTCACTATGTAAACTATCTTCTGTCTAGTATACAACAAACAGAATTCTCTTTTTTGGAGATGTCGCTTGTAGTGTAATCAGTCTAAACTTACAGAAGAATGTTCTTAAAAGTATCACTGAGTGGTTCTCTGCTAATTGTCTCACCCTCAGTTTTCAAAAAGGACACAATATATTCAGTTCCGCACGTCTAGACATACTACACCAATGATAAATGTAACAAATGGCAAGGAAGTGCTAAGTAGGGAGGAAACTTTCAAAATTTTTGGTGCCCATATTGATGAGAATTTAAACTGGAAAAACAGCGTTTTGTATCTCCTAAACCAATTTAACGCTTTTCTCAGCCATGTTTACGCTAAGAATCATTGCAACTCTTGGGGAGAGACAAATAAATATATCGACATATTTTGCATATTTTCATTCTATAATGTCATATGGGATAATGTTCTAGGGTAACCCATCTTTAAGAAATAAAGTCCTCATTGCTGAAAAACGTGCTTAGAATAACATGTTGTGCTCCCTCACGGTTATCTTGTGACATTTGTTTAAGGAGTACGGCATTCTGACTACTGCTTCACAGTATATTTATTCCCTCATGCAGTTGGCTGTAAATAAACCACTACAGTTCGAAAGTAAAATGATGTACATAATTACAATACCAGAAGGAAAAAGACATTCATTACTACATATTAAGGTTGTCCTTAGCACAAAATGGTGTGCATAATGCTGAAACAAAAATTTCTGATCACTTACGCAGTGATGTAAAATATCTGACAAACAGCAAAGTAAAATTTGAAAACAAACTGAAGTTTCTCCATGAAAACTCCTTTTATTCTGTAGAAGATATTCTGTTATATGTGTAAAAGGTGGTGACGATTTACTATGTCACATCCGTATTAAAAAAAAAAGAAAAAATCCTTAAAATGTCTATTTACAAATTAATTATCTATTTGAGAGGTGAATGTAAACTGACTCGTTCCACAACTTCACGATTTATTGTGAAAAATGATCCATAGAACATCACACTAACAAAATTAAGAACATTCTGTACAGCTTAACTTGCAGTAAGAATTAACGAGGATATTTGGCATTCTACACATGGAGAGAGCACTTCCGTAAGTGAAAGTTATGTAATCTGCTATATAAATATCCATGTACCAACAGCCGATCGAAAGGTGTATGTGTGTAATGTTACACTTAAGCAATCCTTAAGCCATATTAGTCACTTGAAAAAAGCATTATATTGTTATTTCAGACTGTAAGCCAAAAACGAGAGAGTGAAAGTCGGCAGCAGAAAATATGGTCTGAACAGCGGGAAATACTATAAGATAAACGTTCCTAAAATAGTCTGCGTTATTTATGTTTTTTTATAGAAAGAATTAGTGAGGAAACTCCGACGATTATCTGCAGCCGTTTCTGCGAGACGTGACCTTTGTTCGATAAGCCGTCTCAAAGGCAAGTAAGGGAAGAAGAAAGGAAAGCTGGAAGAAAAATGCATGCTACGCCAGTAATAGCGCATTATATCTCTTAAGTCAATTACTTACAAAAACTCTATTGTTACTTGTAGATAAAGAAGTGCGTATTCGATTGAGAGGAAAGTAGCAGCTACTTTCTTTCGAACAACTGAGCACGTACCTCAGAAAAATAAAAAGCACACGTGGTAGATACTCCTCGAAAGTATGGCAGCTGAGTCCGAGATAAATGAGATACTCGTATATTGCAAATAACTGAAAGTACAACGTTATGGAACAATAGAATTTGTTTCACAAAATTTAAAGATCATATTTTACACTACCTGATTACCATAATAAGAGAGCAGCCCTCTGTCGTCCTATGTCCCGTCATTGTTTCCTCTTTTCCAGCTGCATTCTCGCCCCTATCTGATAACTGCATTCAAACAACGAGAGGTAGTCAACGTTTTAAATCACTCCGAAAAAGTCAATCTGTGACTATCACACGCTAACTTGTTAAAAGGCCTACCAAGGTTTATTAGCTCCCACGCACTTGGTTTTACTTACTATCTAGATAAGTTGCAGGCACGGTTTCAAAACATAGGCAACATGTAAACACGTGCTGAGGCTCAATGCACGCCTTCGGGTCTGCGGCATCGACTGCCTGCTTCCGAAGCCCGACTGCAGGTCACTTTATTTCCTGCTAGTGCGCGTCCAGCGACCGGCTTTGTCTCCAGGATACTGAACAGTTTAATGTATCGTCGCTGTTCCAGTGGCCCATGGCGTCACTATAAATTGACAATAAAATCCGAACAGTTTAACTTCCTTTGTTTAGCTCCCTTTACGTAGTAATGACGTTAGTATTTATATGTCTGTTTGCTCAACGCTTCGTCCACCGTTTACTGTCTTTTGTTAATCATTTTATACGGTTTTATAATGTCTAATGCATACATACACTTCAAATGTTGCAGAATTTATTACAGTTATGCTAGAGCTCCCACTTTTTATACACCCATGCTCAATGCCTTTCGTGTCAGCAGTGGGTCCACCCCGTTAGCTTAGTGGTCAGCGCGGCAGAATGCCATGCAAAGGGGCCCGGGTTCGATTCTCGGCTGGATTGGAAACTTTCTCCGCTCGGGTACTGGGTGTTGTGCTGTCTTCATCATCATATCCTCCTCACCGACACACAAGTCAACTAGAAAGACTTGCGCCAGGCGACCTGTCTACCCCACGGGATGCCCTAGCTACACGACATTTCATTTCATGTCACCAATATGTTGGTTGACTTTCGTCGCACTTATTATGTACGTATCGTGATTTGATAACTATTTGGAACTCATAGAACTATCATATATTTTTAGCGATGTCGCTCAATTTTATTGATTTTCTAGCAAAGGTATGTCGTGGCTCTTAAGCTTAACTATGTTGTATTTGTTTTAATTAACCTGTTTTACTTCTGCTGTACATTTGTTTTTTAAGTGCTTGCCTTCTGTATGTATTTTTTCCTTTATAGGACACTGCCATCCGATTATTATTTTGACGTTGGCTTACCAATGGTTCGAATCCGTTTCACTTCTGCAGATGACGGCTTAAACCAGCGGTCGTCAAACTTTGTCGTTTGAAGTACCAATATGGACGTTCTGGGGCGGCACCCCGGGCCACATGATATGTACCGATCTTGTTATTAATTGGTAACCTACGTAAATAAGTAAAGTTAATACGTAACGGGCATGGTAAGTTGACCGCCGGACTCGAAATACTGATCGTTAAAAGTCGGCACCATTCGGAACATTACGTGTGGGCTGTTCTCTGTTTCAGATTGCTGTCACCTTCAGCGACCGCAAAGTTGTGACTCTGTAATTGCTTGACGAAGTGTTGTTTGACTGAGCAGATGATTAATCAATAAATAAAGGTAGTTGTACATGCATTTAAAATCATTATGCAGAAGGAGAAACGATCCGAACGTCATTTTTCTTCTCTCTGCGTTGTGTTACAAAAGCCTTAATTCATTAATTAATTAACGTTACTTGCTGCAAATAAGTACCACTCTTGAAAGTGACTGTCCCTGTAATGCTCATTTCAAGAATCCATGTTACTTCCGGGTCAAAATTTATACCATGGCAGTTAGTCGATACGAATCGCACAACCCCATGAATTGCCAGTAGCGGAAAATAAACTGAAAGTTTGATGTTAAACTTAAACTCCTGTTTCTAAATCTTGATTTGGTATCTGAAAAATTTGTAAAACTCATCTTGACATCTAAATACATAAATCTCAGTCCAGGGTATAACAGAACCATGTGAAAATTTAATTTTGAACGGAAATACGTGGAACTCAGACTACACGATGTCAAATCCACGCTAGTCGGTACAGAAAATAATTCGTCTGCTAGAAAGTAATCCGTTTACACTGAAATTTACGTATGCTGTATGACTGCGAAACAAATGACTCATATTACAATGTTGTTCCTGACCAATGCTAATCTTAGTCTTGAAACAATCACTGTATCAGAACAAATATTGTAATTACACAGCAAATAGATTCACAAGATTGCACTTTACTGAAATATTTTAATGGTATGAAGCCTCTGAACCGATATGATACTATTTTCACAAGAACATTCTGACAATCACTGTGCCCTGCAATGGACATGAACTTTGATGGTAATTAAATTTATTGAAACACCAGTGCGCACGGAACGCTCGTTTGGTCTGCAACCTGTCACTCTTAGGATTATTGGTCTGATTGTTCAAAAACAAATTTCATTTGCCATACTTGTGATGTGCAGTGCAAGGCGTTGTCATACCAGTTTTCATAAAAATGTTTCTCAGTATACAACTTGCGATGAGCAGTGCGGGTATGCAAACACAGTCATGAAAATAGATGAAAATGAGGAACTAATCTTAGCGACTGATAAATAAGAAGAAGTCTCCAAGTTTAACTATGCTTCATAAAGCCACGACAACAATACGCACTTTTTATAAGATTCTCACACCTAGACAAGTTAGCAAAATATTTCTTAATAACTTTCTTGTGTATAATTGCCTTCCTTGACACATATTTCAACAATCAGACAAGTCCATGTGCGTCACTAGAAAATTTCTACAGCAAACTTTAATCTAATAATAAGAAACTACATAGTTACAAATATATTGGATTACCTTAACAGCCAGTTTTATCATTCTTTCACTAATATAGTCTCATCAATAAATTCCCTTAAAACATATTTTTAGAAAAGCCATTTTTAAATAATGCTGCATCTGCTACGAGGCAGGTCAGCTTTCACCGTTTTCAAACCAAGTACATTGCCAGACCGTCCAACACACACTTCCTGCTACTCTCTTCAAAAGAATTAACCTCTCTGGCTAACATCTGTGGTCTCAAAAACAGACTTACAAAGAATATGATTATATCGATACTACAAAGATGTTGTACACTCATAAAATTCGCAACTTCCTTTAGAATTAGGGCCAAAACTTCTTGAAAATAGACAAGCAAACAGAAAAGTTACCTTTCATCACCCCTCCTCTATTAAACAAGAATTTTGCAGAGTGGTTTCTGCTGAAACAATAGGACGAGGCACTCAAAAAATTCTCCGAAATAGTCAGTCACAAAATAATGGTAGAATATGCATGATTATAAATATATGAGGTGGGTGACAATGTATACAAAATATCAGTAAACGGATAGAAAGTGTACAAATATGGTACAAAGCGGAAATACAAGTAACAGAACAAACAAGTGTACAAAGTACACACAAACAAATGTACGAAGTTTCCAGCAATAAGTTATTTTACATATTTGTCATGATGCAAGAGATATGGCATATGGTATAAATAAATACAGTTTTACAATAAGGTACCAAGCATTACAAAGTCATTACAATTAGCTGTACAAACGTTTAAAAGGAATGCAAAAGGTCAAGTAAGAATTCGCGTCAGTTCATAAGAAGTAAGAAAGATACACACTTTTCATGCGACATGGTAGAAAACTTTTCACAGCAGTTCCAATTGTCTGTTCGAATGTTTAAGAAAATCTTATGAAGACAAGTGAATATTCTTGTCAGTTCAAATAAAGCAATAAAGGTACACACATTTACAGTATGGTACAAAGATGCTTATAATTATCTGTTCAGAACTATTGAGAAAACGTATAACGACAACGACATTCCAGAGAAGGAAAAAAATTCACAGCAAAGTGTCACAGGCATCACTGTTTTGTCACACACACGTTTATAAGAGTTGCACCAACATTGTGGTATGAACACATTGAACGGTTACCTTCTCCGTTGTTTTCTTTTTTCTCCCTCTCCCAATTTATGTTAGACCGTGCCGCTTGGATGTGTGCCAAGCCATCTCATATGCACGCTGCTTACCTGCTTGGTTCAATGCTCGGAAGGATTCATTGAAAGGGGACCGGCCCGAAGTTAGTATTTGATTGATAGGTGATTATTTCATTAAGATTTCGCAACGGATAACACGGGGGAGGGCTCAAGCAACCAATTGGGCAAGTAACTAATTATCACGCTCTAACATTATCTATATTCTCTATCTTTGTTAATTTTCATTCCCGCCAGATTATCATGACTTCAGTTTAGTACTAACATTGTTCTCCACACGGGATGGGCGTGTTATGGTAAGTCACTGAAGCCATGAAATTAAATTCATATGATATATTTATTATTTACCCAGAAACTTTACAAATGTTATAACCATTTCTTTTACTTGCTACTTTAGTGATCTCATAATTGCAGCTAATAAAGCAAAGACGAATAAATTCTATCTTATCTAGCACTGAAGGTGCCCATATTATGAGAAGTCTATTCAACACTCTCTCGCACTGAAGGCGCTTATACTATCAGAAATCTGGTCTCGTTTATAATATTGTGCACTAGTAAAGGGGAGCGATCTACGTTGCTGCATCTGTAGTCCATCTGCTTCGACAGTGATGTTGTTATTGGTCCGAATAATTATAAATTAATGAACCGCGCTTCGGTTCCTTAATGGTCACTCTCTCCATTACTACTCAGCACCGTTCCCTGAGTCAAAATTGTAGCAAAGATTCTTGGAAAACGGGGGGGGGGGGGGGGGGGGGGGGGGGGAGTGGAGGTGGAGGGGGGGACAAAGCAAACACATACATCTGTCGTGTACACAAAAAAAATGACTTTAAAATATTTAAAAATAAAAAATTGGCACATGCAAATTAACAATTTGCGGCACACGCAAGCATCCTCACCTTAACTTTTTCCAAGAGCGAACTGGTAGCTCGCCAGCGGTGCAATTCGACATCAGTGGGTGATCGACACCAACGACTGTTTTTTTTTAACTCAACCCACAGTTCACCTTTGATTTCAATCTGTACATTTATTCACATGGACGACCTATTATTTACCAATTAGTTTGAACATGGAGCCTGCGCCACGTGCCACAGCAATGCCTCTGCGACGTGCATGGCGTCGTCGCTGGCGGCGCAGTGTACCTGTGTATCGCAGTTTGAAGGCGATTGATATTGACTTGGCTGGGCAGTTTAATAAACAGCAATTGATTGGAGGTCCAAATGTTTTTCGTGGACTCCATCTGAACTTTACCTGTGATGTACAAGCAGTGTTTGGAGGTAGTACCTGGCTGACACTAGCTGTAGTATGGGGCAATCAAGCAGATAATGGTCGCCTTGAAGCATTTCCAGATGCTAACATTTTGGCTTGGAAGACATGGAGTATTGCTGAGACCACAGGACTGTTGGGTAAACAGCCTTATGGTACTCTTGTTCCAAGCATGCCATTTGTTTTGACTACGAGAAGGAAGTGCGCTAACTCAAAGTTAATTAACCGAAAGCAACAAACATAGAGGGATTAAGGAAAGGAAGTGCGTATATGTAATTATGAACTAAATAAACATGTAGTCCATTTCTTCACTCGAGTTATAACATTACTTAAATTTGGAAAAATAATGGAAGTATCTCAGACATCTATAGTATTCATTACAATGCGACGGAACAAGCTAATTATAAGGAGATGGAACAAGCTGCTCCCTCTCAGCATTCCTGGGGTTGACTCAGGGAGCGTAGTAATTTGCCTTCAATTCCACTGACACTCACTGGGCTCCAAGTAAGTCTCCCAGGAAGACTCAGGGAGGATGAAGTGTCTTGTCCCAACCTCCACTGACAACTCAGAATTTGAAGAGCTATAATCATTGAGCTAGAATTGCCGTAATAAGCAGTGTTTCCATTGGTCCATCTTTCGTAAGCTGAGATGTGGTATTACACTCAACTTAGTATCACTCGCATGAAGCTATCCAGCATAATCTTTCATTAAACTTTGTATGTGCATGTTAGCCAAGATCACCTCCCATGTGTGTCCAGAATACATGAAACAAATTCACAAAGGAATTAGATAACAAGTTACATCCATCTTAATACCATCATGAATTGTCCTGAAAAACATATAATGCCATATAAATGCGCCTGATTCAAAATTGTTATCTAATATGTATAATACCATCATGAATTGTCCTGAAAAACATATAATGCCATATAAATGCGCCTTATTCAAAATTGTTATCTAATATGTATAATAAAAATGATTATCTTATACCCCAGTCTCATACGAATCGTACAAAAGACCTGTAAGCAAGATTCTGATGTCATTTTAACCACATTGGTTAAACAAGTGTACAACTGATCATCAGACTGGTATTAAAGGTCGATGTTGAATATATGTCTCCATTTTTAAAGTGCCTCACATACATGAAAAGGCTTGGATCCAGTTTCTTAAGTTACATACATTTATCTATCTGGCCAGAAAGGTAACTACCACATGTCTCATGGACAATGACATGAGGAATAAGAATGTGATCACCAAAAAATCCAATTATTGTATCAACATTCCTACAGTAGAACACTTTATTAGAGTACAATTAATGTCAGTCGTGGATCAGTCAACATCTTATACTACTGGAGCAAAACATCTTTTATGTAACGCCATCGTAGGATTTGTCAAATTCATTGGTATCATTATAACTAGAAAACCATCGTCATTTTTGGTGATAGAAGAGTAACATGTTAATTATATTTTCATTACCAAGCTGCTAGTTCCTGAAAAGATGACAACCACAAAGTAGCTCTATTATCTGTTGAGTGAATTCCCCATGAAGACATTCATAAGGAGCACAGTTGTGACAAAAAAAAAGTTCATGTTAAATGTAGTTTGGTTCTTATTTCCACTGCTACACAGGATGCCTGCAAAGTTAATATTAGACCACATATAATATCATTACTGAGGCAAAAATCTTCCTTTACCGCTCACTGGCTAGCTATAATCCATAAAAACATCCACATACATCATCACTACTGAATTAACATCATCTTCTACTCCTCACTGGCTCCCTGAAATACTTAATCTTAAAAAATCTCTTCACAAAGATTTACACCATAATTCAGTACATATTATTCCTCCATTACTGTTCACCATAGGTAACATTTATATTTTTGAGTAATATCAACATCATATTTCATCACAGAAATACAGTTACATCATAAGCCCATTATCTTTTCGCTTTCGATCTCAGTACCTCTTTTACCAAATGTCATACTTTATCCTTTCTTTTTATCGTTCCTTACACTGTGTCCAGTTTCCCACACTGTATATATTCAACGGAAATTGTCAATTAATATCACTGTGATTATCAGCAGTCAATAGCTGAGGAGTGTTATCTTCATGTACCTAATTTCAAACATCTCAAAATGGCATCAGTACAATAGATTTCAGAAACATTATTCACAAATTACCAAAAGTTAATAGCAAATTACGTTTATTAGCACCTAGGAAAATAATTTGTTATAGGGGAAGGTCAACTAATCTCAAAACTTACTTCACTACTACTCACACCTGTATAGCAGGAGAGAGTTATTTACACTTATAACCTAAACAGAAGAGTGGAAGAAATCGAGTGCACCATGAATTAAAAGAAGGAACAGTAAAATCCAGCTCGAGGAGGCATCAGTCGCCGGCGACCCCATCCCAGAGAGGTGTATTCTCTACCTACCTCTGATCTCATTCTTTCCTCTTCCCTGTATAACAATGAAACAGCGTACTGTGGAACGAAAAAAACTTCGTATGTTCCTCAACTTTAAATTCATACAGAAAATTTCGTATGGTAGCAGGTTTGTTGATAAAGACTTCAGAATGTGACCGTAAAATATTCAAGAATTGTTGCGTATTAACTTCAGAAGCATCCTCTACATTGTCTACTTCATCACGTTTAACTTCAGTGATCAAAAGATTGTTCCTTCTTCTGAGAAGTACTTGGTTTATGACCTGTAGCTTCAGTGGAAGGTTGCGATTTTGACCAAGATAAAAATTTCAAACAGGTGATGTGTTCTTGGTCCATTGAAGTCGAATCCTCGAATTGCGAATAAACTAACTTGCCGTCGACTTCAGCTTTCGCCTTAGCATAATTAAAGTTTACAATAGCCCTGTATTCAGTCAAGAAATCAACACCTAACATCATCTGTGTAGTAAGAAGGGGCGCAATTATGAAGTTGGCAGAGAACTGATGACATTGGCAAATGAAACATAAACGTGTCAGTTTCTTAACCTCTATAGTTCTTCCAGTAATTACACTCTTAAATTGCTTCGTTGTATTGGAAATATTGGACAAACAGCTGACCCCTGACATCTACTGGAAGCTGCCTCACTGATAACCGAAATAGGACTACCCGACTCTAATACCACTGACGCTACAGGATGGATTGAGATGTTCTGACTGTCTACGTTCTCCTCCAACAAGGCATCTCTATTACCATTAAACTGGACAAAATTTATTCGTCTCTCCTCTGTGTCCCTGCCTCAAGATTTTTTCCCGAGGAGTATGTCACAAAAATCCGCTACCATATCACTAGTTATGTTCCCTACTGTTTGTGGATGTATACCTGTTTCACATTCACTGTCATCATCAGAGCAAGGCGTGTAATTACCTACCCAGTCAAAAACACTGATTTCCCTTACGTTTAGTACTTGGTTCTCAACAGTCTCTATACTAGCAGGATTACGGTCGGTTTCGCGTAACACCTCATTTTGATTACTAGTAGGCTCACACTATTCGTTTTGTTCACTAATGAATTTACAGTGTACGATTTTTCTGGTATGAACGGATGAGTTTCATGTATCGACAGACGAGTCGTTTTTAGCCTCTGCCATCAGTCACCCTTGTAATGACCCGTCATGTCGAACACTATCACGAGGAATAGGGGGTCTAATTTCAACCACTTCAGCATGTCGTTCAGGACTAAAATTTCCATGATCGTGCCGCTGCTGATTATTTCTTTCGTAATAACTGGTACGATCATGAGAACCATCTCGTGTTTGGTTGTAATGACAGTGGTGTGATCTGAAATTAGTGTTCCCAGTTTCTCGATTTAAATTAAAGTTTCATCTTTCACGTCGATTAATTTCTTTCTTATACTGATGACTGTTGGAATTACTATTATTGCCGTAACTTTTTTGGTTGCTAAAACCAAGACCTCTGTTCCTGTCTCTCAAATCGCCCCGGTTATACGACTGAAACAAGAGAAGGCCACATTGGAGACAACAGAAATAACGTGGACGGCTGAAAAAATAAAATAAAATTTAGAAGTGCTACGGGAAACAAAGCAGCAGAGTAATATAATAAGAGAAAGAAAGTGAAGTTTACTGGACATACCTCAGGAAACAACATTTTTCCATACGTATGTTTGAAAGCGAGATTTTTGAATAATAGGACTCCAATAAAATTAATTGGGCAAATCAGAATCGAACAAGATGCATACGCTATCGGGAAATTGAGATAATAAAGCAGTTGTAACTTTTGGTAACTGGGAGACAGTGTGCACACTTATGCAGATAAGCTCTGATCTCAAACATATTCTGATCACTAGTGATTAGCTTGTGGGAAAATCGAGAACTTCGAGGGATGGAAACCTCGCTTGCGACACAGGGAGAGAATCTATCGAGCAGAGAGATCTCTGGAGCAGAAAAAGCAGGACGAGCAGTGCGCTCTACGCGTTTTAACTGCGCGAAAGCTCTTTAAATTCACTCTATGTCATAAAAGCATTAATCTATATTGGTGGTCTTTCTAGCATGCCCTAGTACCCTACTTCCACTAGCTGTTGTCAAGGCTAACTGGACAAATGAACGACAACAGGAAAAAGCAGTGTTTACACAGTTTACTGTTGGGGGCTTAGATGAACGTTTATGTTCTAAGCGCGGCAATTATTTAACCAGACTATAAAAACTTGACTGCAGTGAACTGGTGGCCTAAAAATTACTCTCTTCGGACTATTATTCACGGAAGAGCTTGTTTAAAATATGCACAACATGCACAAATATGCATAACAATACGAACTTCCAGCATGCTGGAATAGCTGTGGATCAGAATATGCACTATTGCACGGTAGATAAGACAACATTACGAACTTCCAGCATGATAGAATAGCTGTGGATCAGCAGCTTATGTTAATCCCATAACGAAAAGCCAGTCCAAAGTAGCAAATTTTACTTTTCTTTATTCACTCGATGTCTAGTTGTCTGTATGCACTGTAACTGTTCGTTGCACGTTTTTGACATGGTTTTCTCATATTCGGAAATACCATTTTTGACTATGTTACCATGATTTGAAGGTGGGTCTCGGCCCGGCTCTAGTCATCGAGTGAATAAAAAAAGTAAAATTGGCAACTTTGCATTGATTTTTCGTTTAAGATAACATTAGACATGTCGTGTAACGTGAGTTGTTAATTGAAGACTGCATATTTAACACGTGCTTCAGTATTAAATGATCATATTCGCAATCGTTCTCCTGTTGAGCAACAATTTGGACCCTGTGAGTACACTACCTGAAACTGGGATCTGGCCGAGTACTTCATTGAAGTAGACTATCAAACTACTGCCTGCCCCAGTAGTCACCTCGCAGACTTCCAGCTACTGCGACCACCTGCAAAGAGAACACGTCAATAACGGTCGTCGCTGAAACTCCTCTCTTAATGTATTTTCCGGCGAAATTGTCAGTCCGAAAAGAGAAAATGTATGTTTTAGCATTTCAAACAGTATTTACCAGGCGTACAATATTGGATTTGACGTTGTTGCGGCTCGTGTTATTTAATGTATTCACTTTGAAGCCTGTGTTTCACGTTTGGATCCGTTTGTTCTGTATTTCATTAGGGTGATAATTGGGACGAAAAATGAAGGTGGTGCTAGTATCAGTGAGTACAGGAACGTCGTTCCCAATTTTTATGTTGATTATTTAACTTTCACTGTGACTCGAAACACTGTTTCGCCATCTCTGGTTCTTTGTAGTGGAGTTACACATCATTTTTACAGGGGACATTTATACATGTCAGTAATGAGCACAGTGGACAAAAAAATTATCCACCCTTTGGAGACGTTGGCATCCATTCGGCGTGGAAGAGAGCCCACAAATTTATTCAGACATGCCAAATATAGCTGAAGTCACTCAAAACCGATCAGATACCACAGAGCTACCAGAGTGCGGGATCGGCGAATACCATGTTTCATATTCTCTTCTAATTCTTCCAGTGTATTTCTGTGGTATTAAGATCGCATGATTTAACGCGCCAGTCACGGTGTGACAGGATGTCTGAATGTTTCTCAAACCAGGAAAGAATGCGTGTCGTTCTTTGAACAAGACTGTTGTCATGGCGAAAGACGGGAGTGTCCACGGTATACTCACCATGAAGTTGTAGAAAGAAGGTCACAGTCATCCTGGTGCATGTTTATGATAACCTGAATGCCAGGGCCTAATTTATGGTACGGAAAATGCCTCTGAAGTATCACAGAATCACTTCCACCGTGACCTAGAAAATACACACACTGTCGGTCGGTTAAACCAGGGGTTCTTAAACTTTTCTTGCCCCCCCCCCCCCCCTGTTTTTCTTTCCATTCTCAGCACTTTTCATTCTTGGCGCAAAAACGGCCCATGACGTCTGTTTACTTCCGCCTAGTTATTACAACTATCAGTTACAACACAACAACAACAACGACATTAATAATAATAACAGTAATTGGAGTGTGTCCTTGGAACACCCCCGAGTTAAACATTTTTTTAAAAATTATTGCACATTTATATTATTCAAAGGCAGTCAAAGTTAATAATGCAACTAGTTTATAAATAACCATGGCTACGTGCGCAGTTATTGGAACTGAGCAAATATGCGTATTTCACTACAAATTTTTTGTGAACAGTTCACAGTTTTGTTAAGGTATTGCTTTCAACTCATTCAGAATGGGTTAATGTTTGAAACATAGCGACTTACAGATGATGATAGAACAATGAACAACATTTAAATGCTACTTTGTAAGGTGTCCACATTTTCGGGCTTTACATAAGCTGCATAATGACGTTTCCGAATAAAATCCCAAGCAAATAACGATATTATTGACAACAGGAAATAATTAGAGCCATCTCATGTACGGAATAACAAACGATTTACCCTTTTAGCGACAAGGGCATGAGTAATATAACAAAGTGAACGCAGCTTGGAGACGGACGGAGCAGGTGGCTAATGACATTGGAACGACTCAATTAGCTTTAACAATAGATAGCCCAGGTGCACTGCAGAAAGAAATAAGGGAAAATCAATATAATACCTATCAGAATAAACACAGCCGAGACGCAAGTAAGTGGTCAGAGTATATTAACGAGTGGAGACCCAGGCATGAAAAATAAGAATTTACCTTTAACGTGGGAGCGGTCGGCTGAAGCCAGACGTGTGACGTAGTAGAAACAAGGTGGGGGATGGTAGCGTCATATAAAAGCACTTTGAGAAGTCAGTTAAGACGCAGAGACAGAGAGAGCTGGCGCTCACGTGCAGCGGCAGGCCACACAGCTGCGTGTGGTAAAGGCGCGACTCTGACTACGTTTGCGAAGTGAGAGCGATACGCTTCACGTATCGTGGCGACAAACGTAAAGCGATGGTTAAATATTCCTGCGGGAATCTTTTCTGGCTGAATTTTGCGCACATCGCTTCAACCCATAGCGAGTGTGCAATTGCCATTAATTTCGACTAGGGAAATTTGAACCTTCCACAGAACGCATAGCGTTTGAGACAGATTACTTACGGTCAAGGCCAGAGTAGGGAATTAGCGATTTCAGATCCAGAACAGAGACAACGCCGCCGCAATTGCCGTTTGGTAATGTACGAAGCGCTTTGCGAGATTTGCATACTCCAACATGCGTACGCTTTGAATTTAGAAGTTGAAGAGCTAATTACTAACCTACCCTCCAATCAGTACATGAGAAAAAATCAGATAAAGTTTTCCTCCCCCAACTTGGTTCATTGTACAGCAATGACGTAGGTATAATTTTCACTGCTAAAGATTCACTTGTTTCAGTTGATAACATTTACACATATAGAGATATAGTTTGATTAAATGGTTCAAATGGCTCTGAGCACTATGGGACTTCACTGCTGAGGTCATCAGTCCCCTAGAATTTAGAACTACTTAAACCTAACTAACCTACGGACATCACACACATCCATGCCCGAGGCAGGATTCGAACCTGCGACCGTAGCGGTAGCGCGGTTCCAGACTGTAGCGCCTTTAACCGCTTGGCCACCCCGGCCGACTATAGTTTGATTAATTACAAATTAAATGTTTAAATATTAATTGATTTATTGAGAGAAGAAGTAATTAAACTTACCTGTTCATTATAATTTATTCTTGAGAGCTTTGGTAAATTAAATGTAATACGGAAAAGGGAGAGATTGCGGTATCATTTTAGGTTAAATCCCAAACTTGTCATTAATATCAATTTATGTATTCATGGAATGTCACAGTAGCATTTTTGATTACTTTGAGATAGGGCGATAGGGCCAGAATTAACAGCTATTTGGAATTTCTGTTTACCACCCTGGACTTGAGAAGACAGTCAGAACGTCATACTTTGCCGCATTCAAAATTAACAAATGCAATGACACATTACAACTTTAAAACCAGTTGAAATCAAACTGGTCACCCAAAAATGCAACGAGAAACATTGTACACAGTTCAAAACTCGGAAATTTTCTGACGTTTGCACATTTAGTGTGATGTGTTTGCTTCCATTTGTGAGGCAAATAGATCCATTCTTGGTTGTATCTTTGAAACGGTAACTCACAGTTGGAGAACCAGCTGAAGTCGCGACCAGTGTTTCGTCTTGGTTAATGCCATTACGGTACATGTTGATTCATACAAGCAAGTTGATGCGGAGGGTCGTAACACGTTCACTGCCGTTCTTTCTGACTTGGGATGTTCATTCCGTGTCTACAGACAAAAAATTACAAGAAACCTCAATTTACATTCATTTCGAAGTATTCTTTCACTTGAGAGTTCTATTATCTCCTCCTGTTCTACCGTTGACAATAGGTCTCTTGTGATTCTATGGAACGGGCTGTGGATCCAGTCATACCCAATTGAAGGTTCTAGAAATTTATTCTCGTATTATTGACGAAGGTTTTCGATATATTCTACGGCAATACTACTAATTTTAGCTACAACCATCCATTTTCCTTCACAAAATCCTTCAGACAATAAAACATATCGCACTTACCCTTCTCTATCTCGGTTTTCCAAAGTCCAAGTTTTCTTTTGAACGCAAGCACTTTCTCGATTAGAAAGATGATATTACCATTTAAACTTCGAAGTGATACGTTAAGATAATGCAGTTTATCAAAAACGGCGGCCAAGTATCACAATGTCACCATTTGAAAAGATGAAGTTCACCCTTCATCCCTACAACGCGACGAGGAACTTTACAACGAGAAAACCAACGTACCTTGCCGTGCGACAGAAAGACGTTATGAGTTGAACTCATCTTCTCGCAAAGAACAGATAATAGCCTGCTGTTAACAGTTCGTGCTTTCACAAAAATTACAGCACTGACTGCATCCTTCAGCACCTTATGTACTTACAGTTGTATTACTGTAGACGCCGATGGTCCATATATATAATTCAGTGTGCGAATTTTACAGGAGGAGAAGCAGCACACGCTCTTGCCATGAACCCCTTTTCATTTCCAGTAAATGTTTTCGCCCAATCGGTACATACACTAACACAATTTGTTCATGACAGATTGTTGTCAACAATAAAGGAATTCACAAGAAAGAAAATAACCGAACCTGTGGTCCTCCCTTCAAGAGCTTTACAAAGTCCTTGTGCATTTTATTGTCATAACAGTAGCGTACAAAAACAAGGCGCTGGGAAAGATTTATGATATCATTCCATCAAGCCGCAGAGCGAATTTTGGGTTATCATTAAGACATTTTAGCAATTAATTTTTCATGTTAGTGGCTGTCGCATTAGTACGACGAACCCACGATCTCATCTGAAAGTGGATTGTATTTCAGACTGTCGCCAAACCTACCTACACGCAAGATTTCGCACATTTTTATGGCTACGGGAAGAAGTAATTTCTCACCAATAATGTGTGGTGATCTGGATTTTTCTATTAAATAGGACACCTCTAGGGAAATGATACTTGCTTTTTCTTAGGAATCTGTCATTTACTTTTAGTTGTTGCTTAAAAAACTCGATGGGTTTACTTACATGGTCTGCACGTTTTATCTGCAGGTGTCTCTTTAGTTTTATAGGCTTCAAGCTATCTTTGACTAAAATCTCCAAACGAAGAACACATAGTGATCGTTCCACATTATTCAGAAGAATGGTGGTGAAGGTTAATGTCAGATAATCAACTTGATATTTATGTACTTAGGTTTTCCGTTTATAACTAACGTTACTCACACACATAGAGGAAGATGCGAAAGAGGAATGCATTTCGATTAAATTCAACTCTTTTTTCCTTATAAGAACTGCATACTTTCGAAGGAGAAGGGATACTCGGTGAATCACTTCTATCGAATTTCCTGTTACCGCTTATCCATGGGTATGGCGGAAAGTGTATGACTCTGTTTTAAATCCGGTTAGCTATTTTCACTGAACACTTACAATTCAACTTCTAGTTAACCGGGCTGAAATCGGGTGGACAGTCACAACAACTGTGATTAACAATCCGTTCTTGTAGTCAACGTTGCAATGAAGTGGCGGTCACTTTCTCAAGCGGCTTATTGTCACTAGTGGTTGTTAAACGCCTGGTAAGTATCCTGCGGGTGTTAGTTGATAGGAACGAATAATTTTTATCGGTAAAATTTGCATTGTTTTTAAATCTTGCGTCATTATAGAAAATGGTAAAAGCGATCAGTGCTATTTTAATACCAGTGTCGACAGAAACGACCAACAAACACATGACATAGGAATTGGTGCAGCATTGCTGAGACAGTAATGTACTTGTTACAATGTGGTGTGGCCTATTACGCGATACGCGCGTACATGCAATATGCAAGACTTTGGCTATCTAGTCTATACTGAAGTTTCTCACTGGCGTCGTCGGACATCGTTTATGTAACAAAATGACACCATCTGGAAGTATGTTACGAAATGCGAGCTAAGTGAGGTGGCGCAGTGGTTAGCACAATGGACTTGCATTCGGGACGACAACGTTTCAGACCCGCGTCCGGGCATCAAGATTTAGGTTTTTCGTGATCTCCCTAAATAGCTCCATGCAAATGCTGGAATCCTTCCTTTGAAAGGGCACGGCCGATTTCCTTCCCCATTCTTGACATAATCCGAGCTTGTACTCCGTCTCTAAAGACCTTGATGACGATGGGACATTAAATCAAATCTTCCTTCCTTCTTCCTTCACGAAGTGCGGCATCAGTGAAATACAATACTCTTTTTGCTTTAAAAGAATAAAACTGGGAGAAACCACAAGGAACTTGTGACACAATGTGAGGAGAAAACTTAATACTTAACAGTTCATTCATACTTAAAATACAAACAGAAAGTAGCTGATGCACTGCCTGTGTATACATAACATGCCTTTTACTGCTTAGACACCTTGAAAATGGACAAGTTACCACGGAAAATAGAATTCTTCAACCCCATTTTTCACCCTTTAGCACTGGCTACTCTTAACGTCAAATAGTGGTATGATACCTGATCACAACATGATTTTTGAACAGGGTTTCAAGAAATTAAAATCACCAGAATACTAGTGACTTTTCTGTAGTAGTCAGCCACGTGTAACTTTTCGAGAAACCCAGCGAACGATGGAGGAACTAAGATTTTTTTTATTTGCCTTTTTAATTTAATATTTTGATTCCATGTATCTTAAAACTGAGGGAGTAAAAATTTTTCAGTCTTTATTCGATTTTTACGTTTATTACAGGAAATAGTAGGAACAAAAAACCGAAAATCGATTATTATAGAAACCGGTTGTTTTGAGCGGTTTTAGCAGTCTGGTGAAACTGGCGTTGAAAAAACCGACGTTACCGAAAACTGGTTGTTTCAGCGAAAAGCGCCATCTTTACTTTGAGGACGACTGGCTTACGCTACTCATTGGGCAGTCTGTGCACTCGACGCCTCGCATTATGTGAAAAAATGCAAAACTGCGACTCCTCGGTGCAAACTGTATATCTACAGCCAGCTACTGCGTTGTTTGGCCCATTGAAGACATGCAGATTTATGTGATGTTGGAATATTCGCCTTTTGTGAGGTATCCGGCTCCAAATGTCCATTGTGTGCGGTTCCCTTCGCTGTGGTGGCACGGAAACTGATTGAGATGCATTCAGTGGCAGCAGTAATTACTGTAGAGCATGAAACTGATTGTGGTCGATGAGGTGTGATGCGGGTCTCTGGAACATGTTGGCTAGGGTCTTTTTACGTCCACTGCTTTTACGCCGTGTTACACGGCTGTGAGTGGCACACCACTCCTTGTATACAAGTTGGGCACTATAAACAAGATTAAGGAAGACATACACAAAGCAACCAAAAACTGTGAAAAAGCTATCCACTCTTTATTCATTACATGGTACTGAATTATCAAGTATTATGTGTTAATTCCACTCCTAACTGTGAAAAGATAGTAATTTTCATAGTCTTGCACAGGATTCCGTCTTCTTGCTGTTCTGAAGTGTTTAATACTATACACTGAGGCGACAAGAATCATGAGATACCTCATAGTATCGTGTCGGACCTTCTTCTGCCTGGCGTAGCATAGCAACTGGACGTGGTATGGGTTCAACAAGTCGTTGGAAGTCCCTTGCAAAAATATTGATCCATGCTGCCTCCAGAGCCGTCCATAAATGTGAAAGTGTTGTCGGTGCAGGATTTTGTGCAAGAACTGACCTCTCGATTACATCCCATTGTTCGACGCGATTCATGTCGGGCGATCTCGGTGGTCAAACCATTCGCTCAAAATGTGCAGAATTGTAGTGTCGCTGAATAGTAAAGAGTTGGAAACGTGGAATATTGTCAAAGTTTCGTTGCCTATGTCGAGAGCCAGAGGCAGTAGGTTAGCTAAGAGGTAAGAGGATTGCACATGTATCGGAATGTGTCGTCACGCTGGGGCAATGGCCTGGTTACACACAAGAGGCGAGAGAGAATTGCTTAGCACGTGGGTTTGTGTTAGACGGAGACTTTCGTAGACTGTAAGACAGAGGTATAGCGTCAGCTGTACTGCGTTACACAACTTCGCGTAAGTCTGCCGTAACAACACGTAACTCTGTCACAAGAACACCTAAGGGGCGAGTACGACAGATAAATCAGCAGTATAAGTGCAACGAATGCGTTCATTACAAACGAGCATGACGACAGGAAGTCGCTCGTGCTTCCTTTAAATACGCCAGCTTTGATAGCAACAAGGCACTCGCAGTTAGACTTGCAGTTAGATGTGTACTGGGTCGCTGCGTAGCGCTCAGCTCGGTGATCGACATGTTAATCTTTATTAAGGAGATGTTACAGCAAGGGCGGCCCATCCAGCAGCAGACGTGAGGGGACAGTACCAGCTCTGGTCCTCTCTGCTGCCACTGTCAATCATCAACCCAGGATTAGCGGACATTGCGGCAGACTCGCTCGCCGCCAATGCTGACCACATCAGTGAGCCGTCGTCGAGATCGTGCGGGACCTAGGCCCTGTGCATTCGCCGTCACAACCGGGGGACTGCAGCCCATTCGCCCATCCACCGTGGATGAGCCACCAGGAGGAGCAGGGAAGAAGATGGGGTGGGATAGAGTACACTCCACACTACGAAAACGCTTCTCGTGCCGACAGCGCCGGAACTCCAACCTGGAGCCTCCTACACGCAGTGGCCGCTGTCCGCCGCCAGCCATGCGCGGCCGAAGTAAGGGCATTCCACGGTACGTCACAACATGCGGCACTGTGCTAGCAAGACTGGTGCGGCCCGGAGCTGGTGTCATCGCTACGAGTCAGCGAGGACTCGAGGAAGGTCGTTGATATCACCAAGCTCAGCCAGCCTGTGTTACGCGGGCCACATTGTACTCGGCAGGAATAAAGGTGTCATGAATTAATAATGTTTCTTTGGCGTTTCTGACGCATCCAAAGTTATTTCCTAGCATCTTGACAACTGGAGAGGTCACCACTCGGCCTTCAGTTCACCGTAGGTGACCGGGACCACCGGGGCGCCTACAGAATGTTCTTCAAACCAGTCGTGAACAGTTGTGGCCCACTGACATGACATTGTTGTTTGGGAACATGAAGTCCATGAATGGCTGCAAATGATCTCCAAGAAACCGAAAGAAACATTTCCAGTCGATGATCGGTTATGTTGGACCAGAAGAAACAATCCATTTCATGTAGACGCGGATCCCACCATAATGGAGCCACTGCCAACATGCACAATACCTTGTTGACACCTTCTGTCCATGGCTTCATGGGGTCTGAGCCACATGTGAACCCTACCATCAGCTCTTGCCAACCTAAATAGCGACTCATCTGAGCAGCCTACGGTTCCTCAGCTGTCTACGGGTCAACTGATACGATTACGAGCCCAGAAGAGCCGATATCGTGCTCTTGACAAAGGCACTCTCGTCGGTCGTATGCAGCCATAGCCCATTAACACCAGATTTCGCCGCTCTGTCCTAACGGATACGTTCGCCATACGTCCCAAATTGATTTCTGCGCTTATTTCACGCAGCGTTGCTTGTCTGTTAGCACTGACAACTCTACGCAAACGCTTGTTCGTTATGTGAAAGCCATCGGCCTCTGTATTATCCGAGGTGAGAGGTAATGCCTGAGCGTTGGTATACTCGACACACTCTTGGCGTTATGGATTCCGGAATATTGAATTCCCTAAGGATTTCCGAAATGGAATGTGCCACGCTTCTAGCTCCCACTACCATCCCGTGTTCAGTCTGTTAATTCGCGTCTTTCCGCCATAATCACTTCGGGGACCTTTTCGAGTGACTCATATGAGTACAGATGACAGCTCCGCCAATGCAGTGACCTTTCACAACTTCTGTACGCGATAATACCGCTATTTGTGTGTGTGCATACTGCTAACCCATGACATCCGTCACCTCAGTGTATACTCCTGTGCCGTTTTTTCCAGTTTTATGTAAACAGAGTGGAGGAACTGTCTGTGCAACACATACAGGCACCCGTAACATAACATTGCTGTGACTGGTTTGGGATTCATTGGTTGCTAATTAGTATTTACACGTTGTTGAAGAGTACTAGCTTTTAAGTACGAGGTGCATACATCTTTTATTACAAATTGTACCATGTCTCGTTGCTGTAACGTGTTTTAAAACTCTCGGAAGAGACATGTTTCTCGATGTCATGGAGATAACGTGAAAGTTAGCCCAGTAATATGAATTAATGCTACGCTTTAAGCAAAAGAACGACGGCGGCGAAGAGGAAAACTGCTGGTGGCATATTACTCAGACGCTTAGGCCATTAGCATTTCTCTCTTCCAGATTTGAAAATTTTGTCCAGTGTATTAGCAACGGCCCGATTATGTGATAACTATGATGGAAGGACCTTGAGAGGTAGTATGATGAATAAGGTAAAACTGGGATAGTGTGTCACTTTCATCACATTTGTGATAACTATTGATCAGACACACCTTTTACAACTTCAGCATCGTGTAACCGGTATATGAAACAAACATGCGATGACTATATTGTAGGAGACCTATAGGTGGAACAAAGAATGCCGCAACCCACTATTAGATACACCTATGGCAATAAATAACTCTTAATTGCCCTTCCAACGGAGGTAGAAGATAAGTTGATAACATCTGCAAAGGAAACTGTGAAGATAATGACCTGAAGTCAGAAGCAGGTTACACACCAGACGCAGAATTTTGCTTCTTTTACTAAGAAACATGGATGAAGTGAGACCGGATATCAAAGTTCGGAGTGTCATGAGTCGTTAATGGTGAAACAGGAAATTATTAAGATAGTGAGTGAGTATTGTAGCAACTGTGTTGTGAGAAATAAATAACAGGCTGAACACGCACGAAAAGAGTGTTCTTACTGAAATTCGAGTGGTGGAATGGAACGCTCAGAAATGAAGCTTATATTTCATCGAAGTGCGGAAAATTTTGGTGTTAGGTAAACACAAGTCTGGCTCATTCAGAACTGTTTAGGAAATGAATCTTATGGTCATCGTTGTACAACTGAAAAGTTAGAATGAGAGGTAGAGTTTTAAATCAAAATAGGAACTGAAGGATGAGAAATAACAGACGTCTAACAGTTGTCTGTGCTGAGACTCTTTAAGGAAATGTTCTGACCAGCGACATGAGGTATCGGACGATAAAGAAGTATCTTCGGAGACGGAGGTATCGGAGGCCTGCACTCTGTCCGACAAGATACGCACGCCGTCGTCATCATCGTCATCCGATCAGGATGAGACGCCGTCACAGGTACCACTGGTCCGCAGGCTATTTCCAGAAAAATTCTTTCAATGATTGTTTTTAGACAATATAGGTGTATGGAGATAAACAGCGATTAATTTACTTATAATCAATTATTTAAAATAACAGTCACAATCCCATTATTTATTTTGCCGCCCGCGATGGGGTCATCTTCCGGGCAATTTACACCATTTGGTCGCTCGCTGCGACAAAATGGTGTAAATTGACCTGAAGATGACCCCATCGCGGGTTGAAACCGGTTGGCGGCAAAATAAATAATGCGATTGTTACTGTCATTTTGAATAATTGATCTCTTTCAATGCTGCCGCGCGGGATTAGCCGAGCGGTCTCAGGCGCTGCAGCCATGGACTGTGCGGCTGGTCCCGGCGGAGGTTCGAGTCCTCCCTTGGGCATGGGTGCGTGTTTGTCCTTAGGATAATTTAGGTTAAGTAGTGTGTAAGCTTAGGGACTGATGACCTTAGCAGTTAAGTCCCATAAGATTTCACACACATTTGAGCATTTTTTTTTTTCAATGCTCAGAGGCGGTTCTCTTACGCAAAGAAGTATTCTTTACGAACATACTGTGCCAAGCCTGTAAAGGACGACAGTGGACATGTCAAAAACGAGCATGATTGTTTTTTTTCATTTCATCTGGTTCTTGAAATTCCACATAGTATCTTCTGTTGCAGATCAGTGATCTCACAACTTCAGTAAGATGATGGTTTCTCGTCATTTTGAAAATTTTTCCCAGGGGGATTTTGTGGTTTATCGTGGAATTTCAAGAGCAAAGAAGTCACTGGAGAAACCAGAAGAGGTAGTGTGTGTGTGAAATCTTATGGGACTTACCTGCTAAGGTCATCAGTCCCTAAGCTTACACACTACTTAACCTAAATTATCCTAAGGACAAACACGCACACACATGCCCGAGGGAGGACTCGAACCTCCGCTGGGACCAGCCGCACAGTTCATGACTGCAGCCCCTTAGACCGCTCGGTTAATCCCGCACGGCAAGAGGTAGTGTTTTGTCTCCTCTACTTTTCAGTCTGTACACAAATGACCAACTAGTTGGACCAACGACAAGAAGTTGTATCTATGCTGATTAGGTAGCCATTGCCTGCCAATCCAGATCAATCAAACAGATTGAGAGAAACTTAACAAATGCCATAGAAGTTCTAACTGAATATTACAACGAGAACCAGCTTCGATGGAATCCAGCAAAGACGCGGACTTGTTTATTTCATGTGAACAATAAGGAAGCAAACAGGGAATTACAAGTGAAATGGAACTCAGTTAAGCTTAAACACTGCCCAAACCCAGTTTATATTGGAGTCACGTTAGATCGAACATTGTCTTACAAGAAACATGTAGAAAAAAACTAGAGTTAAAGTCAACACATGGAACGGTATAATCCGCAAACCTTCTAATTCACACTGAGGAGCAAATCCTGAAATTATACGTGCATCATCTCTGGCTTTGTGCTTTGCTCCGGTTGAATATACATGCCCGTATGGAGAAGATCGACACATGCCCAGAAGCTAGATGCAGCACTGAATGACTTATATCGATTAATTACGGGGCGCCTGAAGCCTACAAACCGTGATCTCTTTTATGTGTGTTTCGGAATAGCCCCCCCCCCTCCCCATCCTGCTGGATCACAATTGGAATGCAGAGTCTGAATGAGCCTAAATAGACTTAGGTGTCAAATGGGAATGTCAAGGAAAACCTGTTCAAGTGGGGATACGCCGAAAAGAGCCCTGCCAATGTGGAGGAAAGAGGAAAACAAACGATGACACACGTGTTGACCTGTCCATCATTGCTGGCCCCATGCACTTTCTAAGACCTGTGGTTGGCCAACGACGCTGCAGTGTAGTGTGCCGAACACTGGAGATAGATATGAGCCTTGCTATAGATAATAATGCACAATAATGACGACTTACGACATGTGAAGATCATGAATGTATATGTGAATGTATAACTAATATTTAGTTGTATTTGTAACGTAGTATATATATCCTATTAATTAATTACAGGTGTAGCTCAGAAACGATTAAATATACAAAATCTGGTTCCTTTTTTCATGTCCTACGGCCAGTAACAACATTATAAACAAGACAGGTTTAGATTATCAAATGCCTATGCTGCGAACTCTACGTTTAAAACCTAGGTAAAGCAAGCTGTTCTCTTAAGATACCACTTTGATTATACACTGAAGCGCCAAAGAAACTGGTATAGGCAGGCGTATTCAAATACAGACATATATAAACAGGCAGATCATGGAGCTGCGGTCGGTAGTGCGTAGAAAACACAACAGGTCTCTGGCGCAGTTGTTAGGTCGCTTACTGCTGCTACAGTGGCAGGTTACCAAGATTTAAGTGAGTCTGAACTTGGTATTATAGTCGGCACACCAGCGATGGGACACAGCATCTCCGAGGTGCCGATGAAGTGGGAGATTTCTCCTACGGCTCTTTCACGAGTGTACCGTGAATATCAGGAATCCGGTAAAATATCAAATCTCCGACATCGATGCGGCCAGAAAAGATCCTGCAAGAACGGGACCAACGACAACTGAAGAGAATCGTTCAGTCTGATAGAATTGCAACCCTCCCACAAATTGCTGCATATTTCAAAGCTGGGCCATCAATAAGTGTCAGCGTGCGAAACATTCATCGATATGGGATTTCAGAGCCGAAGGCCCACTCGTGTACCCTTGATGACTGCACGTCACAAAGGTTTACGCCTCTCCTGGGCTCGTCAACACCGACATTGGTCTGTTGATGGCTGCAAACATGTTCTTTGGTCGGACGAGTCTCGTTTCAGATTGTATCTAGCGGGTGGAAGTGTACGGGTATGGAGACAATCTCATGAATCCATGGACCCTGCATGTCAGCAGGGGACTGTTCAAGCTGGTTGAGGCTGTGTAATGGCGAGGGGTGTGTGTAGTTGGAGTGATATGGGAACCCAGATGTCTAGATAAGACTCTGGCAGGTGACATGTAAGCAAGCATCCTGTCTGATCACCTGCATCCATTCATGTCTATTGTGAATTCCGATGGACTAGGGCAATTCCGACAGGACAATGCGACACCACACACATCCAGAAGTGCTACAGAGTGCCTCCAAGACACTGTTCTGAGCTTAAACACTTCCGCTGGCCATCAAACTCCTCAGACATAAACATTATTGATATACCTGGGCTGCATTGCAACGTTACCTCGTACTCTTACGGATTTATGGACAGTCCTGCAGTATTCATGGTGTCAGTTCCCTCCAGCACTACCTCAGACATTAGTCGAGTCCATGGCACGTCGTGCTGCGGCACTTCTGCGTGCTCGCGGGGGTCCTACATTAATTAGGCAGGTGTACCAGTTTCTTTGTCTCTTCAGCGTATAAACTGTGTTGATCTGTCAATAATTGTGCAAGCTGAGGTTTATGTGTGTCTCTGACACGAGAATGATAATAATAACAATAGCAATAATAATAACTTGAAATTTTCGCACTTCACTCGAAGGAGCGAGAGGAACTACTCAATGAACAAAATGAACAAAACGATTTTCAGTTTATATCTTTACGACACTTTATAAAGACATTTTACAGGCTCATACCGCCACATACACGCTACGACGTTTAGATCGGGCGATGGGATCGGTTGGGTGAAAAGACCTGCCCAGCAACGGAGATATCCTATCATCCTGCACAGCATATAAAACTGATTGGTTGCTAGGCAACTAAATTGGGTATCGTATGCACCATTCATTATATTTATCACGTGTCTTTCAGGCTCGTTATGTAAGATCAAAATTAGCACATCATTTATTTGTTTCAACAAATCTGAAGATGTCCAGAATATGAACGAAACAGTTAGTATTGGAAAGAAAAATGTGACAAAGATTGTAATAAAACTATTACATTAATAATAAATATATTATTCGCATTGATCTCTCGAAAATGGTTGTGAAGCGGTTTGTACTACAGCAGCGTTTGCTACATTTACTCTATGTAATGGAAAGTATGTGGTCATCTATTAGTGAACCTTGATGTGGGTCGTGTCCATCCCTTGCCTTTATGACGGCTTTAACTGTGCTTGGGACATTTTCAATTAGGCCTCTCAATGTCTGTGGAGGTATAGCCAGGCATTGTTCTTCAAGAGACGGAAACAGAGAAGGTAAATGATGTTTGACAGTGGTTTCTGGAGGGAAGTCAATATTCCAACTCATGCCAAACGTGTTGCATTGGGTTCAGGGCAGTTCTCTTAGCAGGCCAGGCATTTCAAATACGTTATTGTCCACAGACCATTGTCACACAGACACTATTTTATGACAGCGTACATTGTCATCCTGATATAAACAATCATCGTCTCCCAATTGTTCGTCTACTATACGGATTAGACAATGCTGTGAAATGTGTTCATGTCGTCCGCATTTAGCATATTGTTAAGCGCAATAAGGGAACCACAGCCTGACCACGAATATCAACCCCGTGCTGTAATATGACCTCCTCCATACTTTACTGTAATCACTACACATGATGGTAGATAACTGCCTCTAGGCATTCTCCAAAGCTCAACACTTCCACCGGATTGCCACAAGATATTTCGTAAGTCATCACCCTAAATCACTCGTTTCCGGTATCCACTTTCCTGTAGCGTTGATCTGTACACCACCGCAAGTGTAGAGTTGCATCGAATACTGAGCGGTAGGAGGATCAAAACAAAATGTCCAGACACTCTGTGTCCGAAATGGTACTGAAACAGAGGATGACAGACTAAATGCCGCAATACTAAATGTCTTTTTCCAAAGCTGTTTCACAGAGGAAGACTGCACTGTAGTTCCTTCTCTAGATTATCGCACAGATGAAAAAATGGTAGATATCGAAATAGATGACAGAGGGATAGAAAAATAATTAAAATCGCTCAAAAGAGGAAAGGCCGCTGGACCTGATGGGATACTAGTTAGATTTTACACAGACTACGCGCAGGGACTTGCCCCCCTTCTTGCAGCGGTGTACCGTAGGTCTCTGGAAGAGCATAGCGTTCCAAAAGGTTGGAAAAGGGCCCAGGCCATCCCTGTTTTCAAGAAGGGACATCGAACAGATGTGCAGAACTATAGAACTATATCTCTAACGTCGATCAGTTGTAGAATTCTGGAACACGTATTATGTTCGAGTATAATGACATTTCTGGAGACTGGAAATCTACTCTTTAGGAATCAACATGGGTATCGAAAACGACGATCGTGTGAAACCCAGCTGGCGTTATTCGTCCACGAGACTCAGAGGGCCATAGACACGGGTTACCAGGTAGATGCCGTGTTTCTTGACTTCCGCAAGGCGTTCGATACAGTTCCCCACAGTAGTTTAATGAACAAAGTAAGGGCATATGGACTATCAGACCAATTGTGTGATTGGATTGAAGAGTTCCTAGATAACAGAACGCAGCATGTGATTCCCAATGGAGAGAAGTCTTCCGAAGTAAGAGTGATTTCAGGTGTGCTGCATGGGAGCGTCGTACGACCGTTGCTATTCACAACATATATAAATGACCTTGTGGATAACATCGAAACTTCACTGAGGCTTTTTGCGGATGATGCAATAGTATATCGAGAGGTTGTAACAATGGAAAATTGTACTGACATGCAGGAAGGTCTGCAACGAATTAACGCCTGGTGTAGGTAATGGCAATTGAATCTCAATGTAGACAAGTGTAATGTGCTGCGAATACATAGAAAGAAAGATCCCTTATCATTTAGCTACAATATAGCAGGTCAACAACTGGAAGCAGTTAATTCCATAAATTATCTGGGAGTAGGCATTAGGAGTGATTTAAAATGGGATGACCATATAAAATTAATCGTCGGTAAAGCAGATGCCAGACTGAGATTCATTGGAAGAATCCTAAGAAAATGCAATCCAAAAACAAAGGAAGTAGGTTACAGTACACTTATTCAAAAAGATTTCGGGCTTGCAGCCGGTCGTCGTTAGCTTCCATCCACGATATTTCGACTGGACAACTGCCAGACATCCTCAGGTAAGCCGTCGAAGACTGACGAAGACGCCCTCCGTTCCGTAATATATAGCGTGCAGCGAGTATTCCGCGCATGCGTCAAAATCATATGGAGAGACGAACCACACCGCGCGCCAGCAGCGCCCTCGCTGGTGGAACTGCAGAACTCAGCTGTCTTCGGCGTTATCAATTGCCGCGGCCATCGGAGTAGTCTGACGTCTTCGTCTGGAGCAGATCTTAGAGATGACGGGGTTCCACGCATTATCTATCTGGTAGCCATTGTCACGGTTGATAAGATTGTCTATCATGCGAATTTCCACTGATTCTTTTATGAGGGAGTCCCAAAAGGATGTTGCTGTGGCCAAAATTGTCTTGTCATACTCCACTGAGTGTCCAGTGGAAATGCAGTGCTCAGCAATTGCAGGCTTGCTAGGTTGCAAAAGGCGAGTACAGCGCTGATGTTCAGTGCAACGTTCTTCTACTGTTCGCAATGTTTGTCCTATATATAACATGCCACACTGACAAGGTATTATATAAATTCCCGCCTTCCGCAATACCAGATCGTCTTTCACTGATCCCAGCAGGTAGGAAACCTTCGATGGTGGACGGAAAATTACTTTCACTTCGAAACCGTGGAGGATTCTTGGAATTTTGAAGGAAATGTTGCCAACAAAGGGAAGAAAAGCTAAAGATTTAGTAGACGTGCTCTCTTCTTTCTCCATTCCCTGTTTCTTTGTCTTAATTGCAAGTACCTTGCTAATTTGCCGGATAGAATATCCATTCTCTTTGAAAACCCTCTTCAGATGGGCAAGCTCTTCAGGCAAACTATCTGCATCTGACACTACATGAGCTCTGTGTACAAGTGTTTTAAGTACAGTCATTGTTTGCGATGGTTGATGGCAGCTGGACGAATTTAAATACAAATCAGCATGTGTGGGCTTTCGATGAACCGAATGCCCCAGAGAGCCATCACTCTTCCGTCTAACTAGTACATCCAAGAAAGGGAGGCAACCATTTTCCTCTAATTCCATGGTAAACCGAATGTTCTCATGAATGGAGCTGAGGTGATCTAAAAACTCCATTAATTTTTCTTCTCCATGAGGCCACACTACGAAAGTGTCATCCACGTACCTCCAAAAACAGTTGGTTTGAGGGCTGCTGATTAAGTGCTCTCTCCTCAAAATCCTCCATAAAAAGGTTGGCTACCAAGGGAGACAAGGTTCTACCCATGGAGACGCCGTCAATCTGTTCAAAATATTCTTGGTTGAACGTAAAATATGTTGAGGAGAGAGCGTGGCGAAACAAAGCAGTGATTCCGACCTGAAACGTATTGCCAATCAGTGCCAAGGAGTCTGCAGGATGTACCTTCGTAAAAAGAGACACCACGTCAAACCTAACTAAAAGATCAGAAGTACTTAGGCGGAGAGCCCCCAGTCTGTTGATAATATCGGCCGAGTTGCGTATGTGATGAGGACATTTGCCCACAAATGGCCTCAGCAAGGATGCAAGTTGTTTGGCTAAATCGTAAGTGGGGGCCCCAATATTACTCACTATTGGCCGTAAGGGTAGTCCGTCTTTATGTACCTTCGGAAAGCCATACAGTCTTGGAGGTACGCTGCCATGAGGTCTTAAGCGCTTGATCGTCTCTGGAGGCAACGAGGAAGAATTCAGGAGTGTAGATGTCTTCTGTTGCACACGTCCTGATGGAAGCTAACGACGACCGGCTGCAAGCCCGAAATACAGTACACTTGTTCGCCCACTGCTTGGATACTGCTCACCGGAGTACGATCCGTACCAGACAGGGTTGATAGAAGAGATAGAGAAGATCCAACGGAGAGCAGCGCGCTTCGTTACAGGATCATTTAGTAATCGCTAAAGCGCTACGGAGGTGATAGACAAACTCCAGTGGAAGACTGCAACAGAATCGCTCAGTAGCTCGGTACGGGCTTTTGTTGAAGTTTCGAGAACATACCTTCACCGAGGAGTCAGGCAGTATATTGCTCCCTCCTACGTATATCTCACGAAGAGACGATGGGGAGAAAATCAGAGAGATTAGAGCCCACGCAGAGGCATACCGACAATCTTTCTTTCCACGAACAATACGAGACTGGAATAGAAGAGAGAACCGATAGAGGTACTCAAGGTACTCTCCGCCACACACCGTCAGGTGGCTTGTGGAGTATGGATGTAGATGTAGATGTAGATGTAGAAAGGAGTGACCAATGAGGAGGTGCTCAGCCATTATAGCCCATTCTTTTTAACTTCGTACCCACAGTCATATTGATAACTGGACTGACGGTATGGCTTTGTAACTGATCCCTTCTGCTGATTTCAAGCGATTTTTAGAACCACCTTTTGCTCCACGGACCCTGTCCGTCAGTACATGAGGTCTCCCTAGTCTTGGTTTAGCCTTCGCGTTTCCATTACACGGTCACGGCACCGACTATTCATTTGAGCAGCTTTAGAAGGACCTAAGTCTCCGGCAGGCCGCTGTGGCCGAGCGGTTCTAGGCGCTTCAGTCCGGAACCGTGCTGCTGCTACGGTCGCAGGTTCGTATCGTGTCTCGGACATGGATGTGTGTGATGTCCTTAGGTTAGTTAGGTTTAAGTAGTCCTAAGTCTAGGGGACTCATGACCTCAGATGTTAAGTCCCATGCTGCTTAGAGCCAGTTTTTGAACTAAAATGTCCCTAATGAGTTTGTTACCTACTTGACATCCAATGACTAGTCCACGTTCGAAGCCACTTTCTCTCTACCGAGCCATTCTGCTGTTATTGCGTCTCTACTGACAGTACAGTGTTCACCACCTCTCTTTATACTGCCCTGTCCGTCTCTAGTGGTCAGTTTTGCACTACGTAGGGACGTCAGGATACCCTTTAGTGTGTATGTGCACTACAATCGTGTGAAAGATGAGCACAATCGTCTACCTATTTTGAGTGCGCTCTCCATGTAGACTAAGTGATGGATGAACGCAGGCACAACTGTACCAATGAGAAGACGGAATTAGGACAGCTTCAGTAATCTGCATCTCCATCTACATCGTCCGCATTGCACGTAAGTCCAGGAGCAACTCTTCGCCCCAGGTGCGCCACCTCGGGAGGCGACGGGCGGTCACGCGCGTCGCAACTTGGAGCGGGGTCTCTCCCCCAGGGAGGCGCCTCGCCTTGCCTCGCCTCGCCTCGCCTCGCCGCACCGCGCCGTGTCGCAGCAGCCGCGCCGCCACAATTCCCGTCACGTCCGTTTTAATCACGTTAGCCCGCCAGCAGTTTCCACAAGAACAAACCCGCCATCAATAAAACAAGATTCCCTGTCGCGATTGCTGCGCGCTACCGGACCACATTTACGCGTCGTTCGTTAAAACGGTATCCGGTCTTCCTGCCGGCGTCTACCCTTCTACTGCGTTACCCCCTTCCCTCCCCCTCCGCGGCTTACTCCAGCCTGAGGACCAGCAAATTTCTCGCTCCTTCCTCGGCGCTTTGCCGCCGTTCGTCCTCTTCCTCGTGCCCCTCGCAAACGCGCGCTACCGCCCCCCGCCGTGGCATTTTTTTCTGCGAGGAAAAACGGGGGAGTGGCCGTCATCAGCAGCGAGTGCACAGGAAAGTTGAGGGGGGGGGGCGGCAGCGAGGGGCGAGTAGCCGCCAGCAGGTCACGCAATTAGCCCTCGGCTCTGCGGGTGCCTCGGCCCGGGCGCTGGCTTACCCGCAGGAGTATGCTCCGTTCTCCGCCGCCGTGATTAACCTGCTCCCCTCCCCTCGGACCCCCTTCCACCCCCTTACCCTTCAGCACAGACTGTCCATGCGCCCTGGACCTACCTCGGCTGCCTTTTCCAGTAGGGAAATACCGCGACTCTCACCAGTAATCGGATCTCTCAGACTGTCGCTGCCGTGTCCCGCGGCCTCGCGCCGGCCGGACTCGGGCAATTTTACGCCACGCGGAACAAGATCAAAGCGACCCCTTTCTCTGTCCGCGGCTTTTAAAAAACCTGCTGCCTGCAGCATTATTACGATTCCCTGCTGCCGTTCAGACTGGGAGGTCAGGGCGTTCAGATTTTTCCCAGTCGATATTTCAGGATGCATCGCCGGTGGCGTTCACACCGACAAGATTTTGGACAATTCAGGGTGAACATTAATAAAACCGACAAACTGCAGGGACGCATTTCTGACTGTAAGTGGAGGAAAAACAGGTCCTATGAACATGCGTCCGGAAATGTGTAGTTGCCACGGTAGATGGCACTGACGAACTGAAGTTCCTCTGACCATGAGCCGTGTGTGTTCCTTGTGCGTTGCAGTCTGTGTGGTTGACGCAGTGTACTGTAACCAGCAGAATGGACCAGTATTCATGTCGGGAACAAGCAGAGACGGTGTTTGTGTACCGCGAAGCAGATGGAAACGGTCGAGAGGCAGCACGGCTGTACCAAAACAAGTACCCTTACAGACACCAACCACATCACACAGTATTTCAATCCCTTTTTGAACGCTTGTATGATCATGGGTCCTTTCAGACAGACGAACGTGCACGGATGCGGCAGACTGTGTGTACATCAGGTTTGGAGGACCGGGTTCTACAGGATATTGAGACAAACCCTAGTACAAGCTCCAGGTAAGTGACCCGCCAATACGGGCCACTTACGCCACACACACGCCCGATAAGGACTCGAAATGTTGTGTGATGTGGTTGGTGACTGTGAGGGTACTTGATTTGCTATATCCGTGCGGCCTGTCGACCGTTTCCATCTCTTGGTCGTACACAAACACCGTCTCGGCTTGTTGCCGACATGAATACGGGACCCTTCTGTGGTTCACAATACGCTGCGTGAATCACACAGCCCGCAACACACAAGGAACACACGACGCGTAGTCAGAGGACTTCCATTCTTCAGCGCCATCTACCGTGTCAATGATACATTTTCGGACACACGTTCATAGGACCTTTCTTCCTTCATTGTCCGCCTGGTTAGCTGGGTTGTAACGTGCTGGCCTCCCATGCAAGCGCACCAGTGTTCGATTCCCGGCCGCGTTGGAGATTTTCTCCGCTCGGGGACTGGGTGTTTTGTTGTCCTCATTATCATTTCATCCTCATCACCGGCGCGCAAGCCGCCCATTGTGATGTTGACCGAAATAAGACTTACACTTGGTGACCGAACTTCCCCCAGTTGGGGCCTCCCGGTCAAAGATGCCATTCGCTCATTTCCATTTTTTTTCTTCCTTCATTTCCAGTCAGTAATCCGTCCCATCAGTTTTCTGCTTTCAGTAATGTTCACGCTGTAGATCATTACTGCATAGGAAATGGGTCGGAATCAGTCAGACCCATGCTCAAGAAAGGAGTTTTGTGGGCACAGATCCAGGGGGGGTCACAGTTTGTCACAATCCCCCCTCCCTCCCCTCCTCCTAAAACATTCTACCAATACTACTCTTACAGTAAATAACCTAATATACGAACTCGAAATAAAATGAATGCTCCTTTTCTCGATGTTCCTGAAATAGATTAATTCGGCCAGTGGACTACACTGAGTGCAACGTGTGTCTCCATGTGGAAATCGTCGTTCTCGTAGCGGTATGGAGAAATACAGTTGACCATGTGCTGCAGGCTCGTCCGCTGCACTGGTGTCTCCCTATGAAGCCCATTCCTTCGATCTGGAGCCTTTATTGCTAATTAATGAAATGAGTAAGTGTCGAACAGAAATGTTTCCTCACCAGCAATGAAAAATTTATTGGTCCTTCAGTTCTTGAATCCAAATAATTCCTTGAACAACAATGGGTTCATTCTTCATTCACTTCCTTCCTACATTTTTTCCACAGTTTTACGTACAGATTAGTACAGAATTCAATATATTTTCAGACAGAACTCGATTCAGACTTATATCCATAAAGAAAAACTATTTTGATATTCATATATGTGGAACTGACCATACAGTAATGGCAAAGAATAAATATCTCATCCAGCCTCTATAACAAATTCATTATATCTCTGCTCAGCAAGAAACTTTACACTAGCGCTTAATTACCATGAATTTTCTTTGTATATGGATCTTTATTATAGTAGAGATTGGTTACAAAGAGGGATAATAAGGGGAATAACACATCCCCGCCCCCATCCCCACACCTGTTCCAAGCTAAAATCTGACGTCACACACAATTTTAACGTGCCACAGATGCATACGATTTTAATATTAACTATAAAACAGATAAAAACTTTATTGCACTATAAAGTGTTTAATACATGGCTTTGCAATTCAGTGAAATGTAGAGTGATGAACCAAAATACGAGGGCTATCCAGAAAATAAGTTCCGATCGGCCGTGAAATGGGCACTATTGTAAAAATCACAAAATTTTTTATTTTCAACAGCCATCCACAACTCCCAGATAATTATCTAAATAATCGCCGCTCCGACTGAGGCATTTGTCGTGGTGTTGTGCCAGTTTTCAATACCCTTGTCATAGAAGCCAGCCGACAGTGCTTTCCGCTAATTCTCTACTCAGGTCCACAGCTCGTTGTCTGTGCCAAAATGTTGTCTTCATAGTCAGCGGTTCGTGTCAGCAGAGATGAAACTCAGGGTGTCAATTGCGGTCTGTATTGTGGGTGATCAAACACTACTCACTGAAAACGCTGTAGGAGTATCTTCATTGCCCCTGCAGAGTGCAGCTGAGAATTGTCACGGAAAAGGAACGGAGTGACAGTTGTGTTACGTGGGCTGCCTAGCTTCAGGTGAAACTTCTCGCCAGGCCCTCGTACTTGGCGGCAGGCATCATTTCCTAGGTACATTTACGTGCTCACCGGGCTCTCAGAGCTGAAAAGAGCGATGTGACGCGATCGACGGGCGTTCTACAGACACTGCCCAACACATCTGTGCAGAGCTTCATCGGATTTTTACAATGGTTTCCATTTCGCGACCGATTGGAACTTACTTTCTGGATAGCCCTCGTATGATGACCACTGTCGCCGCGAGATTGAATACCTCATTGTGGTGTCGCGAGGCCGTGACGCAGTAAGGAAAGAATGTAAGCGGAAGAGGGACGAATGGGGAGTCATTACAACGAAGATACGGGCCGCAAATGCGGGAATCCACTGATATAACGGTTCTGGGAAAGGGTGCATTGTCGTGGCGCTGCGGTTGGAAACGAGAATATCTGAAACGGTCAGGCTGGTCGCCTGCTGGCATGCTACTGTCGTGAGCACCTATGGAAAGTGATTGAAGGACGCTGAAACAACAAGTAGACCGTATGGTATTTGACGACCACGTCTCGTCACAAAACGTAGAGGTCGGAGGATCCCTCACCGTGTAATCCAGGATAGGCAGCCATCTGTGACAGGTCTGACGACAGAGTACAACGCTGTTGCAGGCACAAGTGTTTCGGAGCACACCGTTCAAAGGCCACTTAGTAATCATATACAACCGCTCACTTGACGAAAGGTCTGTTCCTAAAGACTGGAAAGTAGACAGGTCACACCAATATTCAAGAAACGAAATAGGAGTAACCCACTGAATTACAGACCCATATCACTGACCTCAATTTACAGTAGGATTTTTGAGCGTATACTGTACTCGAACATTATGAATCACCTTGAAGAAAATGACTTACTGATACATAACCAGCGAGGATTCAGAAAATATCGTTCTTGTGCAACACAGCTAGCTCTTTGTACCTATGAAGTAAAGAGTGCTGTCGACAAGGGATCTCAGATAGATCCCATGTTCCTAGATTTCCAGAAGGCTTTTGATACCGTTCCTCACAAGCGATTATTAATCAAATTGTTTGCATAAGGAGTATCGTCTCAGTTGTGTGACTGGATTCGTGATTTCCTCTCAGAGAGGTCACAGTTCGTAGTGATAGGCGGTAAATCATCGAGTAGAACAGAAGTGATATCTGGCGTTCCGCAAGGTAGTGTCACAGGTCCTCTGCTGTTCCTGATTTACATAAATGATCTAAGTGATAATCTGAGCAGCCCCCTTAGAGTATTTGCAGATGACGCTGTAATTTACCGTCTAGTAAAATCATCGGACAATCAATTCCAATTACAAAATGATCGAGAGAGAATTTCTGTATGGTGCGAAAAACACTAAACAAAGAAAAGTGCAAGGTCATCCACATGGGTACTAAAAGAAATCCGATAAATTTTGGGTATACGATAAATCGCATACATCTAATGCCTGTCAGTTCGACTAAATACCTAGGAATTACAATTACGAGCAACTTAAATTGGAAAGATCTCATAGATAATACTGTGGGGGAGGCGAAACAAAGACTGCGCTTTGTTGGCAGAACACTTAGAAGACGCGGAAAACCCAATAAAGAGACAGCCTACATTCTACTTGTCCGTCCTCTGCTGGAATACTGTTGCGCGGTGTAGGATGCTCACCAGGTAGGACTGAAAGAGGACATCAAAAAAGTGCAAAGAAGGGCAGCCCGTTTCGTGTTATAGCGCAGTAGGGGTGAGAGTGTCACTGATATGATACGCGTGTTGGGGTGGCAGTCAGTGAAACAAAGGTGGTTTTCTCTGCGGCGGGATCTATTTACGAAATTTCAATCACCAACTTTCTCTTCCGAATGCGAAAATATTTTGTTGACACCCACCTACGTAGGGAGAAATGATCTTCATAATAAAATAAGAGAAGTCAGAGCTCGAACGGAAAGATTTAGGTGTTCCTTTTTCCCACGCAGCATTCGAGAGTGGAATGATAGATAAGTAGTATGAAAATGGTTCGATGAACCCTCTGCCAGGCGCTTAAGTGTGAATTGCAGAGTAACCATGTAGATGTAGATGCTGAGGATGGAGCACCACATCCTACGTGTTCCTCTGTTGACGCAACGACATCGCCAGATGTGATTGCAGTGGGCACAGCGTCACTGTGTTTTCACCGTTGCTCAATAGAATTGTGTCGCCTGTCGATTGAATCGCATTTCTCGTTATATCAGGTCGATGCTTGGGGCCTTTCGCGCCGTCGTCCAGGCGAAACATGCACTGCAACATAGATGCAGGGCGGTGAGGGCAGAATTATGATATGGGGTACAGTGAGATGGGGTTCCACGAGATCTGTGGTGGTAACCGAAGGCGTCACGACTGCAGTGAGCTACGTGAACATTATTGCGGACCACCTGCATCGCTTCATGCTTGAAGTCTCCCCCTACGACGATAACATCTTCCAGCAGCATAACTGCCAGTGTTGCAAGGTCAGAATCGTGCGACAGTGGTGTGAGTGGCATTGTACTGAACTCACATTGATGTCTTGGCCAACAAATGTGCCTGATCTGTACCCGTTGGAACACATATCGGTCACCAGATGCGTGCTCGTGAACCACCATCCAGTAATTTGGGAGAACTGCTTAAACAGTGCGTAGACATCTGGTGCATCATACTTCCGGAATCCTGTCAAGAACTTGTAGAATCCATACCAAGCAGAATCTCCGTTGTGCTGTGCTTGAAAAGTGGAATAACACGCTATTAAAAACGTGACCATAATGTTTTCACACATCGGTGAAAGCATGCGTGCGAAAATTTGAGAAGCATGTGTCATATAATTAATTTAAGAACTATGGTAGTAATAAACTCACAAATTTGGGAACGTCATACTTCACACAGTATAAAGAGGAAGTGTGCACTGACTATTAGCAGATTATGGCTATGCGTGGCAGGAATACCACGATGGAAACTTCACGAAGTAAGTTTCACATTAGTATGGTAGGCCAAGTAACTTTTAGAGACTGTTACATTACACAGATGCGTGACACTGTTCTCTAACAGAGTCAGAAAGTCTCCATAAACAATGGTTGAAATTCCTCGCCGTAGAAACTGGCTCCTTGGTCACGGAATCATTCTGAAACCGCTGTGCCAACATCGTCATCTTTCAGTTTACTCAAAAGATGGAAATCGCATGGTGCGTGATCTGGACTTCCTGATACCATCACCCACGTCTGTGTGGTCTTGGTCAAAACATTGGTAACATTTCACTACGGATGGATGCTGCACTCCATTTGTTCCATATCCCGCCAGAATTTCTCTGTCAATCTGTGTACGGTTTAGACGTTTTCCTCACTAGAATCATACGGTCCTGCGTACTTCAACTTTGGAGTACTTTCCCAATTGCCGCACCATTTCAGTCGCACACTACACAACCGTCTCTGCAGGAGACCTGGATCACGTGTTCTCCAACCTTTGTTATTCAATAGTCTTAGAGTGGAACGTGATGTGTTACTTACTTTCTAAAATCCCCACGTATTTCTCTCTTTAATATCTGCCTGAGTTCGAGAAGCCAGTCTTGCTATTTTTATAGTAGTGAAGGGTCTTTATAATTTTGTTTTCCCTTACTCACTTTTCTGTGTTTTGGCTGTTCTACCTGTGGACTCACGAATCGTGTCGGATATATTATTGATGGTCTATTTGGCTATCCTACGAATGTGTGCATTTACGTGGTTGGAATTTTACTAGCCCATCCACGTGGGCGTGCCTATACGCAAACAACTGAAAAATGATAATTGTGATATTTGGTCTGCGGGGCGTTCACCTGCTGGTTATCAGCGCCGCACAAATTCCCTATTTTTCACTGTCCAGTCTCGCCACTTCACCGAATGATGATGAAATGAGGAGGATGACACAAATACCCGATCCCGGGAGGAGAAAATCCCCGACACGGCCGGGAATCGAAACCAGGACCCTGTGATCCAGAGGTAGCTGCACTATCCACTAGACCACGACTCAAAAAACTGAGAGCCTCCGCACTAAATGTAGATTGAAAGTTCCTTGCCATCCTCGAGACTCTTAGCTTTCGTGCTACTTTACTTTCTGATATGAGGGCATGCCGAAATGCAATGCCTGCGAATTTTTTATGTGAAAACTCTTAAAACTTCTTAAATAAAACAAACGTTACTAACATTCTATATCTTTACTGTTCATATCTACATATTTGCAGCCATCCGCTGCTAGAGGACTCCGCATTGTAGGGTGTAATACGACGGTGTATAATGTAACTATGTCAGTATGTGGGAAACAGTGTGCTGTAATCGAGTTTATAACTCTATGAGTTCATCCATACATGGAGCACCCTCTCCTTCAGTATGAAAATGCCAGACGACACAACCACTGCAACATACGTAGCAATCCGACACTTTGGACTCACTGTCATCTATCATTCTCCATAGAGTCGCTGCTTGACACCATCTGATTTTCATCTGTTTCCAGAACTTAAAGAACATCTTCGAGGACTTCACTCTGATAGTGATGATGCTGAGGTGAGGTTGTCAACGAAGTCAAACGCTTTACAGCGACAGTACCAACAAACTGATCTTACGTTTGGAGAAATGTGTTTGTCGCCAGGGTAATTACGTTGAAGTATGTAGACTTGAAGAATAAAGGTTAATAAAGTTTTTTTATTTAAAACGCTTGAATCATTTTCACCTTAAAAATTCGGAAGCATTGCTTTTCAGCATGTCCTCGTAATAGTTTGTGAAATTAACAAACTGATTCATGTAAGTATGTGAACATTTCTACTAAAATTACTTTTTAGGTGGGTTGTGACTCACAAGATTCCTCATTCCGTTGTGTCCTCACCTAAGTTTTGGAGAAATAGGGGCACGGGCCAAGAACGAGAATTTTCCATTGTTTTCCTGGGTCGGGTATTCCTGGAAAAGGAGCGACAGCAGTTTTCCTTTTTCTGGTCTGACTGAGTATTTTGAGACCTGAGATTGGCAGTTACGGAAAGACATGATTAATTCCGGAGGTACGCATAAAATATCATCCGAAATAGTGCTAAACGCAATGTCTAAAAATTATTTCGAGCAGTTAGTTCATGAGCCCACGCGAATAGTAAACGGTTGTGAAAACACACGTGACCTCTTAGCAACAAATAATCAAGAGTTAATAACGAGTATCAAAACCTATTCAGGGTTAAGTGAACACAGGGTTGTCCTAACGAGATTGAATATTGTAATCCCCAAATCCTCGAAAAACAAGCAGATAAAAATTCACTTGATGCCTTCCTAAAAGACAATCTCCACTCATTCCAAATTAATAATATAAGAGTAGACCAGATGTGGCTTCAATTCAAAGAAATAGTATCGGCAGCAATTGAGAGATTTATACCAAATAAATTAACAAACGACGGAGCTGATCCATCTTGGTACACAAAACAGGTTAGAACACTGTTGCAGAAACAACGAAACAAACATGTCAAATTTAAACAGACGCAAAACCCCAAGATTGACGATCTTTTACATAAGCTCGAAATTTAGCGCGGACTTCAATGCGAGATGCCTATAACAGTTTCCACAACGAAACTTTGTCTCGAAACCTGGCAGAAAATCCAAAGAGATTCTGGACTATGTGAAGTATGTTAGCGGCAAGAAACAATCAATGCCTTCTCTGCGCGATAACAATGGAGATACTATAGAAGACAGCGCTGCCAAAGCAGAGTTACGAAACGCAGCCTTCCGAAACGCCTTCACAACAGAAAACGAAGAAAATATTCCAGAATTCGAATCGAGAACAGCTGCCAACATGAGTAACGTAGAAGTAAATATCCTCGGAGTAGTGAAGCAACTTAAATCACTTAATAAAAGCAAGTCTTCTGGTCCAGACTGTATACCAGTTAAGTTCCTTTCGTAGTATTCTGATGTATTAGCTCTATGCTTAACAAAAATATACGACCGTTCCCTCGACGAAAGAACCGTACCCAAAGACTGGAAAATTCCACAGGTCACACCAATATTCAAGAAAGGTAGTAGAAGTAATCCACTACATTACAGGCCCATATCGTTAACGTCGATATGCAGCAGGATTTGGGAACATATATTGTGCTCGAACATTATGAATGGCTTCGAAGAAAACGGTCTATTGACACACAGCCAACATGGATTTAGAAAACATTGTTCCTGTGAAACACAACTAGCTCATTATTCACATGAAGTGTTGAGTGCTATTGACAAGGGATATCAGATCGATTCCGTATTTCTGGATTTCCGGAAGGCTTTTGACACTGTACCACACAAGCGGCTCGTAGTGAAATTGCGTGCTTATGGAATATCGTCTCAGTTGGGTTTGTGATTTCCTGTCAGAGAGGTCACAGTTCATAGTAATTGACGGAAAGTCATGCAGTAAAACAGAGGTGATTTCTAGCGTTCCCCAAGGTAGTGTTATAGGTCCTTTGCTGTTCCTTATCCGTATAAACGATTTTGGAGACAATCTGAACAGTCGTCTTAGGTTGTTTACAGATGACGCTGTCGTTTACCGACTAATAAATTCATCAGAAGATCAAAACAAATTGCAAAACGATTTAGAAAAGATACCTGAATTGTGCGAAAATTGGTAGTTGACCCTAAATATCGAAAAGTGTGAGGTCATTCTCATGAGTGTTAAAATGAATTCGTTAAACTTCAATTACACGATAAATCAGTGTAATCTAAAATCCGTAAATCCAATTAAATACCTAGGTATTACCATTACGAACAACTTAAACTGGAAGGAACACAAAGAAAATATTGTGGGGAAGGCTAACCAAAGACTGCGTTTTATTGGCAGGACATTTAGAAAATGTAACAGACCTACTAAGGAGACTGCCTACACTACGCTTGTCCGTCCTCTTTTAGAATACTGCTGCGCAGTGTGGGATCCTTACCAGATAGGACTGACGGAGTACATCGAAAAAGTTCAAAGAAAGGCAGCACGTTTTGTATCATCGCGAAATATGGGAGAGAGTCTCACAGAAATGATACAGGATTTGGGCTGAAAATCATTAAAAGAAAGGAGTTTTTCGTTGCCACGGAATCTTCTGATAAAATTCCAATCACCAAATTTCTCCTCCGAATGCGAAAATATTTTGTTGACACCGACCTACATAGGGAGGAACGATCACTACGATAAAAGAAGGGAAATCAGAGCTCGTACGGAAAGATATAGGTGTTCATTCTTTCCTAGCGCTATACGAGACTGGAATATTAAGAATTATGAAGGTGGTTTGTTGAACCCTCTGCCAGGCTCTTGAATGTGATTTGCTGAGTAGCCATGTAGATGTAGATGTAGATGTAACATTCGAGAATAAATTTAATAGTATTGTCAGCAATATAATGGAGCAGTTGGCTAGCTGGCTTTAGATGTCAGTAAGGAAAATCACATTCGTGAGACATCAACATAAACAAATTAATTAAAAAAACATTGAAAATTAAGAGATGATCATTTTTTATCATCAGCTTTTCTGCAAGTATCTTACAGATGTAGCTAGTTACGTATACAAATTTGTAGTTAACAACTCAGACACTGATAACGTACCATAGGTCCTAATCCGACTGACATGCTACACTGCATTAATTTTTAATATCTTTTTTATTTCATACAAGTGGCCAAAAGCTTGTCTTGAGCTGAGATATTCCGTTTTTCTGTCCGACGAACTTGAGTAATTGTGAAGACCAAAGTGTAGGTACGAGTAAACATGAAGAACATTATACGTTTCTTCATTCAAGGATGTCAATAAAAACAAATGTTCCCTCGGATCATTTAACGGAACTGATATTTAAACCTATATCTAGGTGTTTTTATAAAAGAAAGGCATGCACTCTATCTTAAGAAACTGGTAACTGCGAGTTTTTAGTAACGTAACGCGAAATCAAATTGTGGCTGGTCGTTGCTGTGTACCACTAATATTCTGCATCACATAACTGCCACGATTCTCTAGTAACGTAGTTATTTGACAATACAACGCTGATCTCTTTCCAAATGGATCAAGATGCCTGACCGAAAGCAGGACGTAAAATTAAGTCAGATCAGGGGACCGGTATACAAACATCTCCAGGATCGGCCGAACTGTGGGCAGACTTCAAAGTGTCACTCGGTTTTCGCTGTCTTAGACAGCGTTAGGTATGTGATGCAGAATCTGCACATGTGCTGCATAGACCGAAGCCTATGCAAGGTAATTTGATGCAGACTAGTTAAATGTTTCAGGAAAAAATTAATGGTTCATATTTTTTTTATTATAAATAAGTTCTTAAAAATTGCGTATAGAGTGAGGAGCAGATATACTTTGGCGACACGCGGAGTGCGGTGGGGATTCGGTCACAAACTATGGAGGAGTGCAGTTGAATCTCGCTCTGTCAACGGAGGAAGAGATTTGGTTTTGGACCTGATCCCTGGGCGCGAATATGGGTCCGAAGGAGACGAAGAGACTGAGGTCCACCGCCCGACCTCACGCCGAGGTGCACTGGGCACTACATCTAGAATTTTCTACATGTGTATAATGAGAATTTTGCAGCGCCGGCTCTAGAAATACTTAGAGTGAATTCCTCTTATTGTATTGTGTGCACACAGTAGCAGCAGTTGCCGGAATTAAGAGAACTGTGACAGTTTGTGTCAGGGTTCTGTTTGCAATCACTGTCATTCGTATTAATCACAGTCAAATTCACAATTAAAACCAAGTCACCATCCATGGTTCAGCTTGATAAACTGCCTATCAGAACATTTCACTTTACGAATAGGAGGCAAATATAATCATTGGGTTACGTTGACCTATGTTCCATTTAACTCATGTTTTTATGAATAAATCTCTTGCGATATTGAATTCAATCTATTATTCAAGGTAGATAAGGTTCCTCTTGCTTACTTATGCAGGATATACTAGGAGTAACCCTGGAGAAAAAGAATACAATGTGCCGTCTTCAGTTTCACAACACAGAGCCACATTTTATAGTCATCACGTTTGTATTCATTGTGTATAATTTTCAAAGTAGTATCACTGAAGCGGTGGTTCTGTGTGTTAGAGATTTGGGAGCCAGAAGGCAGACTTTCATTAGAGGTACCCACATGCCTGCCCGCCAGAGAGACTCGTTGTGAGTTCTACGTCTTATCGAAATGAACTCAACACTAAACCAGCAGAATGCATGTGCCTCAAATCTATCCATGCTGCCCTCAGTGTTGTGTATACACAGAACTTCACTCGGTAGTAACTGGTGTAAGAACTAGTTAACGTTCTAGCAACAAACGTTAAAATTTGCTGATGGCCTTGACAAAATGCTTTGTGTTGAGGTGCTTGCTGCTGTAGCGTTCCACGTATTGTGTAATTTAAATCCTTCGCATGTATTTACAAGGTAATTATTAATCGGGAAATTGATTCCAGGTTTTTCAAAAAATGGTTCAAATGGCTCTGAGCACTATGGGACTTAACATCTATGGTCATCAGTCCCCTAGAACTTAGAACTACTCAAACCTAACTATCACACAACATCCAGTCATCACGAGGCAGAGAAAATCCCTGACCCCGCCGGGAATCGAACCCGGGAACCCGGGCGCGGGAAGCGAGAACGCTGCCGCACGACCACGAGCTGCGGACCAGTTTTTTCTTAAGAGCATTGTTGCAATAATGGGACGCGGCTGCAACTGTTTGTGCCTCTCATACTAGATACCGCAACTAATGGTCAAGCTTTTCTCTTACTGTTGCTGCCTAGCATGGCTGCGATGTCCCACATACCTACCTGCATAGTAAGAACCAGTTTTCCCATACTGACACACTGCTTTGTATAAAGCTAGATTCCGCCGTTCCAGATCTTCTTTAAGAGATATACAGACACTATAAGCTTAGTCGGTGGAAAAACACACAGTCGATGCTACAATTCCTTAAAATTCTTCCAGTAATACACGATACTACTTCTAATACATTACTGATAAATGACACATCATTATTAAGAAGTATCATCTAATGGCGAAGAGTCATGTCTTTGAAATATTAAATGCGTGTCAAGAAGACCTAGTTATGCACCTGAAGCGAAAACGTAAGGAGTTGAACCGCAGTACAGTAAGTTCTTGTCATCCGTCGCCTCTTGGTTGGAGATACATACGACCCACTTGATTCAGAAACTCTGAATGATTGCAACTTTTAACTAGAAAACTTATTTCGGTAGCTGGTGGGTGAAAGGACAGAGTGTACCACTTCAGAAGACACTGACCGTTAGAAATTCCTGATGCCATAAGAATCTTAACGTTGCTGTTTTCGTTGGGTGTTCGCGTTGAACGTGATCGCAGTGTGGGCTGATAGTTTTCGTCGGTGATTAAACCGCTTGCTGTGACGGGCACGACACGGCAGTACGGACCACCACCCACACCGTATAAACGTGTACGACGACACGAGCCGTGTGATGGTCCAGCGAACGTAAATGTTCGCTGCTGTGGCCGCCGAAATTGAACGTAAACACTGGCTTGGCAGCCGCCTGTCCTCGGCCTTGCTTCACCCCTTCCAACCCCCCACCCCGCCGTCCACCTCCTCACCCCTCCTACGGAATTCGACTTTATGAGAGAGAGAGAGAGAGAGAGAGAGAGAGAGAGAGAGAGAGATGACGGCCGAGTGTGTGTGTATGTGTGTGTGTGTTTGTGTGTGTCAGCGCACGAACATTTGAAATCTCTCAAGTGACTGGTCAGCGTATGTCAACCACACTCAATGAAACGTTTACTTATTGAACTGATGTACGACGCTGAAAACAACACTGATGTTCAATGTTTCATCTGTGTGTGGCCATAGTTTCCAGAGTTGCACAATTATTGAAGGTACGCTGGACTGAAACTTACGTAATTCTTATTTCAGTTTCGATGTTCACCATTGCTGGTCCCTGCATCTTTTCCTGAAACTTGGAGAAAGTCGGTACACGGTAGCTATATAAATAGCGGTATCCCTTGTGCGTTTCTGTCTTTTGCAAGGTCATCTACTGCTTCGGTGTGTCGAATATCTCAACACTCTTTGAACACATTACTTTAACGGTATAGTATCTTCCTTGCCTAGCATTATTAATCATTTTAGTGTATATTTATGGATACAGCTGCACCGGTTTTTCACTTTCGACCATCTAAATGCTCCAAAGCGATTCTAAGAGGCCGCGAGAATTAATATTTCGCACAGTTTTTGGTTATGAAACTTAAGGGGAGTTGGAATGCCGGAAAATGGAAAAAATTCACATTTTCAGTTTTTAACCTTATAACTTAATTTGAAATTTTCTGCTTAAAATGGTGCAAAATTTGTTAAGAAATTCCAATTGGAAGTATTTTTATTTAATTTTTCAAAATTACATGTGCGCCCAGCAAAGTTACCCATCTTGTGATTTGTACACATTTAAATCTTCGCATTTCCGAAAACATTACATATAGAAGGCTGTGGATTTCACTCTTCAGTTGTAGAATCTTTGATCCTTCCATAGGTACCATTGTTTTTACGACTAGCTGTGTTTATTGTTCAGTTTTTGATCTGTGAGTGTTTGTTTTGAGCCTCGAGTTTAGTTTGTCGCTCATTTGGAGTTTGTTATCTGTCTTGTTTTGACTTTCAGTGGTGAGTGCGTAGTTTCTACGATGCCTAGGAGTGCATCATTATTTAAAAAGCGAAAGTTTCGCGGTAATAGATTTACAAATAACGTTTGTTCAAGTGATTCTGCTTCAGCACCTGTTGATGCTGGTGAAAGTTCTGACGTTTGTACAGCTGAGATGTGTGAAGGAGACACGCCCACCAGTGCATCAAAAAAGAAGTTATCAAACTGTGCAAGTGAAATTACAGATGAAGCTTCTAATGAACAATATGTTTTAGTCGACTTTCCTGTTTTTACTGAGTTTATGAAGAAATGTTTGTGTTGTAATCTTTGTGGAGGTTCTTTTGATATGAACATAACAAAATCTATAGGACTTTCCTGCAAAATTGCTATAGTTTGTGCCAGTTGTGAAAATGAGACCTGTTTTTGGAGCTCTAAAACATGCAGTAGCAATTTGTTTGAGAGTAATATCAGGCTAATGTATGCAATGAGAGCAATTGGTAAAGGACATACTGCTGCTCAAACATTTTGTGCCGTAATGAATCTTCCACCTCCACCTGCTAAAATTGACAATTACACTGAAGTGATAGGAGATGCTGTTCAGTCTGTAGCAGATTTATCAATGAAAGCTGCTGCCAGTGAAGCAAAATATATAAATGAAGGAAACCCAGATATCCCTGTTGCTTTTGATGGAACCTGGCAGAAAAGGGGTCACACATCCAAAAATGCTGTTGCTACTGTTACTAGTGTGGACAGCGGTAAAGTTTTGGACTATGAAGTGCTCACTAAACATTGTTACCATTGTGCATCTGGTAAGATAGAAGCAGCTCACATATGTAGCAAGAATTATGAAGGTACGAGTGGAGGCATGGAGGCTGCCGCTGCTGTGAAAATGTTTAGCAGATCAGAAAAAGAACGGGGAGTATTTTACACAAAATTCCTTGGAGATGGGGACTCCAAGGCATACAAAAGTGTTACAGAATCCATGCCATATGTCAATAAGACAATAACTAAACTAGAATGTGTCGGTCATGTTCAGAAACGAATGGGCACTCGTCTAAGGAAACTGAAACAGAATCTGAAGGACAAAATTTTGTCAGATGGTAAAACCATTAGAGGTCGCCTGTCAGATAAAATTATAAATGAATTACAACAATACTATGGTATGGCAATAAGAAATAATGCAAATAATTTGCAGGAAATGAGACAAGCTGTATGGGCCACATATTTACATCGATCATCAACTGATGATAATCCTCAACATTTTGCTTGTCCAGATGGTCCTCAGTCATGGTGCAATTATAGAAAATCTCAAGCTACTGGGGATCCTTATCACCATAAAAATTATATTCCATTGGCTGTTATGGAAGTAATTAAACCAATATATAGAGACTTGGGGCATCCTGATCTTCTGCGAAAATGTCTTCATGGTTGTACCCAGAATCAAAACGAGTCGTTCAACAACCTCATTTGGACTCGTGTACCTAAGAATGTATTTGTTGGGATAAAAACATTGAAATGGGGAGTCAGTGATGCTGTTATTTCATTCAATGATGGTCATATGGGTAGGCTAAAGGTCATGGCAAGGCTCGGCATTGCTCCTGGTATCAACACCATCAGAGGTCTTCAGCTTCTGGACAGCGTGCGAGTAAGGAAGGCTCAGTATGCAGCTGAATTTAATACAAAAAAAGCAAGGGCAGCAAGGAGAAGAAAGCTTCTAGGTGAAGAAGAAGAACTAGAAGATGACCCTGATTACTCTGCTGGACACTTTTGATAATAGAATAAAAGGTATTTGTGAATTTTCATAATAAATTACTTTAATCGCATTTTCTGGCATTTGACATTTTTAGTGTTACATGTACCTTTATCTCATAAACCACTCAACCAACAACATTCAAATTTTCAGAAATGCTGCAAAACAGTTCAAAGAGGCCACTGAACTAGAATCATGACAAGAACTGGCTTATTCTCTGAACTAGGGAAGTTTATGTTATACTTTTTCCAATAAAAAATGGCTTAATGGTAAAAAATTCATAAATACTATACCAACAAAAAGAAAACATTGGTTCTAGTTCAGTGGGCTCACAATATATGCTGAAAACCTCTGCCAGAATTTCAAAGTTCTGAAGATAATAGTTCCAAAGAAAAAGGTACACAAAGTTAGCAAATTTAACATTGGCGAGATAGGGCATTCCAACTCCCCTTAATCGCTTTCTTAACTGCAGTTACTGTGTAGTATAAACAATACTTGATTGTAGAAACACAAATTTTTTTCTCTGTGTGCAACGTAGTGTAATAGTATGTGCGTGCAACTCTCTAATGTGTTATGAAACTGTTGGTATGTATATGTATACGCAACCAATACAGAGCGACCGAACTACTCATTCAGATATCGATGTTACTTTCTTGTAGCAGTACAGCTGTGAATGTGTATCTGTAAACGTGTTAGTGTGTTTTCTAAATGAACGTGTCAGGTGACGGCAATAAACACGAAGTTCCTTACAAGCAACTTCAATTAAATCGCGTGCCTATGGAGTATGGTGTTAGTTGTGCGACTGAGTTCGTGATTTCTTGTCAAAAAGATCACAGTATTTAGTAACCGACAGGAAGTCATCGAGTAAAACAGAAATGATATCTGGCGTTTGAAACGAAGTGTTGTAGGCCTTCGGCTGTTCCTAATCTAACAAACGATTTAGGAGACAATCTAAGCAACCCTCTTAGACTATTTGCAGATGATGCTGTGACTTACCGTCTTATAAAGTCATCAGATGATTAAAACAAATTACAAAACGATTTAGACGAGATATCTGTCTGGTGAGAAAAAATGTTAATTGATTCTAAATAACGGAAAGTTGCTGTCATCCGTATGAGTACCAAAAGGCATCCGCTAAATTTCTGTTTACAGGATGAAGCACACAAATCTAAAGGCTGTAAATTAAACTAAACACGTAGGCATTACAATTACGAATAACTAGAATTGCAACGGCCACTGGGTAACATTATGTGGAAACCAAACCAAAGACTGCGATTTATTGGTAGAAACTCAAAAAATGCGACAGGTCTACTACAGAGACTACTTACACCACGCTTTCTGCCCTCTTCTGGAGTATTGCCGTCCAGTGTGGGATCCACAGCAGATAGGACTGATCGAGAAAGTTCAAAGAAGGGCAGTTCGCCTTGTATTATCGTGAAATGGTGTGAGACTACCACGTATATGATACGTGAATTGGGGTGGCTATCATAAAACCAAAGGCATTTTTCGTTGTGACGGGATCTTCTCATGAAATTTCAGTCGCCAGCTTTCTTCTCCTAGTGTGAGAATAATTTGTTGGCGCCCACCTACATAGGGAGGAACGATTATCATTATAAAATAAGAGAAATTAGAGCTGGCCCGGAAAGATTAAAGTGTTCATGTTTCCTGCACACTGTTCAAGAGTGAAACGGCAGAGAAATAGCTTGGAGCTGTCTCGATGGACCCTCTGCCAGGCAGTTAATTGTGAATTGCAGAGCAATCATGAAGACGTAGCTGAAGATGTAGATGCTTCACAAGCGATACTTCTATTTTTGATATTCTGAAGACCCAAGAACGAACTACAAAGCAGGTGTTGGCAAGAGAACTGTTCAGAGAATAGTAAACAAAAGTGTCGTAGCTGTAGAAGCCTCAGGGAAATTTGTTTTCGTGTCACCTGGAAAGCATCGGAATCGAAAGATACATGTAACACAAATAGATGGTTTTTCACAATGATATTTTAAAGCGCTCTGTGTTTGAAATGTATACAAGAAGGGAATACCCACCATCACAGACGATTGTTGCAATTACGCCTGAGCAAATCAGCTTCAAAGGTAGCCCTTCTCAAATGCAAAGAATTTTAAAACACATTGGTTTCAAAAATGTTAAGAAGAGAGTTTTCAATTGAAAGAAGTGACATAGAAGCAGCACAAACCACGTCCTTTATAAAGGTGGAAAATACAAGACGAGGAGGTTGTTGTACAGTGTATTACCTTGATGAAACACGGATGTATCTGAATCATTCCATAAATACCTGGCGGTTTTAAAGTTAGGGAAAGGTTCTCGGATATTTATTCTGCATGCTGGCTCCTCTTCTTATTTAGTTCGTGAGAGTAAACTTCTGTTTAGGTGTAAGAAAAACAGTAGTGACTACCATTCGGAAATGGAATGTCTCTTTCAAGAAGTGTATCACTGAACAACTGTTGCCATACGTTGCTTCGAAGTCGGTCATTGTTAGTACCGTGCCAGGTGTCATTCATCTATTACAGAGAAAAAAATCAAGTGCGAGCACCAGAAAAGGGGATAATGTGCTCTGGCTGAAAAATAAAAATATTCCGGAAATATAAGCCAGTCCCGTGCTGAACTCCTGCAGCTCGCTAATTTACAAAAGTCACGCGACAGAATGTACAAATTTAACTTTCTTTCACTTGCATTTACCCACGTATCACTGTCAGTATAATCCGCTAGAATTAATTTCCGCACAGGTTACAAGCTATGTGAAAAAAAAAACCAATGAAGATAATAGACACTGAAACGCTTGTGCATGAGGCAATAGACAGCCCCCCCCCCCCCCCCCCCCGCCGCCACTCACCCCTTCAGCGTGGCCACACAGTGTGCGGCACGCTGAAAAGTGAAAAGTTTCAGAAAGAAGACTTTGACACGGAGGTGAAGAAGGATAAAGGTTTGAACCTATCATCCTAAATTTACATTCAGATGGTTCGGACACAGACTCGGATTTTTTTTAATTTTATTACAAGGCTAGTTCCGTGGACCGAATTCAGGAGCAAGTCTCCAAGATCATGGAACATGTCAGTACGTCAAATTACAATATAAAAGCAAAGCAGATAAAATAAAGTGTTAACCCAAAAAAAAAGAGAAGCTGTAAGTTTATCTAAACGCAATCAACAATATAACATAGGAATGAGCTAATTTTTTTAGGAATTACTCGAGAGAGTAGAAGAAGTGACCCATGAGGAAACTCTTCAGTGCGCGTGGATTACTGCTAAGATCTTTGAATTCTTGTAGTAGCTGTTTGAAAATGAATGCAGCAGTGTACTGCACACCTCTTTGCACAGGAGTCAATGAGGTACGATCCAAATGCAGATTGGATTTCTGCCTAGTATTGACTGAATGAAAGCTGCTAATTCTTGGTAATAAGCTGATACTGCTAACAAGAAACGACAGTAAAGAATATATATATTGAGTCGGCAATGTCAGAACATCCAGACTAATGAACTGGTCGAGAAGAGGTTCGCGAACTTACATCACTTATTGCCCGAACTGCCCTTTTCTGAGCCAAAACGATCCTTTGAGAATGGGAAGAGTTTGTTGTTGTGGTCTTCAGTCCTGAGACTGGTTTGATGCAGCTCTCGATGCTACTCTATCCCGTGCAAGCTTCTTCATCTCCCAGTACCTACTGCAACCTACATCCTTCTGAATCTGCTTAGTGTATTCATCTCTTGGTCTCCCTCTACGATTTTTACCCTCCACGCTGCCCTCCAATGCTAAATTTGTGATCCCTTGATGCCTCAAAACATGTCCTACCAACCGATCCCTTCTTCTATCAAGTTGTGCCACAAACTTCTCTTCTCCCCAATCCTATTCAATACCTCCTCATTAGTTACGTGATCTGCCCACCTTATCTTCAGCATTCTTCTGTAGCACCACATTTCGAAAGCTTCTATTCTCTTCTTGTCCAAACTAGTTATCGTCCATGTTTCACTTCCATACATGGCTACACTCCATACAAATACTTCGAGAAACGACTTCCTGACACTTAAATCTATACTCGACGTTAACAAATTTCTCTTCTTCAGAAACGATTTCCTTGCCATTGCCAGTCTACATTTTATATCCTCTCTACTTCGACCATCATCAGTTATTTTACTCCCTAAATAGCAAAACTCCTTTACTACTTTAAGTGTCTCATTTCCTAATCTAATTCCCTCAGCATCACCCGATTTAATTTGACTACATTCCATTATCCTCGTTTTGCTTTTGTTGATGTTCCTCTTATATCCTCCTTTCAAGACACTGTCCATTCCGTTCAACTGCTCTTCCAAGTCCTGTGCTGTCTCTGACAGAATTACAATGTCATCGGCGAACCTCAAAGTTTTTACTTCTTCTCCATGAATTTTAATACCTACTCCGAATTTTTCTTTTGTTTCCTTTACTGCTTGCTCAATATACAGATTGAATAACATCGGGGAGAGGCTACAACCCTGTCTCACTCCTTTCCCAACCAGTTTCCCTTTCATGCCCCTCGACTCTTATAACTGCCATCTGGTTTCTGTACAAATTGTAAATAGCCTTTCGCTCCCTGTATTTTACCCCTGCCACCTTCAGAATTTGAAAGAGTGTATTCCAGTTAACATTGTCAAAAGCTTTCTCTAAGTCTACACATGCTAGAAACGTAGGTTTGCCTTTTCTTAATCTTTCTTCTAGGATAAGTCGTAAGGTTAGTATTGCCTCACGTGTTCCAACCTTTCTACGGAATCCAAACTGATCTTCCCCGAGGTCCGCTTCTACCAGTTTTTCCATTCGTCTGTGAAGAATTCGCGTTAGTATTTTGCAGCTGTGACTTATTAAACTGATAGTTCGGTAATTTTCACATCTGTCAACACCTGCTTTCTTTGGGATTGGAATTGTTATATTCTTCTTGAAGTCTGAGGGTATTACGCCTGTCTCATACATCTTGCTCACCAGATGGTAGAGTTTTGTCATGACTGGCTCTCCCAAGGCCATCAGTAGATCTAATGGAATGTTGTCTACTCCAGGGGCCTTGTTTCGACTCAGGTCTTTCAGTGCTCTGTCAAACTCTTCACGCAGTATCTTATCTCCCATTTCGTCTTGATCTACATCCTCTTCCATTTCCATAATATTCTCCTCAAGCACATCGCCCTTGTATAAACCCTCTATATACTCCTTCCACCTTTCTGCCTTCCCTTCTTTGCTTAGAACTGGGTTGCCATCTGAGTTCTTGATATTCATACAAGTGGTTCTCTTCTCTCCAAAGGTCTCTTTAATTTTCCTGTAGGCAGTATCTATCTTACCCCTAGTGAGACAAGCCTCTACATCCTTACGTTTGTCCTCTAGCCACCCCTGCTTAGCCATTTTGCACTTCCTGTCTATCTCATTTTTGAGACGTTTGTATTCCTTTTTGCCTGCTTCATTTACTGCATTTTTGTATTTTTTCCTTTCATCAATTAAATTCAATATTTCTTCTGTTACCCAAGGATTTCTATTAGCCCCCGTCTTTTTACCTACTTGATCGTCTGCTGCCTTCACTACTTCATCCCTCAGAGCTACCCATTCTTCTTCTACTGTATTTCTTTCGCCCATTCCTGTCAATTGTTCCCTTATGCTCTCCCTGAAACTCTGTACAATCTTTGGTTCTTTCAATTTATCCAGGTCCCATCTCCTTAAATTCCCACCTTTTTGCAGTTTCTTCAGTTTCAATCTGCAGTTCATAACCAATAGATTGATGTCAGAATCCACATGTGCCCCTGGAAATGTCTTACAATTTAAAACCTGGTTCCTAAATCTCTGTCTTACCATTATATAATCTATCTGATACCTCTTAGTATCTCCAGGATTCTTCCAGGTATACAACCTTCTTTTATGATTCTTGAACCAAGTGTTAGCTATGATTAAGTCGTACTCTGTGCAAAATTCTACAAGGCGGTCTTTCATTTCTTCCCCCCAATCCATATTCACCTACTACGTTTCCTTCTCTCCCTTTTCCTACTGACGATTTCCAGTCACCCATGACTGTTAAATTTTCGTCTCCCTTCACTACCTGAATAATTTCTTTTATCTCGTCATACATTTCATCTATTTCTTCATCATCTGCAGAGCTAGTTGGCATATAAACTTGTACTACTGTAGTAGGCATGGGCTTTGTGTCTATCTTGGCCACAATAATGCGTTCACAATGCTGTTTGTAGTAGCTAACGCGCACTCCTATTTTCTTATTCATTATTAAACCTACTCCTGCATTACCCCTATTTGATTTTGTGTTTATAACCCTGTAATCCCCTGACCAAAAGTCTTGTTCCTCCTGCCACCGAACTTCACTAATTCCCACTATATATAACTTTAACCTATCCATTTCCCTTTTTAAATTTTCTAACCTACCTGCCCGATTAAGGGATCTGACATTCCACGTTCCGATCCGTAGAACACCAGTTTTCTTTCTCCTGATAACGACGTCGTCTTGAGTAGTCCCCGCCCGGAGATCCGAATGGGGGACTATTTTACCTCCGGAATATTTTACCCAAGAGGACGCCATTATCATTTAATCATACAGTAAAGCTGCGTTTCCTCGGGAAAAATTACGGCTGTAGTTTCCCCTTGCTTTCAGCCTTTCGCAGTACCAGCACAGCAAGGCCGTTTTGGTTAATGTTATAAGGCCAGATCAGTCAAACATCCAGACTGTTGCCCCTGCAACTACTGAAAAGGCTGCTGCCCCTCTTCAGGAACCACATGTTTGTCTGGCCTCTCAACAGATACCCCTCCGTTGTGGTTGCACCTACGGTACGGCCATCTGTATCGCTGAGGCACGCAAGCCTCCCACCAACGGCAAGGTCCATGGTTCTAGGGGGGGGGGGGGGGGGGGAAGAGTTACGCCAAAATATAATACCATACGACATAAGGGAATGAAAATGAGCAAAGTAGACTAATTTTCGTGTCGAACTGTCACATACTTCAGATACCGTTCGAATAGTAAAAATGGCAGCATTAAGTCTTTGAACAAGATCCTGAACGTGAGCTTCCCACGACAGTTTACTATCTATCTGAACACCTAGAAATTTGAACTGTTTAGTTTCTCACTGATCATATGGCCATTATGTGAAATTAAAACGTCGGATTTTGTTGATTTGTGTGTTAGAAACTGTAAAAACTGAGTGTTAACTGTGATTTAGCATTAGTTTATTTTCGACAAGCCATGAACTTATGTCCTGAACTGCACTATTTGAAAAAGAGCCAGTGTGGCAGACAACATCCTTTACTACCAACCTAGTGCCTTCAACAAATAGAAATATTTTAGAATTACCTGGAATACTACAGGGCATATCATTTATTTAAACAACGAACAAGAGTGGCAACATCCCTGGGGCATCTCCCATTTGACCATGCCCCAGTCAACCCTACATCACAATCATTCTCAACACTGTGAATAATTACCTTTCGCTGTCTGTTGTTACAGTAAGAGGTGAACCAATTGTGAACTACTCCCAGTATTCCATAATGATCCAATTTCTGGACCAATAATTTGTGATCAACACAATGAAACGCCTTACTTAAATGAAAAAAAGGTGCCTGGCATTCGAAACCTTTTTTTAAATTCATCCAGTACCTCACAGAGAAATGAGAATATAGCATTTTCAGTTGTTAAACCACTTCTAAAGCCGAACTGTACATTTGATAGCAAATTATATGAAATAAAATGATCAATTATCATAACATACATAGCCTTTACAATAACTTTAGCAAACACAGCTTTCACAATAACTTTAGCAAAAACCGTTGGTATAGAAATAGGTCTAAAATTGCTTCCATTATCCCTTCCTCCCTTTTTATAAAGAGGCGTTGCTACTGAGTACTTTAATCGTTCAGGAAACCTATAATTCTTAAAGGAAACATTACAAGTACAGGACTAACCTGTGCACCACATTACTTTAACATTCTGCTAGGCACACCGTCACATCCATGAGAGTCCTAAGTCTTAACTAATTTAATTACTGACTCAATCTCCGCCTTGTCAATATCACAGAGGAGTATTTCAGACATAAATCTCGGAAAGGGATTTTCCAAGAGAATTATATGATTCCCTGTAGAAACCTTGTTTTCATTTAATTCATCAGCAATGCTCAGACGATGATTGTTAAATAGTGTACATTCAGTGTACACCTGCCCAATATCGTGTAGGGCCCCCTCGAGCATGCAGAAGTGTCGCAACACGACGTCCCATGGATTCGACTAATGTCTAAAGTAACGTTGGAGGGAACTGACACCATGAATCCTGAAGGGCTGTACATAAATCCATAGGAGTACGAGGGGCTAGAGATCTCTTCTGAATAGCCCGTTGCATGGCTTCCCAGATATGCCCAATAATGTTCATGTCTGGGAATTTGGTGGCCAGCAGAAGCGTTTAAACTCAAAAGAGTGTTCCTGGAACCACTCTGCAGCAATTCTGGACGTGTTGGGTCTCGCATTGTCCTACTGCAATTGGCCAAGTCCGTCGGAATGCTCAATGGACATGAATGGATGCAGATGATCAGACAAGACGCTTACGTTGAAAGCATGAAAGCAATGAAAATGGAAGTCTTTCATACTGTAAAAGTTAACAATCTGGCTGCAAGAATTTTGAACAGTATAAACTGCCTGAATAATTAACTTGAACATGAAACCTAGAGTAATTGGCTTTGCAAAATTTGATCACAAAACTGTCTCTGAATAACTAAGTTGGCCCTGATTGAATAAATAAAAAAAAAATAATAAGCTTTTCTCCTTACGTCTATTCTGCGTAAATCTGGATAACACGTTGCTATGCTAAGGCTGTAAATTACTGTATCTACACAGAGACACGCGGCAGGTGCAATGAGTTTTCTATTAATTGCAAATCGAACTGTTGATTGAACATAGTTGATTGGATGATCCATTAAAAAAACTGTAAGAGAGAGTTTGGTAAGAAAATTAAATATGTGCAAAAATGACAACACTATGTTTTTTTTGTATATTGAGAAAAAGTACTGAAAGCAGAGTTTAAATTTAATGTATTCTCAACATCCAAGCAATGGAATGTCATATCTATCAAATCTAACAACTTTCAGTACCAATACAAAGTTAGTTCGATGGCGCAGCAATAGTGAAAAAAAAGTTATTATTGCATTTACCTGACATTCCATTAGGTTTATTCCATCATAAATCAGTTTCATAATCATGTTGATTGAGCAAAATGATAAACTGAGACATTAAATTTGAATTATAATATTGCCATAACATCCTCACTAAGAGTGGTTAACATTATTAGGCTAACTGTAACACAACTGAACTCCAACTCTGTTTCTACCAAAACTAAAAATTGTCTGCTCCACTGTGCCCTCGCGTAACTCAAAGATACTAAGTTAACTTCTGCCGTACACCTTACAACATTGCTGCTCGCTCACAATCGATTCAGATACCAAAAATTCAGATACCAAAATTATGCATGACACCTATCAACGTACGTGTCACCTGTCGTATCTAGACGTATCTCCGACTGCACACACCCCACACCATGACAGAGCTTCCACCAGCTTGAACAGTCCTTTGCTGACATGCCAGGTCCATGAATTCATGAGGTTGTCCCCATTCCCGCACACGTCCATCCGCTCGATACAATTTGAAACGAGACGTGTCCGACGCAGTCGTCAACAGTCCAATGTCGATGTTAACGGGCCCAGACGAGGCGTAAAGCTTTTTGTCGTGCAGTCATCAAGGTTACATGAGTGGGCCTTCGGATCCGAAAGCCTATATCGATGATGTTTCGTTGAAAGATTCGCAAGCTAACACTTGTTGATGGCTCGAGATTGAAATCTGCAGCAATTTGTGGAAGGGTTGCACTTCTGTCACGTTGGACGATTCTCTTGAGTCGTCGTTGGTTCCATTCTTGCAGGATATTTTCTCGGGCGCAGCGATGTCGGAGATTTGATGTTTTGCCGGATTCCTGCCAGTCACGGTACACTCGCGAGATGGTCGTACTGGAAAATGCCCACTTCATCGCTGCCCCGGAGATGCTGTGTCCCATTGCTCGTGCGACGACTATAACACCACGTTCAAACTCACTTAAATTTTGGTAACCTGTCATTGTAGCAGCAGTAACCGATCTAACAACTGCGACAGACGCTTACTGTCTTCTATAGGCTTTGCCGACCGCAGCGTCTTCTGCCTGTTTACATAGATCTGTATTTAAATACTCATGCCTGTACCAGTTTCTTTGGCGCTTCATTGCATATCTGACTTATCAGTTACAGAAATAATATCAAAGAGAATCATCCGATTAAAAAATTCATAACTGATATGTTATTTGAGATATGTGCGTGAACAACGTGCTGTTTGAATGATCAAACTCTAAAATCTTACATGGTTCCCGCTAGGTAGCAGCAGGGTGCGGCACTTCAGTTCTAGTATAACTGGCATCGGAACAACAGAAAGCCTTTTGTGTTCTACGTTTTGCGCAGTGTGAGTCGGTAATAACTGTTCAGCGTGACTATCGTACTAGGTACGGTGTGGATCCTCCTAAGTACAGAGCATTAGATGATGGCATGAACAATTCCCAGGAATAGGTTGTTTGTTAAAAGGCAACGCTGCGTCGAACGCATCCGCCATAGTTACACAAGGAGTCTGCAGAAATCGGTTCGCCGTGCACCTCGACAGCCCAACATGCCCCGATGTCCGTCTGTGATGTGTTGCGTAGACGTTTACACACGAAACTATACAAAATTCAGCTACTGCAAGCTCTTCTTGAAGATGGCAAACAACATCGTGTGGAGTTCCGTAATTTCGTTCTTGGCAAGATGGAGGATGACATTTTTTTTCCACACTTGGTGTTTAGTGAGGAGGCAACATTCCATTTAAATGGAAAGGTGAACCGTCAGAATGTAAAAATTTGGGGTACGGGGAAATCACATGAAGTTATACAACATGAGAGGAACTCTTCAAAATTTAATGAGTTTTATGCAGTTTCACTGGAGAAGGTGTATGGTCAATTTTTCTTTGCCCAGAACATAGTAACAATGCACATACTCGATATGCTTGAGAACTATCTTTTCTGACAGTTGGAGACTGGTTCGAACGACTTAATTTACCAACAGGGTGGAGTATGCCACACCGGCATCTGGAAGCGCGGAAATTTTGAAATCAAAGGATTACTGAACGATGATTCGGTCGTATTCTACCAGATGATCAGCCTTTGATTATTGGCCTACAAGGAAACCAGACCTGACTATATGTGATTATTTATTCTGTTTATGTGCTCTGTTACGAAAAAACAATGAATGAATTGAGGCATCACATATCAGCAGCTGTAGAAGCTGTAACTCAAGACATCCTCGTTGCCTTGTGGGAATAATTTGAAGCCGCGCGGGGTAGCCGTGCTGTCTAGGGCGCCTTGCCATGACTCACGCGGCTCCCCCCGTCGGAGGTTCGAGTCCTCCCTCTGCTATGGGTGTGTGTGGTATCGTTAGCGTAAGTTAGTTTAAGTTCAAATTCAAATGGTTCAAATGGCTCTGAGCACTATGGGACTTAACATCTATGGTCATCAGTCCCCTAGAACTTAGAACTAATTAAACCTAACTAACCTAAGGACATCACACAACACCCAGCCATCACGAGGCAGAGAAAATCCCTGACCCCGCCGGGAATCGAACCCGGGAACCCGGGCGTGGGAAGCGAGAACGCTACCGCACGACCACGAGATGCGGGCTTAGTTTAAGTCAGATTACATAGTGTGTAAGCCTAGGGACCGATGACCTTAGCAGTTTGGTCCCATAGGAACTTACCACAAATTTCCAAAATTTCCAACAATTTGAATACCACATTGACATGTGCCCAGCATCTCAAGGGGAGCATATTTAACACCTATCAAAATATATATAAGAAAAACTCTTCCCCCTTCCTGTTCACCAAAAACAAAATTAATTGTATACGTATATTAGTTTCAGAAATATAGACGTGCCAAATCGGATGATTCTTTTTGATACATCCTACATTTTTACTAGGAATTGATGTTATATCGTCGTCCTTGTGTTGCTGACCAGACACTTCCTTCACAACTGACCAAATGGTTTTAACTTAATATTGTGAATTAGCTATTCTATTTGCGTAGCACATTCTCTTTGCGTTTCAAATAACATTTTAAGGACCTTACAATACTGTTTGTAATGGGTATTGTAGCTTGATTATGACTACTTCTAACATTTTAATATAATTCCCACTCGCTATCCTATCCTACATGATATACATATCCCACTATCCAGCCAACCAGGCTGCCTTTTACTGCTAGCACTCTGCTTAGAACTTTCTAACGTAAAGAAACTTTCAAAGAAGATGAGAAATGTTTTAAGGAAAGCGCTATATTTGTTGTCATTTTATCGTAACTACAAACATCCTGCCACTCTTGTTCCTTAGCGAGGTTTCAGAAACTATGTATTGGAATTGGATTAGTTTTCCTACGTAGTTTGTAATTTTATATAACATTTGTTTGAGTACAAAAACCTTTTAGTGTTAAAATTTGTGCATCATGGCCTGAAAGGTCATTCACTCTTTTGCTAGCAGAATGCCCATCTAGTAATGAAGATTGAATAGAAATACTGTCTATGGCTCTGCTGCTGTCCCCTTGTACCCTGGTTGGAATAAACACAGTCTGCATCATATCGTATGAATTTCGGAGAGCTTCCAATATCCTTTTCCTTGCACAGTTACATACAAAACTAATATTAATGTCACCACATATAACTAATTTTTGGTACTTCCTATAAAGTGAACCAAGAACCCTCTCTAGATTGAGCATAAATGTTCTGAAGTCAGAGTTAGGGGACCTATAAACAACAACAGTTAGAAGTTTAGTTTCACGGCATTGCGACGTAGACTTAGAAGCAAAGTAAAGTAATAATCTTTCTTCGTTTTAAAGACTCGTGGTTTCAAAAATTTTTGTCAACATATCAATAACATACATAGTACATGAGGACTTTCTAGCTTTTATTGACTAGGAATATGTAACCTAAGAATCATTCAGAGTATAACGTTCAACACATTGCTCAAGAAGAAGTTAAGCTTTCCCCAGCTTGTTGTATGCTCTAACTACTCGCGAGAATTCGGCCAGATAAGTTCGTCTAAAATTCCAATATTTCGACAAGTAAACCCTTATCATTTTCAGTGCAAGAATTGGAAAACGCCTTAAAATGAAAGGAAGGGTTACCTGTCGAGATACCAGTGGTTTTCGATGTTATCGGTCAGCTTTCCGTCGAGTTATTCACAGACGATGGTTAATTGTTTGCTTGTTCGATGGATCATAAATACGTTCTCCCACTGTAATGTCGAAAAAATTTGTTTAAACTCATAATTCCTGTTGACACAGAAAAATATGATAACATACTGACAATTTTTACGTTAGTCTTTTGCACTAGACTTTGCTACCAGTAATTCTTTTTTATGCATAGTGGTTTACATTGCACTGCAGTGAAAAATACCCACATAAGTGCATTATACACATTTTAAAAAACCTGTATGGTGTAAAAGCAGCTGACAAACAAATATAATGATTTCTGTTTGAGTTTGAAGTTTATTTTGTTGCGTATTACATTTTTAAGTATAATGTAGTCCAAATCGCCATAAATGGCAGTTATTGCAAATATTTTCGATTATCTTGTAGTTAGACAATCGTAATTTTGAGAAAAATTGTACTTCACATCTTCACATAGCTGCGTCAGCTGTTCTCTCCACCACTGTGACATACACCACGAGACTTTCAAAGGTTGTCCCTTTTTATTAACAACATGATTAGAGCGTTCGGGTGGGGATAATACGCTGTTCAGAGGAAGACCATCCACGGCAAGCAACCCTGGGCCTACATTTCAGCAAGATAATGCTACCCACACACGCCAGGAGTTTCTACTGCCTGCCTTCGTGCTTGTCGAGCTCAATCTTGGCCAGCACGGTCGCCGCATTTCTCTCCAACTGAGAACGTTTGGACAGTCATCAGCAGGGCCCTCCAACCATACCGGAATTTTGAAGGTCTAATACGCCATTTGAACAGAATTTGGCACGATATCTCAAACGTGTACATCCAAAAACTCTATCAATCAATGCCAAGCCGAAAAACTGCTTGCATAAGGGCCAGTGGGTTATTGAAGTGCTCAGTTTGTGAAGGCCTTTCTCTTGAAAAAATCATCTACTTTTCCGTGATTGACTTGCTCTATTTGTGAAGCCCTTTCCTAAATTACCCGATTTTTATCTTGGCGGTGGTGGGTGGTGGTAGTAAGTCGCTATGGGTCCAAACTGCTGAGGTCCTCGGTGTCTAGGATTATACACGACTTGATCTAACTTAAACTGACTTACGTTAAGGACAACGCACATATCCATGCCCGAGGGAGGTCTTGAACCTCCGCTGGGGAGGGGGGCGCGAACCGTGACAAGGTGCCTCAGAGCACGGGGCTACTCCACGCGGCTTTTTATCTTGAAAAAATTATCCGATTTTTCAGAAGCTGTAATCATTTCTTTGTCTGTACTGATTTCCATCCGATTCGGAATCCCTCCTCGTGCGAGCTTTTTTTTGTTTTAAGAGTTTATAGAAGCATATGAGAGATTAATTGGAATTTACCATAAAGTTTTAGTGAAAGGGGGTGCACTTCAATAGCGGTAAAAAAGGAAAGAGCATAATATTAGTTCTATTTTCCCTGACTTAATAATAGTTCTGATTTCTTTTATTTTAATTAAGCCAGAATTGTTGATATTTACCGCCAAAATATAAAAGTTTAGTATAGACTATTTTACAGTCTCTGATTTTAAATTGTGTGATTGTCCTCTATATTATGTACAGTTTCCGTTCCAACAGGGGTGCTACTCGGACAATCCCTGTGGCAGAACCTGTGATAGTAGTATTCGGAAATAGTACGTGGGTACACAACATTTCGAGCTATGTCTGGAGCGTGCTTAGATGGCCTAGTAATAACACGACTACTCGCAACAAGCTGGAATTCCGGGTCCGAGTTCCATACTAGTTAAAATTTCAGTTCTCACTATTCATTCATATTGGGATACGTTTTAATGCACAGTGTGTACTTTTTAACACCTTTGGAATAATATATTCTGTAAAATAACCTCAGTTTCAATTGCTATCTCAATTTTAATAACACACGTACGAGACATATATCAAGTTTTAACCACTGTGCTATGGCACTTGGCGTCATTTTATGAAGGAGGGTAACATCTATGAAAACAGAAGGTGGGTAAAAATCATGCAGAACACGTCTCAGGTGTACCTCTTAGTACACCTGCTCCGCATAACTACAATCCGCGGGTCGTACAAGAGCTTGAAACTAATGTCCAAAGACAACAGCGGTAGTGATCTTGCTCCGATATTAAGTTTACAACGACACCCTATAGATGTAGAGGTTGTCACATTCCCAGCAAGATTTCTGGTGTTTTTTTTTTCTTTATTGTTATTTTAAAACCTGTACAACAGGCAGGCTGTCAGCAGCATTCTACGCTGCTCTTCAGCCATAGAATAGACAATGAGAAAAAACAGAAAGAATACACATAAGTTACAGAACGGTGGTCAATATAACAGTAGACACATAAAGACAAACACGGAGCCGTTCACACTCGACAATAATCAACAGTGCAAACTGTTGACACGATACACAAACACTGAAGATGGCGATGGCACAGGTGAAAGATGGAGTGTGACGGTGAACACGGCACACTGAACACGACGGCACACACGAGACACTGATGGCGATGATCTCTGGCGTGCAAATGTCCACTTAGTGTGTGCGAGTCCGGGGACCTGCCAAGAGGGGAAGAAGGGTGAGGTGGGGGAGAGGGGAGAACAAGGATGCAAATGGCTGAGAAGATTGGGGGAGGAGGGGAGGGACAGGGGAGGGGAAGCCCGGGGGAGGAGTGGGGAGAAACGGAGGAGGGAGGGAAAAGGGAGAGAAGGGTGGGAGGGTGCCCAAAGGAGCAGACACAGGAAGAGGGAGGGAGGATCAAAGTTGGTAGGAGGGGTAGATGGAGGGGAGGAGGGCATCATCAGGGAGAGGGAGCTAGCGGAAGCCACCTTGGGAGAGGGTAAGGAGGGTGGAGAGATGGAGACCGGGTGGGAAGTGGGAATACAGGCGCGGCAGCGGGCGGGGGCGGGAGAGGACGGGCGAGACAAGCGGGTGAGCAGGATCAAGTTTGCGAGAGGTGTACAGGATCCGTATCCTTTCAAGGAAAAGGAGGAGGTGGGGGAACGGAACGAGATCATACAGGATCCGCGTGGGGGAGGGGAGATGGATGCGATAGGCGAGGCGGACAGCATGGCGTTCAAGGATTTGAAGGGATTTATGAAAGGTAGGGGGGGATGGAGATCCAGGTCGGATGGGCGTAACAGAGGATAGGGCGGATGAGGGATTTTTAGTTGTGGAGTATGGTGGAGGGGTCCAGACTCCATGTACGGCTGGAAAGGAGCTTGAGGAGATGCAGTCGGGAGCGGGCCTTGGCTTGGATTGTCCGGAGATGGGGGGTCCAGGAGAGTCGATGGTCGAGGGTGACGCCAAGGTACTTAAGGGTGGGGGTGAGGGCGATAGGACGGCCATAGATGGTGAGATAGAAATCAAGGAGGCGGAAGGAAGGGGTGGTTTTGCCTACAATGATCGCCTGGGTTTTGGAGGGATTGACCTTGAGCAACCACTGGTTGCACCAAGCGGTGAACCGGTCAAGATGGGATTGGAGAAGATGTTGGGAGCGCTGCAGGGTGGGGGCAAGGGCAAGGAAGGCGGTGTCATCGGCAAACTGGAGTAGGTGGACGGGGGGGGGGGGGGTGACGGCGGGGGCAGGTCCGCAGTATATAAAAGGTACAGAAGGGGAGAGACGGAGCTGGGGCACACAGGTGGAGGGAAAAAATTTGTAGGAATCCGTGTTATGGATGGTGACGTAGGAAGGACGGTGGGAGAGAAAGGAGCCGATCAGACGGACATAGTTAATGGGAAGTGCGAAGGTTTGGAGATTGAAGAGCAGATTTCTGGTGAACTTCCTTGCTATATCTTTAATTACCACTCCAAAGAGCATTTAGAGTGATTACGCTTACTCCCGGAAAAGTTATTAGTATTCTGTCTATTTTAAAAAAACGAGGTGTGCCAGAATGTGTTATTTGCTGCTGTATACAAGTTGGTCCATTGATCGTGACCGGGCCAAATATCTCACGAAAAAAGCGTCAAACGAAAAAACTACAAAGAACGAAACTTGTCTATCTTGAAGGGGGAAACCAGATGGCGCTATAGTTGGCCCGCTAGATGGCGCTGCCATAGGTCAAACGGATATCAACTGGTTTTTTTTTTTTTAAATAGGAACCCCCATTTTTTATTACATATTCGTGTAGTACGTAAAGAAATATGAATGTTTTAGTTGGACCACTTTTTTCGCTTTGTGACAGATGGCGCTGTAATAGTCATACACATATGGTTCACAATTTTAGACGAACAGTTGGTAACAGGTAGGTTTTTTGAAATTAAAATACACAACGTAGGTACGTTTGAACATTTTATTTCGGTTGTTTCAATTTGATACATGTACCTTTGTGAACTTACCATTTCTGAGAACGCATGCAGTTATAGCGTGATTACCTGTAAATACCAAATTAATACAATAAATGCTCAAAATGATGTCCGTCAACCTCAATGGATTTGACAATACGTGTAACGACATTCCTCTCAACAGCGAGTAGTTCGCCTTCCGTAATGTTCGCACATGCATTGACAATGCGCTGACGCATGTTGTCAGGCGTTTTCGGTGGATCACGATAGCAAATATCCTTCAACTTTTCCCACAGAAAGAAATCCGGGGACGTCAGATCCGGTGAACGTGCTGGCCATGGTATGGTGCTCCGACGACCAACCCACCTGTCATGAAATATGCTATTCAATACTGCAACCGCACGCGAGCTATGTGCCGGACATCCATCATGTTGGAAGTACATCGCCATTCTGTCACGCAGTGAAACATCTTGTAGTAACATCGGTAGAACATTACGTAGGAAATCAGCATACATTGCACCATTTAGATTGCCATCGATAAAATGGGGACCAATTATCCTTCCATAATGCCGCATCATACATTAACCCGCCAAGGTCGCTGATGTTCCACTTGTCGCAGCCATCGTGGATTTTCCGTTGTCCAATTATGCCGGTTTACGTTACCGCTGTTGGTGAATGACGCTTCGCTGCTAAATAGAACGTGTGCAAAAAATCTGTCATCGTCCCGTAATTTCTCTTGTGCTCAGTGGCAGAACTGCACACGACGTTCAAAGTCGTCGCCGTGCAATTCCTAGTGCATAGAAATATGGTACGGTTGCAATCGATGTAGATGTAGCGTTCTCAACACCGACGTTTTGGAGTTTCCTGATTATCGCGCAGTTTGTCTGCTACTGATGTGCGGATTAGTCGCGACAGCAGCTAAAACACCTACTTGGGCATCATCATTTGTTACAGGTCGTGATATCACATTCTGAAAGGATTATGGAAGGGTCCTCTTTCTCCACCTGCTGTACGGAGCATGATGAAGGTCGAATCAACTGGAGAACTGGGCGACGCTCCGGGAAGAGGCCGACGACCGGTTGCATCACAGGTGTTTGAGGAAATCGCTGTTGCTACGGCAGACAACGCTGCGACAATTTCCGACCGTCAGGCAGTGCGCGTGCTGTGTCACGACAGTTGAGCATCCCATCGTCCACTGCACGGAAGAAGCTTTGAACCATTCTCAAATGGTATCCGTACGAGAGCCATATCGTACAGCAGCTTGCACCACAAGAAGCACAGCGGCGTGTTGACTTGGCTCTCCACTGAAGGATTAAAGCTGAAGAGGGCTGGCCCTGGACCATCCGATGGACAGACGATGCTCATTTTTCTCTAACGGTTGAACACACAGAAGTGAACCTCCAGTCACTGTGCAAGAATCTCTTCTGTATCGATAACGTGTTACCGTTTGGTGTGACTTCACGGCTACGTCCATAATTGGCACCTTCTGTTTTGAACAGTTTGGCGCTCAAGGACCAAAGAAGCGCAGTATGACTGGCCAGCGTTACTGTGATATGCTTCGTCAGCATGTCGTACCCGCCCTACAAGAGAGAGACGCATTGAACTCAACAGTCTTTATGCAAGATGAGGCCCCACCGCACATCACTCGTGAAGTTCACCTACTCCTCCGAAACACATTTGGAAATGATCGAATTATCAGCCGATAGTTTCTAAATACTTTGCCGGCTCGATAACCGGATGTCACTCCCTGTGATTGGTTGTGGGGCTACTTGAAGGACAGGGTTCACCAGGGAAACATTCACACATGTGCTGATCTCAAGAGCAGCTTATCAAGAGAGGTAGCCAGCATATCTGCGTACATGCTTCGTCCTGCTGTTCAGGATGCAATCCTGCGCTTTCAGTCTCTTCTCGACACTGATGGGAGCCATATTGGCCCCTTGTTGTAGCGGAAATAGTACCGGTATGTAATGGTATGATGTACCGTAGCAGCAAAGTAAAAGTGTTTCAACTGAACTGATTCTGCGTTATTTCTCTTCCCCATGTCCCTAACATTAATGGTACCAAGTTTGGTCCTCGTACCGTAATTGGTTTCCGTATTATAACGTGTTATATAGGAAAAGTTTAATTACAACCATCCGGTAGAACTGCACGTTACAGCGCTGTAACGTACAGTTCTTTTTGAAACCTGCCAATATATTTTAATATGTTGACGACTTCCGAGGACTGTGTGTCTTCTAATTGTTTGTTTCCGCCACGGATTTTGACGACGATTGTCATGTGCTGTCCGGGCTCGTCTCTTGACAGTGTTTTAGAGATGTTTTACTGATCATGCACGGTTAAGAAATAAAGAGAAATTCACCTATTTAAGCCGACCGGGGTGGCCGAGCGGTTCTAGGGGCTACAGTCTGGAACCGCGCGACCGCTACGGTCGCTGGTTCGAATCCTGCCTCGGACATGGATCTGTGTGATGTCCGTAGGTTAGTTAGGTTTAAGTAGTTCTAAGTTCTAGGGGACTGATGACCTCAGCAGCTAAGTCCCATAGCGCTCAGAGCCATTTGAACCATCACCCATTTAAGTCGTACAGCTGCGAATGACTTGTCAGCCATCAATAATGTAGAGCAGCTACGAAAGTGTCATATGTTTAGCAGGGGGATGTTGGTTGAGAAGTGTAAAGGAAACAAACATTTTTAAACAACCGCCCTGGCAACAAACGGCAAAATGTATGGAGAAGGCTACTTTTCGCTACAGACAATGTTTGTTAATTCTCGAATATAGCGTGCTAATAACGTATATTTGAATGATACTATCGAACCGCAAAATAAATTATGTTACCGATCATGCAGGAAGTGGAATTTAGTGGGATGCGTGTGAGTCGCCTTCCCCTAATTGTGCGTTTACTATCCACCTATGAATAGTATAAAATTTATATATGTATTATCGCGTTTTAACTATTGGTTAATTCCGTTTGTAAGGAGCTATTGGGATTGTGGCATGACGTTCGCCAAGATGGAATTAGGAAATCGGTCTCTAACAACACTTATGTTAACCTCGCTTCAGATAACATATCATTAACTCGAGTCTGTTCCACTCAGATATCTTGTAGGCTGGTACTCGTCCTGTTACACTGTTTAAAAGAGTCGGCTTGACATTTAGACACGGTGCTGTAATTGGTATAGTTGTATTATTATTATTACTAGGCTGTGGTGACTATCTTTGTCTTTTGACAATTTAATCATGACACTACAATTTTGTGCAGACACACACATACACAAGCTCATTAATACGAGACTTTAGGTAATAGACGTAGGAGCACGACTGAAGACAGGAAAGAAAATGTTTCGGTGGATAATAGCGTTCGAGTACCACTGGAAGGAAATCACTAGTTCGATCTGTAGGTCAGTGACAATGTTGAACAACGAACAGTCCAGAGCACAAAATGATAAATAACCTAACAAGTAAATATTTATTTTTATATTTGTAACTGAAGGGAAATTTGTATGACTTAGCTCCTACGGGGATTGAAATAATTCAACAGTTGCATTTGAAAATTTCAGATTGGACCAATACTGGAGGCTGGATTCTCCACTTCTCGTGAATGCTGGCAGTCGCCTAGCCCGCCTTCTTCTTCCCTTCTTCATTTTGTTCGTTCTTGTTTTCATCATTTGGTCTGGGCGGTCGTCACATAACACCCCTTCAAATTCGTTGCTATACTTAGTTGACAAAGGCGGCCAGCCCTCTGACCGAACACGCTGAGATACTGTGCCAGTGACCGCCTCGGGCATCCGGACACGCTCCCCCCCCCCCCCCCCCCCTCCGCTATTCAAATTATTTTCAAGTGCTGCTCACCAATGATGATGTTACCCTATTCATTTTTACGTTGCCCGCAGACTCACAGCATTTCCGCAAGGGGGAACACAGTGCTCCTGCATTGAAATACACCATACATGTAATTGTACAGATGCAATACGCAATACAACTATTTCAATGTGGATGCATGTCATCGTTCATCCCCTTGGTGGAATACAATGAGGCTGAAAAATAATGGAGAAAATGAACGGAGTCACACCATAAGCGGTGAGCAGCAACTGGGAGTTTGAGTTGGATGAGAATCGTGTCCGGATGTCCAAGGCGGTCAAGGCCACTCACTATTTGAGAGAAGCTGAGAATCTGGGTTCAAGTCGTGATATAGAAAGAAATTTTCAAGTACAGCTGTTGAATTATTTCAGCTGCCATGGTGGCTAAGTCATATGAATTTCCCATTAGTTATGAATATAAAAAGACGAAAACTGCTTAAGTTGATCATTGGTTTTTGTTCGTTCGAGATGTTATTTGCAAGTCTCTTTCAGAGTGGGAAAGAGGGTGTTAGGCAAGAGTGAGAATAGTAGGTAACAGAAAATTCCAGTGCGGAGATGATAAATCCGAGCTGCGGAGTCAAACGGAAGACCACTTGAAAGGTGGCTTTTTAGAACGTCAGTAGGGGGAGAGGACAGGTTTCTTCAGCGCTGCACCTGAGGTGAGACACCTCAACTATTGCAGATATGATGCTCAAGACTTTGGTTCCAACTATAAAGCACTGCCTGTAGACACGTGGCTCAGTCCAACACAGCTACTGCAACGCCTTCAGATGCGTCTTGCAAAGACTGCTGTTCTCTGAAGCGCAAAGTGACACCACGTAATGATCAACGCCATCGACAGATGGATCGCTGCTGCAGCAGTCCTCTCAAACCTCACTTGCCATGCACATTTGTCTCACAGTATTCACTAAAACGCAGGAAAATGACTCTCACATTAGATAAGTTTTTGGGAAATAAAAGCAATTTTAATGTATTTTAATTAAATTTTTCGATCTGGTACACCTAATTTTATGCGGTACAGACTGCAAATGTTACACTCAGTTATTGATCAAAACATGCAATAATCATACCGCCTTTGATGACTCGTTCTCGACAGCACGTTAAACATTAATCTTGCTTCCTTGTAACAAGCATACATCAGCCTCTCAAGCTGACTGTTTTAAAGTGTACATCACTTAGCAGCTGACAAGTTGCCCACTACAAGATCCTTTCACGACTGAATTCAAATGCTGTGCATCCGACTGTAACTTGTCATAGTAAAACGGTCATTCTCTGTCAGAACGAAATCGGCATTGGTACTAGTCATCTCCAGAAAACATCAATGCATGCTGCACGTACGAACCAAATGAAACCCCACGCAGACAATCCTGCGACCATTTGGCCACCTTCATAGCGAACATGGGTCATTACACCTGAAATATATATTGCAGAGGTCGGTAAAAAGAAATCTGTAACATTCAGTTGCGTCTAGAGAATGCAGTGTTATTGAAAACATTGTGATTATAATTGCCAAAACCAGAGAATGATGGTAAAGACACTGTTGCAAACCTCTTTTACACCAGCTGGATACTAGTACTACAACTTGAGCTACTGACCATTGCAAATACACTCCTGGAAATTGAAATAAGAACACCGTGAATTCATTGTCCCAGGAAGGGGAAACTTTATTGACACATTCCTGGGGTCAGATACATCACATGATCACACTGACAGAACCACAGGCACATAGACACAGGCAACAGAGCATGCACAATGTCGGCACTAGTACAGTGTATATCCACCTTTCGCAGCAATGCAGGCTGCTATTCTCCCATGGAGACGATCGTAGAGATGCTGGATGTAGTCCTGTGGAACGTCTTGCCATGCCATTTCCACCTGGCGCCTCAGTTGGACCAGCGTTCGTGCTGGACGTGCAGACCGCGTGAGACGACGCTTCATCCAGTCCCAAACATGCTCAATGGGTGACAGATCCAGAGCTCTTGCTGGCCAGGGTAGTTGACTTATACCTTCTAGAGCACGTTGGGTGGCACGGGATACATGCGGACGTGCATTGTCCTGTTGAAACAGCAAGTTCCCTTGCCGGTCTAGGAATGGTAGAACGATGGGTTCGATGACGGTTTGGATGTACCGTGCACTATTCAGTGTTCCCTCGACGATCACCAGTGGTGTACGGCCAGTGTAGGAGATCGCTCCCCACACCATGATGCCGGGTGTTGGCCCTGTGTGCCTCGGTCGTATGCAGTCCTGATTGTGGCGCTCACCTGCACGGCGCCAAACACGCATACGACCATCATTGGCACCAAGGCAGAAGCGACTCTCATCGCTGAAGACGACACGTCTCCATTCGTCCCTCCATTCACGCCTGTCGCGACACCACTGGAGGCGGGCTGCACGATGTTGGGGCGTGAGCGGAAGACGGCCTAACGGTGTGCGGGACCGTAGCCCAGCTTCATGGAGACGGTTGCGAATGGTCCTCGCCGATACCCCAGGAGCAACAGTGTCCCTAATTTGCTGGGAAGTGGCGGTGCGGTCCCCTACGGCACTGCGTAGGATCCTACGGTCTTGGCGTGCATCCGTGCGTCGCTGCGGTCCGGTCCCAGGTCGACGGGCACGTGCACCTTCCGCCGACCACTGGCGACAACATCGATGTACTGTGGAGACCTCACGCCCCACGTGTTGAGCAATTCGGCGGTACGTCCACCCGGCCTCCCGCATGCCCACTATACGCCCTCGCTCAAAGTCCGTCAACTGCACATACGGTTCACGTCCACGCTGTCGCGGCACGCTACCAGTGTTAAAGACTGCGATGGAGCTCCGTATGCCACGGCAAACTGGCTGACACTGACGGCGGCGGTGCACAAATGCTGCGCAGCTAGCGCCATTCGACGGCCAACACCGCGGTTCCTGGTGTGTCCGCTGTGCCGTGCGTGTGATCATTGCTTGTACAGCCCTCTCGCAGTGTCCGGAGCAAGTATGGTGGGTCTGACACACCGGTGTCAATGTGTTCTTTTTTCCATTTCCAGGAGTGTGTATTGCGTGTGACGGAGCCAATTTTTAGACTGTTCTATAGTATGTGAGGAGCTCCAGAGAAAACATAGAACATTGGTCGTTGTTATTTAACTGTGAAGCTTGTTTGAAGTTCTACAAAGGTTTTGGTGGTAATATCGTAGTTCAGTGCGTCCTATTTTTATACTGGGAACAGGGTTGACCGGTAAGGCCTCTGAAACGATTTTCGGTGACTATGTTTATTGAACGAAGTAGGATATGCCAGCAAAGGACTGTGTCTTTCGAAACGGCAGTGTCTCTTTGACGTAAGTAGAAAGTGTCCAAAAATGATTTCATAAGCATGAGAATAAAATACGACGTCTTCCTTATCAGAATCCTGAGATAACAAAACTGCCGATGAATTGTACTTTTTGTTGAATTAATAAAAAATGGTTCAAATGGCTCTGAGCACTATGGGACTTAACATCTATGGTCATCAGTCCCCTAGAACTTAGAACTACTTAAACCTAACTAACCTAAGGACAGCACACAACACCCAGCCATCACGAGGCATAGAAAATCCCTGACCCCGCCGGGAATCGAACCCGGGAACCCGGGCGTGGGAAGCGCGAACGCTACCGCACGACCACGAGATGCGGGCTTGAATTAATAACCATAAATAGATGATGACACGTAACACTGCTATAGCACAGTTATAGTACTTTCGCAAGAAATGATAAGAAATCCCCTTGATCAAAACTGTGGATTTATTCATTTATTCATCAAAATACGAGGGTCACTCCAAAAGAAATGCACACTATTTTTGTAAAAATACAGTTTTCATTCTGCATGTGTGAAAGTTTTACAGTGTGTAGATACATCCTTCCCGCTTGTTTGCAAACTTAGTTCAACCCGTTCCCGTGAGTGGCGCCGTCATAGCATGTCTTCAAGATGGCTGTTACACTTGACGTTCGTCAGAAGCAACGTGCTGTCATAGAATTCCTGTGCTGTGAAAACGAGACAGTGGGAAACATGCACAAGAGGTGGAAAAAGGTGTATGGAGAGGCTGCTGTCGATCGCAGTACAGTTAGTCGGTGGGCAAGCAGGTTACTTGATGAAAGCGGGCACGGCAATATTGAGGATTGTCCTCGCAGCGGGAGACCTTGTACTACACACACTCCAGACAATGTGCTGAGAGTTAACGAATTGGTGACTGCTGACAGACGCATCACAGTGAACGAATTGTCACACTACGTTGGGATAGGGGAAGGAAGTATTTGCAGAATACTGAAAGTGTTGACGTTAAAAAGAATTTGTGACAGGTGGGTTCCCAGGATGTTGACAGTGGCTCACAAAGAAACAAGAAATACGGTGTGCAGCGAACTTTTGGAACAGTACGAGAATGGTGGAGATGAATTTCTTGGAAGAATTGTGACACGTGATGAAACATGGATCTATCATTTTTCACCAGAGACGAAGAGGCGATCAATGGAGTGGCATCATGCAAAATCACCCAAGAAAAAAAAAAAAAATCAAAACCACACCTTTTGCTGGAAAAGTTATGGCTACGGTGTTTTTCGATTCCGAAGGACTCTTGCTTGTGGACATCATGCCAAGTGGAACCACCATAAATTCTGATGCATATGTGACGTCACTGAAGAAACTTCAAGCTCGACTGAGTCGTGTTCGACCACATCGGCAAAAGCAGGATGTTTTGCTGTTGCAGGACAATGCACGGCCACATGCCAGTCAAAAAACCACTGAAGCTATCACAAAACGCCGATGGACAACATTGAAACATCCGCCTTACAATCCTGACCTGGCTCCATGTGACTATCATCTCTTTGGGAAACTGAAAGACTCTCTCCATGGAACAAGGTTTGAAGATGATGACTCCCTTGTGAACACTGCCAAGCAGTGGCTCCAACAGGTTGGTCCAGAATTTTACCGTGCGGGTATACAGGCGCCGGTTCCAAGATGACGTAAGGCATTTGAGAGGGATGGAAATTACGTGGAGAAATGAAAATATTCTTCCTAAAGGATGTATCTACACACTGTAAAACTTTCAAAGATGTAGAATAAAAGATGGATTTTTTTAAAAAAATAGTGTGCATTTCTTTCGGAGTGACCCTTGTATGTGATCTGGGTTCCGCCTGATTGTGCAAGCGACAAAACTTTGTTGTTGTCCAGTCATTTTTCGGCACGTTTGTGACGTCCTCAACGAATCATATGTTATAAAGGTCTTTGTCTGTCGCAGTTTGTGTCACAGTCCTTCTCATCATCTGCATGTTCATCTTTTCTGTACACAGAGAATACTGACCCTACGACTTATCTTAGAAGCTAGATTAAGGAAAGGCAAACTTACGTTTCTAGCATTTGTGGACTTAGAGAAAGCTTTAGACAGTGTTGACTGGAATACTCTCTTTCAAATTCTGAGGGTGGCAGGGGTAAAATATAGGGAGCGAAAGGCTATTTACAATTTGTATAGAAACCAAATGGCAGCTATAAGAGTTGAGGGGCATGAAAGGGAAGCAGTGGTTGGGAAGATAGTGAGACAGGGTTGTAGCCTCTCCCCGACGTTATTCAATCTGTATATTGAGCAAGCAGTGAAGGAAACAAAAGAAAAATTCGGGGTAGGTATTAAAATCCATGGAGAAGAAATAAAAAATTTGAGGTTCGCCGATGACATTGTAATTCTGTCAGAGACAGCAAAGTACTTGGAAGAGCAGTTGAACGGAATGGATAGTGTCTTGAAAGGAGGATATAAGATGAACATCAACATAAGCAAAACGAGGATAATGGAATGTAGTCGAATTAAGTCAGGTGATGCTGAGGGTATTAGATTAGGAAATGAGACATTTAAAGTAGTAAAGGAGTTTTGATATTTGGGGAGCAAAATAACTGATGATGGTCGAAGTAGAGAGGATATAAAATGTATACTGGCAATGGGAAGGAAAGCGTTTCTGAAGAAGAGAAATTTGTTAACATCGAGTATAGATATAAGTGTCAGGATGTCGTTTCTGAAAGTGTAGCCATGTATGGAAGTGAAACATGGACGATAAATAGTTTAGGCAAGAAGAGAATATATGCTTTCAAAATGTGGTGCTACAGAAGAATGCTGAAGATTAGATGGGTAGATCACATAACTAATGAGGAGGTACTGAATTTAATTGGGTAGAAGAGGAGTTTGTGGCACAACTTGACAAGAAGAAGGGATCGGTTGGTAGGACATGTTCTGAGGCATCGAGGGATCACCAATTTAGTATTGGAGGGCAGCATGGAGGGTAAAAATCATAGAGGGAGACCAAGAGATGAATACACTAAACAGATACAGAAGGATGTAGGTTGCAGTAGGTACTGGGAGATGAAGAAGCTTGCACAGGATAGAGTAGCATGGAGAGATGCATCAGTCTCAGGACTGAAGACCACAACAACAACAGAGAATAATAATAATAATAATAATAATAAAAACGCAGTACGTGTTATTGTAGGGAACAGCACTCGCGCATTAAACCACTGAGCCTCAAAATAACGATCTTTATATTTGTATATTTACATGAAAAATGCAAGTTGTGGAAGTGTTTCCGGAGCACACATGACTGGCTACACGCCCTGCGTTGTTGGTGTCGGTGGGTTGGTCGGGTATGTAGAGTGGAGACGCGGTTCGCAGTGTTGCCGCCGTGGTGCTGCGCAGCGTGCGGGTCGCGTGTTGCGGTACTCTTCTGGCTGTCCCGGCTGGGCAGCCGCGCCGCGCGGCCACAGCAGCGGCGCGGGACCGCCGGCGGCCGACCGCAGACAGCGCTCCAATTAGGGGCCGCCACGTCATCACGCGCCCCCGGCAACTGTCACCAGACACGGACGGCACGGCGGGACGCGGGCGCCACGCTCGTACGCCGAGCGAGCCGTGGAACAGCGTGTCACGTCCTGCAACTTAGGAAACTTTCATTCATGCATTTTTTAATGTTCCTCTTCAAGGTCGTTTCCAGTGATGATGTTATTGTTACTACGGCTTATAAGTGTCTGTCACGTTTCAATTTCCGATGCAGCTATGTACACTACTGGCCATTAATATTGCTACACCACTAAGATGACGTACTACAGACACGAAATTTAACCGACAGGAAGAAGATGCTGTGATATGCAACTGATTAGCTTTTCAGGGCATTCACACAAGGTTGGCGCCGGTAGCGACATCTACAACGTGCTGACACGAGGAAAGTTTGCAATCGATTTCTCATACACAAGTAGCAGTTGACCGTCGATGCCCGGTGAAACGTTGTTGCGACGCCTCGTTCAAGGAGGAGAAATGCGTACCATCACGTTTCCGACTTTGATAAAGGTCGGATTGTAGCCTATCGCGATTGCGGTTTATCGTATCGCGACATTGCTGCTCGCGTTGGTCGAGATCCAATGACTGTTAGCAGAATTTGGAATCGGTGGGTTCAAGAGCGTAATACGGAACGCAGTGCTGGATCCCAACGGCCTCGTATCACTAACAGTCGAGATGACACGCATCTTATCCCCATGGCTGTAACGGATCGTGCAGCCACGTCACGATCCCTGAGTCAACAGATGGGGACGTTAGCAAGACAACAACCATTTGCACGAACAGTTCGACGACGTTTGCAGCAGCATGGACTATCAGCTCGGAGACCATGGCTGCGGCTACCCTTGACGCTGCATCACAGACAGGAGCGCCTGCGATGGTGTATTCAACGACGAATCTGGGTGCACGAATGGCAAAACATTTTTTCGGATGAATCCAGGTTCTGTTTACAGCATCATGATGGTCGCATCCGTGTTTGGCGACATCGCAGTGAACGCACATTGGAAGCGTGTATTCGTCATCGCCATACTGGCGTATCACCTGGCGTGATGGTATGGGGTGCCATTGGTTACACGTCTCGGTCACCACTTGTTCGCATTGACGACACTTTGAACAGTGGACGTTACATTTCAGATGTGTTACGACCCGTGGCTCTACCCTTCATTCGATCCCTGCGAAACCCTACATTTCAACAGGATAATGCACGACCGCATGTTGCAGGTCCTGTACGGGCCTTTCTGGATACAGAAAATGTTCGACTGCTGTCCTGGCCAACATATTCTCCAGATCTCTTACCGATTGAAAACGTCTGGTCAATGGTGGCCGAGCAACTGGCTCGTCACAATACGCCAGTCACTACTCTTGATGTACTGTGGTATCGTGTTGAAGCTGCATGGGCAGCTGTATCTGTACACGCCATCCGAGCTCTGTGTGACTCAACGCCCAGGCGTATCAAAGCCGTTATTACGGCTTGAGGTGGTTGTTCTGGGTACTGATTTCTCAGGATCTATGCACCCAAATTGCGTGAAAATGTAATCACATGTCAGTTATAGTATAATATATTTGTCCAATGAATACCCGTTTATCATGTGCATTTCTTCTTGGTGTAGCAATTTTAATGGCCAGTAGTGCATATCCTGTATGAAACGATACCAAACTTAGACCCGTAATATCGTATGATAACGCTGTACATTACTGAGTACATTATGATATGAGGACAGATTAAGCTTCTTCTTCTTCGGTAGCGCTACAGCCCTTGGTGAACCTTGGCTTCTTCAACGATATTCCTCCACATTTCTCGGTTGTTTGCTGTTCTTTTCCACACGCTGTCTGCCATAGTGGTGAGATCCACTATTACGTCGTCAATCCATCTTCTTCAAGTTCTTTTTCGTCTACTGAACAGATCACACTTTCATCATTTTCTTTGGAATTCTATCCTCTGCCGTTCTCTCCACGTATCCTAGCCATCGTATTCGCTGCAATTTCACAAATTTTACTATGATCCTACATTGTATTAACACCTGCAATTCGGCGTTGTAGCTTATTCTCCGATTCCCTCCTCCCTTATTGGAACATAGATTTCGCGTAGTATTTTCCGATCAAAGGTTCTTAGTGCATTTTTGTCATGTTCTGTCAACATCCAAACCTTTGATCCGTAAGTGATAACTGGGGGGACTAGGGAGTTATATATTAACAGTTTTGTTTTTCCTGTAACAAGGCTATTTCCTAAAAGTTGCCTATTTGCAACGTAATCTCTGTTTCCTGCTTGTATTCTTTCCCTCATAGCCTTTCCAATACTGTTATCATTTGTTATTAGGGCGCCCAAGTGGTTAACAGAGGACACTCCTTTGAAACATTTCCCATTGATGTTTCGGTCTCTAGGGGTTTTTCTGGCTTCAAATTGCGACATTACCATGTAGTTTGTTTTGTTTTCATTTACTATGAGGCCAATTATTAAGGCTTCTGTTTCCACTGCCCGATATGTTTCTTGGAGTGTACTGGTATTTCTTCCTACCACAGTAGCGTCATCAGGGCATGCACTTATCTGGCTACTTTTCATAAATACGGTGCCTCTTCTGTTGATTTTATTTACTACACTATTCTGAGCTATATTGAATAGGACAGTGGAGAGACAATATCCTTGCTTCATTCCTTTATTATAGTTAAAGCTTGCGCTTGTTCCGCTAAAGACCTTTACTTTTCCTCTTGTCTCTGTCATTGTCATTCCGATTGGTCTTATTAGTCTAGCACATATACCAACTTCTTCCAGTACTGTGTGTAGTTCTTGCGTGTTTATGCTGTCAAAGACTTGTCTGAAGTCGAGGGTCACAATAGGAAATGCAGATATATATCATATTCATAGATTAACCTTTCTTTGAACAACATTGTAATGATGGGCATCAGATAGAAACTTGACTGAAATCCATTGACGTATTAAGTACTGATGAGTTCATGTCCTAATATTAGCAATGTGTAATTGATTCATCTTAAAGCTAAATCACATGTTATTAGCGCATTTGACCTAGACTGTTAGCCTAGCCTTCCTAAAAACACAAGTGATTATATTACACATAACGTAATGAGATCCCAGCCTCTTCTGGAACGCCAACAGGTGGTTTACCTTCTATTCTCTAAAATCATGCAAAGAGGGTGAACGATGCATATAGCTAACCGCAGTCATTTGAAATAGTTACATAAGCTCACTGGACAAACAATTATTCACCCATGTGCGCACACGAATATTAGTGATTATGTCCTTATAAATGGGTCAGCAGTCGAGTCACGCGCTCAACTGCGTGCACATTGCCTCTACGAGAAAGGCAGTAGCAATTAGCGAGATATTTATGTTTCAGGTGGACATGGTACGGAAACATGGGTAAATGTGGGGACGTGAAAGAGTGGCAGTCAGGGAGATCATGTTTGGCCGATTCCATGGCCATAGTCTGTATGTGCTGGGTTTGTTGACATTCCACAGCAGTCCGTTCAACGAGTCAACTAGCAGAGATGTAGCTCACGTGACCACGAAACACGAAGTCAGAATTGCAGTCGGAAAGAAATTCTGATTGAGAGGGTCCACAGACATGTTTCACGGCTTGTCAATCAAATTCGATTCCAAGCCCAACAGAAATTAGTGCAGGCAGTGAATCAAGGTCTATCCCAAGTCGTTAGGGAAAGAACATTGCGACAGGAACTGCATGCATTGAACATTGGTGTCGGTTACTTAGCAAGAGGTCATTGCTCGCACAGGCACATAGAGACGACAACAGTAAACTTCATCGGGCTGGAAAAGTATGTGACTGGTTTTCTGAACGCTCCCCCCAACGTATTACATTTTAGTGGCCTGCAAAGTCACCTGACTTGAATCCCATAGAATGTCTAGAGGACATGACAGAGCAGCGAATAAAACGCCGACGTCGCCATCCCTTCTATTTGGTGGAATTGCGCCATCAAATCCTCAGTGAGTGGCTCAACGTGGATGTGATCTACCTGCAAAACCTTCTGTTCTCACTTCATAACGTTCCTTATCGAGTTCAGAGGTGGAATTACACGCTATTAAATGAGGCTTATAGTGATTTCTCTAGCCCTTACTAATTTTTTGTATGTTGAGCTTATTTGTCGCAACAATTGTGCAAGAATGTTGCTATCTCCATTGAAGGCAGAATGAGCATCACACTGAATTAGCCCCATGCCAGTTGCAAACAGCAGCTCGGCTCTAAAGTGTCAAAGTGTTAAGTTAGTGACAAGGAATCACGAATGAAGATGAAAATCTTTCAGTAAGAAAATTTTTAATTGTATTTAAAGCATGAATAAAGCTGTCACTGAGAACACAACAGTAGTAGGGAAACAGGGGTGCAGTGCATTTTGTTAGTTCAGGGTGTCCACTTCAAGGACAGGTATGCACTCAGGAGCAAACATATTGTTCTCTTTAGATTGATAGGTCATTAATCTATTGTTCTGGTAAGATCCTTCCTTTTGATTGACAGGTCCTTAACCTATTTTACCCCACCCCTCCTCCTCCTCCTTCCAACCCCCCAGGAAGACTCCAACCCATGCTCTCCCCCTTGCTGATACAGGTACACTTTCGGCTCTGACTTATTCAAATAGTCCCCTCTCACTCTTATCAGTTTGATTGACTACTTAATTAAATTGATCAATTAATTAATGCATCCCCCTCTGGTAAATCCCCATCGCTCCCTCTCTCCTCCCCCCACTCCTCCTCTATCTGGAAACTGGCAGCTCTGCTGTGGAGAGGAAGGATCTCATAACAGGAAATTCAAGGGTATATTGTTTATTTACAAGAAATTCAGTTTGCGGGGGTTGGATTTCTCTTGCTCATTATTCTATGCAGTTTGGGAAGATGTAGGACACATAAGAAGTAGTTACATTGATCACTTTTCTTTTTTTATTCCGATCGCATAAGGCATGGCAAGGAGCCATGATGCACCGGAGGCTCCCGCCAAGTGATGACAAGGCCATCCACTGTCAAGCCATGCGCAGGTGTCTGTTTGGATCCTGCAAGCATGAGATGATGGCATCCCTTTCACGCTTGACATCTGAGAAATTCCTATCGAAACAAATGTTTACCTAGCCACTGTGGTTGACACATAACCATTGCACCTGTGGTCCAGCAAGATGTATGCATAGTGGCTCACCCGCGTGGGTGCAGCTAAAAGGTTGTCAGAGTTATACTGACATCACATGTCTATGTAAATAACAGCCAAGTCTCCCTCTGGATGTGCTATAGAAATCTGTTGCACTGCTTTCACAAACTGTTTACAAAAACATCCCAGAATAACACAGGATGCATTTTTCCTAGCGATCCTAATGGGACAGCCCGTCTGTCACATTTAATGTCCTACTTTCGACATACATCTCAGAAATGGTAATCGTTCGCCCTTGTTCTCACCGCTAAAAGCCTTCATCAGTCTGTGCATGCTTGCAAAAACACTGTTAATCATAAAAGCATTCTTGTTGTTTTGAAAGAGAGCAGTGATTAAGCACAGTTGGGAAAATCAGAACAATTACACAAACAGAATTCAATACGCAGTCCTACAGAAGAGAAAAATGGCTGGAATTTTCGGTGTCCTACAGTTGCCAGGCTGGAGCTGTCCTAATGCCACAAAGATGGATGAGGGACAGCATCACGCCAGAGATGGGCAGTCTGCTTCAAATTCGAACATGTGAACAAAGAAATCATGTTACTCTCAAAACTTTCTGTAGACACCTTGCCCCAATCTTGTTCAAACCAGTCTGTAGAGGCTCCTATGTCCCAGCACAAAGGATGTCTTGTGAATGAATGGAGAATTCTGATTCGCTCTTACTGAATTTACCTGCCAAACTCCCTCCGTTGCTGCCAGTGTGGGAGTACTGTCAGCCATTTCTTCCTGCAAATGAGACTTTCAGTGGCAAAACTATTTTGTACAGATCACCATATTGCACTGACAGTTTAATCCCGCAAAAGTGGTCTACAGTTCATTAAATACATCCCACATACTCACTATGCTCACTATGCCGCAACGCAGTGCTGACGGAGGAACTGCCGCTCTAATGATGACTGGGTGTTGTGTGCTGCCCTTAGGTTAGTTAGGTTTAAGTAGTTCTAAGTTCTAGGGGACTCATGACCATAGATGTTAAGTCCCATAGTGCTCAGAGCCATTTGAACCATTTTTGCCGCTCTAAACGTGGCCTATGACCACAGCCGCAGAAGCACGTGTCTGCCAGAGAGAGGCCAGCGAGCCGTGAATGCCCTCTCACCCCAGAAGTAAGTGAGTGGTAGGAGTTCAGACGCTATCAGTACCCCTGGCGCAAATACCAGTCATACTGAGTCTTCTCAAATTTCTACAGAGTATACACTCGACACATGTGGCCCTGAAGCTGACTCAATGGAAACTGGGTATTAGTTCACCATTCACCAATCTACAGCGAGCCACAAGCCAAATCGTCATAAGCTAGAAGCTTTCTTGGACTCTCTGAACTGGTGAACAAAGGATGGGCAAGCCCTAGGCCAGAACAAAGGCATTACCTGATATGCTGTTTCCGGTCCCGGCCTGCCTGGTTGCTGCTACGCTTTCTATGGACATCTCCAGATGCGCGATAATATTGGGAATCAGGCACATATTTATCAGTGTCACCAAAATTAAATAGGATTGCTGCTACAATCTGACACCGAGCAATGTGCTGGAAATATCTCCTCTTGACAGCCCTGGTTCTCGAACTAATTTAAATATATATAGCGTGCATAATTTTACGAATAAAAAAATCTTTCATTCAGCTTATAACAATCGCAGTTTTCCACTTCAAATTCATACTTCCCTCACCATAGGACACACAGTAATTTTCTCTGGACGTGGTGGAACACAAACCACAGTAGCCTTACACTGCATCATATACACATTTCAGACAATCAGTGCAGTTTGGTTCCCCTCAGCACAAAAGCGTTACTGTTTCTGGTCACAAACTGCTTGCTTCCTTGCTTTCTGCACCTCCAGACTCTGCAATTACCAGAACATACGTGTTTTCACATGGTTTGCCAGGATATCATACCATTTACACAATACTTCGCGATACCAAGCACATAGTATGCTACTGATCGCTTGCATAGTATAATTTCAAAGATATAAACCGGAAATTATCTCTCTAGGAACCCGAAAATTTAGAGAGGTGCAGCGTGCTGTAACTAGAAGAACTAGAAGCTTATCGCGTCTGTGAAGATCTATACGTGAAAACTTGAAAAAAAAAATAGGAAACTGATATATCCTCTCGCGATTACCGATGTCGGAGATATAAAGAATTCCAAATCGTTCTTACAGTTTACAAAGTCAACTAAGGTGCTTCTCATATCTAGAGAACCAGCAAACATGTCTTTCACCAGCTAGATGTACACAACACACAGCACAATCGATGTTTTTTCAACCAAATAAACATGGGAAACGTGCAGAAGCTGTCAACCGGACAATTTTCATGGGAGAGAATAATGGTCCAGTGCGAACACACACGTCCACATTGAACATTCTCAAATTTCCATGGAGAACACATGTGATCACGGAGGCTGTCCAACACATACTGAGTATTAGTTCACTATTCAGCTATCTAGAGGGCGACATGGTTAAGTCAGCTACATTCCTGTATCCCAGCCGGCCTTTCCATTCGGATGGCTCCTTCCGTTAGCTGGAAGTCTCAATCATTCCCGCCACAGGCCGCCGTCGCCACACGCCACGCTCTCCCAGACACAATCGTCCCATTTTATCACTGTACTGACAATTAAATATTACGATCACAGTCTCAATTGGACGACAATCGAAAATAAGTGAAGTATAGGAAATACCCCCTGCTGACGGCTACAGCTTTGGAAATAGAAATATCTGTACCATTCTTGTGACTTGACATACTTTTCCAAGTAAAAAACAATCTCTCATTCCCTTTGTGGCTATCACAGTATTCCACGTCAAATCCATACCTTCCTTATGACTGGATATCGTCATATTCTTTGCACTTGTTGGAACACACACACACACACACACACACACACACACACACACACACACACAAACACACACACGTTATAAGCCTGATACTCAATTTGAACGTATCACACATCCCCTACTACTAAATATAATACACTACTGGCCATTAAAATTGCTACACCAAGAAGAAATGCAGATGATAAACGGGTATTCCTTGGACAAATACATTATACTAGAACTGACATGTGATTACATTTTCACGCAATTTGGGTGCATTGATCCTGAGAAATCAGTACCCAGAACAACCCCCTATGGCCGTAATAACGGCCTTGATACGCCTGGGCATTGAGTCAGATCTTGGATGGCGTCTACAGGTACAGCTGACCATGCAGCTACAACACGATAACACAGTTCATCAAGAGTAGTAACTGGCGTATTGTGACGAGCCAGTTGCTCGGCCACCATTGACCAGACGTTTTCAATTGGTGAGATATCTGGAGAATGTGCTGGCCAGGGCACCAGTCGAACATTTTCTGTATCCAGAAAGGCCCGTACAGGAGCCGCAACATGCGGTCGTGCATTATCCTGCTGAAATGTAGGGTTTCGCAGGGATCGAATGATGGGTAGAGCCACAGGTCGTGTCACATCTGCAATGTAACGCCCACTGTTCAAAGTGCCGTCAATGTGAACAAGAGGTGACCGAGATTAGTAACCATTGGCACCCCATACCATCACGCCGGGTGATACGCCAGTATGGCGATGACGGATACACGCTTACAATGTGCGTCCACCGCGATGTTGCCAAGCACGGATGCGTCCATCTTGATGCTGTAAACAGAACCTGGATTCATACGAAAAAATGACGTTTTGCCATTCGTGCAACAGATTCGTCGTTGAGTACACCATCGCAGTCGCTCATGCCTGTGATGCAGCGTCAAGGGTAACCGCTGCCATGGTCTCCGAGGTGATATTCCATGCTGCTGCAAACGTCGTCGAACTGTTCGTGCAGATGGCTGTTGTCTTGCAAACGTCCCCATCTGTTGACTCAGACATAGAGACGTGGCTGCACGATCCGTTACAGCCATGCGGATAAGATACCTGTCATCTCGACTGGTAGTGATACGAAGCCGTTGGGATCTAGCACGGCGTTCCGTATTACACTCCTGAACCCACCGATTCCATATTCTGCTAACAGTCATTGGATCTCGACCAACGCGAGCAGAAATGTCCCGATACGATAAACCGCAATCGCGATAGGCTACAATCCGACCTTTATCAAAGTCGGAAACGGGATGGTACGCATTTCTTCTCCTTACTCGAGGCATCACAACAACGTTTCACCTGGCAACGCCGGTCAACTGCTGTTTTTGTATGAGAAATCGGTTGGAAACTTTCCTCGTGTCAGCACGTTGTAGGCGACGCCACCGGCGCCAACCTTGTGTGAATGCTCTGAAAAGCTAATCATTTGCATATCACAGAATCTTCTTCCTGTCGGTTAAATTTCGCGTCTGTAGCACGTCATCTTCGTGTTGTAGCAATTTTAATAGCCAGTAGTGTACTTCACCAATAACTGATTGCTGGTGATTCGAAGCAATACCGAGTGAAAAACACTGATACGTGGACACGTCTCATAAGTTTTTCCTACAAGTGATACCTCTGTGTGTTAGAAAGAGAGGTGTAATCGCCTTACAAGCCGCCAGATGTTGAAAACACGACCGCCACGACCATGTTATTATCACAGACGGTATTGGTTCTACAGGAGTTCACAAGTATCGCTAACAATATCCATATTAGAAACTATTTAAGCCTTATAAATCGAGATATAGCATTACCTCCGAATGAAGTGGTTTTTCCAGAGAAATACCACAACACTGAACATAGACGGCAATCGCCAGAGTGTATATTATCAGACCAACAGTGCGGTTACACGTCGCTTACGGTGCAAGCCCGTGATAAAATCACCGAATTTGAAAGTGGTTCGGCTAAGGAACACGGCATGAAGGCGGTATTTGCAACTACCTCATGCTGCCGCTAGATATTTCTCCAATATTTGTAATGCATTCTGTCTCGATGCCACATCAGAAGTTTTGCGATATATTCACTGGTTCAAATGGATCTGAGGTCATCAGTCCCCGAGAACTTAGAACTACTTAAACCTAACTAACCTAATGACATCACACACATATATGCCAGAGGCAGGATTCGAACCTGCGACCGTAGCGGTCGCGCGGTTCTAGACTGTAGCGTCTAGAACCGCTCGGCCACTCCGGCCGGCTATATTCACTGGTTTATGGACGATGATTGATTAAGAATGATCACAAACAGTAGATGGTGTCCTGATTGAGGTTGTAAGAAATGTACACAGGCATCTCAGATCTCTAGTGCTATGCTTTCCATCCGAAGTGTTGTCTGCAATTTGGAATCAAGTCTTTCCATTCAACCACATAACCTGCGCTGCATCCTGTGGAGAAGTCTTTTAATGATTACAGCCATTAGTGATCATATTTCTGGCACTCTCATATCTCGAAAGTAGTCACCTTTTTACGAACCTATCTGCTACGGTAAAATTCCAATGTTGTTTTAGATAGTCCCTATGCATCTTGCAGCTGCAGCTGCCATCCCTTTAGCTTTGCACGTGTGATCATTCCAATTTAAGCCGGAACTGAGCAGAAGTCGGTAAAGACTAATTAAGCTTGGAATGGTATTACTGGGAACACTGCACGTTTGTAATGCATTTTGGGTACGTACGCCATTTGCTGAGACGGAGTGAGATGTAACTTGCAGTGGCTGCGGAGGTCCTTTACAAAAACAGTGACTGGGTAGGCTACTGCTAGATGGGAATACCTTCATTATTTCAACCTTAGACAGAATGATCCTATATCTATGGCACATGCAATCAGGTTATGGGTGAAAAACTTTGAAGCAAGAGGAAGTGCACCTATTTGCTAGTAAGGCCCACAAATTGCCTCCCACAGGAACAAAACGAGGAGGTGCGGAATTTTGTAGCCAACAGTCCAAAGCATTCTGTGAGACAAATTGTGGAAGCGCAGAATTTTATGGAATGATTTAAAGTTGGAAACATACAAGATACGGGTTATGAAACAGTTAAATGAAAAGGATTATGTAAAGTGAATGACTGCCTGTAGCATTCACGACTAAAATTAGTGATAATGAAGGCTGCTTAATTCTTCTATGGATGAGTGCTGAGAAACATTTTCATCTCACAGGTTATGTCAACAAACAAAACTGTGATCCTATTAAATATACAGGTATTGATCCATTAGAGCAGGCGGCCAGCGATCGAAGTCGCTTGCATAGACTAGTGAAAAGTGTCAACGCCTGTACTGTAGGAGGAGGATGACAGTATCCCACTGGCTACACTGCCAGCCCTGTGTCATTCTCTGAAACATTGTTTTCTTTTCTGCTGTAACACGCTTCGTACACTGCCATACATTTTGTTTTTTCCACCACGACTTTGAGGTCTGTGTCAGGTTCTAAACTGACATCAACAATTCTGATCCTCTGCCTCTCATAGAAAACTAGATGTCGCTAGATGTCGCATGGGGGAAATCATGTTGGTGGTGGTGCTACCACAACACACACACACACACACACACAAACAAACACACACACACACACACACACACACACACACACACACACACACAACGATTTTAAATAAAATATAATCACAACAGTTCTGTAATACGTGTTGATCGAACCTACCAGTAACAAATATAGGAACCCAGTTCTGAATTGTCGCGATGTATTCCTTTAGTATGACTAGATAGGGATCCCGAACACTAGACTAGTACTCAAGAATAGATCACACAAATGTTCTATATGCCTACTTTACAGATGAACCGCATTTTCCCAAAATTCTCCCAATAACCCTAAGTCGACCGTTCGTCTTCCCTAGTACCATCCTTATGTGCTCTTTCCATTTCATATCACTCTGCAATGTTACGCCGACGTACTTAATCGGCGCAGCTACGAGGAGCAGTACACTACTAATGCTGTACGCGAGAGTTGCGGGATTGTTTTTGCTACTTATCTGCGTTAACTTACATTTTCCTACATTGAGATCAAGCTACCATTGAACACAACAGCTAAAAATTTTACCTAAGTCATCTTCTGTCATCTTACTGTCACCTATCTTTGACAACTTTCTGTACACCACAGCATTATCAGCAATCAGTCGCAGGTTGCTCCTCAGCCTGTCTGTAAAATCATTTATGTGTGACATAAAAGGCAATGTCCTGACTGATTGATTGACTGACTTATCATCGCCCAGCCCGAACCGCTAAGGGTAGAAAATTGAAATTTGAAGAAGGCATTATTTAAGGTGGGATTCTTCGAAATTCGAACCCTAAGGGATGAACTAGGGGATAAAGGTTTCTTTTCTTTTTTTTTGTGATTTCGCTATTAAGGTAAGTTTGAAGCTAGAACTTCGAAAATTCGTATTTGGTTTCTCGGTCTGAAATAAATAAATACATGTTTCAGCATTTTTGGAAATTTAACCCTATGAGGGTGAAATAGTGGTGGTGGTGGTGGGTAGTGTTTAACGTCCCGTCGACAACGAGGTCATTAGAGACGGAGCGCAAGCTCGGGTTAGGGAAGGATTGGGAAGGAAATCGGCCGTGCCCTTTCAAAGGAACCATCCCGGCATTTGCCTGAAACGATTAGGGAAATCGCGGAAAACCTAAATCAGGATGGCCGGAGACGGGATTGAACCGTCGTCCTCCCGAATGCGAGTCTAGTGTGCTAACCACTGCGCCACCTCGCTCGGTCGTGAAATAGAGGGTGAAAACTTTTTTTCCGAAAGTAGACTATTATTATACAACTACTAAAGTAGTTTTAAAGCTACATCTATGAACACTAGTAATTGAATTCTCTGTTAAAAATAAGAAAGTATGTGTTTCAATGTATTTGGATATTGAACCCCTAAGAGGTTGAAATAGGGGATGAGATATCTTTTGAAAATATTTTTTTATGAAAGCATTTTTAAAGCTAAATCTATGAAAATTTAAATTTGGCTTCTCAGTTAGAATTAAAAATATGTTTTTCATTGTTTTTGGGAATTCAACCTCTGCTGGGGTGAAGTAGTCACATTGAGTTATTGACTCATCATCGCCCAGCCGAAGCCACTGAGGTTAGAAACTTGAAGTTTGGAGAGGACTTGGATCTTATTGTGTAGAAATCCATCAAGGAAGGATTTTCGAAATTCCATTGCTAAGAGTGTGAAATAGGGGGTCAAAGGCTTTTTGAAAGTATGTCGCTATTAAGGGAATTCTAAAGCTAGAACGACGAAAACTAATATTTGATTTCTCAGTCAGAAAATAAAAAAAATACGTGTTTCAGCATTTTTGGAAATTCAACGACTAAGGGGGTAAAATAGCGGGAAATTTTTTTTGAAAACAAATAATTACTAAGGCACTACTAAAGCATTTTTAAGGCAACGTTTATGAAAATCTCGGTTGCAAATAAAAAAATACTTGTTCCACTCTTTCTGGAAATTCAATCCCTAAGGGAGTGCAATAGGGAATGAATATTTTTAAGAAAATATTTCGTTACATTAAACAAAATTTAAAGCTAAATTTATGAAAATTGGTATTTCACTTCTCGTTTAGGCATAAAGAAATATTTGTTAAGGTGTGGAATGTCTCCAAAAGACCGCAAAAGGCATGATTAGCAAAAACTTTGGACTCCAGCTACCAGAATCCCCTTTTGGTCAGAAGTACAGTAGGAAAAGATCATGCTTACATGCCTTTAATTATTAGAGTGAAAAACTTAGAAGGTGTTGCAATTTTTTAACATAAAAATTCTATTAAATAAAAACCAAAAAATCTACTGCAGGCTATACAGTCCACTCAAGTGAAGCAGAAGGTGCTAATCTAGTTTATAATAGGGAGAGTAACAACTTTCATATCATACCTTCCTGAGGCACTCCTGATGATACTCTCGTCTAGGACCAACACTTGCCGTCGAGAACAACATACTGGATTCTTACTTAAGAAGTCATAGAGCGACTCACATAACTCGGAACCTATTCCGTGTGTTCGTACCTTCGTTAACAGTCTGCCGTGGGACACCGTGTCAAATGATCTCCGGTAATCTAGGAATATGGAAGCTGCCTATTTCCCTTCATCCATGGTTTGTAGGACATCATGTGAAAAAAGGGCAAGTTCAGTTTCGCACGAGCGATGCTTTCTAAACCCGTGCTGATTTGTTAACAAAAGCTTTTCCGTCTGAAGGAAATTTATTATAGCCGAACTCAGAATGTGTTCAACAATTCTGCACCAAAGTGATGTTAAGGATATTAGTCTGTAATTATGCGGTTCCGTTCTTTTGTCCTAGTTATATAAGGCGACACCTCCGCTTTTTTCCAGTCGCTTGAGACTTTTCCCATGGGCGAGGCAAGCTACATAAGGGGCCAGAACCATAGAGTAATGAAACTTCCTGGCAGATTAAAACTGTGTGTCCGACCGAGACTCGAACTCGGGACCTTTGCCTTTCGCGGGCAAGTGCTCTACCAACTGAGCTACCCAAGCACGACTCAGGCCCGGTACTCACAGCTTTACTTCTGCCAGTACCTCGTCTCCTACCTTCCAAACTTTACAGAAGCTCTCCTGCGAACCTTGCAGAACTAGCACTCCTGAAAGAAAGGATATTGCGGAGACATGGCATATCAGCGCACACTCCGCTGCAGAGTGAAAATCTCATTCTGGAAACATCCCCCAGGCTGTGGCTAAGCCATGTCTCCGCAATATCCTTTCTTTCAGGAGTGCTAGTTCTGCAAGGTTCGCAGGAGAGCTTCTGTAAAGTTTGGAAGGTAGGAGACGAGGTACTGGCAGAAGTAAAGCTGTGAGTACCAGGCGTGAGTCGTGCTTCGGTAGCTCAGTTGGTAGAGCACTTGCCCGCGAAGGCAAAGGTCCCGAGTTCGAGTCTCGGTCGGGCACACAGTTTTAATCTGCCAGGAAGTTTCATATCAGCGCACACTCCGCTGCAGAGTGAAAATCTCATTCTGGCATAGAGTAATATTTGTTCAAATGGTTCAAATGGCTCTGAGCGCTAAGGGACTTAACTTCTGAGGTCATCAGTCCCCTAGAACTTAGAACTACTTAAACCTAACTAACCTAAGGACATCACACACAACCACGCCCGAGGCAGGATTCGAACCTGCGACCGTAGAGGTCGCGCGGTTCCAGACTGTAGCGCCTAGAACCGCTCGGCCACCCCGGCCGGCAGTAATATTTGTGAAACCGAATTGGGAATCCATCTGGAGCTGGCGACTAATTTGTTTTCAACTCTTTCAGTTGCTTCTCTGCGACGGTCAAACGACGGTATGCTTGTACGTTCCTTCTGCATGAATTATTTCTTAAACGGGACATTTAAAATATTGGCTTTCATTTTGCTGTCTTCTGTTGCAACATCAGACAGATTAACGAGTGACTGGGTAGAAGTCTTCCAGCCGCCTAGCGATCAGAATTTGCTCCGGATCTCGGCAAGAGCTTTTGTGTAACGTACTACTCAACCACGATATCATTGCACTTGGCCGTTATCTAAAACACTCGGTGTCGTTACAGTAAGCAAATAAAGTGGTGACTAAGGAAAAGCATCGCACTATCAATGTTTTCTGATCAGTTGTGCGTGTACTGTCAAACCCGGTCACCTGCTGACTCACGACAAGCCGACCGAAGCGTTCCCACTAGTAGTTGCGTCAATATTGAGGTCGACTAATATGATAGTGGCAGTTGTTGTATGTTTTGCGCATAATGTTTTTAGAGACGCACGAATTTCTACTAACATTTGCCTACCGTAATTTGAGCTCTCGTTTTTGAATCGAGAGTGCAACTGTGATGTCGTCAGTCATACGACCACACCGCCGCCTGAGAGATCGACCCGCCGGATGCGATTCTCTCGATAAACGGAACAGAAGAGCGGCTGTGTTAGCCAAAGAGCACACAGCCAGTCGCCGCGAGGTGCCGCTAGCCACTTCATGTGCAGCAGGAGAGTAGTGCAGCTGTGCCAGTCTACAGTCCGTAGCCGCGTTCAGTGGTCACCCAGCGCCCATGTTAGTCAGTCATCGTCTGCAGCTCAGTCATTGCAGCCATCAGGTCTTTGTAGCTCCGTTACAAGTTAGTCTTCAGATTCACCGGATTCGACATTCCAGATTACGAGAGATTATTTCGTCCCTGCAATATTTGTGACTTGTAAATTATGTCATTCTACAGACGCTTAGTCTAGTCACTCTATAATTGTCAACCAACTGATCATGAACTGCAGCAAAGTTAAGCAATAAACACTTTCTTATTTTGTACTTCTGCTAAATAATTGTGTTTTCCTGTTGTAGCTACCAAACAGTCTTGGCATAGTAGAACCGACGTCTCCACCTCCTTGGCTACCTCATATTTGCCACCTCATGTTGATGGACACGATTATGGTGGAAGATCGAGAGCCAACAGCAACAGTTTCTGCCTCCTCAGCGATTTCCGAATTTTGCTATTAACTTACCAACCCAGGCCAGGAAGCAAGCCAAACGTTTTGACTCCAGCGCACCGGAATCCCGGACGGCTGTATGAGGAAGGAAGAGGCTAAGGCGTACCTCCACCTTGTGAAAGGTCGAAGCAATCGTTTCGTGTCCTTGAGCTATGTCTCTGGTTCCTCCCAAATAGTATGAAAGGTAAGTTGGCACTACAGCTCGATGACACTAGTATACTCTCTGATTACCGAGCACGTTCTTCAGAACATTCGCTACTTCTCAGTTACACAACCACACTCATACAAAGGTGGGGCCGCAGGTGGAAACAAACTGCATCAAGGGTAAATACATTAACAGACAGATGCGCGTTCTTCCTTACCGGAGGCTGACAGAATAAAGTTTTCGCGAAGAAAGCAAATACTGAAAAAATGTGAGAGACAAATTGTGGCACAAGTCGTACACAACTTTATTGAAAGGGGAAATACTGACATCTTTCACACTTTAGGCCTACACCTCCGACAGTCTCCTGTAATTCTTACCAACCCATCAAATCCGCAATGCCCAGGTGGGAGAGCTGTACGCTGTACTGGTTCAAATGGCTCTGAGCACTATGCGACTTAACTACTGAGGTCATCAGTCGCCTAGAACTTAGAACTACTTAAACCTAACTAACCTAAGGACATCACACACATCCATGCTCGATGCAGGATTCGAACCTGCGACCGTAGCGGTCGCTCGGTTCCAGACTGTAGCGTCTAGAACCGCACGGCCACTCAGGCCGGCTAATGCCGCACTGACGGCTGGAAAAACGGCTCCAAACACCCATGCGTAGAGCTCATTGCACACCAGGCTGCTACATTCTGGAGTCAGAAGCAGGTCGGCAAAGATGTTACTTACATCCGCAATGCAAGTAAGAGGCAATATATAATTCCACAACGACTCTTGAGGTCCTTGTGTTAGTCGTTCCTTGGATTTGTCCTCTTTCTGCTGTTCTGTTTTACATTACGTCGGGTATAGACTCGTTTATGATACCTGGGAAGGGCCCAGGGGCTGAGCCAAAGACATCAATACATAAAATGTAACCCACTCGGTCATGTGGACTTGTGCACTGAATCGCCATCACATCGAACCCACAATGCCCAAGTGAGAGTGCCGAATGCCTTCGTGACAACTGGAAGAACGGCTCTTCCATCCCTCCGTAGCACTCATTGGTCACCAGGCCTCTACAGTTCGAACTCGCTCAGACAGATATCGAACCCTTAGACACTGTCGACTGGATACTGACGTGATTCCAAGTTTGCTCTTGGTATTGGCTCTACCTGACGGAACTAAGTGTAACACTGAACTCTCTGTCTGCACATGAGAGCCAGCTAATGGGCTTCTGTGTACTCGTCTCTCTTTCGTTTCAGCCACTTAGCAAACGAACTATAGGAGACGTGCGAGTTAATTTGAGTTTTTTAAGGCCAAATACTTAAGTAAAAAAATATAAATGTCGTATGGAATTGTTGGCTGGGGTATCCCACGAGGTGTATTCAGCTGCCTGTCGATAAAGGGGGCTTGCAAGTGTTCAAATCGTACTATGAGTCTAGATGTTGCACTTCCGTAAATGGCAGTGTGTTTTTGTCATCTATATGAATATTAAGCGCTAACGAGGAGAACACGGCAAGTGCCATAGTGAGATTTCCCAGAAACTTCGCTCAGTGGAAGAAGGATCAAGTTAAGTTAACACGTTTCTCGGCTTGTCCATAGATACTCGACGGTTTGTAATTTTATTAACGACGTTTCTTTCCCGAATGAAATTCATACGAAGAAATGTGACTGTGGCAAACCGGCCTTCGCACAATGCTCGTGGTATTTGCAGTATCTGTGTTTGAATGTTTCTGCGATCGGTATCATTCAAGGGAATGCACTGTGAATAGTTCTTAAGTACAAACATACGGATAAAATATAAGAATTAATATTAGAAGTGGTGTGGGAATGAATATCAGATATGAGAATTTGAAACGTTTGTAAATCCCAAAAAATGTCGTACACACATTTATTTTATAGTAAATATGTGAACAATATTGTAAAATAGAGTTGCAACTTTACGATTCTCATATCCTCTAATTTGATAAGAAACATTTGTGTGGTTACCTTCTATGGACCTGGGTAGATAAATGAAAACAATAAAAGTAAAATAATTAAAAAATCGGGTTTCGAACATGAGGTGCAAAATTAAGAAGCCGTATCGCAATCTGACGCCTGGCCACCATGTCCCGTTCCCTCTCCCAGCAACCAAGGAAAGCGCGGGGAACGTGGAGTTGAGGTACAAGGCACATCAGTGGTATTTCATTGTTTATTTTTATTATTTTTTTATTTTTATATTTTACCAAGCATACACTCGCTGTGACTATCGACACATAGTTTCTCCGAGAAGAACATTCCAGCTACCAGAGAAACCAGGACTACAAGTGTAAAAGGCGTAGGTCAACTCTTCACTGCAGTAACATCCCAACTCCGGGGTGGGTTAAGAAAGACACTACACCATCATTATGGAAGGCCCAAAAATCAAGAAGATTTTTCTCACCGTCAGCAAACAAGTAGTAAACTTTGTGTCCACAATCCATTTCACGGCGTTCGTTTGTGAGAAGTGTTCTCAGTCCGGAAAGAGGAGGAGGTGTGGAGGTACCTGAAGAGGAGACGTATGGATACCGGTAATTAAAGCCAGCATCTGTCGCAACAAGTACCACACACCTACCGCCGATCCGCACAGCAGACAATAATCGTCCGTGTCCAGAACATCACAAGCGACGTATAAAAGGGTGTCTGCTATGTGAATCCCATGAAGTTGTGACCGGCATATTTGTTTCCCATTGACCGTAAGGTACCATGCAGGCTGGACGTCAGTGGCAAGATAAGGAGCGTGCACCGATCGCCAGACGACACTTGAGTTGATGTGGTGATACTTCTTCTCAGATACATTCGGTAGCCCACTGAAGAAAGCCGCAGATCGGCTTCGTTGGTAGTATCGCAGTATGGAGACAGCTCAGTTCGTGGAAAATGGTGGATGTAAAAGAAGGGAAAGCTGGAAGGAGCTGAGAGAGAGCTTGCAGCAACAGGGAGTTTAGGATTGTGGGACGACTGAGCAAGAGCACCATTTGCGAGCTAATGGAAAGGGCCAGCGCTCTTTCGGGGACATGATAAAGGCCTAAAGGCCCCTGCACCGCGGGAGGATAAGGGTCTCGTACCGTATCGTCAACTGTAAGCCGTGCAGCATATGAACTCAATGCCGCTAGCATGCGGCGGGCTGTGGATGGTGAAATTCAGAGTGTATGTGCCACGTGGGGGACACGTGACGTCAAATGTACATTTACGTATTGTGTCCGTCGCAGAAGATCGAGGACTCATAAACGATGATCCAGGAGCTCAGCTCGGGACATTAGGTGCGGGCAGTTGAGGGCAATCATGCGCCGCACATCACTTGCAAAGTCGATTCATAAGCATCAGATAGTAGCAGCTTTACGCAGTGGAGCAGGGCTGTCCTCAGGAAGCCCTGCACCTATAGCCATAGGCATCGATTTGCGGACGTTAAGGCAGCTGCCAGAAGCTATGCTGTAGATGATAACACATACCAATGACACCCTGACCTCAGAACCAGTAGAAGAACGAGATCGTCCACATGACCAGTGCAGCTGAACACATGACCATCGAGAGACATCCCAGATAGGCATTGACGGAGGCTGCAGAGCAACGGTTCCATGACGAAAGCATACAACAGTGCAGGGAAATGGCAACCTTGATGCACCAAATAACCGATCAAGATGGGAGAAGTGAGACGGCCATTGTAGACTACACAGGACGTCGCTCCGTGATAAGACGCATCACGACGTCGACAGTAGTATCAGAGTATCCCATATTGCGGGGGCACCCGTTCTAGGTAGTCGTGATCGACCTGGTGGAACATCTGGCTGAAGTCAATTGCGGCCAATAGTCCAGGAACACGATGAGCTGGAGGAAGGCGATTATGTCTGGATAGCGGCAGAGACATTGCGGATGTTATTGGCACCTCCCAAAGGGCACCACGGCGTCGACGACAAGCTGTCCACGTGGTCTCAATGAGCTGTCGATAGTCGGATGAAGTAAGATAGTTCACACCCCACCAACAATATCATGGCAGATTAAACACGATTGAGACGACTGGAAGAATGACTAGTGAAATGCGTAAGCCCTGGTCGATTACCATAAACGTGCCACCAAGAGTCCACAAGGGCGAGGTGCTGGACAATTGTCGCTAGCACAGCGCACAGGGAGTAACGCGGCAGTTAGTTTTTGGGCGCCTGGGAGGAGTTAAAGTTGCCTTTCACGATTAAGGCATCTTTCCGACCCAAGAAGAGCCTCTCAGAGAAGAAAATAGAACCTTTCTGGCGGCGACAGAAACCAGATGACGCATAAACGTAGATATTACTGATACCACTAATCGTGAGAGCCACAACCGTGGCTTCACGCAGATCGGCAACTGTATCAGTGAGGACAGCGTCATGTAAGAGGATTGTAACCCCACTGCCAATTGGGGAAGCTTGGAGGGACATGTGCTGTAAAGCCATGGGGAACACAGGTTGCAAACGTGGACCTCCTGTAGAAAAGCAACGTCCGCGGCATACAGCGTTTCATGGAGTAATGTCAGTTTATGGCGTACTAGAATGGTTCTGACACTGACAGTGGCTATGCGATAAGTCTGAAAAGCTGCCATCACGAGGAGGGCTGGGAGGCCCCCGTGGAAGGGCAAATCAGTGTGATGGGGTGGGAGCCGACCCCACCAAGGGAGTTCCATCACTCTGTAGACCTCCAGAACGTCCATCCCCAGCACCGGCGTCATCCGCCCAGGAGACAGAGCTGGGCCGGTTCAGTGGATCACTATCAGAGGCATGGCCACAGGTAGCGTCGGACACAGAAAGGGGACAACAGCAACAGACGCAGGAGGGGGAAGGTCGGTGTCCTCAGGTGGATGCTGGCTAGAGACGCAGGCGGGAGGAGACGTCGCGTCGTCCGGTGCCAGGGCGTCGGAGGACAGCTCATCTGCTGTAGGGCGGTCGTCATGCTGTACACACATCCGACGGAGGTCGTCATTAGAAGGAGTACAGCGTTGTCTCTTCCGTTTCCTTGGCGACCGTTGCTACGTAACATGTTTTCTGTGTCGGACGTCGGATGGCTGTCATCTAGATACGGGCAGACGGCAGAAAAGTGCAGGTCGGTATAGCAACATGATCAACACCATGGGATCGACACGGCTTGATGTGCATTTTCAACTTCTTGCGGAGTAATTAAAAGTCCATTAAATTTCGGGAGTGCAGCCGCGCAAATAAAATTTCCTCCACTGACATTTCGGCCGCGTATCTGTCCGGCCATCCTCAGAGTGAGTCACAAGACTGACGACAAGATGCCAAGTGCGGCCTTATATGCTCCACTGCGGCGGTACTGCGCATGCTGGTCACAGATGCTGGTCGGCGGCAGAGACATACGCTTACACATGCGCCGCCTGTGGCGAAGGCGTACAGACATTCGATTCGCTTATCGATGAACGATCGGCCGCGGTGACACCATGACGAATTCTCTGCAGTTTAACTACCCCAAGAGCCCGATTCCATGCTTTATCAAAATTAAAACCATTATCTCTGTTTATTAAATTATTAGCTAATCTCAGAGGTACTCGGGGAGGAGATGGTTCCATGGGTCCATAGTTTGGACAAATTACGACACCAGAGAGCAAGACTATTGAGGCCGTAATGTTCTTATCAAAATGTTGGCCGTTAAGAGATAAAGAGTCCTTTAGAGGTACCTTGGTGTATAATGATACCACGTCAAAACTAACAAGCACATCCGTACTATTTAGCCTGACATTGCTAAGTCTCTGAATAAAAACCATAGAATTACGAATGTGGTGACCACATTTTCCTACCAATGGATTTAATAAGAAAGCTAAATATTTGGCAGAAAAATACGTTGGTGAGCCAATAGTGCTCGATATAGGTCTCATAGACAAGTGCTATAGACGCTCATCCTTACCCATCTTGTGAACTTTAGGAAGACCATAAAATCTCGGTGGTACTGCACCTCGTACTTTTAAACTTCTTATGACTTCCTTCGGTAGTGATGAAGCGTTCAGCAAGGCAGCAGTCTTTATTTTCACCTTGTTAGTAGGGTCTTTGTTAATCTTCCGGTACGCTCCAGAACTAAGTAGACCACATATCTTTTCCTTGTAGACTTCCTGAGGCAAATACGGTAGCATTACCTTTATCAGCACGCAGGACGACTGTATCAGTATCCTCAAGCAGCTTTCGTATCGCACGTCTTTCTTCCTTGGAAACATTGCTTCTTTGTGGACGATGATTCATAATTGCTAGACAGGTTTCTTGTCTGATTTCTTCAGCAGAATCCTCTGATAGTGGTCGGACAGCTTCTTCAATGGCACTGATGAAAGATGATATCGGCAAAGTCTTTGGAGTAGGGCCAAAATTAGCCCTTTACTTAAGACAGACAACGTAGCTTTGTCCAGATGCTTACCCGTCAAATTTATGACAAGGCGTCGAATAACAGAGTCCACCTGAGAAGGCTGGTCCAATCGGCTGTACTTGGTAATCTGTCTTTTTGTGGCCACTTCGCGAACCCAGCAAGACTCAGCCCATGTCGTGCCATCAATCCAGTCCCATTAGTCAGGAGATAAAACAGCTGCTACCTTCAAATGCAGATGATACAGGTGTTCAGAGACAATATCCGACATCCGACGAGTAAAACGAATTCTTCCTCTGACAATAGCAGAAGCAGCCCTATGTAAAATTCTATTTACTGCAGCGTTCTTAACAAAGTGGACCAACCTTGCAAATTTCTGGACAATTCCATGGTCGCGGCAGTAAGAAACTCAAGAAGCTCAATACTCTTGCTCTCTGGTGTCGTAATTTGTCCAAACTATGGACCCGTGAAACCATCTCCTCCCCGAGTACCTCTGAGATTAGCTAATAATTTAATAAATAGAGATAATGGTTTTAATTTGGATAAAGCATGGAATCGGGCTCTTGGGGTAGTTAAACTACAAAGAAGTCGTCATGGTGTCACCGCGGCCGATCGTTCATCGATAAGCGAATCGAATGTCTGTACACCTTCGCCACAGGCGGCTCATGTGTAAGCGTCTGTCTCTGCCGCCGACCAGCATCTGTGACCCGTATGCGCAATACTGCCGCGGTGGAGCATATAAGGACGCGCTTGGCATCTTGTCGTCAGTTTTGTGACTCACTCTGAGGATGGCCGGACGATACGCGGCCGAAATATCAGTGGAGGAAATTTTATTGGCGCGGCTGCATGCCCGAAATTTAATGGACCACAGACAGCTTACTTCTGTTGAAGGCCATCGTCTGTTGGTATTGTCTCCGGCAGTAGTGTAGGAGCGACAGCAAAACGTCCATCGCGTCGTCGAGAGGAGTCGATGGCGGTGCCGACTCATTCAGAGTGGGCGTAGCAGACAGCCTCTCTGCATACATGTAAGATAGCGGTAGTGCAGTGGGCGTCGCAGGGAGAGCGACGTCACCGATCGGCGTCTGAACGAACCTGCGATGGAGACATTCAGAACAGACATGGCCTTCCTAGTCACAATCTGAGTAAGTGCGCTGATGGCCAGTTATTTTTCATTTGACGGACACCATCGAGGAGATGATAGGTTTCAAATGTCTTTCATGTTTCAGCAAAGCGACTGACGGCGTTGCCATGAAGTTTAAAGATAGCTTCTACAACGTCCAGCGGCACCTCAAAAGGGAGTTAGAAAACCCTCAACGTTCGGAGAAAAAAACCCACATGATCAACCTCGACAGCCGCTATTTGGCCGTTAGAGTATCGGAAGTTGAGTTCGGTAGGACGGCACCGTACAACGTCGGTGCCAGCTTTGTTTGCACAGTGGTACTAAGGACAGAAAAATGAAGCGGGAGGCGCTTTGTTCCATATAAACCGTTCTACTTCATACGCTTTTGGTCATTCATGATCCGTAAATTAATTGTGGCTTGGCGATAGGAAAACTTCGGTCAGTGAATTCGGACACGGAGCCAATAAGTAAATATACGCTCGCTTGCGCGGAAACAGCACAAAAGGCGATACACAAGCAAGGCGCGCTCGCCTCACCACTGCACAAGGCAGACTGAACCACTGAGCCATCATTTCGCCTGAGGACAGAGCGTGGTGAAAGGCACGTAAAGTGCCTGGAAAACTTTGAATTTCGATTTGTCAGAAACGGTCGAGTATCTACGGATGAGATGATGCACGTGTTCGCTTACTTTGACTCCTCTTCCACTGAATGAAGTTCTGGGAAATCGAGTTATGCACTTGCCGTGTTCTCCTCGTAAGGCGGTCTTCGTCGACACGCTGGTGCCGTGGACATGCATCAGATTTTTCGGTAAAAGCTTCTTGTCTTTCGTGAGTGAATGAAATTCCTGGTTTTGCAGGCTAGGAACTAAAGGCACAGCCCCCCCTCCCCCCTTTATTTTGGAGTCTGTAAGAAAACAGACGCCGAGGCGACTGCCCCCATTAGGCGACGGGAGGCGCTAATGAATCCTTTCTGCTTGCACTGGGTGGGGCAGATTGTGTTATTGTCTGGCGCGCCGAGACTTGCACCGAGGCTCAATTAGGCGGCCGCGGTCCTGCGCTGTAATTGGCGCCCAGACTCAAGTGCTGGCTGGACTCTTCCAGACGCTGTCGCTGCGCCGGGGACAGCAGCCACAGCGGCACGCTGGTGGCGCTAGGGCGTGTGTACTGCCAACAAGTTAACGCTGCAGGAGGAAAATTTCAAGAGTCTCTAATGCCACCGACGAAAATTTCGTATCTCACGGGAGAACTTTCTTTTTAATTCAGACTGTCAGCAACTTTGTTCTTTCGTTCGTTTATTGTGGCACTGCTGTTGCAAATCACTTCTGACCATGAGCGCTGGTAAGCCAAGAGACTGTAGCACTTACGGTTAGTCTGTAATTTCGATTACTTTGGTTGAACTGTATAAACTGGCTAAATCCTACTGGTGGAATATTAAAGATATTTGTCTGACTTTGGATAATTCCCTGAAGCTGTTCTCACACAAGATGAGGCAGCTAATGTTGGTGTGGATGCAGAGGGGAAATCTATTCTCATGACACACAATGCCTGTGTTATGTGAGACGTGTTAATTAACGCGATATGCAACTTCAGCGCTACAGAAGCTGCTGTCGACTGTATATGGCTAGCGAACCAGACAATTTAATTTGCATACCACAGTGTCGATTCCAGAAGAGTTGCTAAACTGAGAATGTTATATATACATTCAATCATCAAATAGTATAACCCTTAAATAATAATATGTTGTCAGTAGGTATTGATTATGTAGATCATGTTAAACTCTTAGACAAACTCAAGTTTTATGGAACTGATGGCTTTATTCACAGCTGGTTTGAATCATACTTGACAGTGTGCAAAAGGTTGTGCTGAATAATTCAATGTCAGAAATTTGAAAAAAAAAAAAAATCACAAAAGGAGTTCCACAGGGTTCAATTTTGGGCCTACTCCTGTTCCTTATATATGTGAATGACCTTGAGATACTGCAGGGCACTCTCACTTTTGGTACAGAATCATGCTCCTTAATGTTATTAGGCAAGATGATATTAATTACTTGGTTGCTATATTTGATACGATCTGACTTAATTCATATGATGAAATGGTTGGTAGTAGTTAATGCTCTTGCTTGTGTTCTCTAGTGAAGGCATAGCGGTAGGCTTTACCTGCGTTTGAAGGAAGAGGGTGCTGAGTTTGACTGCAGTAAAAGTGTATGGCTCCTGAGAGCTGCGGTGAGCTTTTTTCTGCGGAATCTGGTTAAAACGTTTGCCGATGCCAAGTCCCTCCGTGTCATTGGGTAGCGCCAGTTGGTCGGCGGACACGTTCGGGTATGCTGACTAGTGCCGAGGAGTTGCTGCAGCTAAGAGTGGCGCTTTGAACGAACTGATAGGCGGCAATAAAGCAGAGTATGGGCCCCTGTTAGGTAGAAAGCGAATGAGACGACTGTGAGTTTCTGTGAATTTCTGTGGGCCAGGGCAGTGGCACTCAGACCTCCAGACTCTACTACAAAACATATATGTGAAGGCACGAGGCTTTTAGCGAGCTTATGGCCGTTCTTTGGAAAGTTCGAAATGGACACAACAGGGGAGATAACGATCTTTTTGTGGAGGGCTTTGGTTCCATTCAAGTTATACTTTTACCAAAGACACGGCATAAATGCATAAATGCGTTGGAAAGAGGGCAAGAAGCTAAATTTTTTTCCTTGTTTCCCAATTAATTTTTAAAGACGTTGGTTGGTCAAATCTGTGTATGCAGAGCAGGGGGGGAGGCGGTCTCCCAGCTTCGAATGCCGAGCTCCAGCTCATGATTGGCTTGTGCTGAATTGGGTGTAGTCTAAGCATGTAAATGTGTTATGCTACCGAGCTGCGGAGAAAATCTGTAGAGAAAGAGAAGCACACTCTTATACTGGCACTTTGCTAGTAAAGAACGGCAGGTCTTTACCCTGACAGTGAGACTTGTGTCCTTTGCTAGTGTGCCACTTTGAGCCTGTGCATCACCATCTGAACCATCAGAGGTAATGCTTCTTGCGTCACACACGAGCTATGTGTGGATGTACTTATTTGTTTTGAGTCGGCCATCTAAACGTTTGACATATTCCGTCATGCATATTCATGTTACGGACTCAAACTGGTTTGGAAAACCAGCAAACAGGTCTACCTGCATACTGGAATCCACTGGGGTTTCTGCATTCCGAATTAGTCGAACGCGAGGCCGCGTACTTACGTATTTCCGGCCGCGCGCCGTTAGTAACAGATTGTCGCTGTCTGTGACTGCAGTCAGTGAGGTGTCGTGCTGCGCTGACCTGCAGAAGGGTAAACAGCACCTTGTTCTTTGGATCCATATTTTTCTTTGTGGAAAGTAGAGTATAGATGATTGATAGTAGTGTAGCCTTGGGCCATACCACGGATGCACATTTATGAAGTCAGATAAAGCGATTAGTTCTGGTTAGCGGGAATCAGTAAACGGGGTAGAATGCTCCAAATTTTTGGTTATACATATCGACGGAAACTTGAAATGGAAGAAGCATATTACTGAGCTGCACAAACAATTAAGTTCAGCTACTTTTGCTCTTCGTATTATTGCTAATCTCGGAAACAATCGTATCAACCTCCTGACATATTTTGCATACTTTCACCCAATAATGTCCTACAGAATAACTTACAAAGAGAGTATAGACTACACAAAGACGAGCAGTAAGATTACTATGTGGTGTTCACCCATGGACCTCATGTAGCTACCGTTTCACGGAGCAAGGCTTTTCACAGCGCCGTCACAGTACGCGTATTTACTAATGAAATACGTCATAATGATCCATTACAATTTGAGAAGAACAGCGATGTACATACCTATAACACTAGACAGATAAATGGCCTTTACCAGCTATTGTTAAGGCTGTCAGAGGCTCAGAGGGGAGTTCAATAAAGAGCAACAAAATTTTTTGATCATTTTTCCAATAACATAAAATGTCTGACAGGTATCGAAGCAAGTTTTAAACATAATTTAAAATCATTTCTCCTTGACAGCTCCTTGTATTCCATTGGGGAATTTCTACTTAAAAACTGGTAAACAGTAAAAAAAAAAAAATAGAAAAAAGTGTAGTTGCGTAAGTAGGACTAAAAATAATAATGTGTTCATTATGCTGGACCACGGGCTTGTGTTTAAAAACAGCTGTTATTCATGGAGTGTGATTTACAATATAAAATCCACAGAACATGTGCTTCACCTGGAAACGACAAATACAATACGGTACCTCGCAATTTCTATTTGTGAGGCAGAGGGAGTTTTAGCCTCTTATTGGTTCAATCTTTAGAAGCAAGTTGACGAAATGACGCAGTATGTGATTCATGTTTCACGAGATGGCAGTGCTCCTTGACGTGAAACAAGTGACATAAAAAAAACTCGTACAGCTCCACGTTAAAGTCAGGCAGCTCGTCTCGTGTGAGCAAATTGTAACTGTCGCTTTGTTTCCTGTTGCCAGATAAGAATTTTTTAAGAGAAATTTTCCTGCCACGCTGACCCTAGCGGCGTCGGGCTTTTCGTCACACTGCAGTTGTTCTGCCGAAATTTCTGTTTGATTGTAATTGGGAAAGATGGGACAGCACCAGAAAAGAAACAGTGAATTTTAACGTATTTCAGCTATGTTCTTCAACACATATGAAATCTGGAGTGCGGGTTCATTATTAAAGCTACTCCTGCATTATCCCTATTTGATTTTGTATTTATAACCCTGTATTCACCTGACCAAAAGTCTTATTCCTCCTGCCACCGAACTTCACTAATTCCCACTATATCTAATTTTAACCTATCCATTTCCCTTTTTAAATTTTCTAACCTACCTGCCCGATTAAGGAATCTGACATTCCACGCTCCGATCCGCAGAACGCCAGTTTTCTTTCTCCTGATAACGACGTCGTCTTGAGTAGTCCCCGCCCGGAGATCCGAATGGGGGACTATTTTACCTCCGGAATATTTTACCCAAGAGGACGCCATCATCATTTAATCATACAGTATAGCTGCATGCCCTCGGGAAAAATGACGGCTGTAGTTTCCCCTTGCTTTCAGCCGTTCGCAGTACCACAACAGCATGGCAGTTTTGGTTAGTGTTACAAGAACAGATCAGTCAATCATCTAGATTGTTGCCCCTGCAACTACTGAAAGGGCTGCTGCCCCTCTTTAGGAACCACACGTTTGTCTGGCCTCTCAATAGATACCCCTCCCTTGTGGTTGCACCTACGGCTATCTGTATCGTTGAGGCACGCAAGCCTCCCCACCAACGGCAAGGTCCATGGTTCATGGGGGGGAAATAAATGAATAAATTAAACATTTTTTGAATAAAAACTTAAACTGCCTCTAGAACGAAAAAGTTTTATTTAAATGAACCACCACAGAACGTCAGTACAACAGATATAAATAATAAGATATTCTAATTTCAAAATGCAACTTATTTCTAGTCATTTTGCGTCCCTTTCATACATTGAAAGGCAAATTTACCGAACACATCTATTTTACATCCAGGATCCTGTTTACATCACGTATCCGATTTAACGACACGTTCATATATATAGATTAAGTTTTTTTTCAGGAGATATGTAAATATTCGTTTGATAAATTCAAACACAGTTTCCCTGCTTCAATTTTGTATTTATTTACGTTTCAGACACGGTTCGCCTGTTGTACTGAGGCGTCTTCGGTGGTTTTAAAAGTTACTCATTTGTTATGTGTGGCATCACCTGGAAGCCAATGTAATGTATGACGCGATTCATTCAACCGATATGAAGGTAATGCAAAACAAGAAAGTAATATCTGTAATATTTTAAGTTATTTTGCCGAGTCTGATAATATTTTGTGACAAATATTCTAAGTATTTTCCATTAATACCAGAGAAAGAATACTATATTTCAATACGTTCCATGAAAGCACGGAACTTCCAGTGTAATATATATACACAAGAGCCATGTTGCTCGCCCCTGTTTCTTCTCTGTTTTGAGCCTGTTCGTTCTTTCTCGCCTGTAGGTCCTTGTATGTGGCCCTATAACTCGCTGTTTGTACCTTACCATTACAATATATTGTTAATGGAAAGTATATTATGTTTCGTTTCGAAAATACCTCTGTTTCCACATGAAAATATATTTGCTTAACAAGAGTGATAGGGCACAAATCGCAGAATATCTGAGTGACCACCATCAAACGTTCATTTCTGAGGAAGAGGATGTGGAACAAAAATGGAAAAAATTCAGAAACATCGTCCAGTACGCCTTAGATAAGTTCGTACCGACTAAGGTCCAAAGCGAGGGGAAAGATCCACCGTGGTATAACAATCATGTACGAAAGGTACTACGGAAACAAAGAAAGCTTCATCATAGGTTTAAGAGTAGTCGAATCATAGCTGATAAGGAAAAGCTGAACGAAGCGAAAAAGAGCGTAAAGAGAGCAATGAGAGAAGCATTCAACGAATTCGAACATAAAACATTGGCAAACAATCTAAACAAGAACCCTAAAAAGTTTTGGTCATATGTAAAATCGGTAAGCGGATCTAAATCCCCTATTCAGTCACTCGTTGACCACGATGGCACCGAAACAGAGGACGACCGAAGAAAGGCAGAAATACTGAATTCAGTGTTCCGAAACTGTTTCACTGCGGAAAATCGTAACACGGTCCCTGACTTCAGCCGTCGCACGGACGCCAAAATGGAAAATATTGAAATAAACGATATCGGAATTGAAAAACAACTGCTATCACTTAGTAGCGGAAAAGCATCCGGACCAGACGAGATACCCTTAAGATTCTACAGTGATTATGCTAAAGAACTTGCCCCCTTTCTATCAGCAATTTATCGTAGATCGCTGGAAGAACGTAAAGTACCTAGCGACTGGAAGAAAGCGCAGGTCGTTCCCATTTTCAAGAAGGGTCATAAATCAGATGCGAATAATTATATGCCTATTTCGCTTACGTCAATCTGTTGTAGAATAATGGAACATGTTTTGTGTTCTCGTATTATGACCTTCTTAGATAATACAAATCTCCTTCATCATAACCAACATGGATTCCGCAAACAGAGATCATGTGAAACTCAGCTCGCCCTATTTGCCCAAGAAATTCACAGTGCCGTAGACACTGGCGAGCAGGTTGATGCCGTATTCCTGGACTTCAAGAAGGCATTTGATACGGTTCCGCACTTACGTTTAGTGAAAAAAATACGAGCTTACGGAATATCGGACCAGGTTTGTGATTGGATTCAGGATTTCCTAGAAGAAAGAACACAACATGTCATTCTTAACGGTTCAAAATCTGCAGATGTAGAGGTAATTTCGGGAGTACCGCAGGGAAGCGTGATAGGACCTTTATTGTTTACAATATACATAAATGACTTAGTTGACAACATCGGTAGCTCCGTGAGGCTATTTGCAGATGACACGGTTGTCTACAAGAAAGTAGCAACATCAGAAGACTCGTACGTACTCCAGGAGGACCTGCAGAGGATTAATGCATGGTGCGACAGCTGGCAGCTTTCCCTAAACGTAGATAAATGTAATATAATGCGCATACATAGGGGCAGAAATCCATTCCAGTACGATTATGCCATAGGTGGTAAATCATTGGAAGCGGTAACGACCGTAAAATACTTAGGAGTTACTATCCGGAGCGATCTGAAGTGGAATGATCACATAAAACAAATAGTGGGAAAAACAGGCGCCAGGTTGAGATTCATAGGAAGAATTCTAAGAAAATGTGACTCATCGACGAAAGAAGTAGCTTACAAAACGCTTGTTCGTCCGATTCTTGAGTATTGCTCATCAGTATGGGACCCTTACCAGGTTGGATTAATAGAAGAGATAGACATGATCCAGCGAAAAGCAGCGCGATTCGTCATGGGGACATTTAGTCAGCGCGAGAGCGTTACGGAGATGCTGAACAAGCTCCAGTGGCGGACACTTCAAGAAAGGCGTTACGCAATACGGAGAGGTTTATTATCGAAATTACGAGAGAGCACATTCCGGGAAGAGATGGGCAACATATTACTACCGCCCACATATATCTCGCGTAATGATCGCAACGAAAAGATCCGAGAAATTAGAGCAAATACGGAGACTTACAAGCAGTCGTTCTTCCCACGCACAATTCGTGAATGGAACAGGGAAGGGGGGATCAGATAGTGGTACAATAAGTACCCTCCGCCACACACCGTAAGGTGGCTCGCGGAGTATAGATGTAGAAATTTATTTACAGATGATAATAGTATTGCTGTCGGCTGCCCATCTGGCATCGACTGTTTCGGTGGCGCTGAGTCCGCCATCACATATCCTAAAGAATTTTCCAGTGTTTGCGAGTTTCGCTCGCAAAGGAAAATAATTCTAAGTGCTTTTATGAATTCTGAAAGTCAATTTTCAATGTTAAAGTTAATTAATATTTTGATTACGGAACTTATTCACAGATTTAACACCGCAACGCTTAGATGAGGCTTCAGCTCTGGTTTAAAATGTTTTCAGCTAATACAAATGATTAAAAATTAACTCAATACTTAAAGAGATAATTGCAAATAAATTCTTTGCAATTATTTTAAAATACGCAGGTGTTTGTACTATTCTTCCTTTCTGCTTGAAATTAGATTAATTTGCTGGTAAATCGTTTCATTCTATAGATTATCGCTGGGTTAGTTGGAGGTTACGTTATGTTGTCATTCATTGCTTATTGAGATTAAGTCACGCTACGTATGTATAAGACACATTCACTCGCTCTCAAAATATACGTGGGATTTCCAAATAACAATATGCAGAAATTGAAGTGCTACATTGCATTATCATCGCTGTAGGTTGCAGCTGACGTATGAGCGCGTATTTCAAACCGCACGTAGCAATCCGCACTGACTTATACTTCATGACTAAATTAATTCAACACCACAACAATTACTCAGAAAGGAGGTTATGGTACACACTAAAAAAAAAAAAAAAAAATACAGTAGTCGAAATCAGTTTGAAGTCAGGGTTCGCAAGAAAGTAAAAGTACAGAGTCAGTAGCATACTTTATCGAATTTATTACTAAAGAGGTAGATGCATGTAACACATAGACAATCAGGGCGGAATGATTAATGTCCATGACATTTGTTTTTCAGCAAACTCCAACCTAGCCTGATTATGTTTGTGTGTTAGAGCAAGTTTCTGTAGTATTTTCTTGAATGCAAATTGTTTGTCATTTGATGAATTTGTCATACACTTCTGGCAGTCACAGACGAATGAAAATCAGCAACAAGTTGAGAATAATGACGATTTGTGGTCCTTGCTCTGCGCGAAAGAAAGCGCTTCGATGCTTTGAATAATTTTCTACTTTACCCATGTTTTCCGTTCGTCCATATTGCGCGCTCAATCTAACGAAATATCAGTGATTCTATTTGAACGGTCCAAGTTCTTGGCGATTTGACGATTAGAGCGTTCCATTTCCTTGTATGCAGCGATTTTTGCTTTTTCACTTCATGAAAACTGTTTTCTCATGGCATGGTCATAATAATGGTTTATGTACACAACACGCATTGTCACTGGTGGTGTACGATTTCCATCTGCAGTAAAGGCACATACGCACACACTAATACCGTACAAAGTCGACTCCCTTTATACCGAGATCCACTCCCTGCCACCTGAACCGTTAATGCCTTGTTATGTACTGTATTACCGACAACCTGCCAGGTTAGCCGAGAGCGCTAACGCGCTGCTTCCTGGACTCGGGTAGGCGCGCCGGCCCCGGATCGAATCCGCCTGGCGAATTAACGACGACGGCCGGGGTGCCGGGCAGCCTGGATGTGGTTTTTAGGCGGTTTTCCCCATCTCCTTAGGTGAATACCGGGCTGGTCCCCACGTCACGCCTCAGTTCCACGGCTGGCAGACATCTGAACACTTTCGCACTATTCCATGGATTACACTAGTCGCAGGCAGTACACTGATCCATCCCAGGGGGTACGGGGTGGCGGCAGGAAGGGCATCCGGCCACCGCTTACACTGGCATTGCCACATCCGATTAACCATGCCGACCCTGCGTATCTGTAGGAAAAAAGGCACAAGCAAAAGAAAGAAAAGAAAAAGATGTACTGTACAACCAACATCAAATATGATACCACTTGACTGCATTTGTCAGTATACTGGATCTAATACTACAGCCTATATACTGTGCACGAATATTGCAACCGACAATGTTAATTTTTCCACAGATATCCATGTCTTTATGCTGATTTCCACTACTGTAGTTCGAGAAGAACAAAAAAATGTATTAGACTGCAAGAAAAGGACGTCTGAATTTGTGAAAGGGGGAGAAATATATCGATACGTATCAGAAATTTTTTCCATCCTTTCACCCAGACGCGGGTTTCGCTTCCTCGGGCTGTGACAGGGCCGGCAGGCTGCGTCGCTGTCTGCGTTAAAGCGCCGCCGCTCGTGTGCGCCGGGGCCTTCCTGGGAACGTCGGCTTGAAAGCCGGCCGCCGGGACGGGACGGGTGCCCCTCTTACCGGTGTTTAAGTTATGTAAATGGCGGCGCCGGAGGCGGTTATCGCGCCATTTAAATGCATTGACTGCGGAATGGTATCGGGCAGTGGTCAGGTAACGGCGCGCCCAACCCGGCCGCGCCCCCTGTCTTCGCGACTGTGGGCATCCGGGGCGTTCCTCTGCTGGCCGAGATTCAGGGCTGGCGCCGCTACTGAACGGGCACGCGACGGCTGTTCCCAGCTTACAGTCGCGGGGGGAAGGGGCGCCGTAAGAGGACTTCGGCTCGTCTACAGAATTCACTTCAGACCTATCGTTGAGATCTAACTGGCTACCTTCGCCCGGTACTTTCTTATAGCGCGTCTTCGGCGGGATTTGCAGTGACCAGTTGTCGGTCATTGGCAAATCAGTTAGTCATACGTTCTGTAGATCGCTTACTCAATTTCCATCGAACAAGAGGACCTGAGTGAAACTTCCTCAGTCTTGCCGTTTTAAATAATGACGGTATTTGGAATAAGTGTGCTCGTGGAGTAAGAGTAGTTGTGGGATGGCAGAGAAGACATCTTTAAAAATGAACAGAGCGACGTGAAATAATAATCAGGAAATTATGATACATCAATCATACACAGCATGCCAATTATTGAACTGTATGAATAAAATGTAAATTACACTACAGGCCATTACAATTCCTACGCCAAGAAGAAATGCAGATGATAAACGGGTATTTATGGGATAAATATATTACACTAGAACTGACATGTGATTACATTTTCACGCAGTTTGGGTGCATAGATCCTGAGAAATCAGTACCCAGAACAACCACCTCTGGCCGTAATAACGGCCTTGATACGCCTGGGCACTGAGTCAAACAGAGCTTGGATGGCGCGTACTGGTACAGCTGCCAATACAGCTTCAACACGATACCACAGTTCATCAAGAGTAGTGACTGGCGTATTGTGACGAGTCAGTTGCTCGGCCACCATTGACCAGACGTTTTCAGTTGGTGAGAGATCTGGAGAATGTGCTGGCCAGGACAGCAGTCGAACATTTTCTGTATCCAGAAAGGCCCGTACAAGACCTGCAACATGCGGTCGTGCATTATCCTGCTGAAATGTAGGGTTTCGCAGGGATCGAATGAAGGGTAGAGCCACGGGTCGTAACGCAACTGAAATGTAACGTCCACTGTTCAGAGTGCCGTCAATGCGAACAAGAGTTGAGCGAGACGTGTAACCAATGGCACCCCATACCACCACGCCGGGTGATACGCCAGTATGGCGATGACGAATACACGCGTCCAATGTGCACTCACCGCGATGTCGCCAAACACGGATGCGACCATCATGATGTTGTAAACAGAACCTGGATTCATCCGAAAAAATGACGTTTTGCCATTCGTGCACCCAGGATCGTCGTTGAGTACACCATCGCAGGCGCTTCTGTCTGTGATGCAGCGTCAAGGGTAACCGCAGCCATGGTCTCAGAGCTGATAGTCCATGCTGCTGCAAAACGTCGTCGAACTGTTCGTGCAGATGATTGTTGTCTTGCAAACGTCCCCATCTGTTGACTCAGGGATCGAGACGTGGCTGCACGATCCGTTACAGTCATGCCGGTAAGATGCCTGTCATCTCGACTGCTAGTGATACGAGGCCGTTGGGATCCAGCAAGGCGTTCGGTATTACCCTCCTGAACCCACAGATTCCATATTCTGCTAACAGTCATTGGATCTCGACCAACGCGAGCAGCAATGTCGCGATACGATAAACCGTAATTGCGATAGGCTGCAGTCAGACCTTTAACAAAGTCGGAAACGTGATGGTACGTATTTCTCTTCCTTACACGAGGCATCACAACAACGTTTCACCAGGCAATGCCGGTCAACTGCTGTTTGTGTATGAGAAACCGGTTGGAAACTTTCCTCCTGTCAGCCCGTTGTAGGTGTCGCCACCGGCGCCAACCTTGTGTGAATGCTCCGAAAAGCTAATCATTTGGATATCACAGCATCTTCTTCCTATCGGTTAAATTTCGCGTCTGTAGCACGTCATCTTCGTGGTGTAGCAATTTTAATGGCCAATAGTGTAGTTACAAACTACGGCGTGCACACTCCTTTTTCAACACGTAAACGCCACTACAGATATTCTGAATTAGGTTGTGACATGTTCGATACGCCTGCCGTCATTGGCGCAGACGAATAGCGTAATTTTGCATGAGCCGCTGAAGTGTCGGGACATTGATGCTATCGATGACCTCCTGACTGGCGGTTTCTGCTCATCACTGGGAACACTGCAGAAATTATTATCACCTATAGCAAGCTTGAATACAGGGGCTGTTAACTGTTCTCTCATAGTGCCCTTGTGTACATTTGCGTATGTAAAACAGTTTATCAAACTCGTCTGGAATTGAGATGTGTCATTGGATTACAAATCTAAACAAATGTTAGTACAAATTTGAATAAGGTGAGTCAGAAATCACAGTTGGCCATCCCTGTCAACAGCTGCTAGTGGCACTCGGAGTGCCTTAACCTTTCACTTAGCAAAGCTTAAATACAAGTACCTCTATATAGAGTTTGTAGCCTCACAGAGTTTCATTTCTCATTTTATGTGAACAGTTGTTTTAATATCGCCCCCACGGTTAGTAATTTCTAATGATAAAGAGTATGCTCAAAAATATTGACACTGCATTTACTTGTTTTGTAGGAGACAAGAGCTTTAATTTTCAGCGATTTACAAATTTATATGAGTGTGATATTTCGACCTGAGCTTTACTGGCGTGCACACCACCACAAACGAACTGCATTTGCTGAAGGCATAGGAATTATCGTTTATTTTGAAAAGTGTAAGTCTCTGTATGTACCACATCTGCACCAAAATATGGGAAACAGTCTTCATTTAACACAAAGGGAAAATCAGTCATAAGCTCAAGAATGACTGAAACAAGCATTAGCTTTAGTTTTCCAGTAGATTCTTTGAAGTTCATATAGTCTAACATTACTTCGAGTAAGTCTATGAACATCCACAAGTATCAACTTCGAAATTGTTCTTACCTACAGTCCTGAATTATCACACATAGATACATATATACAAGCATGAAGAATCTTGAAGTGAGTAGTTACTATACATTACCCTTGTACATTCCTTTTGCCTCAGTTATGTCCATCACAACAGTAGAACTATTCGTTTCTCCGTGTGCCAATAGTTACACATGGAGCACAACTACTATGCCATGTACACTATTTGCGATTAGTCTCTTGTCTTCACTGAACTGACTTCCATGTAAGTGTCAGTCACCATCTTATTGAAAAATATATCTGATTCTTAAAACTACATGAAAGTTTACAAAGTAAAGCATACTGTTCTTTAGCATAGTACTCAATTGTCCTCTTTTTCGGTGAAAACATATAGATATCGTTAATCTATGTATTCCACTGACTATATCTTCAAAAGTTGCTAATATCAATAGTTCAATAAACTAGCGATTATTATCGACAGAGATAGAGTTGCCAATAGCACTGTATGTGGTTTTAAATTGCACAGTACCCTTCCTGCCTGAAATATTTTTAAAAGAATTTGAAGCTCTTTTTATTCTTCATGCCTACTAAGTGTTATATTCATATACACACAGCAGACAAAGACAAGATTAGTGAGTCAGCAACTTACACTGTTCCACAGCATAACTATATGTGGATGTAACAGTCATGTAATTGATGGAAGATAATTCCTGTTTTTGGATATTGCTTGAACTATATGCTAAATAACTGTAGAATAGAGACACACACACACACACACACACACACACACACACACATATATATATATATATATATATATATATATATATATATATATATACTTTCCTTAGGTGAGCGTTTTCCGTTAATGTAATCAGTGTGAATTATTTTCTCTTCCCAGGAGCTTTCCTTCCTTGAGGTACAGGGAAGTGGGTCTATCCATTCGTTCCTTTATAATTCAGTAAGCACTAATCGAGCTGTTGTGTACTGAGTAGAGGTGTATGATAGGTTGCTGACTAATTTTTCAGAAGACCCAAAGGTACTCAATGTAACATGTTGCTGATTGGCGCTTTAATAACAGATGAATCGATTAATTCTCTAAGAATTATTCTATTCCCATAGGTGAATTACATGTCCAAGAAATCCTTAACAATTTCCGATTTTTGAAGATTTGTAGTACATGCTGCTTCCACAAACATGTGTAACACTCTTTCTATTAAATTAATATGCTCCTCCCCGGTTCTGTTGTGACGAGTAACTCATCGACGTAAAAGATTACTCTATCTCATGATTCGGATATCAGTAGTGTCTAGGGCAGTCAAAAAATTACCTGAAGTAATAATTAAGCCAATGGACAGACCGCAAAATTGGTAACGTGTAGAAAATATAAATGCATTGCACTTGCAATATTCCTCTGTTGAGAGAACTTGCCAATGAGGTGCTCTCAGATCAATAGTCATCAAACATTTTACATCATGAAGTTTTTGTATTTGTTCACTGTAGTGCTCAGACATAGTACATAGAGGAAGAATAATTTGATTAATTGCTCTAACATAAAGATCAAGGCCAACACTGCCACCTGTTTAGGCTTGGCTAATAGTGGACTACAGTGTAGTGATAATGAATGCCCAATGATTTTCCATGACAACGTTTTATGTATTCCTTTAGTAACAGTCTCTCACTTTCACTATGGGATGGAGAATGTGGTATGACAATAGGTTTTATGAGGAATAACCTCCATACAATATTTATAACCACAGATGATGTCTGGTATCTCTGTAAATGCATCTATATACTTTAATAATAAATTGGTTAGTTCAGCATGTTGTTTCGAAGTAAGATGTGTGGATTCCGACACTGTATCACTAATTTGACCCTCATTAAATTCCATATCCATGAAACGAGACTTCTGACTGCAGATATGCAATACTTCCTTTTTATTAAATTATTTAAATCGTAATAAATGTGACCTTTGCACCTTGAGAGTACATGCCATGTCTGCCTTTTACTTTGAACAAATCTATAGTAGTATTCTTTTCATGAAAACACAAGTGGTATTTACCATTAGAGATATCTAATTTGACATCCCTCTCTCAAAGAAATTCAATGCCAACGATACAATTTATAATAAATCCTCCTACAATTAGGAATGCGCATCTAACGGCTCCATTTTCTAGGACTACATCAGGTAGTACTTACACATTGACAATGCATAATGTGCTACTGAGCGCATCGAGAATTTTACAGTTCTATATTGGCAAGATAAGTGGTTTATTAATATCACTAATTCTATTAAATAAATTTGTGGATATTACATTGGCAGTAGCTGCAGTATCCAGTACAATCACAGTCAGTATGTTTTCCACAACACTGTTAACAGGAACCTGAATTAGGTTTTTGTGATTCACATTACACATGTTAAGATCAGTACACAACTCATCTCTAGTATCTGTTTCTTCAGTGTATAACAACAGGTTAATAGCACTGGCATCATTACCCTCGCGCCATCCTGCGACCAATATTCGAAGATGTAATGGTGTTGCATTTAATTTGTTGACTTTAATATATTGGTGTGGCCACTTATACCACATCAACCACATTTACTGTTGGATTCCGACTGTGCCCACTCATTTTGCCAGTGTGGTTTTGCACTTGATTATTGCCTGATGAGTATTATTTTCGTTTGATGACCTTAATTTCCTAACTTTAGATTTCACCGATAATGATGGTTATTATGCCACTGATTTACCTTGTTAATGACGTATGTGGGATTATGTCCTTCGCCCTTGACATTATTTATTATTGAATGCTCATGTATCAAGTCAGTCGAGCCCACTAGAGATATAAAATCCTCTAAGTTGGTTTCAGAAACATGTACTTATTTTTCTCTGATACCTAGTGCTAGTGGAGCTTTAAGAATCTGCAACACATCTCAGAGTAAATCGGTTCATCTCAGTATCATGCTTTGTTCAAATATTTTTCGAAGTAATTATGTAAACTAGCTTATCGGCTGTGGAAGGGCTGTTCCTATATGACTGCCAACACTCAGCACCTTTTATTGCCCATACTGCAGCTTCACGCTGTGTATATCCTGTGGTAAATAGAATTTTTTGAAAATCAGACCTCGTCCTAGGTAAAACTTCTTTATATGATTTTATGAAAGTGACAGGGTGTGAAGACTTGGAAATGCCTATGCTTTAGCAGACCACCCTATGAATGATTAGATGACCAAGTAGGGAGTACATGATGCTTGGTTAAATGACAGGCTATTATGATTACATTCTCTCTATGTACTCCATCAAATCGACTCAGAATGTTATAAGCATCACCTGCGTTAGTAATTGATGGCTACAAAACTCAGGGATGTCCCTACTCAGTGTAGTTTTAATTTGACCACAACTCAGATTTAGTTGGTTCCCTGAAACATCTCATTCCATTGATCCTCCGGTACGTGACTGTTGTACTGCAACTTTTAGCTCAAAATCCATCTTTTCATTAATCTGTGTGTCTCAAATATCCATTTCGCAAATTCACTAGAAAAATTCCGTATCTGTGCATCATACTGTTCTTTCAGTTTTATCTCTTGTTCAGCAGCTAAGATTCTACTCCCTTGGTTAGCTACCGAACTGTTTCTTTAGGTTGGAGTGTTACAATCTCACTGAACCCATTTTCGCTGCTAATCTTTTATAGCATCAGAAAAGCCTTTAGGGCATCCTGAGCGGACTGAAAGGTGTCCTGTTTCGTTAATAAGTAATAGAAATTTGTTTTCACTATTGTGGCTTTGTATATAGTTCCACGAATGGCTCTACAATGTGATTAATTTGTATATTGAACTCCTCACTTTCAGATTGTGGTTCTGTCTCGCCAGTTGAATATCCTACATTAACAATTGCCAGTTCATCAAGTCTGTTGCCATCAGCATGAGATTCATTATCACTGTTTTCTTTAAATTCCATACCTATAATTTTACCTTTTTTACCTTTCCACAGATGGCTGAAATTGTTTTTGTAAATTTCGTATTTCTAGTTTAAACAGCAATTTCAAAGTAATACTGACTCAAAGCGTGAATTGTCTACAAAAAGTTATCTGAAGAAACAACGTATTGAAACTATTCCATATGGCCTGTGGTGAGCACAAAGTCAGTCATCTTGTTGACATTATATCATGAATATGGTACTTAATTAACAAATTTGAGCAACTAGATAAGAGGTAGATTACAGATGATGAGATAACCACCTGACAGACAAAATTTTTATAATATGTGTAGGCATAGGGATAAACAACGATATCCTTACCTTGTCTATGGTGGTGCATTGCACACTGTAGGCATAGAGATATAGAGATATAGAGAATCAGAAAAAAATTTATTTAGATTATTTTACGAATTTCTAACTTTCATATAATTTTCATATTTATTGCTTATTTACTTCCTTTTTCCCGTCAGATCGTCTCCTTTACCACATACCCATACATAAGACATGAAAATGAATAGTACAAATTGTAATTTTATGAAGACAGATTCGTATATACAGAAACTCTTGTCGCAGTCGCCACTTCGAGTGACTCCTTTCATACAAACTGATTAATTTTCCAGGTTACAAGGTATCAGAGCCTCAAACAAAAGGATCCACTCCGAAGGTGATAAAAAGGGGAGTGCAACTATTCTTACTGGTAACTAAAATTATTGTAAATGCTGATCATTTTTACTTCAGTTGAAATTATACTCATTGATTTTAACTGACTGAATGAAAATTAGGTTCAGGAAAAAAGGTTATTGTCGAACTTGGTGACGAATGACCTCGTGAGTAGTTAATAGTCTTACAAAAGAAGTTATTTTGTGAAAAATTAATCAGACTGCGAATTAAACTGCAGGCTCGAATTTTTAATGATAAAATAACAAACACTATGTCGCTGTGTCATCAAAGAAGACGCTTTCAACTTAATTCAAACAGCTGGAAATTAAGTACATGTTTTAATTAAAACAGGAGAACTGAGAGGTTTTTTGTTTTGCAGAATAAAAGCAAGTCTGAAATGCAGTACATTATTATTGTCAAAAACTACATCTAGTGCACCTTGCATTCGCATCGTGTCGATGTCAGAACAAGAAGAAAAAGACAATCTACTGTCGCATATTTCATAGAGAGAACAGTTTTCAGAGAACAAAGATTGGTACAACATCAAAAAGATATTGGTTTTTCCAAGACTTTGCTAGACATAACTAAAGCTAAATGAAATAGTTACTTTTTCCTGTTCATTCAACAGAATCGAACTAAACTCAGCAAACATTTAGCTGAATTAATAGTAATTACTATTATGTCGCTTCAGTATTAATTAATTTATCAAAAGACATATTACAGCCTCCTTGCCAAAAACAAGTGCAGATTTCAGCATGAAGATTTGTAGTACCCTCGCATCGGTAACTACACATAAGACTGAGAACGTATGGCGGAAATGGATAATCGTTCAGATGTTATTCACGTGACTAACTTGAATCGCCCATATGCTATGTAATTTTTTTGAACTTTCTTTTAAATTTTCTGTAATTATTATTGATGTATTGATCTGCATGAATTAGTTATAGAGGTTTGTAATCGTTATATTCGTTTTGAACTGCCCTTTGTTTGCCAAAACAAAACCGTGAATGGCTTTGTCTCCGATGATCACCTCTTCCTACACAATGTTTTGAATACTGCAGTATAAAAGTAATTTGAAAGGGAGAACGATACTTGAAAGTTGTTCTCGAGTCTCTTATCGTGGTGATTCAGTGGCTCCCCATAATACTCCAGTCACTGAGGAGCAAAAAAGATAGATCAAGCAAAAAATTTGTATAATAGCAATTTTTTCTATAGTGGTAGGAAGGAACGTCACAAACACTATAATAAAAATCTTGAACCGTTGGGTGTGTGTGCCTTGTGGGGGATTTAAACGTCAATTTTTAATATTTTTCTGCAATAACCTACCCAGCATCTACTGTCCACTGCTCTTATGTGGATAGACAAAGTAACTTCACTGAGCCCATGTTAATATAATAGAGTTATTTTCACTTTATTAAGTGAGTACTTATTTGCAGTTGTTAAGTAAGTAAGTTCGAGCAAAAACGCTCCACAGCTGGAGCTGTCAACTGTGTATCACGCTGAAAAGCCTGCCCCAAGTGTAAAATGCTGTCAAAATGCATTCGACAAAGTCGATTTCATTGTCTGCTCTGTCACTCGATGGAATAATTTTCACAGCGTGAGGGGTATCAAATGCATCATCCCCGCGCCAACTATCCCAACATCTGAAGAGGGTAAATGTTTACAGTGTCTCCCTCGGCAACAGAAGTAGGCTACCTAGGAGTTCTAGTACTCAGATATTTCAACAAAACTCAAGCAATACATTACAGCAGATTACTGTTCTGGACCTGAACGTGATCTGTTCCATTCCGTCAGACATATTGACATTCACCTTCCAAGATATACCGTGGATGTGTTTTTAAGTGACTTCTCTCTGTGCAACATACTCTGTAAGTGTCAATAGTTCCTGAATAGAAGAGATTTATTCCATCAGTAACACAATTAATGATGAGGGGAGCGCAATAACTTTCTGGTCATTAATTAATTCAAATGACACAACACAATAACACGGCACTGAAATATGCTGTCAACGATAGACTGCAGCAAGGTACCATAGTTATAATTCTAATCCTTTCCTCACTAACATTACATAGGTGACTGGCATTATCACACTTCCTAATTAAACGCTCCCAGTCATTGTGTACACGCACTCATTTTACGTAGAAGTTCAGTTAACAAGTACAAGTAAGTATTATTTCAATAAACGGAAAGTGAAGTCTGGGGGGGGGGGGGGGGGTAGGGGCGCGGGGGGAGGGGGGGGGGGGGAGTTATAGAATTTCTGTAAACTGAAAAGCGAACAGCTCCCGTGTTGAGAGGAAGGCGTCTTTCCTAGAAGCTATAGTTGCTGTAGAGGACGACTAAGAATCAATTTCTCGTCCATTAATGTGGAACAACGTGCAGAGCTTTACTTGGATTCTGTCCATAAGCGTTCCTAGCACTAGTATTATTAGTAACTCATATTTGCGCTTCTTGCAGTGTTAACGCACTTTCGAAAATAAACAACCACTGGATTTATCTGCTCACTGATTGGATAGTGACTCATAAGGCACACTGAAGAGGGTCGTTATAGCTTTGCGAAACGTCCTGTAGTTGCTTCTTGTGACGTAGTGGAGTAGGTAGAGTATGGAATCATCTGTTCACTCTCCAGTTTGCAAACTTATGAAGGAGGAAAATGCATGATCACAAACCTCTGACTACCTTCCCTCGCTCTTGTACCCTCCAAGCCCATCCACCGTATTATACCCCTAGAACACAATTTATCCATTAATATTCTTAATATTTGTTCTTAACGAACTTCGTTTGAAAATAAACTGTAATTATATACAATAAAACTTGTTGAAAACGGAATCGCATGAGACTAAAGTAATTTTCCAAATTGGACAAATTTTCGGATTCCACAAATCTCTCTGGACTGTAATAAATTTGTCAGGTATCATGAAAAAAGTATAAATTTGTAATTATGCTCGTATTTACGTACCTTCAGTTCTACACAGTAGATGTTTATTTGCTGTATGTTGTAAAACAGAAAACTAGACTAATAAAGTAACTGATAAATAGTATGGAATTTCTGTATTGTTCCTTTAAATTCATTTATTGTTGTTCAAATGGTTCAAATGGCTCTGAGCACTATGCGGCTTAACTTCTGAGGTCATCAGTCACCTAGAACTTAGAACTAAATAAACCTAACTAACCTAAGGACATCACACACATCCATGCGCGAGGCAGGATTCGAACCTGCGACCGTAGCGGTCGCTCGGTTCCAGGCTGTAGCGCCTAGAACCGCACGGCCACTCCGGCCGGCATATTTATTGTTGTATGTGCGTACATTTTATTCCCGTGTTTATTTGTTTCATATTTCACTTTTTGCTACATATGAAGGAGGAAAACCTGTTTGAATTTCCTATTCAAATTTGTTTCTTCTACTCAATTTTTTGCCCTGTACAGTGGCTCAGAGAGCTTGGAGGAATTTGTATGTGCTGCAAATTGCGTAACATCGTTTATGCATGCAGTAGCTTCTTTAGTCGTATTAATTCTTCTGGGAACATAATTTTTCTCCTCTTCTTTTTCCATTGTTTCTTCCAAATCATCTTATGTCTGGCGGATTTTTATTAAATCTATTGCTGAGGTAAAAGTGGAGTGATCTGAAAACAAGTCATCACTTCGAATGCAGTCATCTGCACTACACGAAATGTTTCGCGTTTTAATTAATCCACAGCTGGGTTGTACAGTATTGTCTTCCATTCTGTTTCTACACTTTCCAGCAAATTCTTAGCTTCTCCGCACACTTCATTCCACACGGTATACTACCTAGCTTCGAAACACTAGAGCCATCCTGTGGTTGTCTTAAACTCAGTATTTCTAGGCTCTGTAACGAAATTTCGAGCACCAATCTGGAACATGGATCCAGACAAAGGAAAGTTTTTACCCCTCGCACTTACAAACCATTCCCTCATTGTCTCTTTAATTTCTTTATTTCCCATCTTCTTCCTTTTCATTTGCCCGTTTCCTATCATCCATTCATCCTATATTTATGCTTGTTTCTTAAAGTATCATAAATCTGTGTTTTACCGCCGTTGAAACGCAACATCATTTCGTGCACCGGGTTTCTTTCTCACCCGCTTCGATTACCTTAGTCTTTTTGTTAAGAATTGCCAACACATACTTTTTGTTCGACGTCATGCTACCGGTATCACTAAAGGGCTATTAGTGAACAGAAATTGGTAGAAAGTAGTGCTTGACTTTGATGTGCAAAATCATTGTTTAAAGAAACAGCATCCATCTCTTTTACTGCGCAGATTGCAGACGCGTGTTCGTAGGAGCGCAATAGTCTTCCAATTTGCACCCACACGTGTCAATAATAATGGAAAGGAGAAACGCCGACAAACAGGGCTCTCACGAACGAACTATTTCCTTTGATATACCGACACCGTTTGTGACTCGTTCGTTGTTCCATAGAGAGCCGCGATTTGATGTCCACATCCGCAGCGCAGTGCTGCGCCGACCCTCTTTCTCTTGTTTTTGCGCCGCTTAACAGCATTGTTAGGGCTGTACGGTCTTCGTGTTAAAAGTAGCATCCTTGTTGGGTCTTGGATAGGTAATGTATACTGTAATATAGTAGTATTATAGAAGCTCTTTTTCGCATTATACAACGAATTATAAATTAAGTCTTAAAATTTATATTCCATTTCCGCCCTCCACTTTATATAAATTGTTAACATACAAAATTGTATTGAAATCGTCAGGAATGAATTACTTCGGTGATTTCTGAATTATACACGTTCTACTTTGATCAACTTTTGCTGTATCATTAGACCACTATTTTTAATAATCTGCTATATTTCCATCCCATGCTACGCGATAACTGTTATTCCTAGAGGAAAAAAAGAACAGGAACTTTTTTGTAGGAAATTTAATGTAGTTTAATTTTGTATTGACCAAAATTTTTGTTAGAAGCTCTGATTTTCGTGTTATTCGAGACAATCATTAAAACGTGACCTTTAAATGCCCCGTCGGCCTAATGTTCACAGCCCACCCAACAGCATATTTTGTATGTTGTTCTACCATTGTACAAGGAACGTTCAATAAGTAAGCAACGCGTTTTTTTTCAGGAAGCAGATTGGTTTTCTTCAGGATTCCAGTAAACCATTTTATTCTCCACCTTACTGGGAGGGCCTGTATTACCCATGGTACCACTCTACTGGTGACGTCAAATCCAACATTTTGCTACATCAATTATCTCCCCTTCATTCACGTACTGCTTCACGCGGATTGTTCCCTTCATTGGGCCAAATAGGTGGAAGTGGACGGCGTGAGTCGGACGGTGTGAGATCCGGACTGGAGAGTGGATGAGGAAGAAAAGTCAAGTGAAGGTTTGTGAGCTCCTCTCAGGTGTGCAGACTTATGTGAAACCTTGCATTGTCTTGGAGAAGTCTGTTTGCGTTCTTGTGAAGCTGAAGTCTTTTCTTCAGTTTTCTGAGAATAGCATAATACACTTCAGATTTAATCGTTGGGCAGTGAGGGAGGACATCAAGGAGAATAGGCTTTTCAGAATCCCAGTAGACCGTCGTCGTGACTTTACCGGCTGAGGATGCGGCTTTGAACGTTTTCTTCTGAGGTGAGGTGATGAAGTGCCACTCTATGGATTGCCATTTGGTTTCCAGTTCAAAGTGATGAACCCAGGTTTCATCGCCAGTGACGATGCTCGCCAAAAATTGTCTCTCTCAGCCTTATGACACGGCAGTAACTCCGCGCGGATGGTCCTTCGTTGCTCCTAATTGTCTTTTGTTAGGCGGTGAGGAACTCAGCAGGCACACACCTTTGAGGACTCCAACCTGTGCAGCGAGGTGTTTGTGATCCGTGGATTACCTCGAATGAGAGTTCAAATGTTCAGATGTGTGTGAATTCCTAAGGGACCAAACTGCTGAGGACAAGGTCCCTAGAGTTACACACTACTTAAGCTAAGTTATGGTAAGAACAACGCAGTTACCCATGCCCGAGGGAGGACTCGAACCTTCGACGGGAGGGTCCACGCAGTCCATGACATGGAGCCTCTAAACGCGTGGCCATTCCACGCGGCTCGAATGAGAGTGTCCGCACGTTCCGATATTGCAGAAATCATATATGTATGTGGCCGGCAGGCACACTGGGGATCGGACAGGTTTTGTGCGACCTTGTTGCGGTAATGAGCCAGCCGCTGTGGCCGATCGGTTCTAGGCGTTTCAGTCCGGAACCGCACTGCTGCTACGGTTGCAGGTCCGAATCCTGCCTCGCGCATGGATGTGTGTGATGTCCTTAGGTATAAGTAGTTGTAAGTGTAGGGGACTGATGACCTCAGATGTTAAGTCCTATAGTGCTCAGAGCCATTTGAACCATTTGCGATGATGACAGACGCATCGCTCAACTACTGACAACGCATTTTTCATTGTCAGATCTCCGCAGACACTGTGCAAGTGCGCATGAATATCTGCGATGCTCTGGCTTTTTGCGAAAAGTAACTCAGCGAGAGCTTTCTGCTTGGAATGCACCTCCGCTACAGGTGCCATTTTGACAGCTACTTATAGGGCCACCACCTATCGGTGCTTGATCTACATCTACATCTATATGATTACTCTGCAATTCACATTTAAGTGCTTGGCAGAGGGTTCATCGAACTACAATGATACTATCTACCATTCCACTCCCGAACAGCGCGTTGGAAAAACGAACACCTAAACCTTTCCGTTCGAGCTCTGATTTCTCTTATTTTATTTTGATGATCATTCCTACCTATGTAGGTTGGGCTCAACAAAATAATTTCTCATTCGGAAGAGAAAGTTGGTGACTGAAATTTCGTAAATAGACCTCGCCGCGACGAAAAACGTGTTTGCTTTAATGACTTCCATCCCAACTCGCGTATCATATCTGCCACACTCTCTCCCCTGTTACGTGATAATACAAAACGAGCTGCCCTTTTTTGCACAATTTCGAAGTCCTCCGTGAATCCCATCTGGTAAGGATCCCACACCGCGCAGCAATATTCTAACAGAGGACGAACGAGTGTAGTGTAAGCTGTCTCTTTAGTGGACTTGTTGCATCTCCTAAGTGTCCTGCCAATGAAACGCAACCTTTGGCTCGCCTTCCCCACAATATTATCTATGTGTCTTTCCAACTGAAGCTGGTCGTAATTTTAACACCCAGGTACTTAGTTGAATTGACAGCCTTGAGAATTGTACTATTTATCGAGTAATCGAATTTCAACGGATTTCTTTTGGAACTCATGTGAATCACCTCACACTTTTCGTTATTTAGCGTCAACTACCACCTGCCACACCATACAGCAATCTTTTCTAAATCGCTTTGCAACTGATACTGGTCTTCGGATTACCTTACTAGACGGTAAATTACGGCGTCATCTGCGAACAACCTAAGAGAACTGCTCAGATTCTCACCCAGGTCATTTATATAGATCGGGAACAGCAGAGGTCCCAGGACGCTTCCCTGGGGAACACCTGATACCACTTCAATTTTACTCGATGATTTGCCGTCTATTACTACGAACTGCGATGATGGAACTAAGGGGATGAACAAGGAATATTCCACGATGTCCCACAACAACCGCGGATTTTTTCAACTGAATTTGGTCGAGAAATTTAAAATGTGTCGCATTACTTATTGAACGCCCTTCGTATGTTCATGGCGCTCCCCCCTCCTCCCCCCCCCCCCCCTACTGCACAAAATTTGCGATTATGCGATTTTCTTCTAGTTATCCTTCGTTGACTGGATTACAGCAGGAGCCTGGGTATTCACCCAAACTGTAGGTATACACAGAACTCTGACTGTGTGTGGCTGTATTCTGCCAGGGCTGGACAGGGAGGTGGGGATGGCACGGGCAGGCTGCTGTCGGGATAGACGGATTGCTGAGATGGCTGAGGGTCATGCGGGTTAGTGAAGGCCGCCGGGGGGGATGCTGTGCAGTAGGACGACGCGACGGCCGTAAATTGGGCGCGCGTCACGCTGGTATTGAATTATGGCGCCGCCTGATAACTCAGCGCGGCCGCGCGCCGTTAATTTCCTAATTGGCCTCATTAACCACGGCGCTGCGGTCTGCGCAGCTGTCTCCTGATGAACTGCAGCGAGCCACGCCGTGGTGGGACGTCGCCGCAGGCCGGCGCCGGCTCGTCGCGACGCGCGGACCCACATCGCTCCTGCCGCATGTAGCATGCTGGGGCTCTCCCGGCGTACTGCAGCTGCTTGCGGATACCAAAGCTTCAACCTTAAAGATTAGTCCGTGGTTTTGTAAAGCGAAATACCTTTCTTCAGTTGTGAATGCAGGGACTCCCGGTGTATACTGCTGATGAAGTCTTCTCGGGTCTCCATCCGGGTAGCTGAGTCGAAAACCCGCGACATTTCCATGAGTGTCATTCTCACTCGGTCCCAGAAGATGATGAGAATGACACTCATCGAAATGTCGCGGATTTCCGACTCAGCTACCCGGCTGGAGACCCTAGAAGATTTCATTACCTTTCTGCAGTGATACCAATTGTAACGTAAAGTCTATGTAAACGGGTTATTTGGCCACCTAGAACTCGTACGAGGTGAGGTCAGTTTGATTGAAGCTGAACACCAGCAGACAGCTCCACGGCTGTGAGCCGGCGTGGCCCTGCAGCCAGTCCAGCAGAAGCGACCAGTAAGGCACGGCCCCAAGCGTAGAGGTGGTGTAAATCTAAATGTCGTGCGACTAGGGCCTCCCGTCTCGTAGACCGTTCACCGGGTGAAAGTCTTTCGATTTGACGCCACTTCGGTGACTTGCGCGTCGATGAGGATGAACTGATGATGATTATGACAACACAACACCCAGTCCCTGAGCGGAGAAAATCTCCGATCCAGCCGGGAATCGAACCCGGGCCCTTAGGATTGATATTGTGTCGCACTGACCACTCAGCTACCAGAGGTGGACAGAGATGGAGTGAGGAACAGGAAATGGGTAAAACAAGGAGCGTGAAATTTGGACAACGGTCGGTCGCTTAGGAGAATAGGGAAAGCACCAGCAATGGCGGACTTTTAGACAATCAGAAAGATGGCTAAGTCAAAGCTCTCACAAATTAGGCAAAAAATCTCATTTATATGGTATAGGAACTCTGAATACATCCACATTCTCAGACAAATGTGCTGCATCGAATGAAACAACAATATCACCAATACTTTTAAAGGTACAGAAGTTAGCATTTTACAGTGACCAAACATTTTCACAATGAACCTCTGAATTATCAACTATTAAATGCTTCAAGCGATTTCAGTAGACGATATCTCTGATGATAGCCCTGCAACTATAGCTATCAACCCTGAAAGCTGTGTATCTGTGGCTATTTTATTTCGTGATTTATTCCGTTTTATATATCGTTTGATTATGCATATGTTCGTTAGAACATGATATTCTCCACAGATTCACAAGCTGCGACATCGTCGCGAAAAAACAGTGACCCGTATATGTAATAAGCTTCCTTTAATTTACGTCTATGGTCTCAATCTTTTCTGCTTAACAGATTACCGGTTTCGGTCTTTAATGACCATCATCAGATCTGTCTCATAAAAACGAAGTCCTAATGCACTGCAGCCACAGTGGCATAGTCAACTGTTAAATGCGGAATCAGCACCAGCATCGTCAAATACATATAAATCACATCACATGCACGAGTCATGTTGTCAGTTTTACTGTATTTGACGGTGCTGGTGCTGATTCCACATTTAACAGTTGACTATGCCACTATGGCTGCAGTGCATTAGGATTTTGTTTTTATGAGACAGATCTGATGATGGTCATTAAAGACCGAAACCGGTAATCTGTTAAACAGAAAGGATTGTGACCATAGACGTAAATTAAAGGAAACTTATTCTCCACAGTAACACAGAAAATGAATGGGTTATGAATATCTCTTATCTTGTCATACTTGTGTAGTTTTTTAATGAATGTTTTACTATTTTTGCTAAATATTTATTGAACTATTCACTATAATTGTTAATAAAAAGTCATAGTAATTTAAGAAGTGGTCAGTTACTTGTGTCAGATTATACCACTATTGTAAAAAGTGTCAAAATGCACTTCTGTCAAGCAGGTCTAAATGTTTAAACAATTTTTAACAACAATCTGTTGTCATATAACATGAGAGCACTTGCGTGAGAATAGGCCTACTGTTTATTTATTTATGAACGGACTCTTATTTATATTTATTCTGCATGGTCTGTGTATGACTGAATGTTTATAAACTTATGAGTATTTACAACTGTCTCTGAACAGTGACGTATCCATTGACACGGACAAAATAGATACATGTCTCTCCTTCAGAGTACATTTAACAGTCACTTACACTCGGCGTCCTGACTAAGGCACTGATTACACAGCTAGCGTACTAGAAGACGATGCTGTCGTTTCAGTCCATGATCGCGGAATGGGTGAGCGGACCTGTGCTCGGCCGTAAGTAGAAGAGCCGATGCGACGGTATCACTCGTTCGTCGATGCGGGTTGCAGCTACCACACACATCAAAAAAAGTTTTGCATCACCCAGGTTACCAGAACTCCTGAATGTAGACGTTGACTGTCCATATTGTATCACAGACTCAGTCCCTTTGACTGTTCAGAGATATCACTAAACCCGCCCAAATATGTAAACAACCATGCATGAGCAGCGCCTATTAGACGGAGAGGGTCCGACAGCCGATTAGTTCCAGTCATTCCACCAGGAAGGAGGTACACGGCTCGGGATGTCTGTAGTTCAACCATGCCTAGACGGTCAATACCGCTGTTCGATCGGGTCCGCATTGTTACTTTGTGCCAGGAAGGGCTCTCAACAAGCGAAGTGTCCAGGCTTCTCGGAGTGAACGAAAGCGATGTTGATGGGACATGTAGGAGATGCAAACAGACAAGTACTGTCGATGACATGCCTCGCTTGGGCCGCCCAAGCGATGACCGCTACCTACGAGTTATGGCTCAGAGCAACCCTGACAGCAACGCCACCATGTTGAATAATGCTTATCGTGCAGCCACAGGACGTGGTGTTACGACTCAAACTGTGCGCAAGAGGCTGCATGATGCGTAACTTCACACCCGACGTCCATGGCGACATCCATGTTTGCCCAAAACATGCCGAGTGGACCGCTAAGGATTGGCGTCACGTTCTCTTCACCGATGAGTGTCGCATATGCCTTCAACAAGACAATCGTCGGAGACGTGTTTGGTGGCAACCCGGTCAGGCTGAACGCCTTGAACACACTGTCCAGCGAGTGCAGCAAGGTGGAGGTTCCTTGCTGTTTTGGGATGGCATTGTGTGGGGCCGATGTATGCCGCTGGCGGTCATTGAAGGCGCCTGTAACGGCTTTACGATACGTGAACGCCATCTTCTGATCGACAGTGCAACCATATCGGCAGCATATTGGCGAGGCATTCATCTTCATGGACGACAATTCGCGCCCCCATCGTGCACATTTTGTGAATGACTTCCTTCAGGATAACGACATCGCTCGACTAAAGTGGCCAGCACGTTCTCCAGACATGAACCCTATCGAACATGCCTGGGATACATTGAAGAGGATTGTTTATGGACGACGTGACCCACCAACCACTCTGAGGGATCCACGCCGAATTGCTGGCCATTGAACTCGTTGATGTCTTCATTTCTTATGTTTTAACTTTTCTTCTTACTGCCATCGGATTAAGCTCTGTTTCATTGGTTTCATCTTACCTAATCCTCCTAATATGAGAGGCAACATTCCTTATGCAGCATAAAAACTTGTCTCTTTGACTACGCTATTGTAGCCTATGGGAATGTCTGACATGAGCGTTGATGGAAAGATTTTCTTTTTTGAAGAAATCTTAAGGCGATTGATAAGCCACTTTCAGGTTCTGACTTGGCTGCAGGGTTTTATAATGTGTATCACCTTTTCTTCTAAGGAATGTGGATTGGTGGTCATCCTGTCTACAGCTTAGGCAAATGGAATTATAGGTAGAAACGTCACCTTGTTTTAACGTTTGTTTTATAAGAAGTGGTTCAAATTAGAAAATATCCGCACCAGATTCGCACTGGTAACATTGAGCATCTACAGCCGGACGACTTGCTTGGATTAGCAGAAATAAATTATATACATAATCTTTTCTCGCTATTAAGTCTGTCTGTAAGTGAATTAAAAATCCTATAGTCGTTCCTGAGAGAAGCCTTGACATAGACAGAAAAACGGGGCGGTAACCTTACGTTACGTGAATTTATAGATTATTTACTTAAGGTTGACAAAGATGAGATCTTCGATTTCATTGAGGCCTAGCAACACATATTTTTAATTGTACATTATAAAACAAAAAAAATGAGAGCATTACGAAAGCATATTCGTATTTAAGGACAAAAAATTGAAAAATGGGAAATTCATAAGCAATATAAGATTTAAGGTATATTTGTAGTCAATGTTGTATTAAGAAACGACTACGATGACTTTCAAATTCTGATTGGCATCATATTTATTATATGAAGTGGAAACAGTCAGTCTTTAAAATGAATTTAGTGCCAATAGTTGTAATGCAGCAACTAATACAAGACTTTCTGTAAACTCTTGCAAAATTTACTTAAAGTTTCACAGTTCAACCACAGGTTTGATAATTAATTACACTTAAATTGACTTCACTCTATCCTACGGTCAGTTTTAGACACCTTTGCTGAAAGAGCATTCTTATAAAAATTATTCTTGTTACCTGATTGTCTGTAACGAAGTCGTTCATTATAATTCACTCTGTGACAATATATGATGGTCATTTCAAAAATACTGCACACTTTTCATGCGCAACCGTTACGGTGGCATGATCAAATTGAAATTCATATCAGTTGTGAGCGAGACTACAAGCGTGACGGTTGTATATGTGTTTGCTAGTTCGCGTGGCCGTGTCGTCAGTAATTCAGTTTTAAAATGAAAGCTGAAACAGAAACAGGTCGGATTATATGTAGTGACTAGCGTTCCTACATGAAAATCGAATAACTACGTGGTAAGAACCCAACGGAAATTTACAACGCCTCGAGAGGGGTGTATAGGAGTAGTACAGTGGATCGTAGCACAGTATGACAGTGGTTTGCTCATTTCCGTGAAGGTTGGGGAAGCACTGAGGACTCCCCAAGGAGTGGAAGGCCATCAACTGCTACAGTCTACACCTCTCAGGTTATTGTTAATGATATTTCGAGAGAGGGGTGACGAAAAATCTGTAAGTAAATTGTATATGAGGCCAGAATGTCTCTCATTTCAGTTTACAGACTCCGAACTGAAAAGTTAAAGATGAAAAAAGTAGCTGCTAGACGGGTTGTTCGACATCTGAGTGAAGAGCAGAAGACAGGTCACAAAAGAATCGCAGTTGAATTGCTTCAGTGTTATCGAGCGGAAGGAGAACAGTTTCTGAAAAAATTTATTGCTCTTGGATACGAGATTCTGAGCCAGAACTGAAGTGTCAGTGGTCACAATGGACGGGTTCCGACTCTCTGCTCCAGAAAAAATTCTGCCTCCAGTACCAAAGGTGAAACTGATGGTGATTTTTGCGCATGACATAAAATGAGTCATAGCCACAAACAGTGGTCCAGGGGACGTCTTTAACAGGCGTAACAGTGCGTACTGCAAGGTGTTTCTGCAAAATGTTTTGCGCACGAAAATTCGTCAGAAAAGGCCTGACTTGCTTGCAGGTGGTGTCCTCATTTTTCACAATAATGCGAAACTGCATATTGCCCTACTAGTGACAAAACGCTGAGGAAAAATAGATGGGATATACTTCCCCACCCACCAAAAAGTTGTGATAGGAGCCCAACAGACTTTGACTTGAAACTCCCTGGCAGATTAAAACTGTGTGCCGGACCGAGACTCGAACTCGGGACCTTTGCCTTTCGCGGGCAAATGCTCTACCATATGAGCTACCCAAGCATGACTCACGCCCCGTCCTCACAGCTTTACTTCTGCCAGCACACAATCCGCTGCAGAGTGAAAATCTCATTCTGGAGACTTGTTTTCGAAATGGAAGGAACAACTCAGTGGAAAACTTTTTGATAGAGTAGATGAATCTTCCAGTGAGGTGGTCGTAGTAATCAGGCAGCTCAATAATCAATGTGCCCTATCCGGAATACAGAAGTTGCCAAAACGTTGGGAAGCTATCAGAAGCAAGAATGGGAATTATATTAAAGATCTGTAGAGGTATTTTGTTAAATAAATTATTTTCTTCAGTTGTCTTGCAGTGTGTAGAACTTTTGTAATGACCCTCATATTTCCTATCTTTGGTATACATCGCACATTTTCTCTTTTCCTGCAAAGTTGTAAATGAGGACAGGAGAAGTCAACCACTAGCATTCGAGCAGTTCAGTGCATTGCCGGTGTCCATGCAAACTTAATGCAGCTGGCACACCGACAGATAACTCTCTCGCTACCAGGGCCGGTCCAAGAACGTATTTCCAAGAATCCACGTATCGTTTGACATCCTCCCCCACCTTTCTCTGCCTCGTTACATACATTAAGTTGCAGTTGCTTTCTAAGACCTTTAAAAATAAACCTACGTGCAATGAGTATGGAAGTGGGTTGTTCTTGCTACTAATTAGATAGATGAGCCAAAACATTATGATTACCTGCTTAATAGTTTGTTTGTCCGTTTCTGGAACGAAATACATCACTGACACTGTGTATCATGTATTCGACAGTTTGTTGTTAGGGTTGTGGAGGTATGTGGCATTAGACGTCTACACACAGGTCATCTAATTCGCGTAAATAACGGGCCGCTGACTTACATACGCGGTGATGGCACCCGACACCGACCCAGATGGGTTCCATAGGATTTACATTAGGTGAATTTGGTGGCCGAGACATCGACGTGAGTTCGTAGTAATGCTCCTCGAACCACTGTAGCACAATTCTGGCTCCGATCGACGAACAGTTAAACTCCTGATTTTGACATCGCCTTTGGGGAGCCATGGGGTCTAGGGCGCCTTGACACGGTCCACGAAGCTTCCCCTGTCGGAGGTTCGAGTCCTCCATCGGGCATGAGTGTGTGTGTTGTCCTTAATGTAAGTTACTTTAAATTGGATTAAGTAGTGCGTAAGCGTAGGGACCAATGACCTCAGCAGTCCCATAAGACCTTACAACGAATTTCCAATTTTGGCTTTGAGGAAGACATGAAGAATGCAGGAATACAATGGTTCAAAGCTGTAATCGTGCTTTGATTACTACCTTAGGTCCCAAGCAAGTTCAGGAGGCTGTCTCCCATAGCATACTACTGCTCCCAGCAGCCCGCGTCTGTGGCGCGCTTCACGTTTAGCCGCCGTTCCCCTCGATGACGGCCTTTGTGGAGACGACCTTCGACCTAGTGTAGGAAAATTGTGATTCACCCGAAGAGTTGACACGTTTCCATTGATCGACGGTAGAATCCCGATGGTCCCGTGCCCAGTGCAATCATAATTGACAGTCGGATTCTGTGGCCGAGCAGTTCTAGGCGCTTCAGCTCGGAACCACGGTGCTGCTACGGTCGCAGATTCGAATCCTGCCTCGGACATGGCTGTGTGTGGTGTCCTTAGGTTAGTTAGATTTAATTCGTTCTAAATCTAGAGAACTGATGACCTCATATGTTAGAGCCATTTGAATCATAATTGACAATGTCTTTGGGTCAGTTTGTGAATAGGTAGGGGCGGTATGCTGCGGAGTTCCATGTTCAATAACGTACGATGGATGATGTGTTCCGTAACTCTTGCACGTACACCAGCATTGTGCTGTTTTGGCAGAGATACCACAGATTACCATCGATCCTACTTTACAGAGCACACAAACATCCGATGCCCACGTTCTGTGAAGAGTCGTGAACCTCTAACCATTTAGCGCCTAGTGGTAATTTCACTGTTTTACTTCTTTCCGCAGATGCTCACGATGGTAGGATGAGAACACTCAATCAACATCGCCGTTTTCGAGATACTCGTTCACAGGCTCTGCGTAGTAATAATCTGCCCCTTTTCAAAGTCGCTTACCAATGGATTTCGACAAATTCAGCCCATATCTTCGCTAGCATGATCCCCTATCCGTGTCTGTTCCGCTAACATACTTTTGTTACTACGTCACGTGCCCGCAACGCATCCAACGTCGCGGTGGGGAGTGGTCATACGGTTTGGCTGACCAGTGTTAGTGCACTCTGTGTACCAATTTTTCACCAATTCGGCACCCCAAGTGGATCTTTGTGTAGCTTGCCCATTAAACCGGCCCTGCTCGCACCATGATCAACGATTAGATGATTATTGGCAATCCATGTAATAAGTGGTTTTCTTAATAAAAGCAATATCTACAATCGTCTACCGCAGTTCACAAACTGTGACGTAAATGCTTACAGCCGGCCACTGGCTGACAATAGACATCCTGTATCATTGCAATGCACCAAAACAATCTCTCTGATCTACATAGTGCGACTGTCTCCCTCCCAAATGTTAACAAAACTGTCGTAAATGAATATCTCTTTTTCACTACACAGTCTACTATTTTCACATTATTTTACTCGTTAATAAAGTAATTAGTGATATACCTATGAACAGTTACAAAAAATGTAAGTTTGTGCACAAAATACAAAATAAAAGTACAAAATAATAAAATGGCCAGCCACATAATGCGACCATTTGTGAAAAGCCTGAATAACCACCTTTGGCAGCGCAGACCGCTGGGAGTCCTACAGGAAGAGAGGCAGTTAAGTTCTGGAAGGCACCGACAGGGTTGGGTAACCGAGCCAACTCCAGTGCCGTGGTCAGCTGCTCTACATTTCTCGGGTGAGGGTCCAGGGCGCGAACAGTCCGATCGAGATGGTCCACAAATTCTCGATTGGGTTTCAATCCTGGAAGTTCATAGGTCAGGGGAGTCCAGTAAGCACGTCCTCATACTCTTCGAATAACGCACGTACACTGCGAGCTGCATGACACGTTGTCCTGCTGGTAGATGCTATTCTGCCAAGGAAAAATAAACTGCATGTAGGCGTGCACATGGTCCCAGGGATACACGTATTTGTCCTGGATCATTGTGCCTTCCAAATTGACAACATCACTTAGGGAATGCCACGAAAACATTCCCCAGACCATAACGCTCCCTCCTCTGGCCTCCACCCTCCCGACGATTATTGCAGGGTATATGCTTTCAGACGTTTCAAGCAGGACACGCCAAGGGCCATCTGTCCGTTGGATCATATGATTCATCTGAAAAGTCCTCCTGCCCCCATTCAGTGGACGTCCAGTTGCGATAGTGTGAATAGCAGACAGCGTGTGTGCATGAACCTGGCACCTTTCGCGGAGGCCCGAGCGCAGCAACGGTCGATGGGTGGTCGTTGAGGTGACACTGTTGGTAGCTTCTTGGTTCATCAGGGCGATCAGTTGCTCAACAGTTGTACATCTGAAACTTCCCGGCAGATTATAGCTGTGTGCCCGACCGAGACTCGAACTCGGGACCTTTCCCTTTCGCGGGCAAGTGCTCTACCATCTGAGCTACCGAAGCAGGACTCACGCCCGGTCCTCACAGCTTTACTCCTGCCAGTATCTCGCCTCCTACCTTCCAAACTTTACAGAAGCTCTCCTGCGAACCTTGCAGAACTAGCACTCCTGAAAGAAAGGATACTGCGGAGACATGGCTTAGCCAATGCCTGGGGGATGTTTCCAGAATGAGATTTTCACTCTGCGGCGGAGTGTGCGCTGATATGAAACTTCCTGGCAGGAGAGCTTCTGTAAAGTTTGGAAGGTAGGAGACGAGATACTGGCAGGAGTAAAGCTGTGAGGACCGGGCGTGAGTCGTACTTCGGTAGCTCAGATGCTAGAGCATTTGCCCGCGAAAGACAAGGGTCCCGAGTTCGAGTCTCGGTCGGGCACACAGTTTTAATCTGCCAGGAAGTTTCATATCAGCGCACACTCCGCTGCAGAGTGAAAATCTCATTCCAGTTGCACATCTATTCGCCCATACAAATCTCTGCAACCCTTGTTCGCCGCTGTCAGGCATGGCCAGGGGTGCACCACAGGTGACTCGGTGCCCATTTAGGATAGCGCCATTTTTGCCATGTATGGAATACATAAACGACGGGAGCAAGTGGGCAGTCTACATATTGAAATATGTGACTGGAAACAGTAGTTTCACACGCCACTAAGCTGAGGTGCTGGTTGTTACATCCATAAAACATTGGTACAAATGCTAAAATGTTTAACAGTAAATGACTTAGTAAATTGAGAAAAGGAAGAAAAATTAAATTGCGAATTTTGGCTTGAATATACTGTACATTATGAAGTTCACTATCTTATCTTTGTTGGCCTCTTTGAGGAATCCCTTGATTGCTACTATTTAATCAAAAGATCTTCCACATCTTCCAGCCATCTCACACGTGGTCGTCCTCTCCTTCTTCTACCACCAAGATGTCCCATCATCAGCTTCTTCGGCAGGCTTTCTTCTGTCATCCGCTGTACATGTCCTAACCACCTTAGCCTTCCTATTTTGACTGAGGTTACCAGATCAGGTTCTTTGTACAGACACCTTATTTTTTCATTAGTCCTAATTCTCCATACCTCTCCTACGTTTACAGGACTAAAAATCTTCCTTTCTCAGACATTTAGCTTCTTCTCCAAAGCCTCCGTCAGTACCTGTGCCTCACGGCCACACATAAGAACTGGTTTGATCATTGTTTTGCTAAGTGTCAGCTTTAGTTTCCTACTTAGGTTATTACTTCTGAGCATGGAGTATAGTGCTCTATATGATCTGTTGGCAGCCTTAATTCGGTTTTCTATATCTGCCTCCACTTTTTTTCTGATGTTATTACTGAACCAAGATATATAAAACTGTATACTCTTTCGAAGCTGTATGCTTCTAACTGAAAATCATCTATGTTTCTTCTAACTCTCTCAGTTACCATGTACTCAGATTATGGGTCACTAATTTCTAAACCAAGGTTCTTGGCAGCGGCTTCAAACTCTTTGAAAGCTGATGTAAGCGCCTCTGTACCTCTAGCAATTATTACCACATCATCTGCTTAGCCCAAAATTTGAATAGGTCTGTTGTAAATATTGCCTCCTGGGTTTGTGGTTATTGATCTTATTCCATTCTCTAATACCAGGTTGAATAGTACTGGGGACAATGGGTCTCCATTTAGGCCTTCTTCCATTGGAAACGATCTCCACAGACATCCCCGAACTTTAACCTGGCTCCTGCTGTTTTCCAGGGTCATCTTAGTTAATTCTAATAACTTCTTCGGAAATTTGAATGTCTACATTGTTTCCCACAGTGCTGATCTTTTAACTCTCTCACAGGGCTGTTTAAAATATATAAAGAAATGTTCTAATCGTACATTATATTCGTAGGTCTTCTCCAGGATCATACCTACTGTAAAGATAGGGCCAGCTGTAGACCTCCCAGATCTGAAGCCTGCCAGGTACTCACCTAGAATGCTTTCTGCTCCTCTACTTACTCTCTGTGTTACAGCAGTACAAAGGATTTTGTAGACGATGCTCAGCAGAGATATTCCTCGTTAGTTCTTACAATGCATGCGTGATCCTTTCTTATGTATAGGGCAGACGGTTGGTAACTTCCAGTCCTCTGGCATTTTCTCTATTTCCCAGGCCATAGTAATTATTTTACGTATCCTCCTTACTAATATTAAAAAAATGGCTCTGAGCACTATGGGACTTAACATCTGAGGTCATCAGTCCCCTAGAACTTAGAACTACTTAAACCTAACTAACTTAAGGATAATATTTCACCTTCGTGTTTTACTATTTCCACCGTTATGAGCTCGTATCCAGGAGCCCCGTTATTCCTAATTTGCTTTACAATTTCTCTTAACTCTTCTGTAGAGAGTGGTTCTGTGTCTAATACATCATCATCTCCATCCACATCTTGTTCTTCAGTTTCTTTTGTAGCCCCTCCATTTCTCTCTTCACTTACGATGTGCCTGTTTAACAGTCACCCTTCAAAACGTTGTGCCCATGTTTCTATTATTTTCTCAACTATCAAGCTGTCTGTCTCATCTTTCAGCATGTCAGTCCTTGGCTGATATCCTCTCCTTGTTTGTCCCACACCATAAAAGAATTTCCTCCCCTGCTTATTTTCAAAGTTCTTCTTTATTTCATCTATCCTTTCCCTTCCCTATACTCTCTTTTTATTCTGCGCTAATTTCTTAGCTATCCTTCTCTTCTCTTTAAATATAGCCACATTATTTCGTGTGGGTTTCTGTAACATTCTTTGTCGAGTTTGATTTCTATCATCCAGCGCCTTTGACATCTCCTCATCCAACCATCCGTTTCTTTCCTCTTTCTCTGAGTAGCTCTTGAGCTGTTGTATTTAACGCTAACTTAGTTTTCTCCCACAGTACGTGGATATCCTTTCCCTCCATTGCGCTGATCTTTTGCAACTCATCTTGCACTTTGTTCCTGTACTCTTACCCTTTCTTCGGTCTTTGACCTTCTCCACCTTCTGGACCTTACTTTTCTACAACCCAGCCCTTTTACTGCAATCCTTTCTAAGATTTTGATTCTTACCAAAACATGATCTGAGTCAATATCGGCTCCTCGGCGGCTGATCACATCCAAATTATCTGAGGCATGCCGTCCATATATCAGTACATGATCTATTTGATTTCTTGTCAGCCCATCTGGTGATATCCTAGTTTCTTTCTGAATGTCTTTGTGTGAGGAGCACGTACTTTTAATCACCAGTCCTTTGCTAAAAGCAAAGTCAATCAGTTTCCAGCCATTGTTATTTGATTCCAGGTGTTTACTATGAAGTCCTGCCACCGGCTGGTTCTCTTTCTCTTTACCTACTTTAGCATTATAATCCTCCAGGATAATTTTGACGTCGTACTTTTGCAGCTTATCGTATACTTGCTCCAATTGCTCATAAAATTCTTCTTTCTCTTTTCCAGCTGCATCCTCCGTTGGTGCACGCACATTAATCAGCGACAAGTTGGAAAATTTTCTCTTCAGCCTCAGTCGACATAATCTGGGGTTTATTGTTTCATATTCCACCACGACGTGACTGATGGACTTCTTTGCCATAAAACTTGTTCCTGTTCTTGTTCCCGCTATTGATCAAGGTATAATGCTAAAGATCGACCACCTCTGTTTGTTTCCAACTTATCTCTTGCAATGTTACCACGGCAATTCGGTACCTCAGTAAGTCCTCGTCGAACTTCCTGCTGGCTCCCGGCTAGAAGATACTTCTTACATTCCATGTTCCGATATACCAAAATCGTTGCCGTTTGACGTGCCTTGGTTGTCGTAAGTTTGAGACAGTCCTGTTCTCTCTGTGAATTGGTTGCTGAACAATCTGCTGTTTTGCGGTGTCAGGTTGTTAGCGCCACGCACCAACCCCCAACCTGGAGGACCAGGAGTCTTGCCGGCCGTTGTGGCCGAGCAGTTCTAGGCGCTTCAGTCTGGAACCGCGCGACCGCCACCTCAGATGTTAAGTCCCATAGTGCTAAGAGCCATTTGAACCATTTGAACCAGGAGTCTTGATTTTTGGGTACTTGGCCCATAGGAGGGTTGCCTTCACCGCGGCTGAGCGAGTATCTCCTGCCTGTGCTAGTTTTGGTCTACCCCAAGTATTTTATTTCCCCGGTGCCCTCTATACCTGGAAAGCCTTCCCCCATCCGCCACCTGGGAATGCGCCCGATGGAGGACTAGCAAACCCCACACCGGTAATCCATAGCACGTCCTCAATTTCCACTATGACCTCTGGGTGTAGTTTCTGTTTTCAGAGTGTTTCTCCCTCGTAATTACTATGTCGAGAAAGTAGAGCGCCTACGGCTTTCACGACTAGATGTTTGGATTATCGTATCGTGACAGAAGTGTCACTACCGTTGGATAAAGAATAAGTTCTTACACTATGTCCAATTAGAATGCACCAAATTTGGCATTAAAGGCAAAATAGATTGAAAAGGGAAATCGGTGTTTTGTTGATAACTATTCTGTTTTTAACAACGGATACAAGAGTGTTGGGATGTGTCGAAGAAGTCTTAAATGAACACAACTGTCCAGTTAGACATACACTTTATTTCATTCTCACCTTAAGTTACGTCTGCAGACCCCGTGTTGTCGGCTTTTCGGTGTCTGTCTGCCCCTGGGAGCCAGCAGGGGGTAGCAAAGGGCACCTTCCAGCGCGACACGTTCAACTCGTACGTAACATTCGTTTGGTCCTTTGTTATAAAGCAGGAATACTCTCGTAGTTGACACTAAAAGATTTTAATTTCGCGGCGACTTAAAAAGGAAAAAAAGGGAGACGAGAGAAAGGATACGCAAAAACGCATGCTCGGCGGGATATTTTTTAAAGCTAGCGTTGTGAATCCAAAGCGGCGGCGTGGCCGGGGGAAGTAAGCCGTGGCGAATTAACACAGTTATGTTCTCTCACAAAGCAGACGGAAGTATTAAGCCCGCGAACGAAAAAAGCCTCGCAAAGGAATCTAATATTAAAACTCGTCCAGTTTACATCTTTCCCGTAATTGAGCCCGGCACAATGTTGCGCACACTTTTGTTCGTACCGCAAACGGGACAGAAATTAACTCTAATACGCAGGTACATATTAGTAGCGGTTTGCATTTAGACACGGGGCGAGGCGTACGTCGGTGCCACAATGCGGTTTAAGCGCTGCAGTTAGGCGCGCCGCTGCCCGCATTCTGGCGGCATGCCTTGTCGTGTCGCAGCGAGGCGCTTTTGCCGCGGGGCTCTTCATAAACTAGGTGAGAGCTGCTCGCGAGTGTAAATGAACTTAGCTGAGTTCTGCTAGCTTCGTTTGCTCATTTATTAAGTAACGTACGACTGTGAGTTTGCAAAGTTAACGGAGTTGTCGGAAAAAGTCTCGTAATCATTGTTAACTAGCATTTCGTGTTGCATTAATGATTTCACGTTAAAAAAATGAAAGGAAACTACAAGAAACAGAAACTAAGGAACTTATCCTCTGACATATGCTTATGTCATCATAGTATCTGATTGTATCGCATAACGAGCTGGTCTGTTTATATTTCTATTAGAAAGTAAAATGAATGAAATATAATAATGTAAAAATAAATAATTTTATTTATGTTCTAGCTGGGTACCTGGCATTTCCGGGGTTAACATTAATTTCAGTTCTATTAGTCCACCTCCTCCTTCTTCTTCTCCCTGCCCATCTCCTCCACCTTCCTCGGTGTCCATCACCTTCTCCTCCCTCTGTCTGACCACCTTCCCTGACCCACAGCTCTCTGTCTATCTCCTTCTCGACCTCTCTCTGTCCATCACCTCTTCGCTTTCTCTGTCCATTTGATCTGTCCGCTTGCTCGACGCTGTCTCCCTGTCCATCTCCTTCTTCTTCATTCTCTAAATCCATCTCCTCCTCTCCCCTCTCTCTGTCCATCTCTTTTTCCCCATATCTGTCTCCACGACCTTCTTTCCCCTCTCTGTCTACATCCTACTGCTACCATCTCGCTCCACACTGTCACCCCCATCTCGATACGAGATTGCTGGTTCCTACGTCCACAGTATTTCTTTCCAGATAGTAAGAAAGCTGAAACGTCAAATAAATAGGTATAGGCATGCATATTCAAATACAGAGATATGTTAACATGTAGAATACGGCCCTGCGGGTGCCAGCACCTATATAAGACGACTAGTGTCTGGCACAGTTGTTAGATCGGTTGAAAGGGTCCTGTAGCCACCTTTCATTAGTCCTGTAGCCCATTTTCACTAGTATTTCTCTTTCTTTCCATTGTTTCTCTTTTCTCATAATTATCATAGTGGTGTGATTGAATGAATGTGGCCGGCCGCGGTGGTCGTGCGGTTCTAGCGCTGCAGTCCGGAACCGCGGGACTGCTACGATCGCAGGTTCGAATCCTGCCTCGGGCATGGATGTGTGTGATGTCATTAGGATAGTTAGGTTTAAGTAGTTCTAAGTTCTAGGGGACTGATGACCTAAAATGTTAAGTCCCATAGTGCTCAGAGCCATTTGAACCATTTGAATGAATGTGGTTGTGTGTCACGTTGCTAGACGGTGGCGTAGTCTGCTGCAGAAAGTCTGCGATAGTCGTACAGATTCAGCAGCAGTTGTACAGAATAGCCAACTCTCGTAGTGGTCAAGTAGGCAAAGAGGTTTGCGCTACTGGTGAGAAATCCACCTGCGTTAGGTTGGTGGCGGAAATGGCGTCTTTGGGTTTACCGGGCCACGCGGAGCGTGGAAGAGGCTGGAGAAGAAGCGGGAGGCAGTCTGCCGTCGGTACGGGAAGCGTCCACAGCTGTGCTCCAGTCGAAGAAGGGTGAGTTACACTGACCGCGTGGCGCGTTGTTACGTGGCGAGGGGAGAGCTGTTAGCTTTTGGTCTCGCTTTTCAACTCTGAAAGATTGCGTTGCCTTGTCGCAGCGAGGAATGCAAAACTTTGGCAGATTTTTCTTTTAGTAAATTTCTATAGGAGACTTGGATCCACCGGAAGACCGCCACACAAAGGTGTCGATAAGAAGTGAGCACTCGCTTCTGTATGAATGTCTGTTTGCCTTCAGCTGTGCCTGTATAAGCTTTCATTTTTCTAAATATAAATATCTTTGCCTTCTCGTTAATTTTCCTTGCTTTATGTATCTTTCATCCATGGAGAGCCGACCACGTGGTTGAACGTTAAAGTTTTGTTGGGCTACCGTCATCACTAACTGTCCGGTCTCATGTTTGTTTTAAATAACGTTAACTGTTCATGACTGTGTGATGTGATAGTTGCAATTAGGGCACGAAACCTAGAAATTGTGTCTCCACAACCCACGTGGGCACGCGGGTGTACTGCGAAACGTGTACCGTTTCACGAGTAATTACGATCAGTTATCAGGCAACAGCAGTTGTATGAATGATTCACACCAATGATTTTAGGTGTAGATTATAGCGGTGAACGTATCGACGCTTTTCTTCAATGTTATCAGGAATTGTGTACATGCCTCACATCCATGTCTTACAAATAAATGTTATCCGCAATTTTCTCTTGTATTCCGAGGTTACGTTTTTGCACCTAAGCCACTCGCCTCGTAGCTTTCCTGTTAGCACCTCCAACGCGTTTCCTTACGCACAGGTCCAGTGATTAGACTCCCCTTGTATTTTATAACAAATGCTTTAGATTAAGTCTTATTTTCAGGTGTGTTGCTGGGAGCTGATCTTATGCAGTGTTCATGCATTTTCTATTTTATTTTAAATGTTTGATTGTCGTGAACAGCGCACGGGAAATACTGTTAATTGCATCGTATCCGCTATGAGCGACATCACAACGTATGCATTTTTGTGAGTTTTTGGTCTGTGATCAAATTAATTTATTTTCCGCCTCGACCAAACCTTCGATTAGTTGTGTGGTTAGAGTCGGTGGCGACCCTAATCTTCTCACGTTAATTTCACAAGCAATAAGTAATTATATTCCCAATAATAACGTAATAACCCGTAGTAACAGGTTAGTTACACGGTTACTTCTGCTACAATGGCAGGTTATCAAGATTTAAGTGAGTTTGAACGTGGTGATATAGTCGGTAGCGGCGAAGTGGAGATTTCTCCCGTACGACCATTTCACGGTTGTAACGTAAACATCAGGAATCCGGTAAAACATCAAATCTCCGACATCACTGCGGCTTGGAAAATATCCTGCAACAACGGGACCAACGACGACTGAAGAGAATCGTCCAACGTGGCAGAAGTGCAAACCTTCAGCAACTTGCTGCAGATTTCAGTACTGGGCCATCAACATGTGTCAGCGAACGAACCATTCAAAATGTTATAGGGCTTTCGGAGCCGTAGGCCCACTCGTGTATCATTCATGACTGCACGCCTCGCCTGGGTCCATCAACACCGATATTGGATTGATGATGACTGGAAGCATATTTCCTGGTCGGACGAGTCTGGTTTTAAATTGTATAGAGCCGGCCGCTGTGGCCAAGCGGTTCTAGGCGCTTCAGTCCGGAACCGCTCTCCTGTTACGGTCGCAGGTTTGAATCCTGCCTTGGTCATGGATGTGTGTGATGTCCTTAGGTTAGTTAGGTTTAAGTAGTTCTAACTCTAGGAGATTGATGACCTCAGATGTTAAGTCCCATAGTGCTTAGAGCCATTTGAACCATTTTTGAAATTGTATAGAGCGGATGGACGTGTACGGGTACGGAGACATCATGAAACCATGGACCCTTCACGTCAGCAGTAGATTGCTCAAGCTGGTGGAGCCTCTGTAAAGTTGTGGGGCGTGTGCAGATGGGGTGTTATGGGATCCCTGATACTGTCAGGTGAACGTACGTAAGCATCCTTTCTGATCACCTGTATCCATTCATGTCCATTGTGCATTCTGACGGATTTGGGCGATTCCAGCAGAATAACGCGACACCCCACACGTCTAGAATTGCTAAAGAGTGGCTCCAGGAACACTCTTTTGAATTTAAACACTTCCGCTGGCCATGAGACACCCTAGACGTAAACATTATTGAGCATATCTGGGATACCCAGACATGAACATTATTGACCATATCTGGAATGCCTTGCAATGTGATGTCGAGAAGAAATCTCCACCTCCTCGTACTCTGATGGATTTGTGGACAACCCTGCAGGATTCATGGTGTCATTTCCCTCAAGCACTACTTCCGACATTAGTCGAGTCCATGCCACGTCGTGTTGCGGCACTTCTGCCTGGTCGTGAGGGACCTACACTATATTAGGCAGGTGTACCGGTTTCATTGGCTCTTAGTGTAACATCTGTACCAAGTTTTGTTGAAATCGGTCCAGGGACCTAGTGTACGAAAATGTCACATACAACCACATGCATTTGACATATTTCACACATATTTTTCTGTATCTGTAGCGAATTTTGCTCTGCAGTTTTGTTTTCACGTAGCTCAATGTTTATGACGTCATATCTTCTGAACCGAGGCGCAAGAGAAAGACATGCCGTGGCACTTACGTCACAACACGTTATATTGTTATTTTTATTGTATTTTATTGTTTTACAGACAAGATTAGCACGTATTGTTGGTTTTCATGTGACGTACTGAAATGTCCATTCAAACTAAACTCGCTTTGTGTGTACGTTTTATCGTGCGGTAATTCGTTTATAAAGAGGTGTGGCAGATTTCTTCTTGCATACTCCGTTGAAAGTCGCCGTGTTTATTTGCAGGTTCCTTCACCAGTCTCCCCAACGTCTCTCCAACTCTACGTCAACCTGGTGTAGTTGAGACTTTCTATGGTAATTACAATAACTAGACAGTGTAATATTTACAGTCGTGTCTCACCTATTTATCAGAGATGAGCAATGGTTTATTTCTTCCTTGAATACTCTTACTATCGAGTTGTAATACATAATATTCACAATTATAAGTTCCCTTCGTCTTTATCAGAGTAAGAACAATATAGGGGCCATTACCATTCCATTCCATAACACAGATAATAAAAATCAGAGATGATGCAATGATAAGCTCGATTTTCTTATGGAAGAAGTAACGTCTTTGTTTCCTACAAACAGCACAGCATCTGACATATTTATTTCCGGAATAAAATGTGATATTACTACGTGACACTGTAGATCTTACCAGTGCTCGAAGCCGTCTCTGGCGGGCAGTGAGTAGCTGTTTTACACGAATTTACTGTCTCCTGACTGCACTTTTAGAAGCATTTAAGCTCTCGATAGCACATGACAAAGTTAACGCCTTTACTAGGCACCTTTTTAATTACACGTTGGTGTCCCATGGCCCCTAGGGAGCTGAGCGTTTACGAAGTTTTGCGGACGACTAGCGTGACGTCACAAGTTCCTTGCGAGGCCCGTATTTTTCATGGGTCCCCTTCCTGAACTATGTGTTGTAAAACGATTTAATTTCGTAGGTGCATTCAGTGGCATATCTGGATACTGTCTGCGAAATGTGTTGTGAATAAGGTAAGCAGCAAAGAAGTTATAAATTTAAACGTCATCATGCTGCAGGAATTTTACTGCATGAGTAGCGAAAATGTAGTAACCGATAAACATTTTTCCTTTCATAACTTTGTAGGTTCTATCAGCAAGAAAAAGTTTTGTTAAGGTTTGAAATTATGTGTAAAGTTCGCTACAAATCGATAAGTTGTCTCATTCTGAAATACAGGATGAAGAAAGTCAGTGGGTTAGTACACTACTCTTTAACCCTCCCCCCACCCCACACACACCTCATTGATAGGTAGTGTTGTGGGTTGGGGTGAAAAAGGAATGTAGACCAGAACGGGTTCTAGTTAGATGGTTCTTATCCCCACAGCGATTCTCTCCAGACAGTAAGTGATATAGTGATATGTGTGCAAAGATTGGTTGAAATTGGTTCAATGGTTTAGGAGGAGATGTGTGACATACATATATACAAACATACAATTTTATAATATGTATGGTTTTTTTTGACATTATGGACAATATACGAATTAGAAAGAAAAGTCTTTTATTTTGTACTAATTACCTGTATTTCGATTAATAAATTGTAATCTCTTAAAGCTGAATGGCTAGTCGCCGGTCGTTGTGGCCGAGCGGTTCTAGGCGCTTCCGCCCGGAACCGTGCTGCTGCTGCGGTCGCAGGTTCGAGTCCTGCCTCGGACATGGATGTGTGTGATGTCCTTGGGTTAGTTGGTTTTAAGTAGTTCTAAGTCTAGGGGACTGATGACCACAGATGTTAAGTCCCATAGGGCTCAGAGCCATTTTGAACCAATGGCTAGTCACTTTGACTAGTATGTAAGACCTGTTTTGCCTTCTTTTCCTTGTTTAGAAAGACGCTTCAATAGCATTGGCGTACTCGCTTCGGCGGTACATATACTAATTACATCGGCAAATGTCGTCTTTGGAAATATCCCCACTGATCTGTAGGGATGACATGAAATTAGGGCTGTTACCAACCAGTCTAGCGGCCCATAAAACTTTCGACACTAATAACCATTTTCGATTATTTTTGCATGTTACTCACTTTGAATAGACACGTCCGTAGTAAACGGTGATAAGGGTACTGTATCCGCATAATACGTTTTGCAGGCTGTAAGTCGTATGTGCCCCACGTTTTCTTGAACTTATACCGGAGTTTTTTGTGTTCCTACTCCAATCCCCGGATCCACCCCCACCCCACCGTACATGCTACCAATTGCATCTGAAATGGCTCCTGGTATTCTAGAGTAATTATGGAGCCCTCTCTGTCTGTCTGTCCGTCTGCCTCTCTCTCTCTCTCTCTCTCTCTCTCTCTCTCCCTCTCACGCACACACACACACACACACACACACACACACACACGCACACACTCACTGAAAGACAGACATTATTTCGTTTATACTCACAGGTGTTTTGTAGTATCCATGCTTCCATATTAGGACACTAAAAGAGATACGTTGATTTGCATAAATTAGAAAAAGTATAAAAATAGCAGTCACTTTGTAAAAAGACACCACGCATTCATATAACTTATGCGCCTGGCTGGGCAGTGGATCCACTTTCTTCAGTATGGCTGCACAAATACTCGCACGCCTGACCTGTGGCAATAACAGAGTAGCGAACATGCAGGAGATGGACAGGGACTGCGGATAGGTGGTTCTCGGTAGGTTTGTGGCTCAGCCTTGGAGGCGTGCAGAGATATTCGGAGCAGTTTCGATAACGCTGTCTCCAGGATGGCGCAGTGGTTAACGCACCTGCCACGTAAGCAGGAGATCCCAAGTTCGACTCCCAGTCTGGTATACATTTTCTCTCGTCGCCGCTGATTCCGCGTAGTGTCCCGCTGCAGTTTACAGCAGTGATCGCTTCAATTTACATGTCACGTGAAAAGGCTTTCGACGTCATTATGACCGCTCGACGACATTTAACAGACTTTATACGTGGAGCTGGAGGTAGAAGATGGGAAACTTCATTTCGGAACCCGTTAGGAAATTCAGTATTCCGAGATCCACAGTTTCAAGAATGTGCAGAGGATACCAAATTTCAGCCATCACATCTCACCATCGATAACGCACTGGCTGAAGGCCTTCACTTGAGGACCAAGAGCAATGGTGTTTGTGTAGGGTTATCAGTGCTAACAGACAAGCAGCACTGTGTAAAATAACCGTAGGAACTAATGTGGGACGTACGAAGGAACGTATCCGTTATGGCAGTGCGGCGAAATTTGGCGTTAATGGGCTATGGCAGCAGACGTCCGACGAAAGTACCTTTGGTGACTGCACGACAGTTCCTACAGTGACCTTAGACGACTGGATAAGCGTGGCCTGGTCAGATAAGCCCCGATATCAGTTGGTAAGAGCTGATAGTAGGGTTAGTGTGTGGTGCAGTCGCCCTGCAGCCATGGACCCAAGCTGCCAACTAGGCACTGTGCAAGCTAGTGGTGTCTCCATAATGAGCCGCGTGGTTTGAGGGGCCATGCCACGCAATGCACGACTCCTCCTGCCGGAGGTTCGAGTCCTCTCTCGGGCATGGGTGTGTGTGTTCAGCATGGTTCGAATGGCTCTGAGCACTATGGGACTTAACATCTGAGGTCATCAGTCCCCTAGACTTAGAACTACTTAAACCTAACCAACCTAAGGACATCAGACACATCCATATCCAAGGCAGGATTCGAACCTGCGACCGTAGCAGCAGCGCAGTTCCAGACTGAAGCGCCTAGAACCGCTCTGGCACAGTGGCCGGCATGTGTGTTGTTCTTGGCATAAGTTAGTTTAAGTAGTGCGTAAGTCTAGGGACCGATGACCTCAAGAGTTTGGTGCCTTAGAAATTCACACACAGTTGAACATTTTTCCTCCATAATGACGAAGGCTCTTTACATGGAATACACTGTGCCCTCTGGTACAATTGAACCGATCATTGACTATAAATGATTGTTCTGCTACTTGTTACCAAATAACGGTGAAATTTTTATGAATGACAATGCGGCACGCCACTGGGCCACAACTATTCGCGATTCTGGAAAATGAATATTTATGGGACATAATCGAGAGGTCAGTTCGTGCACAAAATTGTGCACCTTTAACACTTTCGCAGTTATGGACGGCTATAGAGGCAGTATAATTCAGTACTTCTGCTGGGGTCTTCCAAAGATTAGTTGAGTCCATGCCACGACGTGTTGCTGCACTACGTCGGACAAAGGGAGATACCACATGATATTAGGAGGTATCCCAACACCCTTGTCACCTCAGTATAATGAATTCTAGAGATTTGGCGCTAATTAAAATTTGAAATCAGTATAGCTTCTCTGTTAAAGAAAGCAGAATGAACTGTTTCCAAAATATAATTCGCAGTCAAATAATTTACCTCTTTCAAGAAAAATTAGTTTCATGTAATGAAATTTAAAAGAAAAAACCGATGCTCACTAGCGTAACAGAGAAGTTACTTCGTATCACTGCGCAGCCGTTATTGCTACCCGATAGTTTCATTTATGGATGGAGAGCAGAACATAGTTGACAATTTGTATGTTTTTATTGATTATAAAAGCATGTAGGTGATCTCGTTCCCTTCTAGAGCACATGGCACGTCGTATCTGTGACAAAAATAATAGTCGTAATGAATGAGAAACAAAGGAATGCGCTTTAGATTTAGAAAGAATGTTTGAGAAAGTTGCGTGGAATACGATCATTCAAATTCTGAAGCCATCAGGCATAAAACACAGGGAGTGACATGTTATCTAAAGTTTATATAGAAAGTAAATTTAGTTTAAAAGTCAAAGGATATGAAAGGTTACAGTAACTGAGAATGAACTGAGGGTTGCAACCTAACCCCAAAGTTATTCAGTCTGTTAATTGGGGAAATTAAGTTGAACAGATTTCATTGTCACTCACTACTGCATGCATTTTATAAACTGTTCGTTTCACATGAGTCATCTTCAGATGTGTGTAAATAGGTTACGAATATAGGCCATCCACTTCATCATCAAACTTATACGCTCCGACACAAGACGCTACCGATAGATTTAGATCTGAAGATGGTGAACGTGGAACCGAAAGCAGTCGCAATTTTAGAAGTGCATGCAATCAAGGTGGGGAATAAAATAAGCTGTACAGCAACTGATAGGAGACTTTCTCCAAAAAACAGATGTAAATTTTTGTGGACAAAAGTTGAGGGAGAACACACAAAAAAATATAAGGTTTTCCAATAAAACGTAATTTTGTCAGAGAGGCAAGAATTTGGTAGATTATTTAAGCATAATGGATAGTATTCTCATAAGCGATTATCAGATATACATTGAAAAAAGTAAAACAAGAGTAATCGTGTGGTGTTGTTGTGGTGTTCTTTATGAAGACTGGTTTGATGCATCCCTCCACGCTTGCGTACTCTGCATAAGCCCTTTTATCTCTACACAACCGTTGCTACCGAAATTCATTTAAAACTGCTTGCACTATCACCAAACCGTTATTTTAGTTAAGAAGTCGATTTAAATGATATGGTGCTGAGGCAGGTTAACCTCACAATCAGCTGGTACCGTATGCTCGGGCTATTTCTGTGCTGCCGAATACAGGATATTTTTGAATGACTCCACGACCGAAGCATTTGTTGGTTGGTAGAACAGTCGTTTATTAACTGAAGTCCGACGAACGCAGTTTCTTTTCTTCATACTACCTGTCAGATTTCTATCGGACCATTCTAGATCTAATGTTTCTGTTTGTCGCCATAAACATACCTCCTCCTGAAGGATCTGACCTGTCTTTCCGATGAACGTTCCACATGAAGTGAAAAATTTCCCTACTCTCTACTTTGGGTTCCAACGCTCAGTAATGACTAGTATGACATCACAGTGACCTCTTTCTATGAGAAACGTGAGCTCTGGGATTTTGCTGCGAATACAGTTAATAATTACACTCAGCAAATAACAATTTGAGGCTCACTCCCCGGCTTTTTACGCGCCCGGGTTCGATTCTCGGCGGGGTCAGGGATTTTCTCTGCCTCGTGATGACTGGGTGTTACGTGATGTCCTTAGGTTAGTTAGGTTTAAGTAGTTCTAAGTTCTAGGGGACTGATGACCATAGATGTTAAGTCCCATAGTGCTCAGAGCCATTTCAACCAACCCGGCTTTCTAAACTAGCCTGCTGGAACAATTTTTTTTCTGACACTGGCTATTCTATTGTTCATGTACTCGGAACGTCACCTAATCTAATAAATAAATAAATGACCAACAAGGTGTGCCACTTGCTTGACCGTTTCTAATATGCAGTCGACACGTGACCCAGTCGTAGTGATTTTATAACTATCCACTGTATAAAGTTGTTTGTTATCTGCAGTAGGTCACATAACTGACGGAACCTCTGGCTTAATCCTCTACTCCGTTCCAGACCAGAGGGCACCGATCAGCTACAAATAGACAGCTATGGAGAGACCTCGCGAGGCTGATAAGCTGGTAGTAAACTGTCTTCACCACATTCACCATTCGCTGGAAAGAACTGAGAACTGTCTCAGAGACCAGGCGACAGACATCGCTGGTACCGGTGTGGGCGACGTTCTGTAGTCTGATTGCAACCTGTGTTTTCAGTTGCTTACGGGATGGTCCCTTCTCCCTTTCCTCTTGGGATTCGTAACTAGCGTACATTTGGTTCGTTTACTTCCCGTGACACCTCTAAGAGGTGTCAAGATGCGCCTGACAGTGGAAATGTATCTTGTTCCCCCACCGTCAGTGTCCGTGTCAGCAGCTTGTGGTCTTCTGGTTAGTATTGCTGATTCTCGATCACAGGGACAGATGCTTGGCCAGGATGGGGATTATCTACCCTGGGGACGGTGTGTGTGTATGTGTGTGCTGTCCAATCAATAGTTCATCACCATCGACACTCAAGCTATTGAGATGGCGTGAAGACGTGCACCAGATGGAGGGACTCCCCAGAAGGGGACTCGTGGCCAAAGATTCCATACGCACACTTCATTTTTGTGAGTGTCCTGACAGCTACAGAGAAGAGACCGATGCACAAACAGGAGAGACAAGGTCCATTCGCCCTGTATCATTATAGGCAACAGGTAATGCCTAAAAACTAGCAGTTAGAGGTACAAGGTAACCTTTCAGCCATGAGCCACATACCATGTTCCCTGCGAAACTATCGAGCGGGATGGCACAGTGATGAGCACACTGGACTCGCATTCTGGAGGACGACAGTTCAAATCCGCGTCTGGCCACCCTAATTTAGATTTTCCATGATTTCCCTGAATCGCTTCAGGCAAAAGCCGGGATGGTTCCTTTGACAGGGCACGGTCAACTTCTTTCCCCGTCCTTCCGTAAACTGCTGGGACCGATGACCTTGCGTTTTGGTCCCTTCCACCAAATCAATGGACCAACCTTCGAAACAGATCCAGACATGTCCGCTTTCCATCATCCACCATCTGGTGACCACTTAGTACTAGACCGGCTTACTCTGCTATCCCATGTGAAACAATTTTATGAATTCAATCAACTTTCATGCATGGAGTCCCCCAAATGTCCACAGCATAATGAGATCAAAATCTATTAGGCTGGTATATAAGTTCGTAGCGTTTTTGTTCTGCATTTCAGTATTCCGGTTTCTGGTGGTTTATTTGTAGCCCATTGTTGTGATTTGAGTTTATATGTTGTCATTTTGTTACACGGAGCTAGTGAGTGGAGCTGTGGACGCTAGGAAATGGTCGCAAGTGCATTAGCCGAACATTTCCGCCGACATATTCTTCTGCTTGAGATCAACTGACCGGCGTCAGCAGCGCAAGTAGCCAGGAACATTTGCACCGTGTAAAGGCATAATGCCTTTGGAAGGAGTAACGCAGAAAATGGTTTCCTGTTTGCTTGTTTAGAGTCACCAATCTTCAGACTTGCTTGATGTAACCCGCTACGAATTTTTCTTCTGTGCCAATGCGCCATTCTCTTCATCTCAGAATAGCACTTGCAACCTACGTCCTCAATTATTTGCTGGTTGTATTGTAATCTCTATCTTCCTCTACAGTTTTTGCCTCTACAGCTCCCTCTAGAGACATGGAAGGCATTCCATGATGTCTTAACAGATGTCCTACCATCCTGTCCCTTCTCTTTATCAATGTTTTCCACACATTCCTTTCCTCTCCGATTCTGCGTAGAACCTCCTCATTCCATAACTTGTCAATCCACCATATTTCCATTATGCACCTGTAGCACCACATCTCAAACGCTTCAATTCTCTTCTCTTCCGGTTTTCTCACAGTCAATGTATCACTACCATAAAATCCTTGCTCCAAACATACATACTTAGAAATATCTTCCCCAAGTTAAGGCCTCTGTTTGAAACGAGAAGACTTCTCTGGGCGAGGAATGCCCTTTTTGCCAGTGCTAGTCTGCTTTTGATGTCCTCCATGCTCCGTCCGTCATAGCATATTTCGCTGCCTAGGTACTAGAATTAATTGTTATCTCTCCGTGACCATCAGGCCTGATTTGAGTTTGTCGCAGTTATCATTTCCGTTACTTCCTACTACTTTCGTCTTTCTTCGATTTACTCTCAATCCATATTCTTTGCTTATTAGACTGTTCATTTCATTCAGCGGATAGCAATGTCATCAGCGAATCGTATCACTAATATTCTTTCACCTTGAATTTTAATTCCACTCCTGAACTTTTATTTCCACCATTACTTCTTCAATATACAGGTTGAGCAGTAGGCGTGAAAGACTAAATACCTATCTTACACCCTTTTTAAGCTCATCTCTTCGTTATTGGTCGTCCACTCTTATTATTCCCTCTTGGCTCTTGTACATATTATATATCACCCGTCTCTCCCTATAGCTTTACCTATTTTTCTCCGAATTTAGAAAATCTTGCGTAATTTTACATTGCCGAACTCTTTTTCTGGGTCGACAAATCCTAAGAACGTATCTTGATTTTTCTGTAGTCTTGCTTCACTTATCAACCGCAAAGTCAGAACTGCCTGTCTGCTGCCTTTAACTTTCCTAAAGCCAGACTGGTCGTCTTCTAACACATGCTCAATTTTCTTTTCTATTTTTCTGGATATTATTCTTGTCAGCAGCTTGTATGCATAAGTTGTTAAACTGATTGCTTCGCAATTGTGTGGATGATATTTTTGCGAAAGTCAAATGGTATGTCTCCAGACTCATACGTTCTAGACACCAACATGAACAGTCATTTTGTTGCTACTTTCCCTAATGGTTTTGGAAATTATGATGGAATGTTATAAATTCCCTCTGACTTAATTGATCTTAAGTCCTCCAAAGCTTTCTTATATCCGGACTCTAATATTGGATCCCCTATGTCTTCTAAATCGACTCCTGTTTCTTCTTTTATCACATCAGACAAATCTTCCCCCTCATTGGGGCCTTCAGTGTGTTCTTTCCACCTATCCACTCTCTCCTCTGCATTTAAAAGTGGAATTCCCGTTGCACTCTCAATGTTAGCACCCTTGCTGTTAACGTCACCGAAATTTGTTTTGAGTTTCGTGTATGCAGAGTCTGTCCTTCTGACAATCATTTCTTTTTCGATGTCTTCACATTTTTCCTGCAGCCATTTCGTCTTAGCTTCCCTGCACTTTCTGTGTATTTATTTCTCAGCGACTTGCATTTCTGTATTCGTGAATTTACCTGAACATTTTTGTAATTCCTTCTTTCATCGAGCAACTGAAGTGTTTCTTCGTAGTTATCTTCTTTGCACTTACGTTTTTCTTTCCAACATCTGTGTTGGCCCTGTTTGAGATGTCCATTCCTCTTCAAGTGTAGTGCCTACTGAGCTATTCCCTATTGCTGTATCTAAGGCCTTATGGAACTTGAAGCGTATTTCGTCATTCCTTAGTATCACAGTTCTTTGCATATTGATTCTTCGTGACTAATCTCTTAAGCTTCAGCCTACTCTTCATCGCTACTGCATGTGTCCTGAGTCCATATCTGCCCCCGGGTATGCTTTACAATCCAGTATTTGATTTTGGAATCTCTGTCTGATCGTGATGTAATCTAACTGAAATCTTATTGTATCAACCGGCCTTTTCCAAGTATACCTCCTCCTCTTGTGATTTTTGACCAGAGTATTCGCTATTACTATCTGAAATTTATTACAGAACTCAGTTAGTCTTTCTCCTCTCTCATTCCTTGTCCCAATCCCATATTCTCCTATGATCTTCTCCTCTACTCATTCCCCTACAACTGCATTCCAATCCCCCATGACTATTCATTCCCCTACAACTGCATTCCAATCCCCCATGACTATTTGATTTTCATCTCCCTTTATGTACTGTATCATCCTTTCAATACCCTCATATACTTTCCCTATTTCCTCACATTCAGCTTGCGACGTCGGCATGCATTCCTGAACTATCGTTATCAGTGTTGGTTTGCTGTCAATTCCGATAAGAACAACCTTATCACTGAACTCTTCACAGCAACACACTCTCTGCCCTACCTTCCTATACGTAACGAATCCTATTCCCGTTATACCATTTACTGCTGCTGTTGGTATCACCTATACTCATCTGACCAGAAATCCTGCTCTTCTTTCCATTTCACTTCAATGACTCCTTCTGTACCTAGACTGAGGCTTTTGCATTTTCCTTTTCAGATTTTCTAGTTTTCTTACCACGTTCAAGCTTCTGACATTCCACGCCCCGACTCGTAGAACGTTACACTTTCGTTGGTTATTCGATCTTTTTCTCATAGTCATCTCCCCTTTGGGAGCTTTCTCGTTTCACGGGGGATCATTTTGACAATGATGACGCTCCACGTTCACTCTGATCATTGAGGTTTGAAGTAGACCGTTTTAAAGCTTTAATCTACAATAATTCATGTCAGTGTACTCGAGAGCTGGCAAACGTGATGAACTGCGATCATTCCACCATCTTGCAACATTTTCATGTTGTGCAGAAGGTTCAAGAATAGGGTGTATAAGTAGCGCATGCTTTAAGCCAATATCACAAAAATCAGCAGGTGGCCAATGTGCATTTCTGGTTGCTGATTATCAATTGGCTCGTGAACAACACTGACAATTCCCATCCTGTATCTCTCCTGTGACTAATAATGCGGCTTTTTGCTAATACAAGGAAAAGTAAGGACTGGCTGAGCGCGAACAAACCAGCAACCCCCCTGTACAAAGACCTGCGCGCGTCCACAGAAGATAACGCTGCGCATCAGCTGGAATAGCGGGGGTCTGGTGTACAATGCATTGCGTCCTCGAGGTATAACCACCACTGCTGACATTCATTAGTGACAACTGAGACGCCTTGGAGACGCAATCCAAGAACAACCACTAAGAAGACTCCGTGAGTTGATGCTACTCCGTGATAACACCCGCCCGCATTCTGCTTAACTGACGAAAAACACTATACAGGAGCTGGGTCGGCTTTGCACACCCAGCACACCCAGCACACCCAGCTTATTCACCTGATCTTGCGCCCTCAGAGTTTCACCTTCTCCGCTCTCTATCTAACAAACTTCAAGGAACTTCCTTCCTGGTGAAAATGCGCACCGAACGTGGCAAGACGAGTTCTTCGCCTCAGATCCACTTAATTTCTATAGTCGCGGAATCGAAAAGTTAGTTCAGCGTTGGCAGACTACTGCAAATAGTGAGCAGAATTTATTATTGGTGACTAGAGTTTCTGTTATGGGTATCTGTTGAATTTATTAAACTTATGGAAAAAGTCTATGAACTTATTCAGCAACCTAATACGAATGTACTACAGGATACAGAAATGTCTGTCCGATTAGAGAAAAATATAGTTGTGTCAGATAATTTGAAATATCTGCTTGCACAGTTCAACGTGTAGCTCTCTAGTTTGCGAGTCTTTGAGGTGGGTGAGATCATAGTCGAAGGCGCCGGACGGATTTATGGCTGTGGTCTAGTACACCGGACAGACTTAATGTGGTTTTTAGGCGGCTTTGCCCACCTATGTAGGCAAATGGTGGGCTAGTGCCCGAATTCCGGCTCAAAAAATAGGACTCACAGACAATTAAAGTATGTTGACACAAGGAACAGGGTTTATACGATTCAGACAGAAGACGCACACGACTTCCATCCCTCAGGTTATCTTTACGACTGAGGCGTCAGGAAAGTCATCCAGCCAAAACTTTAAATACCAAAATAATATTTGCCAAATCTCGTACTAGACCGGATAGACGCTATTGGAAAGCAAAAGAAAATAGCTTCAGATATCTGTAGAACAATCTGGAGATGCAAATATCGATTAGTAGTCTGGACGATACCAGAGAAACCATCAAAACTCTGGTTATTACGACTATTCTACTGCCTCGTCAACTGAGTAAATCCAGCACTCGGTGAATTGCAATGCAGATTATACAGGGTGCAACGAAAAGATATGGCCAAACTTTCAGAGAACATTCCTCTCCCGTAGAGAAGTAATATGAGTTTTATGGATGCGTGTCTGGAAGCACTTTAGTGGACGTCGTTCTCTCTCTTCAAAATCAAATTATCAGGGGAAACACACAAAAACAGAATAAACCAGCACTACATGAAATGTTTCTTTTTCTTTTTTTACATGAAATGTTTAAAATACCTTCGCGGTTACGTTTAGTTAGAATGTACAGTAAGTTCCTGATGTCTGTCTGAGTGATGCAATACTATTATCTTTACAGAAAGGAAAGTATTATCTTCTCAGTAACCTTCAAATCGTGAACTACAGCCTTAATTTTTACATATGAAATTTTCATAGCTCTTATTCATAGCACTTTTGTTGCGAATACGATTGAACCTTAAATTGCTGGTGTACCCATGTACCGCAACAATAAAATAAAAACAGTGAATAGTTGAGAGAGTATCAATGAGAACAAGTTTTATTAATTCTTTCATAAAGACAACAAGCTGATAAATATTATAAAAAAATTACAAACAAAAATCACAAAAGGGATGGTGTTTGATCGGCAAACATTTATTGCTGTGAAAGTTACACAAATTCTCCCATGCAGTAATCCCTTTTACTAAGCAATATGACTTTTCCAGAATGAGATTTTCACTCTGCAGCGGAGTGTGCGCTAATATGAAACTTCCTGGCATATTAAAACTGTGTGCCGGACCGAGGTTCGCAGGAGAGCTTCTGTAAAGTTTGGAAGGTAGGAGACGAGGTACTGGCAGAAGTAAAGCTGTGAGGGCGGGGCGTGAGGCGAGCTTGGGTAGCTCAGATGGTAGAGCACTTGCCCGCGAAAGGCAAAGGTCCCGAGTTCGAGTCTCGGTCCGGCACAGAATTTTAATCTTCCAGGAAGTTTCATATCAGCGCACACTCCGCTGCAGAGTGAAAAATCTCATTCTGAAAACATCCCCCAGGCTGTGGCAAAGCCATGTCTCCACAATATTCTTTCTTTCAGGAGTGCGAGTTCTCCAAGGTTTGCAGGAGAGCTTCTGTAAAGTTTGGAAGGTAGGAGACGAGGTACTGGCAGAAGTAAAGCTGTGAGGACGCGGCGTGAGTCATGCTTGGGTAGCTCAGTTGGTAGAGCACTTGCCCGCGAAAGGCAAAGGTCCCGAGTTCGAGTCTCGGTCCGGCACACAGTTTTAATCTGCAAGGAAATTCAAATGACTTTGTTTACACCAATCTGCTGTGAGGCTCCACTCTTTTCAAATGTAATCATCTCCGACCAAGTATACCACAAACTACGTTTCAGCTGAGAACAGGGAGCTGGGAATATCATTTACCAATCGTACGCCGGTGCAGCAGTATTTTACTCCTTCACCTTGATTCAGGCGGCTCCGGAAATCGGGGCGCTGTATGCGAAAAGCGGCGCTCTGCGGCAGCGTGATGTTCTGACGCGTCCACGAAAATTGTAATTGTGAAACTCCAGACGACCGACCCAGGACGAATAAGTTCACCCTCGTGACACACGATATATCCTAGATGATATGCAGTTCCACTGTCGGTACAGTCGGAAACTGCCACTGGCTCTTAGTCCACCACAAGATACAGACGACAAGTCTCACCGACCAGGGAAAAACCTGAAGTTCTTCACCATAGTGGTAAGTTCCTATGGGACTAAACTACTGAGATCATCGGATCCTAGGCTTACACACTACTTGATTCTAACTTTAACTAACTTACGCGAAGGACAACACACACACCTATGCCTAAGGAAGAACCTCCGACGGGGGGAGCTGCGCGAACCGTACAAGGCGCCTCAGCCGTGCAGCTCTTCAACATGGGAGGACTAGAAGATGAAGAAGGACGAAACAGTCCCCACACTGCACGAACCAATCGAACTATCCTCTACTCATTGAATCTCCACTCTTGACTGTTCTGTTGACCTGGCAGCCAATTCAGACATAACGCTGGGGTTCCCAGGCCGAGGGAGCAAGCCTCCACTTTGCGTACCCTGAGAGGAGCCAATCAGCGACTCCAGATCTCCCTTGTCCGAAGAAAGGAGATATTACACTAGGGACGCTATGTTCTCACAGTATGCATGGCCACATTCTGGGAAAAAAAGTTACCTAGGTGGGACCACAGTCCCTCGTTTACAGAGAGATCTAATCTTTCCAAGTGGACCATTTCCAATTTCTGAAGAAAGGCTTCCCAGATAGTCGTGCCTGTAAAATACCAGGTGATCAAAAAGTCAGTATAAATTTGAAAACTAAATAAACCACGGAATAATGTAGATAGAGAGGTAAAAATTGAGACACATGCTTGGAATGATATGGGGTTTTATTAGAACCAAGAAAAAAACATCCCATATTGCTAGACGCGTGAAACACCTCTTGCGCGCGTCGTTTGATGATGATCGTGTGCTCTGCCGCCACTTTCGCCATGCTTGGCCTCCCAGGTCCCCAGACCTCAGTCCGTGCGATTTTTGGCTTTGGGCTTACCTTAAGGCGCAAGTGTATCGTGATCGACCGACATCTCTAGGGATGCTGAAAGACAACATCCGACGCCAATGCCTCACCATAACTCCGGACATGCTTTACAGTGCTGTTCACAACATTATTACTCGACTACAGCTATTATTGAGGAATGATGGTGGACATATTGAGCATTTCCTGTAAAGAACATCACCTTTGCTTTGTCTTACTTTGTTATGCTAATTATTGCTATTCTGATCAGAAGAAGTGCCATCTGTCGGACATTGTATGAACGTTTGTAATTTTTTTTGTTCTAATAAAGCCACATGTCATACCAAGCATGTGTGTCAATTTTTACCTCTCTATCTACATTATCCAGTGATTTATTCAGTTTTCAAATTTATACTGACTTTTTGATCACCCAATATATGTGTTTTCTGCCTCTTGCTAAAAGAATCCGGCGATTTTTTCTCGTCAGGGGAGTTACAATGTTGCCTCCACTGAAGATGTGACCAGCTGCTCTGTCTGTATTGTCCCAGCATGTAATATGAGAACGCACAAAATTTTATGGTCTTCCCATCATTTGCATAAAGGCTCAGCTTACAGCCGTCTCTCTTAAATGACTTCCTCCACTCACTTTCCGACAACTGGCCGCCTTCACGATGCAGTGCAGCCTGGCCGAGGTAAAGTGTTTTGCGAACTGGTGCCCACCTGTCCGACCCTAAACAGAAGGAGGAGAGTGCTATTGACAGAAGTCCTTCTGCAAGTACGATCCACTGACTGCTGCTTCCCAGAATCACTCACATAGCCTGATAAATGCAGTCAGAATTTATGACCTCCAATCCATCTCACACTCCCTGTTCTCTATTGCCTCCACTACAGCCTCTCGGGTTCAAGTTCTCCACAGGTTACACAGGAAGTTATAAGAACACTTTCCCCACAATTTCCTCATGTAAAAAAGTCGTAAACCGGATATACGAAATGCAGTACTGGCCTAAAATATGAATATTAATCTGAGTGACAATGTTGTTAAAAAAGAGAGTGGCATGTCCCTTTCACTACCTCTCCGTTATCGAATAATTTCAGCATGGGGAGTGTCACATTCCAGTAAAGAGATTAGTGTGATACAGAGCAGAAGAAACTGTGACACTCTAACTGGACCTTTGATAATGACGTGCCGGACCATAACTGCTTTGCCAACCAAAAACTAAATAATACCACGCCCTGTCTTGACCTCAATCAACCAGGGGTCGTACACACACTCACTGATGCATGCCAGCAAAACTTTTGTTATTTGATGGGTGTCAGAATTGTTACTGTGGACCCTCAGGTCTTCGACATGCACCCTGACCATAAATACAATGACTGAACAGTTAAAGAGTCATGCAGCTGATGTCAGACATAATTGTTTTCCCCTATCGTTAAGTATTCAGCATTCTCTGCCTCAGATATTCGCTTACCCCTTCCCAAGCATTCACAGTGATTCAATCTTCCATAGAGATAATAGCATGACAAATTCTGTCCAAGAATTAAGCAAAATTTTTCTTTTAGTACAAAGAAGTAAAACGTGTTAGCACAAAATAAACAACATTTAGATAACATGTGAAACCTGTTGAGACTTTACACGAATGACAAGGACGAAATAAAAACATGAGTCCTTTTCCAAAAGTGGATTGAAAATTAGTGTATTTATTGTGTGTGATCTTTTGTCAATCTTAGATTTTAGATGAGAGGACTTAGTACCCCAATGCACCTAAATATGGTGTTGACCCTCATTACAAACATAGTAAGAAAGAAAAGTAAAAAAATTACATTTAACCTGTCCTTGTTGTCGTCTTCAGTCCTGAGACTGGTTTGATGCAGCTCTCCATGCTACTCCATACTGTGCAAGCTTCTTCATCTCCCAGTACCTACTGCAACCTACGTCCTTCTGAATCTGCTTGGTGTATTCATCTCTTGGTCTCCCTCTACGATTTTTACCCTCCACGCTGCCCTCCAATACTATATTGGTGATCCCTTGATGCCTCAGAACATGTCCTACCAACCGATCCCTTCATCTAGTCAAGTTGTGCCACAAACTTCTCTTCTCCCCAATCCTATTCAACACCTCCTCATTAGTTATGTGATCTACCCATCTAATCTTCAGCATTCTTCTGTAGCACCACATTTCGAAAGCTTCTATTCTCTTCTTGTCCAAACTATTTATCGTCCGTGTTTCACTTCCATACATGGCTACACTCCATACAAATACTTTCAGAAACGACTTCCTGACAGTTAAATCTACACTCCTGGAAATTGAAATAAGAACACCGTGAATTCATTGTCCCAGGAAGGGGAAACTTTATTGACACATTCCTGGGGTCAGATACATCACATGATCACACTGACAGAACCACAGGCACATAGACACAGGCAACAGAGCATGCACAATGTCGGCACTAGTACAGTGTATATCCACCTTTCGCAGCAATGCAGGCTGCTATTCTCCCATGGAGACGATCGTAGAGATGCTGGATGTAGTCCTGTGGAACGGCTTGCCATGCCATTTCCACCTGGCGCCTCAGTTGGACCAGCGTTCGTGCTGGACGTGCAGACCGCGTGAGACGACGCTTCATCCAGTCCCAAACATGCTCAATGGGGGACAGATCCGGAGATCTTGCTGGCCAGGGTAGTTGACTTACACCTTCTAGAGCACGTTGGGTGGCACGGGATACATGCGGACGTGCATTGTCCTGTTGGAACAGCAAGTTCCCTTGTCGGTCTAGGAATGGTAGAACGATGGGTTCGATGACGGTTTGGATGTACCGTGCACTATTCAGTGTCCCCTCGACGATCACCAGTGGTGTACGGCCAGTGTAGGAGATCGCTCCCCACACCATGATGCCGGGTGTTGGCCCTGTGTGCCTCGGTCGTATGCAGTCCTGATTGTGGCGCTCACCTGCACGGCGCCAAACACGCATACGACCATCATTGGCACCAAGGCAGAAGCGACTCTCATCGCTGAAGACGACACGTCTCCATTCGTCCCTCCATTCACGCCTGTCGCGACACCACTGGAGGCGGGCTGCACGATGTTGGGGCGTGAGCGGAAGACGGCCTAACGGTGTGCGGGACCGTAGCCCAGCTTCATGGAGACGGTTGCGAATGGTCCTCGCCGATACCCCAGGAGCAACAGTGTCCCTAATTTGCTGGGAAGTGGCGGTGCGGTCCCATACGGCACTGCGTAGGATCCTACGGTCTTGGCGTGCACCCGTGCGTCGCTGCGGTCCGGTCCCAGGTCGACGGGCACGTGCACCTTCCGCCGACCACTGGCGACAACATCGATGTACTGTGGAGACCTCACGCCCCACGTGTTGAGCAATTCGGCGGTACGTCCACCCGGCCTCCCGCATGCCCACTATACGCCCTCGCTCAAAGTCCGTCAACTGCACATACGGTTCACGTCCACGCTGTCGCGGCATGCTACCAGTGTTAAAGACTGCGATGGAGCTCCGTATGCCACGGCAAACTGGCTGACACTGACGGCGGCGGTGCACAAATGCTGCGCAGCTAGCGCCATTCGACGGCCAACACCGCGGTTCCTGGTGTGTCCGCTGTGCCGTGCGTGTGATCATTGCTTGTACAGCCCTCTCGCAGTGTCCGGAGCAAGTATGGTGGGTCTGACACACCGGTGTCAATGAGTTCTTTTTTCCATTTCCAGGAGTGTATATTCGATGTTAACAAATTTCTCTTCTTCAGAAATGCTTTCCTTCCCATTGCCAGTCTACATTTTATATCCTCTCTACTTCGACCATCATCAGTTATTTTGCTCCCCAAATAGCAAAACTCCTTTACTACTTTAAGTGTCTCATTTCCTAATCTAATACCCTCAGCATCACCTGACTTAATTCCACTACATTCCATTATCCTCGTTTTGCTTTTGTTGATGTTCATGTTATACCCTCCTTTCAAGACACTATCCATTCCATTGAACTGCCCTTCCAAGTCCTTTGCTGTCTCTGACAGAATTACAATGTCATCGTCGAACCTCAATGTTTTTATTGCTTCTCCATGGATTTTAATACCTACCCCGAATTTTTAATTTTGTTTCCTTCACTGCTTGCTCAGTATACAGATTGAATAACATTGGGGAGAGGCTACAACCCTGTCTCACTCCCTTCCCAACCACTGCTTCCCTTTCATGCCCCTCAACTCTTATAGCTGCCATTTGGTTTCTATACAAATTGTAAATAGCCTTTCGCTCCTTATATTTTACCCCTGCCACCTTCAGAATTTGAAAGAGAGTATTCCAGTCAACATTTTCAAAAGCTTTCTCTAAGTGTATATTTAACCTAATAAAATAAATACTTCAAGGCACACAAAAATAAGAATTAAAAACAGAAACGTATTTTAAGTCTCCTATTGGTCGCTTCTCAAGGATCTTTAGGGGACCAGAAATTAACTTTTAACATTAGTCACACAAATAAACACAACACGACACTCAAGAGGTGTGCAACAGGTTGGAGATGGCAGGTGTAGGGGCTGAGTTGGTGCTAAGACAAGGGTTACCCCTTTACTTAATATCATCAGTGGTGGCAATGGTGTTTTTGGCCTGGCCTGTCTCTAGTTTAAGGCACCAACAGGGTGGCATCTGGACTACTGACAGACCAAAGATGGGACAGCAGTTGACAAACTGTCGCTCTTGTTGAAGAAAGTCCTCCAGCAGCAGTTGTCAGTACTGTAGCAGGTGTCCAGAGACATCAATCGCTTGGCCCGGCGCTGTCTATACCCTGCCTTCTGGTCAGAAGCGGAGTTACATTCAGGTCCGGTTCCTCAAGAGTCTTCTGTCAAACGACGATTGTCCCAGGTGGTTGCGTGACGTCAGGGACGAGCCTCCGTTAGCTGCTGGCTGCCAGCACGTGGGACTCCTTTCAATTTCCATCAGCACGAGTCTGTTGCCCTTGTGCTGCCCCAGTGTCATCACATCAGCCGGCTGCCTGCTGTGTCGTTTTGGAATGATGGGTCGGCGGGGGTGAGGGGGAGGGGGGGGGGAGGCCGCCTGTCTCTGACAGCTGTCGAAGTGGCCACGCTGTAACGTCATGTCAGATGATCTCTCGGCTGGGATGGCCGCCCTGCTGTGACATCACACTGGCAGCTGATCCCGAGGTGGCCCCGCGCCACGACACCAGGTAACCTCGCCAGCTGCGCTGCATGTGGGTGCCTGACCTGCACCGAGCCATGTCCAGCCACGATCTGCTTCTCGCTCGCTGTTTGGATTACCGTAGTCCTCTGCTTATTTTAGTGCCGTGTTTTTACCAGGATTATTTACGAGAACATATTACATAGAAAATCGTTACGAAACTATGAAACGTTTTAGTTGAAACTTTACAATATGATTAATGCAAAAAATGTGCCTTACGGCTTCCTTTCAGTTAAACAATGTTAGTATTGAGGACGTTTTATAACGAAAATCGTACTATCATCGCTAATTACTCTCTTATCTAAAAGACATAAACTAATCATTATCTAGATGTTAAGCCGTGTTGCTGTTGTGTATGGCAAACACCCCAGTGGGGTAAGCTGGCACAGTCTGCACATTCGTACATCGAGCACTCTCACACGATGCAACACCTATTTCTAATTATTCTATCCATCACGAAGTCTATCTACCTATAACCCTTTCTACTTTACGCTAATCTGGACTTTCATACTTGTCTTGATTCCAACTTATTGGATGGTGACTCTGATGCGGATATCTTACGTAGAATCTGAGTCGAACACTGCTCACCGCCTTCTATACACTCCTTACTGTGCTGGCAGGATAGATAATACATTGACACGAATTCACCTTTCCTTTGAAACTTACCCGTATCTCTAAAAAATCGACGTACAGATATCATCAGTTAACAGCTGTTATATAGACATGAAATACCAGTTTTTTACTGTTAATAGTGTATAAGGAGTAGTAATTACCTTCCGCCCTTTTTTGCCTGGTCCCATTCACCACTTCCTTCCTATTCACCTGAAAACGCACTACCGTGACTCGCACGCCACGTGCTTACGCCATGTAATACAAGACTTAGCCGATGACGAGCCTCTGGCGCTGGCGATCTATAATCGAAATATCACAAGGCAAACATCATCGCACTACTGTAGATAATCCATAAGCGATAATCACAGACGAAAAAGTATCACCAGCGAAAAATATCGCACCATACGTGGTTATCCATAAGTGTAACCACCAACGAGAACACATCGGTCCTCTGACGATAACCCTAATCGAAACACAGCGAGAGAGAAAAACCATACTCTAACAACACACCTCTGGCGTGGAAAAACCTTTGTCCATCTCGCAAGATATCCCATCGTTATGGGTGGCATGACTCAAATCACGCCAAAATACACTATCACATCACAAATCAACGTCTTTGGCACCACTATCGCCTCATTACTCCGTATGATGGAACGGACCGTGCATACGCTCCACCGGCAATGCACACAGTAACAGCGGAAGTAACCAGACCATTACTACATTCGAAGATGAATTCTGAGAAGAATTATGTCTCCAAGACTTGTGCAATTATTTCTGAACCAAAAATACATTTTTCACGATTTTCCAATAATACCTTTGCAGTGGCGTGACAAGTTACTAATACAGCAGTGCTCAAGCGTTAAACTAGTCAGTTTTATCATAAGCCCAAGAGGTTTCTGCCGAGTAGTTGGCACATTCCAATACGCGAAATATATTTCTATCCGAGAATCATGAGAGGATACCAGAACGTCTCAAATTTTGGTGAATTACCAAAGTGCAAATGTTTGACAGAAAACAACAAACGCCGAACTCATTGATCAGATGTCAGAAGAGAAGATCTACTCCGCTAATTATAATAATAAATCATCCAAATAATCTAAGTGGAAACAAATAAAGAACAATCCACAGACTACATAAATGAGCTGAAAACAAATGATTCTTAACACTAACTTAATGATATAACGAGGCCGCAGCGGCCAACTGTCAATTCCTACGCGGACTCTGCTGCGGTTTCTGTTTGAGGGTTTAGGTGGCCTGAATTCCACTACGTCCTTCTGGCGATCATGTTGCGGCTTTGCCTACCAATCCTTCCAGAATTCCTTGTCTGCCCTGAGATCCAGACCGGCTGCATGAACTGGTTAGAATTTTGTATTCCCCTCCTGTTATTTCCGTTTTCGTGAAAGATACTGCCATACGTCCCCTGTCTGCTTCTATTATTCCACTGAGGCTCATTGCTAAATCTTTGGCCTGGGCGCTGGTTTCTTGTCGACCAGGTTCTATTTGTGTTTTGCCCGTCATTATTTCCAGCTGATGCAACTTGCAAATTTCGGTCATTATGTCTCATAGCCGGCCGAAGTGGCCGTGCGGTTAAAGGCGCTGTAGTCTGGAACCGCAAGACCGCTACGGTCGCAGGTTCGAATCCTGCCTCGGGCATGGATGTTTGTGATGTCCTTAGGTTAGTTAGGTTTAACTAGTTCTAAGTTCTAGGGAACTATTGACCTCAGCAGTTGAGTCCCATAGTGCTCAGAGCCATTTGAACCATTTTTTTGTCTCATTCTGTCCCTCGCGTTTTGTGCTTCCTTCACAAAGTCTGACTCTTGTAGAGCGCTTTTGAATAACTATTGTGTCATTACATGTGCCAATGAGTAGTTCATGCGTAGTTCCTGGTACCTCAATGTCAGTTTCATGTAGTAGTGTCGCATTATGTCGTTATCACTATATGGTTGGTCCAAGTAACAGTTCTTGTTGGTAAGCGTCTCGAAAAACTTTGCCGGACTGTGGAACGCTGTAGTCCTTTCCTATCATAGTTTCCTTGTTTAATACTTTCTTGGGTGTCCTGTGACCAGTAAGTCTTTAGGAAAGCCTCTGTGAATTCGCAGTGGCTGCGGCAGTTTGCTGCCACATTACGCATGAGCTCTGCTGTCGAATCTTCGTGGTTAGGTCACGCAGGAACCGTGGCCTAAGCGCAGTGACCAGTTTTCGACCAAAAAATTAGGCGTGTTCAATCGTTAGTTCAGAAGGGGAGGCCGACAAGAGTTTGCACCTTTCTGCCGGTCGGCGATGACACGATCGTTGCGCACTTCCTGCAATCTTTCTCAAATAATTTTACGGAAACTATTCGGTAAAATATTTCATTTTCGCTTTACTTGTAGGTTTATATGTCAGGTCCATTATGACGTGCTCTTCATTTCGTTAATGGTCGTAGTTTCGTGGAAGTAAGACACTGCACGAAATTCGAAAAAGTTTACAATGAAAGATAGGGGTGGCTATGATTTTGCTTTCGGTGCATATTACAAAATATGTAGCTGCTTATGGATTTTAGCTAACATTCTGAATTTTTCTTTAGACTTGGTTGGAGGTCTCTATCCTTCACCAGTCTCGAGAAAATTGATCTGACGTACCGCACTCATTTGCGACCGCACCGCGCCAGCGATAGAACCAGAGTGAAATATCCACAACATTCCTCATATTCCACATACGGTTTGAGATATCTAAATAAGATTTTGGCAAATGATAGCACACAAAGAGCAGAGTATTTTGCCATATGGTTAATACGTGAAACTTCGTTATCTACCGTGTTATTCCACTAACTACAGACTTTTCTGATGAAAGAATGTAATTTTTAAGGATCAGTCTTCTGACTGGTCTGACGGCGCCCGCCACGAGTTCCTTTCCTGTGCTACCGTAAACTCTTCATTTCAGAGTAGCACTTGCAACCTAAGTCCTCAATTATTTGCTGGATGTATTCCACTCTTTGTCATCCTCTGCAGTTTTTGCCCTCCACAGCTCCCTCTACTACCATGGAAGTTGTTCTCTCATATCTTAACAGATGTCCTATCATCCTGCCCCTTATTAGCGTTTTCCACATATTCCTTTCCTCTCCGATTCTGCGCAGAACTTCCTAACTCCTTAACTTAACAGTCCACCTAAGTTTCATCATTCGTATGGAGCACCACATCTAAACTGCTTCGATTCTCTTCTGTCCTGGTTTCCCCATAGTCCATGTTCCACTATCGTGCAATGCTGTGCACCAGACGTGCATTCTCAGAAAGTCCTTCCTCGAATTAAGGCCTACGTTTGTTACTAACACGTTTCTCTTGTCCAGGAATGCCCTCTTTGCCAGTGCTAGTCGGCTTTTGATGTTCTCCTTGCTTCGTCCGTCATTGTTTATTCTGCTGCCTGGGTAGCGGTTCATCTGCTTCGTGACCATCAATCCTGATGTTAAGTTTCTCGATATTATCATTTCTGTGACTTCTCATTACTTTCGTCTTTCTTCGATTTACTCTCAATACGTATTCTGTACTCCTTAGACTGTTCATTCCATTCAACAAATCATACAATTCTTCTTCACTCAGCATAGCAATACCATCAGGGAATTATACCATTGATATCTTTTCACCTTGAATTTTAATTCCACAACTGAACTTTTCGTTTATTTCTATCATTGCATCTTCGATGTACAGATTGAACACTAGGGGCGAAAGACTACGACCCTGTCTTACACTCTTTTAAATCCGAGCACTTCGTTCTTGGTCGTCCCCCCTTCTTATTCCCTCTTGGCTGTTGTACATATTGTATATTACCCGTCTCTCCCTATAGCTTATCCGTATTTTTCTCTGAACAACTCGCCCCATTTTACATTGTCGAACGCTTTTTCCATATCGACAAATCCTATGAACGTGTCTTGATTTTACTTTAGCCTTGCTTCCATTATCAACCGCAACGACAAAATTGCCTCTCTCTTGCCTTTACCTTTTCTAAAGCCGAACTGATAGTCATCTAGCCCATCCTCAATTTTCTTTTCAATTATTCTGTATATTATTCGTGTCAGCAACTTCGATGTATGAGCTGTTAAGCTGATTGTTGATAATTCTCGATCTTGTCAGCTCTTTCAGTCTTCGGAAATGTGTGGATGATATATTTGCGAAAGTCAAATGGTTCATAAAAATGGTTCAAATGGCTCTGAGCACTATGGGACTTAACATCTGTGGTCATCAGTCCCCTAGAACTTAGAACTACTTAAACCTAACTAACCTAAGGACATCACACACATCCATGCTCGAGGCGGGATTCGATCCTGCGACCGTAGCGGTCACGCGGTTCCAGACTGAAGCGCCTAGAACCGCACGGCCACACGGCCGGCTAAAGTCAAATGGAATGTCGCCAGACTCATACATTCTACATACCAACGTGAATAGTCCTTTTGTTGCCACTTCCCCTAATGATTTTAGAAATTCTGATGGAGTGTTATCCATCCCTTTCACTTATTTGACCTTAAGTCCTTCAAAGCTATCTTATATCCTGATTCTAATACTCGATCCCCTATGTATTCTAAATCGACTCCTGTTTCTTCTACTATCACATAAGACAAATCTTGCCCCCCCCCCCCCCCATTTGGGCCTTCAATGCATTCTTTCTACCGATCCGCTCTCTCCTCTGCATTTAAAAGTCGAATTCCCGTTACACTCTTAATGTTACTACCCTTGCTTTTAGTGTCACCGAAGTTTATTTTGACTTTCCTATATGGTCAGTCTTTCCTTCCGACATTAATTCTTTTTCGATTTCTCCACATTTTTCATGAAACCATTTCGACTTAGTTTCCCAGCACTTTCTATTTATTTATTTCTCAGCGACTTACATTTCTGTATTCGTGAATTTCCCTGAACATTTTTGCAATTCCCTCTTTCATCGCGTAACTAGAGTATTTCTTTTCTTACCCATGGTTTCGCAGTTACCTTCTTTGTGCCTACGTTTTTTCTTTGCAACATCTGTGATGGCCTTTTTAGAGATGTCCATTCTTCTTGAACTGTAGTGCCTACTGTGCTATTCATTATTGCAGTATCTATAGCCTTAGAGAACTTGAAGCGTATCTCGTCAGTCTTCCTGACTAATCTTTTAAACTTCAGCCTACTCTTCATCACTACCACATGTGATCTGAGTCTATATCTGCTCCTGGGTATGCCTTACAATCCAGTATCTGATTTCGGAATCTCTGTCTGACCACGATGTAATCTAACTGAAATCTTCCCGTATCAACCGGCCTTTTACTAGTATGTCTCCTCCTCCTGTGATTCTTGAACAGAGTATTCGCTATTACTAGCTGAAATTTATTACAGTACTCAATTAGTTTTTCTCCTCTCTCATTCCTTGTCCCAAGCCCACATTCTCCTGTGACATTTTCTTCTACTCTTTCCGCTACAACTGCTTTCCAGTACCCCATGACTACTAGATTTTCATCTCCCTTTATGTACTGTATCACCATTTCAATACCCTAATATACTATATCGATAGACAAATTCCAATTTGTATAGTAGTGGTCATGACTCGGGTGGTACCCTATCATACTGATCAATTCATGACTTTAATGAATTGTGGTTGTCTTCGTAAACCTGGAAAATTTTGAATTGAGAGAAAATGTTTGAAGTCGAAACATTCATAATTTTGCGCCCCTAGACTTTCTCTAAATTCTGGCCCGCCTGCGCCCAAGATATCATGGCTTAAGGGGGTACAACGCTCGTTTGAGCGCGCACAGTCAGTGACGCATAGCATTCTAAGTACCCAGCCGGGCCACAAATGCGCGCGACCCAGATGTACGGAAACATTACTGCATGACTGACGAGGGTACAACAGCATTCAGACCTGTATTGACCCATTCTGAGGGGAGTTGTCTGTTTTGAGTGCCAATGGTTACGCTACACCATATTAGGCGCGGTAATGTGCTGTATTTTTGGTATCGCCATATTTTTGTTCACCGCTGAACGTCACGCATTTGTTAGTGTTTGCAGCAGCCAGTAGTACGTTCCCCATGTGTTAAGGTGTTTCTAAATACTGCATTTACTCAGTCGACTTTGTGTCCATTGTCTTTTATTTTGACACCAAAATAATCCAGCAGAAACTATGTGGAAGATTTGCCTCTTGAAAATGGGCGTGATAGATTCTTGAAAGACATCGCAAACAGAAATACTGAATGCGTTATTTGTAATTGAAATTTCAGATGAAACTGGTATGAAATATGGAACGTTCAATATGAGATAAAGCTTAAAATGGTTATTGGTATAGCACAGTGTCCGCATCTGCTGCAAGATCGGCTTCCAGACCGCCCACGTGCCTATTACGGACACCTTGCAGCAGTTACCACTACACTAAAATGATTTGCAACGCTGTGATGAGGCTACCGATGACCGGCCGCAAGCAGCGGGCAGTACAAGGTGTTGGCAACATGCCTTGGCGTGTCGTGGATGTCGCACCTGCTCTGCTGCGAGAGCACCATCAACTCTTGTTGCCTTAGCAGGTACAAGACACGAACAGGTGGCCCGAAAGAAACGAATAACAGGCAGTTTTCAGTTAAGCAGCCTGCTCCGAACAGCTCCCTCACGAAAAGACTAAGAGGGTGCTACAGCAAAGCAGACATTTATTATGTTGTTTGAAAAGGAAAGAAATAACACGAACTTTCAGATTTTCCAGTGGTTAGACACGTGTCACTTTATCCAGAGAGTACAACAGGAATAACGGTTATGTTGCTGTCACCACAGTCGTCTTTGCAAATTGCTACAAATTCATACGTAAAATGGAGCGAAAAACGCTTAACGGGATTTTCCGGTCTCGAGGCTTCAAAATGTCTTTTCTTTTGCCTTTTTTGCATATTTTTCACTCTTTGCAGTCTTAAGAATATGCGATCAATAATCGCTCAGGTAGGCTTGAGAATTTAAAAAAGGAAATGGATAGGTTGAAGTTAGATATCGTGTTTTGTTCTTAGCAATTAGTGAAGTTCGGTGGAAGGAGGATCAGGAGTTCTGGTCAAGTGAATACTGGATTATATATACGATATGAAATAGGAGTAATGCACAAGTCGGTTTAACAATGAATAAGAAAGCCGCGCGTAGTGGCCGCGCGATTTGAGGCGCCATGTCACGGATTGCACGGCCCCTCCCGCCGGAGGTTCGAGTCCTCCCTCGGGGATGGGTGTGTGTGTGTTGTTCTTAGCATAAGTTAGTTTACGCAGTGTGTAAGTCTAGGGACCGATGACCCTAGCAGTTTGGTCCCTTAGTATTTGAACAAGAAAATAGGAATGCGGGTAAGCTAATATGAATAGCATAGTAAGCGCATTATTTTAGCCGAGATAGACACGAAGCCAACACCCACCACACGACTACTAGTTTATACGCCATCTAGATTCGCAGATGATGAAGAGACTGAAGAAATGTATGTTCAAATGTGTGTGAATTTCTAAGACTCTGAGCACTATGGGACTTAACATCTGTGGTCATCAGTCCCCTAGAACTTAGAACTACTTAAACCTAACTAACCTAAGGACATCACACACATCCCTGCCCGAGGCAGGATTCGAACCTGCGACCGTAGCGCTCACGCGGTTCCAGATTGAAGCGCCTAGAACCGCACGGCCATACCGGCCGGCCAACTTCTAAGGGACCAAACTGCTGAGGTCATCGGTCCCTAGACTTACACACTTCTTAAACTAAGTTATGCCACGAACAAAACACACACACACACACACCACACACACACACACACACACACACACACACACACACACACACACACACATGCCCGAGGGAGGACTCGAACCTTCGGCGGGAGGGGCCGCACAATCCGTGACATGGCATGGGTGAAGAAATATATGACGAGGTACAAGAGATTATTCAGATAGTTAAGGGAGGCAAAAATTTGTCATGGGAGACTGGAATTCGATAGCAGGAAGAGGGATAGATGAGAAAATTATAGGTGAAGATAGACTGGGGGGAGAGAAATGAAAGAGGATATCACCTGGTAGAATTTTGCGGGGTCCACTATTTAATCATCTCTAACATTGGGTTAAGAATCATGAAAGAAGGTTGTACTGGTGAAAGAGACCTGTAGACACCAGAAAGTTTCAGATTGATTATATAATGATAAGACACAGATTTAGGAACCATATTTTAAATCGTATTACATGTCCAGGGGCAAATATGTACTCTGGCCACAATTTATTGGTAATGAACTGTAGATTAAAACTAAAGACATTGCAGAAAGGTAGGAGATCAAAGAAATGGGCCCTGGTTATGTTGAAAGATCCAGAGATTGTAGAGTGTTTTAGAGGGAGCATTAAGCAGTGATTGATGAGAAAAGGGGAAATCAACACACTACAAGACGAATGGCTAGCTTTAAGAGATGAAATAGTGAAGGCAGCAGAGGATTAAACAGGCCAAAGGACAAGGCCAAGGAGAAATCCTTGGAGTTATTGAATTCAGTTGATGAAAGAAGAAAACACACAAACGCAGCAAATGAAGCAGGCGAAAGGAAGTAAAAATGTCTTGAAAATGAGACTAACAGGAAGTGCAAAATGGTTAAGCAGGAATGCCTGGATGACAACTGTAAGGATTTTGAAGCATACATCAGTGGGAGAAATATAGATATCACCTATAGGAAAATTAAAGAGGCCTTTGGAGAATAGAGAAGCAGCTGTAAAAAAAAAAAAAAAAAAAAAAAAAAAAAAAAAAAAAAAAAAAACTAGGCGAAGAAGGGAAAGTAGAAAGGTGAAAGGATTATATACAGGGTCTATACGTGGAAGATGAACTTCAAGGCACTATTTTATAGATGGAAAAGAACGCAGATGAAGATGAGATGTGAGATATGATACTTCATGAGGAAGTTGATAGAGAACTGAAAGACCTAAGTCGAAACAAGGCCCTGGGAGTAGACGACATTCCGTCAGCACCACTGACAGCCTAAGAAGAGCCAACCGTGACGAAACTCTTCCATCTGGTGTGCAAGATGTATGAGACAGGCGAAATATACTCACACCTCAAAAAGAATGTAATAATTCCGTAACCAAAGAAAGCAAATGCCAACAGATATGAATATTAACTGACTATAGGTTTAATAAGACATGGTTGCAAAATACTAACACGAATGACAATGTTGACTGGAATATCCTCTTTGGACTTCTGAAGATAGCAACGGTAAAATACATGGAGTGAAAGGCTATTTACAACGTGTACAAAAACCAAAGTGCAGTTAATGAGTAGAAGGGCATGAAAGGGAAGCAGTGGTTGAGAAGGGGGCGAGACAGTGTTACAGCCTATGGCCGACGTTATTAAATCTGTACACTGAGCAAACAGTGAAAGGAACCAAAGGAAAATACGAATTAGGAATTAAAGTTGATACAGAAGAAACAAAAACTTTGAAGTTTGCCGATGATGTAACGGGCCGCTGATTCGCGTGCGTGGTGATGGCGTCCGAATGCGACGCAGATGGGTTCCACAGGATTTACATTAGGCGAATTTGGTCGCCGAGACATAAACGTGAATTCACTATAATGCTCCTCAAACCACTGTAGCCGGCCGGGGTGGCCGAGCGGTTCTCGGCGCTACGGTCTGAAACCGCGCTACCGCTACGGTCGCAGGTTCGAATCCTGCCTCGGGCATGGATGTGTGTGATGTCCTTAGGTTAGTTAGGTTTAAGTAGTTCTAAGTTCTAGGCGACTGATGACCTCAGAAGTTAAGTCCCATAGTGCTCAGAGCTATTTTTGAACCAAACCACTGTAGCACAGTTTTGGCTCCGATATACGAACAATTACACTCCTCAAAGATGACATCGCCTTCGGGGAAGACATCAAGCATGAAGGAATACAGGTGGTTCACAGCTATCAGCGTGCTTTGATTACCATCACAGGTCCCATGCAAGCGCAGGGGAATGCCTTCCTTGGTATAATATTACCCCCACCAACCTGCGTCCGTGGTGCGCAGCACGTTTCCAGCCGCTGTTCACCTCCATTTGGAGACGACCATCGACCTAGTGTAGCAAAAATGCGATTCACCCGAAGAGCCGACGCGTTTTCATTGGTCGACGATCGAATCCCGATGGTCCCATGCCCAGTGCAGTAGTAATTGACGATGTCGTTGAGACAAAGTGTGAACATGTAGGGATGGTTTGCTGCGGAGCTCCATGTTCTACAATATTCTACAATATACGATGAACAGAATGCTGCGTACACCAGAATTGCGCTCTTTCGGCAGAAATGCCACAGATCACCATCTATCGTAGTTTACGGAGGACAAACCTCCGAAGTCCACGTTCTGTGAAGGATCGTAGACGTCGAACCATTTAGCCGTACTGGTAATTTCACTATCCTTCTACCTGTTTCCGTAGATGCTCACGACAGTAGCACTGAACATTCGATCAGCTTCGCCGCTTTCGAGATACTCGTTTACAAGTTCTGTGTAATGATAACGTGCCCTTTGTCAAAGTCGTATATCTCAATGGATTTCCCATTCGTAGCCCATACCTTCGCTAGGGTGATCCGCCGTTCGTGTCTGCTCCGCTTACATACTTACACCAGTCGGCATCCAACATAGCGGTGGGCAGTTGTAATAATAGATTGGCTTGTCAGTGTATAATCAACAGATTCAGCACTGGTGATCTGAATGGCCACTATACCAACTCGTCTCCTCTTCCTTTTCCTCCGTTCACTCTGCTACTTAGGAAATATCCGTGCCTGTGCCGTTTCTGCCATAATATCTGGAACGGAACTGTCAACAGCTGCTGGTATGTACATTCCCTGTAGTATCTAAAACATCATCATCTGCAGCTCCACTCTGCACTGTGCAACAATCACTGGCACATCCACTTCCCTGTGCAACTAGTGCAGGCGCTCTGGACTCAACACAGTATCCATTGGGCAGATACTACTACACTTAACTCACCCACATTGCTGTCCCCACACTTACACACTTTAGTACAGCACACATTCATTTCTGCTAGTTAGGACTGCACAATTCCACTGGATTTCTGCATTAACTTCAACAACGTCATTATCTTGTAATTCACGTAAATTCTTAGGATCTTGTATTTCGTCACCATCTGCAATAATTAAATCCTCCCAGGACCTACGAGTTCAACTACATTAACAGTAGATGGCCGTTCTGCAGGAACAGGTAAACTATCCATAAGCCTGTTCCTCTCCACTTCTGCTTCCTTCTTCTCCCTCCTCTCTGCTTCTTGTCTTTCCCCTCTTTCCATTCTCTCCTTAGTCAACACATTCATCACATTCTGAGTTCCGTCTTCCGTTATCCAGTCCTCATGCTTTCTCTACAGCTTCTCCTTATACTGGGGGGTTCAGTGATAAGCTATTTCCTTTACCTCAGCATCAGGTAATTCAAACATTTTAGATCTTTCTAGCTTCCCCGCTAGGAACTTTTTTACTTCTTCTGTTAAAATTCTCAGTACCTCCTCTGTGCATCACCCTTGCATTAGCTAAAGCCCTGCTCCCTGTGGTACGGACCATGATACTTTTACATGATGACAGAAAAATAAAGGGAGAGAAATTTAAATTGCTATTGACTTCAATGTATATTAAACTTGAAATGCTGAAGCTGCAATGAATGTTACTTGAATGTCAAGTTAAATTTCAACGTGCTTCACAAATGAGTTTTTGCCCATAATTAAGAGTGCCTTCTGTAAGTAGGCTGTTTAGGTTTTTACGTTGGTAACGCCATGTAGCGCTCTATATGAAAATCACTGACTGTGCTGTTTGCAGTCTGTGGCCGGTTTGCATTGTTGGAATTTGCTAAAGGCTGTTTCGATAATTACTGAAGTGGGACTGCCAGAGTCAAGTACTGCCGTAAATTTTGCGTCATTTACTGTAATGTGAATTACAGGATATGCAATGTTGTTATGTTTTACGTCGTGTTCCTGGAGTAAGACGTCACTAATGTCTTCCATTTTTACGTAATTACTAGCTACGGCAGCTGCGTCGTCAGCTTCATAAGTACGTTTTGTGGCTGCCAGCGGTGTGAGTCATTGCCTACTGTCTCTTTGTTGGTGCGCGTCGTTATCGGGATTTGGAGACCTAACTTCTACAAACTGACCTTGTCGAGAGGGCCCTGCCCTATTTGAATCCCGCCAGTTCTGATGAAATTCAGGTCTGTGGTTATGTCGGTAGTTTCCATAGTTTCTTATTTGTCGGTCATGTGGTGGAGAATTTTCCCCCGGAATCGTAACTGCGTGGTGGACCGTTGCAACTGAAATTGTTCTGTCTCCCTTGATAATAATTATTTTGGTTCCCATATTGCCTGTTTCTCTGATTGTCTCTGTGATAGTCATTACCGCGGAGAGGTGATCTTTCTCTGTAATTATTACTACTCTCCCAACGGTTGTCATACGAGTGGTGTCTGTTTTGGTCACGATTTGCGTTGTATAATAGCCTTGTCGCGTCCAGTTATTATTTCTTTCATCACGGAATTGTGACGGATGTGACCTGCAATTGTTGTGTCAATTTCCAATTCTTGTAAGAGTCCCTGAAAAGCTTCAATGTCGTCTTTGCAACGTCCTGCCAAAATAATATGTCGTAAATGTTCAGGCAATTTGATTAAGCAAATGCGGATGAGTTCTGAAGGGCAGTATGGGTTTGACAGGTTCTGATTCTTGTGCAACATGTCTTCAAAATATTTCACAAGACTGGAAAATTCAGATTGTTCGAAATGTTTCATCATTATGATGCTATGTTTTACTCGGTCTTGTGTAGCTTGAGACCAATATGCTGAGAGGAAGGCATGATAAAATTCTCCTTCACTGTGACAATTGTGAATGACCGATAGCATTCTTACAGCTGGTTCATTCTCTAAGTAGCCACATATAAATTCCAATCTGTGATCTAATGACCACTTGGGAGGAAAACAATGAGAGAATTGATGAAGCCAGGCTTGTGGATGAATGTCGTTGCCAGAATTCTTAAATGTTTTGAATTTACGTGTGGTAATGAACAGCTTATAGTCGAAATCATCGTGTCGGCGAGTCGCATATCAGTCATTGTTACATCGTGTCGGCGGTTCCATCTCAAAATTCGGTGCACCTTGCCAATTTCTTTCATAATTTCCGAAATGCCCTGTGTTATTATTTTGTGGCTGTTCCGTATTTCTAAGTCCCTCTTCCCGTGTTGGAGCGCGAGTGGCCTCTGAAATATGTAATTCTTGTATTACTTGTGCCAACTGATCTTGTACTTTCTGGATTTCTCTTTTGTGTTGCGTATTAATTTGATTATGATTTTGTTTGAATTTATTAATTTGTTCATACTCCTCTGTGGCAGTGAAGGCTACAGGTCTTGTGTCATTCAGATCATCATCTACCTTTGTAGATAAGTTAATGAACTGATCCGAAATTTCGGCTACTTTCTCCGACAGATTTCCTCAGTGTGTTTTTCTGAACCAAGTTTCAGAGTGTAAATTTGTTTTGAAACCGTATCTACTGTGTCCTTTAAGTTTTCCCGAGTTTTTGCAAGTTGTGTAACCTAATCGGTAGATGCAACTGAGTCAATTTTAGCTTACAAGGTGTCGTGATTTTCATGAACAATAGTTTGCAGTTCTTTTATGGCTGCTTCGTGATTCTGTAATGCATTTTCATGACTCGAAAAAATAGGTTGAAAATGCTCATAAATTTGTGTTTTTACGTCATTACAGACGTTTTGACATTTCGATTCGATTTTAAGTAACTCGCATTTTGAAAAGCAGAAAATGTGTCTTCACTTATTTGAGAAAACGGTGAGGACGCAAAACCTGAATCTACAGTATTTGCAAGATTGTGTCCTGTTATTTCGGATTCCTGAGGTGAGCTGTTGCCGACCGATCGATCGACAATGCTTTCCTGTTCACTAATTGTTTCACTGTCTACACCATTATCTGCAGCCCGCTCCATTTCCCTATGCACAATTACCAAATTACTACTTTGAACATTAGTTAAATCATAACATGGTGGAGCTAACACACTGCTTTCGTCTTCACTGTCATTTCTCAGTTTACTTTGGAGCCTAGTATTACGTTTTTCAGACGCCATTATTGTCGCAATATTTCACACGATAACACAGAAAAGCACAATTTGAAGAGCAAAATAAAAAAACACATTAACATAGCAATGAAAATAATATCTCGTTAATTGCTAGTGTAGCTGCGAAATACTTGGTGCAAATCTACATGCATGACACAATTGTTTTACTGATCAACAATAAAAAACTACTTCTACAAAGGAAATTCTCTCTATAATTACGCGCTAGCAATAAACAATAGCTACACTAATTACACAAACTACAAGAAAAAATCAGAAGATTCCAGTCAGGTACCCTCGGCTAAGGGTCGACATATGTAACCTCTCCTTAGAAAAATTTATGAATGATTGAGCTGATAAACCCTTACGTTATTTGATTTTCAAACTGCTGAACGTACTCAGACATTTCTCTCTTTACTTATTCTGATCACCACTAAACTGACACGCAATGTTTTTAGCGCAACGCAATCTGACTTTTAATAATCCCTACAAAAGAATGGCCCTGACTAACAATAACCTATACCTTTCATGAATCACTTATCTCACAAAAATCTTCATTACTCGAACTACTGCAATACAGCGAGCGCCATTCATGACATCCAGTCTTACAAACTTACTGTCTCTGATGGACACACGTCCAGATCACCAGCTCGCAAAACTCTGCCATCTCTCTCCCCACATCCACCACTGCTGGCGGCTCACCTCCAACTGCGCAACGCTACACGCTGTTAACAGCCAACTGCCCAACACTACAATAGCAAATTCCAACAATGCATACCGGCCACAGACTGCACACAGCGTAGTCAGCGATTTTCATATAGAGCGCTACACGGCGTTACCAACATAAAAACCTAAACAGCCTACTTACACTTTAAATGGATATATGCTTTCAGGTCTGTCCAGCTATGCCCATGTTTAATACGTGGACTTGTATGAATCAAGTTCGTACAGTCGTCGTAATGATCAAATGGTAGGGATACGATGCTTTTGCCTCCACCCTTCGCACCGCTGGTGTTGCACGCCGCTCTCCCGAAACACTTAGGTTTATTTCTCAGTTTTCACATGCGTGGCCACCTACATTCGTAGCACACTGTATGAATGTAGCTGTCTCAGTTTTTGGAGAGAAAATGTTTGTAAATTACAGTTCCAATGCAAAGATGCCCTATTATAACGGGACCAGAATGAGTGCAGGCTCTAACACTCATAAAGCCGCAGTGACGAATGTCTAATCTTGTGTACATGTAAACTTGGAGCTCAAATTTCCATAGTTGTTAAATAGACGAAATTGCTCACTTTTGCCGGCCGGAGTGGCCGAGCGGTTAAAGGCGCTACAGTCTGGAACGGCACGACCGCTACGGTCGCAGGTTCGAATCCTTCCTCGGGCATGGATGTGTGTGATGTCCTTAGGTTAGTTAGGTTTAAGTAGTTCTAAGTTCTAGGGGACTTATGACCACAGCAGTTGAGTCCCATAGTGCTCAGAGCCATTTGAACCATTTTGCTCACTTTTGAACAACTATATATTTATAAGATAGTTCCTTTGACAAAGCAAACACTTTCGTATTATGCCTCAGCGTTTAAATAAACTTAATTCTCTAAACAATTCCTTAATGGTGCCGTGCACCAACACAATTAGATCCACTCCGACAACACGTCTTTCTGTATCATTATCTCAAGCCATGGTGAAAACTGATATTAGTCCAGGCTCAAGGATATTATTTCATCAAAGAGTAGCTTCGCCTAGACAGAGTTTATTCTCGTAGTCACTGTTTTTCGATACTACAAGTATGTTAATTCTCAAGCGCTTACGCGCACAACACGAGTCTGTCGTAAAACGTTGACAGCACAGCTGATATATACGATCCATCTCAAAATTAGCACATTTTCCATCATGAGCGAAATTCGTTGGACGACAGTCTGTGCCGTAAAACGTTGACAGCATACGTAGACAGCACACTGATACACATGATCCATCTCAAATTTAGAACATTTCTCATCTCTTAAGTCGATTTGTACGAGGCGTGTTTTTTTAAGTAAGGTGCGTTTGAAAATAAGTACAAAAAGAAAGGTTATTTCAAAGAAGTAAATTTATTTTCAGAAAGTACATTCTTCACTCTATTTTTAGACATGGTTGCAGAGTTTGTTCAAACACTCATCATACCTCTCAACCAATTTTAAAATACCCTCTTCATAAAAACTTGCCGCCTGTTCCGATAACCAAGAGTTCACTGCCGTTTTCACGTCGTCGTCATCATTGTAACGGCTGCCACTGAGGTGGAGGAACAGATGGTAATCGTTCGGCGCAAGATCAGGACTGTAGGGTGGGTGGTCTAAAACTTCCCAGCCAAAACTGTCCAATAATTCGCGGGTCTGACCTGCAGTGTGAAGTCATGAATTGGTTCAAATGGCTCTGAGCACTATGGGACTCAACTGCTGTGGTCATAAGTCCCCTAAGTCATGAATTGTCATGGAGAAGGACAATTCCCTTTGTCAGCATGCCACGTCTTTTGTTTTGATTCGCTCTGCGTAGCTTTCTCAGGGTTTGACAGTATGCTTCTGCATTGATAGTGGTTCCTCGTTCCTTGAAGTCGACCAACGAAACACCATGCCCATTCCAAAACACCGACGCACGATTTTGCGCTGGTACAGGGTCTGTTTGGCCTTCACCTTTACAGGCGAGTGTGTGTGCCTCCATTCCATGCCCTGTTGCTTCGATTCGAGCGTGATATGCGAAACCCATGTCTCGTCTCCAGTTACGATCTGACTCAAGAAGCTGTTACCTGCTTCGTGATATCGAGTTAAGAACCTCATTGCACGCTCAAATCTTTGGTTTTAGTGGACTTCTATTAAGAGTTTCTGGATACAATGAGAGCACAGTTTCCTAAACTTTAGGTGTTCAGAAACAATGTTATAAAGTACTGATCTCGACACACCAGGAAATTTGTTTGAGAGACCTGTTATTGTGAAGCACCTGTTCACACGAATCTTCGCTTCAACTGAAGCCACCAAATCGTCTGCAGTCAAAGAAGGGCGACCAGAGCGGTCCTCATCATGCACGTTGTCACGGCCATCTTTGAATTCTCGTACCCACTTAAACACTTTGCTTTCACTCATAACGGTATCACCGTACGCTTTGCAAATCTGTCGATGAATTTCTGCAGCAGACAGGTTCCTTGCTGACAAAAACCGTATCACTGAGCGAACCTCACACGCGGCGGGCGAGTTGATAGTCTTAAACATTTTTAAAGCACAGAACAGAACCGTACGGGTTAGCTACACAGCTGAAACTGGGCACAGTTGTTCCCGAGGCATGCCGGTACACGACGCACTCGCTCGTTGCGGTATGCGCGCTAACAACTAGTGTCTACAACAAAACGGACCTTACTAAAAAACACGCCTCGTATCATTACAATATGATTACCTCTTATCAGCTACAGGATCACGAAGAAGAAAAAAAGAAACACTTAAAACAGCAGTATCCTAACCTCTCACTACCTAACACGCTTAAGTATTGTGCCACGTTTCTTGCTCTATACAAAACAAAATTAAATCACAAGAACACTTAACCGTAATACTATCATATTACTCCTTACTATCACTTAACTACTCTCTCCAGAGTGGCTGCTCACAGTTACTACTGCAAGCCGAAACGACGACCAAACATGGTTAACAGCTTATACTACTAGATGATGGGCCACACCTCCTGTTTGTGACACCCATAGTACCCACAACATACAGGTGAAATCTAACATATTTATTTATGTCTCCTCAAAAAGTACCTTCTGTGTTCACGTACCACAAACAGAACTTACAAGTGCAACTCCAACCCAGGCAAAACCCACCATTTGAGGTGAAACTGTACCCTTTCAGTAGTCGAGTCATGTTCTTTATCCACGGATGGCGGCTGTAAGCGCTGCTGCTCCCTCTGTCACCAAACTGCATGACACCACTCTGAAGGGAGCAGTTGCTCTCGGAGGGGTGAGTAGTGCTAACGACGTGTCAGAGGGCTCATTGGAAACACTGCTGACAGTAAATAATGCTTTATTCGACTTAGATGTATGCTTTTGTCGTGGTGCGGCGGCGCGGTTACGTTCGTCCATTACCTGCACCTACCCCTGAACTCGTTGCATCGCCGGTGGGAAAGCCGAGCGGAAACCTACCGTGCTGCACCTCGCACGGGGCTGCATACAACGTAACTATTCTAAGAATCAGGAGAAGGTCTTCATTTAGAATGAACGGTAGAAATACTGGCAAGCGGTATATTATGAACCTTGAGATGTACACGTTCATTGTCAGGCCCGTGATAATCTTAACACAGTCATGCACAAACACTTTCATTCACGTTAGCAAGTTTATGGTAACGTATTTCCCGAAACATGAACGGCTACTAATCACGGGTTGTTCTTCAATGAAAATGCTCGCTATACTATTAAGTTTATCGGTGTCTAAAGAACTTAAGTTTTTAGTGACTGATCTGCTCAATACACCAGACGGAATTACTGTATTTTCTCATACGCAAAATTACTTAAAAAATCCGTACTTTCTAAAAAACACACAGGAATAAATATGCCTTCACTTTAAACACTTTTGAAACATGTGTAAGAGGTATGCGATGTATGCGCTGCCTGCAACAGGCAAGACTTAGGAGAGTCTCTGACCAGAGAGCAGTATGCAGTTAGTTGTTGCTTGTCGCGAGTCGGCATTAGTCTTCAGTAGTATGCAGTAGTCTTCAGTAGTCTGTGTGAGTCAGTAGTTGGCGCGTGTCTGCGCTTGTCTGCAGTCTGCTCTGGTCGGGACTCTGGAGGATGATTATTATTGTAGAAGGTAAAGAAGCAGCCTTGCTCATATCTAGTAATGTATGTTAACTGTCATCCAATTTCTTTTAAAAATGCCATAATAATAATTTTATAATATAAAGTAATTTTTTTAAATAAAAAAGCATTCATTTCAATTTAAAGATTTTATCCAATGGATGATCATTCCTTTCATGAATCACAAAGCATAGGCCAGCATTGCACGGATCTGTGCCGAAAATTTTTTAGGCAAGAGCAGATAAATTCGCAGTTTTTATTGAGGTAAGAATTTTTATTTTTTTTTATTCATAATACAGGGCCGTGGCGCAGCGTTGCTGTCGTCATAAAATTTACCAGGTTACTGAATTTTTTTTATTATTTTTGGTGTTTAGGAATTTTTCTGTTTCGAATTTAACATTAAATGAGAAAAGAATTTTGTGGGTACATTAAATGTGAATGCATTTCAGCACAGAGATCATAAATGGGAACCAATTTTGTTCAGAGGTTACAATATTAAAAATTCATTTAATTATTATTTCCGTGGGGAGGTTACACATGGTTCATTCATTTAATTATTTTTTCTGTGGGGAGCTTACACTTGGCGACATCCGGCCAGGATCGTATTTCTTTGTGAATCTTCTGATAAGTAGTCATATATCTGCTCTTATCTACTTAAATGTAGTTTGCATCTGGCGCAACGCATTTACTAATTTGTCACTCTTTCTTTCACAGATCATCGGCAATTTATTGCTCTTTGTTGTAATTGTGTTTGTTGCATTTTTGCATTGTCCTTGTTTCATTTGTGGTTAATTTTGATTTGTGGAAAATGCCGCGAAAACCTGTTAACAGTACATCGCGATGTGCAATGAGTGAAATAGCCGACTCGAATAATTTGACCGATAATATTTACGACACTCAGTGTAATGATGACAATCCTCCATTTACAGACAATCAGTGCATACCGGCCGCTAGTAATGATTTTGATCCTAATGATGAACAAATAAATTCAATTGTGTCTTCTGTTAATTTAACGACAATTGATGACGCGGGACGTTCTGTTGCAATGAACGCTGCCCAGCTTGACACACCTGGTTTGCAAAATTTACGTAATGAACAGACAAATTTTTCTAACGATAACGAACAGTGTAATCAGAGTACGACAGATTTATTTAATTCCGGTGTAGTGACCAACAGTGCACATCCGATTAGCAAACCTTTTCAAGAATTTCAGAATGACCAAATGGTTACAGAAAGCGTGACAATTGCAGGTATTCCATCAAACAGCACGTAGGTAATATTGGCGTGGATCAAGTTATGGCATTATTGCTACAATTTGGTGAAAAAGTTAAACAACCACTTAATGAAAATTCCAAACAACAGATTGAAAGACAAGACAACAATCACAAACAACTTAATGAAATACTAGATAACCATTTCAAACAACTTAATGAAAAATACGACAAACTTAACAAATCGTGCAAACAACCTAATGAAAGTTTCAAATTGTCGAATGAAAAACACGACAAAACAGAACAAACAACTTAGTGAACAGATTACAGCTGTTACCGTGCAACTTCATGATACTAAAGAACAATTACGTGACGAAATTGAGGCTTGTGCTAGGAACAGTAGTGAAGAAATTAGATCTGTTGCACAAGAATTAAATAATACACAACAGAATCACTTAGAGATGAAATTAATGCAGTCACTGAACAATGTTCAGAAAACGCAACACAGATACGCGGTGAGTTTAAATTAACGTCAGCAGAAGTTTCACGCACTCAGGATACGGAAGTCTATAAGAAATTTGAACAACAGATCAGCCAAATTGACGAACGTATTAAAGTGACAGAAACGAAAAATGTTTCAGTCACTAACACGTCACAGCATACGGCACATTACGATCATTTGTCACACTCACACAGCCAGTATAACTTAAGTAATTTACAGAGACTACACGACTTAGAATCTGAAAAGACACAGACAAACAGATTTTTATGCAATCCTGAACCTGTTCACACATTCAGAGACGATAACGTTGATTATAAGCAATTTTTATCCGTAAAAAAATCTAAGGTGTTTGAAAATGACGGAGCGCAGGTGCCCGTTTTGAACTGGATACGTCGATTTGTTTTTGTACTTTCACCGCCATTACCTGTAATGAAGAAACTAGAATTAGCATGGATGCAGCAATTTGCTTTTGAATTTTCGCCGGCATTGCCTGTAACGCAGAAGCTAACATTTATTTGTAGCGCGTAACTGACCTCAGGGGATTCATTACACTTCGATGAATATGTGCCGTAGCGTGCACAGGGCCCCGAGCCGTAGTAGTGCTATTTCATCTTTAGTTTTCTGCACTGCTGCCTTCTCTTCTACTATCCTTTATATCTATTAAAACAGCTCTTCAACTATCGATCTATCTTGAATTAAGAACGTGTAAAGAAAACGTGATAAGACAAGTTTTACCGAAAATGACAATTTTTTTTAGACACTCCCGAAATGTCAAGAACTACCAGCATAATTTTAATACCAGACAAAAAAATTTAATTATCAGTATCATCAAAATTATCAGCAACAGGAATCACATTTTGGTAACAATAGAGGTTTTTCTCAAGAACAGCAACAAAACCAACCAGTCAGCATACCTAACCAACAATGTAATGTACAAGGTCAACCAAGCTTTAATGTTTCGCCGCGTGCACGTATAGCATCAGCTCCAACAAATAGTAACGCACAGCAACAAGGGAATCAGTACGTATAGAAAACACACTATTTTAATTCCTATTGCAATGCACCGTATAGAAATGAGTATCATGACAGATGTAAAAATAATGAGCACAATTTTCAGCGTGCGTTTAATAACAGTCGGTCTTACCAGCAGCAAAATCATCCGCAACAACATATTATCATTCATGAACCAGACAATAGGTATCATCCTGAACGAAATACGTCAGGAAGAAATAACAGAACAGTTCAAATAGTGGAAATGCCACAGCATCCTCCCGCAGATAACAGCACGTCAGAAAGAATTTGACTAGATACAGTACAGGTTGCATCTTCCAGCAACGCAAGCAATACTTCAGATACACAGAATCTTGTTCACGAAAATGTTATTTGAAACATGCTTTGTTGAATGCACCACTTTTATCACATCCAGATCTTACTAGAAATTTTTCCATTGCCGCCGACAGTTCCAACACCGCTTTAGGCGTACACATTTTTCAGGAAATTGAAGAAGATGGCACTACAGTAATTAAAAACATCGCCTTTGCGAGTCGCATTCTGTCACCTGCTGAACGCAATTATTCTGTTACAGAACTTGAAACATTATGTGTTGTATGGGCATTTACGAGATTTCGGCATTTTCTTTATGGAAGACATACCACCGTTTACACAGATCATAGAGCGATACAGTTTTTACTTTCCGCTAAATTTACACACGATAGATTAAGCAGATGGAAACTCTATTTACAGGAATTTAATTTTACAATTGTTCACATTCCTAGTACACAAAATATTGTAGCAGACGCACTATCCCGTACTCTCAGCAACAATCAGCAAGACATCGCAACCAACTTCTGCAAAGCAAATTTCAGCGTCATATACATTCAACAAGTTGCATTTGAAAATTTTATTTCGTCGTCATTACATGACATAGCACAAGAGCAGAGTAAAGACAACGTATGGAAAGAAATTAAACACCTTTGGCAAGATAGGAATAATGTTACCATTAGAAACCATTACACTGTACGCAATAACATTCTGTTTCGCCGCTCTCATCCTGACAGCAACAATTGGTTATTATGCATTCCTGACGAACTTGTTAACAAATTAATCTGGTAATCTCATTTAAGTTACGCACATTACGGAGCCAGAAAATGTTTTCTTATACTGAGACAGAACTGTTATTTTACCAACATGGAGAAACGTATTCGACGAGTTGTAGCGTCATGTAAAATCTGCCAGAAAGGTAAGTCAGATACGACTTCACATACTCCTCCATTACATCCCATTGTACCTGTTAAATTGAGACACATGGCCGCTGTAGACATTTTTGGTCTGATCCCCAGAACTAATAGAGGTTTTTGCTACATCTTTGTCGCTGTTGAACTCACTTCAAAATTTGTTACCTTCACTCCGTTACGCAAAGCTACTGCTAAAACTGTTTCTAAAGCATTTGTAAAACATTTTCTATTTCATGTAGGGCATGTGTTGAAACTGGACCACAGTTTCGATCTGCTATATGAACACGTATGTTACGAGCTAGAAACATTTCTCCGATCTATATATCCAGGTACCATGCTTCTTCGAACTCTTGTGAACGATTAATGAAAGAAACTGGTAAAGTGTGCAGAATATACTGCCATAAAAAACATATTGATTGGGACACACACATACTCTCATTCCAAGATGTAATTAATTCCATACCAAATGAATCTACTATGCTATCTCCGACTGTTATACTGAAAAATGTTGAACCACCTAACAAAATTAAAGAATTAGTATCCTTTCCTACATCTCGTCGACTACGACACCATGAAATAATTGACATTGCGCTGATCAACATCAAACGTGCCGCAGAGCGCCGGAGAAGACGGCAAAAACGGGTTTGTACACGCCGTGACTTTCACACTGGACAAAAGATATTAGTACGCACACATTATTTATCTAATAGAAGGAAAAGTAGATGTAGTAAATTTGAGCTTTTATACGCAGGTCCATATCGAATTCGCAGCATTCCTCACCCCAATGTAGTACACGTCGAAACTCTGAGAACCAGAAAAACCAAAGGCAATCACCATATCTGCAACATCAAACCCTTTATTGAATGAACATACTTTATGATTTATCACACTGTAATGCCATTTCCTGATTTCTTTTTATGACCACTTATGCAATTATATTCACATGAACACTTACTGAAGATTATCGTATTTTTTCTTGGCAAGTGCCCGGCAAGGTGAGGTTAGCAGGTCGCTCTTCTTGTCGTTACACATCAGACCGTGCACATTTTTCCAGATGAACTTAACACATTTTATAACCTCTTATGCAATTATATTCGCATGAACACTTACTGATGATTATCGTATTTTTACTTGGCAAGTGCCCGGCAAGGTAAGGTTAACAGGTTGCATTTCATGCCGTTACACATCAGACCGTGCGCATTTTTCCAGATGAACTTACACATTTTATGACCACTTATGCAATTATATTTATGTGATTACTTACTGATGATTATCGTATTTTTTCTTGGTAAGTGCCCGGCAAGGTAAGGTTAGCAGGTCGCTTTTTTTTTTTTTTGTCGTTACACATCAGACTGTGCACATCTTCCATTCTTCATGTATGTATGATTGTTTTCCTGTTTTGTTTGTATGCACTATGAAATGTTTAAGATGTCACAAACACCAGTTGATTTTGACATTTTGCCTTATGATATCTCAACATCGTGACTATTTTACATTTTTTTTTTTTTTTTTTGCTGCTACATTGAGATATTCTGTGTACTCTTTTGCATCTGAACACTGTCTATGTTTTTGACATATTACGTTTTCTGTCATGCTATGCTATATGCTCAATTATATCACTATAAATATGCTCAATTATATCACTATAAACCAGTTTTTATTTAATGGGTATATGATTTAAATGCAAGACATTAATCATTGTTTATCATTTTCAGAAAGAAATAACGTGTAAAAGAAATAAATTAAACAGAAATGGGAATCTCACCTTCGCAATGAACGAAAGAAGATACAATACCTCGTCACGAAGAGTAAATGGATCAGAATTAACAAGCATTAACAAGAATACACTATACACATCGTATGATAGCAGTCTTAACTAATTTTTTCTTTCAGAATACGAGGCGACTGATGCAGACTGTCAGACAGAACTACACATCTTAGTTTTAGTGATGAAATATGCTAGAAATAAGGAACTCTATACTATGAATGGTTGTATCATGATGTGTCTTTTTGCAGATGATAATGAATGCTGATGAATAATGATCAAGAATATAGTGATATGGATAATGAAGTTTTCCTTTGCAGGTGATGATAGTAATGATACTGAAGTTTTCTTTGCAGATGAAGTTTATATATTTACTGTTTGTTAAGAAATGATATGTAGTTATTTAAGTATTTGTTGCAGTCCGTTTTGACAGTATGTCTTATGTCGCATGGTATGATGACTGAAGCTCTTGGAAAGGACAGCTAGAGAACATATATATTTAATACACATTTCATTACCTGTTAATTCGAAGTTCATTACTTTTCAGTATAATATGCGTTTCTTATTTCAGCTTAATAGTCCATTTTGTACCCATTTGTGTGTGTCATTCATGAATGTGATCACATATACTCTATTTGTTTCATAACCTTGCTACAGCTGACTCATGACGAATGATGTTACCCATCTTCATTTGCAGCAATAAGTCAAAAGCAAATATTGTTATGCCCCAGCAATTAATTATCGATCCCAATGCAATGCATTGCTAGCACAAAAAAATGTATTACCAGTCCCAAATAATACAACCAATTTATAAGAGTTATAAGTAATACTGAATGATGTTTTCTAATCACAGACTTTGAGTAATAGTTACAGAGTGTTACATTTTTAAATATGTCATATGTCACTTGAATGATGAGTTCTGAGTAATAGTGAAATAATGCGTGCATGCTCTACACTCTTTAACTCCTGTTTTGACTGATGACTTCTGATGATTTGTAACTGGCCAATGAGTGCCAATAATTATTTTTAAATATGTTATATGTCACTTGAATGATGAAAAATGTTTTGTAATATTCAATACTTGCTGACCACTGGATGCCACTGTTTCTTATATTTTAAATTTGTATTATGTCACTTTCATGCTATATATATGAATACCAGTAGCTTGATGCCACACTCATTAGCTCCTCTTTTGACTGATTGACTGATAACCTCTGATTATTTGTAACTGGTCAATGAGTGCCAATGTTCTCTGTAAATAGTTGACTTATGAACATTATTCTGTAATACTTCATACATGGTACAGAAACGTTCAGTAACTGGGCGATGAGTGCGACGAATTACTCAAATCAATTGTTAGACTAGTGTAATTCTCAATGAAGACTAGCATGTGACTTAATGTCCTTCACCTTCTGACCTAATTACCAGAAATTACTGCAATATCTACATCTACATTGATACTCCGCAAGCCACCCAACGGTGTGTGGCGGAGGGCACTTTACGTGCCACTGTCATTACCTCCCTTTCCTGTTCCAGTCGCGTATGGTTCGCGGGAAGAACGACTGTCTGAAAGCCTCCGTGCGCGCTCTAATCTCTCTAATTTTACATTCGTGATCTCCTCGGGAGGTATAAGTAGGGGGAAGCAATATATTCGATACCTCATCCAGAAACGCACCCTCTCGAAACCTGGCGAGCAAGCTACACCGCGATGCAGAGCGCCTCTCTTGCAGAGTCTGCCACTTGAGTTTATTAAACATCTCCGTAACGCTATCACGGTTACCAAATAACCCAGTGACGAAACGCGCCGCTCTTCTTTGGATCTTCTCTATCTCCTCCGTCAACCCGACCTGGTACGGATCCCACACTGATGAGCAATACTCAAGTATAGGTCGAACGAGTGTTTTGTAAGCCACCTCCTTTGTTGATGGACTACATTTTCTAAGCACTCTCCCAATGAATCTCAACCTGGTACCCGCCTTACCAACAATTAGTTTTATATGATCATTCCACTTCAAATCGTTCCGTACGCATACTCCCAGATATTGTACAGAAGTAACTGCTACCAGTGTTTGTTCCGCTATCATATAATCATACAATAAAGGATCCTTCTTTCTATGTATTCGCAATACATTACATTTGTCTATGTTAAGGGTCAGTTGCCACTCCCTGCACCAAGTGCCTATCCGCTGCAGATCTTCCTGTATTTCGCTACAATTTTCTAATGCAGCAACTTCTCTGTATACTACAGCATCATCCGCGAAAAGCCGCATGGAACTTCCGACACTATCTACTAAGTCATTTATATATATTGTGAAAAGCAATGGTCCCATAACACTCCCCTGTGGCACGCCAGAGGTTACTTTAACGTCTGTAGACGTCTCTCCATTGATAACAACATGCTGTGTTCTGTTTGCTAAAAACTCTTCAATCCAGCCACACAGCTGGTCTGATACTCCGTAGGCTCTTACTTTTTTTATCAGGCGACAGTGCGGAACTGTATCGAACGCCTTCCGGAAGTCAAGAAAAATAGCATCTACCTGGGAGCCTGTATCTAATATTTTCTGGGTCTCATGAACAAATAAAGCGAGTTGGGTCTCACACGATCGCTGTTTCCGGAATCCATGTTGATTCCCACATAGTAGATTCTGGGTTTCCAGAAATGACATGATACGCGAGCAAAAAACATGTTCTAAAATTCTACAAGAGATCGACGTAAGAGATATAGGTCTATAGTTTTGCGCATCTGCCCGATGACCCTTCTTGAAGACTGGGACTATCTGTGCTCTTTTCCAATCATTTGGAACCCTCCGTTCCTCTAGAGACTTGCGGTACACGGCTGTTAGAAGGGGGGCAAGTTCTTTCGCGTACTCTGTGTAGAATCGAATTGGTATCCCGTCAGGTCCAGTGGACTTTCCTCTATTGAGTGATTCCAGTTGCTTTTCTATTCCTTGGACACTTATTTCGATGTCAGCCATTTTTTCGATTGTGCGAGGATTTAGAGAAGGAACTGCAGTGCGGTCTTCCTCTGTGAAACAGCTTTGGAAAAAGGTGTTTAGTATTTCAGCTTTACGCGTGTCATCCTCTGTTTCAATGCCATCATCATCCCGTAGTGTCTGGATATGCTGTTTCGAGCCACTTACTGATTTAACGTAAGACCAGAACTTCCTAGGATTTTCTGTCAAGTCGGTACATAGAATTTTACTTTCGAATTCAATGAACGCTTCACGCATAGCCCTCCTTACGCTAACTTTGACATCGTTTAGCTTCTGTTTGTCTGAGAGGTTTTGGCTGCGTTTAAACTTGGAGTGGAGCTCTCTTTGCTTTCGCAGTAGTTTTCTAACTTTGTTGTTGTACCACGGTGGGTTTTTCCCGTCCCTCACAGTTTTACTCGGCACGTACCTGTCTAAAACGCATTTTACGATTGCCTTGAACTTTTTCCATAAACACTCAACATTGTCAGTGTCGGAACAGAAATTTTCGTTTTGATCTGTTAGGTAGTCTGAAATCTGTCTTCTATTACTCTTGCTAAACAGATAAACCTTCCTCCCTTTTTTTTTTATATTCCTATTAACTTCCATATTCAGGGATGCTGCAACGGCCTTATGATCACTGATTCCCTGTTCTGTACATACAGATTCGAAAAGTTCGGGTCTGTTTGTTATCAGTAGGTCCAATATGTTATCTCCACGAGTCGGTTCTCTGTTTAATTGCTCGAGGTAATTTTCGGATAGTGCACTCAGTATAATATCACTCGATGCTCTGTCCCTACCACCCGTCCTAAACATCTGAGTGTCCCAGTATATATCTGGCAAATTGAAATCTCCACCTAAGACTATAACATGCTGAGAAAATTTATGTGAAATGTATTCCAAATTTTCTCTCAGTTGTTCTGCCACTAATGCTGCTGAGTCGGGAGGTCGGTAAAAGGAGCCAATTATTAACCTAGTTCGGTTGTTTAGTGTAACCTCCACCCATAATAATTCACAGGAACTATCCACTTCTACTTCACTACAGGATAAACTACTACTAACAGCGATGAACACTCCACCACCGGTTGCATGCAATCTATCCTTTCTAAACACCGTCTGTACCTTTGTAAAAATGTCGGCAGGATTTATCTCTGGCTTAAGCCAGCTTTCTGTACCTATAACGATTTCAGCTTCGGTGCTTTCTATCAGCGCTTGAAGTTCCGGTACTTTACCAACGCAGCTTCGACAGTTGACAATTACAGTACCGATTGCTGCTTGGTCCCCGCATGTCCTGACTTTGCCCCGCACCCGTTGAGGCTGTTGCCCTTTCTGTACTTGCCCAAGGCCATCTAACCTAAAAAACCGCCCAGCCCACGCCACACAACCCCTGCTACCCGTGTAGCCGCTTGTTGCGTGTAGTGGACTCCTGACCTATCCAGCGGAACCCGAAACCCCACCACCCTATGGCGCAAGTCGAGGAATCTGCAGCCCACATGGTCGCAGAACCGTCTCAGCCTCTGATTCAGACCCTCCACTCGGCTCTGTACCAAAGGTCCGCAGTCAGTCCTGTCGACGATGCTGCAGATGGTGAGCTCTGCTTTCATCCCGCTAGCGAGACTGGCAGTCTTCACCAAATCAGATAGCCGCCGGAAGCCAGAGAGGATTTCCTCCGATCCATAGCGACACACATCATTGGTGCCGACATGAGCGACCACCTGCAGATGGGTGCACCCTGTACCCTTCATGGCATCCGGAAGGACCCTTTCCACATCTGGAATGACTCCCCCCGGTATGCACACGGAGTCCTGTCTATCCTCATGCTCATGGAGCACTATATTTGGTTTTTGCACTAATTCTACGTTGGTGTACCTTACAAGAACGTGGTGCTGACACGACATGCTGTCCACCACCTTGAGCGATGGAGGTGTTATTATGGTCCCACTGTTTGGTGTACCTAATGTACTACCAAAATGATAACATGGAATATTAATACATTTCAGTGTCTTGGCTACACTGATTAATACTTCAGGAAAAAGAACTTCAGATTGTCTCACTTGGTGTTGTGCTTCTGTAGAAAGATATGGACTTTCAGTGCAGCTGCGTGCAACCTAATGTGCTACAACCATGATGCAATCCTTTCCTTTCCTATCCTAGTTCTTGTAAAATAGTAAAAAAAAAACTACAGTGCGTGTGCACTTTATGTCATTTGTTAACATGATTTGTACTCATTGCCTGTACATTTTGTGATTTGCTGACATGTTCTGAACTACAGTGCGTGTGCACTTCATGTCATTTGTTAATATGATTTATACTCATTGCGTATACATTTTGTCATTGCTTGATATGTTCTGTACTCAGTGCATGTGCACTATATTTTATTTCATGTTCTGCACTTATATATATGTATATATTCTGTGATTGTAAACTTAGTTAATTAGGAAAAATTTGTTGCTCATGGCAAGTCCAATTGACTCACCATCGCTGCCAAATTTTTGCCCCCCCAGTGGAGGGTTATGTAAGAGGTATGCGATGTATGCGCTGCCTGCAACAGGCAAGACTTAGGAGAGTCTCTGACCAGAGAGCGGTATGCAGTTAGTTGTTGCTTGTCGCGAGTCGGCATTAGTCTTCAGTAGTATGCAGTAGTCTGCAGTAGTCTGTGTGAGTCAGTAGTTGCCGGCCGGTGTGGCCGTGCGGTTAAAGGCGCTTCAGTCTGCAACCGCGTGACCGCTACGGTCGCAGGTTCGAATCCTGCCTCGGGCATGGATGTGTGTGATGTCGTTAGGTTAGTTAGGTTTAATTAGTTCTAAGTTCTAGGCGACTGATTACCTCAGAAGTTAAGTCGCATAGTGCTCAGAGCCATTTGAGCCATTTGAGCATTTGAGTCAGTAGTTGGCGCGTGTCTGCGCTTGTTTGCAGTCTGTTCTGGTCGGGACTCTGGAGGATGAGTATTATTGTAGAAAGTAAAGAAGCAGCCTTGCGCATATCTAGTAATGTATGTTAACTGTCATTCAATTTCTTTTAAAAATGCCATAACAATAATTTTATAATATAAAGTAATTTTTTTAAAAATAAAAAAAGCATTCATTTCAATTTAAAGATTTTATCCAATGGATGATCATTCCTTTCATGAATCACAAAGCATAGGCCAGCATTGCACGGAGCTGTGCCGAAATTTTTTTAGGTAAGAGCAGATATATTCGCAGTTTTTATTGAGGTAAGAATTTTTGCTTTTTTTATTCAGAATACAGGGCCGTGGCGCAGCGTTGCTGTCGTCATAAAATTTACCAGGTTACTGAATTTTTTTATTATTTTTGGTGTTTAGGAATTTTTCTGTTTCGAACTTAACATTAAATGAGAAAAGAATTTTGTGGGTACATTAAATGTGAATGCATTTCAGCACAGAGATCATAAATGGGAACCAATTTTATTCCAAGTTTACAATACTAAAAATTCATTTAATTATTATTGCCGTGGGGAGGTTACACATGGTTCATATTTTAATTATTTTTTCTGTGGGGAGGTTTCACATGTAGCACAAATAAAACCGGCAAATTAGAACTTTCTTCGGAGCTCATACTACACACGACCGTACCATTGAAAGGCTGGGCTCCGACTCCCTTAAACTGCTGTAAGCGTTCTATATCTCCAAGAGGAAAGACGCGCGAAGAATACTGATTGGTCAGTTTTCTTGAAGGTCAATTATTCTCCCGCTTTAGTCCGCATTTTTCATGACTGACCAATCAACAAATAACACACTTTCGAACTTTACTTTTTACCGAAATAAATATTTAACATTCTGATATTTTGTTTGCGCTTTACGTTATTAACTATGTTCATTTGACTCGAATTAGCTTTCCTTTTGCCATGAGCTTACTAAACACATAATTATACAAAATTCCCCGTCGTCTACATTCACACAGTCTTAAAACTTTCTCACAATAGTTCGTACAGCGTTCATCTGTAGAACAATGATCTACATGTTTGCTTTAGACCACATTCACGCACCATTGACAATACTAGAAGCATATACAGAACTGTACAAACACAACTAAACAAAAAAGCCTTCAAGAAATAAACAGAACAGTTCACAAAAATATTCTCTTGATCTGTTTCTTGAATGTCTCTGTGTACTACTGGACTCTGGTGGTCAACATTCTTAATTATATTATAGATATTTCTGTTTAGTCCTGTCCGCTACTGTCCTCAAACAGATGAAAATTAAAACTACGTACTCGACTGAACCCGCTTCAGGTCACTGTGATCGCATGAGTCATTCTTCCGATACACAGGCTCTTGACAGGAGCGATACAAGGCGCCACGCCTCAGTGGCTCAGCGTCGCAGGTCACGCCCCACTCTGTTGACCGAGACTGGTGTTGAACTACGGGCTGTGGCTTCTGCCCTGATGAAAGGATACCTCATAGGTGTCCTGCCTTGCAGACAAGTGGGCGGCCAGTGGATTCCTTAGGCCAAGGTGGCGATGTCAGCGACGTGCTACTTCCCTGTCGGCGATGGCGCCTGGAACAGCCACTGATATACATTTCAGACGCGAAAAAATTTAAACACTTGAAATGTGATGGTACGTAAGAATGCCGAAGATTTTATGGGTAAATCGAATAACTGATTAGCAGGTAAAGAATGGAACTGTGAGATAAAGAAATCAATGGTACAATCTAATTAAGGAATAGTCCTCCCCCAGTAGCTGAGTGGAGCCGGCACGGTAGCTCAGCGTTTTCGGTCAGAGGACTGCTTGCCCTCTGTAATATAAAAAACTGAGTAAAAGAATCAACGATCAACTTGAACGGATGTCTTGCGACGGCTGCATAATCCGGACGCAAGGGACTATATCGAAAAAAAAAAAGTGGTCAGCGTGACAGAATGTCAATCCTAAGGATCTGGGTTCGATTCCCGCCTGGGTCGGAGATTTTCTCCGCTCGGGGACTGGGTGTTGTGTTGTCCTAATCATCATCATCATTTCATCCCCATCGACGCGAAAGTCATCAAAGTGGCGTCAAATCGAAAGACTTGCACCCGGCGAACAGTCTACCCGACGGCAGGCCCTAATCACACGATATATTGAGAGTTGTCAGTACTCTCTTAGGATGTAAAGGTTGGCTACAGCGCGCATGCACAAGCTCTGGAATCTAAGATATTGTTGTCGCGCTTCGCAGCGCACGGATTAACTAGTGCAGGGCTTCACAACATACGTGCTCGCGGAGCAAGCTGTGAGCAGCAAGGCGCGAGCATGGAGCAGCGCGAGCACGCTATCCCCACTACCGGACCAGAGCGGAGAGTGGGGAGAGTCACGTGGGGCACACATCAGCTGCCGCCAGTCAATGTAAATCCGCGGCCACCTGCAGGGATATCACTCACGAATTATTACTGCGACAAATGAAACAAATAAAGGAGAATGTATACGTGCCACATAATTTTATTAGCTTAGTGTATGCCTCTACATTCGTGTTAATTTGTGAACTGTTGCACAATAAAAGGTCACTGAAGTGTGGGGTTCTCGGTTATCCTGTACTTTTTGTCCTTTACAATTGCGTCTATGTTCGGAGTAATTGTTCTCGTGCATTGTAGGCGCAGCGTGCCGTTTAAATTTCGATCAGACAATGCGTTTCTCAGGCACGTCTTGTTACATTTCATTGCAGAGAACAGTTGTTCACAAACATACGTGGAACCGATCATTGATATTATTGTAGCCGCCAGTTTGTGCAAACGAGGAAATCTATCCTGAGGGAAGCCTCTGTAGAATTCCAAAATGTTTTTCTTGTTCTGAAATTTGTCTCTGTATTCTCTGTCACACTGCAGGTCAATAATTTATAGTTGCAGCTCAGGACGAATCTCTTCAATATTCGCTGAATATGGAGAGGAGAACAGATCAAAATCACTGTCTAATGCTGTCAGATCTTGAAAGTGTTGATCAAATTCTTCCTTAAGGGCATGTGAATAACGTTCAGTCTTTGTAAACATCTTGCATGGATTATAATGTAGGAAAATGATCTAGATTTCCTGTTTCCAGCTGACTCACCCAAAGTGTCAATTTCATTTTAAAAGCTCGTATTCGATCTATGAAATGAGTAATTAGCAGATCTTTACCTTGTAGTGAAATGTTCAAAGCATTCAGATGGCTAATTAAATCTGCTAAGAACGCGAGATCACATTTCCATGAAGGCTCTTTCAATTCAGGAACACGCATATTATTTATTTCCATGAACATATTTATCTCATCTAATAGGCAAAAAAATCGATTTAATAATTCGCCACGACTAGGCCAGCGGACCTCGCTGTAATAAGGCAGGCTACCATACTGGCTTTGTACATACTCAAGAAAGCTTTTAAATTGCCTGTGTTGTAGCCCATGCTTCCTTATATAATTGGTTGTACGAAAAACAACACTCATCACATTTTTTAGAGTGATACTCTTTGCACATAAGTTTTCCTGGTGGATCAACCAGTGAACGTCCCTTGTTTCATTCGGCACGGTCAGTTTTTGCATTTTCTCCAACAGCGCGACGATACCTGATTTTTTCCCTGTCATCGCTGGTGCACCGTCTGTAGACACTGAAACTAAAGAATTCCACGACAATCCTACATTTTCAATACTTTCTTCAACACTACTTAAAATATCGCCTCTGGTTGTAGTGTTCTTCATGGCTACTACATCGAGGAGCTCCTCCCTCACCTGAAGATCTCTATTAACATCTCTAATAAATATGGTAAGCTGCGCTGTTCCTGTGATATCAACACTTTCGTCCAGAGCTAGAGAATACGCCATAAAATCTTTAAGGATATTTGCAAGCTGGCTCTGGACGTCGTCTGCCATGTCCTGCATGCGACGCGTAATGGTCATGTTAGATAATGGCACAATCAGAAACTGTTCAACTTGAGATGGACACAAATGTTCCGCGGCAACTACCAAATATTCTTTTATTAAATCGCCATCAGTGATGGGGAGCAGGGATTTTGCTAAAAGCAAAGCAATTTTGTAACTCTGAGAGCTGCCTCAGTTGATTTTTCTTCGTCATCCAGATCTTCTTCGGATAGCTTCCTTTTAAGTTTAATAACTTCCTGTGCACGATCTGGTCCATTACATTTTCCAATTCCGTAGTCTTTCGCGTGGTACGACATATAATGTCGCTGCAAATTAAATTTCCTAAAAGAATTCAGCGTTTTGTGACATACTAAACATTTTGCAACACCATCTTTTTCTGTAAACAGATACAAATCCTCCCAATGGGGGTTGAACTGCGAAAGCATGGCTGGGGTTACACAACGGCGACTTGACATGATTCTTAACCAGCGAAGTGACTGTTAGAGCTGATCGTAGTACTTACACAGTCGGCGCGAATTCAATAGGCACGCTGCGGCCCTATTCAAACGTGCGCGCGCATTTCCCCTCCCTCCCCACTCCGCGACCTTGCACCTGCTCGCGAGCACGTGCCTGAGCAGACGCGAGTACTCGCGCTCAAAACCGGCCAGTTGTTAAGCCCTGAACTAGTGGCAGTTAGGAGGTCAGTGTAGCAGTCGACCTGCTGTGGTGCGCACGTGTGTTGTTGGACGAGGGGTCGTCGCCGAGCTGCCGTACTGCTGTGTCCGCCAGCAGCGACACAGGATTTGGTAGTGGGTTGATATTTTTTATAATTTGCAGCGCGATTATTAATTTAACGAAAAGGGTTTGTGCATGTGCGTAGCAGCAGACGGTAATTTTGATAATGATAGGAGTTGAATTCTTAAGGGAAGCCATTGTTAGGCATATAGATTAAATATTGATTTTTGTCATTGATTACTTTTGTAATTGTCAGGGAATTGTTTCACTATGCATTTAACTGAGAAGTATTTCAGTCTGTCTCAAGAGTTTGATTAATTTGTAATATTGCTTTAATGCCACTGGAGGCAGATTTACATACGAAGCAATTGTTCAAAGAGTTTCTAGCGTTTTGTTAATTGAATGAGAAAGAATCGCTTTCAGAATATAGTTTATTACTTGTTTGGATTATCATTTATCGAGTTTAGATTTGACCAAACCCTTTTTCTTGAATTATATGTAGTCGTAGTAAGCAGCAGCAGCCGCAGCAACAGCTGGATCCGCCATACAGAACATGCATTGCACTCAGCATGAATAATAGGTTTTTTACGTTTTTGTTAAATAATGGAACGCATCAGGTCAAGCAGTGGCAGCAGAAAGACCAAGTAAGTTATTTGTTGCGAACAGGACCAATTTAAAAAAATAAAGTTTAGAAGATCTCTGTAATAGTAAAGTTAACAAGAGTACAAGCACGAGATTTTCAGTAGAAAACACGAGATAAGAAGAAAGAGCTCGCGAATTTCAATATATATTCTGTGGCACAAGGTCTCATAAATTTTATAACGTATCGAAGTGTGGAGGAGGCAAATGGTGGCTCCGCACGCGTTTACTACCCCGGTACGGAGATTGCTGTGTACTGCGGATTCGACTCGCGACTCCCTGGCAGGCGTCAGATGGCGCCTTGCGCTGTGGCAGCGATTCCCGTGACGAACTTGTTGCTGGCCGCGATAGGCGCAGCCTGTTCTCGAGGCCGTGGCCACTGCTGTCGATACCCAGTCGTCTCGTAGCCCGGCGTGGCTCCGGTGTGGCTCTGGCGTCGTGGTGGTGCTACTGGCCTAACGCGACGTTTCGCTTTCGTACGGGCCTAAAATCCAGACAACAGCTTAAAAAACCTTCCTGACACAATTGATTAGATGTTAACAAATTTTTCTTATTGAGATATGATTTTCTGCTTTTACCAGTGTACATTTTTATAGCTCATCCGTCCAAAAAGCTCCGAGACTGATTTCAGTCCTGGGCTACAAGAAACGTCAGTGCCCTAACTACGGTGGCAGCTTGAACTAAAAACTGTAAACAGTTGACGTCAATTCGACCATTAATTTGTGGGCAGTGTGAGTCAACGAGCATTTCGCTCTCATTTAAATATACGGCCGAAAGAGTCAGCCTTCAGCAGTTGTGAAACGAACCCTGTTGTCCTGAACCGTGTGCCACAAAGAGCGCAGATTCGCCACGAGATGGGGAAATTCACAGGCGTCTATTCAGCTGAATGCGGTCTGGGCGCTGTAGTGTGCGAGTGAGACAGACAAGAACCTACGGCTTAGGGAAATCCCGTAGAAGCCGTTTGTGGCCAGGGAGATGTAGCAGTGTTAAGTATGGCGGACCTAAGATCGGCCATAAGGGGAAACATTTATGAAAACTATTTAATTGTGTAGCGACCACAAGGCAGTTGCTGCTATGATGAATACCGTAACACCTACAACCATCAAAAAAGAAACGCAAAGTATATCTATTTAAAAAAGCTGATAAAAATGCTCTTAACGTCTTTTTAAGACACAGTCTTCACTGCTTCCAATCTGATCATGTAAGTGTAGAAAAGTTGTCGAATGTTTTCAAAGAGATAGTATTAACAGCAATTGAGAGATACATACCACATAAATTAATGAGTGATGGTGCTGATCCCCCATGATACACAAAACGGGTCAGATCGTTGTTGCAGAAGCAACGAAAAAAGCATGCCGAATTTAAAAGAACGCAAAATTCCCAAGATTGGCAAATTTTCATAGAAGTTCGAAATATGGCGCGTACTTCAATGCGAGTTACTTTTAATAATTTCCACAACGAAATTCTGTCTCGAAATCTGGCAGAAAACCCAAAGAGATTCTGGTCATACATAAAGGACATCAGTGGCAAGACACAATTAATACCTTCAAATGGCTCTGAGCACTATGGGACTCAACATCTGTGGTCATCAGTCCCCTAGATCTACTTAAATCTAACTAACCTAAGGACATCACACACATCCGTGCCCGAGGCAGGATTCGAACCTGCCACCGTAACAGTCGCGCGGTTCCGGACTGAGCGCCTAGAACCGCTAGACCATCGCGGCCGGCCAATACCTTCACTGCGCGATAACAACGGTGAAGTAACTGATGACAGTGCCACTAAAGCAGAGTTATTAAACACGTTTTTCCGAAACTCCCTCACCAAAGAAGACGAAGTAAATATTCCTGAATTCCAATCAAGAACAACTGCCAAGATGAGAAACATAGAAGTAGATATCCTTGGAGCCGGCCGGAGTGGCCGTGCGGTTCTAGGCGCTACAGTCTTGAACCGGGCGACCACTACGGTCGCAGGTTCGAATCCTGCCTCGGGCATGGATGTGTGTGATGTCCTTAGGTTAGTTAGGTTTAATTAGTTCTAAGTTCTAGGCGACTGATGACCTCAGCAGTTAAGTCGCATAGTTCAAAATGGTTCAAATGGCTCTGAGCACTATGGGACTTAACATCTGAGGTCATCAGTCCCCTAGAACTTAGAAATACTTAAACCTAACTAACCTAAGGACATCACACACATCCATGCCCCAGGCAGGATTCGAACCTGCGACCGTAGTGGTCACGCGGTTCCAGACTGAAGCGCCTAGAACCGCACGGCCACACCGGCCGGCCAAGTCGCATAGTGCTCAGAGCTATTTGAACCATTTGGCCCTCAGAAGCGTCTTCTAATCAAACTGCGTGCCTACGGAGTATCGCCTCAGTTGTGCGACTGGATTCGTGATTTCCTGTCAGAAAGGTCACAGTTCGTAGTAATAGACAAATGTCATCGAGCAAAACAGAAGTGATATCCGCCGTTCCCCAAGGAAGTGTTATAGGCCCTCTATTGTTCCTGATCTATATTAACGACATAGGAGACAATCTGAGTAGCCGTCTTAGATTGTTTACAGATGATGCTGTCATTTACCGTCTTGTAAAGTCATGAGATAATCAAAACTACTTGCAAAATGATTTAGGTAAGATATCTGTATGGTGCGAAAAGTGGCAATTGATCCTGAATAAAGACAAGTGCGAAGTTATTCACGTATTAAAAGAAATCAGCTAAATTTCAATTACGTGATAAGTCACACAAATCTGAGGGCTGTAAATTCAACTAAATACTTAGGGATTACAATTACAAATAACCTATATTGGAACGATCACATAGATAATATTGTGGCTAGAGAATACCAAAGACTGCGATTCATTGGCAGAACGCTTAGAAGGTGCAACAGGTCTACCAAAGAGACTGCTTACACTAGACTAATCCGCCCCATTCTGGAGTACTGCTGTGCGGTGTGGGATCCGCATCAGGTGGGACTGACGGATGACATCGAAAAAGTACAAAAAAGGGCAGCTCGTTTTGTATTATCGTGAAATAGTGGAGATAGTGTCACAGACATAATACGTGAATTGGAGTGGCAATCATTAAAACAAAGGCGTTTTTCCTTGCGACGGGATCTTCTCAAGAAATTCCAATCACCAGTTTTCTCTTCCGATTGCGAAAACATTCTGTTAGCACCCACGTACATAGGGAGAAATGATCATCACGATAAAATAAGAGAAATCAGGGCTCGTACTGAAAAATTTAAGTGCTCGATTTTCCCGCGTGCCGTTCGAGGGTGGAACGGTAGAGAGACAGCATGAAGGTGATTCATTGAACCCTCTGCCAGGCACTTTATTCTGAATAACAGAGTAATCACATAGATGTAGCTGTAGATGAATTCAGGGAATGAAGCCACAGTAATTGTAATCTACCACCCTTCATAAATTTTCATGGTGATCCCAACAAAACTTGAATATTGATCATATCTGTAGTAGTTAAGGATTTATTGTTAAAGTGAAATTAACAGGTTTTGTAACAAAGACCTGAATGCTAAAATCTGAACGCTTTGGTCGTTCTTAACGATCGACATTTCATATAGAAGCACATCATTAAAATGACGAATGTTGTAAATATCAACGCTGTAACTTTATTTGTTTAAAAGGTATAGTCAATTTAAATTATGAGTATTTTCAGTTAAGCATCAGATCATTATTTCTTCCACACAAAACACAATGAACGATGACAGCATGACACCATATTGAATCATTAGGTAATATAATATGTGTTGTAAAGTTTAGTACATGAAAGTTACTTTTGTTCTTTATTTATTTTTCAGAAAGCACATTGGTCCAATGCTACTGGCCGTGACATTCAAAGTTAAGAAGGAAATTGTATTGCTTTTTGTAAAAGATTTTAACGTTTATTATGAAATTGATATTATTTTACTTTATTTAGGATGCGAAAGTGGTCAAGCTTTGATTATTTAAATATGTTAATATGTAAAATAATGTAGAATAAGATGTAGCCAATCAGATGGACGGCTTTAGGAAAGGAAAGTACCCTAGTCAGTTGAGCGAGGATATTTGGCGCGCGGGAAACGCGGCCGGGGACGGGCAGAGGGAGTGCTGGTGCAGAAGCGAAATCGGACAGTTCAGCTGTGGTCGAGGCACCAAAGAGGGACAGTTCTGGTTCAGACGCAGAGGCGGACGGTCCATCTTTAGATAGCTAGGAAGTGAAACGACTTAGAAAATTTCGCGTTGTGTGGTATCGCGGTGACCAGCCACCCGCCTGGTGTGAAATCTTAACTTTTCGCGTAGTTAGCGAGGCGGAGTATTGGACTTATGTTACACGATGGGATTGTGAATGATCGGACTGTATCAAATCGATATGCGCCCGAGTGTAACAGTTTGCTTAGTTTGCTTCTGTCCATCCGGACCTGATGATTTATTTGCTTTCAAATCATTCTGCTGTTTCTCTACGCTGGGAATGCCTGTTACTATGTCGTCCATACGCGAATCTTCTGGTGGTGAAAAGACGGTATGATTGTACGATTCTCCTGTGTGAATTATTTCTTAAAGGCAAAATTCAAAACTTCAGCTTTCCTTTTGCTGTCTTCTACGGTAACACCAGACTGGTCGTCGAGTAACTGCATAGAAGCCTTTAGATTTGCTTAGCGGCTCTTACATAAGACCAGAATTTTCTCTGGTTCTTGGCCAAATATTTTGCTAAGATATGGCTGTGGCAGTTACTGTATGCTTTGAGCATAGACCTTTTTACGGACGTGCGAGTCTTTACTAACCTTTGCGTGTCGTCATTTGCGCGTTCTCTTTGGATTAGAGAGTACAACAGCGTTTTTCGAATTTCGTTGTTAAACCATGTACTAATGTAGTAGGAAATGCCACGGAGACTTTCACCCAAAGCGTTGGGGTCTATGGCGAGGTGGAGAGCCACTGCTCTATGTGGGATGCTCGTCCACTGCTCGGCCAGAGCAGCTGTTGATGAGTCTCGTCGCCGCCGGGTTGCGAGGCTGGCGAGCCATCGCACCTGGGCTTACTCGGTCAAGCCGGGCCACACTGCGCCAACAGCAGCGCTTAACGACCACAACAAATCGGCACGCAGCGCGCCCCGGGGGAGCCGGCGAATTAACATGAGTCCCGGTGAATTATGTAGCGGCGCGCAGGGGCAGCGCAGCCCTCTTTGAGTCGGCCCTTGAAAAATATATCACGCGCCGAGATCCGCGGGATAACAAGGGAGGGGCAGCGCCAGCCGCCGCTCACTGAATTATGGAGCGCGGCGGTCACCGTCATAGCGGGGAGGCTAGGGGGCGTGACATCCAGAAGGCGTCCAGTGGGGCACTTTGCGACGTCCTCGTCCGTGTCTTGGCTTACCCGTTACCACACCGCAGCTCGTATCGGGGAGCCATGTTGCCAGGGGCCGCGCTCGTGCAGTGAGCCATCGATCAGTCGCTGAATCTCGATGGGCAGCGTCCATCTCACCCCAAGGCACCTCAACTCAACTGTTCATCTACAGAGTGCGTCAAAGAGGACAGTGACCTAGAAAGGAAGCGAGTGAGCGGCTGAAATCTACAAATTGTTCTTGCCAAAACCCGAGAAACGATTTCTTCTTTTCTTTTGTAGCCACTTTGGGCCCTCGACGCAGTATCCAGTTTCCTGGGGCTCACTCTGGGATCTCAGTGCGTGACGTATAGGTTTATGTTACGAGATGACGTTTCCGCATACGTTTTGTGATGAAATGCACAAAATACTCGTATGTAGACGTATGATACATTTAGACTCCCCTTAATCTAAGCAAGAATTTAAAACGTCAATACACACCAAGACTCTGATTTTGCCTGCTTGAGGGGTATATTGTGTGATAGTCGATATTTATGTGTGCCACTGCTGGTGGGCGTGTGGTGCTGTCGTGGCGTGCAGATGCTTCGTGTCTGGGAGCGCCTCATTTCGACCCTGGGCCCTTCTGCGCTGCAACTGGATCCCCACGCAGGCGGTCCTGTTAGGACGATGACTGAGAGATGGCGGCTTGCCAGGGGATGCCTACACTGAAGCTGACAGCAACTCGATGATTCGCCAGGTCGACTGTGCAACCTGTCCGGCTGGTCAGTATTTATATGTGCCACTGCGGGTTTGTTTTCAAGTGGCCGCCACAGATATCACATCCTTTTCTCACATGATATCATGCTAACCATGGACCTAGATTTATGAAAAGCATTTGGCACCGTGCCCCAATGCAGACTGTTAACGTAACCGTGAGCATACGGGAGAGGTTTCCAGGTATATGAGTGGCTCGATGACTTCTTAAGTAATTGAACTCATCTACATCTGCATGGATACTCTGCAAATGACATTTAAGAGCCTGGCAGAGGGTTCTTCGAACCAACTTCACAATTCTCTATTATTCCAATCTCGTATAGCGCGCGGAAGGAATGAACACCTGTATCTTTCCGTACGAACTAAAAAAACGTTCAAATGTGTGTGAAATCTTATGGGACTTAACTGCTAAGGTCATCAGTCCCTAAGCATACACACTACTTAACCTAAATTATCCTAAGGACAAACACACACAGCCATGCCCGAGGGAGCACTTGAACCTCCGCCGGGACCAACCGCACAGTCCATGACTGCAGCGTTCCAGACCGCTCGGCTAATCCCGCACGGCCCGTACGAGCTCTGATTTCCCTTATTTTATCTTTGTGATCATTCCTCCCTATGTAATTCGGTGTCAACAAAATATTTAACATTCCAAGGAGAAAGTTGGTAATTGGAATTTCGTGAGAAGATTCCGTCGCAACGAAAAACGCCTTTCTTTTAATGATGTCCATCCCAAATCGTGTATCATTTCTGTGACACACTCTCCCATATTTCGCGGTAATACAAAACGTGCTGCCTTTCTTTGAACTTTTTCGATGTACTAAGTCAGTCCTATCTGGTAAGGATCCCACACCACGTTACAGTATTCTAAAAGAGGACGGACAAGCGTAGTGTAGGCAGTAGAAGGTCTGTTACATTTTCTAAGTGCCCTGCCAATGAAACGCAGTCTCTGGTTAGCCTTCCCTACAACATTTTCTATGTGTTTCTTTCAATTTAAGTTGTTTGTGATTGTAATACCTAGGTATTTACTTGAATTTACCGGTTTTATATTAGACTGACTTACCGTGTAACCGAAGTTTAACGAGTTCCTTTTAGCCCTCATGTGGATGACCTCACACTTTTCGTTATTTAGGGTCAACTGCCACTTTTCGCACCATTCCAATATTTCATGTAAATCGTTTTGCAGTTTGTTTTGATCTTCTGATGACTTTATTAGTCGATAAATGACAGCGTCATCTGCAAACAACCAAAGACGGCTGCTCACATTGTCTCCCAAATCCTTTATATACATTCCTGGAAATTGAAATAAGAACACCGTGAATTCATTGTCCCAGGAAGGGGAAACTTTATTGACACATTCCTGGGGTCAGATACATCACATGATCACACTGACAGAACCACAGGCACATAGACACAGGCAACAGAGCATGCACAATGTCGGCACTAGTACAGTGTATATCCACCTTTCGCAGCAATGCAGGCTGCTATTCTCCCATGGAGACGATCGTAGAGATGCTGGATGTAGTCCTGTGGAACGGCTTGCCATGCCATTTCCACCTGGCGCCTCAGTTGGACCAGCGTTCGTGCTGGACGTGCAGACCGCGTGAGACGACGCTTCATCCAGTCCCAAACATGCTCAATGGGGGACAGATCCGGAGATCTTGCTGGCCAGGGTAGTTGACTTACACCTTCTAGAGCACGTTGGGTGGCACGGGATACATGCGGACTTGCATTGTCCTGTTGGAACAGCAAGTTCCCTTGCCGGTCTAGGAATGGTAGAACGATGGGTTCGAGGACGGTTTGGATGTACCGTGCACTATTCAGTGTCCCCTCGACGATCACCAGTGGTGTACGGCCAGTGTAGGAGATCGCTCCCCACACCATGATGCCGGGTGTTGGCCCTGTGTGCCTCGGTCGTATGCAGTCCTGATTGTGGCGCTCACCTGCACGGCGCCAAACACGCATACGACCATCATTGGCACCAAGGCAGAAGCGACTCTCATCGCTGAAGACGACACGTCTCCATTCGTCCCTCCATTCACGTCTGTCGCGACACCACTGGAGGCGGGCTGCACGATGTTGGGGCGTGAGCGGAAGACGGCCTAACGGTGTGCGGGACCGTAGCCCAGCTTCATGGAGACGGTTTCGAATGGTCCTCGCCGATACCCCAGGAGCAACAGTGTCCCTAATTTGCTGGGAAGTGGCGGTGTGGTCCCGTACGGCACTGCGTAGGATCCTACGGTCTTGGCGTGCATCCGTGCGTTGCTGCGGTCCGGTCCCAGGTCGACGGGCACGTGCACCTTCCGCCGACCACTGGCGACAACATCGATGTACTGTGGAGACCTCACGCCCCACGTGTTGAGCAATTCGGCGGTACGACCACCCGGCCTTCCGCATGCCCACTATACGCCCTCGCTCAAAGTCCGTCAACTGCACATACGGTTCACGTCCACGCTGTCGCGGCATGCTACCAGTGTTAAAGACTGCGATGGAGCTCCGTATGCCACGGCAAACTGGCTGACACTGACGGCGGCGGTGCACAAACGCTGCGCAGCTAGCGCCATTCGACGGCCAACACCGCGGTTCCTGGTGTGTCCGCTGTGCCGTGCGTGTGATCATTGCTTGTACAGCCCTCTCGCAGTGTCCGGAGCAAGTATGGTGGGTCTGACACACCAGTGTCAATGTGTTCTTTTTTCCATTTCCAGGAGTGTAGATAGGCAACAGCAAAGGGCCTATAACACTACCTTGGGGAACGCCTGAAATCACTTCTGTTTTACTCGATGACTTTCCGTCAATTACTGCGAACTGTAACCTCTCTGACAGGAAATCACAAATCCAGTCACATAACTGAGACGATATTCCATAAGCACGCAATTTCACCACGAGCCGCTTGTGTGCTACAGTGTCAAAAGCCTTCCGGAAATCCATAAATACGGAATCGATCTGAAATCCCTTTTCAATAGCACTCAACACTTCATGTGAATAAAGAATTAGTTGTGTTTCACAGGAACGATGTTTTCTAAAACCATGTTGACTGTGTGTCAATAGACCGTTTTCCTTGACGTAATCCATTACGTTCGAACACAATATATGTTCTAAAATCCTGCTGCATATCGACGGTAACGATATGGGCCTGTAATTTAGTGGATTACTCCTACTACTTTTCTTGAATATTGGTGTGATCTGTGCAACTTTCCAGTCTTTGGGTATGGATCTTTCGTCAAGCGAACGGTTGTATATGATTGTTATGTATGGAGCTAAAGGAACATAATTGGTATACAGTCTGGACCAGAAGACCTGCTTTTATTAAGTGATTTAAGTTGCTTCACTACTCCGAGGATATTTACTTCTACGTTCCTCATGTTGACAGCAGTTCTCGATTCAAATTCTGGGATATTTACTTCGTCTTCTTTTGTGAAGGCATTTCGGAAGGCTGTGTTTAGTAACTCAGTACGTTGTCTTCGACAACGAGTATTCCACAGAGATAACGGTATCGCCAGGAGTGCAGAAGGGAAGTGTGACGCGAGTGCTGTTATTTTCTGTATGCATAAATGACCTGATAAATAGGGCTATCAGGAATCTCTGGCTGTTTGTTGATGACGCTGTGGTACATGGGAAGGCGTCGCCGTTAAGTGATTATAGGAAGCTACAAGACAGACAAAATTTATCGTTCGTGTGATGAATGGCAGCTAGCTCTAAATGTAGAAAAAAGTAAGTTAATGCTGATCAGTAGGAAAAATAATCCTGTAATGTTCGAATACAGCGCTAGTAGTGTGTTGCTTGACACAGCAACGTAGATTAAATATCTAGGTGCAACGCTGCAACCCGATAGAAATGGAACGAGCATGTAAATTTTATGAAAGTGTGGTTCGCATGTAAAGCGGACAGCATGTACAACACTACAACGGCCCATTTTTGAGTACCGCCGAGTGTTTGGGATCCGCCACAGTTCTGATTAAAGGAACACATCGAAGGAATTCAGAGGCGGACTGCTGGAGTTGTTAACGGTAGTTTCGATCAAAAAAATGGTTCAAATGGCTCTGAGCACTATGGGACTTAATATCTGTGGTCATCAGTCCCCTAGAACTTAGAACTACTTAAACCTAACTAACCTAAGGACATCACACACATCCATGCCCGAGGCAGGATTCGAACCTGCGACCGTAGCAGTCGCGCGGTTCCGGACTGCGCGCCTAGTACCGCTAGACCACTGCGGCCGGCGGTAGTTTCGATCAACACGCTAGTGTTACGGAGATGTATATCGAAGTAATCAGCAACCAGTTGCATAAAAAATGGTTCAAATGGCTCTGAGCGCTATGGGACTTAACTGCTGAGGTCATCAGTCCCCTATAACTTAGGACTATTTAAACCTAACTAACCTAAGGACATCACACACATCCATGTCCGAGGCAGGATTCGCGCGGCGCCAGACTGTAGCGCCAAGAACCGCTCGGCCACCCCGGCCGGCAGTTGCATGAAAGAAATTTAGTTTCTTAACTGGTTTCAGGCACGTAGTTCCCTTCTTCAGAAGGCTGTACAGGAAAATATGCGTAGAAGTTAGACAAGAATATTAAAATTAAATACAAAAGGTTCACAAAAATTTTTAAAATTAATGATAAAATGGTACATACTTATAACTAACGCATTATTTGCGAGCGTTAACAATTAGATGTACACAGCATCCGATTGTGGTCCTCAAGAGCAATAAGTAGTGCAATAATTAATTCATTAATACAGTAAGACGTAAATGCTTCATGAGGTTCGTACTGCCTATACAAAAGGGTATGAAGAAGTCAAACAAGAAGTACACATATCATGTCAGAATTGGAGCTAATCAGCTAATGGTCTCCAAGTGGGGGCGAAACTACGATAAAATAATGAAACAAAACCGTTCACAACTATAAGTTGTCATAAGGCATAAACAGAAATGTAGGTGCTCATAAGGTGCTTAGTAAGTAATATGGAAACATAATGATAAATAAGTTAATATCAACGTCAAGTGGCGCTATGCACGGGAAATTTGGGAGGTAATTTTCAAACAGCTATAGTGAAATTCAGTAGCTTGGTAATAGGGAATCTGCCAATAAAAACAAAGTGTGAAGAGCATCGCGGGAATGGAGACAGTGACTGGAGTAAGGGGAGAGACAATTCACAATCGTTAGCTAATATTAAGTATCGAAAAAGGACTGTAGAGGAACAGAAGCGTGGGCACAGTTATATTATAGTGCAACAAGTAGTGCTGGAATATATGTAGATCGCAAGTAAGTTTCGTGATAGAACTGTATCTAGCGGCTTTTGTGCCAGTTGTATTGTATGTGGCAGCAAAAGGATAAACAATTCCTAATCAGCAGCTAGGGAAATTAAATGGGAATCGTTGGTGGGAAGGCGACGTTCTTTACGAGTACCACTACAGACAAAATGTCGAGGACCGACATTTGAAGGTAACTGCAGACTGATTCTACTGTCACCAATGAAAATTTCGTTTGACGACCACGAAGATAAGTTAAGAGAAGTTAGGGCTCGTGGGGAGGCATGGTTAAATGATGGCGTCCTCTTGGATAAAGTATTCCGGAGGTAAAATGGTCCCCCATTCGGATCTCCGGGCGGGGACTACTCAGGAGGACGTCGTTACCAGGAGAAAGAAAACTGGTGTTCTACGGATCGGAGCGTGGAATGTCAGATCCCTTAATCGGGCAGGTAGGTTAGAAAATTTAAAAAGGGAAATGGATAGGTTAAAGTTAGATATAGTGGGAATTAGTGATGTTCGGTGGCAGGAAGAACAATACTTCTGGTCAGGTGAATACAGGGTTATAAAAACAAAATCAAATAGGGGTAATGCAGGAGTAGGTATAATAATGAATAAAAAAGTAGGAGTGCGGGTAAGCTACTACAAACAGCATAGTAAACGCATTACTGTGGCCAAGATAGACACGAAACCCGCGCCTGCCACAGTAGTACAAATTTATATGCCAACTAGCTCCGCAGATGACGAAGAGATTGATGAAATGTATGATGAGATAAAAGAAATTATTCAGATAGAAAAGGGAGAAGAAAAATTAATCGTCATGGGTGACTGGAATTCGATTGTAGGAAAAGGAAGAGAAGGAAACGTAGTAGGTGAATATGAAATGGGGGTAAGAAATGAAACAGGAAGTCGCCTGGTAGATTTTTGCACAGAGCATAACTTAATCGTAACTAACACTTGGTTCAAGAATTATGAAAGAAGGTTGTGTACATGGAAGAGGCCTGGAGATACTGGAAGGTTTCAGACAGATTATATAATGGTAAGAAAGAGACTTAAGAACCAGGTTTTAAATTATAAGACATTTCCAGGGGCAGATGTGGACTCTGACCACAATCTACTGGTTATGAGCTGTAGATTAAAACTGAAGAAACTGCAAAAAGGTGGGATTTTAAAGAAATGGGACCTGGATAAACTGACTAAACCAGAGGATGTAGAGAGTTTCAGCGAGAGCATTAGGAAACGATTGATAGGAATGGGGCAAATTAATAGAGTAGAAGAACATTGGGTTGCTTCGAGGGATGAAATAGTGAAGCCATCAGAGGATCAAGTAGGTAAAAAGACGAGGGCTGGTAGAAATCCCTGGGTAACAGAAGATATATTGAATTTAATTGATGAAAGGAGTAAATACAAAAATGCAGTAAATGAAGCAGGCAAAAAGAAATACAAACGTCTCAAAAATGGTATCGACAGGAAGTGCAAAATGGATAAGCAGGGATGGCTAGAGGACAAATATAAGGATGTAGATGAGTATATCACTAGGAGTAAGATAGATACTGCCTACAGGAAAATTAAAGAGACCTTTGGAGAAAAGAGAACCACTTGTACGAATATCAAGAGCTCAGATGGAAACCCAGTTCTAAGCAAAGAAGGGAAAGCAGGTAGGTGGAAGGAGTATATAGAGGGTCTATACAAGGGCGATGTACTTGAGGACAATATTGTGGAAATGCAAGAGGATGTAGATGAAGATGAAATGGGAAATATGATACTGCGTGAAGAGTTTGACAGAGCTCTGAAAGACCTAAGTCGAAACAAGGCCCCGGGAGTAGACCACATTGCATTAGAACTACTGACAGCCTTGGGAGAGCCAGCCCTGACAAAACTCTACCGTCTAGTGAGCAGGATGTATGAGACAGACGAAATACCCTCAGACTTCAAGAAGAGTGTAATAATTCCAATCCGAAAGAAAGTAGGTGTTGACAGATGTGAAAATTACCGAACTATCAGTTTAATAAATCACAGCTGCAAAATACCAACGCAAATTCTTTACAGACGAATGGAAAAAGTGGTAGAAGCCGACCTCGGGGAAGATCAGTTTGGATTTTATAGAAATGTTGGAACAGGTGAGGTAATAGTGACCCTACGACTTATCTTAGAAGTTAGATTAAGAAAAGGCAAACCTACGTTTCTAACATTTGTATACTTAGAGAAAGCTTTTGACAATGTTGACTGGAATACTCCCTTTCAAATTCTGAAGGTGGCAGGGGTAAAATACAGGGAGCGAAAGGCTATTTACAATTTGTACAGAAACCAGATGGCAGTTATAAGAGTCGAGGGGCATGAAAGGGAAGCAGTGATTGGGTAAGGAGTGAGACAGGGTTGGAGCCTCTCCCCGCTGTTATTCAATCTGTACATTGAGCAAGAAGTAAAGGAAACAAAAGAAAAAATCGGAGTAGGTATTAAAATCCATGGAGAAGAAATAAAAACTTTGAGGTTCACCGATGACATTGTAATTCTGTCAGCAAAGGATCTGGAAGAGCAGTTGAACGGAATGGACAATGTCTTGAAAGGAGGATATAAGATGAAGATCAACAAAAGCAACACGAGGATAATCGAATGTGGTCGAATTAAGTCGGGTGATGCTGAGGGAATTACATTAGGAAATGAGACGCTTAAAGTAGTAAAGGAGTTTTGCTATTTGGGGAGCAAAATTACTGATGATGGTCGATGTAGGGAGGATATAAAATTAGACTGGCAATGGCAAGGAAAGGGTTTCTGAAGAAGAGAAGTTTGTTAACATCGAGTGTAGATTTAAGTGTCAGGAAGTCGTTTCTGAAAGTTTTTGTATGGAGTGAACCATATATGAACGTGAAACACGGACGATAAATAGTTTGGACAAGAAGAGAATAGAAGCTTTCGAAATGTGGTGCTACAGAAGGATGCTGAAGCTTAGATGGGCAGTTCACATAACTAATGAGGAGGTATTGAATAGAATTGGGGGAAAGAGAAATTTGTGGCCAACTTGACTGGAATAAGGGATCGGTTGGTAGGAAATGTTCTGAGACATCGAGGGATCACCAATTTAGTATTGGAGGCAACAGGGAGGGCAAAATCGTGAAGGGAGACCAAGAGATGAATACACTAAGCAGATTCTGAAGGATGTAGGTTGCAGTAGGTACTGGGAGATGAAGAAGCTTGCACAGGATAGACCAGCAAGGAGAGCTGCATCAAACTAGTCTCTGGACTGAAGACGAGAACAACAACATCTGTTCGCAAATGGAACAGCAAAGGTAATAACTAGTAGTGGTACAAGTTAACCTCCAGCAAGCATCATAAGTTGTCTTGTGGGGTACGTATATAGAAGTAGATATGTCGTGTGCAGAAACGTGCCTGGTTACGGTAACTTCGTTGGTCATCGGCCAGACAGGGGTGCTGCTGTTTCTAGACGGTTTGGGTGGCGTAATGATGCACCAGTGTGTTGCGATAAGTAGCATCCGTTCTGCAACGAGGCCTAGCCTTTGCCTCCTGTCGTTAAGCACGAAAAATGCGAGAACCGTCACCACATTCCGCCAGATACAGATGAAGTAAGCAACAACCAATCGTTGCCAAAGTCGCAATGTATGTTCTACCAAATATTGATGCACTCCCTGCCCATAGGAAACACTGTATTCGTCAATCGGAAATCCAGGTGATTAGAGAGAGGAACGAGTCGATTCTGTGGTCTGGCGTAGGGGTAGTCGAGATTCTGTTGCGGCATGTGGAAGATTAGTGTGGACACTCTGTTGCGGGAGCTTGAGCAGTGGACGGCACGAAACGTCGGACTGGTGTTCACCTGAGATGGTGGCAGTGACGCAAACACAACGGCGGGCGCGAAGGATGCGATGTACGGGCCCAGCACCGGTGCATAAGATAACCCTTTCCCTGAACCCAATAAAACGCACGTCAGCCGTATCACCCGCAGAGTACCGGAGGTGTAAAGGTCTTGACAAGCAGATAGCTATTTAACTTAGTGGGGATTTGCACTTATAATTAATGCCATATTATGTGTGACCAGTGTCAATAAATTCCTCTTGAATAAGTGGTTGTTCAATTATCTACTGAAGCCTAGTGAAGGGTACACAGCACTGACACCGCGATTCTGTCGAACTGAAGAGAACTGTACCGATCGAAAAATGCCCCCCTACAATACTCCATGCGATTTCGCGCTGTGCCGGGTGCTTCCGGGAAGGAACGAGCAAAAACGGAGCAGACCAAGCTGTGCTTCTCAGGCGGCCTGCACACCGCACGCGTGAAGTTTGACACGGCCTTGCCCGGTAGATATTTAGGGTAAGATGATACTGAGTGGTTTTTGGGAAAGCCGTCCTGTGGTGTACAAACATCATGCTAATAATTGCTAGCGAAATTTTCTGATTAAGAAACGATAGTCTGTTAAGATGAAGTGTCGCGGCAAACTGTCCAAACCGGCGTCTGTTCTCCACGAGCCGCCACAGCTTATTCTGCAGGGACATGGCCACACATGCTCCTTTTTGCGTTATTAAATTTTGTCTCGCCTCCTACATTCTCTTGACATTTTACCAAGTGATTTCTTGTTCTTTCCGCATATGGAGAACCTTTTGTGTGATAGGCATTTTAGTGCTAGAATGGCGACTAGGTGATTTTCAACGTTGGAACGACCCGAACAGCCACATGATGACTTGTACAACCTAGCTCTGCAAGAAGTCGTCAGTCTTTGGGAAAAATATGTCGAGTCGAAGAGTGATTATATAGAAATATACTCTACTAACACCATTAAACATGAGGAGCATTTAATAACAAATGGATCACATCTTTTTGCTCGGCCAGTTTCGGTTTAAAAGAGCAGAATTTTTTGTGGGACATCGCGAAATATTCCTCCTTCGGTCCCTATAGTTTCATGAGGTTCCGGTAGGAGGCGGCGCTGTATATAGCCTTCAAAATGGCGTCGGTAATGGAGGTGCGTTCCAAACAGAGAGCTTTCATTTTCTATTGGGGGACAACAATAGCATAGCAGATATTCATAGGCGCTTGCTGAATGTCTGCAGAGACCTGGTAGTGAACAAAAGCACGGTGAATCGTTGAGCAAGATGTCTCTCACCATTGCAATAAAGTCGTGCAAAATGTCTGCTGTCCGCACACAGCTGTAACTCCTGCAATGTTGGAACGTGCGAACAATTTCGTTTGAGGTGATCGATGGATCACAATCAAACACTTTGTTGCACAACTGTACGTCTCTGCTGGTAGTGCTGACATACTCGTCCATCAGTTAGGGTACACTGGGTTCGCCGCCGTCTAACAGATGACCATACAAAGCAATAAAGGATTAGCTGTGTGGAATTGCCGGCGCTTTATGAGACTGACTGTCGCAATTTCTTTTAGAATAGTCACAGGGCTGTGAAATACGGGTTCAACACTTCGAACCGGAAAGAAAACGGCTGTCCATGTAGTGGCGGAACATCACCTCTCCCCTGAAGAAAAAGTTCAGAACTGCACTTTCAGCCGATAAAGTCATGGCGGCGAATTGCTGGGACCCTGGAGGGTTTATTCTATTTGACGACCTGCCTCACAGTCCAACGATAAACTCTAAAGTGTATTGCACTACTCTGAGGAAATGGAAGAAGCGACTTCAATGTGTTCGTCGCTACAAAAATGTAAACGAAATTCTCCTTCTTAATGGCAACGGAAGGCCTCACACAAACCTATGCACCCTAGAGAAGCTCACTCACTTCCTTGTATCGTGCTTTCTTATCCATCCTACATCCAGGATCTCGCATCTTCCGCTTTCCATCTGTTTGGCCCAATGGAGAACACACTGAATGGGAAGCACTACATGGACGATGGGTAGGTTATTGATGCGGCAGAACGTTGGCTCTTATGTCGACCCGTAGAGTGGCCATGCCAGGAAGGTGGTGTAGGGCCGTCGCACTGAACGGAGATTATACTAAAAATTACGGTTTCGCAGCTAAAAGTGAAAGGAATAACTTGGTGTATAGAAATCATGAATAAAATCAACTTGCTTTCAGAAAGAAATGTGTTGCATTACTTAGGGAAGGCCCCTCGTAGTTCCGTAGTCACAGCTTGACTTTCTCGAAGGGAAAAAGATGGTACTTTGTGACTACCCCACCTCAACCCCTTCACCCCCCACCCAACCCCATCCCCACCCCTCTCCCCGCTCAACTTCGCCACAACATGTTCTTGCGGTCGCTGTTCCCTGCCATGATGCACTTTTCGAATTGCGAATATCGCATCTTAATGTTAAATAATTCTACCGAACATTACTAAAACATATGAGTCACGAACATGGTTAAGGAATCAATGAAACTGCCATTTCTTAAAACAAAAGATTAATTAGTAAGGCCCATAATGGAGGGACTGTTGATCATAAGAAAATACACACATCCACGAAACAATAGAATAGTTCATTCACTCAGCTGATTGTCCAAACATACTTTTAATCTTCTGTTTAGCTGAAATTTTACGTTCTTAGCCGCTACTCCGCTACTGAATCGTGAAGCGATCATTTAATTCCTCACATTGCCTTGTGTACAGTTCTCATCACGTACCCTACGTGTGCCCACACTCTGCTGTAGGCAGGCATCCATTTTAATCATGCCGTGGTCAGCCCGTCATCTAGTCAAAAGCGAACAGTGGCTGTTGGTTCACAAAAATGTTCCCAACGCCACTTCGGACAACTATTTCATAATACTTGTGTGAAACGAATGTGCAGACTTGGTCCCTTTACCTTAGGTGTTTGATCGAACCTCACAACTGACAACATTGCAGCTGGTGTTGGCCCCCTTATACGAGCGACTGTCCAGCAAACGTACTGCTCTAGTGGACAAAAAGTTGCGCTCTACAAAATACGATTTAGTAGTTTTGGTACTCTACTTACATGACGTAGTAAATGGTGTTACTGACAGCACTGGTAGGGAAAGAAACGTAAATGAGTATGTAAGAGAGAATGTGTAAGTCATAGAATAGCTTTGTTTTTTTTTTTTTGTTTATTTCCTGTTTCTTTTGCATATAATTGGAAGCGTACGTCTTTCAGTGTAAGTCCAGTATGTATTTTATATCCTTATAGAGTATATACTGCCTTTCATAATAACAATTAGTTGACGGCGTAACTTCCGAGCTTTTATGCAACCAAAGCAATTACTTTTGTTGCATGTACTGTTTACATGCACAAATTTATAATATATGATTATTGCTATTGAGCCGTGGCGTTGCTGGCGCGCCAGCGTATTTGCAAGTACCTCACCTTCGCGCTCTTATCTTTTCTTGTGGCTCGTACTGAATTTTGGCTGCTTTATCCTTGCCGGAGGGGTTAACTGGAGGCTCCCGCCAAGGACGGGACAGTTGGCGTTCGATGTTACCTGAGGCCGGAGTGCTCTTGTACTGGAGCGGTGACCGACCACATGTATGAGGCAGCTTGGTGGCGAGCCTTTCCTGTCGCCTGTGATGTGGCTTGTTGCTGCCTTGGGTTGTGTGCTGCTAGTTCCGGACACGGCTGTCTACGGTCGTCCGCTGCCTTATTGCCGCCTGCTGTACCCGACGCAAGCCATGTCGAACGTCCAGCGAAAAGTTAAGTGAGACTGTACTTAGGGCATGTGTTTGAAGGTGTTGAGGGCTGCTACCTCAGTTCTGGTAACTATAAGCGCATGGGTGTTACCATGGAAGTCAAAGTGTGCCTCTGAAGAGTTCATGGTGCTCAAGACATCTGTTAAATATTAATGTAATGCACGAGCGTGCCTGTTCCAGCTCCTGGGAAATTGTTGTTTGATGTAATACGTAATCAGTTGCAAGGCCGTAATCTGTTTATCAAACATACTGAATTCAAGTGTTTGGGAGCCTTAGTGCAGCGTGCTCCAGTAAAGCTTATAATGAAATTTTCAGAATTGTGCTCGTTACGATTTTCACTGAACAGTGGGGCATGGGAGTTCACGTATTTTAATTGTGTCTAAGACTGGAGTGCCCGCTGGCCTTGCTAGTAATTGTAAGGTTTTTTTTTTTTTTTTTTTTACATCTTAAAGCAGGCAATTCCCTTAAGGTTATTAATAAGATTTTCGCTGTTGGTTGTACCTTGCCTGTGTAGTTCATTCGTAGTGAGGCAAAGGCGATGTACCGTTTTGTTAGTGAATAATTTAACCTGTTATTTAATATCTTTTGGTGGTTGTTTACATTGTCCCTGCGGACCTCTTCTGTGCGCTTGTTAAATGTTACAGCTGGCCGGCTGGTGTTTTGGAGTAAGCGCTACCTTTCCACCTTTGGGTACCGGGGCTGTGAAATCCTGGGTAGAGGAAGGTGGCTCCGAGTCGAAGCTCGAGAAGTGGGTCTTGTACGAACTGCCGCCTTCCGCCTTGGCTTCGTTTTGCCTTCGAGCGACCTGACGTCACTCCTCGCTAATTAATTCTGGCGCTAATACTTGGGTATTTATGATATTTAGTATTTTTATTAAACCTTGTCTCAAGAGCAACATAAGATTGTGAAACGTTGTTTCTGTGCTACTCTTAGTAAGACTTTGCGCTGACTAATTGTGTTACTGGACCTTGAAGCCGAAGTTTGAAACCTTAGTAAGCCTTAGTGATATTGATTGACTCTTGAGTGTGAAACAATTGCCTTTGTAATAACTTCATCCTGCTATTTATCGGTTACATCTCTGGCAGGTTGTTATTTAGGTAAATGTTTTTGAGAACATTAGTTCTCAGTGTCCGAAGACTAGTCAGAAATATTGTGTGTCTTAATTTAAGCCGTCAGGCGCATAATTGTCAGTGGTTTTAAAATTTTCTTATATATGAGATAGACTTCGTTTCATAAAAAAGATATTGGTAGCAGATTCACTAAATTCTTGTGACTTACTATTCTTATTGCCTAAAGTAATCATAGTTAAGATATTGTAGTTTTAGAGGAATTTGTTGATATGATTGTTAAATAAAACGAATGACAAAAAAAGGGGTCCAGTCCTTCCTATTGTTTCCCTATTCCCTAAGAGAAGACCGTTTCAGCCATATTTTATATTCAAAAGAACGTTCTTCATTGTGATCGGCAAAAGTTTCCTGTTATTATTGGTAAATGCGAAAGCTGTTTATAGATAACAGAAACATCTTTATTTCAAGTTCGACGAAGTACTGGAGCATTGTTTCACTTTTTTTTGTCTTTTTAATTTTACCTTTTGTTGAAGAAATTGAATTTTCTAGCACTGTTTTGTTTTCTTTATTTTTACTACAACATCCCTATGTTTCACGTTACAAATCACCAATTTTCGAATGAAACCTGAATTATTGACAATTCCAATTTTTCTATATACTGTTTACTTTTAGGTAATAGACAGGAGGATAACTATGAAGAACAAGAATGTTTTTTAGCTTACACTATGCTTTACACCACGTGATTCACGAACGTCGTCCTTTGTTGACGTTTTTTGGTCCCAGTTACCAGAGACGCCGAAAGGTTTGACTAAGCAGAAAGTAAAGGGGACTCCACACCAACAGAGAAGAGACCCTGCTACACGTAAGAAAACGAACAATTTACAGCTGTAATTGGTCCTATAGCTCCTCGCTAGAAAACTTGATGTTGGAGGGGTGCCGGGATCGATTCCTTGTCTCGATAAGAGTGTCTCTGTAGAAGAATGATTGTGCCTCACCGAAACAAGACGCACAGGGGCCAAAGAATATTAATTACATGTTTGAAGGCATACAAATATATGACAGTTAGTTTATTAACAAAACATTGTGCACCAATTTTTGATTCCCAATAGGCAGTATTACGTAAATGCTATCATATCTTTGACTGCATCAAAGAACAATGAAAATAATGAATACCATAAATTATATTCCTTTAAACCAATGATATACAAAAATGGTTCAAATGGCTCTGAGCACTAAGGGACATAACTGCTGTGGTCATCAGTCAATTATATAGACTGACATATCTTTATAATTGCATTATTCATACTACAAATGTTAAAAACATGTCCGTCTTGTTCGATGCATTGATGTAAGCGCATGGCATGGACACCTCTTAACATTTGTTCAGATACTGAAGCGCAAGCGTGAGGTATTCGTTCTTTTAACACGTAGGGATTTTCCGATTCTGTTTCGTAAACCCTGCCTTTGATATAACCCTATAAGAAAGGGCTTTAAATCTGGTGATCTCGCTAGCTATCGAATGCAACCATCACGACAGGCCAACCGTTTCGTGTACACACTGTTGAGATGAGATATTTCTTAATCCCTCTACAAAAATGGGGTGGTGCACCATCGTGCTGAAACCAGTGCCTTATAGATAACTGAAGTGGGATGTCTTCTAGGAGATGCCGGAGACTCAGCTCAATCCGTATGAATTGAAAAACTGCCAACAGTCTGGGAGCCAAATAAACTGATCCTATAATGTAGTCTTCTAGAATGCCGAACCATACGTTAACCTCCCAGTGAGATTGCATGAGGTGTAATCGTAACCAGCGAGGACTTGCAGGAGCCCAGTAACGTAGATTGTGTCTATTGGCAGTGAAGTCACTGGCGAAATAGCATTCATCTCCCCATATAATCTGCCTGATGAAATCCGGATTTATGGCTACTTTATGTACGAGACGTCTGCAGAACGACATCCGACTTTGGAAATCGTTTCTGTGTAGCTGTTGGTGTAGGTGCACCCCTTTAAGGGGTGGCATTTTCGTTCCTCCAGAATCCTTTTGTACCGAAGACCTCGATACCACAGGACTGCTGCAGCTCTTCTTTGTCCTAATTACGACGAGAAATAGGTATTACCGTGCTAGATCTAGTGACTTCCATAATATTAATAACAATGACCACATTATTATTATAATTGTTATTGTTATAGGTACAAATAATAATGCAACTGAAACGCAATAGAACTATAACACTTTCGTTAACACTTCGTTCATTTCCGTTTCTGCAATGCTTACAGTGTGTGGGACATGCTCCAAAATACTCAATAACGTTCCTGGCAACATGGGGTGGGTCGTGGATTAACACGTTGTTCTGGACAGCTCCTTCGGTTTTTCAACCCATCTCTGTACGTCTAAAAACATGCGCAGAAGGTAGACGTTGCTTTGGAAAACATTGTGAATACAGCCTTCGGGCCTCAGCTCCACTGCGGTGCTCTCCCCATAGATCGGTATCATATCGGTGTAGTCTTTTCTGGAGTCCATTGAATTTATTACCTGTTTGACTGTAAGACCGTACTTTAACTACTAACAGACGGCCACGTGACCTTACCAGAGCGGAACCAGGAGGAAAACCCACGCAGATGGCGGCACAGGTCGATGGAGGTTCGCTTGTAAGTGCACTTATTGGACAGCAGTGGCGAGGCAATCCTTCTTGCACTAACGTATGCAGGAAACACAAAAGTACGGAGGACGGTTGCGTGGGCAACCTGATATATCCTCACTCAGTTGCTAGCCAGTTCATCGCTTTCGGTTTTTAGGGGAATCTAGAACGATACTGATAGCAAACATAAAGAAACGATCGTTATGAATCACCGACCGATTGGTATGCAACACGTCGAATGTACAGGTACGACCTTAACTGAGCTACTAGGAAAGTAACTAGGAGAGCTACCGTAGACTACGCATATTTATGATAATCTGTAGTAGGCTACGGTAGTTACAATTCTGACTGGACGTTATCATAATCTTCACGTCATGATGCCTGAGCTGAGTTTATTGTATTTCCTTGTTTTTCCAGGCATCCCTCACTCTGTGACGTATTGCTCAATCTGGTCCCCAATCGTTATAATGATATTGCTGTTCAGTGCTCCACATTTATCACAGATAGACTTACAGTTCGAAAAATTTCTGAATCATCTCACAAATCCATCCTAATTACCAAAAAAAAAAAAAAAGTATGTGAAATCTTATGGGAGTTAACTGCGAAGGACATCAGTCCCTAAGCTTACACACTACTTAACCTAAATTATCCTAAAGACAAATACACACACCCATGCCCGAGGGAGGACTCCAACCTCCGCCGGGACCAGCCGCACAGTCCATGACTGCAGCGCCTCAGACCGCTCGGCTAATCCCGCGCGGCCCCTAATTTCCATTTTACCTGTTCACGAATCCTCATGTTACACGTCAGCGTAATTTCCTAATAGAAGAATTCTGTGCAGTTGCTGAAAACTGCGTTGGACATTATTGGTTCCAAACAGTATCACACCTTTCATCGATACCCTGCCTGAGTTCGAGTAACGTAAGGGCACATATTTTTCGTCGCGAGATACAGGAAAAAATAAATTTACTGTCCGGTGGAAAGTGTTGCAAACTCTCTTAAAACTGTGTGTTAAGGAATGAGCAGCAAATTCGAAAATATACTCCAGAGATCCCAGTTATAGTCTTTACGATATCTTTTCCCTTTAGTTACGGGTGTGACATAAATTAGAAAATATGCGTGGCAAACTCATTTCTCAAGGCACTTTTTACGCTTTCCCCGTATCCACGGAAGCTAACATTTGCGTATGCATATAGAAAGAACGCCCTGTGGTGTGTTTCACCTCAGGACGACGAACTATCCTTCGCCGGCGATAAAAATAAGTTAATGGGGCACCAAATATAAACGAGTGTGCGAGAATCTGGCGGGTGCGTGCATTAGGCTAATTAAACTCCGGGCATGGGGCGGCCTCTCGGGGGTACTTCTTTCAGCATCGAGCTCGGGAAGGCTTTTAAAGGAAATTCGGGAGGCTCGCGGCGTAATAACAATGGGAGAGGCGTGCGCACAGTGGCTGCTGCCTAATCAGCAGCAGTGGCAGCGGCCGCGCCAACGCCGTAATACGCGGCCACGCCCTACGGCTCTTCATTAGCCGCTCTTACGCCGGCGACGCCGCCACCGCTGTCGCCTGCCGCCCCCGGAGCCACCGGTATTGCGAGGCTCTGGCCTCGTAAACATCGCCGGACAGCCACCGTGACGCAATTTACGACACCTAATTTGCACCTACGGTGTTCTCGACCGCACGCTGACCTCAGGACAAAGCAAGCCGCGGCAAGGCAATGTAGCACCATCTTGTTGCTCCACTTACACCGTTAGGTGGCTCATTAGGCGGACAAAAACGTCATTAGATCTCGTGACACGATCTACCACAATATCGTTCTATATATTGTGCTTCCTAGCTGAGTACCGAGGTATATATGTATTCCAATTCTATTAGTCGCCGGCCGAAGTGGCCGTGCGGTTAAAGGCGCTGCAGTCTGGAACCGCAAGACCGCTACGGTCGCAGGTTCGAATCCTGCCTCGGGCATGGGTGTTTGTGATGTCCTTAGGTTAGTTAGGTTCAACTAGTTCTAAGTTCTAGGGGACTAATGACCTCAGCAGTTGAGTCCCATAGTGCTCAGAGCCATTTGAACCAATTCTATTAGTCCATCTCCTCCTTAACTCTCTCTCTGTCCATCTCTTCCGCCCTCTTCTCTGTCCATCTCCTTCTCTTCCCCTTCCTCCCCCTCCTCTACTATACCCCACCCCCTCCACGTCTATCTCCTACAGCCACTCTCTCTGTCCATCTGATACTCTCTACTTTCTCTGTCCATCTGCTCCTGCCCCCTCTGTCCCTCTGCTCCTTCCCCCTTTGTCCATGTCCTTCGACTCTTCTGAGTCCATCTCCACTTTTTCCTCTATGTTCTCCTCACTCCCTTTTCCTGATCTTCCCCCTCTGCCTGTCCATCTCTTCCTCCCTCTAACTTGTCCATATCCTCTTCTCCCCTTTTTCTCAATCTTCTCACTCCCGTCTCTCTCTCTCTCTCTCTCTCTCTCTACCTCCTCCTCCCCTCACCGTCCATCTCCTCTTCCTCTGTTTATATCCTCGTCCCCGTCTCTCTCTCCTGTTCCTCCAGATTGACTCAGTCCTCTATAAGTTCATCTTCATACTGGAGAGTTCTGGGATCTCACTCTTCAGTGTGAAATGTCAAATCAAAGCCCCTTTAACCATCTAAATTTACAGTTTTATTTTACTTCTGTTATCAGTTTCAGGGTTACATTACGCCATCTTGAGGACCCTGATTGAAGTGTAGGAAGAATCCCACCTCTTGTACAATCAACATAGGAGCCAGCATGAAGGGGCAGGTTATTTCGTCAATTTGTCAAAAGATGTGTAGTGATACCAGTGACTGTACGCTCGCCCTATTTTGATTGTACCAGAGTTGGGATTTTTCCTACACGTCCGGCAGGGGCCTGAAGATGGCGTGATGTAAGCTGAAAGTGGTACAAAAAGTAAAATAAAACTGGAAATTTAGACGGCTGAGATGTCTTTCAATCCACCTTCTACTGACCCTCCCTCTGTTCGTCATCTCCTCTTTCCTTTCCTGTTCCCCTCATCGTGCCACCCTCCCCCCTCCTTCTGTGTGCGTCTATCTCCTCCTCTCCTCTTTCTATATCCATTCCCCCCTTCACCTCAAAGTGTTCATATCTTTCTTCCTCATACCTGTGTCCATCTCCTCCTTCCCTTCTCTCCGTTTGTCCATTCCTTCCTCCCCCTTTTCTCTCCAAGCCATCACCCCCGCTCAAATACGAAGTCGCTAGTTCTTACCCCCATAGTATTTCTTTCCAGCAGGTTTGGGTGAAATCGACCCAGAGGTTTAGCAAAAACTTTTCACCTGCGGCTTTGCCGGAGTATGCATTTGTCTAATATATTTCTCATATTTTCAGCTTATTTCACACATATTGTTACACTTATTTCAACTTTATCTGTAGCGAATGCCATCCTGCAGTTTCAATTTCACGAAGTTCAAACCCCAAGACATCATGTCTCCTGAACAATGTGTTGTAAAAAAATATAACTGTACAGATGCATTCTTTGTATGTTTTTATACTGTCTGCGAAGTATGTTACGAATAGAGTTAGTAGTAAAGGCGTAATAAATTAGAACGTAGTATATGATGAGACAATTTTTCACGCATCTCAGTGTTCATGACGTCATATCTCCTGAACTACGTATCGTACAATGATATACTTTTGCAGGTACAATTAGTGGTCTCCAAAATGTGCCGTGAATAGTGTTAATAGTAAAGAAGTAATAAATTAAAACTTTAGTCCTGATGTGGAAGTTTCGCTGCATGAACAGCTAAAATGTAGTAAGTGATAAACTTTTTCCTGTTATCATTTTGTGGGGGTTACTAGCAAAAAAGTTTCGTAAATGGTTTAAAAGTATGTGTAACGTTTGTTGCAAGTGACGAAGTGCTCTTAATTTCCAATACTGGATGAATAGGGCTGTAAATTCGAGCGTCGTGAGCTACAGTATTTTTTCACCCCCATCCCCGCACCTTCGATAATGTGTGGTTCTTACCCTCACAAAGTTATTTTCCAGATAGTGACATATTTACCAAGTTTGGTTGAAATCGATCTAGTGGTTTAGGAGGCGATGTGGAACATACATGTATACACACACCCATTTGTATGAAGTTTAGGGATTTGCACTGATAGCCATTAAAATTGCAATGTCATTAAGGTGACTTGCAACAAACGTCAAACTGTCGTGGATTGTACTACATGCTTAGATACACAAATGATTAGCGTTAGGACAGAAAAAACAAACAATAATTGAGGCTTAGCAGTTCAGTACAACCGCACAGAGCAGACAGCATCAACATATGCACTTTGATTACGCGGTGTAACTAAATTCCTTTTGCAGACTTCTAGAACTTGTAGTTGGAACCGAGACGGTTGAATATAGAATAGGAACTTATTTCCGGAAAGGTACCGTTTTCCTGCCGCACGCAAAAAACCACAACACATGCTTTGACTCCCGTTGCTTGTCATCTGGGTCCACGGAAAATCTCTTCGGGTTTTCTGCCGGATCCTAAAATCAACTTGACTCGATATTTCGGCGATCCAAATGGTCACCATCTTCAGGAAAATGCTGCTTCTGATGATGAGTCCCGCAGTTCTCAGCGGAATTTTATAAATATGAAAGTCTTCGGCAAACCACTTTTGTTTAGCCGCGAATTTTGAAGTGTTACGTAAAATGGTTCTGTGTTCCAAATGATTACGCAAAGTAAGTTTCGCAGACAAAGGAGAGGATCAGATGGTTGTTCCCGAGGAACAACTAAATTCAAGAATGAGTGGGACAACTTCGCAACTGATTGGGATCAAATCCAATTTGAGACAGATGTACATCACACTAACGATAGCGGGAACGAATAGGAAGACGATGTCGCATAACGACACGATGAAGGTCTAGCAAACATATCGGACTGCTGGGCTCAGAACAGAGCGAGATCTGTTAGGCCCAGTCGACCACTCTCGCGATCACGTAAGAATAGGACGGAAATCGAGCAGGACGAAGACAATCTATTAACCTTTCTTAAAGAAGGTGGAAGACAGAGCAATGAAGAGGAAGAAGAAACTGGAAGACAGGGCAGTGAAGAGGGAACAAGAATTTAGGAAAGAATTAAAAAATGAAATAAATAAAGCAAAAGAAAATTAGTACAGAAATCGAAGAGGAAGGTAAAAGTATTCGAACATTAGCTGTGTAAACCTTGTATGAGGCAAAAGAGGCAAAACTGTTAGCCATGACAGCGGACAAGGAAGCGATGAAGTCACACCAGAAAATCAAGAAAATAGTGCAAAATATTGTGTTGATAAGAAGTCAGGTTCGAGAGTTGATAAAGTAACAGATACAGGAAACAGGACGTAGGGGCAAAATCGATTGTTTGGGGAAATAGTAAACTAGTGGAACACACAGAGCAGATGTTAGGAAGAGGAAGAACCAAGAGCGACATAGACAATTAGATACCACTGTGCAGCTACGTCGCTAGAGTTTTTGGGAGCCGTGAGTAGAGCCATTATTTATATAGTAAAAATTTTTTATTAATAAAATTTAAATTTAGTTTGTACTTTTTTATTTTTATTATAATTTTTTTCTATTCAAATGGACAACTCAGAAAGCCACAACGAATAACCTGTAATGGTTTCTGCTATTGAAGAGATAGCAAAATGGTCTGTAATAAACCTGAATTATATTATTTACTTTTTAAAGATGAAGAAGAGGAAGAGATTCCAGAATTTGATTTCGATGATGTAGAATGTATTGATGATGAAAAATCTGACAGTGGCAGCTCATAATGTCGATATGGCAATGTATCTACAGGGTTATTACAAATGGTTGAAGCGATTTCACAGCTCTACAATAACTTTATTATTTGAGATATTTTCACAATGCTTTGCACACGCATACAAAAACTCAAAAAGTTTTTTTAGGCATTCACAAATATTCGATATGTGCCCCTTTAGTGATTCGGCAGACATCAAGCCGATAATCAAGTTCCTCCCACACTCGGCGCAGCATGTCCCCATCAATGAGTTCGAAAGCATCGTTGATGCGAGCTCGCAGTTCTGACACGTTCCCTGGTAGAGGAGGTTTAAACACTGAATCTTTCACATAACCCCACAGAAAGAAATCGCATGGGGTTAAGTCGGGAGAGCGTGGAGGCCATGACATGAATTGCTGATCATGATCTCCACCACGACCGATCCATCGGTTTTCCAATCTCCTGTTTAAGAAATGCCGAACATCATGATGGAAGTGCGGTGGACCACCATCCTGTTGAAAGATGAAGTCGGCGCTGTCGGTCTCCAGTTGTGGCATGAGCCAATTTTCCAGCATGTCCAGATAGACGTGTCCTGTAACGTTTTTTTCGCAGAAGAAAAAGGAGCCGTAAACTTTAAACCGTGAGATTGCACAAAACACGTTAACTTTTGGTGAATTGCGAATTTGCTGCACGAATGCGTGAGGATTCTCTACGGCCCAGATTCGTACATTGTGTCTGTTCACTTCACCATTAAGAAAAAATGTTGCTTCATCACTGAAAACAAGTTTCGCACTGAACGCATCCTCTTCTATGAGCTGTTGCAACCGCACCGAAAATTCAAAGCGTTTGACTTTGTCATCGGGTGTCAGGGCTTGTAGCAATTGTAAACGGTAAGGCTTCTGCTTTAGACTTTTCCGTAAGATTTTCCAAACCGTCGGCTGTGGTACGTTTAGCTCCCTGCTTGCTTTATTCGTCGATTTCCGCGGGCTACGCGTGAAACTTGCACGCACGCGTTCGACCGTTTCTTCGCTCACTGCAGGCCGACCCGTTGATTTCCCCTTACAGAGGCATCCAGAAGCTTTAAACTGTGCATACCATCGCCGAATGGAGTTAGCATTGGTGGATCTTTGTTGAACTTCGTCCTGAAGTGTCGTTGCACTGTTATGACTTACTGATGTGAGTGCATTTCAAGCACGACATACGCTTTCTCGGCTCCTGTCGCCATTTTGTCTCACCGCGCTTTCGAGCGCTCTGGCGGCAGAAACCTGATGTGCGGCTTCAGCCGAACAAAACTTTATGAGTTTTTCTACGTATCTGTAGTGTGTCGTGACCATATGTCAATGAATGGAGCTACAGTGAATTTATGAAATCGCTTCAATCATTTGTAATAGCCCTGTATTTTATTTTCCAAAACATATCTTTTATCATTATGCCCACTCAATGCTTTTTTATTTACCTTGACTGAAAACATTTTGTGATTAAGGCTTCATATTAAATTCATAATTTGTATTGTTCAGTACCATTAAACAAACAATCTTTGTACTCTTCTAATACTTTATTTTTAACAACACATTTCTTGCTCCATTTTGAATATTTTCTCCTTCTTATCACTAATTTTATAAGAAAATATCTTTGCTCACATACCACAGAATTTTCCCATTATATTCCCATTGCATTCATCTTTTATTTTTCCAAAACCTTTCTTGTTTAGTTGCGTAATTTTGCATATACGAGGGCGGTTCAGAAAGTAACCTCCGATTGGTCACAGTGCGGGTTGTGGGGGGAGTAGCGACGCCATCTGTGCGTTCACGCACTCAACAGGTCAGTCGGTATCAAGCCGTGGTCGAGTGAACGTCGTACCTGCGCTAGTTTAGTTTTTGTGGCAGTTTGAAATGTGTGCTGCAATAGAAAACCCCGCCAAATGTAAAGTGCGTGCTGTCATAAGGTTTTTTACAGCCAAAGGATATTCTGCAGCAGCTATTCATCGTGAGCTTTGTGCCGTGTACGGACCAAGAGTTATGAGTGAAGGAGTTGTCCGTGAATGTGTACGTTTATTTAAAAGTGGACGAGAAAACGTTCATGATGAAGAGAGGAGTGGTAGACCATCATTGGTGACTGACGAACTCGTTCAGACAGTTGATGCAAAAGTTCGTGAAAATCGACGTTTCTCAATGTCGGAGTTGTCTACTGGTTTTCCACAGATTTCTAAGACTCTCTTGTACGAGATAGTGACAGCAAGATTGGGTTACCGTAAGATCTGTGCACGATGGGTGCCCAAAATTCTTACCAACCACCACAAAACTCAAAGAATGGCCTCTGCATTAGACTTTCTGTCACGTTATGAGGACGAAGGAGAACCATTGTTAAACAGAATCGTGACCGGTGACGAACCCTGGATTAAGTACGTGAATCCTGAGACAAAAGAACAAAGATGTGGGCACATTCAAATTAGCCTACCAAACCAAGAAAAGCCTCGCAAGATTTTTCTGCCAGAAAACTGATGGCAACGGTGTTTTGGGATGCCAAAGGGGTGTTGTTGGTTGAATTCATGGAACGTGGTACGACCATTAATCAAGACGTGTACTGTGAAACAATAAAAAAGTTACGATGGGCTATACAGAACAAAAGCCGTGGTATGCTGACTTCCGGTATCGTTTTTTTGCACGATAACGCCCGTCCTCACTCTGCTCGCAGAGCAGTCCTTCAAGTGGGACGTTATCAACCATCCACCTTACAGCCCAGACCTGGCGCCAAGTGATTATCACCTCTTCATGCATTTGAAGAAATGGCTGGGGTCACAGCGGTTTGATGACGACGAAGAGCTCAAAGATGCGGTCACAGGTTGGCTCCAGGCACAAGCGGGTGATTTTTATGCAGAAGGAATTTCAAAGCTTGTGAAGAGATACGATAAGTGCCTCAATCGCTATGGAGACTATGTAGAAAAATAGTGCAAAGATGTAGTTGTAAGATGTATATATTAAAATATTTTTATTTAACTTGGTGTATTTTTTTAAATCAACTGGAGGTTACTTTCTGAACGGCCCTTGTATTATCTGTTGGACAGTTACTTGTATCAAATTTTTTGGTCACTGATTTCATGTCTTCATAGAAATATTCAGTCTGTACGTGTAGATATAACTGAATGTATCTCCATAGCAAAGCTCAATATTCCTGCTGTGGTTTGGTTTCATAAGGGTATAGTGAAAATCATATATCAGTTCTTTTGATAAATCCAGCAATCTGATACCAATGTAAACTGGTTTCTTAAACAAAATTTTGGTTTCATTCATGTGAATTTTGACAAGATTTTCATTAAATATTGTTCTTCCTTTGAATTTTCGTTTTGCCACAAGTCCTTCACATTTATCTCCATGTGAAACCATCTTATATCCACTATGTTTCTAATATTTTCCATTATTTTTCCAATTACTAAATTATTCATTAGTTTGTAGAAATCTTTCCAAAATCATTATTGTTTCATCTTCATTTCTCTATTGAAATCTATATATTTTTTTAACATATCGGATTGTTTAAATTTTGTAGCTCTAATTTTGTAGCTCTCTTTCCTAGAGACAGATACTATTTCAGATTTTTATAAGATACATAATTATTTTTATCATCCAAATTAGCCAACAACATCCATTCTTTAGTTCCAGACACAATTCTGTTTTTGGGTGCTAATAGTATATCTCTGTCTAATCATGCAGTTCTGCTTCTAATTCAAATATGTATCCATTTTTAGAAGTGTTGCACATCTCACTTATTTTATTATAATCAGGTGACTCTGTATCATCCCATTCAAATCCACCATATGGTAAATATTGACTTATAGCATAACCATACAGACGGTTTGCATCTAAATGTGCTAAATAATTTGATATCTTTCTTCCATCATAATCTTTCAGATGCTTATTATTTGCCTTCATTTATCTGTTACACACCTCTTCTTCCTTTTCCTACCATTAGAATTATATTGTAAACATATAACAATTCGAGTGGTTGTCCATTCATTTTAGCATTACTTGAAAGGATAAGTGAGATACAGTAAAACACCAAGGTAGATGCGAATTGTATGCTTTTAAGCAAGTTATTCTAAAATTTTCAAATATATTAGTCAACAACAAAACATCACTTTTAAGATGTAAATCATGACATTCACCAAGAATTCGATATTAAATATTTCTGAATCTAAATCTACATATTTATAATCTTCATCATTTATTTCACAGTCATTCAATATATTGTAAAATTCTTGTCTTGGTGGAAGCAATGTTTCTTTTAATTTCTTCCAGCTGTCCATATCATAAAAGGGATAGAAAACTGGGTTTATTGCTAGACTGCTAGATTATTTAGAAAAAACTTTATAATATTCATCATTAGCTCCTTTTTCAAATTCAATGAAAGTTTGTCAGTGCTTGAAGTCATGAACCTGAATGTATCAGTAAAGGTTATCTTTAAATTTTCTGTCTTCTTGCTGAAATTAATTTGAGGGTAATCCCAAAAGTAAGGTCTGCTATTTTTTTATGAGTACACAGTCCTGTTTAGTTCTACAATGGTTTACATCAGTTTACAGCTTGAAAATTTGGCTATTTTTCGACATAATCACCATTTCTGTCGCTGTGTCTTTGTAGACACTGTGGCAGTTTTTGTATGCCCATGTCATACCAGCTCGCCACCATTCTGTTCAGAAAGTGATTAACATCTTTCACCTCATCATCAGAGCTGAATTGCTTTCTGGCCAAATGTTCTTTTAACCTAAGGAACAGGTGATAGTCACTGGGTGTAAAGTCAGGACTATAGGGCAATGATTATGTTCCACTGAAACTGTTGCAGAAGAGCAACAGTTTGCTGAGCAATGTGTGGGCAAGTGTTGTCATGGAGAATGTGAGCACCCTTCGTCAACATTCCTCTTCTTTGATTCTGAATTGCCCATTTGAGTTTTTTCAGAATCTCACAGTACCTGTCAGCATTAATTGTGGTCGCAGCGATTCAGCTCCGACGAGGAGGTGAAAGAAGAGGTTCATAACTTTCTGGAAAGCATGGCAGCGAGATGGTATGACATGGGCACACAAAAACTGCCACAGCGTCTACAAAAACGCAGTGACAGAAATGGTGAGTATGTCGAAAAATAGCTAAATGTTCGAGCTGTAAACTGATGTAAACTATTGTAGACAGGTCTATGTACTTATAAAAAAACAGGAGACCTTACTTTTCGGATTACCCTTTTATATCTATCTTCATTATTTGGTATTAACTGTGTTTCTTTATTATCATAACTGAGTTCTTTTATGAACAAATGAGAATCATGTTCTCAGTAATTATATAAATATACTGACACAAAATTAGGCATCTTCAATTGTAAATATCATTTTTTATGCACTAGCTTTATATGTTTTCCTGTTGAATGATCAAACGAATAAATGAACAAACTTTTGATCTTCTTGGTTTCACTTCCTCAATTTCAGAACGAATTATCCAATTCCTTGAAGCTCAGTTTTCAACATTCTATAAATTTTTATGATAGTTTGGTCCTCTGTACATGACAGGATCTTTATCATCATCATTAATATATTTAATATAATATCAGGAATCACAAGGCTCATGCTTTGATGTTTCATTTTATATGGATTTTTAGAACAAGGGTGTGCAGTATCCACCTTCAACAGTAATCTCTCAAATCTGCATAAATAACGAAAGGAACTGTCTATGTATGTCGATAATTTTTAAAATTTGCATAAGAACCCTTGTCTGGTAATTCTACTTTTAATGGCTTATTAGCTAAGCTGTTGGATGTGTGGTTATCTAATTTTTCTTTACTGTTGAAGTGGAGTCAGCCTCTGTAACAAATAAATTTTACTTCTTCATGTTTTGCAACATTGAATCGAAACAAACCTAGATAAATTTTTTAAAAACTATAATGTGAATTACTTCCATTCTTAAAACAAAGGAGATAACCGTTTTTCTCCTTTTAACTATGTTATTTTTAATGAATAAACTTGGTATTTTTCATCAAATGAATAAAAATTAATATATGTATATTAATTTCATTCCCCATTACTGAAATATTATCAACCAATACATAAATTCAAAATATTCAAGTTTCTGATCAGTTCACAGGTTAAAATACAGATTTCATTGCCTACAAAAACATTTTTATCATTATTTTTTATATTAATATATGTTTTTTTATTTTTCTGATAATTATATATGAGATGAACCTCTTAATGGAATGTATCTATTAATTCCTAGTTGCAGACCAATAATTCTATTTCATGCCAAAGCAGAACCACAGGCTTGAAAATTTGACAATTTTGATAAAATATTTTGTTCACCATTCTTAAACTTTTAATTAAATTTGTCTCTCCAGTGGTTCTGCAGTTCGGTGTTTGAAAACTATAGTCGATAACACTTCCACATGTCTGCATCCTGTACTAAAAAAAAAAAAGTTTAAAATTTACTTTTGGCCATAATGTATCTTTAGATTACCTTTTACAATTTTCATAATTTTTGGCTTCAGTGCATTCAAGAAGAAGTTTCACTTCAAGCAAGTTTTACTTGAAGTCAAGCAAGTTTATATTGTTCTCGAAATTTATTGTTTGTATTCTGTCTGCAAATGTTTCATTGACTTGATATTGACTAACCATTGTTCAATTTTGTTGTTCTCTAAACACATTGGTAGAAAATGGAAAATTTTTTCAGTGATTTATCTCCACTACTTCTGAAAAATCATCGTCGAAAGAAGATAATTGCTACCAAAGACGTCCATCTCTATTTTTCTGACGTCTAATAATAAATGTAATTAGACTGGCTTTTTTAATTTATTGTATCCAGTCAAATTATTTATGCTACAGTGTTTATGAATTTTAACAAACATGAGTTACTCTATTTTAGCATCTTACTAAATACTACTGGTCATTAAAATTGCTACACCATGAAGAGGACTTGCTACAGACGCGAAATTTAGCCGACAGGAAGAAGATGCTGTCATATGCAAATAATTAGCTTTACAGCATTCACTCAAGGTTGGCGGCGGTGGCGACACCTACAAAGTGCTGACATGTGGAAAGATTCCAACCGATTTCTCATACACAAACAGCAGTTGACCAGCGTTGCCTGGTGAAACGTTGTTGTGATGCCTCGTGTAAGGAGGAGAAACGCGTACCATCACGTTTCCGACTTTGATAAAGGTCGAATTGTAGCCTATCGCGATTGCGGTTTATAGTATCGCAACATTGCTGCTCGCGTTGGTCGAGATCCAATGACTGTTAGCAGAATATGGAATCGGTGGGTTCAGGAGGGTAATACGAACGCCGTGCTGTATCCCAACGGCCTCGTGTCACTAGCAGTCGAGATGACAGGCATCTTATCCGTATGGCTATAACGGATCGTGCAGCCACGTCTCGATCCCTGAGTCAACAGATGGGGACGTTTGCAAGACAAGAACCATCTGCACGAACAGTTCGACGACGTTTGCAGCAGCACGGAATATCAGCTCGGAGACCATGGCTGCAGTTACCCTTGACGCTGTATCACAGACAGGAGCGCCTGCGATGGTGTACTCAACGACGAACCTGGGTGCACGAATGGCAAAACGTCATTTTTTCGGATGAATCCAGGTTCTGTTTACGGGATCATGATGGTCGCATCCGTGTTTGGCGACATCGCGGCGAACGCACATTGGAAGCGTGTATTCGTCATCGCCATACTGGATTATCACCCGGCGTGATGGTATGGGGTGCCATTTGTTACACGTCTCAATAACCTCTTGTTCGCACTGACGGCACTTTGAACAGTGGACGTTACATTTCAGATTTGTTACGACCCTTGGCTCTACCCTTCATTCGATCTCTGCGAAACCCTACATTTGAGCGGGATTATGCACGACCGCATGTTGCACGTCCTGTACGGGCCTTTCTGGATACAGAAAATGATCGCCAGCTGCCCTAGCTAGCACATTCTCCAGATCTCTCACCAATTGAAAACGTCTGGTCAATGGTGGCCGAGCAACTGGCTCGTCACAATACGCCAGTCACAACTCTTGATGAACTGTGGTACCGTGTTGAAGCAGCATGGGCAGCTGTACCTGTACACGCTATCCAAGCCCTGTTTGACTGAATGTCCAGGCGTATCAAGGTGGTTGTTCTGGGTACTGATTTCTCAGGATCTATGCACCCAAATTGCGTGAAAATGTAATCACATGTCAATTATAGTATAATATATTTTTCCAATGAATACCCATTTATCATCTGCATTTCTTATTGGTGTAGCAATTTTAATGGCCAGCAGTGTAATTGGGATCATCGAGAATGGTTGAATCTGAACCATGCTCAACCTGATTATTAATACTATATTCCTTATTTTGATATTTTTCAGACTAGATTTCCTTCATGTACTTGGATGCTTTTTCTTTACATGATAGGTTTTTAAAAAAAACAATCTAAATCTTTAATTTCTTGACAACCAATATATTTATCTTTGTGTTATCACATTCATTTTGTTGTTCATCTTTTTTCATCGATAACAATAGCTTCAAATATTCATCACTTGGAACTGGCTTCTCAGTTCTGCGATATTTACACATTTTGGAGAAGATACAGCCTGATACTTTCACGTAAGCAGAAAAAAATTAGTAGGAAAGTGTAAAACGTATTTGCTAGGAGGTATAATTTTCTAATTTTTGCAATGAATCTTTTAATGCCTTTATTATCTCAGAAAGTAAGGATAAATCAGCTGTACCAGCGGTAACTACTTCTTTGTGAATACAGTATGTTCATAGAATGTACCGTCCTTGAAAAAATACAATATCACATTAATGCATCTGAATGCAGAATTACTGCAGTAGGCAATCCCAAAAACCGTCTGTTTATTGTGCCATGCACTTTATTTTTAAAATTAGATGCATCCACCTCTGCACAGAAAAAATCGTTAAACACTATACACATTCTGCCTGAATATGTGTTAACTGTACAATTTAATAGAAAATGTTTAATAGACCTGTACTAAGTTGTTGCTTTGGAAAATGTACCATATATATCATGTTGTCAACAAATAACACAACTTTGTCACTTGGTCTTTGATATAATCCAACTGTTTTTTGTAAATCTAGTGGTAAAAATGTTTACCCATTTGTTATTATTTGTGATTTGAAATCACTACCTATCCACATCCACTACTGATAAAAATATTTATAATTCCATTTACAAATACTAAGTGATTGAACTTATTAATTTGACATAATGACACAACTGTCAATCTGTTTGGTATAGATGGCTGTGTTGTTAGCACTGATTGGAAGCTCAAGGAATCTTTTCATTATCTCAATTTTTTTTACCATGCAAGCATTGCATAGCATTGATATCATCGTGAGATAATTCTAAATTTGAGTCATATGAGTTTTGCGAAACTAATGCATGACCAGTTTCATGTAATAAAACTACAAATAGATTTGTTTGGTATATTGACATATTCCCATCAGTCTTCAAGCACCACATCTCATCTTCATCCTTAAGTTTCTCTACTGCATCATTATTCATATTTGGAAAAAAGACATAAACTAACACTTTACATTTTCCATACAATTCGTTTGAACATTGGTTTCTGTGTATTTCATTTCTGTGTATCTGTCTTTTTATTGAAACTTATGATTAAAATGTCAGGATTATTTCTTGCACAGACAAACTGAATATCAATACATATTTGACATAAACAAAATGCTTGCTCTGTTACTTCTAATACTTTTCCATTTGTTCCTTTATAAATTCATTTTTACTTTTTGCTCGACTTACACATACTGGTTCTATAGCCGCCAAATGTATGCTTTACACCACATCTAGGCCTATTCATAATATTTAAAGTCTCTTCATTTGACTCACCATTTATTTCAAAATTGTATGTGAACTGAAATAACATAAATTTTTTTCTGAATATACCATCACTCACTGGCGTTCCTTCAACTGTTGATAGAATATACAAGTAACCAAAATCACTCATACATTTTATTGCTTTACTCTATCATCTGATAGCAGGAAAAGCTCTGCTTGAGCTGGGGCTGCTACTACTATTTTCACAGTCAACAATAGTGGAAGTAACCTCATTTACAGTGAAGTGCCAAAGAAACTGTCACACCCGCCTAATATCGTGTAGGGCCCCCGCCAGAAAGGAGAAGTGCTTCAACACGACGTTTCAAGGAAACGACTAATGTCTGAAGTAGTGCTGGAGGGAATTGATTCCAGGAAGCGTGCAGGGCCGTCTATACATTCGTAAGAGTACGAGGGGGAAGAGATCTCTTCTGAAGAGCACGTTGCAAGGAATCCCAGATACGCTCAATAATGTTCATGTCTGGGGAGTTCGGTGGCCAGCGGACGTGTTTAAACTCAGAAGAGTGTTCCTGGAGCCACTATGTAGCAATTCTTGACGTGTGGGGCGTCGCATTGTCCTGCTGCAATCGCTCAAGTCCGTCGGAATGCATAATGGACATGAATGGCAGGTGATCAGATAGGATGCTTACGTACGTGTCACATGTCGGAGACGTATCTAGACGTATCAGGGGTCCCACATCACTCCAGCTACACACGCTGCATACCATTACAGAACCTTCACCAGCTTGAACAGTCCCCTGCTGACATGCAGGTTCCAAAGGTACATGAAGTTGTCTCCATACTTGTACACTTCCATCCGCTCGATACAATTTGAGACGTGATTCGTTCGATCAAGGCAACATGTTTCCAGTCTTCAATATTCCAATGTCGGGTGTTTACGGGCCCAGTGGAGGCGTAATGCTTTGTGTCTTGCAGTCGGCTCCCAAAGCACATTTCGATGATGCTCCGTTGAATGGTTCGACGCTGATGATGGCCCAGCATCGAAACCCGCAGCAGTTTGCGGAAGGGCTGCACTCCTGTCACTTTGAACGATTCTCTTCAGTCGTCTTTGGCCCCGTTCTTGCAGGATGTTTTTCTGGACAAAGAGATGTCGGGGATTTGATGTTTTAGCGGATTCCTGATATTCACATTACCCTCTTGATCGTACAGGAAAATCCTCAGTTCATCGCTACCTCGGAGATGCTGTGTCCCATAGCTCGTGCACCGACTATAACGGCACGCTCAAACTCACTTAAATCTTTTGATAAAGTGCCATTGTACCACCAGTAACTGATCTAACAACTGTGGCGGACACTTGTTGTCGTTTATAGGCGTTGCCGACCGCAGTGGCATTTTCTGCCTCTTTACATATCTCTGCATTTGAATACACGTGCCTATACCTGTTTCTTTGGTACTACAGCCTATATACAATTACAATAGTAAAAGATGTGATTAAAATAAATGACGAATCTAAAAAGTTTCTAATAAAAAGTTTACTATAAATGAAGTCATTCATAGATTTCCTCAGCAACAAGCTTGTATACAATGTGAAGCAAGTATATATGATAACAGATAATCCTTGGTTTAATGCTAAAGATGCTGTTAAAATACGGAAATTTACGAATCCTCAAAAAACAGTTTGTGACCTTGTCTTTTTTCCTACATTACATCTACAGAGATAATCCGATACCCACCGTCAGTCGTTGGCGGAGGGTATCCTGTTCCACTACATGTCATTTCCATTCCTGTTCCACTCACAAATAGAGCGAGGGAAAAACGACTCTATATGCCTCCGTATAAGCCCTAATTTCCCGTATCTTATCTTCGTGGTCGTTATACACAATTTATATTGGCAGCAGTAGACTCGTTCGACAGTCAACGTCAAATGTCGGTTCTCTAAATTTTCTCAATAGCGTTTCTCGAAAAGATCGTCGCCTTCTCTCAAGGTATTCCCACCTGAGTTCCCGAAACATCTCTGTCACAATTAAGTGTTGTCTGAACCCACTGGTAACGAATCTAGCAGCCCGGTTCTGAATTGGTTTGATGTCTAAGCTGTGTCGTATATTTCTACAGTCACTCAAATTCGGTATCTTACCGTACACCACGGCATCATCAGCAAACAACCGCAGACTGTTGCCCACCTCGTCCGTCAAATCAGTTATGTATACAGAGAACAACAGCAGTCACACTTCCCTGTGACACACCTGACGATACACTTGTCTCTGATTAAAACTCGCCGTCGAGGCCAACATACTGGATTCTATTATTTTAGAAGTCTTCGAGCCACTCACAAATCTGTGAACTTATTCCTATGCTCGTACCATCATTAACAGCCTGCAGTGGGGCACTTTGTCAAATGCTTTCCGTAAATCTAGAAATATGTAATCTGCCTGTTGCCTTTCATCCGTTGTTCGGAGTATATGATATGAGAAAATGGCAAGCTGAGTTTCGCATGACCGATGCTTTCTAAAACCACGCTGTTTTGTGGACATAAGCTTCCCAGTCTCAAGAAAGTTTGTGATACTCGAACTGAGAATATGTCCAAGGATACTGCAACAAACAGAAGGTAGGAATATCCGTCTGTTATTTCTGAGGGTCCTTTCTTTTACTGTTCTTAAATACTTGAGTCGCCTGCGCTTTTTTCAGCTCGATGAAGGGCTAGTGCCTTAGAGTATTCTTTGTAAAATCGAACAGGGATTTCATCCGGACCTGTTGATTTATTTGCTTCAAATCATTCTGTTGTTTCTCTAGGCCAGGGATGGTTAATACTATGTCGTACATACGGGAGTCTGCTGATGGTATGTTTGTACGATTATCCTGAGTGAAAGGTTTCTTGAATGTGAAATTTAAAGCTTCGGCTTTCCTTTTGCTGTCTTCAACTGCCGTATCAGGCCGGTCAACAAGAGACTGAATGGAAGCTTTAGACCCACTTAGCGATTTTACATAAAATCAGAATTTTCCCGTGGTCTCTGCCAAACTTTTCCTAATGTATGACGGTGGCAGTTGTTGTATGCTTCGCGGATACATCTTTTCACAGACCCACGAATATCTACTAATCTTCACTTGTCGTCATTTCTGTGTTTCTTTTTGAAATAAGAGTGCAACAGCCGCTGCTTCCTCAGCATCCTCGGAATTTCTTTATTAAACCATGGTGGCTCTTTTCCATCCTTTATCCACTTACTATACACATAACTCTCCAGATCACGATTTTGTGTCTGCTTAAACTTTGCTCATAATTTCTTTACATAGATCTAACTGGAACTAAGTGGTGCCATTTCATTGTGTAAGTGCGATGGTTATAACTGTTTATCCGCTCTATCTAGCGGAAACACTCTTCTACCCTTCTTGACTGATTCTTGACTGTCGTAATCATAGTTGTTATAATGACATCATGATCACTAACTCCCGTTTCTATACTGACATTGTCGATGAGGTCTGGCCTATCTATAGCTACAAGATATAAGATATTTTCACTGCGAGTGGTCAGCTGAGCTAGCTGTTCAAGAGAGTTTCCAGAAAACGTATTCAGATGTATTTCCAATCACTGTCTGTCTGTATCCCTGCAATGAATCAACACGCATCACAGTCTATACTCGGTAGGTGAAAGTAGCTTCCAACTAGTATTGCATGATCTGGGTTTTTACGCGTTGCGGTCCGTAGACTTTCTTTGAGTGTGACTGTAGAACTGTCACAGCCGAATCGGGTGGCTGGTAAAAACATCAAACAATTAACTTCGTTTCATGTACACCTGTTATATGCAACCTAATAACTACACAGTCACACCCAACTTCGACCTCAATTGAGACAATATTTTTGTCAACTGCAATAAACACTCCCCCTCCTATGGTCTGTAATCTGTCTTTCCAGTAGATGTTCCACAACTAGCTAAATATCTCAGAGCTTTCCACTTGGCGTTTCAGCCAGCTCTCAGTCCCAAGAATAATTTGAGTGCTAGAATTTTCCTAGAGGGCAGTAAATTCGGGAAATTTATTACGAATACTTCGACAGCTTACTGATAAAATTATTTCAGTCGAACTGTCTTGTTTGTGAAAGTCGTTTGACTTTCCTTGCTGTGTATCGAAAGACGAGTGTTCATCAGAGCACCTAAAACTACTGCCTAGCCTAAAAAACCCTCACGTACACTTTAGAAGTACTCTTCTACCCGAGTAACTGCTTTCTTTGTGTAGTGCACCCCCTGGCCTATCAAGGGTAATCTTACAAATCCCCACACAATGACACTGGTCTAGAAATCTTCAGCCAAGACCGTCACAGTGTCGATGAAGCCTTTGGCTGAGACCCTCCACTCGGCTCCAGACCAAAAGACCCCGATAAACTTAGGGAACAATCCTGTAAATTGTGAGCTCTGCGTGTACTATAAAAGCAGACAGAAATCTAGATATGCAACTTGATACCCTCCTGATGTGTCACCAATGAACGCTGATGCTTTATTGAGCTATGTATCTGGCTGTTCAGTCCTCAACTACTGCGCTACAGTGAATGAATTTAATTTTACGAAAAGGCGAAGTTAAACCTCTTAAAGAGAAAAACACGCACGGAATTTTATAAATATAGTACGAGGAATGCCCAGAAAAAGGTAAACACTTAACTTTCTGCTCTGTTGTTGCATATCAGCTGAAACTGCAGCCTGACTGATTGCCTTGCTAAACGAACGGACGGTATCTTTCAAAATAAAACAAATGAGCAACTATTGCGCTACGGACTGAATGAATTTACACTTACAGAACGTGTGATGAAACAAAGAATAATATACAGCGATATTAGTGTGAAATAATCATTCATTCCTTGAAATTCCTTGTTGGGTGACTGAAGGAGTTTTACCATCAATTTGATTAAATGGAGACTATAAAATCTGAGAGAGACTAATTCACTTGTAAAATTTTAAGAAAATCAAAGATGAAAATGTACAAGGCTGTAGAGAAGTAGTTCGTGTTGCGATGGTAATAATAAGTGAAATAAACAGAGAAACAGGTAGACTATTATGCCACGATGTACCTCAGACAACTGATGTAAACTTAAGTCCGACTCTCTGTCTTTTAAGATTATTTGACAGTAACTCTGAATATAATTATTATGTTACTAGATGACAAGGAAGAAGCCTACAAAAACAATTCATCCACATCTACATCTATACTCTACAAACCCCCTGAGGTGCATGGTAGAGGATACCTCCCACCGCATCAGTTACTTGCGTTTCCTCCTGTTTCATTCACGTAAGGAGTGCGCGAAGAATGATATGGCTTTGTACACTGAAGTGCCAAAGTAACTGGTATAGGCATGGAGAGATGTGTAAACAGGCAAAGTTGAGTGATATGGACCCCCTGATACGTCTAGATACGGCTCTGACAGGTGACACGTATGTAAGCATTCTCTCTGATCACCTGCATCCATTCACGTCCATTGAGCATTCCGACGGACTTGGGAAATTGCAGCAGGACAATGTGACACCACATATCTAGAATTGCTACAGAGTGTCTCCAAGAACACTCTTCTGAGTTTAAACACTTCCACTGGCCACTAAACTCCCCAGACATGAACATTATCAAGCATATCTGCGATGCCTTGCAACGTGCTGTTCAGATCTCCACCCTGTCGTACTCTTACGGATTTATGGACAACCTTGCAGGATTCATGGTGTCAGGTCCCTCCAGCACTACTACAGACACTAATAGAGTCCATGCCACGTCGTGTTGTGGCATTACTGCGTTCTCGTGGGGACCCTACATGATATTAGGCACGCGTACCAGTTTCCTTGGCTCTTCAGTGCATGTGTAATAATTATTCTGATCTTATCCTAACGATCCACATGTGAGTGATCCATAGGGGTTGTAATATATTCCCAATCATTTAAGAACAGTTCTCGACATTTTGTTAATGGACTTTCTCGGGATAGTTTATGTCTGTCTTCGAGAGTCTGCCAGTTCAGTTCCTTCAGTATCTCTGTAGCATTCTTCCATGGATTAAACAAACCTGTGACCATTCGTGCTCCCTTTCTCTGTATATCTTTAGTATCCTCTGTTAGCCCTTCCTGGTATGGGTCCCACACATTTGAGCAATATTCTAGAACTGGTTTTGTAGACTGATTGCACATGCCCAGTATTCTACCAATTAACTGAAGTCTACTGCCTGATTTACCCACAACTGAGCTTATGTGATTACACCCAGGATTGGTATGAGTTAGCCTATTCCAACAGTGAAATTCTGATATTATAGTAATGGGATACTACGTTTTTTGTTTTGTGGAGTGCAAAATTTTTCATTCCTGATCATTTAGAGCAAGTTGCTAATCTCTGCACTATGTTGAAATAATATCAAGATCTGACTGAATATTTATGCAGCTTCTCTCAGTTAGTGCTTCATTATAGATAACTGCATAATATGCAAAAAGCCTAATTTTACCATTAATTTTGTCTGCAAGGTCATTGATATACCACAGGGAGAGCAAGGGTCCCAACACAACACAGAATAGAGAAAATGGTCCTGAAGGTGATGTTAAAAAATAAGTGTAAGGGAAACAATGTTAAAGAAAGATTGTTAAAGTATGTTAACCATGGTGAAGCTTACCATGCTTATGTTTCGATTTCTTCTCTGGAATTGTTATTTTTGGTTCCCAATCAGTTTTCATTCAAGTAATAACGTTATTATTAGTGTATTATTATTTAGTATTTATTATTTAGTATATTAATATCTGTTACGATAGAATTTTATTTATTATTGTTACTCTGGATAGCTTTTTTCATGTAGATTATACTAGCCTCTTGAATTTTTTAAAATCTGTTGATATTTGGCTGCAAAATAAACAAAAAAGCAATCTATTTAGTTGCCACTGGATGCTAGGAGGCGGCAGCTGTTGTGCAACTCCTGCATCTTGCAGGCCTCATGGCTCAGACAGCTCACTGGCTGCATTTACCAGTGCATATCTCTTCCACTTCGCACTACCAAACCACAGTTTCTTTTTCCTTTCTTCCACAAAAAATAAACCTGTGTGGCACAGTGCTTATTCAGGAAGAGATGTTTCATTTTTTTGTTCTCAAATCAAATTTGTCACTCGAAATTCTAGCTATATACACGTTTTTTTCAATGGATTTTGTTGGTTTGTAAGGACAAAGCTTGTGCTTTAGCTAATGGTTTGGCCTGCCATTACTAAATAATTAGCTTTCATAATCTACTGCTGCAGCCCTCAACATGGCAGACAAGGACATCGGCTGTCAGCAGCTCTTCCACCTACACCAAATACCGGTTACAAGTAGCAGCAAGATGAAGATGGATGGACAAAGAATAGCAGCAGGGATACAGACCAACAGCGATAGTGTAACAGAAAAAAATCCCAGGAGGTGAAAATGAGAAACATAAAGAAAAAAAGCCTCTGGCTTCTCCAGAGTGACCTGGAGTTCTGCTATTTCAAACTAAATTTAAAGTTCATTAATAAAAGTCTTTACAATATAAATGCAGGCTCTACTCGAGCAACCCAACAAAGCTAGCAATTTGTTGAAAACAATTACTGAGCTACAGGTAAGTGTTTTGTATAACATTACTGGGTGTGAATATTTGAACACCATATATGAAGAAAAATTTGTATTGAGCTGAATAACGAGTCTGAGATTATTTTTCCAGATAAAAATTCGAAAATAATAACTAACTGGGCTTTTCATTTCTTTGAAGATTGAAAAGTTAAATTGAGATATAAGGGCACAAAAAAATTTAAAAATAAGAATAATGAATTTCATGATCTGGAAATCATGCAGGGAATTGAATATGCTTTAGCTCATTTTTACCAAATCGTAAGAAAATTAAAAAAATTATGGGTTTCTGTGAGATTTAATGATTTTTTTCTCGTTTTTCGGGAATAATAACTCAGAACTTCACTTTTGTTTTAGTATGAGCTATTTTTTGCACGGAATTTTCGTTTTTCGTAGTAAAAATTAGAGATTGGATATTGGAAAAATTAGAGATGGATATTAATATACTAAATTTTTACCATGTTAGCTTACCTTACCTTACTTACTTTATTTGAAGAGAAAAGTACTTTATGCCTTATTCATTATGGAATTCAGGGGGAATGAGTATGCACGCTGGAATTATTAAAAATATAATGAAAAAATAAAAAATACATACGATAAAGTATTCCTTTGATGGCATTCCTTTGATGACATTCTTTTATTTTCTCCATTTCCCTCCATTTCCATCCGTTTACCTCCGTTTCCCTCTGTTGGCCTCCGTTTACATCCAATCTCTAATTTTTACTACGAAAAACGAAAATTCCGTGGAAAAAAATAGCTCGTACTAAAACAAAAGTGAAGTTCTGAGTTATTATTCCCGAAAAACGAGAAAAAAATCATTAAATCTCACAGAAACCCAGAATTTTTTAAATTTTCTTACGATTTGATAAAAATGAGCTAAAGCATATTGAGAAGCAGTGGAGGCAGAAATGAAACTGCTTTCAGTGCCTGTAACAGCAGTGGTACAGGAGGTACCAACCGCCAGCCGGTCTGGAGCACTTGACGAGACAGATGTTGGAGGCAATGGCCTCATCCCAGTGTCGTGCTCATCAACACACTCCACACTGGCATCATCACACTCCGTGCATAGATGCACCCACTACATGGGACCATTTGGTGGTTCAATTGTAGTGAACCATGCCCTAACGTATGTCTATGTGACAATAACACGCCCTCTATCTCTCATGTGACGCTCTGAAAAGACAGAACTAGGGTATAGTGTACACTTGCTACAGTAAATTGCCAGTACCGTACAGAACATGTTTTATAAAGTACGTATTAGTGTTAAGTCACCATCAGTGACCCATTCTTTGTTCACTTTAGCGTACATCACGCATCCTCGTTCTATTAGGACATCAAGAAGACTAAAACATGCAAATTAGGACATTCAAAACACTAAATGTTCGACATACAAAACTTACTGAGAGTTAGTAATAACAAAGACCTACACGTCTCTTATGTAGAGAAGATTCATCGATATTTTCGTGTGTAAATGAGGAATTTACATTTATCAATATGAATTACTATGATTCCCCCATCTCCCCCCTCCCCACCTGATTCCTTGAATCTTTAAAAAATGCTTGTAACTCTTTGGATCACTGCAAAATTTTACATTTACCTGTCTTTATGCCTCCTGTCTATCCAGTTTCCGAGTAACGATGTCATAATTTAGTATGAATGACTTGATTGTAATATGATCATCCAACAATAGGATTAAGCTCTAGAAATATTTGAACTGTCACATTTATAAACTGTTTAAACTACTTTTTCATATGCCTGTGTAACTTGATGCAACGATTCATTATTTTTTGCTAAGTTTTTCAGTAAAGAAATATTTAGGCTTACTTAGACCATTTTCAAGCACTTTAACTAAGGGTTGCAAGAAGCATCAGTAATCTCTTTTGTGTAGTATATTAGTGAGTGAATTGGATACTGCAAAAGTCTTGTGTAAATGGGCCTCCTGTCGTGTTATGTATAGTCTAGATATTTTTTGAAGAGCAGGAGCCCATACAAAGATACCAGAGTTCTAGTTGAAACCTCAACACTAAATATTGACACTGAGCGATCTAGTGTGAATGTGCTGCAAGGCTGGCTCAGTTTCATTATTAGTTCTTTCTGAAGTATAGTTATGATGCATGTTGCTACCAAATTTCAGCTAGCTTATTTCGATGGTGTTAAGCCTATCAACTTTGCGTCTTAAGAGGTGTGTTGGAGTCTAAGTATTCTCTGTCACCGGAAGAGATTTCTAGATTTGCACGTGGGGGTATTGCAGCCTTAGTTAGTGGAACTTTTGTTACTTTCCAACAGTGTTTCGACGCTGTAGCCAACTGATGTGGATATCTGGGGAAATGCTTTACAATCGCTGGGAAAGTTGTTTCCCAGCGATTCTAAAGAATTTCCCCAGGTATCCACATCAGTTGCCTACAATGTCCAAACACTGTTGGAAAGTAACAAAAATTATGTAAATAGTTTTCTCTCCCAGTTTTTTTAGTGGAAGAAATGAGTTCAGAATAGGACACAGTTGATCGTGCAACACAACACGGTTTATTGAGGTTAATGTTTACCGAAAGATTAGTAGCGTGATGTTTGGGCGCCGAATCAAATGAGCACCGGTGATCCGGGACGGCCTTCCGACCGCGCAGGCGCAGACGAGGGCGGGCAGCGCCGGCTGGCATCGTTTGGGTTTTCTCCTCTAATATTTGGCACTGAATGGCGGCCTCGTTACCGGTGGGAGCGACGGAAGGAAGGGCGGTCTTTACCTGCCAGTCTGGGCCAGGGCGAGGCGAGGAGAGGCGAGGCGAGCAAGTGAACCCGCCTGTGATGAACAGCGGGGCTCTCCTGCTATCGCCGAAATTAATGCCGAAATCCGTCATTAAACTGAGATTTCCGGGGTGGAGGGGCCGGGGGGCGGGGGTGTCTGCTGACAGCTCCGACCAACCCGAAAACTCTCACATTAATCAGCTGAGTGCAATCGCGTCTGAGTGGAGAAGAGGCGCAGTGTTTTTACACGAAGAATGCGACAAACATACGTTGCACCTGTGATATTTTTACAACTAATGGCAAGTAATGTACGTTTAAAAAACCGGTTAGGCTTAGAACGACCAAACATATAAATATTTCACAGAACAGACAAGCGATTCTCCTATATTCTTCGATATAATTTCAATTTTTTACCAGTAGCTTTCGCATCCCAATTCATGACGTCATGAAAATCGGTCCACATATTACAACTATTCAGTGCCTTTATGCGTTAGATGGCAAATGAATTTAAGGATACCGGGAACTTATAAATGGTGGAAAAATCGATTTTTTCATTACTTTATTAAATTCTCTAGTCTTTCCTGATTACATTGATATACACATTATAGGGTTTCAAATGAAAAATGACCTATATATGCCAAAGTCATGTCTGCCCCCATGCTCCCTTTATTTCTGTTACAGAAACCAGTATTAATTCGAAAAGAACTGTGAACTTTGTTTCCAGCGATTATACGTATCGTACATTGTAAATGCTGCTAAACGTGCAAGTTTCTAGTGTCTTTAAATGAGTATCTTTGCTAGTATTTACTTATGTTTCTCTGAAGCAGTTAGTTCACGTGTTACAGAATGTTGTTGGCCAAGTGCTGCATATATCTGTGGAAGAAATTCAATAAAATTAAATTCCGTGATAATCAGTTCACAAACAAAGCAAACCACACTGTTGAAAGTAACCTATGTATCAGTTCTTCAGGGAAGAAACTCCCACATGACACTCCTCACGGTGATTCAAATTGGTGTGTTAACAATGACGCTGTTTGTAGTGGATTTTATTGTGATTGACGTGGGCATCTTATCTTCTCTGATGAAGGAAGTGGCGAAATGTAAGCAATCTGGAAATAACTGAACAGCAAAGTAGCAGGAAAGGTTTAGCGTCAAAATTAGTTGTTCTGTGTAGATCCTACAATAAATCTATCTCGAAAATGACTTAGAACATTGTGCATAATTCATGTGATATGAATCTGAAGTTAGTGTACGCACTGCATGCAACAGAAAAAGGAAAAAAGGCTGTTCAAACTCTTTGTGGTTTGATGGGCCTTCGTCCTCCTCCAAGTAGGTTCAGCAAGTACATAAAAATACTGTTAGGTGCCTTGACGGTTGTGTCTAAAGTATTTATGAAACGTGCAGGAGAAGAAACCGTAAATATTAGTGGAACCAGGTACATTGCTGTTGCAACGTCGAGGACATCATTCCTTGAATGGTGTTGTAAGTGCTACTTCTCTGGAGAACGTAAAGTTGTTGATGTTGAGTGCTTATCTTAGTACTGCCACACTTGTCATGGTAACACTGAAGGAGTTATTGAACATCAGTGTTCTAGGAATTATGATGGTTACAGTGTAGTGTGATGGAGCTCTAAAAAAATTTCAGAGGTCGGTGCCCATTAAAACGGTAAATATACGAAGTGACTAGGCAATGGGGACTCTAAAGTTTTCAATAAAATTGAAGAGTTCAATGTTCGTGGTGATACGTTGGTAACAAAACTGGTGTGTTGTGGACTTGTTCAAAATAGGATGGGTGTTAGATTGAGTAAGCTACAAAGAGAAATGTGAGGAAACTTGATATCTGATGGAAAATCTCGGTCTGCCCGAGGCAGATTGACAGAGACTGAAATAGACGTTCTTTAGAGTTATTGTGGACTGGCCATTAGACGAACTGCACCTCGGAATGATGTTACAGCAATGGGGAAAGCTGTATGGCCCACCTACTTTCATAAGTTGTCCAAGACGACCATCCTGTTCGCGGACTTTGCCCTAAAGGAGCAGATTCTTGGTGAGGTTACCAAAAAGAAAAAGAAAGTGGTCAAATATACCATCATAAACATTCTTTTTCTGAGCCTGTTATGAATGAAGTAAAACCAGTTTTTAGAGACCTGAGTGACCCTGTTTTGCTTAGTAAATGTCTTCATGAGGGCACTCAGAATACAAGTAAAAGCTTCAACCCTTACATATGGGAAAGATTACCCAAGAATGTCTTTGTAGGACTAAATACATTAAAAGTTGGTGTACTAGTGATATGTTGCAATGATGGAGTGATACGAAGGCTGGAAGTCCTGAGAAATTTAGGCATAAAATGTGGCTCTAACATGGAAGATCAGTTGCTTGTGTGTGCCTGACAATGGGTGCATGAAGCTGAAAGATTCGCTCTTCAAGTTACCAAAGAAGCAAGAAGTTCTAAAAGGAATGCCAAGAAGAAGCTTGAAGATGAAATGGTGCAGAATGAAGACTATGCTTCAGGAATATTCTGAGGCATAGTTTAATTAGACTCATATCTTCATTTGTAATTTCCCGCAAGTTGTATTTTTCAGAATTCAGGTACAAATATTTCCTAAAGTTTATAAAGCATTGCTCTAATTTTTTTCTGTAACGTGGAACAGTGCATACCTACGTAGTAGACCTAAGCTTTATTGCAGAGCAACTAAGCTTTATTGGAGAGCAACTAAATTAGAGAAAAAATAAATTTTTCAAAATGGTTCAAATGGCTCTGAGCACTATGGGACTTAACATCTATGGTCATCAGTCCCCTAGAACTTAGAACTAATTAAACCTAACTAACCTAAGGACAGCACACAACACCCAGCCATCACGAGGCAGAGAAAATCCCTGACCCCACCGGGAATCGAACCCGGGAACCCGGGCGTGGGAAGCGAGAACGCTACCGCACGACCACGAGATGCGGGCAATAAATTTTTATTAGGAAAAAAATTATAAAAATTATTATGTAAGGTGCGATTTTTTATCCTTGTAATATACATAATAGGTGGAATTAAATAGGTGTAGTACCTCAGCCAGCATGTCATGTATATTGGTAAAAATATGCTCCTTCAAATGGGGATTAAATGGTACCTCAATTTGAGGAAACATTTTGGAAAACAATACATCAATTTATTTGTTATTTTTTAATAACCCTAATAAGGATCAAAAGTATAAAAAAATATTTCTAATTTGTTTAGAGAGTGTGGTGCCTTACCTGATATCAACAAAAAATCTGTAAAACATATACATTATAAACAGTGTCTGAAAGAAATAGGTGTTCATTTTTACATAATAATGAGCCAGAAAAGTACCCTTTATCATTAATAGTCAAATGTAGTTTATATTTTTTATCATGTGGACAGGATTTTAAATGCACATCGTTATATTTCCTTTTACATACTGTGTTCATCAAATTTTTTATAATAATTCTAGTGGTCTTGATTGCAATATAATACAATAATATTTAGATTTTAAACAGTTTTTGGCCGATTAGCAACTACCCTCGGGTCTACAGAAACAAACGCAAAAATTATCTTTTGGTTCATATAAAGTAAATCTTACAATTTTTAAAAATATATATATTCTTTTATAAAAATATGAAAACAATAAAAGTAGAGAAAGCTACTATGATTGTTCTACAATTGAAACATCAATAGTTCAAGCATGATAGGTTTTGCAGTTGTTTTAATACCGGGTGTTTGAAAAGTGATATCAGATTTTCAAGGCTTTGTAATATTTATTACATTCAATAAATGATGCATCAAATGAAAGAGCAACTCAAACAGTTTTTCTTACAAGGGTTCATTTTCAGCACCATTCGTCCCACAAGAAACACTGAGTCGATAAGCGAGTTCTTCCAAAACGTTGGTGAGTGTTGATCTGATTGAATTACATTTTCCTGGAGACATAATTGTATTGAGTCTCAAACTTATCTTCAATAAGGACAGAGGCTCTCCACTACACTGCCAAAGCATTGTGGCTAGAACACCTGCTCAGACTACCCCAGTCGAATGCACGCCATAACACGAACTTCATGGGATTAGGCGGGAACTGAAGTTAGTGTTAGGGAGGGCAGTAAACTAGGGTAGCCTGTGCAGGTATTCTAGCCGCAATGCTTGGGCAGTGTAGTGGAGATTACGTTTGCCTAGTAAGCAAGAGACCTATGATGAAGTCCTGGCACTGGCACAAATGTTAATCCATTTCTTCAGCTTCTATACTTACTGAAGATAAAGTCAAGACTCAGCATTTCTCCTGGAAAATGTAATTGCATCAGATCAATCACCTACGCTGGAGTAAAGGGAAGATGTTCCCATTATATACAAAGCGGAGGTGCTATTCCAATATTGAATACTGACGATGTAAGAAGGGGAAAATCAAGATGGACGGAGGCGTGAAGTGAAGTTTGTGTTAGGCAGGGCATTGGACTAGGGTAGTTTGCACTGTTTCGCTAGCCACAATGGCAGGGTAGTGTAGTTGAGAGCACATCTGCCTTCAATCCTGTTTCTTGAATTGGCTAGATTAGCTGGAAGCGGAGGAACGTACACACGATGTTTTATGGACCTACCAAAGAAAAAACTGCACGTGTCAGACTGGGTGAACGTGGAGGCCATGCGAAACAAGCTCTGTCATCCAGCCCCAAACGGCCAATAGAGCGGTCGGATACAACCCCATTCAATCAGTCACGTTCTGAGTTACGCCAGCGACTCTGAGCACCATCTTGCTACCAAATAACGTTCTGTAGTTCAGCTTCTTCAAGTTGAAGAAAGAGCCGTAAATCTACTGCATCAAGGTAAGAGGCATCAGTTACAGTTGCTTCACCGAAAAAGAAAGCCCCATAAACTTTCCGCGTGATATGATCGTCCAATCTATGGAGGCTTGTGGCAACTGTACCATCCGTGGCGATTTCCTGTCTTACAGGAGTTTACAATTTATGTCTAGCTTTCTGAACTAGTTTCTTGGGGCTACGCGGGGAAGGCTCTCTTATTCGTTCAACATGTTCTATCGCCTCGATGTGTGTCGTCTGGCGATTTGTGTTTACAATGAACACTTCTTTTGGTTATTTATGTATAACATGCTCCTTTACAGTATTTGTAATACTTCATGTATGTATTGTGTGTGTGTGTGTGTGTGTGTGTGTGTGTGTGTGTGTGATAGTGGAGTATATTGTAATGTTTGTATACTATGATGATGATGATGAAAGAAGGGAGAGGGTGAGACCTGGTGCCCGAACATAACCTACACGCCTGCCAAATACTGGCAGTGAAAATATTGTCCACCATTAGAATTGGAGCCGTCTTACAGACAGATCTAGCAACACTGAACACTTGGAAGAAAAACTGTTTGAGTTGCAGTTTCATTTGACGCAATATTTATAATTGTAAGATGAAGAATGCTACAAACCCTCAAAATCCAGATAGTCATTTTGAAATACCCGGAGCTTTTATAAAAAACGATAAATGTTTAAAAACTATTGGTTTTTTTTTGCATTCAGTGAAAGGCAGTTTCTCTCTTTCTCTCTAGATCATCAAAATTTGTGATAAATTTTACAGACTGCAGTGTCTCCTTCAGTAGACGATGTCAAGTGTTAGAGAATTTTAATTAATACCTCGAAAAAGTTGATAGACGAAGCCGACCGTGGACCCAGCTGATGAAGTAACTGCACCTATGCGTTCCAGTTCCAACTGTCACGGATTGTTGCATCTTCTTCTTCTTCTTCTCCTCAGCGATCACATTCTCTGTCATCAACTATCTGCTTCCACCGACTTAGATCTCGCGCAGTCTCTCTCCACCCGGCGGTAATTCCTAATGCTGCGATGTACTTCTCTATGTCATCTTTACACCTTGTACGAGGTCGGCGCAATGGTCTTGTAGCCTGGAGAGTTCCTTAAAATGCTTTTTTGGGGATTCTGTTTTTTTTTCCATTCTAGCCACATGTCCAGCCCACTGCAGTCTCCTTCTTTTTAATTCCTGGATGATAGTGGGTTGCTTCATTAGCTGATAAATTTCATTCTTCTTTCGAATTCTCCATACGGCATTCTCCAACACAGGTCCCCAGATTTTCCTCATTCTTTTCTTTCGAAAACAGTCAATTTTTCTCTTTCATTCCTTGTAAGCGTCGAGCTTTCTGAACCGTACAGTACTATGGGGCAGATGATAGTTTGTATATCTTCATCTTTGTGGTGATGATAATGCTTTGCTTTTGAGTGGGTTGCTTAGTGAGTACAGAAATCTTGACCCTGGGGCTATTCTTTCGTTTACATCCATTGTTATGATATTTTTACTGATGAAACGTGATCCAAGGTGTTTAAGCTGAAGAACTTTTCTGAATTCAGAATGTTGGTCAATTTCAAAGTAAGGATTTTGGAATACGACTCGCCTATTTCCATATATTCTGTTTCCTCTTGGCTAATCAAAAGCCGCATTTTGCTGGCACTGTGGCTGAAAGATCGGTACAGACGGGTTGTTGCATCACTGTGCGAAAACGAAAAGTGATCGCAGAAAATGTCGTCGCACGTAGTCGGAACGGCTTGATGTTAACGTCATGAAATTTATTGACGATGAGAAGGAGAAAGATATGATAGTGCTGACTGAAGAGCTGACGGAATGTGCAAAGAGAATGTTAAAGTAGGCTGAGACGATGGTGTCCAAATTCAGGCTGCAGGGAGACAACGCCGAGGGGACGGGGACCCCCGTATCTGCCTCAAAGAAAAAGAAGCAATGTGGAGCAAATAAATCTTGCCTTTACGATTTGGGTATATGTGTTCTTAGGCAGGATTTTTATGTGGTGTTATGAACAACAACAAGGAATACCATTTCCATAGCAATTGTCTCACAAAACTAGACGTTAAGACCAGCAAGAACACGGAGAAGAATAGTTCAGTCTAAGGGATGTGGTTTCAAAAGATTACAGTATCAACACGTTGCACTGTGAATAAATTTTGCTACAGTGATAGTATATCAGAATTACTGTCAAACGGAAGTACCAGTTAGTGCTTAATCACTGTATTATGGAGGGAACTGGCGTATGACAGCTCTCCACTTACAAGAATACTGGAGCGTGCGCTGTCGCTACCTCCTCTCCCTGTTTCTCGAGCGTAAATGCTATGGAGCTCCCGTACACTGTCCAGGTCTTCATTTCACGTTAATTAATTTTTTTTCAGTTACATGTCTGCAGTCCAGGTACACTTGGAAATCATCGTGCCACAGTACCGTAACACGTCGACCGGAGACTGCAAACAAACTGCCGCAACTTGTTATATACGCCTTATACGAGGGCGTGCTGAAAAGTAATGCCAACGAATTTTTTCCGTGAAAGCTCTCAATGCTTTTTAAATAAAGCAAACCTTATTAACATTCTACATCTTTGTTCTTCATGTCCACATGTTTGCACCGAGCGGGATGGAACAGTGGTTAACAAATTGGACTCGCATTCGGGAGGACGACGGTTCAAAGCCGTGTCCGACCATCTGGATTTAAGCTTTCCGTGATTGCCCTACATTGCTTCAGGCAAACAGCGGGATGGTTCCTTTGACAGGGCACGGACGACTTCCTTCCCCATTCTTCCCTAATCCGATGGGTCCGATGATCTCGCTGTTTGGTCCCAACCAACGAACCAACGTACTGGCATCTGTCTGCTGCTGGAGGGCCCGGAACTGTAGAATGTAATGTGACGATATGAAACGTAACTACGTCGGTGCGAGAAAAACAGCTTGCTGTAATCGAGTTTAGAACTCGAAGAGTTCGTCCGGCTATGGTGCACCCTCTCTTTCAGCATGACAATGCCTGACAACACAGGAGCGCTGCGTCATCTGCAATAATACGTTGACTCGGTTTCACTGACACAGATCATCCTCCATACAGACTGGTCTTTGCCGAATCTGATTTTCATCCGTTTGTAAAACATAAAGAACACCTTCGAGGATGTCACTTTGACAGTGATGAAGAGGTGCAAGCAGAGAAGAGGCTGTGGCACCGTCAGTTAAGTAAAACATTCTGCAGCAGTGGTCGTCAAACTTTTTTATTCAAGACACAACAGTGGCATTTTGTGGCAGCACTCCGGGCAGCTTATGTACCTATCTTATTACTAATAGATAATACACATAAATAAGTATGTTATGAGCGCCCAATAGACCAGCTATAGTAAGGGCGCAATAGGCTGGCATGTGGAACGCTTCATGTCGACTGTTTCAGACCTCAAAGCTGTCACACTGTAATTGCCTGACAAAGTGTTGTGTCGTCTGTGTGAGCGGATGACTAACTGATTAATAACAGTAACTGTACTTATACTTCAATGTATTATGCAGTATGAGGCACGGTCACAATGTTTACTAAATGTTAATGTCTTTTTTCCCTACTCATTGCTTTGTATTCAGCAGCCTTAATTTAATTTCATTTTCCTTGCTACAGACGTGTACCGCATTTGGAGATGACCATCTCTACAATGCGCAATCACGAATTTGTGTAACTTCCGTTTGAAATGTGTACCACAGCAGCTGATCGGTGCGAGCCGCGCACGCCCGTGAGTTGTCAGTACTGGATGACGAACAACAAGACCTTCCCCCTCTGCATCCCCTAACCCCTCAGGGGCGGCGCTGTTTACCTCTCTGCCCCTGAGGTAAGCGCCCACCCACCTCTGCTTAGCTCACGGCCAAGTTCATTAACCTCAATTAAAACTATGCACTCCTTGAAATATTACTTTCTCTGTAAGTATTGTTGTTTGTCGCTAAGCAGGAAAACTACGGTTTTAAGAAGCTCTTAACGTTATACGACGTTCTTTGATTCTGCTGTTACCACGGGCCGTAGAACATATGCAAGTAAATGAATAAGTAATTTTGGGAAATACCTCTTTTTTTTAAATGTGGTTTTCGTTTACCTCTCCTTGAAATAAGGTACGATTTGGCGAAGAGTTCTCGGGCTTCCAGCCGGGTGGCGGTGTCTTCAAACTGCGACGTTTCGACGAGTGACATACTCATCATCTTCTGGCGAAGTGCCGAGACTTTGCGGATGCCGGTCCCTTTATACCTGCGGTGTGCCCCCCACCACCTGGCCGCGGGAGGCTGGGTCCAGCGGAGCCACGGGCAGGGTGGAGGGGGAAGCGGGTGCGCCGTTCGTGTCTCCGTCAGAGCATTCTGATCGCGTCTCGTGAGCTGGACGGTTCTTGTTGCGTTCCTGGCGTACTGCGGCTAATGCTGGATTCCAGGCCGCGCTCAGTTGATAGCCTTCGTCCCTGTTCACAGGATTCTCGTGGACCCGTATTTCTATTGATTCTTTAATGACGCTATCCCAATAGCTCCCGGCTCGGCACAGCACCCTGGTGTTTTCGAAATCAAAGATGTGGTTTTCTTTGATGCTATGTTCAGCTATAGCAGATTTCTCTATCTGTCCAAGTCGTACATGCCTGATGTGTTCCTCGCACCTTTTAGAGATGCAGCGCTGCGTTTAACCAATGCACTGCACACCACATTCGCAGGCAATGCACACAGACCTGTACCTCCATGCAACCAGCTGCCACCATCCGGCGCAACGCCAGTCAGTACTGACCACCTTGGTACATAGGGCGCACGTCATTTGTGACAAAGAAAGCCTCTCAGAAGAATTACACCACCTAAGAGAGGTATTCCGGAAAAACGGGTACAGTGAAACACAGATTGGCAGGGCCTTCAAGAGGAGACAGGCTGACAAATTTCAGGAAGAGGAAGTTAACAAGAGACTCGCCTTTCTTCCATATTTGGGGCCCACATCAGCCAAAATCGGGAGGCTATTAAGAAAATCGAACATAAATACCGTCTTCCGACCACCGCCGAAGACGAAAGAGCTAATGGGCTCAGCTAAAGACCCACTCAAACTAAACACATCTGGTATATACAGCATTGCCTACGAATGTGGTGTGCAGTACATTGGTCAAACGCAGCGCTCCATCTCTAAAAGGTGCGAGGAGCACATCAGGCATGTTCGACTTGGACAGATAGAGAAATCTGCTATAGCTGAACATAGCATCAAAGAAAACCACATCTTTGATTTCGAAAACACCAGGGTGCTGTGCTGAGCCGGGAGCTTTTGGGATAGTGTCATTAAAGAATCAATAGAAATACGAGTCCACGAGAATCTTGTGAACAGGGACGAAGGCTATCAACTGAGCGCGGCCTGGAATCCAAAATTAGCCGCAGTACGCCAGGAACGCAACAAGAACCGTCCAGCTCACGAGACGCGATCAGAATGCTCTGACGGAGACACGAACGGCGCACCCGCTTCCCCCTCCACCCCGCCCGCGGCTCCGCTGGACCCAGCCTCCCGCGGCCAGGTGGTGGGGGGCACACCGCAGGTATAAAGGGACCGGCATCCGCAAAGTCTCGGCACTTCGCCAGAAGATGATGAGTATGTCACTCGTCGAAACGTCGCAGTTTGAAGACATCGCCACCCGGCTGGAAGCCCGAGAACTCTTCGCCAGCTGTATACGCCGGGAAAGCATACATTCACATTTAAGTTACGATTTATTAGTCTCTAAAAAGTTATCACACCTACTCACGGATCGTATATCACCGAAAGACTGAAAAAATATGTAGCTGAATTCGTGCAGTTCTCAGCCGGATGTTATGATAATTCACATCTAGCAACTACCAACTGAAATCACTCAAACTCGCATACTGACAAAGGGACTGCGTTTGTCAGCCTTTAATGTTTTCCTGTAAGGTCTCTAGCCATTCTTTTAAAAATAAAGAAAATTGACAACAAAACTTTGTAACAAACATTTCTTTCAACCATATGCCCATCTACTGGGATTCTAACTGTAGCTCTGATCGTGAAACTGGGCTTCAAATTCGGTTTTCCTAGACCTCCTTTGAACAACTGGTATAATGTCTGTTAGACCAGATGAGTAAGTACCCTGTTCGTATCTAGTACTTAGCAGATTAAGCTCGTGAAAAAGCCTTTTTCTATTGCCCTCAGAGATGTTTGTATAAGACTGCTACCTAATGCGATGTCAGTCTTTCTCTTGTTCATGAGAGTGTGCCTCAAGCTTCTTCGTTACCTCAGCCTTTCGACAGAAACCAGTTGTCTTCTTGGTTGATGCATTACTTGCGTTACCATCACATGGTAATTATATGCAAAATAAGCAGTAAGCCACAGTCATCAAAAACCAACATACTGTAAGATGAAACAACTGATTATCAAACCAGCATCGAGTCAAACAGTGCTGTGGACGCTGTAAGTACAATCCTTTCTTGTAAATATATTGGCAATCCCAGATTTTCTTTTCGATTTCCTTTTCATGCTTGTTATCAAAAGTAATAAATACAATATATTAGGCATTATTTCCGTTTATTTACAGTGTAAGTACTGCAAAAAATAAAATTACTTCTCGAGGGACTCGAACTTCTGGTCCTCAGTTTACCATTCCCTACTCTTTCCGCTGCGCCAGCCGTTGCCTGGGAGCCACGCTAACACAGATGGTTAATTTCTCACTCGGCCCAGTCAAAAATTCTTTTTTTGTTTCTAAAGACTTGACCAACTGAAGTTCCCACTTCCTGTCAGTCTCACTTCTGACCAAGGCCTGCGTACGCCACAAATTTGGACGAAATCGATGATGACAAATAGACGCGGTCCCTTTGACAATATGTAAGATTGAGTGATTTCAGTTACATGTATTTCAATCTTTCGGTGATATATAAAAAACGAGTAGGTTTGATAACTTTTTACAGACTAATAAATCGTACCTTATTTCAAGAAGAAGTGAACAAAAAGTACATTAAAAAATGAGATATTCCCGAAATTATGCATTTATTTACTTACATATGTTCGTACTTCTGGCATTAAATACATAGTTTTGGTTAGTTTTAAAAGTTTGATAATCGATCCTACTTTATAAATTTATGTTTAAATAAATTAGCAGTTACTTTTTTATTTTAACCTAATGAAGCTTTGTTTCTTGCTTCCTGTTGGTTTGCACCCATCACCGATAATTCGCTTTCGGCAAATGATGTAACGTGAACAAAAGGAGCATATACTGTCAGTTATTAGAAGTTTTTTCAGCGAAAAATATTTGGCATTACTCATTAATTTTCCTCTAATTTCATTAAATAATTTAGGTGCAGAATAAGACTCACCATTGCAGGTGCGGTGCATTGGACTGAATTTATTTTGTTGATCACTTTTTATACTGTCATGTGCTTTTTACCTTTGCCAAGGCACTGAGGATTTAGGCATTTTGGTCCACATACAACGTTCACTACTAGGTAATCGCCTATTCATAAACTTTGACGCTAAAGCCTCTTATTGGCCCTGAATAGAAACATGTATCAGAATGACAATAACAGTGATGACAGACGATAACAGAGTGCAGTCGACAGTAACAGTTTGACAGTGACAAAATTTCGATTATTTCCACTAAGAACTAAATACGCCGAGATCAGGTCAACCCTATTGTCTCTCTCAGCTGTCCAGGGGGGTAACCCACGCGGTGACAGAATGCTTACAATGATGGCTAGATGTAGGCTAATGTGTAAATTTGAATAGTACTTCTTCACGCCAGTGAAATGCTTGCTATATTTCAAAGACAGTAAAATATAAACTGATTAGTGTGTGTTGGTATGTATTGCATGTACGTAGCCGGTAACATAATTTTCTGCAAAACATAACTTCCAGTTAAATAAATGTCTCAGTAATTTTTAAGTGCTAGATTCCAATGATTTTTAATTAATGGAGATCATCACACTCTTTCGCAAAAACGGAATGCAAAATTGGGCGATGTTTCTTTCCTGTTTACTTATACCTAACGGGAACTTTCATGCTCACTTTGTATCCCTGACGATAAGTCAGCATAATTACACACATCAAGAACGTTTTGCATCACCTCGGTTCCGAGAGTTCCTGGACCAGTACCGAAAATTGGAATAGAGATCAACATAAACATCATTTAATTTATTGCTTGTGAAAACCGCACATTGCATATTATACCACCATTCAGCGAGACCTACAGAAGTGGTGGTCCAGATTGCAGTACTCACCGGCTCCTCTAATATCCAGTAGCACGTTCTCTTGCATTGACGCATGGCCTTATTCGTCCTGGCATACTATTCACAAGTTCATCAAGGCACTGTTGATCCAGATTTTCCCACTCCTCAACGGCGATTCGGCGTAGATCTCTCAGAGCGGTTGGTGGGTCAAGTCGTCTATAAACAGCCCTTTTCCATCCATCCCAGGCATTTTCGACTGGGTTCATGTCTGGAGAACATGCTGGCCACTCTAGTCGAGCGATGTCGTTATCCTGAAGGAAGCCATTCACAATATGTGCACGATGGGGGCGCGAATTGTCGTCAATGAAGACAAATGCCTCGCCAATATGCTGCCGATATGGTTGCACTATCGGTCGAAGGACGACGGCATTCACATATTGTACAGCCGTTACTGCGGCTTCCATGACCACCAGCGGCATACGTCGGCCCCACACGATGCCACGCCAAAACAGCAGGGAATCTCCACCTTGCTGAACTCGCTGGACAGTGTGTCTAAGGCGTTCAGCCTGACCGGGTTGCCTCCAAACACGTCTCCGACGATTTACTGCTTGAAGGCATATGCGACACTCATCGGTGAAGAGAACGTGATGCCAATCCTGAGCGGTCCATTCGGCACGTTGTTAGGCCCATCTATACCGCGCTGCATTGTGTCGTGGTTGCAAAGAAGAATCTCGCCACGTTGGGCATGAAGTTGCGCATCATGCAGCCTATTCGGCGCAGTTTGAGTCGTACATTGGTGGCGTTGCTGTCAGAGTTCCTCAGAGCCATAATCCGTATGTAGCGGTCATCCACTGTAGTAGTAGCCCTTGGGCGGCCTAAGCGAGCTATGTCATTGACAGTTCCTGTCTCTCTGTATCTCCTCCATGTCCGAACAACATCGCTTTGGTTCATTCCGAGACGCCTGGACGTTGCCCTTGTTGAGAGCCCTTCCTGGCACAAAGTAACAACGCGGACGCGATCGAACCGCGGTATTGACCGTCTAGGCATGGTTGAACTACAGACAACACGAGCCGTGTACCTCATTCTTGATGGAATGACTAGAACTGATTGGCTGTCGGACCCCCTCCGTCCAATAGGCGCTGCTCATGCATGGTTATTTACATCTTTGGGCGAGTTTAGTGATATCTCTGAACAGTCAAAGAGACTGCATCTGTGATTAAAAAAAAAAGACCACAGTCAACGTCTATCTTCAGGAGTTCTGGGAACTGCGGTGATGCAAAACTTCTTTTGATGTGTGTAGTTATGTGTTAAATTCTTTTGGAAGAACTTAATCCGTTGCCATATATTAATGGATTTTGAGTCATTAAAAGATTGGTTTCACAAAGAAGTGTGTATCTGAGTCAGCTAAAACACAAAAGAGTGGTTTCAGTTGAAAGAACGAATACATGGAACAACCAACAGAAAAACTGCAGACTGGTTTCATTTGAAAGGAAGAACGAGTAATTCAGTCAATAAGCAAAAATACATCTGGCTCAATCGACTGTTTTCACTGTGTTGCTCCTACAGATCGGTTTCACTTGAAAAGTGGAAAGAAAGGAATGTAACTATTAATCGAATCAGAACGTAAAACTACAACCGACTGAATCCACTGTTAACATTCGATTGTTTGCATAACTATTTATAGATGTGGAGTATCCCCAAGTTCGGCCAGTTAGTAGGATAGTCTACTGTAGGCCTGGTTAGTAGATGCGGTTTGCATGATAGCTTACGGTCGAGGGTTGTCTGAAAATTTTGGTATTTTGATTAATCCGATATTACGTTTGTAAATGGTAAGGGATAATTTTCCAGACGTTAATGATTAAACGCTGAGTATTGTGAAGACATAGCCTTGTAGTCGTTATAGGTACGGAAAGCTGGCTGAAGCCAGAGATAAATTCTGCCAAAATTTTTACAAAGGCACAGACGGTGTTTAGAACGGATAGAAAAAAATGGTTCAAATGGCTCTGAGCACTATGGGACTCAACTGCTGAGGCCATTAGTCCCCTAGAACTTAGAACTAGTTAAACCTAACTAACCTAAGGACATCACAAACATCCATGCCCGAGGCAGGATTCGAACCTGCGACCGTAGCGGTCTTGCGGTTCCAGACTGCAGCGCCTTTAACCGCACGGCCACTTCGGCCGGCAGAACGGATAGATTGCATGCAACCGGTGGTGGAGTGTTCGTCGCTGTTAGTAGTAGTTTATCCCGTAGTGAAGTAGAAGTGGATAGTTCCTGTGAATTATTATGGGTGGAGGTTACACTCAACAACCGAGCTAGATTAATAATTGGCTCCTTTTACCGGCCTCCCGACTGAGCAGCATTAGTGGCAGAACAACTGAGAGAAAATCTGGAATACATTTCACATAAATTTCCTCAGCATGTTATAGTCTTAGGTGGAGATTTCAATTTACCAGATATAGACTGGGACACTCAGATGTTTAGGATGGGTGGTAGGGACAGATCATCGAGTGACATTATACTGAGTGCACTACCCGAAAATTACCTCGAGAAATTAAATAGAGAACCGTCTCGTGGAGATAACATCTTGGACCTACTGATAACAAACAGACCCAAACTTTTCGACTCTGTAAGCGCTGAACAGGGAATCAGTGATCATAAGGCCGTTGCAGCATCCTTGAATATAGAAGTAAATAGGAATATAAAAAAAGGTAGGAAGGTTTATCTGTTTAGCAAGAGTAATAGAAGGCAGATTTCAGACTACCTAACATATCAAAACGAAAATTTCTGTTCCGACACTGACAATGTTGAGTTTTTATGGAAAAGTTCAAGGCAATCGTAAAATGCGTTTTAGACAGGTACGTGCCGAGTAAAACTGTGAGGGACGGAAAACCCCACCGTGGTTCAACAACAAAGTTAGGAAACTACTGCCAAAGCAAAGAGAGCTTCACTGCAAGTTTAAACGCAGCCAAAACCTCTCAGACATACAGAAGCTAAACGATGTAAAAGTTAGCGTAAGGAGGGCTATGCGTGAAGCGTTCAGTGAATTCGAAAGTAAAATTCTATGTACCGACTTGACAGAAAATCCTAGGATGTTCTGGTCTTACGTTAAATCAGTAAGTGGCTCGTAACAGCACATCCAGACACTCTGGGATGATGATGGCATTGAAACAGAGGATGACACGCGTAAAGCTGAAATACTAAACACCTTTTTCCAAAGCTGTTTCACAGAGGAAGACCGCACTGAAGTTCCTTCTCTAAATCCCCGCACAAACGAAAAAATGGCTGACATCGAAATAAGTGTCCAAGGAATAGAAAAGCAACTGAAATCATTCAACAGAGGAAAGTCCACTTGACCTGACGGGATAGCAATTCGATTCTACACAGAGTACGCGAAAGAACTTGCCTCCCTTCTAACAGCCGTATACCGCAAGACTCTAGAGGAACGGAAGGTTCCAAATGATTGGAAAAGAGCACAGGTAGTCCCAGTCTTCAAGAAGAGTCGTCGAGCAGATGTGCAAAACCATAGACCTATATCTCTGACGTCGATCTGTTGTAGAATTTTAGAACATGTTTTTTGCTCGCGTATCATGTCATTTCTGGAAACCCAGAATCTACTCTGTAGGAATCAACATGGATTCCGGAAACAGCGATCGTGTGAGACCCAACTCGCTTTATTTGTTGATGAGACCCAGAAAATATCAGATACAGGCTCCCAGGTAGAAGCCATTTTCCTTGACTTGCGGAAGGCGTTCGATACAGTTCCGCACTGTCGCCTGATTAACAAAGTAAGAGGTTACGGAATATCAGACCAGCTGTGTGGCTGCATTGAAGAGTTTTTAGCAAACAGAGCTCAGCATGTTGTTGTCAATGGAGAGACGTCTACAGACGTTAAAGTAACCTCTGGCGTGCCACAGGGTAGTGTTATGGGACCATTGCTTTTCACAATATATATAAATGACCTGGTAGATAGTGTCGGAAGTTCCATGCGGATTTCGCGGATGATGCTGTGGTACACAGAGAAATTGCAGCATTAGAAAATTGTAGCGAAATGCAGGAAGATCTGCAGCGGATAGGCACTTGGTGCAGGGAGTGGCAACTGACCCTTAACATAGACAAATGTAATGTATTGCGAATACATAGAAAGAAGGATCCTTTATTGTATGATTATATGATAGCGGAACAAACACTGGTAGCAGTTACTTCTGTAAAATATCTGGGAGTATGCGTGCGGAACGATGTGAAGTGGAATGATCATATAAAATTAATTGTTGGTAAGGCGGGTGCCAGGTTGAGATTCATTGGGAGAGTCCCGAGAAAATGTAGTCCATCAACAAAGGAGGTGGCTTACAAAACACTTGTTCGACCTATACTTGAGTATTGGTCATCAGTGTGGGGTCACTCGAGGTCGGGTTGACAGAGGAGATAGAGAATATCCAAAGAAGAGCGGCGCGTTTCCTCACAGGGTTATTTGGTAAGAGTGATAGGATAACGGAGATGTTTAGCAAACTCAAGTGGCAGACTCTGCAAGAGAGGCGCTCTGCATCGTGGTGTAGCTTGCTCTCCATGTTTCGAGAGGATGCGTTTCTGAAGGTGGTATCGAATATATTGCTTCTCCCTACTTATACCTCCCGCGGAGATCACGAATGTGCAATTAGAGAGAGATTCGAGCACTCACGGAGGCTTTCCGGCAGTCGTTCTTCCCGCAAACCATTCGCAACTGGAACAGGAAAGGGAGGTAATGACAGTGGCATATAAAGTGCCCTCCGCCACGCACCGTTGGGTGGCTTGCGGAGTATAAATGTAGATATAGAACTAGTCGCTCTTATTTTTGTCTTGTCAGGAGGTAATTTGGCGGTAGTTTTGTGTATCTCATTTAAGCGGATGTTTTCGGCCTTGCGTGCTGTTCACCGTCGCCACGTGTCACGACGTACGGAGATGCGGCGGGCACCAGCTGCTGCAGGCAGATGTTTCCTCGGCAGGTAGTACAGCGCCGCGCTGCGGGCTGGAACTAAACGAGAGCCCGTGACGGGACGTTGAACCGGCGCCGTTCCCCAAATTATTTTAACATTTCAATGAAACCCGCTCGTTATTTCGCGGGAAACCTCTAGAGCCGGGCCACGCCGCGGCCCAAAAGAGAATGAGGCCCCAGGCGACGGCGGACGGGCACTCGTCTGCTTTCAGGCACCCAATTAAACCCGCACTCCCTCGTTAATTAATATTTCTGCTGTGTAAGTGCTTATAATCGCGGTTGGGTTATTTTGTGCTTAAGACGTTACAGACTTATCTGCGACGCAATTTAAAATCCCGTACCTACAGTTTAACACACACTGAAACGCATCCTTTTGTAACCACGTGAAATTTGAGTAATTCCTCCTCCATTATACGGGACACGAAAGAAATTAAACGCAATGAAAATAATAAAAAAGTGCACAATGAAAATCACAATTTTGCCAGGAAATAGATGGCAAAAATCAACGTAACATCTTCTGATTGTAATTCCATAATATGATCCACATTATTCAAACATTATTGGTACAATTATCAACTGCTGTTGACAGAATCCACAATAAAACCTACTGTGTATAGTAAGTGTTATTTATGCTCGGATGAGTTCTTTCTTTTAGAAAAAGAATGCTCATCTGATTCAATATTCTTCAAGCTGACTTGCTGTAACTAACACATATTGATATGGTGTTTTTGTTGAAAAAAGCAGAAAAGAGTTGCACAAAAGGATTTTCTTTCTTCACCAGTTTCAGGCAGCTAGTGCTCTCCTTCGGAAGACTGTATAGAAGAAATAAGTAAGAGCTATATTTGAATATTATAAAATTTCTAAGATATGTTCTAGGGCTTACCATACAGTTGGTGGAATACTGTTTTGCCATAATAGAAATACACAACTGTGCCCACGCTTCCTTTCGTATATAGTAATCCACTGCCGTTTTTATATTAGCTATTTGCTCCAGTTACAGCCTTCGGCCCTGTGAGACGCTTAGCACTTTCTTTCCGCCGACGGGTTTCCTGTTAGAACGCTTCTAATCCCACTACACATGTTTCGGAGATCAATTCTTAAACTTCCCATCGATGGCGCCACCTGTTGTTTGTATTAAATTATTTTATTTATCACTAATATGTCGGATATTAGTTGAAATGAAATGAGCGTATGGCTTTGTTGGCCGCTCAAGTTCGGCCGCCGAGTGCATGTCTTATTTCAGTCGACGCCACATTGAACGACTTGCTTGCCGGTGATGAGGATGAACTGATGGTGAGGGCAACACAACACCCAGTCCACGAGCGGAGAAAATCTCCAACCCGGCCGGGAATCGAACCCGGGCCCGCTGCATGAGGGGCAAGCACGTTACCACCCAGCTAAGCAGGCGGACAGTATATTAATTAATACACTGGTTATCGGTATTTAAATTTTCGTCTGTGGCAATTGTAGTTGCCTAAGTTTTTCTTTCATTACTTTATCCCGCGTGAGCTCTACGGTCGCAGGTTCGAATCCTGCTTCCAGCATGGATGTGTGTGATATCCTTAAGTTAGTTAGGTTTAAGTAGTTCTAGGTTCTAGGGGACTGATGACCTCAGATGTTAGGTCCCATAGTGCACAGAGCCATTTTAACCATTTCTTTATCTTTCTTTGCCCGTCTCTGAGACCAACCTGAAGACGTGCATGTCATTAGCTGATCTGTTCGAGTTCTTGCACGATGTGTGCTCTTGTTATTTGGTCTCCTTACACCATATTTGTACATGTACTATGGTCCAAATGGAAGCACTCATGAACTTTTTCTGTATTAATGTATTTTATCATTGTGTTACATATTTTTTTGCATTTTTCTAGGGTTACCGTACTATGCAGCATAGACTTGCTTATTTTTGACAGAATCTAATAATGTTATTTTGTATGTACCACCCCTTTATCTCTAAATCTTTAAAATTTTCCTTCTTAAATTTTCTAATTTTGTTGTATGGGTTGTACATATTTAGGATATTTTTTCTGTGCAGTCTTATAGAAACCGCACTAGATGCCCGAAACCGATAAAGAAATAAAATTTCTTTTGTGCAAGTGGATGCCGATTTTTTCAACAGAAGTATTTTTACGATTACCGAAGTGGGAAAAATACTAAATTAATACGTTGTATGACATTTTCCTATAGCCTGATAGGAGAAAAGTGGCTGAGTAGATTAAACTTTAAGGACAAATGAGACTGGTAGATGAATGGACCTCTGTTTTCTAGTCGCACCAGATTTTTTTGTATGCTCGAAGTTTCAAAGTGCTACTCCGACTATCGTGCTCATAAGCCATATTTAGTTGGCTGAATTATGTCATGGATATGTCATGAAATCACGGAACTTCCATATGCTACCAGAAACTATGGCGATGTACATGAGGGAGCCATTCCATGTCAGATTAACACACTTCAAACAAAAATTTACTTTCAAATGATAGAGGCCGGCCGAAGTGGCCGTGCGGTTAAAGGCGCTTCAGTCTGGAACCGCAAGACCGCTACGGTCGCAGGTTCGAATCCTGCCTCGGGCATGGATGTTTGTGATGTCCTTAGGTTAGTTAGGTTTAACTAGTTCTAAGTTATAGGGGACTAATGACTTCATCAGTTGAGTCCCATAGTGCTCAGAGCCATTTCAAATGATAGAGCACAGCAATCAGTCGTAGTTTTCTTTCCGGTTTTATTAGGAAAATCCAGGTTTTGGCTAGTGCATAGTCATTATCATACACTTTTTCATTCTATCAATGCATGTCCTAGTACTTCAGTCCCATGTTGTTTGGTGTTCTGTCACAGTTCGTTCAAGACTGTTACAGTAGCCTTCTGAAAGAACTGTGACAGAAGACCGAACAACAGGGGACTGGCGTACTACGACATGCTCTGACAGCATGGAATAGTGCATTGATAATGGTTCCTTTAAAAAGGCGCAGCCTATTTCCCTCCCCACAACTGGCACACCCCGGGTTTGTATTCCATTTCTAATGACCTCTACGGGACGTTAAATACTAATTTTCCTAGAACACATTAATATTGCTGCTTACGCCTTTCAAAAGAAACTAATTTCATTACTAACAAATAAATTTCAAAATCTTCCAAAAATGATTTATTATTTGCCAGATGTTTCTACCGCTAAGAAAAAACTTTCTGAAACTTAACCTTCATGAAGACGATTTAAACATAAAAGTCTAGTCGTACCTACAAGCCCTAGTACAAGGGGCAAGGGCCTTGCGATGGACTACGAAATTCCATTAAGCGACTGGCATTTCGTGCAAATTTTCAAAGACTGTACCACAACCAGATCCAAACTCCACTGTATCTGTTTGAACGGGTGGTAGATAACATAACAATAACAGATTTTGCCTATCCCACGCAGGAAGATTACGAACTTCTTAAAAAGCAGGCTTGAAGAAGCGTTGACAGTGAAAAGGAACACAGCAATTTCATGCATTCATTCCCAGCACTACATCAAAATTATTAATGAAGCACTTTTTAGATGGTGTGAAGAGTTGGGAGAGCGAGATCAGGCCACAGATGTGTTGCACCACTGTTTGATGGGAGTTTCGAATGAGTACAGACACGCCTCGTATACCTTGCACCATGTTTCCTGAGAGTTTCGTGTGAGCCATGAGGCGCCTCGCGTTACGTCAATTTTAACGGGAGTTTTGGGAGTGTGGCCACGCCTGAGTAGCGTTGAGCTGCTACTTCGAGAGAGTATTATGCTAAGGACCCACTAAGCCACTCCATCTTCGCTTGAGTGCATTTCGTGGAGTTGCATTGGGCAATCAGTGCAGGCGTTATGAGCAGCAATGTCATGACTACGGGCCACTTAAGAATGATACACTTACATATCACGGTTCTCTGGTATTTTGGACAAGGCTGCCTACATTAGTGTAAGAAGCAGACATTCTGATGTCTTAGGTAAAGTTAACAATCCGTCGACTCTGTCTAAAGGATGTTTATGAGTCCCACTGATGGTCAGACCGAATGTTGAGAGGTGACCCAAAGTTAATAACTTGATTCTCAGTTGTCATGAGATTTGCGGCTTGACACCTCATCAGAACGTAACAGAACGTAATGAAGAGAGTGTTAATCGTGGTAATAATCAGGGGTCATCGTAAGTATGTAGATATTACCAACATTTTTCTTTCTGTTTTCTACTTCCTTGAGCTCGCAGTTTTTTTTAAGTATGTTTACGTTGTATCCGTCATACACTGAATGGACAGAGTCGCGTTCAAAGCTGTCGTATTTGTGTTAGTTGTCTCGCTATGTTTTGCATTTTGTTTGAAAGCTGCCCACAGGATGCTGAGCAAAAAAACCTTTACCAAACACACTGTCGCAAAGAGCTTGCAAAGCATATAGTTGTATTCCAGAGGGGCGTACTGGCATGTGGCGCGACAGGGACTTCTGAGCGGTGTTGCTCGCCGCCGCCTACCAGAGCACGTGACCAGAGCAGCCGTGGGCAAGAAGTCTTCCCGTTGCGACCAGCGGCCTGTTGACAGACGCAAGTGTTGTAGACAGTCTGGCACCTGCGCAGATGTTGAGCCTGGACACACCCCATCACAGGGATGCTGAACAACAATCTTACGATGCTCTTTGCCACTTAAGAATGTAATACCTCTATGGCGACCATACCTTGCACCAGAGGTCGTCAAACTATTTTCACAGCGGCTGGATAACCGAGAAAATGACAATTACGGGCTACATCATCATTCTATACAATGCTTGCAAACCAGAACGAAAGCTCTGAAAAAAGATGAAAAACTGAAATGAGCGTGCCATGTTAATCATGGTAAGTGGCATTAAACGCACAAAAAACAAGGACAACCAACACTTGTTTACTAGGAACGTTATCAGAGAAGACGGTCTTAGTTAAGTTTTTCCGTCAGAAAAACATCTGTTTCAATTTGGAGCTGAGCCACCCCATTTTTGTGTTATAAGACAAGTCACAAAACTCAGAATCAGTTTCTTCGAGAGAAGCCTGGAACTGACGTTGATTGAGAGCAGCAGAAACGTCTGGCTTCAGCACACAACAAATAACTAATTCTTTCCCACACAGCACTTGCTGATCAATGATGTAATGTATGAACAAAGCTCTCAACGAACATTACTCACTCTAGCCATGTTTTTTCCTCCATCAAATCTAAGGCCTCGAGGCTGAGGCCATTGAAAGTTATATACTAAGCACGGAGGCGCAGTGGGTAGCACACTGGGCTCGCATTTGTGAGGACGGTTCAAATTTCCGTCGGGTCATCCTGAATTAAGTTTTCCTCGATTTCCCTAAATCTTTTAACTCAAATGCGAGGATGGTTCCTTTAAAAAGGCGCAGCCTATTTCCCTCCCCCACAACTGGCACACCCCGAGTTTGTATTCCATTTCTAATGACCTCGACGGGACGTTAAATACTAATTTTCCTACCTTCCTTCCGTTATTATTTCCATTTAAGGTTATTATCGTGCAACTTTTTCTGCACTCCCTTCAAAATGCCTTTTCCAGTTGTTACATACATGCTGCAAACGGATAGCTACTCTTCCGTTACCTGAAAGTCTTATCTGACACCACGAATTAACACGAGAAGTTCTGACGTACTCCAGATATCAGTAGACTTATCCAGCATCAGAGAATAACACAAGAAGTTCTAATCTTTCTCACGTATCTATAGCACTACATTCTCTTCAGTTTCTTTTGTGCTCCGCACACCTGAAGCTACCGAAAGGCGGATACTTCCATTCAAATTGGCATATAACAGTCAAGAGGTTTCTCCACATGTTTCTAAGCATGATATTTTGACTTAAAGTATCGTGTTCCATACAGTTTAGCGAGCACGTTTATGCACCGTCGGCGGGTCGGATGACCTCATGTCGCGGGTCTGATCCGGCCTGTGGGCCGTAGTTTGGTGAGCTCTGCTGTAGAGTCATGCAAAAGACGTGACCATTACCATGAACTTCTTCGACTGATTGAACTTAAAAACCCGGCTTGACTGTAAGCACCGTACTGAGCAGTAATTGACACCAAGGCCCGACCTATCGTCCATGAATATTCAACGAACAGCTTACCATCTTCAAAGAACCCTGCATGGCAACAAAACGGCTGTTGAGCAGCTCCATTTATGTCTCCCTCTTTTCTTTGCTCATCCCTGAGCGAGACCAGTTTCACAGTCTCTGGACAGTTGACAATGGTCCTCACGTAGAACCACTGATGATAAGCTCGACTGAAGGAACGGCGCATCTACAATGTCACACTTGAGAAAGGGTCATTTGTTGAGATTCGGTTGCTAAGCCAGCTAAACTTGGTGGTCTGACGCTGCGTTAATCGCTTTCGGAGTTTCTCTGAAGAGAGGAAGTTTTCAGCAGCGACTCTCATCCACATCACTGGAGAGGCACTACGATGAGTAAGGACTGGTGTCTTGGTCGAGTTAGGAGTGTTATTACCATCTCGGGAACCAGGTCAAAATTTCATGGATAGTGATTCGGACGGCTGGTCGGAATATCTTAGATTTAGGATACGTGATTCGTTAGGGTACATCAGCCGAGTTTCACGGCTCGAGACGGAGGTCAGCAGCTCTGACTGCAGCCTGCAGGCCAACTCAACACTGATAGCTGTCCACACAAGCATCCAGACGGGCGACTGGTAATGTACTAGTAGTTCTGGGGCAATAGTCTCTTAGACGAGTTATTCTGACGCCCTCAGCAGCGTGCACGTCCGGACTGTGGCCGCAGCAGACCTTATTCAATGTGGACTCTCTTGACTTGCTTTGGAACTCAGTGACTGCTTCGCAATCAGTTAGGAATTATCGTCCTTCCCACAATAGATGAGACGGAACCGTACTCATTTATTGGGCTCCCACTTCAAAATCGCTTACTGAACCTTCCTAGATTCCAGTTGTAACTCTTTGCGCATTTAACGAGCGTATTTTTTATATAATTTTATTTCTATATTTTATTTAATAAATCTCACGGTTACACTGAAACCCACTATGAATGCAGTAGCAAAGAAATCTTGTTAACTATCCTCTTCAAAATGGCTCTGAGCACTATGGGACTTAACTGCTGTGGTCATCAGTCCCCTAGAACTTAGAACTACTTAAACCAAACTAACCTAAGGACATCACACACATCCATGCCCGAGGCAGGATTCGAACCTGCGACCGTAGCGGTCACTCGGTTCCAGACTGTAGCGCCTAGAACCGCACGGCAACTCCCGCCGGCTTCAAGATCTTTGTTGTTACAGTTATCTGCCACCTTTCTGCGACCTGTCACGAGGTATCTGTATCGTGTGGTTTACTGCGATGAGTTCTTTTACAGTGCAGTATGTTGTTTTTGTTGCGGATTGGTACGAAACGAAGGTAAGGTAGTGGCTGAACAACAACCAGACTGCCGAGCCTAAAGTCCGATGGTCGCCTCACCTGTCGTGTCCTGACTCTATCTCACAATGTGGAGTGGTCTGGTAGCAAACCGAGGACACTGGCGCTAGATCTGACCTCGAAGGACTTGGTCGAGGTAGCCTCGTTGCCTTGTAAAGCAAAAACTGCCGCTTGGAATCCTTATTCGGGTCGTGTTCACGTTTTAAACGTGCTCCTATTGTGGACACGACGGTTAGATGAATAATCAAATGGCATTAATTAACGTGAAAATATATCTGCGTCATATGTACTACCAATAAAAAATATCCATTAAATATAGTTTTTCGAATAGTTGGTCCCCCACCTTTCGAAGAAGGCACAACAGATGGTATTTTCAGTTTCTTATTTCTTTCATAATCCTGTTACGTGTGGTTTTAACACAGGTGGTATTCATCCCCACAAGAATATAAACGGGGTATGGCATTATTAGCTGCGATATCCCAAAGGGCAGCTTCAGCCGCCTGTCAAAAAGGCTGTTCATCCTCCATGCACGTTGGACCCTTCCCTTGTGAGAGTTGTGTCGCATGTGAAAGCGTAAAGTGCAGGAGAGTGTAACGGATGCGTGTTATGTTTTTGTTGTTAGGTGATAGTGAGAAAAGTGAGAGATTGAAACCTAGTGCATGCTCTCTCATAGCATAGAGGGTGTCTTCGAGCTTAACGTCCTTGTCTGGAGAGGAGCACCATCAATAATGACATGTCACGTCGCTTCGCAAGACACTTCGGAGAAATTTGGAATTCAATCTATGATATTACCGCAAAGACTGTTGATCAGGACATACATCAGTTCTCCTCCCTTTTCCGGACAAATATTGGCAGTGAAAATTTCACCGCCAGACTTTGAAGCAGTTTTCCTCAAATCGATTGGCACTACACAGGTACGCGTTAGCGACCTTGACTTAGGAGATGGATATCTCTACATACACTGCAAATATCGGCATCTGATATATCTGTTCTAGATATATCAGATATTGAAGGGACATATACCTCTACACTTAACATTATGCTATTTGACATATCTCTACTTAGACAAATATTATTTGAAGGCTCACATCGTGCCTTTCTTTCGTTGGTCACTTACTCTTGTTCATTTAGATTTAGTACGTTATGTCAACCTACTATAGTTTCATTTTGAAGTAACCGTTGCTTATTTTTCTGGAACTAAGGCCTGTGCTCTGAGAGCGGCATCCAAAAAGTCTGTCTCTGTTCTGTAAGGGCCGATCAAAAAGTTTCCGTTTGAGGGCGTTTCTGCGGCATATATGCAACGTAGCACAGTTCCGATGCAGGTATATAAGCACCGACAAATAGGTAAGGGATTAGTGTAGCGTTCGTGTCTTTCAGGGGTGGGTGCGGTAAATGCGGAAACGTGAACTATGGCGAGATTGTTAACAAATGCGACCAGGCGGGACCAACATGCTATTATTCTTTTCTTGGCTTTTCAGACATCCATCAGAGTATGAATAATGTGTATGGGACAGTGTATCTTGTGGAATGGTGTGCCAAGTTCCTTGCTGGTCGCTGTTAGACACGGTCTGGGACGCCATCCTTGTCCATTACAGACACGTAGGATACACAATAGCACCCACACTATAATACTGATCCCTTCCCATGCGATTATCACGCCCTCGGTCCTTTAAAAAGGTGTTGAAGGGTCGAAGATTCCTGTCGGATGAGGATGTGCAGCAGGCAGTCACAGACTTTTCACGTAGCAGGAGGCTGTGTTTTAACAAATGGTTATCTTCGACTTGATGCGTTGGTGGGATGAGCGCCTCAGTGCTCACAGCGATTTTTCCTGATTGCCATAACGATTATGTACTGTACGACCTTCGAACGGAAACTTTTGGATTGCCACTTATATTTAAGTGTTTGACAGAAGCACAACACTGTATAACCTTGCAATAATTAGTCCCTTTTATTATCTTTTCTTCTTCCTCTTGTACGAGGGTCACTCCAAAAGAAATACACACTATTTATTTTTTAAATCCATCTTTTATTCTACATGTTTGAAAGTTTTACAATGTGTAGATACATCCTTTAGGATAATATTTTCATTTCTCCACATAATTTCCATCCTTCTCAACTGCCTTAAGCCATCTTGGAACCAGCGCCTGTATACCCGCACGGTAAAATTCTGGACCAATCTGTTGGAACCACTGTTCGGCAGCGTGCACAATGGAGTCATCATCTTCAAACCTTGATCCATGAAGAGAGTCTTTCAGTTTCCCAAAGAGATGATAGTCACATGGAGCCAGGTCAGGACTGTAGGGCGGGTGTTTCAGTGTTGTCCATCCGAGTTTTGTGAACGCTTCCATTGTTTTTTGACTGACATGTGGCCTTTGCCGACTCAGTCGAGCTTGGAGTTTCTTCAGTGTCGTCACATATGCATCAGAATTTATGGGAGTTCCACTTGGCATGATGTTCACAAGCAAGAGTCCTTCGGAATCGAAAAACACCGTAGCCATAACTTTTCCAGCAGAATGTGTGGTTTTGAATTTTTTTCCTTGGGTGAATTTGCATGATGCCATTCCACTGATTGCCTCTTTGCCTCTGGTGAAAAATGATGGAGCCATGTTTCATCACCTGTCACAATTCTTCCAAGAAATTCATCTCCAACATTCTCGCACTGTTCCAAAAGTTCGCTGAATACCGTTTTTCTTGTTTCTTTGTGAGCCACGTCAACATCCTGGGAACCCACCTGACACAAACCTTTTTTAACGCCAACACTTTCACTATTCTGCAAACACTTACTTCCGCTATACTAGCGTAGCGTGACAATTCGTTCACTGTGATGCGTCTGTCAGCAGTCACCAATTCGTTAAGTCTCTGTACATTGTCTGGAATGTGTGCAGCACGACGAGGCCTGCCGCTGCGAGGACAATCCTCAATATTGCAGTGCCCGCTTTCATCACGTAACCTGCTTGCCCACCGACTAACAGTACTGCGATCGACAGCAGCATCTCCATACACCTTTTTCAAACTCTTGTGGATGTTTCCCACTGTCTCGTCTTCACAGCACAGGAATTCTATGACAGCACGTTGCTTCTGACGAACGTCAAGTGTATCAGCCATCTTGAAGACATGCTGTGACGGCGCCATTCACGGAAACATGTTGAACTAAGTTTGAAAACAAGCGGGAAGGATGTATCTACACATTGTAAAACTTTCACACATTCAGAATGAAAACTGTATTTTTACAAAAATAGTGCGCATTTCTTTTGGAGTGACCCTCGTATAAAACTGTACCCCATATTACAGAACTCTTTTAGCTCTTCTACTGTACCTTCCAAAGCTGATTTCTGTATGATAGTGCTCATATGTAATTGTAATTATTTTCTTGTACTGTAAGTCTTACATATTTTCTTTTGTATAGACGTCAAACAGAAGTGGTGATATAGTACGTGTATATGTGAAATAGTTTTCGCTGAAGTATGTATTTCTTTCTTTTCCGCTTTTATTACATTAATCTAGCGTTCCTGGGTACTGTAAATATCTATTCTTTTCCTTTACTTTATCCTCAATCTACATAGATATAGACCGCCGCTCTTGGTCTTTCGGTAGCGTTCTCGCTTCCCGCTCGCGGGGTCCCGAGTTCGATTTCCAGCGGGGTCAGGGATTTTTCCTGCTTCGAGTTGACTGGGTGCTGTTGCGTCGTCTTCATCATCATCATTCATCCCCATTACGGTCGGAGGAAGGCAATGGCAAACTGCCTCCGCTGGGACCTTGCCTAGCACGGCGGTGCGGGTCTCCCGCATCGTCCCGTAGGCTGCGCGGAGTGTGGGACCTCATAATCATCATCATATAGATATAGTTAATCCGTTTCTGCTAAGACTTTCTATAGTCCCACGAATGCTTTGGATTTATCTGCTGTTAGCTGATTATTCTTCCTTCCGCTCTTAATTCAGGTTTTTTCTTATGCAAATGTCCTTTTTTTCAAGGCGTTTTAAACTTTTTCTTCCACTTGTTCTGTATAGATTGAGTAATTAGAGGGCCATGATGCTTCTTACGTAGATCATATTGTGTGGCATTGCTGTATTACTCTTTTTAGCAAATGTGCGTCTCTAGTTTCATATACTTTAGTCCTTAGAACTGCCGCCGATTCCACTGACTTGAATGATAGATCAACTTCATCTGCTTCTTACTGTCATTGCAGACATTTCATTGGCTCACCAGATAAGAACTGTACCTCTAAATCATTTACATCTGCCACATGAAGCCCTTTCAACTCAGCTATGATACCATTAGACAGCCCTATTTTTCCTAAAGGCATTAGATTTTCGTTCCACGTCCGTTTCACTTTCGTCTCATGTCTTAGCCAATGCGTGTACGCTGCCTTCTTCTTTTCCCTACACGCCATCTACGAGGGCGTGCTGAAAAGAGATGCCTCTGAATTTCTTGTGTGAGAAAGCTTCTAAAATAAAAAGACTTCAGTAACATTCAATACCTCTATTTTTCACGTCTACGTGTTTATTTCTCAACTTGAGTACCCTGTCGATGAACACATTTCTGCCGTGAGAGACCAATTTATTGATACCATCACTGTAGAATATTTGACTTTGTTGAAGGAGACACAACCTCATCTCTGCTTGTACCGCTTAATCACTCTCAAAGTGAAGTTTTTAAACGTGTTCTTTAAGTTTTGGAAAGAGATGAATATCGGATGGGGCCAAGCCAGTGCCGTATGGAGGATGATAATTGACAATCAAGCTAAGGCGTCGTGTTGTTGCAGATGTCGCAGAGCTCGAATATGGTCTGGCACTGTCATTCTGAAGGAGACGATACCCCATGTGTGGATAAACTCTTCGAAACCGTGCTCTTTAAATGTAGTCTCTTGTCTTGCAGACTGGTCTCATGTGTGTTCTGTGAAATAAAGCTCTGAGAACACTCATCATCTGTTAAGGAAGGTGGTAGCTATTTGCACATAACTACAAAACGCTATGCGTCAATTTCTGATGTACTGTATATACCAAGGTGCCATAATCCTTAAGACAAACCAAAACATCCATAAATGGAATGTATCCCTCCTTTTCAATTTACGATGTAAACTGAATTTGTGAATGATCCCAATTCAGGTGGTTTAAAAAGTCTTGCAATTTATCTTCATCATGGGTCCACACTATAAACGTGTCGTCAACATACCATCAAAATACTGTGGGCTTTAAGACAGCAGATTCCAGCGCCTCTTCCTTGAAGTTCTCCATAAATAAACTGGGCACCAAGAGCGACAAGGGACTTGTTTGATACGGCTGATAAGACTGTTTATTGGTGTCATTAAACCAAAATGAGCAGTCTGGTGTAATCGAGGAATAGCAGCAAGTACAATATACTTCATATACAAGTAACTTTTATTAAAATCATGATTTCCTGGTACTAAGTCCCATCTAACTGCAGCTGATTACTACAGTTTGCGTTTGTATCAGATAACTGTCAAATGCTGAAAGCGTTCTTTGTGATAATATATTATACATGTTCATTTTGTTTAGTTCAGGAGATAAATTTGTCTCGTATTTATTATTATTATGTGTGTGGAATCGAGTAATCAGTACTCCTGTTCATAAGTAGACGACAAAAGGGAAGAGGTGTATTCTAGCTGTGGAAGATACTAAGAATAGTTGAAGGGAGAGTTTCTATGTCCGAGCACTTTTATACTTAGTTTGCGTCTGGATATTCTCCTTAGGCTACTAAGGCAAGCGAAGGCAATGGGAACTTGGATTAGAATAATGGTTCTTTGAATAATTAGCTCTGCTGCCCCCTGGGTATTCTTTATTTCCGCTTTCTGAATGGTATCGTTCCAGTCTGAAGTGCTATGTATTGCATCAGAGTCATTAATGCGAAACGTTAGAAATATTCACATCAGTTTTTTGCCCAGTGTGGCATAATTTCCATTATTTTCTGAAGACTTGCATGTAGGTGTCACAACTGTGTTAACATGAGACGGAAGTTGTTGCTATTTAAATATCTTCATCTGTCATCCTTTGATTAGTGCTCTCTGATACATGCACCGCCATCCCGAAACCTACTGTTGAGGTAACGCAGCGTGGACTGGGAACTATGATTGTAATTTAAACTCAGTTTAAATACAAGTTGCAGCACACATTATGTGCAGACATGCTTGAAATAAGTGAATTAAGAGGAAGACTTTTTAGTGGTCATTGTACTCGGCACCTGAGCTGTATCACAGAATCGTAATTTTTCACCCTGTAACTTAAATGACTGATGCAAACCATTTCTAGGATAACGAGCAGTCAGGTATCGAGTATTGTGATTGAGGCATCGATGCATTGACTATGAAATTCGGAAATGACGAAATTCTGTAGTGATACGATAGTGACTTTGATCAAAGTGCCTTCTAATTACCCAGGGAATGGCCAATTTGAGCACGGATGCGTGAGCCGAATACTGGCCGCTGAGCGTAGAGAGCGAGGCCTGTAAAGATCAAGGGTGGCCTGTGCGGGCGCGGACTCCATTAGCTCGGAGCGGCGCCAAGTTGCAAACCACGGGTCTGCACGGCAGCTGCCCCGCCGGCCGCCGGCGCTGCGTGTTGCGAACTGTGCGATGGAGCTGGCCGGCCGTGTTGACACGTTCAGGGCCCGTGGACGCTCTCACCCCGCAGGGCACAATGAGCATATCATTACACGCAATAATTAACAAGTGGAAAGAGCGTGTCAGGCTGTACTGCGCCGCTGTAGCTTCGCAACGACGAGCCGCGAGGAATATGCGTATTACATTCCAATTTTGTTCAGTTGCCTTTCTTGTCATTAGCGCAAAATCACAAAAAAATTAACCTAATAGTCAAATACTATTTAAAACTGAAAGGTTTGTGTGTATTTAGATAAGCATAAACTACACCCAACGAAGTGATTATTACTCTGATACTTTCAAGATGCGTAGAGCGAATAATTTTAATGAACCAGAAACATATTGGAAACACGATCTGACGCATGAACTGCAAAAAGAAATACACAACACGGATAATTTCATAAATTTAGCGTAACGAAAAGAAATGGGTTTGTATATGTAGTACTTGCATATTACGCAGTGCATATGTTAGTTCGGCCCCCAATGAACCATGGATCTTGCCGTTGGTGGGGAGGCTTGCGTGCCTCAGTGATACAGATCACCGTACCGTAGGTGCAACCACAACGGAGGGGTATCTGTTGAGAGGCCAGACAAACGTATGGTTCCTGAAGAGGGGCAGCAGCCTTTTCAGTAGATGCAGGGGCAACAGTCTGGACGATTGACTGATCTGGCCTCGTAACACTAACCAAAACAGCCTTGCTGTGCTGGTACTGCGAACGGCTGAAAGCAAGGGGAAACTACAGCCGTAATTCTATCCGAGGGCATGCAGCTTTACTGTATGGTTAAATGATGATGGCGTCCTCTTGGGTAAAATATTCCGGAGGTAAAATAGTTCCCCATTCGGATCTCCGGGCGGGGACTACTCAGGAGGACGCCGTTATCAGGAGAAAGAAAACTGGCGTTCTACGGATCGGAGCGTGGAATGTCAGAACCCTTAATCGGGCAGGTAGGTTAGAAAATTTAAAAAGGGAAATGGATAGATTAAAGTTAGATATAGTGGGAATTAGTGAAATTCGGTGGCAGGAGGAACAAGACTTCTGGACAGGTGAATACAGGGTTATAAATACAAAATCAAATAGGGGTAATGCAGGAGTAGGTTTAATAATGAATAGGAAAATGGGAATGCGGGTAAGCTACTACAAACAGTATAGTGAACGCATTATTGTGGCCAAGATAGATACGAAGCCCACGCCTACCACAGTAGTACAAATTTATACGCCAACTAGCTCCGCAGATGATGATATTGATGAAATGTATGATGAGATAAAAGAATTTATTCAGATAGTGAAGGGAGACGAAAATTTAATATTCATGGGTGACTGGAACTCGATAGTAGGAAAAGGAAGAGAAGGAAACGTAGTAGGTGAATATGGAATGGGAGTAAGGAATGAAAGAGGAAGTCGCCTGGTAGAATTTTGCACAGAGCATAACTTAATCATAGCTAACACTTGGTTCAAGAATCATAAAAGGTTGTATAAATGGAAGAAACCTGGAGATACTGGAAGGTCTCAGATAGATTATATAATGGTAAGACAGAGATTCAGGAACCAGATTTTAAATTGTAAGACATTTCCAGGGACAGATGTGGACTCTGACCGCAATCTATTTGTTATGAACTGTAGATTAAAACTGAAGAAACTGCGAAAAGGTGGGAATTTACACACTACATCGTAACCTTGAGTTCACGTAGCCCAGTCCTCCATCAATAGCAGTCAGCAACGCAGTAAACGTTGACACACCTTTCTGAGTATTGTAGCCCAAGAGCACGCGGAGAAGAATTGCTTACTAATAATATCGCTAAGTGGCAGCACAACAGGTGAGAGCCTGTTCATCAGAATGCTTGTGACTCATAACGCTCACTCACGTAACATAACAAGGGGGTGGCTAAACAGCGTGCCATACTCAAGTGACCTAAATACAAAGAAATGACAACCTTCGTTTTCAAATGAAACCGAGACCAGTGAATCAAAAAGCGGCATGTGAACAACTGTTAAAAGCCTGAATAACGACCTACTACAGCGCCGACCGCAGCGAGACGTGCAGGTAGTGTGTCAGCGAAATTCTGGAAGGTACTCATATGGAGCGATGCCGGCTCAAGTGTCGTGGGCAGCTGCGTTACGTTTTTCCGTTGTGGATACATGACGAGAATAGCCTGATCGAGGTGGTCTCACATATTTTCGACTGACTTAGATCCGGGGAGTTTAGTGGCCAGGGGAGTACGATAAACTCATCCTGGTGCTCTACGAACCACGCACGTACACTGCGAGCTGTATGATACTTCGCATCGGTTCAAATGGTTCAAATGACTCTGAGCACTATGGGACTTAACTTCTGAGGTCATCAATCCCCTAGAACTTAGAACTACTTAAACCTAACTAACCTAAGACATCACACACATCCATGCCCGAGGTAGGATTCGAACCTGCGACCGTAGCGGCCGCGCGGTTCCAGACTGAAGTGGCTAGATCCGCTCGGCCACACCGGCCGGCTACTTCGCATTGTCTTGCTGGTAGATGCCATCATACTGAGGTAAAACAAACTGTCTGCAGGAGTGAAAATGGTCCTCAGGAACAGAGCATACCTGTGTCGATCTATTGTGCATTCCTGAATGACGAGATCACTCACGGGATGCCACGGAAGCATTCCGCAGACCATATAGCTCCTTCCTCCGGCCTTCACGCTTCCGACAATTGTTACAGGATGTTTACTTTCAAAAATACATGCCATATACGTTAACGGCCACTGTCCAACGGAGCATTGAGCCGTGCTCGGCTCGGGTTTACCCCATTTATTGTTTGTCATGTTCTATTACGGTACTGTCCCCTCGTTTGCTTATTCCATTTACTGGCGTCACTAAGTTCCTGCCTTACCTGCCGTGAGCGGCAGCAGCAGCGCATATGGATAAATGCACTGTCGTACCATTTCTGGGGCGACCGATAGTATTTCCGGGTCGTCGTGTGTCTGGCAGTCAGTTCGGGACGGACCAGCAGTGCAGTCGGGTCGCAGCAGCAGTGAAGTCGGGGACGGAGCGCCGGTGAGGCGCCGACACCCAGTGCTCGCCGACGGCCGGCGACGCACATGAAGTGTCCGACGGAGGCAGATTGGAGCAGGACGACCGTTGGTTGGTCGTTCAGTTGGTCGTCTCATCGGCCGACGTGTATTTGGTCCTTTCACCGTTTCCGGGACTGGGCAAGTGGTCGGTTGGCGTGAAGCAGCGTGTAAGTCTCCATGGCGCATGTCCATCAATTTACCGTAATGACATGCAAATTCCAGCTTTCTTTGCCGATGGACAGCAGTCAGCATGGGTGGCACGAACCAGACGCGTGCTGCAGAGGCCCATAAGCAGCAGCGTTCTCTAAACGGTCGTTCAGGATTCACTGTTAGTAGCTCGTTGGTTCATTAGGATGGTCAATTGCTCAACAGTCTATTAGTCCATAGACATAACAGGAGACTGTGGCTGGTTGGTCGATTGGAAAACAACCGCCCTGGAAACACATTAAAACCTTCTACCTAAGACATTGTCGAGAAGACCAGACAGCACACAGAGTCTTAAAACATGGGCCGCATTCTATTCAGTCTCCTGAAATAGATGAGATAAAAGAAATTATTCAGGTAGTGAAGGGAGACGAAAATTTAATAGTCATGGGTAACTGGAATTCGAGAGAAGGAAAAGGGAGAGAAAGAAATATAGTAGGTGAATATGGATTGGGGGAAAGAAATGAAAGAGGAAGCCGTCTGGTAGAATTTTGCACACAGCATAACTTAATCATAGATAACATTTGGTTCAAGAATCATGAAAGAAGGCTGTATACATGAGAGAACCCTGAAGATACTAGAAGGTTTCAGATAGATTATGTAATGGTAAGACAGAGCTTCAGGAACCAGGTTTTAAATTATAACACATTTACAGGAGCAGATGAGGACTCTGACCACAATCTATTGGTTATGAACTGTAGATTAAAACTGAAGAAACTGCAAAAAGGTGGGAATTTAAGGAGATGGGACCTGGATAAAATGAAAGAACCAGACGTTGTACAGAGTTTCAGGGAGAGCATAAGGGAGCAATTGACAAAATGAGGGAAAGAAATACAGTAGAAGAAGAATGGGTAGCTCTGAGGGATGAAGTAGTGAAGGCAGCAGAGGATCAAGTAGGTAAAAAGACGAGGGCTAATAGAAATCCTTGGGTAACAGAAGAAATATTGAATTTAATTGATGAAAGGAGAAAATATAATAATGCAGTAAATGAAGCAGGCAAAAAGGAATACAAACGTCTCAAAAATGCGATCGACAGGAAGTGCGTAATGGCTAAGCAGGGATGGCTATAGGACAAATGTAAGGATGTAGAGGCTTGTCTCACTAGGGGTAAGATACATACAGCCTAGAGAAAAATTAAAGAGACCTTTGGAGAAAAGAGAACCACTTGCATGAATATCAAGAGCTCAGATGGAAACCCAGTTCTAAGCAAAGAAGGGAGAGCAGAAAGGTGGAAAGAGCATATAGAGGGTCTATACAAGGGCTATGTTCTTGAGGAATATATTATGGAAATGAAAGAGGATGTAGATGAAGATGTAATGGGAGATAAGATACTGCGTGAAGAGTTTGACAGAGCACTGAAAGACCTACGTCGAAACAAGGCTCCGGGAGTAGACAACGTTCCATTAGAACTACTGACAGCCTTGGGAGAGCCAGTCCTGACAAACCTCTACAATCTGGTGAGCAAGATGTATGAGACAGGCGAAATTCCCTCAGACTTCAAGAAGAATGTAATAATTCCAATCCCAAAGAAAGCGGGTGTTGACAGATGTGAAAATTACCGAACTATCAGTTTAATAAGTCACAGCTGCAAAATACTAACACGAATTCTTTACAGACGAATGGAAAAACTGGTAGAAGCTGACCTCGGGGAAGATCAGTTTGGATTCCGTAGAAATGTTGGCACACGTGAGGCAATACTGACCCTACGACTTATCTTAGAAGAAAGATTAAGGAAAGGCAAACCTACGTTTCTAGCATTTGTTGACTTAGAGAAAGCTTTTGACAGTGTTGATTGGCATACTCTCTTTCAAATTCTGAAGGTGGCAGGGGTAAAATACAGGGAGCGAAAGACTATTTACAATTTGTACAGGAACCAGATGGCAGTTATAAGAGTCGAGGGACATGAAAGGGAAGCAGTGGTTGGGAAGGGAGTAAGACAGGGTTGTAGCCTCTCCCCGATGTTATTCAATCTGTATATTGAGCAAGTAGTAAAGGAAACAAAAGAAAAATTCGGAGTAGGAATTAAAATCCATGGAGAAGAAATAAAAACTTTGAGGTTCGCCGATGACATTGTAATTCTGTCAGAGACAGCAAAGGACTTGGAAGAGCAGTTGAACGGAATGGATCGTGTCTTGAAAGGAGGGTATAAGATGAACACCAACAAAAGCAAAACGAGGATCATGGAATGTAGTCGAATTAAGTCAGGTGATGCTGAGGGAATTAGATTAGGAAATGAGACACTTAAAGCAGTAAAGGAGTATTGCTATTTGGGGAGCAAAATAACTGATGATGGTCGAAGTAGAGAGGATATAAATTGTAGAATGGCAATGGCAAGGAAAGCGTTTCTGAAGAAGAGAAATTTGTTAACATTGAGTATAGATTTAAGTGTCAGGAAGTCATTTCTGAGGGTATTTGTATGAAGTGGAGCCATGTATGGAAGTGAAACATGGACGATAAATGGTTTAGACAAGAAGAGAATAGAAGCTTTCGATATGTGCTGCTACAGAAGAATGCTGAAGATTAGATGGGTAGATCACATAACTAATGAGGAGGTACTGAATAGAATTTGGGAGAAGAGGAGTTTGTGGCACAACTTGACTAGAAGAAGGGATCGGTCGGTAGGACATGTTCTGAGGCATCAAGGGATCACAACTTCAGCATTGCAGGGTAGCGTGGAGGGTAAAAATCGTAGAAGGAGACCAAGAGGTGAATACACTAAGCAGATTCAGAAGGATGTAGGCTGCAGTAGGTACTGGAAGATGAAGAAGCTTGCACAGGATAGAGTAGCATGGAGAACTGCATCAAACCAAACTCAGGACTGAAGATCACAACAAAACAACAACAATAAAATAGAGGGTAGGTCAGCTGAAATGTTGGTTGCAGCCCTAATGGTTTGGTGTAATAGGCATTCAATTAAAGTGTCGAGTGCACATAACTGTACATAACAACGTCGCTGCTTCCATAGTGAGACAACTTGCTTGTTATAATTAATGTGTAGCTACTCACGGACGTCCATTGTGAGTTTCAATTATTGTTCGGTAGCGAAACTTGGTAGATACGCCAATGGGTCAACGCAGAAACGTTTTACGTTAGAAGAATTAGTTCCAAGTTTGGCCACCAGGTGCAAATCTGGCGCCGCACAGCAGTTTGTCCATGTCTCCGGCGCTCATATTGAACAAACTGTGTAAGCAGCGGGTAAGACTAAAATCTGTATTATGCCTTTTTCACTTGTTTGGCATTTCCTGCTCACGCTGCGCCGTGGGCGGTGGCCAAGTATTTGCGGCGTGCGAGTCTAGTTTCGACAGCGCTGGGAGGAAGTAGGGACTTCGAGCTGAAGCGGTCGGGACGACGGTTGGCCAATTGTGAGAGAACTAGCAAAGAATCCTTTCAAAAATGGTTCAAATAGCTCTGAGCACTATGGGACTTAACATCTGAGGTCATCAGTCCCCTAGAACTTGTTGTTGTTGTTGTTGTGGTCTTCAGTCCTGAGACTGGTTTGATGCAGCTCTCCATGCTACTCTATCCTGTGCAAGCTTCTTCATCTCCCAGTACCTACTGCAACCTACATCCTTCTGAATCTGCTTAGTGTATTCATCTCTTGGTCTCCCTCTACGATTTTTACCCTCCACACTGCCCTCCAATGCTATATTTGTGATCCCTTGATGCCTCAAAACATGTCCTACCAACCGATCCCTTCTTCTAGTCAAGTTGTGCCACAAACTTCTCTTCTCCCCAATCCTATTCAATACCTCCTCATTAGTTACGTGATCTACCCACCTTATCTTCAGCATTCTTCTGTAGCACCACATTTCGAAAGCTTCTATTCTCTTCTTGTCCACACTAGTTATCGTCCATGTTTCACTTCCATACATGGCTACACTCCATACAAATACTTTAAGAAACGACTTCCTGACATTTAAATCTATACTCGATGTTAACAAATTTCTCTTCTTCAGAAACGATTTCCTTGCCATTGCCAGTCTACATTTTATATCCTCTCTACTTCGACCATCATCAGTTATTTTACTCCCTAAATAGCAAAACTCCTTTACTACTTTAAGTGTCTCATTTCCTAATCTAATTCCCTCAGCATCACCCTATTTAATCTGACTACTTTCCATTATCCTCGTTTTGCTTTTGTTGATGTTCATCTTATATCCTCCTTTCAATACACGATCCATTCCGTTCAACTGCTCTTCCAAGACTTTTGCTGTCTCTGACAGAATTACAATGTCATCGGCGAACCTCAAAGTTTTTACTTCTTCTCCATGAACTTCAATGCCTACTCCGAATTTTTCTTTTGTTTCCTTTACTGCTTGCTCAATATACAGATTGAATAACATCGGGGAGAGGCTACAACCCTGTCTCACGCCTTTCCCAACCACTGCTTCCGTTTCATGCCCCTCGACTCTTACAACTGCCATCTGGTTTCTCTACAAATTGTAAATAGCCTTCCGCTCCCTGTATTTTATACCTGCCACCTTCAGAATTTGAAAGAGAGTATTCCAGTTAACATTGTCAAAAGCTTTCTCTTAGTCTACAAATGCTAGAAACGTAGGTTTGCCTTTCCTTAATCTTTCTTTTAAGATAAGTCGTAAGGTTAGTATTGCCTCACGTGTGCCAACATTTCTACGGAATCCAAACTGATCTTTCCCGAGGTCGGCTTCTACCAGTTTTTCCATTCGTCTGTAAAGAATTCGTGTTAGTATTTTGCAGCTGTGACTTATTAAACTGATAGTTCGGTAATTTTCACATCTGTCAACGCCTGCTTTCTTTGGGATTGGAATTATTATATTCTTCTTGAAGTATGAGGGTATTTCGCCTGTCTCATACATCTTGCTCACCAGATGGTAGAGTTTTGTCATGACTGGCTCTCCCAAGGCCATCAGTAGTTCTAATGGAATGTTGTCTACTCCTGGGGCCTTGTTTCGACTCAGGTCTTTCAGTGCTCTGTCAAACTCTTCACGCAGTATCTTATCTCCCATTTCGTCTTCTTCTACATCCTCTTAAATTTCCATAATATTGTCCTGAAGTACTTCGCCCTTGTATTAACCCTCAATATACTCCTTCCACCTTTCTGTCTTCCCTTCTTTGCTTAGAACTGGGTTTCCATCTGAGCTCTTGATATTCATACAAGTGGTTCTCTCCTCTCCAAAGGTCTCTTTAATTTTCCTGTAGGCAGTATCTATCTTACCCCTAGTGAGACAAGCCTCTACATCCTTACATTTGTCCTCCAGCCATCCCTGCTTAGTCATTTTGCACTTCCTGTCGATTTCATTTTTGAGCCGTTTGTATTCCTTTTTGCCTGCTTCATTTACTGCATTATTATATTTTCTCCTTTCATCAATTAAATTCAATATTTCTTCTGTTACCCAAGGATTTCTATTAGCCCTCGTCTTTTTACCTACTTGATCCTCTGCTGCCTTCACTATTTCATCCCTCAGAGCTACCCATTCTTCTTCTACTGTATTTCTTTCCCCCATTCCTGTCAATTGCTCCCTTATGCTCTCCCTGAAACTCTGTACAACGTCTGGTTCTTTCAGTTTATCCAGGTCCCATCTCCTTAAATTCCCACCTTTTTGCAGTTTCTTCAGTTTTAATCTGCAGATCATATCCAATAGATTGTGGTCAGAATCCACATCTGCCCCTGGAAATGTCTTACAATTTAAAACCTGGTTCCTAAATCTCTGTCTTACCATTATACAATCTATCTGATACCTTTTAGTATCTCCAGGATTCTTCCAGGTATACAACCTTCTTTTATGATTCTTGAACCAAGTGTTAGCTATGATTAGGTTATGCTCTGTGCAAAATTCTACAAGGCGGCTTCCTCTTTCATTTCTTCCCCCCAATCCATATTCACCTACTATGTTTCCTTCTCTCCCTTTTCCTACTGACGAATTCCAGTTACCCATGACTATTAAATTTTCGTCTCCCTTCACTACCTGAATAATTTCTTTTATCTCGTCATACATTTCATCAATTTCTTCATCATCTGCAGAGCTAGTTGGCATATAAACTTGTACTACGATAGTAGGCATGGGCTTTGTGTCTATCTTGGCCACAATAATGCGTTCACTATGCAGTTTGTAGTAGCTAACCGGCACTCCTATTTTTTTATTCAATATTACCCCTATTTGATTTTGTATTTATAACCCTGTAATCACCTGAATTGTTCCTCCTGCCACCGAACTTCACTAATTCCCACTATATATAACTTTAACCTATCCATTTCCCTTTTTAAATTTTCTAACCTACCTGCCCGAGTAAGGGATCTGACATTCCACGCTCTGATCCGTAGAACGCCAGTTTTCTTTCTCCTGATAACGACATCCTCTTGAGTAGTCCCCGCCCGGAGATCCGAATGGGGGACTATTTTACCTCCGGAATATTTTACCCAAGAGGACGCCATCATCATTTAATCATACAGTAAAGCTGCATGTCCTCGGGAAAAATTACGGCTGTAGTTTCCCCTTGCTTTCAGCCCTAGAGCTTAGAACTACTTAAACCTAACTAACCCAAGGGCGTCACACACATCCATGCCCGAGGCAGGATTCGAACCTGCGACCGTGGCGGTCGCCCGGTTCCAGACTGAAGCGCCTAGAACCGCTCGGCCACATCGGCCGGCGGCTCCTTTCCGCTAGAGGCTGTTGGCTATTGGTTTCCCATCGAAAGTGTGTTGCCGCTGCCGCCCATTTTGTTGTCATCCGTCGAAGTGACCTCTTGGTAACAAGCTGTCAGTTGCCGATTCACTTGCAACCTTTTCCCTGTCTGTGATTTCATCGGGAACGACCGCTGGCTGGTCGGTCGGTTGTCTTAGCAGACGACATGTGTTAGGTCTTTTGGCAACTTCCGGGTTATGTGTTTCCCTGATTAATTGCAATTCGTCCCTGTTGCTGCGCAGTGATTGGTTTTTGAGTTGTTTGAGTTGCTTGTGGTATTGATTTTTGGTGGATCTGTGAAGGGCCGGCCCTTGTGGCCAAGCGGTTCTAGGCGCTTCAGTCTGGAACCCCGCGACCGCTACGGTCGCAGGTTCGAATCCTGCCTCGTGCATGGACGTGCGTGACGCTCTTAGGTTAGTTAGGTTTAAATAGTTCTAAGTTCTAGGTGACTGATGACCTCAGATGTTAAGTCCCGTAGTGCTCAGAGCCATTTGAACTATTTTGATCTGTGAGGGGTCGATCTAATATGAGTCCTACTGGGATAGACAGGATAATTATTGCGCCGAGTTGCTCAACATTTTTTTTTAAAATTGTGCCTTAGAATTATATTGGCCATCCAGTGGGGTGTACGTTAGCCCTAGCCGCACCCCATTCGGGAGGACGACGGTTCAATCCCGTCTCCGGCCATCCTGATTTAGGTTTTCCGTGATTTCCCTAAATCGCTTCAGGCAAATGCCGGGATGGTTCCTTTGAAAGGGCACGGCCGATTTCCTTCCCCATCCTTCTCTCACCCGAGCTTGCGCTCCGTCTCTCAAATGGCTCTGAGCACTATGGGACTCAACTGCTGTGGTCATAAGTCCCCTAGAACTTAGAACTACTTAAACCTAACTAACCTAAGGACAGCACACAACACCCAGCCATCACGAGGCAGAGAAAATCCCTGACCCCGCCGGGAATCGAACCCGGGAACCCGGGCGTGGGAAGCGAGAACGCTACCGCACGACCACGAGATGCGGGCGCTCCGTCTCTAATGACCTCGTTGTCGACGGGACGTTAAACACTAATCTCCTCCTCCTCCTCCTCCCTAGCCGCACAGGGAGTCGGCTGCCATGTAGCGGACACTGCGAACTGCTGATGAATGCCCTATATTGGTGAAGTGCAGTACTTGTATCTACTGAAATTTTTGAATGAGCAATCAATCTTAAAGCTGTCTGAGTACTGGATTTGTGGAAGCAACTTGTTGTAATTGCCTTGGATTAACCTTGTGTTTAAATATTACCCTCTTTTTTAAATGCGTGCCAGTATATCTACACATATAGTCAGAGTTTTGGAGACAAATAATAGTTTTATTGCAGTTACCTCTGATTATTCATTGGGCTTGACTGTTATAATCTTATCTAAGTGTTGGTCATTTTTTTAAAAAGGGAACAAATTTTTAGAAGTTTCAAGTGGTATATTATTCCTGTGTTTTAAGTGGTTACTGTCTAAATTGATCTAACGCTAATATCAGGAAACATCAGGCGTTCGATCGGATCAGTCACGTCCACCTGGAACTATGGGATACCCTGATACGACCATCCCTCTCCAGAGGGACGTCCCGCATACTCTACAATGGCCGTCACATTCATCCCATCTTGATCCTCCGTGCGGTGCGCCAAGGCTGCTCGCCCTTTGCACTTTTGTATGCTTTCGCCATGGATCCATTGCTCTGCAACATAGTCAACGCTTGTGTGGGATGTCTCTCGGTGACCACTGCACTGCTTATGCGGACGATCTCGTCCTCGTTTTCGTAGCGCTGCTGATGTCAGGGAGACACTGGCATGGTTATCACCCATGGCGGAGATTTTATTAGCTGTCTTACCGTCCGCAAATGGAGCGCTGTAGCTATAGGTGCGGGGGCTTCCAGCACTGTGTGCACCTGCTACTTTCCGATGGGGGACTCGATTTCGCAAATGACCTGCGGCGCACTATTTCCCTCAGCTGGGCTCCTGGGTCACCGTTTACGGGCACTCGATCTTCTGCAGTGGATACAACACGTAAATGTATATTTGGCGTGACGTACCTCCCACGCGGGACAGACACTCGCCATTCCGCTATCCAAGGCCCGCCTCATGCTAGCAGCATTGGGTTCATATGTTTGCCATGGCTTGTTGCTCAAAATACAGTACGAGACCTTCATCCTTCCACTATGCTAGGGTGTTTTAGGCCTGTATCACGTCCTCGACACAGCGATACCCCTTTTCGTCAGCTCTCAAATGGTGCTGTGGCGCCATTGTTTCACGTGCGGCACCAGACTGTTGCTGGAAGCCCTTGTCCTATGCTCTCTCTCAGTCACTATCCAGCTTTCTGACGTCCAGCTGCCCTTCTTTTACTTCTGCCCTTTCTTTCTCGAACTGAGCTATATCCGTACTGCGATAATGCCATCGCGCTTGATGTCCATGAAGGTGATCTATGACTTTCTTGTGAAGATGAGGTCACCAAATGTGATTGAATGGAATCATCTCCATGTCGACTGGTGTGCCGTCTGAAGATCGATGTGTGCTCCTTATTTATCCACTCACATCGAGTCTGCACGATACCTTACGGTCAATGGGAAGCAAGTATACTGGTCACGCCTTCACGGAACTTACATTTCAGACACCTGTTGTGGATCTCCTGTGATGTTCTGGACACGAGCTAGCATCTCATGGTGTGTGGATCGGCGATAGGTGTCTGGTTTTTGGTGCGAATATAGGGTAATATCACCAGCAGCAAACAAAATTGTAAGGAAATTCGGATAATTATGACTAGAAAAATAGGGCAGACAGCTACTGTGAACAGCGCTATGGTTGTTCTTCTCAAATTCGACAGCGAACCAATGCCGACATCGATCGGGTATACATGTCGACGTCGCAGGCAACAGATGAAGAGATAGTAAAAGTATGTCAGGCTGTTGAAGAGGTAATTCAGTAAGTGAGCGTAGATGAAAATCTAGAAATGATGGGGGACTGGAACGCGATGGTAGATGAAGAAATAGAAGAGCAAGGGTTATGGGAGAATACGGGCTAAGCGGAAGGAATGAGTGAGAAGAAAGGCTAATTGAGTTCTACAATAAATCTCAAGTTGGAATAGCCAATACCCTGTTCAAGAATCATAAGAGGTGGAGGTGCAAAAGACCCGGAGACAGAGAAAAATTCCAGCTGGTTTACATCATGGTCAGACAGAAATTCCGAAATCAGATATTGGATTCTGTGGGTTCTTTAGTAATGATGAATAGTAGAGTGAAATTTAAGAGAAAGGTAAGAAACAATCAATGTGGAAGGAAGAGGGATACTGATGAAACGTGTTTGAAGTTCGCGAATGATGTGGCTATTCCGATGAGGAATATCACAGTAGCCATTTCAGTTGAAGAAGAATGGATATTTCTAAAAAGGGCAGTCACGGATGTTGGACAGTAAGACATATAAGGAAGAGAACTCATAAGAAACCTTAGAAAACAGAAGAAATTCTTCAGTTGATCGAAGAAAGCAGGAAGAACAAAAATGTTCAGGGGAAGTCATGAATATGGCAATATAAATCACTTAAGAATGAAATAAATATGAAGCGCAGGAGAGCCAAGGCGAAATGGATACAGGAAGAAATGTGATGAAATCGATCCTTGGTGAAATGAAAAGCAATTGTGGTAACCTTAAGAGGTGCAATGGGAACCCAGTGTCAAACGCAGAGGAGAGAGCGGATATGTGAAAAGAACACATTGAAGGTCTGTATGAGGATAACGGCTCTGAGCACTATGGGACTTAACATATATGGTCATCAGTCCCCTAGAACTGAGAACTACTTAAACCTAACTAATCTAAGGACATCACACAACTCGCAGTCATCACGAGGCAGAGAAAATCCCTGACCCCGCTGGGAATCGAACCCGGGACCCCGGGCGCGGGAAGCGAGAACGCTACCGCACGACCACGAGCTGCGGACTGTATGAGGATAAAGAGGGGTGGGGGGTGGGGGGGTGGGGCGGGGGGGCCTTTTGTGATGAATTAATATAAGAAGAAACTGGAAAACTGGAAGACGTTGGGAGTCTAGTATTAGAGTCAGAATGTAAAGGAACTTTGGAATATTTGAAATTAAATAAATCAGAAGGAATGGATAACATTCTACTGGAATTTCTAAATTCATTAGGGCGGAATGGCAACCAAAATAAAGACTGTTGAAGTTGATGTGTAGAATCTATGTGACTGTCGATGTACCATCAGAATTTCGGAAAAAAATTATCCACAGTAGTCTGAAGATAGTAAGGGAAGATAAGTCCGAAAACAATCGCACAATCAGCTTAACATTTCATGCATCCAAACTGCTGTCAGAAACAATATACTTCGAATGAAATAAAAGAAAAAAAAGTTGATGGTCTGACGGTCAGTTTATCGTTAGGAACGATGAAGGCGTCGGAGAGGTGGTCCTCACATTGCGCTTCATAACGTAATGTCTAGACGTTGTTATGGATAATCACTGCCCAAATTTCACCTCCGCCTCCCTTTTCCAGTCTTTTTGACGGCCCACAGTGGGCCAGAATCTTGAAAACGTGGCCAGAAAGGAAAAAAAAGTTTAAAGATGGGGATTTTGGACTATCAGGTTGGCAGCAGCAATGCTGGGACAACTGAATGCCGGCTGTGCGGACGACCAGATGTTCATTCGTTCGGTAATATCTCAGGTCAAATGCGGCAGTTCATTGTAGCGTGCGCGCAGCTGGCCAAGCTACAAAAACAGTCGTGTTGTTGAAGGAAGTTATTTATGTTTTGTGCAAGTGAAACCAATACTTTCAATATGGAATGTATTCCAGGAGGTATGTACTAGTGAAAAAACACTTATATCACTATTAAATCATCAATTATGCACGTTTACTTTCAATTAACGTACTATAGGGAAATGAATGACAAAATCGTAAAATGCGCTTAAAAAATAGAGATAAGTTACGAATTCCACGACATTCCACTTTCTTTTGCGCTGTGTACGCAAGTATATATTATTACCTTTGTAAATTAAGCTTCAAGTCCTGCGACTAGTTGCGACTCTGGCTTTGAGCCACGTTTTAAGCGACACTTGCAAAATGTCATTGTTCAGACATCTTCAAAAATGACAGTAGAATCAATTAATTATGAGTTTTATTTGTACAATTTAAATTACAATCGACACGTAGAAGCATTGTTAAGAATAAAATAATTAGAAAAATGACGAAAAGTGTAACACAGATTTTTTCTTTTAATTTCAGTTTTATCTGATCCAGCATATTCCAGAATTGGATTTTCGAGGAAAGATATTTTTCTAATAAAAAAAGAGTATTTGTCAAGTGATTTGGAAGGGGTCATGGAACATTTGGAAAGGTCGTTGACAGAAAAAAGTGGACATACAATTAAAATTCCCTATGATATGAGGCCTACCATTTCGATTTTGTTAACAAAGTTAAGAAGCAAGTATAAGGAAGCAACTCGGCGACAAGGATAATTTTTCAAGAAGAACGAAACCTGGTTAAATACAATAGTATATATTCCGATTGATTCGAAACCTGCAAGTGTGACTAAATCAACAGGTCGACCTGCCACGAAATTTGAAACGTTATCTGATAGGTCTAAAAGAAGGAGAACTGAGGAGATTCGTACGATGTTCAATCTTGTCGAATTATCGTTTGCCGCGCAAATGAGTCTTCGATCTTCGGGGCACCCAGATGCTGCGAAGATTGTGAAAGACGTCACACTCTCAAGTCCATCCAAGGTGAAAAAGTACAAGGCAGGCTTGCGATTTTCAACATCATCGCCATCCTCATATGATGCAAATGAAGGTCTAGCACTCCTTTTCGACTTGAAATTGTCAAAAGAATCTTACCAGCATTTGAGAAATGGGGCTAAAGGAAAAGGCTTAAACACACTATATCCGCCGTATTCAGCTGATTTGGTAGCAAAAAAAGCTTGCTGCCCTCCAGACGTAACACTCACTTTTACCGAATCAAAAGCTGAGGTACGGTTGCAAGCTTTGTTAGATCACATTGTTCAACGTGTTCTACTGCTGAAACGAGACGATATTTTACATATGAGTGATTCGGAAATGTCTAATATGGCCCTTATTTGTAAGTGGGGCTTTGACGGAAGTTTTCAGATTCGAGTATTTCAGATGCAACTTTATTTTTCACTTCGCTTGTTCCACTGAAACTTGCAGGTGTAAATGAAGAAACTAAAGAAGAAAAGATCTTATGGATTAATCCGAAGCCGTCTTCAACCCTCTTTTGCAGACCACTGAAGTTAGAATTTACAAAGGAAACAGAGCAAACGTCTTTAAATGAGAAAGCGTATTACGACAAACAGATCGAACAACTCCAGTCATTCGAAACAGTTATTCATGGGAATTCATTTCCATTAAATACAATTCAAGCATGACCATGGTAGATGGTAAAGTGTGCAATGCAATCACCAACACGAAATCTGCGCAACGGCGCTATCTCTGCAAGGCTACGTCTGCCCAGTTTAATAACATTGACGATGTTTTGAAAAAACAAGTTACCGCCGATTATCTGCAGTACGGAATATCAACTCTTCACGCCTGGATTCGATGTTTTGAATGTTGTACTCATTTGGCATACCAAATGAAAACAAAAAAGTGGCAGGCACGTAAAGCAGAAGATAAAGAGGAAAAAGCAATACTGAAAGCCAACATTCAAAAGCTTTCAAAGAGCAGCTTGGAATTGTAATCGACATGCCGAAACAAGGGTTTGGCAGTACGAATGACGGAAACACCGCTCGACGTTTTTTTGAAAACACTCCAACATCAGGGCTGATAGCTGGAGTTTCCGAAGAACTAATCCACCGTTTCCATATAATTTTGCAGACGATTTCGAGCGGACGTCAGATCGATGTTGAAAAGTTTCGAGCATACGCCTTAGCAACTGCCAGGCACTACGTGAAAGAATACCCCTGGTACAACATGCCAACAGCAGTCCATAGATTGTTGATTCACGGTCCAGACATTATTTCTTCGGCCATTTTACCCATCGGTCAACTATCGGAGGATGCTCAGGAATCAACCAATAAGTTGATAAAGCAATATCGCCTGAGTTTTTCTCGAAAGTTTTCAAGAGTTAAGACCATGGAAGATGTGTTCAGGAGATTGTTGGCAACGACAGACCCCTACGTTTCTTGCTTAGGCAAATCTTCGCCGAAGAAACTGAAGAGTTTGTCGCCAGAAGCCGTTGCCGCCTTAGTTCCTGTGGAGGAAGACTATGAAGATTCAGATGCAGATGCAGATAGTGAGGAAACAGTGCTTGAGGATGATGACGATTCAGTTGAAGCAGAAGATGAAAAAGAATAAGAAAATGAAAACTTGTAAATTAAGTTATAAAAAATTTACAAAATAAATAATTGTAATTAAAATGAAATAATTTTTTGTAATATTTTACACCATCTTGTAACCTATATTTGGTTCTTTCTTCGAGTTTTCCACTTTTTGGTTAATTTTTTAAGCATTAACTACAATAACCCCTATAAATATAAATAAATAAAAAGACATAGATTTTGACCGCCATCTTGGATCCACCATTTTTAAATTTTTTGAACTCTGTCATCATCAGTAACCTCGATAATTCCCTAAAAATTACTTTTATACGTAAAAAATGATAGTAGTGTACATAGAGCCTGCCGTCTTGGGTCCGCCATTTTGTTTTTTTCACTTTTTGATATCATATTCTGAATCAGAAACTCCGTAAACCCTTACATACTAAGTTTGGTACAAATTGAACAACTACATATACTTTGACCAGCTTTTTGGGATTCTGACCCACTGTGTGGCCCCCAAAAAGTGAATAACTTGATCTTCAGCTCAGCTTTCTTAAATTTCGAGTAGGCATCTGCGCTGCTCGCGACGTGATTTTTCCCCATTAACTCTATGCAAATCATATATGTAATTGAATCCTAATGTCATTATCCTTTTTGTGCATTAAAATTAATCTTTTTATAATCAATTTTCTAGGACGCTGTTCCGATATATCTCATACAGGTGCTTTTGATTGACATATGAGGCGGTCATAAGCACACACGTAAGCCAGACCTGGCTGCGGGACAAGGGCATAGCAGATCTGAACAAAAATCAAAGCTAAATAAAATTTGTTTATATCAGTCGATCGATTTCCAAGAAGTAGGAAGCTTTCAGTACATGCAGAGTACGGAGGAATGGATAATCATTCCAGCCAGGATACGGGCCGCAACTGGGGAAATTCTCTGACGTAATCGACTCTGTCAAAGTGCAGATTATCATAGCCCTGCGCGTGGAATCGAGCATCTCGGAAACGGCAGAACTCTTCGGCTGTTTACGTGCTATTGTTTTAAGCACGTATGGAAAATTATTGACGCTGGCGAAACCACGAGTAGGTCACAACGTGTTGGATGTCCACCCTACATCACACAACGTCGAGGTCGGATGCCTGGCCACTCTTCAAAGCAGGATAGTTGGCGGTCTGTGGCAGATCTGACGAAAGAGTGCAATGTTGATGCAGGAACAACTGTTTCGGAATACGTTCTTCAGTGAGTATTGTGATCAAGGATGTTCGCAGCATTGTTATGAACTGTATGTGTTCCCTTATTGGCCCAACGACATCGTCAGATACGATTGCAATGAGCACCAGTTCATCGAGTTTGGAACACAGACAAATAGAAATGTGTACCCTAGTCAGATGTAACACTTTTATTGTTACACCAAGTCGACAGTTGTGTCCACATGTACAGTAATCCTGGCAAACGCCTGCTCGAAACATGCAGCGCGCCACGGACGCAGCCAGTGGAAGCAGTACTATGATGTGGGTGACATTCATATGGCCTTGCATGGGACTTGCGGTGGTAATTGATTCATCATGGCAGTTTCGGACTACATGAATATTATTTTGGACCACCTGTATCCCTCCATGTCTGATGTTGCCCGTTGGCAATGGCTTCTTCCACCAGGACAACTGTCCGTGTCACACGGCCACAACTGCGCTGTAGTGGTTTGAGGAGCTTGATAGTGAACTCACGTTGATGTCTAGTCATCAAAATCCGCCTGATCTGAACCCGACGGAGAGCATTTGCTGGGCTATCAAGTGCCAACTCCGCCTCAACAGCCATCGGCCTGTAGTTACAGGAATTGCGTGAAGTTTGAGAACGCATATAGAGCCACATACCTCCGAAAACCAATCATTCCCTCTACGCTAATCAATGACTAGGAACTGTCTTTCTCATAGATAACGGACGCAATCCACTTTCATTATTTTTTTCGTGTCACGCAGATTTGCTACTTTACTACGTTCCAAAAGTGGAGCAACACGCCATTAAATAGCTATTGATAATGTGTTTTGGTCATCATTGTATCTTCTTGATGAATACAACAACGGAGCCTCGCGTGACAACCCCGCGAGGCGACATTCAACCGTCTGACTACCAACTGGACATATGTGTCAAAATGGTTCAAATGGCGCTGAGCACTATGGGACTCAACTGCTGAGGTCATTAGTCCCCTAGAACTTAGAACTAGTTAAACCTAACTAACCTAAGGACATCACAAACATCCATGCCCGAGGCAGGATTCGAACCTGCGACCGTAGCGGACTTGCGGTTCCAGACTGCAGCGCCTTTAACCGCACGGCCACTTCGGCCGGCTGACATATGTGTCGCACGATACGTTACCAGAGAATCAGTTGGAATTTATTGTATGTCATTGCTATTTGTCAGTGTCCCACGGGTAAAAGGAAAGCTTCTAATGGTTATCAGAATTATTGTTATAGTTACAGATTGCGCCCGTAGGCTCCGCTTTCCTTAAACTCTCGTCTCCGTATTGTCACGTCGAATTAATTCGCACGTGCCTCTAGGCAGCCCAGTGAACAGATTCGTAATGCGGGCTGCGTCCACTCCTTACCGGACACACGGACACATCGTCTCAACAAACTGCTCCCACGAATTGGCGCTTGCCACATCACGAGCGAAGCCCATATTTAGCACCTGTAGTGTGAGTTAATAACTTGGAGAGACGCTCTGTCCACTGATGTGTGCCTGTTTTCAGTACGTCTTGTAGGTTTTGCGCAGTCATCTTCTGAAACCTTGGAGGTACTTATGAATAATCCTGTATACCCTCTCCCCCCAACCCAACCTCGTAGGAAAACGAAAAAATGGGAAATATTATTTCATATTATTTCTGACAAAGCGACGCATCAATGTTTTTGAAGTAAAACTGATTGTCAAAAGATTGAAGAGCAATAGCCGTTTTCTTGCGGTCTTGTGCAGAAAGAGAGTCAATGAGTTTCTGGAAGGTACCGACTCCAGTGCAATGGCCAGCTGCGCTGGGTTACTCGATTGAGGATTCGTGGTGCGAACAGCCCGATCGCTATGTTCCACAGATTCTCGATTGGGTTCAAAGCCGGGGGGCTTTGTGAGTGGCCAGGGGAGTACGGGGAACTCATCCTCGTTCTACCTGAAACATTCACGTACACTGCGAGTGTTGTGATGGTAGACGCTATCGTATAGAAGAAAAGCAAAATGCTTGTTTTGTATCCCGCCTAGAAGGCAGCGCGTAGGTCTGCTCCGGTAAACTGAAAGGTTGGCCGAATGAAGGAAGCGAGTAGGAGCAAGAAAAGGTAAAACACGTCGGTACTGGTTGTCAAATTATAGATGTTTACTATAGGCAAAAACAAGTTGATTATGCAATGAGGTGCGAAGTGTCCCGGCCGTCTGCTCTCGATGAAATGGGCAGAATCTGTAGCACAGCTCGTAGACCTGGACAGCGCATGCTAGAGGGAGCTGTCGTCGGTGTCGGTGTCGTAGTGCCAACCTACGCTGTGGCATCGTAGCTATCGATACCACAGCTTGTAGCTGTGGACGTGGTCTCCAAAGATAGATGCCTACTTGCGATGATACACTGAGCCTTTCAGAATGACGAGATGACGTGACGACGCAGGGAATGTCACGAAAATATTTCCCAGACCAAAAACTCCCTCCTCCGGCCTGGGCCCTTTCGACAGTTGTTGCTTTTTGACATTCCGCTCTGTACAGGCCAACGGCCGTTTGTCCGACGGAACATAAAGCCTGATTCATCTGAAACGGCCATTTGTCGTTACTCCGTGGACATCCAGTGGCGCTACTGGCTTGCAAATTCCAGCGTTCGTCGTCGCTGAACAGCAGTCAGTATGGGTGCATGTGCCAGGCGCCAGCTGCAGGAACCCATATACAGAAACGTTCGGTGAATGGCAATTGAGGAGACGCTGTTGGTAACCCCTTGACTCATCTGGGTTGTCCGTTATTCAACAGTTGCACGCCTATTCGCCCATAAACATCTCTGCAGGTGTCATCTATGGCCCGTGGTTCTTCACAGTTGCCTTGGCGCTGGTTTTGGGTTGTGCCATTTTGCCTTGCACGGTATACTGTAATCACGGTGGCTAACGGACAATATAAAAACTTAGCCGTTTTGGAAATGCTTCCACCCTCCGCCTGAAAGCCAATGATAATGGCATTTTGGACATTAGATAAATCATTCCGTTTTCGCACTACGACAAAGACTTTATTGCTTTCCGCCTTCTCTCATCACACATTATACCTGTATACCCTCCATTCCTAGTGTCGCTGCCTACCTTACGTAAGTGGTTATTTCACTTTGGCGTCGAACATAGCTGTAGGTCACGTTAATGTAACTGGATCGTGTATTATAAAGAAACAGATACTGTGTCAGGCTGCTATGTGGCAAAACTATTGGTTGTTTGGTGGATCAATTGAATTTTGTGAGTTAGGTATGTCCACTGTTCATTTAAAACAGCTCGAGACAACATGTCAATAGCTAAAATAATTCGTAGTAAATTTGAAGCGGAGGATGTGTGTATGTGTGTGCGTGTTTGTGTGCGCACTGCAAATTTAAGAATCTAAGCTGCTGTTGAGAACAGGAATAATACTGTTGTAAATGTTGTCATTTTTTGTCTGTTGTTTGTATATTTGGAGTGTTTCACGGATGTCTAGTTTTTTTGCCTTTAGGTTGTATATGTTTGATGTTGATACTTGTGTTGTTAGCATGGTGTTTTGTTTCGTGTTGGTAGGTGGCGATTGCTGATGTATGGTATAGATTTGCTTGTTAGTGCTACCCTGTGCTCCTTGAATCTAATCTCAAATGGTCTACTTGTCTGGCCTATAGAAATGGTCGCAGTCCAAACATTCAGTTTTGAATACACCTGTATGATGCAGTGGGTTCTTGCATTGCTGATAACTTCCGCTCACTCTTTGTAAAAGAGATGAAATATATGTTTGTTCCTTTTCATTTGAACACATTGGCTAACTGATATCAAATACTACCCACCAATGGGATTGTGTGGAAGATCTTATTTTCTAATTTTTTTTCCGTGATTGTTTTGCCATTATTAAAGGTTTCACGTTGTCTACTAGGGGGCTCTTATAGCTGTGTGCAATGGCTGTTTGTTTTATTATTTCACTTTCTTATTTACATTTGTCTTCACAGGATTATAGTTGGATTGCTCTGTTGACCTTATACCAGAATGTTTCCATCTTGTGCACTGTGGGGTGACAAGAGGACTTATGGGTTTGGACTTGCCGTAGGTTTACAATAGATTTCAAATTGGTGTCTATCATTCATTATTTTAATTGTCAGATCTAGAACGTTTATGCTATCCTATTGTCTGCTGATCTGGGAACGTGATATTTTCATGGGAGAGGTTGAACAGTTGGATTAACTCACTGATATTGTGTTTTGTGCCACTGATTAAAATGTACATAGCTGAGTGGTGTCTGTCCTGTTGGACAACGACAGAACAGTCACAACTCAAGATGACACGGCTTGTACAGACATGAAATGTAGGAAGGTGAAAGAGAAGGAAAGGGAAATGATAGACTGGAAATTGTGATACTCGTAAATATCCTCAGAGGGCACTGTGGTAATGCACAACCACATTTCATGTTTACATGGACTAAAATGATGATATCATCCACGTATCTGCAGTTATAGAAATATTTTTGAGGGTGTGGTGGTTGCAATTCTGAATTTTAACTTCTAAGTTCTTTATAAATATCTCAGCTAACAATCCATAAAGGTCTGATCCCATTGCTGGGCAATCTATTCTTTTGTAGAGTTTATTATTTAATTTGAACTAACTGTGTGAACGTGTGAATTCTAACAGATTCATTAGTTCAATAATGTGACAGTGTGGCATGAAGGGATTTATTTGTAGTTATGTAGGTTGCCATTAATTATCTGCAGTATTCTATCTATTGGTACTCAGGAATAAAGGTCTTGTATGTGAAATGAGGCACATGTGATGACTTCATCAGGAATTTTATTACTTTTGAGGTGCAGTGTACATTCTCCTGTGTTTCTAAGTGTACTATTATTGTTGAATGCGTAAGTTTGTATAAGAATTCTGAAGAGTTTTTTGTTGAGTCCAGATTCAAACTCAACAAAAAAACGCTCCGAATTTCGTAAAGAAACTTACATATTCAGTAAGTATAGAACGCTTAGAATCACAGCAGAATGTACACAATATGTCAAAAATTCATATTTGAAATGAAAGCTGAAACTGAGTCAGGTCGAATTACACTTAGTGACCAGCGTTCCTACATCAAAATCTAATCCCTATGAGGAAAGAACCCAACGGAAATTTACAACGCTTTAAGAGAAATGTGTGGGAATAGTGTAGTGGACGTAGAACAATATGATCGTGGTCTGCTCTTTTCCGTGAAGGTCGTATACGCACTGAGGATAAACCAAGAAGTGGAAGACCACCAGCTGCAACAGATCACACCTCTCAGGATCGACGAAAAATATGTGAGGAAATTGCGTATGAGGCCAAAATGTCTATAACTGTAGTTTACAGAATCATAACTGAAAAGTTAAAGATGAGAAAGTTTGCAGCCAGATGGGTTCTGCATGATTTGGGTGAAAAGCAGAAAGGAAGTCGCAGAAGAATCGCAGAATCGCTGCAACGTTATCGAACAGTAGCAAAGAAGTTTCTGAAACTCTTTTAAGGGACATCATATTCGCCGTTGACTGTAGAGATTATTTACTTCACAATTACAATTTTGACCTTTGGACCATTTTAAAGTGGTGTTGCAAGAGATTTTACTTCAGCACGTGTACAGAGATTCGCACTCGTCTGATGTTACCATATTTCTAGAGTGAAAAGGCCTATTTTTGACGATGACATGTATACATGTCAGAGGACATGTGCTGAAACACTTTTGCAAAGACACTTGAAAATGGTCCGAAGGCCGAAATTGCAGCTGTGAAATAAATAATTTCTACAATCAACGGCATGCCCGTGCATGACTGTAAACCTCGACCATGAGAAGTTAATCAGTTTCTGAAAAGGATTGTTGCACTTGATGAAACCTGGATACGAGATTTTGAGCCATAACTGGAGTGTCAGTTCCGACTCTCCAAGCCCAACAGTCAAAGGAAAAACTGACAATAACCTTTGCGTATGGTATGACTTCCAACAACCCTACCACAACAAAGCTCAGCATTTAATAACAATTGTGGTGTTGCTCACGCTGCTAAATACTGCATTTTCGGGCAACAACTAAGTTATTATGTGGCAGGTGTTATTAGAGCACAGTTAATAAAGTCATTTCATGTAATAATAAAAAAATTAGGCACTCATCTTTTTGTGTTTCCCACGCTGGTCTCGTCGTAAAATCATGGCTCAATCGTTGAAAATCTAGGTGGTTATGATTCCAAGCTCTGAAGCAAAGAGGCCTAGGTTTTATTCTGCTATATTCAAAAGTTTTGTAGATGCGCTTCACAAATCATTCTTGAAGATTACACTTTTGCTGGACAATGGTGATGTAAAAAAATAATCAGCACTCCGAAATTAAGTTACACTTCCTTTTAATTGCTTTTATTGCAATATCATGTAACACAAAACATCACTTCACAATACAAAACATACTTGAAAACATTTTCCTCACAGTCACTGTTAAAGTTCACATTTTATAACCGGACTACAATACGCGTCTTTCCAACGTGACGTCCAAGACTCGACTTTCTCAACGTCCTCCGACTCTCTAACAAGTTAACAACTAACCAACAATCGCTTACGTGCCCAAAAATCAGAGTTACAAGTACGTCAAAGAACATAGTGACAAAAGAAAGAATACACATAAGAATAATATCATTGCAATATAAACATATCGGTGTATCACAAATGAAATCAAATCTGAATGTTGTCTCAGAAATATGTCAACTACTTTGCAGAAACACAGTAGAATATTACTGGTATCGATATGTTCAGATGAGGTACCATAATGGTTACGTAATTCAAGTACCATTACAGACTGGAGACCCTGTAACAAACAGAGTGCCCTAGGGGGTGTCTGTAACAGTCGCGTACTAGAAGCTGTTTCTGCCAAATGTACTGCGCCCGAAAACTCGTCAAAGAAGGCCTGACATGCTTGCAGCTGGTGTCCTCATTTTAATCGATAATGCAAGACCACATATTGCCTTAAAAGTGATATTGCCCAGTCCACCATACAGTCCTGATATGAGTACACTAGACTTTGACTTACTTCCAAAATGGGAGGAACAACTTCGTGGAAATCGTTTCGATGCAATTGTTGAAACTTTAATTTAAGTGATGCGAGTATTCCGACAGCTCAACAGTGAAGGTGCCCTATGACGAATACAGAAATTGCCAAAAAGTTGGGAAGCCGTCACGAGTAAGAATGGAGATTATACTGCAGGTCAGTAAGGTATTCTGTAAAACAAATTATTTTCTTTAGTTCTATCTTGTGCAGAACTTTTGAAATGACCCTCGTATTTTATTTTTTTCGCAGGAAAAGGCTTGTCCTTTTTGGCTACAGCGCAACTTGTTTCACGAGTGAAACTAAACGACTCTTTAGGGATACGAGCTACAGGAATATGGAGCCTGTTAATCGGTACACGCTGATAACGACTAGGTGTGGGGTTCAAAGGTGTGCGACGTGTGAGCCGTGTGCACACACCAGAGTAAATAATAACGACTATTCGGAATGAGCTTTGGGCCAATGATGATTATGATGATGAGATACGCCGCAAAAGACGCGACGGCCTCTACGCATCGTTTGTATGTACACGCGTCGCAAACGCAACGCCGTAGACGGCGCTCGGTCAAATGTTTGCACCTTGTAGCAGCAGATACGTTTCCACGCGCCGAGCGCAATATCGCCGTTTAGCCCGAGGCGACGTGGCGGGCTATACTTTTGGTCGTTAATGGGTAGCGGAGCGCTTTGGCGCGCCCCTGCGCGGTCCTGCGCGGCGGACGTGTGCACACTCACCATGAATAAACATGCATAGAGCGGCGCTGGCGCTCAGCTAAACTCATTCGCATGTGAGCGCCGGTATTTGCACAGCCGCCGCCGCTTACCAGTTTGCGCTCAGAGTTTTTGCTCCTTCCCGCCCAACACTTTTTACTTGTATCTGGCAGCTCGTAATAGCGGGACCCGAGCAAATAACCGGTAGGCTACGGCCGGCACCGATTCGAAGGGCTATTCAATATTCTGGCGGATAGGAATACGTTAATACCTCTCTGACGTGTTGCCGTGCCGAGTAAAGTCTGTTCCGGCCGAAACATGTGAGTATATGTGTACATATTCGAAAGTACTTGGAAACGTATAATGGTTATCCACAATTCTATGCATCTCTCCAGTTGTTGTTGACGTGAATAAACATTGCCGTATCGTCTATTGCTCGTGGGCACTTAAGGTTGATCTCTTTTTCTCGTGGCATTTTTCCCCGATTACTTGTCAATGCTTCTACTTCAACCATGGATTACTAAATCCTCGCAAAATTTACGGTTGCAGTTGTTACAAATTCGCTGTTCCCTCAAATATGGTGTGTAAATCAGGACATTTTGTGCTTTTTTTGTATGTGACATACCGCTGGAGACTTCACACTGATCAGCCTAAACATTATGACCACTGCCCACCGCGACGCTGGATGCCGCCCGGTGACGTCTCGCGACCACATGACGCGGTCATAAAAGTATCCAAGCGGAGCAGACACGGACCGCGGATCGCCCTATCGAAGATATGGGCTGCAAATGGCGAAATCCTTTGAGATAAACGATTTTGACAAAGGGCGGATTATTATTACACAGAGCATGTGAACGAGTATCTTGAAAACGGCGAAGGTGGTCGAAAGTTCACGTTTTACTGTTGTCAGCATTTACGGAAAGAGGTAGAAGGAAAATAAACCTGCCACTAGGACGTCCATGACTCTTCACATAACGTGGGGTTCGGAGGCTTGTCTGCTCTGTAAAGTAGGACAAATGACGATCCGTGGCATCTCTGCCGAAAGAGCACAATACTGTGCCCGCACAAGTGTTTCGGAGCACACCGTTCATCGTATACTGTTGATCATGACCTCCACAGCAGACCACCCTCACGTGTTCACATGTTGACCCAACGACAAGCTCAGTTACGATTGCAGTGGGCATAGGACTATCGGGATTCGACCTTCGATCAATGGAAACGTGTCGAGTCTTCGAGTGAATCATATTTTTGCTACACTAGGTCGATGGTCGTCTCCACAAACGCCGGCATCGAGGTGAAAGGCGTCTCGAAACGGGCAGCACGCCGTGGACGCTGGCTGGTGAGAGCACTATTATGCTATGGGAGACATTCTCCTGCGCTGGCTTGGTATCTGTGGTAGTAATCTTAGACACGCTGACAGCTCCCAGTCACCTGCATCCCTTCCTCGACGGCGGTGTCCCCTTTAAGCAGTATAACTTTCCATGTCTCGCAGGCAGAACTGAGCAACAGTGGTTTCAGTAGCATTACCGTGAATCTACGTTGATGTCTCGGGGGCCAAATTCTCCTGATGTAAATCCTATGGAACCATCTGGGTCGTTATCGGGGGCCATCACCACGTACGCAAATCAGCGGCCAGTTATTCACACGAATTAAATGACCTGTAAGTAGACATCTAATGCCATATACCTCCAAAAACCTACCAACTGTCGGATCCTTGATGAACAGATTCAGTGACATAAAGCAGTTGGTCATAATTTTTTGGCACATCGATGTAAATTGTAATTAACTAGTGCGTAAACTATTAATTATGAATTTCTTTGAAAAAAAAATTCCACCGACATAGCTACAGTTGTAACATCGGTTCCCATCATTTCACCGAAGTTAAGTGCTGTCAGGCTTGGCTATCCCTTGGATGAATGATAGTCCGAGTCTGCAGCATGCTGCTGGCAAGTGGGGTGCATTAATTCTTTGTTAGGCCCATTTAGGAATTGCTTGGCTGTAAAGCTCCGTTCATGAAAGCTGATGACAACCAGGGCTCTGGTGTACTGACGATATGCCCCTCCATATCCGCATCCAGTGATGCCTATCGGCTGAGGCTGACACGGTGGTCAGTTTCATTTAGTTTAGTTTTGAATAAAATATGTAACAGTAAAATTAACAAGTGTTTAGTAACAACGTGACTTTTCCCATCTTTAGTGTTCTAGCGTTAATTATATTTCTGTCTTCTGCGCCATACAGGGCGATTCAGCTGCCCCTACCGCTGTCACTTTATGTTACCTGGAAAAAGTATTCTGGCCTTCATAAATCACGAACGAGATTTTCATATACTTTCGTTCGCTACACACAAACTATTGGTCCTACATAAAAAAATGAATTTGAACTTTTTGTAAGAAATATAATGTAGTTCTTTACCCGCCCCCGCCTCGTGAACCATGGGCCTTGCTGTTGGTGGGGAGGCTTGCATGCCTCAGTGGTGCAGATAGCCATACCGTAAGTGCATCCACAATGGAGCGGTATCTGTTGATAGGACAGACAAACGTGTGGTTCCTGAAGAGCGGCAACAGCCTTTTCAATAGTTGCAGGGGCAACAGTCTGGATGATTGACTTATCTGGCCTTGCAACATCAATCAAAACGACCTTGCTGTGCTGGTACTGCGATTGGCTGAGAGCAAGGGAAACTACAACCGTAATTTTTCCCGTGGGCATGCAGCTTTACTGTATGGTTAAATGATGACGGCGTCCTCTTCGGTAAAATATTTTGGAGGTAAAATAGTCCCCCATTCGGATCTCCGGGCGGGGACTAGACAGGAGGACGTCGTGATCAGGAGAAACAAAACTGGCGTTCTATGGATCGGAGCGTGGAATGTCAGATCCCTTAATGGGACAGGTAGGTTAGAAAATTTAAAAAGGGAAATGGATAGGTTAAAGTTAGATACAGTGATCGCTTATACAGATAGATATATACATATCGCCTATAACAAGACAAAGACATTAAATATCGCTGCAGACTGGGAAACACCGGAAGGCACTGTCCAAATGGTGGACAAATTTAAATACCTGGGAGAATTTATAAGAGGAAGGAACAGGAGCAAGGAGGGAATAACAGAGAGGATAAAGAAGAGGTCAGCCTTCTGTATGACGAGTGAGATATACAATGGAAATAATATATCCACAGAGGCAAAGATAAGTCGCTACAAGGCAACAGTGAAGAATGCAGTGTTATATGCTGCTGAGACGATGACACTAGGAAGAAATGGGACAGAACAACTAGAGTAATAAAAGAGAAAATTACTGAGAAAAATACTAGGTCCCAAAAGAGGTGGGGAGAGGTGGGTGTGAAGACCTAGGGAAGAGTTGTACCGGAACATGAGAACAGTATCTGGGGAAATCAGATTCAAAAGGGCAAGGTTTGCTGGATGTGTTGTTAGGATGAGTATGGACAGAATGACGAAGAGAGTGTGGGAAACAACAGGAGGGAAAAGGGAAAGACAGGAAAGAAGTGGGTGGTTGAACTTCGGAAGGACTGGTTGAAATTTGGGATCAAGGTCGAAGGAAAGGAAAATTGGAGGAACAAATATACACCGACCAATATTCCGGAGATCAACGACAGAGAAGAATACAGGAAAAGATTAGAGTGTCACCAGTGGAGCTGACAGGAGAAAAGGACACAGGTTCAGGGAGAAGAAGAGGAAAATGCAGTCCACGAAGAGGTTACCCGTGGTCCTACAGACGCTGTACTGCAAGAAGAAGAAGAAGAAGAACAAGAAGAAACAGATATAGTGATAATTAATGAAGTTCGGTGGCAGGATGAACAGAACTTCTGATCAGGTGAATACAGTGTTATACATGCATGTATAACACTGTATTCACCTGATCAGAACTGAATAGCGGTAATGCAAGATTAGGTTTAATAATGAACAAAAAATAGGAACGCTGATAAGCTACTATGAACAGTATAGTGAACAAATTATTGCAGCCAAGACATACATGAAGATCACACCCACCTCAGGCAAAGCCTGCCAGCTAGCTCCGCAGATGAGGAGGAGACTGGGGAAATGTATGATGGGATAAAAGAAATTATTCAGATAGTTAAGGGAGACGAAAATTTAATAGTCATGGGGGACTGGAATTTATAGTAGGAGAAGGTAGAAAAGGAGAAGAAGTAGGTGAATATGGACTGGGGGTATGGAATGAAAGAGGAATCCGCCTGGTAGACTTTTGCACAGAGCATAGTTTAATAATAGATAACACTTGGTTTAAGAGTCAAGAAAAAAGGTTGTATACATGGAAGAGGCATTGAGATACTGGAAGGTTTCAGATGGATTATATTATGGTAAGACAGAGATTTCGGAACCAGATTTTAAATTGTAAGACTTTCCAGGGACGTATGTGGACCCTTGGTTATGAACTGCAAATTAAAACTGAAGAAACTCCAAAAATCCAGGATTTTAAGGAGATCGGACCGGAATGAATTGAAAGAACCAGACGTTGTAGAGTGTTTCGGAGGGAGTATTAGGGAACGACTGACAAGAATAGGGGAAAGGAATACAGTAGAAGAAGAATGGGTAAATATGAGAGACGAAATAACGGAGGAGCAAAGGATCAAGTAAGTAACAAAACGAGGGTTAGTAGAAACCCTTGTGTGACACAAGACATATCGAATTTAATAAAATGAAAGGAGAGAATATAAAAATGCAATGACCGAAGCAGGTGAAAGGGAATACAAATATCTAAAAAAGTTAGATCGACAGGAAATGCAAAATGACTAAGGGAATGGCTAGAGGACACATTTTAGGATGTAGAACCATATATCAATAGGGGTAAGATAGACACTGCCTAAAGGAAAACTGAAGAGACCTTTCGAGAAGAGAGAGCTACCTGTATGAATATCAAGTGTTCAGAAGGAAAATCAGTCGTAAGCAAAGAAGGGAAATCAGAATGGTGGAAGGAGTATATAGAGGGTCTATACAAGGGAGAAGTACTTGAGAACAATATTACAGAAATGGTTGAGGATGTAGAATTTGAATTGAATTTTTGGTAACGTCTTATGGGACCAAACTGCCGAGTTCATCGGTCCCTAAGCTTACACACTACTTAACCTAAGTACGACACACACACACACACACACACACACACACACACACAAACACACACACACTCACTCACACACACACACACACACACACACACACACACGCCCGAGGGAGGACACGAACCTCCGACGGGGGGAGCCGCGCGGACCGCGACAAGACGCCTCAGACCGGGCGGCAAAGAGGACGTAGATGAAGATGAGAATATTTCTTTAGAGCTACTGATATGCTTGGGAGACCCAGCCATGACAAAACTCTACCATCTGGTGAGAAAGATGCATGAGACAGGCGAAATACCCTTAGACGTCAAGAAGAATTTAATAATTCCAATTCCAAACAAAGCAGGTGCTGACAAGCGTGAAAATTACCGAACTATCAGTTTAATAAGTCACGATTGCAAAATACTAACAATAATCCTTTACAGAACGGAAAAACAAGTAGAAGACTACATTGGGGAAGATCAGTTTGGTTTCACGAGAAATGTAGCAACACGCGAGGGAGTACTGATCCTACGACATCTCTTAGAAGATAGGTTAAGGAAAGGCAAACCTACGTTTATACCATTTTAAAATTCCAAAGGAGTCAGCGGTAAAATACAGTTTGTATAGAAACGAGATGGCATTTATAAGAGTCGAGTAATTCTGCCAGAGACAGCAAAGGACTTGGAAGAGCAGTTGAACAAAAAGGACAGTGTCTTGAAAAAAGCATATAGGATGAGCAGCACAAAAGCAAAACGAGGATAATGGAATCTAAGAGGTGCGTTTGAAAAGTCCGTGCAAAGTCCGAGAGATGGCACCACCGGCGCTTATCGAGTTCGTGTTTAGCTAGTAGTATCTTTGGAAAGAACGCACACTACGTTTCAGCCATATTGGTCTAGTTCTTTGTGTTTGGAATTCGTGTGAATCAAGGAAGTCGAGTGACTATCAAAGAATTTCGTGTGGTGATTAAACATTACATTATGAAAGGCAAATCGTCTCAGGAGATTAAAGAGAAGCTTGATAAACATTACGGTGACTCTGCACCTTCGATTAGAATAGTTTATAAGTGGTTTCAAAATTTTCGGAGTGACCTTGTGAGCACAAGTGATGCTGAACGTTCTGGACGCCCTGTGGAGGTCACGACTCCAGAAATCACTGATAAACTCCATGATATGGTGATGGATGACAGAAGAGTTAAGGTGCATGAGATTGCTAGTGCTGTGGGCATCTCGAATGAACGGGTACATAGTATTTTGCATAAACATTTGGACATGAGAAAGCTATTCGCAAGATGTGTTCCGCGATTGCTCACGCTTGACCAAAATCGGAATCGTGCGAAGTATAGCAAGGATGGTTTGCAGCTGTTCAGGAAGAATCTGCAAGACTTTAAACGTTGTTTTGTCACTGTGGATGAAACATGGATACATTACTATACTCCTGAGACCAAAGAACAATCTAAACAATGGGTTACCAAGGGAGGATCTGCACAGAAAAACGCGAAGACCATTCCTTCGGCCGGAAAGGTTATGGCGACTGTCTTTTGGGATCCGCAAGGGATAATCCCCACCGACTATCTGGAAAAGGGTAAAACTATTACAGGTGCATATTATTCATCATTATTGGACTGTTTGAAAACAGAGCTGCAAGGAAAACACCGGAGATTGGACCGCATAAAATCCTTTGCCATCACGACAATTTACCAGCACACACCTCAGCAGTTGTGGTCACAAAATTAATGGAAATAGGATTCCAACTAGTTTCACATCCCCCCTCTTCTCCAGACTTGGCTCCCTCGGACTACTATTTGTTCCCCAATTTGAAGAAATGGCTCGCGGGACAAAAATTTCATTCAAACGAGAAGGTGAATGCAGCAACTAATAGCTATTTTGCAGACTTGGACAATTCCTATTATTCGTAAGGAATCAACAAATTAGAATAGCATTGGACGAAGTGTATAAGTATAAAAGGAGACTATGTCGAAAAATAAAAAAGGTTTACCCCAAACACGTAAATAGTTTAAATTTTTGCACGGACTTTTCAAATGCCCCTCATAGTCGAATTAAATCAGATGATGCAGAGGGAATTATATTGTGAACCAGATGCCTAAAGTGGTAGATGAAGTTTGCTATTTGGGAAATAAAATAACTGATGATGTCCAAAGTAGAGAGGATATAAAATGTACACCGGCAATGGCAAGAAAAGCTTTTCCCTCTCTCTTTCCATTCATTAATGCCGATTTGCAGGGCCTACTGGATGTGGCATGTTAATTTTAAGGGGTGGCCGGATGCCCTTCCTGTCGCCATCCCATACCACCCAAGAAGGAATTAGTGTACCTCAACTATCTGCGTCTAGTGTAATCCATGGAATAGTGCGAATGTGTTCAGATGTCTGCAAGCCATATAACTGAGGCGGAATGTGGGGACCAGCCTGGCATTCTCTTAGCAGGATGTGGAAAACCGCCTAGAAACCACATCCAGGCTAGCCAGCACACCAACCCTCGTCGTTAAGCTGCCAGGCAGATTCGATCTGGGGCCAGCGCGCCTATCCGAGTCCAGGGAGCAGCGCGTTACCGCTCTCGGCTACTCTGGCGTGTCCAAAAAAAGCTATTCTGAAGAAGAGAATTTTGTTAACATCGAGTATAGTTGTGGGTGTCAGGAAGGCCTTTCTGAAAGTATATGTATGGAGTGTAGTCACGTATAGAAGTGAAACATGGACGATAAACAATGTAGACAAGAAGAGAATAGAAGCTTTTGAAATGTGGTGCTACAGAAGAATGCTCAAGATTAGGTGGATAGATCTCTTAAGTAATGAGGAGGTAGTGAATAGAATTGGGGAGAAGAGGAACTTGACTAGAAGAGTGTCGGTTGGTAAGACACACTCTAAGGGATCAAGGTATTACCAGTTTAGTATTGGAGGGAAGCGTGTAGAGTAAAAATCGTAGAGGCAGACCAAAGAAGAATACAGCAAACCGATTCAGAAGGATGTAGGTTGCAGTAGTTACTCGGAGATGACGAGGGTTGCACAGGATAGAGTAGCAAGGAGAGCTGCATCAAACCAGTCTTTGAACTGAAGACCACAACAACAAACAAGTTTTTTACTGGGTTCCTTTTTAGCTGAAAGCTGCAATTTTCGACTTATTCAAGAAAAGCATACAAATGTGATCTTTAAACGCACATCCACCCCACACTCGTCCCTCACTAGTCAAAATTTCTGGTTTGTTGTTCGTGGCGCTCTCTTACCACTGTACAAAAATTCCTGACTACACGAACTGTTCCCAGTATTCGACATTTCTTTGGTCTCTGTTGACTGTGTTACTGCGTCACCTGCTTAGTCGGCTACTTCATTAACATTATTAATTTAAAGATGCCAGTGTGAGTAATGAATGAGAAACGACTTTTGTCTATGTTGCGCGAAAAATATTTATGTTGACAATTCGATCCAGTCTTAATCCTACTAAGCACAGCAGTTTCGTAGTCGGAAGGCCCGATGAATAAAACGATACAACCGTTTATTTTATGCTCCAAAAAATTCTTGAAATTTTTGTAATTTATACAATGATCAATTTTAAAATTTGTGTGTGCTTGATTAAGTCGGTAGCGCAAGAAGATCAGTCAATTGAGAAAAAAAAGATCGTATGTGAGAAATAATTTGTGCAGTTGCAAATATTTGTACGGTCGTAGGAGGGTTTGTCATGAACAACTTACTAGAAATCTCGAGCGGGAGAGGACGGGGTGATGAGAGTGTGGTTGGCAGTGCGGTTGATGGTCACTACTGTACGTTCTCCTTGAAAAATTCGAAAATTACGGCTTCTAGAGAACTATATTAAATTCCCTACAAGACTGTTCTTTTTATTTTTTTGTAGGGCCAGTAGTTTGCTCGTAGCGAAAGACAGAAAATACGAAAATCTCAGCCATGGTTTATGGAGGCCACCTATAACATTGTGGATTGCACAAAACGGCAGTGACAGGGTCACCTGAATCACTGTATTTAGCTGACTCCTTCTTGTACTCTGCTCCAAGTGCAATACCAGCAGTCGTTCGATTGCTTCGAAGATCTAACACATGACATAAGGAATACAGAGGAGAGGATATGCTTTAACATCACATCGACGGTAGATATTTATGCAAGAGGGGGAAACTTTCTAAAATTGCCATTCTAGACCGGAAACTTGACAAATATGTGTTGATTGTTAACAAAAATAACCAGAAAAAGTGCTACTAATTAATAGTCCTTAAAGTGTAGACACAGAAAATAAACTTTAGAAACGCTTATTTAACCTATTGCCGCTGTCAGCAGTGTTTGCCTGCAAAACTTTACATCTGATCATGTTGATAGTTTTTACTGCATTAATTTCATGCCTCCTCTTTTTTAAAAATTGACTGGCATCTTTAAAAATTAATAAAACGTGTTTTGAAAGCTACCTTTTTTAAGTTCTTTGGATAACGTCTAATCCAAGCCAACATTTGACAAGATGAATATGGAAAACCTCTCAAAACAATCATAAACATGTATGATGCAATACACAGCCTAGGACTGAACCAAGATGAGTCTTGCACCCCCCTCCTTCACCTCTCCCCGTCCCCAGTTTGACAGATTATTGTACAGATGCAACTGGACTGCTGAATTCACAGTTCGTGATTCCATAACTGGAGCTTGAGCTGTTGGGCACTCCACAGAGTCTGAGAACATCCCATTTATTAAAGAAAAGATCTTTTCGGCTTTGATTCTTAACGCTATTTTTCTTTTCTTCTGTAGCAGAAAAAGGTATCTTTTATTTTCTATTTATGTATTTGGGTCCATAGATGCGATACAGATGAACACATACAGGGTGTTACAAAAAGGTACGGCCAAACTTTCAGGAAACATTCCTCACACACAAATAAAGAAAATATGTTATGTGGACATGTGTCCGGAAACGCTTAATTTCCATGTTAGAGCTCATTTTAGTTTCGAGAGTATGTACCGTACTTCCTCGATTCACCGCCAGTTGGCCCAATTGAAGGAAGGTAATGTTGACTTCGGTGCTTGTGTTGACATGCGACTCATTGCTCTACAGTACTAGCATCAAGCACATCAGTACGTAGCATCAACAGGTTAGTGTTCATCACGAGCGTGGTTTTGCAGTCAGTGCAATGTTTACAAACACGGAGTTGGCAGATGCCCATTTGATGTATGGATTAGCACGGGGGCAATAGCCATGGCGCGGTACGTTTGTATCGAGACAGATTTCCAGGCAGGCATTGTCAGTGATGTCTTGATTGGGCCCCATATTCTTCCACCTACGTTCAATGGAGCACGTTATCATGATTTCATACGGGGTACTCTACCTGTGCTGCTAGACCATGTCCCTTTACAAGTACGACACAACATGTGGTTCATGCACGATGGAGCTCCTGCACATTTCAGTCGAAGTGTTAGTACGCTTCTCAACAACAGATTCGGTGACCGATGGATTGGTAGAGGCGGACCAATTTCATGGCCGCCACGGTCTCCTGACCTCAACCCTCTTGACTTTCATTTATGGGGGCATTTAAAAGCTCTTGTCTACGCAACCCCGGTACCAAATGTAGAGACTCTTCGTGCTCGTATTGTGGACGGCTGTGATACAATACGCCATTCTCCAGGGATGCATCAGCGCATCAGGGATTCCATGCGACGGAGGGTGGATGCATGTATCCTCGCTAACGGAGGACATTGTGAACATTTCCTGTAACAAAGTGTTTGAAGTCACGCTGGTACGTTCTGTTGCTGTGTGTTTCCATTCCATGATTAATGTGATTTGAAGAGAAGTAATAAAATGAGCTCTAACATGGAAAGTAACCTTTTCCGGACACGTGTCCACATAACATATTTTCTTTCTTTGTGTGTGAGGAATGTTTCCTGAAAGTTTGGCGGTACCTTTTTGTAACACCCTGTATACGGTATAGCAAGACTCTGTTTTTCAGAGGCACTTCAATCGCTCTGCGATTGAAACATTAAATGCGGTATCAGCAAGCCGTGACGAATCTCTTCGACCACAGACAAATGGTAAACTACCCTTGTGGTTAAACTGTATAGTGGGAGGACGGAGTGTCATTTTGGGAACTGGGGATGCATGTTGAGCAGGTCTACTGCAGCCACCAGAATTTTATGCTGAGAATAGGCGACGGAATTGGCGAGAAAGCGTGTTGTAATCATCCCTTTCTGCAGGTCGATAAGTGCTTGGCGGGCGGGGGAGGGGGGAGGGGGAGCGCAGTTCGAAGGCTGCGTATCAGTACACTGGGACCTGACATAAACTGCAAAAATACCAACTTAATAGCTTCTGATTCCTCATTCTGGAATCGCATACACATCCACACAACAAAAAAGTTAACTAGCAGAGATATGGAACATAATAACGAGAGAAGTACGAATTTCTGTATTTTGCATCTTAGGAAAAGGCAACCCACTCGGTGGCGTACTTTGAATGGCTGTCAACACAATGGTGCTGTCACAGTGTAAATTATGCACTTGTTTCCTCTCGGCGTCTGGCGGTCAACATCAGTCAGGTACACCTTGAAGTCAACGCTCGACAGCCTCACTATCGATGATAACGTGGGTTACAGTTACCATCATGAACTGAAGTAGTTCACCATTAACAGCTCACAGTTACATACTATATCTCCGTCCCCATTTTACTATATCTTATTACATTATCGAACTAAGAATAGTTCATAAAGTTTTAAAGTTTGTTCAGTTATAACTAATAGTTCTTCATTACTTAAGATGCTACATTTCCTGTTATTATGGTACATTTCTAAATTTACCACCAGAAGTGTGTTACTGATTTGAGAGACGAAACAAAAACAAAAAGGGTAGAGGAAATAGATTTTTAAAATCTTTATTGGTACTTCGTTATCGTTTACTACGCCCACAGTCGCACACGTTCAGCGTGAGAAGCTTCTCACAGTAAGGACTGCTGTACAAAGGAGACTTCATTGGACGTAGTTCACACTTCATGGCCAATCGGGCAGTATAAGAAGAGTCACGTGGTGTCGGAGATGCGGTCATGCGAGGGACTGCATGACGGTACTGTACTCTCTTCTTCGCAAGCGCCTGAACCGCTAACACGCTCCTCTCCCCCTCTCCCAAAGAATCAGTTATATTTTGGTCGCAGTAGCCACCTTTTTACTTCCGTAGATAGCAATGTATACCAATTTTCGGAAGTAAACCTCTTCGGGGAGGGGGGTGGGGGGTGGGTGGGGAGGAGGGGGGAGGCTCAGTTTTTGGCAGTTAACCATTTTGTCATTCTTTCAACCACTCTGATCAGAATGTGCACTTACTCACCGATCGTGCGACCCAGTATAGTTATGCAAAATAGAGTGGGGGAAAATTAATGAATCTGTTGAACAGAGGTACCCTCGAGGGGAATGAGTATCAATGAGTTAGAACTTTTCATTCAGATGGATCAATCAGTGAGTTGGAGGAGTTAGATGAATCGAACTGTCTGCATTCAGGAGGTTTTGGAATTTTTTCTGAAATCATTCAGAGGACAGAAGTTCATTCCGAAGTGACTTGAGAATTACACAGGATATTTTTCAGGAGATTCGCATTCGTAATGCAAATATATATGCTGTTTCATATAAAGCATTCTGCCTTCTGGAAGTTTGTCATCCTATTGTTGATGCTGTTTTCAGACTCGAGTCAGATCCCTGTATTCCGATGTTTATTCCATTCTGTGTCGGATGGTCTTTCTTATGTTCTGACGCTTAAGTGTTTAAGCATTCGACTTTGTTTCCCCTCATCTGACCTCAACTTCCAAATATAACACTGACAGAACCACCTAATGACTGCTGACAGCAGAGGACAGCAACAGTACATCACCAGCTGGGGAGCTTCTACGTGGAGAGAAATTAGACACAAAGCATGGAACGAGGAAAAAAATCAACTGCTCAGGGCGTCACCTCAAAAATCTGCGGGATACAAGGATGAAACGTGCTGGCCGCCAACCAACGGCTGAGCGTTAAGACAAAAGTTCCGGAGGGACATCCAGGTTCCAAGTTCAAAGTCAACATCACAGGATTCGTCCAAGTGTGCATATAACACTAATTCTGTTATGTGGTAGATAAAGTGGTTAATCCGCCCAAAATGCCCAGTTACTAAGTCGTCTGTGCCCAGTGAAATCAGCCCTGCGCCTCTTTGTGCGTTAATGACTTCCGAAAGATTGTAATAATACATGTAAATGTTTCATTGCTTTGTTATTAATCGGAGGTTTTATTACTTTTCGCCACCCACTTTGGGGAAACCTGACTTGCATTCCAATCCTTCAATCAATTTATTACATTTTGGCTACGAACTTGGGATCGCGTCATTAATTATTTCCAATAATTTATTCATTACATTTTGGAACCCAATGTTGGGTTCTTTGCATTTCAGTTCCGTCATTTTATTTATGATACGCAAGTCCCCGAAGTGGCGTCAACTAAAAAGACTTGCAATACGGTGGCCGAACCCCGGAGAGGACATCCCGGCCAATAAATAGCCATACGATCATTTCATGTTATTTGCACTACTGGCCATTAAAATTGCTACACCAAGAAGAAATGCATATGATAAACGGGTATTCATTGGACAAATATATTATAGTAGAACTGACATGTGATAACATTTTCACGCAATTTGGGTGCATAGATACTGAGAATCAGTACCCAGAACAACCACCTCTGGCCGTAATAACGGCTTTCATACGCCTGGGCATTGAGTCAGACAGAGCTTGGATGGCGTGTACAGGTACAGCTGCCCATGCAGCTTCAACACGATACCACGGTTCATCAAGAGCAGTGACTAGCGTATTGTGGCGAGCCAGTTGCTCGGCCACCATTGACCAGACGTTTTCAATTGGTGACAAATCTCGAGAATGTGCTGGCCAGGGCAGCAGTCGAACATTTTCTGTATCCATAAAGGCCCGTACAAGACCTGCAACATGCGGTAGTGCATTATCCTGCTGAAATGTAGAGTTTCGCAGGGATCGAATGAAGAGTATAGCCAAGAGTAGTAACATATCTGAAATGTAACGTCCACTGTCAAAGTGCCGTCAATGCGAACAAGAGGTGACCGAGACGTGTAACCAATGGTACACCATACCATCACGTCGGGTGATACGCCAGTATGGCGATGACGAATACACGCTTCCAATATGCGTTCACCGCGATGTCGCCAAACACGGATGCTACCATCATGATGCTGTAAACAGAACCTGGGTTCATCCGAAAAAATGACGTTTTGGTATTCGTGCACACAGGTCCGCCGTTGAGCACACCATCGCAGGCGCTTCTGATGCGGCGTCAAGTGTAACCGCCGCCATGGTCTCCGAGCTGATTGTTCATGCTGCTGCAAACGTCGTCGAACTGTTCGTGCAGATGGCTGTTGTCTTGCAAACGTGCCCATCTGTTGACTCAGGGATCGAAACGTGGCTGCACGATCCGTTACAGCCATGCGGATAAGATGCCTGTCATCTCGACTGATAGTGATACGAGGCCATTGGGATCCAGTACGGCGTTCCGTATTACCCTTCTGAATCCACCGAGCCCATATTCTGCCAACAGTCATTGGATCTCGACCAACGCGAGCAGCAATGTCGCGATACCATAAACCGCAATCGCGATAGACTACAATCCGATCTTTATCGAAGTCGGAAAAGTGATGTTACGCATTTCTCCTACTTACACGAGGCATCACAACAACGTTTCACCAGGCAACGCCGGTCAACTGCTGTTCGTGTATGAGAAATCGGTTGGAAACTTTTCTCATGTCAGCACGTTGTAGGTGTCGTCACCAGCGCCAACCTTGTGTGAATGCTCTGAAAAGCTAATCATTTACATATCACAGCATCTTCTTCCTGTCGGTTAAATTTCGCGTCTGTAGCACGTCATCTTCGTGGTGTAGGAATTTTAATGGCGAGTAGTGTATTACCCATCTGTTGCTCGATCGAGAGTGAGGAAGAATATGTATTACAGTCCACACGAAGAATTTAAAATATTGAATCTTTTTCCTCGTCTGGTTACGACACTGAACTACTTTAAAGCTATCAAGATCCAAGTTACCTTCCAAAACCTCAAACTAACTGACACTTCGATAATTTAATGCCGGCCAGTGTTAGGTTTAAGTAGTTCTAAGTTCTAGGGGACTGATGACCGCAGATGTTAAGTCCGATAGTGCTCAGAGCCATTTGAACCATTTTTTTGATAATTTCACTTAACTGTGACAAATATTATTACCATTTGCGGCATCTCTGTTTCTTTTGGTGGTAAACCAGAGCATCGCAGATATTCATAGGCGTTCGCAGAATACCTACGAGAACATGGCAGTGAACAAAAGCACGGTGAGTTGTTGATCGAGGCGTCTATCGTCATGGCAACAAGATGGAGCAAACCTGCTCGATGTCTCACATGCCGAAATCGCTAACTCCACGCAAACACACGCGCACGCGAACACTGAGTTCTTCGTACACGCGAGACTTTCGGGCACGAATTTCACTTACTGACACTCTTGTCCGCCCCTGGTAGAAAAAAATGGCTCTGAGCACTATGGGACTCAACTGCTGTGGTTATCAGTCCCCTAGAACTTAGAACTACTTAAACCTAACTAACCTACGGACATCACACACATCCACGCCCGAGGCAGGATTCGAACCTGCGACCGTAGCAGTCCCACGGTTCCGGACTGCACGCCTAGAACCGCGAGACCACCGCGGCCGGCCCGCCCCTGGTAGCTGAGTGGTCAGCGCCACGGAATGTCGTACCTAACGGCCCGGGTTCGATTCCCGGCTGGGTCGGAGATTTTCTCCGCTCAGGGACTGGGTGTTGTCCTTATCATAATCATTTCATCCCCATCGACACGCAAGTCGCCGAAGTGGCGTCAACTCGAAATACTTGCACCAGGCAAACGGTCTACCCGACGGGAGGCCCTAGCCACACGGCATTTACATTTACTGACACTCCTTCCACAGTCAAGAACTGCGCTTTACCTTGCTGTTACTCTTTCCCAGCTTCCACAGTAAAGTTGGACCCACAAACGAATCGTTGACCTCACGTAGAGCACATCTAACAGACAGTCGCCTTTCAGTACACTAGCGGCACGGACGTCTTGTTTACGTCCTCGCCACGCAGATCGCTCGCGGAGTTGTTTACGTGATTCTGCCGTCTTAGCGCGCTATATTTCCTTCGAAGGAGAATGGTTCAAATGGCTCTGAGCACTATGCGACTTAACTTCTGAGGTCATCAGTCGCCTTGAACTTAGAACTAATTAAACCTAACTAACCTAAGGACATCACACACATCCATGCCCGAGGCAGGATTCGAACCTGCGACCGTAGCGGTCGCTCGTCTCCAGTCTGTAGCGCCTAGAACCACACGGCCACTCCGGCCGGCTCGAAAGAGAATGGCTTATGCCCATAGAAAAGCGACACTGAAGATTAGCTTTTCGCCTGAATATGCCCGACGAAAAGCAGTTGAAATCGAACAGTCTATCGGAGATGAAGTCAAGACTAATTGCAACGATCTTGCTGGCACCCACTTGTCTATAGTGAGCAGTGTGGTATAAGTGAAATTGGCTTAGGAAAACATATGTGACAAGATTCTAAGTGCAACTCGAAGTGGTCTTAAGTTACGCCACTCTGATGGTCGCATCGGTGACGTAACTGTGGAACATGCGGGACTTGGACTGCGGACCATCCGTGTATTTGAAAACCCTTTCGAGGTGCCTTCAGAGGTAGTGGTATCTGTTTTCCGCCCATATGGAAAGGTGATTAGTCATACAGCTGAAAAGTGGGTTCAATTCACTACATACCCAGTTCTTAATGGAGTACGACAGATCCGCATAGAGCTAACCAAACATGTACCGTCCTAGTTACATATTGGTGGCTGCCGTGCAATTATAATTTATGATGGCTAGCCGAAAACATGCTCGGGATGTGACAAAGAAGAACACCTCCGTTCCAGCTGTCTCCAACGCAGAATCACACAGTTACCACCTGAGGACCTGCAGGCCACGACAGCTCCGACGACGCTCCCGCTGACTTTTGTCGAAGTTCTCCATAACGACCCCCGACCGCGATCACCATGGCACCTACTACTGACACATTGTCGTCTCCCTTAAAGCCTCAGGCTGTTGCGCACGGATCGACGCCTTTGCCTACTCCTTTCCGTCATGTGCAGTGGTGAGCAATCTCTAGTGCAGGGGATGGCTCTTGACTCCATGATTGTGCCTACCGACGCTTTTGTGCCTGACCATCCGGATCCCCAGGCTCCTTCGGACACTGAATATCACCTGCACAAGCAACGGTCGCTGAAGAGACGTTGGAAACGGCGTATCGCCCCGTCTGTCACCTGCTGGACGCAGTCTCAAGACGATTAGGATAACGACTCTCAAGATGTTGCCTCGATGGACGATTCCGTGGGGGAAGCACCAGCCTGCCACCCGTCGGAGGTACAACCATCTCTGCACGCACCAGGCGCTGTACCTATGGCCGTTGAACAGCAACTGACCCAGCACCACTCTTCCACCGCCGAGGTGACCCCGGCTTCGGACTCCACAAGAACTGGTGGACGCACACCATTCAAACCCTATGTGTAGTCTGAAGATGTATACATCTACATCTACATCTATACTCCGCGAGCCACCTTACGGTGTGTGGCGGAGGGTACTTATTGTACCACTATCTGATCCCCCCTTCCCTGTTCCATTCACGAATTGTGCGTGGGAAGAACGACTGCTTGTAAGTCTCCGTATTTGCTCTAATTTCTCGGATCTTTTCGTTGTGATCATTACGCGAGATATATGTGGGCGGTAGTAATATGTTGCCCATCTCTTCCCGGAATGTGCTCTCTCGTAATTTCGATAATAAACCTCTCCGTATTGCGTAACGCCTTTCTTGAAGTGTCCGCCACTGGAGCTTGTTCAGCATCTCCGTAACGCTCTCGCGCTGACTAAATGTCCCCATGACGAATCGCGCTGCTTTTCGCTGGATCATGTCTATCTCTTCTGGTAAGGGTCCCATACTGATGAGCAATACTCAAGAATCGGACGAACAAGCGTTTTGTAAGCTACTTCTTTCGTCGATGAGTCACATTTTCTTAGAATTCTTCCTATGAATCTCAACCTGGCGCCTGCTTTTCCCACTATTTGTTTTATGTGATCATTCCACTTCAGATCGCTCCGGATAGTAACTCCTAAGTATTTTACGGTCGTTACCGCTTCCAATGATTTACCACCTATGGCATAATCGTACTGGAATGGATTTCTGCCCCTATGTATGCGCATTATATTACATTTATCTACGTTTAGGGAAAGCTGCCAGCTGTCGCACCATGCATTAATCCTCTGCAGGTCCTCCTGGAGTACGTACGAGTCTTCTGTTGTTGCTACTTTCTTGTAGACAACCGTGTCATCTGCAAATAGCCTCACGGAGCTACCGATGTTGTCAACTAAGTCATTTATGTATATTGTAAACAATAAAGGTCCTATCACGCTTCCCTGCGGTACTCCCGAAATTACCTCTACATCTGCAGATTTTGAACCGTTAAGAATGACATGTTGTGTTCTTTCTTCTAGGAAATCCTGAATCCAATCACAAACCTGGTCCGATATTCCGTAAGCTCGTATTTTTTTCACTAAACGTAAGTGCGGAACCGTATCAAATGCCTTCCTGAAGTCCAGGAATACGGCATCAATCTGCTCGCCAGTGTCTACGGCACTGTGAATTTCTTGGGCAAATAGGGCGAGCTGAGTTTCACATGATCTCTGTTTGCGGAATCCATGTTGGTTATGATGAAGGAGATTTGTATTATCTAAGAACGTCATAATACGAGAACACAAAACATGTTCCATTATTCTACAACAGATTGACGTAAGCGAAATAGGCCTATAATTATTCGCATCTGATTTATGACCCTTCTTGAAAATGGGAACGACCTGCGCTTTCTTCCAGTCGCTAGGTACTTTACGTTCTTCCAGCGATCTACGATAAATTGCTGATAGAAAGGGGGCAAGTTCTTTAGCATAATCACTGTAGAATCTTAAGGGTATCTCGTCTGGTCCGGATGCTTTTCCGCTACTAAGTGATAGCAGTTGTTTTTCAATTCCGATATCGTTTATTTCAATATTTTCCATTTTGGCGTCCGTGCGACGGCTGAAGTCAGGGACCGTGTTACGATTTTCCGCAGTGAAACAGTTTCGGAACACTGAAATCAGTATTTCTGCCTTTCTTCGGTCGTCCTCTGTTTCGGTGCCATCGTGGTCAACGAGTGACTGAATAGGGGATTTAGATCCGCTTACCGATTTTACATATGACCAAAACTTTTTAGGGTTCTTGTTTAGATTGTTTGCCAATGTTTTATGTTCGAATTCGTTGAATGCTTCTCTCATTGCTCTCTTTACGCTCTTTTTCGCTTCGTTCAGCTTTTCCTTATCAGCTATGATTCGACTACTCTTAAACCTATGATGAAGCTTTCTTTGTTTCCGTTGTACCTTTCGTACATGATTGTTATACCACGGTGGATCTTTCCCCTCGCTTTGGACCTTAGTCGGTACGAACTTATCTAAGGCGTACTGGACGATGTTTCTGAATTTTTTCCATTTTTGTTCCACATCCTCTTCCTCAGAAATGAACGTTTGATGGTGGTCACTCAGATATTCTGCGATTTGTGCCCTATCACTCTTGTTAAGCAAATATATTTTCCTTCCTTTCTTGGCATTTCTTATTACACTTGTAGTCATTGATGCAACCACTGACTTATGATCACTGATACCCTCTTCTACATTCACGGAGTCGAAAAGTTCCGGTCTATTTGTTGCTATGAGGTCTAAAACGTTAGCTTCACGAGTTGGTTCTCTAACTATCTGCTCGAAGTAATTCTCGGACAAGGCAGTCAGGATAATGTCACAAGAGTCTCTGTCCCTGGCTCCAGTTCTGATTGTGTGACTATCCCATTCTATACCTGGTAGATTGAAGTCTCCCCCTATTACAATAGTATGATCACGAAACTTCTTCACGACGTTCTGCAGGTTCTCTCTGAGGCGCTCAACTACTACGGTTGCTGATGCAGGTGGTCTATAGAAGCATCCGACTATCATATCTGACCCACCTTTGATACTTAACTTAACCCAGATTATTTCACATTCGCATTCGCTAATAACTTCACTGGATATTATTGAATTCTTTACTGCTATAAATACTCCTCCACCATTGGCGTTTATCCTATCCTTGCGGTATATATTCCATTCTGTGTCTAGGATTTCGTTACTGTTCACTTCCGGTTTTAACCAACTTTCCGTTCCTAATACTATATGCGCACTATTTCCTTCAATAAGAGATACTAATTCAGGAACCTTGCCCTGGATACTCCTGCAGTTTACCAATATTGCGTTAACTTTTCCTGTTTTTGGTCTCTGAGGACGGACGTTCTTTATCAACGATGATAATGTCCTCTCTGGTAAGCCGTCAGGTATTTTATCGTTTCGCCCAAGGGGGGGTCCCTCTAACCTAAAAAACCCCCGTGTGCACGCCACACGTACTCTGCTACCCTAGTAGCTGCTTCCGGTGTGTAGTGCACGCCTGATCTGTCTAGGGGGGCCCTACAGTTCTCCACCCAATAACGGAGGTCGATGAATTTGCAACCATTATAGTCGCAGAGTCGTCTGAGCCTCTGGTTTAGACCCTCCACACGGCTCCAAACCAGAGGACCGCGATCGACTCTGGGCACTATGCTGCAGATATTAAGCTCAGCTTGCACTCCGCGTGCGATGCTGGTTGTCTTCACCAAATCAACCAGCCGCCGGAAGGAACCAAGGATGGCCTCAGAACCCAAGCGGCAGGCGTCATTCGTTCCGACATGTGCTACTATCTGCAGCCGGTCACACCCAGTGCGTTCAATAGCTGCCGGAAGGGCCTCCTCCACATTACTGACGAGACCCCCCGGCAAGCACACCGAGTGCACACTGGCATTCTTCCCCGACCTACCCGCTATTTTCCTGAGGGGCTCCATAACCCGCCTAACGTTGGAGCTCCCTATAACTAATAGGCCCGCCCTCTGTGACTGTCGGGACCTTGCCGGAGAATCGGCCACTGGCCCAACAGGCGAGGCATCCTGTGGTGGCTCGGAAACGATGTCATCACCACTAGGAAGCACCCCGTACCTGTTGGAAAGGGGTAAGGCAGCTGCCACGCGGCCAGATCCCACCTTCGCCTTTCGGCCAGGCACGCGCGACCCCACCACTGTCCGCCATTCACCCTGGAGTGATGGCTGACCGGTAAGATGCTCACTGCCGGAAGACGCAGCGACATCAGGGGTTCCATGTGATTCCAAGGCCACCGAAGTAGGCATAGGTCTCACCACAGTTGCCCCAACGCCACTACGAGCCGACGCCTGCGCCTCGAGCTCGATGAGCCTAACAGACAAAGCCTCCACCTGCCCCCGAAGAGTGGCCAATTCTCCTTGCGTCCGCTCACAACAACCACAGTCCCTACACATGACTATGTTTACCCTACTCTATACGGTGACAAATTCCCAAGATAATCTTCTGATGAGCTACTCTGATAATCAAGAAACACTCACTGAAATACGAGACGCGAAAACTACGCTAGGTTTTCCCAGAAAAACTATTTAAAAGCTAAGCGCAGCAAATAAGTACAAAAACGCTTTATACAAACAGTACTCGCTGCTGCTGGTGCTCTCGCTCTGGCTGTCACAAGACAACTGCTGATTTAAGTGACTAGTGGCTAACGGCCGCGAAACAAACAAAAGACGGTTTTAGGGCGCTTTCTGTTCTAAACGATCAAGAAAACACTAAGAAATCTAACACGAAAACTACGTAAAGTTTTATCAAGAACTGTTAGTTACTATGCAGAGCAGATAAACACAAATAGAATCCCTTCCTTAGTGGAAGGTCGTAAACAAAATGCAAAATAAACGCTTTATACAAACAGTACTCGCTGCTGCTGGTGCTCTCGCTCTGGCTGTCACAAGACAACTGCTGATTCAAGTGACTAGTGGCTAACAGCCGCGAAACAAACAAAAGACGGTTTTAGGGCGCTTTCTGTTCTAAACGATCAAGAAAACACTAAGAAATCTAACACGAAAACTACGTAAAGTTTTATCAAGAACTGTTAGTTACTATGCAGAGCAGATAAACACAAATAGAATCCCTTCCTTAGTGGAAGGTCGTAAACAAAATGCAAAATAAACGCTTTATACAAACAGTACTCGCTGCTGCTGGTGCTCTCGCTCTGGCTGTCACAAGACAACTGCTGATTCAAGTGACTAGTGGCTAACGGCCGCGAAACAAACAAAAGACGGTTTTAGGGCGCTTTCTGTTCTAAACGATCAAGAAAACACTAAGAAATCTAACACGAAAACTACGTAAAGTTTTATCAAGAACTGTTAGTTACTATGCAGAGCAGATAAACACAAATAGAATCCCTTCCTTAGTGGAAGGTCGTAAACAAAATGTAAAATAAACGCTTTATACAAACAGTACTCGCTGCTGCTGGTGTACTCGCTCTGGCTGTCACAAGACACGGTAGTGACAGCAGCTTATGCTGCTGCTCCAACCCACTACTGCTAATCGACAGGGTTACTAAATGGGGATATGCAGCCTACTGGGACAACGTTCCTGTTCGCTGCTGCCCTTCGTGTCTCCTTGAGCGTCCCAACAGTCCCAATTCTGCGACAAGCTTACAGGACTGGCTCCATCAGTGTCAACACCGTTGATTGCTCCGTCAAATGTTGCGGGCGTCGGACCTCGATGTTGCCCTTCTGCAGGAAGTTCGCCTATCGACGTTTCCCAATATCTATGGCTATGTTCCTTACCTCACGTCATGTGCTGGCAATGGTAGTGGGACGGCTGTTCTTTCAAAGGAAGGTATTGAGATAGACGACGTGATTTACCTACCATTGGCTAGGGATCTTGCTGTGACTTTCCAGGGTGTCCGAATCACTAATGTTTACGCTCCTTGTGTGTTATCCCAAAAGGACCAACATCCCCATTTCACCACATGCCAGGAACTCAAACTCCTCGTGCATGAACTGACCCTCACTGCTACTTGGGACCGCGTGCATGGTGTTCGACCTGGATATACGTACGTCACCATCCATCCAGCAAGTCGTCTTGACCGTGTCTATGTTTTCCAAGGAATCGTAACTGCCACGCTCGACGCTGAGTTATTGCCTACCGCCTTTTCCGACCATACCGCCTACATTTGCACTGCTCCGCCCCAGAGGCAGAAGGTGTGCCGCGTTCGAGGCCTTTGGAAGCTGTATGTCGCCCATCTCAAGGATCTGGAATGCAGGCAGGTCGTAGAGAAGACTTGGAACAACTGTGTGAGACGCCTCCCAGCGTATCCTTCAACACAACGGTGGTGGCTCGACTGCACCATGCCTGCTTTACGTCGTTCGACGATGAATTACGGCCGTGACAAAATGCTGTGGCAACAACATTCCATGGAATACTATTTCCCAGTTCTCCGCCAACTCTCAAGCCATACCCCCTCTGTTCAACGACAGGTTGAAATTCATCGGATTAAGGAGAAGATAATTTCTCTTATGCGTCGCCGCCTTGAAGGCACAATAGTACGCGCAAGATGTCACGATTGTGTACTAGGAGAACCCCTGTCCATGTATCATATCTGAGAGAAGCAGAGGTGACAGATACAGCTGGTCAACGCCCGCGACATGCCAGATGGTTGCCGATTGACGTCCCAAAATGATATCGTAAACGCCTTTGTGGATCACTACAAACAAAGTGCAACAGAGGACCAGAACATGGCGGTAGCGACTGAAGTCGTCCGTTCCTTGACAGGTACCCTCGACGGGGCTGCTGCGGAGATTCTCACAGCGACAATTACGGCTGATGACGTCGCTTATGCTCTTCATAAGGGTGCGGAGAACCAAGCCCCAGGTCCCGACGGGTTTCCGCTGGAGTTTTACCGCACATTCCACGACATCATGGGCTCACGCTGGGCTACGATGTATGGAGAACTGATCAACGCTGTCCTTCCCCTCCCACACGAAAGCTTACTTATACCGGTCTCCAAGCCATCGGGAGGTCGGGGAGTTGGATATTATCGGCCGTTGACCATGTTAAATTGTGATTTTAAGATTTTTACTCGGATTCTTGCCACCTGGCTGCGGCGCGTCATTCCTCAAGTCATTTCTCTGGATCAAACGTGCTTTGGTGGTGACAGTAACATTACCGTGACGTCACAGCCCTGGCCACGACCTGCTGCAGTCGCGGTGTCTTAATGACAGTGGACTACGAGCACGCCTTTGATAGAGTGGGTCATCACTTTCTACAAAACGTACTCCGACGGATGGCCTTCCCCCACAGATTTATACACAACGTCTAGCGGCTCCTCCGAGGTGCCACGTCGCGAGTGCTGGTCAACGGCCGTCGGTCTGTCGGTCTATCAAGCATGTCCGCTGTCGATGCTCCTTTCACCATCGCTCTTGAGCCGCTGTTACACGGTTTGAGGAGCCGATTGACAGGGATAACAATGAGGGGGCATGCTTTCATCTGCCGCGCCTATGCAGATGACGTGGTGTTCCTGGTTCTATCGGAGGATTAAGTGCGCGAGGCACTGGCATGGATCAACCAGAACGGGACTGCTGCGGGCAGCCTCGTGAACCTGACGAAATCTAGAGCTATGTTAGTCGGTAGAGGTCTTCCAGCAGAGAGTGTGGCTCCACTGCCGTTAGTGGACAAGCTCAAATGTGCACATTCACGCGTGATATACAGCCCACGATCTCATTTAACTAGAAACGCCTGCAACAAGCTATCCGCGCGAACGTTCATGGCAACCTCCTGAGAGCTTTGGACATTAAAACGGGTCGATTTTGTTAAAACTCGTCTGGTCTCGCAACTACCCCATTTAGCACAGATTTTACCGATACCAAAGGCAATGGCACACAGACTGTAGGTGGCGTTCGGCTACTTTGTAAGAGCGGGTCTTATCTTTAAAGTCCGCTACGACACGCGACCATTTCCTCCTCGAGATGGCAGCCTCGGCCATATCAATGTCCAAGCGAGAGCAGCTGTCCTTTATGTAAGTACTATGGTTAAGTCGTGGACTCGCCGCCGAATCGGATTATCGGGAAGCCTCACTGACGAACTGGCACCTCCCTCTCTAGTGGCATCCGTTGCAGTAGCTCATATTTCTCCCTCTTTCTCACATGACAGGACCTTTTTCATGGAATGCCCGAATGTCCATGCCGACTTGCCTAGTACCAGGAACCCTACGCCACGTGATGTTTACCGCCTAATTATGAGAAATCATACTCGGAATGTTGTGGAAAGCCGAAATCCTGCGAACGCATGGCCTGTGGTTTGGCGTTCTGTGCACCATATACTCCTCGACACGAGCGCTCGTGCGACCTGGTATCTGGTCGTTAATGGAAATACGTGACACAGCTTCGTCCACATGCCATAAAAATGACAGATTCACCGTTGTGCCCCATCGTTGTCACACGCTTGATACGGAAGAACATCGACTGATGTGTAGATCTTTTGCAGAGGTGTGGCAGCTGATTCAGAAGATGCTTGCTTTTCTTCTACGTACGGCTCCCCATGCCATTACGCCGAAATCACTTCTGTTCCCAGATGAGACTTATTTCCCACGTACGAGGACCAACGCTGTGATCTGGAAAAAAGGCCTCTCGATCTCTTACTTGTTCCGTGAAGGGGATAAGAGTGTTCTTGATTTCTGTGCGTTCCTGCAAGGTCGCTTTACCTTTCTCGTCCGTCATCCGCGATACCGTCAGTACTATGCCAACTTTTTGGGTAGTGCCTTCTTCGAACCTCCTGCAGCTGGGGTGTCCCAGGTATGAGAAGATGATTTCAGCGAGATTGTGTAATACCAGGACTCGGTCCAGTGTACCGGAAAAATGGAATATTTACCGCGAAGACGTGAGTGGAACATGCCTGACTGCCTTGGGATTCAGGGTGCGTCTACCCACAAGTTGGCGGGATGCGGATGCTGATTACCAATTATTATTTTTCGTCTGGAGGGCGTCCTATGTGATCTAAACAAGTAAAAAAAAACAACAAAAAACAAAACAAAACAAAAAAATATTCGATGTGATACACGATTTGAGAAAAAGAACTGACCTTACAAAGTATACTTATTTACGTTTCCAAGAAATATTTCTGTTGTTTTATGAAGAAAACCGTCATTTATTTATAACACCAGAGATTTTTATTTGCTTTGTCATTATCTATTTTACTCATGAAGTAGGCGTAAAAAATATAAATAAAAAAAAAGATCGGAAAAAACAAAACCCTGCGAGCGGCCACCTTTATTTAAATAAAAAGAAAAACAAACAGAGAAACAGCTGTGAAGGTTCGCGTTGTTCACTGCTGTTTCCCAATGGAGGGCACTTCTGTACACAGGCCTATCTGCGTTAGCAACGTTCACAGCAACACAATCTGTCTCGTTTGCATTTGACTGCCCCTTATATTTTCAAGAATGTTGTTACTCACCAGTGTTTTTACTACAATTGACGGAGAAGGGTAGTTTACTCGTTTGTAATTTTGTGTCTGATAATCAGAACCAAAATCAATTCATAAGGAGACCATCAGATCTGTTGATTATGGATTTTAATGAATCTTAGGTACGTTGTAGAGGGATTGGTCTTAGCACCCGCCTAGCAATTTTTCATGGGACAGTGCCCAGTTTCCGATAAAAGTGACGCGGAAGTTTTATGCGTACCTCCAATACCGAAATTTTAGTTGCATTTCGACCTAGTGAGCGTTGTGGATTCAAATTCTGCCTATGTACTTCCTTTTTTTTTCAATTTCATCATACAGAATATCATTACACACTACATGTCAAACACAGTTATTCAGAAATAGTCGTTTTCGCCGTAGGAATTTCATTAATAAATTTAGCCATTACAGCAAACTTATTGAAAATGTGTAATCCGTTTATTACAGAATATATTACAGAATCGTCTTACTCACTGTCGTTTGCTTCGTCTGCTACGCTAGAACAGATCTTTTTTCGTGAAGCACCCGACCCACAACTTTGTCGAGCAACCACGGACGTTTAGTGGAAGCTGGTGCCTTGCAGGCACACGGATTTTTAGGAAGCGTGTAACGGAACCTATTAAAGGCTTTACTTTACCGAAGTATGCGATACCCTCCAAATAAACCAGTTGAACGAGTATTTATGATTATAGAAAAGTTATTGTGTATGTTAACAATGATTGCATAACATGTCTCCATAAACAGTCAACTCATTAAATTATACTGAATAACTGACCCACACAAAAGTTAATATCAGTTGATCGCTGATACAGCAAATGTCATCATGTGAAAACACTAAGTTCATCTTAAATAATTAATATGAAGTACGAAAAATAGTGGCCAACTTACGTATTTTAGATCTCGTTAAATAAAAATCACCCAGTGAAACCTACTTGTTCACTAGGACTGTTTTCACTCAGTATACACATAAACACTCCTATTTTAGACGAAAACCAATGCAATTCTTAATAATTCGTGTTATTTACTTATTTATGCAAATTAGAGAAGTCGATCGACAAACTTCTAAAAAACGGCCTTTTTGTAACAAAGAATTATTCTGTCAAGTCAACAAATCTGTCTGTCATTTTAAAAACCTGTTAAATTATGCCACTCGATGTAAATTAATAACTTTTCTGCACAAATTACGATAACAGATGTACATGTGACTTATAAACTATATCTCTTTTTAGTAGTTCTTTGACAAGGTTATAAATACAAGCAGCAAGAAGGGTCGGGGACGCAGTAGGAATGTCACTTTGGTAAAGTGTGCATGTGTGTTATTGTTGAGGTGGATAAACAATGCAAATAACATGTAAAAGAAGTACTACTTTGTGTTGTGTCATTGTCTTTGGTGGACAGTGGAATTAAGATGGCCACCAGAGTAATAAATATTTGATGTTTAAATATTTGTTGGTTTCGCTCGTTATTTATCATCCAACGCACATCAAAAACACGGGACCTCATCTTTTTATCCATAGACAACCAGATTTAGAGCCAGCATCAGCATCGAGACACAGCAGCGATCCAGCAAGCAGCAGCGATTACCACAATTGATTTTAATGGCGCCAACCTAACATCAAGTGCTAACAAGCTTCGTAAATGGGAGTGAAATAGTGCGATTATAGCAATATCTACGACTAGGCGACCATTATAAGCGGTACAGGAAAACTCAGTTGGAGTCAGTTCTAAAAGGTTGTTATTTCTTTCATCACCTTCGATGTGAACCTTGCGTATTTGATCATTCCTGTGAAAGCAGGTTTACAAAATTGATGCTGAATTAAAGAATGTAATTTTATGGAATCTTATATTTTCTTGAAAATTTTAATCTGCTTGTAGAAACAAACATCACAGTGTTGGAAAGGTTGAATCTATTTGGACAGGATACACTACATGCCCTCTCGTCTACAGAAATTTGATCATTAAGCGTCTGATCAGTATGCCCTCCCCACGAATCAATAATATAAGGAAATTTTTCTTGAAATACGCATGGAAGAACGAGAGATCTTAAAAAACCTTACTTACAGCACTTTCGTGAACTTCCCCGATTTCGCACAGGTCTAAATTACGTTTTTTAATTTGTGAATCAATTGTTCTACAATAAAACCAAATTTCAGGAATGTTTCTTGCGTACATAAGAAAATATAAGGGAGTATCTTTCCTGACGCAGTTATAGTATACTGTGCTGTGAAATAGTGACTGATCTTGTTCAAATATTTTTTTTCTGTACAAGGACGGTTTTCTCCCCGTATTCTGCAAGGTGTCTCTTGTACTTCGAATGGTAGTGGACGTCTGTTTGGTCGGTATTAATGACATAATATAGGTCAAAATTAGGGGTGAGTACTTTCGCCTGTATCTGGGATACTTCCGCAGCAACTAATTGTTCATTACTTTTAGACAACATAGTTGTATGGAGATAAACAGCGATTAATTTACTTATAATCAATTATTCAAAATGACAGTCATAACCGCATTATTTATTTTGCGGCCAACTGGTTTCAACCGGCGATGGGGTCATTTTCAGGGCAATTTACACAATTTGGTCGCTCGCTGGAGTCGTCACCCTGCCTGTGCACTGTTGGTAACTATCGCCTGCCCGGAAGATGACCCCATCACGGGTTGAAACCGGTTGGCGGCAAAATAAATAATGCGGTTTTTACTATCATTTCGAATAATTGAAGCTAGTAGTTCGCCCATCGTTGTAATCTCCTTGGAGCTGTCCAAATATTTAGATATACCTGTACGATACCCAAATTTGTTTATTGTATACTGTTCTCATGTTCTGTCTAGATGGTACTTATAAACCTGCACAGTTATTCAAGTGTCTATCTACAGCGTTTGAAAAATTCTTCAAAGACATGCAAAAGAACATTTTGTTCTTTATTGAGATACATTACTATGGATTGCATTGGGAACATACTAAATGTTTACCAATGGAGTTTACGTTACGGGTACAGAACGTATGTTCAGAACTTCAACATCCATTTTCTAGGAGACTAGGGGCCTTCTCATGAAATGCCACTAATCAAGTACTCAGGAAAGGCCCCTCTACAAAATATCAAAGAGTCATCAAAATCCGTAATGAACGAGTCTGAGGGCCCCCTTGTCAGATTGGAAGTGACCGCAGAGGGCGGTAAATGACAATTTGATGTGTTACTTCCGCAACAAAACACTGGTTCTGATGATGGCTCGTAACAGTCGAAACCAATAAACTATCATACTCCTCTACCATAGCAACTACGACAATTGTTAATAAACACAATCTCTATTAGCGCTCTATGACGTCACGCGACACAACGTAATTAAGGTCAAAGCTGGGACCCGGTATACGTCGGTTCAAACCGTCATGGACGTCTCTATTTGACGAGTGGATAATCTTACCGCACACTAGGTTAATAATTGGCTCCTTTTACCGACCTCCCGACTCAGCAGCATTAGTGGCAGAACAACTGAGAGAAAATTTGGAATACATTTCACATAAATTTTCTCAGCATGTTATAGTCTTAGGTGGAGATTTCAATTTACCAGATATAGACTGGGACACTCAGATGTTTAGGACGGGTGGTAGGGACAGAGCATCGAGTGACATTATACTGAGTGCACTATCCGAAAATTACCTCGAGCAATTAAACAGAGAACCGACTCGTGGAGATAACATCTTGGACCTACTGATAACAAACAGACCCGAACTTTTCGACTCTGTATGTACAGAACAGGGAATCAGTGATCATAAGGCCGTTGCAGCATCCCTGAATATGGAAGTTAATAGGAATATAAAAAAAGGGAGGAAGGTTTATCTGTTTAGCAAGAGTAATAGAAGGCAGATTTCAGACTACCTAACAGATCAAAACGAAAATTTCTGTTCCGACACTGACAATGTTGAGTGTTTATGGAAAAAGTTCAAGGCAATCGTAAAATGCGTTTTAGACAGGTACGTGCCGAGTAAAACTGTGAGGGACGGGAAAAACCCACCGTGGTACAACAGCAAAGTTAGGAAACTACTGCGAAAGCAAAGAGAGCTCCACTCCAAGTTTAAACGCAGCCAAAACCTCTCAGACAAACAGAAGCTAAACGATGTCAAAGTTAGCGTAAGGAGGGCTATGCGTGAAGCGTTCATTGAATTCGAAAGTAAAATTCTATGTACCGAGTTGACAGAAAATCCTAGGAAGTTCTGGTCTTACGTTAAATCAGTAAGTGGCTCGAAACAGCATATCCAGACACTACGGGATGATGATGGCATTGAAACAGAGGATGACACGCGTAAAGCTGAAATACTAAACACCTTTTTCCAAAGCTGTTTCACAGAGGAAGACCGCACTGCAGTTCCTTCTCTAAATCCTCGCACAAACGAGAAAATGGCTGACATCGAAATAAGTGTCCAAGGAATAGAAAAGCAACTGGAATCACTCAATAGAGGAAAGTCCACTGGACCTGACGGGATACCAATTCGATTCTACACAGAGTACGCGAAAGAACTTGCCCCCCTTCTAACAGCCGTGTACCGCAAGTCTCTAGAGGAACGGAGGGTTCCAAATGATTGGAAAAGAGCACAGATAGTCCCAGTCTTCAAGAAGGGTCGTCGAGCAGATGCGCAAAACTATAGACCTATATCTCTTACGTCGATCTCTTGTAGAATTTTAGAACATGTTTCTTGCTCGCGTATCATGTCATTTCTGGAAACCCAGAATCTACTATGTAGGAATCAACATGGATTCCGGAAACAGCGATCGTGTGAGACCCAACTCGCCTTATTTGTTCATGAGACCCAGAAAATATTAGATACAGGCTCCCAGGTAGATGCTATTTTTCTTGACTTCCGGAAGGCGTTCGATACAGTTCCGCACTGTCGCCTGATAAACAAAGTAAGAGCCTACGGAATATCAGACCAGCTGTGTGGCTGGATTGAAGAGTTTTTAGCAAACAGAACACAGCATGTTGTTATCAATGGAGAGACGTCTACAGACGTTAAAGTAACCTCTGGCGTGCCACAGGGGAGTGTTATGGGATCATTGCTTTTCACAATATATATAAATGACTTAGTAGATAGTGTCGGAAGTTCCATGCGGCTTTTCGCGGATGATGCTGTAGTATACAGAGAAGTTGCTGCATTAGAAAATTGTAGCGAAATACAGGAAGATCTGCAGCGGATAGGCACTTGGTGCAGGGAGTGGCAACTGACCCTTAACATAGACAAATGTAATGTATTGCGAATACATAGAAAGAAGGATCCTTTATTGTATGATTATATGATAGCGGAACAAGCACTGGTAGCAGTTACTTCTGTAAAATATCTGGGAGTATGCGTACGGAACGATTTGAAGTGGAATGATCATATAAAATTAATTGTTGGTATGGCGGGTACCAGGTTGAGATTCATTGGGAGAGTGCTTAGAAAATGTAGTCCATCAACAAAGGAGGTGGCTTACAAAACACTCGTTCGACCTATACTTGAGTATTGCTCATCAGTGTGGGATCCGTACCAGATCGGGTTGTCGGAGGAGATAGAGAAGATCCAAAGAAGGGCGGCGCGTTTCGTCACCGGGTTATTTGGTAACCGTGATAGCGTTACGGAGATGTTTAATAAACTCAAGTGGCAGACTCTGCAAGAGAGGCGCTCTGCATCGCGGTGTAGCTTGCTGTCCAGGTTTCGAGAGGGTGCGTTTCTGGATGAGGTATCGAATATATTGCTTCCCCCTACTTATACCTCCCGAGGAGATCACGAATGTAAAATTAGAGAGATTAGAGCGCGCACGGAGGCTTTCAGACAGTCGTTCTTCCCGCGAACCATACGCGGCTGGAACAGGAAAGGGAGGTAATGACAGTGGCACGTAAAGTGCCCTCCGCCACACACCGTTGGGTGGCTTGCGGAGTATCAATGTAGATGTAGAATTTCGTGCTGGGAATGCCAGATCCGCTCTCTGCGCCGAGGACGAATGTAGGGCAGTGTGGCTGAGCGAGTGGCGGTCTCATTTCGCACAGATTCTGGGGATCCCCCAGCTAGGCCAGCGGGCTGGCCTAGGCCAGCCGGCGCGCTTCTGGCGGCGGGCAACTAAACCACAATTACTGCCGCGCTGCCGTAATTTGTGGGCGGCGGGGGCGGCGGCGGCGGGGGCGGCGCGGTGCCGTGAATCCTCGCCTGTTTCCATCCCGCCGCCACACATCACGGGGCTTAGCCGCGCCCGCCCGAACCTGCCAGCGCTGCGGAGGGCGGCCACGGCCACGGCCACGGGCGCGGGCTGCGGTGCGCGAGATCATGCCTCGCGATTAAGTCGGCAGTCTGCCGGTGGAACGACAGGCGCCAGTGCCGGCTCCCCTAATTGGCCTCGTGTCCATTTTAGGTTCCGGATTTTCTCGTCGAGAACCCGCACTCATTCCATCAGCACAAAGGTCGGCAGAGGGTATCCGCATTAGTCCCGAACCGTATTAAAGGCCGTGCGAGAGACGTCTGTAGTGAATAACGTACATAAGCGACGTTTTTAGTTTCATCGTAAAGGATAAAACGAACCTAGTGGTGAACACACACGTTGCACTCGTACGAGGATACCAGCCTGAGCTGCGGACCAGTGTTCTGGAAACATTGTTCGACTTCACAAGACTGTATCTTCTACAAGAATGAAGACGAAACTGTAAGTAGGCTGTTTAGGTTTTTATGTTGGTAACGCCACGTAGCGCTCTGTATGAAAATCACTGACTGTGCTGTGGGCAGTCTGTGGCTGGTTGGCATTGTTGGAATATTCGCAATTGTAGTGTTGGTCAGTTGGATGTAAACAGCGCGTAGCGTTGCGCAGTTCGAGGTGAGCCGCCAGCAGAGCTGGATGTGGGGAGAGAGATGGCAGAATCTTAAGAGCGGACGATCTGGACGTGTGTCTGTCAGGAAAAGGAAATTTGTAAGACTGGATGCCATGAACTGGTATATGTAATGAGTTTTAAACACTATTAAGGGAAATACATTGTTTGTTCTCCATCAAAATCTTTCATTTCGTAACTATGCCTATCAGTAGTCAGTGCCTTCAGTAGTTAGAATCTTTTATTTATCTGGCAGTACTGGCTCACGCTGCATTGCAGTAGTTTGAGTAACGAAGATTTTTGTGAGGTAAGTGATTTCTGGGAGGTATAGGTTATTGTTAGTCAGGGCCATTCTTTTGTACGGATTATTAAAAGTCAGATTGCATTGCGAAAAAAAAACTGTGTGTCAGTTTACTGTTGGTCAGAATAACTAAAGACAGAAATGTGTGAGTACTTTCAGTTTTGCTCAGCTGGTTGAAAATCAAATAACGTAAGACGTTTACCAGCACAGTCATTCTTAATTTTTCACAGGGGACGTTTCATATGTTGACCCTCAGCCGAGGATACCTCACTGGAATCTTCTGAGTCTTTCTGGTAGTTTGTGTAATTAGTGTAGCTATTGAAACGTCCCTGGCAGATTAAAAATGTGTGCCGGACCGAGACTCGAACTCGGGACCTTTACCTTCCGTGGGAAAGTGCTCTACCAACTGAGCTACCAAAGCACGACGCACGCCCCCCCCCCCCCCCCCCCCCTCACAGCTTTACTTCTGCCAGTACCTCGTCTCCTACCTTCCACAGTTCACAGAAGCTTTCCTGCGAACCTTGCAGAACTAGAACTCCTGAAAGAAAGGTTATTGTGGAGACATGGCTTAGCCACAGCCTGGGGGATGTTTCCAGAATAAGATTTTGACTCTGCAGCGGAGAGTGCGCTGGTATGAAACTTTCCTGGCGGATTAAAACTGTGTGCCGGACCAAGACTCGAACTTGGGACCTTTGCCCTTCGCGGGCAAGTGCTCTACCAACTGAGTTCCCCAAGTACGACTCACGCCCCATCCTGACAGCTTTACTTCTGCCAGTACCTCGTCTCCTACCTTCCCAACTTTACAGAAGCTCTCCTGTGAACCTTGCAGAACAAGAACTCCTGAAAGAAAGGATATTGTGGAGACATGGCTTAGCAGGTTCGCAGGAGAGCTTCTGTAAAGTTTTTGAAGGTAGGAGACGAGGTACTGGCAGAACTACAGCTGTGAGGACGGGCCGTGAGTCGTGGTTGGGTAGCTCAGTTGGCAGTCTGCCTTCGGCAGTGACACAGTGCGGACCGTGTTACCTGCCGGCCGCGCTGCGGTGCGCGCGCCTGTTTGTTTACGCCGGAGCAGCTTCGCGTGTGCGGTGTTGTGAGTCTAGAACGAGATGGCACACTCGTACAGAAAAACGACTTTGAAGTTCAGTTTTGCGAACGACTATACACGACCAAAGGCACACGAGATTGAACGTTTCTTCAGAGAAGAGGTAAAAATCGATCCACAGGAAATCGTGGGAATCAATTTATCGCTCGTTTCAAGCGTCGTCTATGTCAAGCTTGTTGACGAGGCTGCTTGCGAAAGACTTCTACAACGATCACCGAACGGGTATCGTTTCTGTCATGCCGACGGGAATGTTGGTGCGGTCACAGTCGATCACGCGGGAATGGGGATCCGCACTATACGAGTCTTCGAACTTCCGTTTGAGGTCCCGTCTGAACTTGTTACCGACGCCTTTCGACCATACGGTACAGTTCTATCCCATGTGGCCGAAAAATGGACGAGTTTTACCACGTACCCCGTTTTAAATGGGGTGAGACAAATACGGATAGAACTGCGCAAGCACGTCCCCTCTTATTTGTACATAGGAGGTTGTCGAGCGATTATAATCTATGATGGGCAACCTCGCACTTGCTCGGGGTGCGGAAAAGAAGGTCACGTCCGCTCGGAATGCCTCCAGCGACGTTTAGTGCAAACTCCACGGGATGACGTTCAGGCGCCACAACCGACGACTGTCTTACCGTTGACCTTTGTGGAAGCCCTGAGAGGCGACGTGAGGGAGACTTCCGATGGGCACCAGCAGCTGCCCCCTATAGAGAACATGGACGCCAACGGGCTGGAACTCCGACCACCGGTTCCACCACAGCAGACACAGGACACCACAGAAGAGATGCAGCTGACGGCCGCTCCAGGCTCATCCGTGGTGGCTGCCAGTGCTTCCAACGAGAGCGTGATAGGCCAGGCCCAAGACGGAGGATACGCAACCCCAACAGCCGATGCGGAAGCAAGGCAACGGAAACAGCGTTCGCCGAAGAGAAGAAAGAAGCGTCGACTGACTACTGCTGACGATAGCCATAGTCCCGAGGGGACAGTGGACGACAACGACAGTATCGACCTGAGACCAGTGGATTCAACAGATACCGAGATGACGATGCAGGAACTACACAGCTACGATAACTTGAACTCTCCTTCTGGTAACCGGAAGGCGGAAGTGGAGATGACAACTGTCCAACATCAGAGCGATGACAACGTTACCTCCCATCCTTCGACCAGTCCCGGAAATATGCTGGGGGACTGGGCGCAAGAAATGGACCAACAGGAACAGGATGAAAATACGAACGCGACGATTGAGGACAGTCCTGGCCAGAGGCCGGGAGGGGTCGGGAAATGTTGACCAACTTAGTGTGTTGAGGAGCGCCGGGGGTGCAGATGGACGCTTAATGACACCGCCCTACAACTGATGAACACAAGCCAGGCGTACCGCATTGCCACGATAAACATTAATGGCATACGGACACCGCTTAAAATTCAAATGCTGAAAGATATGTTACGCGCTGCGGACGTGGATATTGTACTCCTACAAGAAGTGCGTTTCACATCGCCGCCAGAGTTCTACGGTTACGAGGCACATTATTCAGTGCACGATGAAAGTGGATGCGGTGTGGGGATTCTCACCAGGGAAGGAATAGAAGTGGAGGACGTCAGGTCTCTCCCTTCGGCACGCGGCATAGCGATCACTGTCGACGGCGTTCGTTTCATCAATTTGTACGCACCATCTGGCTCCACAAAACGAAGAGAAAGGGCGACTTTTTACACCGAAGAGATAGCACCGTTGTTCGCTGGACGCTTTGATAACTATATAGTGGGCGGCGACTTTAATTGTGTCGTCGACAAGAAGGACCAAGTACCTCATTATGTGCCATGCATGGAACTGCGTGCGTTGATTACCGAAATGGCGCTTCTGGATACCTGGGAACTGCAGCATGGTGACAGACCGGGTTATACGTTTGTCACGGGACACTCAGCGAGTAGACTTGATAGAGTGTACGTGACACGCGCTCTACGGACGACGATACTGGATGCCGAAATCTGGCCAGCGGCTTTTACGGATCATATGGCGTACGTCTGTACGATTTCACTAACGCGTCAGAAGATATGGCGGAGTAAAGGTCACTGGAAAATGAATTGTGCACTTTTACGTGACACTGAATGTCACCGGTCGATAGAGGCGGCCTGGGAGACCTGCGTTCGCCGCCAACGAGCATACACCTCGGTTCTCCAGTGGTGGATTAAATGCGCAAAACCAACGTTACGGCGAACGTTGATACGATACGGGCAGGACAAATCGCAGTGGAACCGCACAACGGCTGATTTTTATTTTACAGCCCTGAGGGAGCTGATGACCCAACAACCATCGCCGGAAAGGCACACGGCCATGCGCAGGATAAAAGCCAAGTTATTACAGCTGACGAAACTAAGAATGGAAGGTATAATGGTCCGGGCGAGACTGGCGGACACAGTTGCTGCCGAAACCCCCTCCATGCACCACGTGGTACGTGAACGCCAACGACGACGCAGGACTTTGATCAGGGAGCTAATCTCTGAAACTGGCCAGCAAGTTGTGCACCAGCGTGATATTGCGCATGTGTTTACCGACTATTTCCGCCAGTTATATGGACCTGTACATGTGAACCACGAGACACTACATGATGTCATCTCGGAAATGCCAGATAGAGGACCACCACTGGATGCAGAGACTTTCATCACAGCGATAACAGAGGACGAGCTGACAGACGCAATTGCCAGGGGGGCTCCGAACAAGTCCCCAGGACAGGACGGCTTCCCAATTGAATTTTACCGCGCCTTTGCATACCTCATGGGACGGACCTGGATTCAGATGTACAACGAACTCCTGTTACCGCAGACTGAGATACCTGCCGAATTCACGGAGGGTATCATCATCCCAATACCCAAACCACGCGGTGGCCGAAATCCAGCAGATTATAGACCACTCACTCTCTTGAACTGCGACTATAAGATTTTCGCGCGCATCCTTGGGGCTCGCCTGCGGTCTTCACTTTCTGATAGACTCCTCATAGATCAAACTTGCCTCGGCGGTAAGAGCAACGTACATACGGCGCTCAGTGACTACCGAGATATCATCGCGTTAGCAGCGGCATGCCGAGTGCGCGGGGCACTCGTCGCTATTGACTTCGATCATGCATTCGACAGAGTGGATCATACCTTTTTGCATGCGGTGATGGGCAGATTGGGAATCCCACAGGCCTTCATCCTAGTGATCATGCGACTGTTACACGGCGTACGATCCAAGGTCTCGGTGAATGGGCGGGGCACTGACTACATCGTTATTTCAAGGTCAGTTCGTCAAGGTTGCCCCCTTTCGATATTTTTGTATGCAATGGCTTTGGAACCCTGTCTATATGGTCTCCGAAGACGGTTGGAGGGAGTGCCGTTACCACAACTGACCTTTCATTGCCGCGCTTATGCTGACGATATGATGCTGGTGGCACGGACAGGCGAAGAAGTACGTCCGGCGTTGGCATGGATACAGCGATATGGGATGGCGGCAGGAAGCGTGCTTAATCTACAAAAAACACGCTGCATGAATGTCGGTCGAGGATTACAACCGGGGGAGGAAGGCCCGCTCATCTTGGTTAAGACCATAAAATGCCTAGGTATTACGTTCCACACGGATGTGCAGCGGACAGCAGCGGATAACTACCGACGCATATTGAAGCTGATGCGGACAATGGTGCTGTTACAGAAATTAAGAGCGTTGGATATGATTCAGAGGGTGACCTATGTTAACGTATACCTAGCACCGAGACTCACTCACGTAGCGCATGTCCTGCCTTTAACGCGCACAATGGCATCACGGATACAAGCAACTTTCGGAACCTACGTGAGTGTGGGACACCTGTTTAAGATCCGATACACAACGCTTACGCTACCACCTGGAGAGGGTGGACTTGGTCTAGTGAACGTATATGAAAAGGCACGGGCGTTATTCGTCAGTACGATTTTCCGACAGTGGCGCGGTCAATTTCGCAATATCTCGGGTGCGTTGGCCGACGTACTAGCGCCCACTTCAATGCTGCCCCCAGTCGATGTGGGCCATATTTCACCGAAGCTGTCACATTTCAAGTCTTTTTTTTGGAGCTTAGCTATGTCAGAGATTTCTTCCCAACAACACGACTACCGACGACGCGAGACGTATACCAACTCTTACTGCGCCGGTGCCCCAGGAATACCCTGGAAATGAAGTACCCAGACAAGAACTGGCGACAGATATGGCGCGTTATACGGAACGTTTACCTCCCAACGTCGGTACGCTCAACTTGGTATGTGGTGATAAATAGGAAGTTCGCAACGAATCAACGGCGGCACGCGATTCATTTGGCAGACACTCCACTATGTTTAGGTTGCGCATCAGTGGACACTGATGAACATCGTTTAACATGTAGTGGGACGGCTCCAGTGTGGCACTTGGCACAACAGATATTGGCGTTCCTGTTACGCTCCGCCCCTCACACAATTTCATCAGACACGCTTTTTTTCCCCCAAGAATATTATTTCCCGGTCCAAAAAACCAATGCAGTGACATGGGTGCGGGGAATGGTGGTGGGCTACGTGTATAATGAATCGGAAAAGGACAAAATTGATTTTTGGCATTTTCTCCTGGATGGACACACGAAGCTGCAACAGCATAAGAAATATAGACAAGACTTCGCTAATTACTTGCGACTTACATTTACCGACCCACCGGCCAGATGGGGTGTGACGGGTGAGAGATGAGATAGACGAAGAAGCCGAGATAGACATCGATCACACTTACGGACCCTTAGTTCATTTCGAGAAGACGACCCAGTCTTACACCAACGTCTGGAGAACGAGTCGATAGATGGCTCTCTTGCTCTATCGAACGTCGGGTCGTGAGCAGGTGTCGCCCCCGACACGAATTTTATTTCATTGCTACAGGAGCATGTTTCTTTTGTATTTGTACTATCCACAATGTCTTCATGTCTTTCATTTGGGAATTTTCAGTTTTATTCATTTCATTAATTAATTAATTTTCTAAGTAGCCACTATTTGTCAACATATGGACTTTGTAGACACTATTTATGCGATAGTACAACAACATGTATGTCAGCAAAGGTGGTAAGCCTGACATTGGATAAAAAAAAAAAAAAAGACAAGAGAAAACAAAAAAAAAAAATAAAAAAAAAATAATAAAAAAAACAAAAAAAACAAAAAATAAAAAAAAAGAAAAAGAAAAAAAAGGGCTAGCTGCTCTCCAAAAAAAAAAAAAAATTGGTAGAGCACTTGCCCGCGAAACGTAAAGGTCCCGAGTTCGAGTCTCGGTCCGGCACACAGTTTTATTCTGCCAGGAAAGTTTCATATCAGAGCACACTGCGCTGCAGAGTGAAAATCTCATTCTAGTGTAGCTACTGTTTATTGCTAGCGCGTAATTGTGGAGAGATTCTTCTTTGTAGTTGTAGTTTTTCATTGTTGTACAGTAAAACAGTTGTGGCATGCATGTAGATTTGCACCAAAATTTCGCAGCTGTGCTTGCTATTAATTAGATATTATTTTCAGTGCTATTTTAATGTGTTTTCTTATTTTACTCTTCAAATTGTGCTTTTCAGTGTTATCGTGTAAAATATTGTGACAGTTATGGCGTGTGAAAAACGTAATACTTGCCTCCAAAGTAAACCGAGAAAGGACAGTGAAGACGAGAGTCGTATGTTAGAGCCACCGTCTAATGAATTAATTAATGTTCAACATAGTAATTTGGTAATTGTGCATAGGGAAATGGACCAGGCGGAAAATAATGTTGTAGACAGTGAAACAATTAGTGAACATGGAAGCATTGTCGATCGATCGGTCCGCAACAGCGCGCCTCAGGATTCCGAAATGACAGGACAAAATTTTGCAAATACTGTTGATTCGGGTTTTGCATTGTCACCTTTTTCTTAATTTAGTCAAGACACATCTTCTGCTTTTCAAAATGCGAATGTTGCTGGTGCAAATGCACTGTCGAGAAGCATAGAGGAACAGATTCCAGACACTAATACATTATTATTGCAATTAATGCAACAAATGACACAAAATCAGAGACAAACACAACAACAGCTTCAAAAGTTAGACGCAATGGAACAGCACCACAGGCAAACATTCTTTTACTATGCCAGTGACACATGTTTACTCAATTACACAGTTGGATAACTTCACACTTATGAAATTGTATTTTGTCTGTACTTTGTCAACTGTTCATATTTTTTCGGAACCATTGTGATACTATGAGAACTTTGAATCATGTATTTGGTATGGGATCATGATTTTTGAAGTACCTTTGAGGTGGATGACTTTACTGAAACGAGCAGAAAGCATTTTTTAAAGGTTGTGAGATTACTGAAGAAAGCTACGACGGTTTTGAGATTTGAATGAGGTGTTATGATGTTATTATTGCGATGACGATGTGTATGCTGTTGAGATATGTTTATGATCAATAAGATGATGTTATATGAGGAATGTGGTTATGTGTTAATATGTATATGAATGATGAGTAGTGGTTAGGTACTCATATTTGTGAAAAAGATGTTGGAAACCAAGAATCGTACTGTCATACATGCATGAATGTATCACAACACTGAAATTCATGAGATTTCGTTTCTACACTACACTGTAGTGGAGACTGCTGGCGTAAATATTTCGGTAAGGAAGGTAAGTGACCTTGACATAGTGTGCTGTATACACCCAGCTGGCGACAGTCGCCCAGGAAAAAAGCCTTTAGGTCGAGAAAAAAAGAGGCCATTATCCTCGATATTAACATTCCTTTGTAGAAAGCATCGCAAATACGACACGCTCTTACTTGAAAACATATGATTACACTTTGGAGCTCGTAATTGGTGATATTTACTGAAATGCCATATGGCTAGTGAATGATGTTTCATGCTTTGGTAAATATATATATTTGCTCATTTTGTTTAATATCTGGTTTCTAGTTGCTCTACAGCATTGGTTAAATTAAAATTCAATAGATGTACTAATAGAAACGTTTTCTGTCTGCAGACCCAGTAAATAATAGTTTTATGATCTTCATTCTTTAAAAAAAAGGGAGCACAAATAGACATTTCCCTTCACAGGAATTGCATACATAATCTTTTCAACGATTTGGTAACTTTTTTGGCAGTGTAAGTTAAGGTGATGCATCATTCTAGTGTTAAGATCTGACATAAGTATTAGACATTTCCTATATTTACTGTAATATTCTATCTGCTTCAGCCTTACCATGTTTAGGTATAATTTATTGCATTTGTCACTTTGTATTACTCTGCTAAGCCAGTTTTACTAAAGATTTATTTTTCTTGCTGCTGCTCATTGTTTGATATTAGTTGTAATGTTGCATTTGCTTTGCTAATTTAGATATACAGCTGCTTGCTTTGCCAATTCACATTCTTTGTCATTGCTGTTTGTGTTAATTGTTTCATGCTGCTGCATTGCATCGTCCCTTAGTATATACACTCCTGGAAATTGAAATAAGAACACCGTGAATTCATTGTCCCAGGAAGGGGAAACTTTATTGACACATTCCTGGGGTCAGATACATCACACGATCCCACTGACAGAACCACAGGCACATAGACACAGGCAACAAAGCATGCACAATGTCGGCACTAGTACAGTGTATATCCACCTTTCACAGCAATGCAGGCTGCTATTCTCCCATGGAGACGATCGTAGAGATGCTGAATGTAGTCCTGTGGAACGGCTTGCCATGCCATTTCCACCTGGCGCCTCAGTTGGACCAGCGTTCGTGCTGGACGTGCAGACCGCGTGAAACGACGCTTCATCCAGTCCCAAACATGCTCAATGGGGGACAGATCCGGAGATCTTGCTGGCCAGGGTAGTTGACTTACACCTTCTAGAGCACGTTGGGTGGCACGGGATACATGCGGACGTGCATTGTCCTGTTGGAACAGCAAGTTCCCTTGCCGGTCTAGGAATGGTAGAACGATGGGTTCGATGACGGTTTGGATGTACCGTGCACTATTCAGTGTCCCCTCGACGATCACCAGTGGTGTACGGCCAGTGTAGGAGATCGCTCCCCACACCATGATGCCGGGTGTTGGCTCTGTGTGCCTCGGTCGTATGCAGTCCTGATTGTGGCGCTCACCTGCACGGCGCCAAATACGCATACGACCATCATTGGCACCAAGGCAGAAGCGACTCTCATCGCTGAAGACGACACGTCTCCATTCGTCCCTCCATTCACGCCTGTCGCGACACCACTGGAGGCGGGCTGCACGATGTTGGGGCGTGAGCGGAAGACGGCCTAACGGTGTGCGGGACCGTAGCCCAGCTTCATGGAGACGGTTGCGAATGGTCCTCGCCGATACCCCAGGAGCAACAGTGTCCCTAATTTGCTGGGAAGTGGCGGTGCGGTCCCCTACGGCACTGCGTAGGATCCTACGGTCTTGGCGTGCATCCGTGCGTCGCTGCGGTCCGGTCCCAGGTCGACGGGCACGTGCACCTTCCGCCGACCACTGGCGACAACATCGATGTACTGTGGAGACCTCACGCCCCACGTGTTGAGCAATTCGGCAGTACGTCCACCCGGCCTCCCGCATGCCCACTATACGCCCTCGCTCAAAGTCCGTCAACTGCACATACGGTTCACGTCCACGCTGTCGCGGCATGCTACCAGTGTTAAAGACTGCGATGGAGCTCCGTATGCCACGGCAAACTGGCTGACACTGACGGCGGCGGTGCACAAATGCTGCGCAGCTAGCGCCATTCGACGGCCAACACCGCGGTTCCTGGTGTGTCCGCTGTGCCGTGCGTGTGATCATTGCTTGTACAGCCCTCTCGCAGTGTCCGGAGCAAGTATGGTGGGTCTGACACACCGATGTCAATGTGTTCTTTTTTCCATTTCCAGGAGTGTATATCTGAGCTCAGTACATTTAAGTTAGCTATGGAATGTAGTCTAATTAAGTCGGGTGATGCTGAGGGAATTAGATTAGGGAATGAGGCACTTAAAGTAGTAAAGGAGTTTTGCTATTTGGGGAGCAAAATAACTGATGATGGTCGAAGTAGAGAGGGTATAAAATGTAGGCTGGCAATGGCAAGGAAAGCGTTTCTGAAGAAGAGAAATTTGTTAACATCCAGTATTGATTTAAGTGTCAGGAAGTCATTTCTGAAAGTAGTTGTATGGAGTGTAGCCATGTATGGAAGTGAAACATGGACAATAAATAGTTTGGACAAGAAGAGAATAGAAGCTTTCGAAATGTGGTGCTACAGAAGAATGCTGAAGATTAGATGGGTAGATCACATAACCAATGAGGAAGTATTGAATAGGATTGGGGAGAAGAGAAGTTTGTGGCACAACTTGACCAGAAGAAGGGATCGGTTGGTAGGACATGTTCTGACGCATCAAGGGATCACCAGTTTAGTATTGGAGGGCAGCGTGGAGGGTAAAAATCGTAGAGGGAGACCAAGAGATGAATACACTAAGCAGATTCAGAAGGATGTAGGTTGCAGGAGGTACTGGGAGATGAAAAAGCTTGCACAGGACAGAGTAGCATGGAGAGCTGCATCAAACCAGTCTCAGGACTGAAGACCACAACAACAACAACAACAGGGGGTAGGCTATATAAGAGAATGGGTTGCGATGAACTGAAAGAAACGCATTGAGAAATTATATAAAAAGAGGTTTGGCAAAGAAAAATTAGTGCACAATGAAGAATAATTACTTTGAAATAGGATATGAATAGAACACAGAAATCAAGTATAGATAGGACTTTTTGGGAATCATGATGAACTAAGGGAAATCTCCAAGAAGGAAAGAAAGTTTTGTTTGCAAATCAAATACTCTAAATACTGCAGTAAAACAAACCCTGTCCTTTCCTTTTGTGTCATCCCGCTATGTGATTGTGTACCCTTGTGTATTTGTGTTCTTCCTGTCTTTATATGTTTATTTGATAAGAGTAATGTTGTAGAATTTTTCTAATACTATGTTATTTACTTTGTAAAGATGCTTAGAAATTATTTATTCTGTTCTGTTTTAATGCTCAAGTGTGAAGTTAATCTTTCGTAAACTCTTCTCATTTTTTTATTTATTTATTTATGTCAAAATTCCAGTAAGACTGATGTATGTGTTTATTTCTATTCTTTTGTAAAGCCTGTGTTACTACAAATGTTTTCTGTATTATTACGTTCTTTATGATGTATTCTGTATCTTTATGATTGTATTCTTATGTCATAAAATTGTAGTTGACACCAGTTCTTCAAATTAAGTAACTTGTAAGCATTCATTTCAGTGCCCACATTTCTGTTGGTCATAGTATATGCACAACATGTGAGAAGTTAAAAAAAAGGGGGACTGTTAGTGTTTCCACATGTGTTAATAATTCAGCAAGGGACTGGTTAACAGCATTGCTGATTCTAAGGACCATTCCAAAAAGTTTGTGAGTGCACAACCCCTTCATCGTCTCGGCACTTGCAACCTACGTCCTTAAATTATTTGTTGGGTGTATTCCAAACTCTGTCTTCTGCTACAGTTTCACTTTCTGCCATGGAGGTTATTCCCTGACGCCTTAGCACATCTTCTGTCACCCTGTCACTTCTACTTGCCAGTGTTTTTCATATGTTCCTTTCTTCGCTGTTTCTGCTGAGAATCTTCTCATTCCTTACTTTATCAGGTCATCTATTTCTGTAGCATTACATCTCAAACCCTTCGATTGTATTCTGCTCCAGTTTCCCACTGTCTATGATTTGCTACCATACAATGCTTTGTTCCAAATGTACATTCTGAAAAATCTTTTCCTAAAATTAAGGTCTCTATGTGGCGCTGGCAGACTATTCTTGGCCAGGAACACACAACGTATAGACTTTATTTAATCAGATTTGAAAGACGGAAGGAAAAGGTATCATAATTTAAAGTTTTATCTAAGATCGTCTGCTCAGCTTAGAAGTATGGATGTTTAACTATCACAGCACAGAACAAGTTGGCGAAGTGTTTAACACACTGGACTCTCTTTTGGGAGGACGATGGTTAAAACTCACTTCTGGCTATTCTGATTTAGATTTTCCACTATTTCCCTAAATCGTTTCAGGCAAATGCCGGAATGGTTCCTTTGAAAGGGCACAACCGACTTCCTTCCCCATACTTCCCTAATCCGATGGTATCGATGGCCTCACTGTTTTGTTCCCTCCCCCATATCAATCAACCAACCAACCAGCCATCACAGCGTAGTACAATAATGAACCAAAAGATGGTGCTTTGGTTCTGTAGTACACTAAAGAACCAGTAGATGCGTGCTGTTAGTGTTTTTTAACTCACTGACAGATATATTTTCGGAAGTTTACGTCACTGACAGAATTAAGCGCCACAATCTTGTCTTTGTGAATGCGCCCTAACAGCAAAGTTACTTCGGTAGGATATACAAATTTACTGATTTCGCTTCGTGTTATAAGAGCCTAACGAAATTGCTTTTCTTCTTTCTATGGGTTTTATTTATTTTCTTTGCTATGAAAGACAAATTTATTGTTTTGTGATTTGGATGGCTACTGAATAATGCCTAGAAAGTAGTCTAATCTTTCTGAATACACCAGAACGGCTATAAGAGGTGTGGGGTCTCAAGAAACTAATGAAGATGTCGAGAACGCCAGGTTTTAACTCGCTGTTCGGAAATTCCTTCCGAAAGCGAGACACGATGTAACCCTGATCGAGAGCGTCATGCATTATCTCACTCCTCAGATCGCTTCACACACAAGGTCTGAAGTTACTTCTCTCCAACGTAACATCACCTAAGCGCAATTTTCGACAGGAATTGGCACAGGCGAGTGAGCTTTTTATACACTGAATCTCACTTGTTCATAACAGTTGTCCATTTCGCTGTAGATGTGTATAATTCCCGACGAGTTCAAGTTATTCATTACCATAAACAATGCATCAGGTCAGATGCTATGTGTTGCGGTCTTGGACCTGAAACAGGTTTCAGTTGCGTTTCTCGTCACAGCCAGCTACACGTTGCTCTCCCCTGTGTTTGAAAAGCAAACAACCTCTTCCTTCATGTCCTTGAAAGGGTACATACAAAGAAGCTTTATAAGTCAAAAATAAATTAAATGCACATGAAGTCTTGGGCACAGCTATAAACAGATACCCAGCCAACGATGGGTTTGTCAGCTATTCATAAATAAGTGTGTAGCTGATATCAAACAATGGAAAATCAGGGATAGAATGTAACAATATTAGAGAAGGAAAGTTGCTACTCACAATATGGCAGAGATGCTGAGTAGCGATAGGCACAACAAAAAGATTCACACAATTATAGCTTTTGGCCATTAACACATTTGTCAGCAATAGACACCCATACACACATGCACACACACACAGTCACGCAAACGCAACTAGCACACAAGTCTCCACTCTCAGATAATTGAAACCACACTGCGAGCAGCAGCACCAGTGCATGATGGGAGTTGCGACGGTGGGGGTAAGGAGGAGGCTGGGGCGGGGAGGGATAGTAAGGTGTGGGTAGTGGACAGTGAAGTGCTGTAGTTTAGCTGCAGTTTAGACGGTGGGCAGGAGAGAAGGTGTGGAGGGGGGGGGGGGGGGGGCGGAGGAAGTAGCGGAAAGGAGAGAAATAAAAAGAAATGACAACTGTGTAGTACTGTAGGGGCCGGATGGGTGAGGACCGAGACTAACGACGGTTGAGACCAGGAGGGTTCGGGAACGTAGGAAAGTTCCCACCCGTCAATTCAGAAAAGGTGGTGTTTGTGGAAAGGGTCCATATGGCACAGGATGTGAAGCAGTCATTGAGATGAGGGACGTCATGTTTGGCAGGTGTATGTAACAGATACGTAGAGATGAAAAGTTTATTGCTAGCGAGAAACAGATTCACCACAATGTAATGGCTGGTGTAATGATGGGAAGTTTGTGCCTGTAGCTGTAATTCGATTATACATCGACGTTGCTGAAACTTCGAGAGTGAGCCTTACGAATATTCTATCACTGAAATACTTGTGCAACGTAAGGTTCACATAACCTGTATTCATACCTGATGACACGATGTCATATCATTACAGTATTACACCGTTCTAAAACAGGTCGACGTATTTTTGAAGTTTGCCATGATGCACTCACACGTATGAAGCTCCATCCAAAAATCACACGAGATGTATGAATATTTTTCTTTTAATCTGTATTATTGTTATTAAAAAAGCAATCTGCTATTTCAGTTCATCTTTCTTGTAAATACAATACGTCATGTTTGTAATTACTGACATCCAAACATCATGATTTACGTTTTCTATTTTTCCTTAAATCGCTACAGGCAAATATCGGTGCCTTTCCATTGAAAGGTTTTCTTTCACCATCCTTGAAACAACCTGATCTCGTGCTCCATTTCTAATGATCTGGATGTCGATGTGACGTTAAAGCCTAATCTTCCTTCCATATACAATTATGTATGGGACAGCTGCACGGTGGCACAAGTGGAAAACAGTACAAGTGCCAGTTTGAGACGTAGCAGTTACATGTACAATCACTGAGTGCCGATGCCTTTGTCGTTGCTCAAAAAAATGTTCAAATGTGTGTGAAATCTTATGGGACTTAACTGCCAAGGTCATCAGTCCCTAAGCTTACACACTACTTAACCTAAAGTATCCAAAGGACAAACTCACACACCCATGCCCGAGGGTGGACTCGAACCTCCGCCGGGCACAGTCCATGACTGCAGCGCCTTTTTTTTTTATCTCATTTTGTACGTTTTCGTTCGTTGCATCTGCTCGGTGCGGATGTCGCAAGACACCCGTTTCCGTTCGTCGTTGATCCATTAACTCAGTTTGTTTATTGCAGAGGGCGGGTAACCCTCTGACCGAACACGCTGAGTTACCGTGCCATCATGCCCTAGACCGCTCGGCTAATCCCGCCCGGCTTTTGTCGTTGCAAGCATAAGAATTTAGCAACAGCAGTGAGAAGACGTGACAAAAAATGTACGGTTGGGGTTGTTTATTTAAGAGCGTTTGGTGAAAACTGCAAGGTCGTCCGAGTTGTAGGACATAAGATATTTCAGTTTTAATCAAGTACTGAAATTAGAATTCGTAGTAGCACGTGGAGGCAGGAAACAACCACTGACGTGTTGCTGGGGCGGTTAACGCCCAAGGACACCACGTCATCAAGGTGGGCTTCAGAGTCTGTCGACGGAGAGTTTTTGGAAAGCCAGCGTGAGAATACGAAAGAGACAAACTAAAAGTTGGAGAAGTAGATATCCCTTGACAATGAGCAGGTGGACAAATCGAAGGAATGGCCGACTGAAGAAAGAAAAATAATCATTCAGGAAAAAATCCTAGAAGAGTAAGAATTAAGGAAGGATTATTTCAGAGAGTGTTCCTTAAAAGTTTCCACTGGAGGAACCGATGTAGGACACTGCATTTTAGCTAGGAAAATGATTCGTAAATTTACTTGGCCGGCGTAAAGAAATCACAAAAGTTATTAGAGGAGGAGTCCATTGTACAGAGGAGAATACACCGGAGCTTGACTGAGTTCGGACCTACACTCCTGGAAATGGAAAAAAGAACACATTGACACCGGTGTGTCAGACCCACCATACTTGCTCCGGACACTGCGAGAGGGCTGTACAAGCAATGATCACACGCACGGCACAGCGGACACACCAGGAACCGCGGTGTTGGCCGTCGAATGGCGCTAGCTGCGCAGCATTTGTGCACCGCCGCCGTCAGTGTCAGCCAGTTTGCCGTGGCATACGGAGCTCCATCGCAGTCTTTAACACTGGTAGCATGCCGCGACAGCGTGGACGTGAACCGTATGTGCAGTTGACGGACTTTGAGCGAGGGCGTATAGTGGGCATGCGGGAGGCCGGGTGGACGTACCGCCGAATTGCTCAACACGTGGGGCGTGAGGTCTCCACAGTACATCGATGTTGTCGCCAGTGGTCGGCGGAAGGTGCACGTGCCCGTCGACCTGGGACCGGACCGCAGCGACGCACGGATGCACGCCAAGACCGTAGGATCCTACGCAGTGCCGTAGGGGACCGCACCGCCACTTCCCAGCAAATTAGGGACACTGTTGCTCCTGGGGTATCGGCGAGGACCATTCGCAACTGTCTCCATGAAGCTGGGCTACGGTCCCGCACACCGTTAGGCCGTCTTCCGCTCACGCCCCAACATCGTGCAGCCCGCCTCCAGTGGTGTCGCGACAGGCGTGAATGGAGGGACGAATGGAGACGTGTCGTCTTCAGCGATGAGAGTCGCTTCTGCCTTGGTGCCAATGATGGTCGTATGCGTATTTGGCGCCGTGCAGGTGAGCGCCACAATTAGGACTGCATACGACCGAGGCACACAGAGCCAACACCCGGCATCACAGTGTGGGGAGCGATCTCCTACACTGGCCGTACACCACTGGTGATCGTCGAGGGGACACTGAATAGTGCACGGTACATCCAAACCGTCATCGAACCCATCGTTCTACCATTCCTAGACCGGCAAGGGAACTTGCTGTTCCAACAGGACAATGCACGTCCGCATGTATCCCGTGCCACCCAACGTGCTCTAGAAGGTGTAAGTCAACTACCCTGGCCAGCAAGATCTCCGGATCTGTCCCCCAATTGAGCATGTTTAGGACTGGATGAAGCGTCGTCTCACGCGGTCTGCACGTCCAGCACGAACGCTGGTCCAACTGAGGCGCCAGGTGGAAATGGCATGGCAAGCCGTTCCACAGGACTACATCCAGCATCTCTACGATCGTCTCCATGGGAGAATAGCAGCCTGCATTGCTGTGAAAGGTGGATATACACTGTACTAGTGCCGACATTGTGCATGCTCTGTTGCCTGTGTCTATGTGCCTGTGGTTCTGTCAGTGTGATCATGTGATTTATCTGACCCCAGGAATGTGTCAATAAAGTTTCCCCTTCCTGGGACAATGAATTCACGGTGTTCTTATTTCAATTTCCAGGAGTGTATATCAGATAGTGGTCCACCTCAGTCACATCATAAGCTCTATCTCCGTTCATTTGATATTTATTATGTCTGAATACAAATAGTTTCACAGGCAATGATTTTAATAGGTGTAGCAAAACATATTTTTTCTGGTAACAATATATAAAGGCTTATGGTACATCATACATTGTCACTCAACCAAATGACGCTAAAAGGGACGAACTAATTGTCCAGACATGTACAGGCTCAGTGTTGCTACAGACAGTCGGTGATGGCTGTCTGGTCCCGACTGTGGGGTTATCGTATTTTGTGTCATGGAGAAATCGCGTGACTTATTACAGGCATATTCCAAAACTGTCCTGGTGATTCGTGTCTAACAAGGAACCCCTTGAATGCGATGTTACAATTTCAATCTTTAGTAAAGCCCATTTGAAAGTATTGTATCTGCTAAAGACTCACCATACCCATCAGGAGGACGACGGAAAATGAGTGTCCGGGAGGTGGAGTGATCAATCTTGTATGGGATGTATGTATTACACTTCACAAAATGGACATCGTCTACCTTCAAGAAATGTTCAAAACAAACCATTAACTTGCACCATGAACACTGAATAAAAAATTGTGCGCCACAGTTGCCATAAAGGTTCGAACCATCAAGACCGAAGACCAACTTCTTGGGAATTACAAACCGTGCAGTGTGCTCAGCTAGTTATCCAATGCTTATAGAATGATATTTGTGTAAGGGGGTGATGAAAACTGATGGATAGTGAAGGCATGCAGCCGAACGCGAAACAATCTGTCGCGAAGCTTACCGTGAAACTGGCCATCCTCTAAGGTGTAGCTGCAAATAGTGCGATAATATGTTTTATAGGCACGGAAAAAGCAAACATCCAGGTCTATTGGCCTATTGGTTCCAGGTGGTATGAACTGCAATGTCACACATTTTTCAGAAGGGGTAGTTTGCTCCAAACGGATACGATTTTTATACCCAGACGAGAAACCAAGCAGAAGCAAGTTATTTCGACTAGCTATTGACCAAAAGCAGTGCTCACACTAAGTTGTAGTTCCATTACGCCCATTTTCCCACTCTTGCTTTATATGAGGTCCTTACAAGATCACGCACACAACAGGGGGAAGAGCACCTACACCTTCTGCCAGCATAATAAATAACTTTCCAGCCAGATTACCGTCCACATTAACAGTCGGCGTAATTGTATACGAATATTGGTGTTAATCGGTCTTCATACTACTCTCATAACCTCTAAGCATTTTCTCTTCAAATCCCGACTGGTCGGAGCTGAGAACAGTTTCCTTACCGAACGATGGGATACGTTTGTTTATCTCTTCTACAAATTTTCGGGCTGATTCCGCCGTTTACTGTGCATCGTCAAGTTGATACTTTGTTTGAAATTTCGTTATCTTACTTCTTCCAATCCTGTAGCACTGTTTGAAGTTATTCACGCGTCCACTGCTTCCCTTGAAGTCACTGTAATGTACGTCGCGCGCAGTTCGATGTGCATAACGTAGTAGGGCACTATCATGCACATCCTGTAAATTCTATAGAGCATCCTTGAAACGCGTTAACGTCAGTTTTTGTAACAAGTACGCCTTGTCCTCCCTTGAATATCCGCAGCTTTTGTTACGCGTTACACCGTCGTATTGCTGTGGACTTATTCGAAATCTGTTCGTAGCTGGTTTTCACTGTGCTGCGGAGGATCCTCCATGTATGTGATAATGTTTAGTACCCGCTCCTTGAACAACTATCGTTTACTATGTTTAGGCAGAGAAGGGATTTGTGGAGCCCTGTCCGACAAGGATGATTAACTACACGTCTCGACACCTGCTTCAGTGCCATTTTCACTTGTTAAGTGTGTATCGTCATCATTGTACTCCTCATGTACGTTGTCTGCACAGTCGAGCGTGTTCCACAGCGGACATTCCACTGACTCATCTTGCAGAAACGCTGATATTTCATCTGCTACTTGTTGTCTCACTCTGCGAAATCCCTGGGGTTTCTTTCTGACTAATTGTCAACTTTGGCTACTGTTGTTTTAAATGTAATGCAATGTTTGATTTATTTATCTTTGCCACTGCTCTGATTTGCATCAACACCATTGGCACTGTGACACTGTTGTGAGCTATTCATCGACTAAACAGTTCAACTACTCACGGTTGTCTCATGCTGATCTCACTGTTGGATACCTCAGTTCCGCCCCCTGCTTCCACCAGCAGCCAATATTGTGGTCGCATAGTATACAACATTTGGGGTGTCGAATGCCGTAAACATCATTGGCCTTCGGCGACCTCGCACTCAAGCGGTTCCTTTTAAGTCCCACATGACAGAGCAGCAAAGTGATTGTAATGTTATGTGGGTGTAGCTAATTCAATAGGGTAGAATATTGTCAACCAGAATAAGTTTCTGTCTCGGAAGCTCCCCGAATTCTGATGAGTGCTGTTGTCAACTTTGCATTATTGCTATAACGTATGTGCACCACTGTAATTGGAGATCAGAAGGCCTGAATAATATATTTGATTTTACCAGATTAGTTTGCGTCCTTTCAATGGTGTGCCGAACGTTTCTGGTGTGTTGTTGCAGTCCTGCAAGGTTCAAGTAGGTGCACATATGGGAGCGCAGCGTGAGAACCGCTGCACCACATGTAAAGTGTGGTCAGTTTAACAGATCGAGAATGTGCAGCTGGACTGCAAGTACGGAGGATCCGAAGGCAGGTCTGTGTTGTAAATAAGACACACATCCCTCTTAAATCACCGATTACTGTTCTAGACATGCTGCTCAGTACCACGTTGAAGAAGTCAGTTCCTTGTAAATTGCTTGAGGTGCAATATTGTGTAGGACAAATGTTTATGCAAATTAGCTTCAAGTTTATAAGACAATGTTCATTAAATAACCAAGAGGAGTTCGACCGCGTTTCAAGCTCATGAGCTGTAACTCATTAGCCAAGTTACACACTTTTGGTAGAAATGCATAAGAACATGTGCAATGCATCCAATTTGAAACTGTCCACTAACATAATTCTGAGGCTGATTCGCGAACTCCCTTGATCAAGGAGTCGTTTACTTAAATTTCTCTGTAATTGGAGATCTCCATTTGCGTTGCCAGTGGCTGTTTTATTTCACTATTTGCTTCTTTTCCAGTGTAGTACGGTGGAGGATGCCAGGAGTTGAAAGCTTACATTCTGGCTGCACAAGACGGGAATCCTTTTAAGAGGAATTTGCCACTAGAAAAATCTTGAACACTAGGCAGAGGTGCAGCCTCAGACAGACAGCCTCGCATTCACGCCCATTCTTGTCCTCCAGCTCACTCTATAAGTGGAACATGGGGGACGCTTTTTCTGTCAAAAGAAACATGGAATTCTGTACAGAAGGCTGTTAGCAAGATAAGAGATTTCAAACTAGACGTGGTTCCTCACAGCATGCGTGAATTTTCGTTATGACGCTTTGGAATAACTTTCGGTTTAAACTTTCAGGATACAGTTTTCTGATCGGGTCCTGCTGTTATTTTCAGGACAGCCCGCGCTTTCGTGGTGAGTCTACGTGCAGCGCATGGGATAGGTCCTTTTCAGAATTTTGCCACGGAATGGGAGAGATTTTGTACCTTCTTTCACACCTAAGACTCCTACTGGTTCAATACAGAGAATATCTACAAGAGAAGGGGATTCTTTTGACATCTGCACTCAGGTACTAGTCGGTGCTCGCAATGTTTGCCAACAGTGATCAGCGAGTTCATGATCTGACGAAAAATAGCATTGTTCCAGAGTGACCAGAAGGAGAACACCTAACTATAGGCTTTTGCCGAGTAATGACTTCACGTTAGAATTCTGCAGAGTTAATATTTCAGGTCAGGACAGGAGAGATGATTGACCAGGTCAGCCTGGCTGCCACTAGAAGGATGTCTGTATCGAAGCATTAAATACAGAGAGAGGACTGAAATCACATTCTTAAGCCTCTGTTGCTACCGGCTACCTTATTCGCATTCCACATGCTTGGTAAGATGTGCCATCTTCGCTGACACCGATGAACAGACGCGAAGTTAATTCGCTCCCTGCAGGAGCCAAGTACGCCATTTTGAAATCACGCATTCAACTATTTGCTCTCAGTGCGCATTTTCGTAGTCTTATCGTGGTAATTCCTATTCTTCTTTGTACCTGCCACTTTTAATTAACAACTTAAGCAGTCACCGGTCGTGCTCGCGAATCATTGACGTAACTGTGTTTCATCCTTCCCACCCACCTGTGCCAAGGTTGTGCCTTAGTGCTATAATCACTTGCCCATTTGTCAGTGATTTTTTTTAGTGTATCAGTGGGTTGTTTAATGGTTGAAGACAGTAAATCTAATTATAATAGTGGCGACTTGTTTCCATACATGGCTAGACGATCCTTCCTCCCATTAACGTATCCACGTGAGTGGCGTGGTACCCATTTGTTTCATGCTTAACTGGGGCACCATTGTTAATATCCATTTAAATAAGCCGTTTCTGTTGTGCTACAGGGCCCTTGTTTTATACTAATTTGCTTAATCGTTTGTTGTGGCTCCTCACTCAGCCGGTTACCTTAGCTCGACATTGTGCGTGTTAGGTGTACCTCCGACCACAACCGACACCCCACACGTGGACCAGCGACTTTTAATTGTGCCAGTATCACTGCTAACAGTGAACTACATATCACTTAATTTGCATTGAATCACTGATCTTATAGTAAGATCTAGCATCTGATCTATAACACCATTAACGTTTCTTCATAATGATTGCTAATGTAGCAAATTCATGAAAAGATTCTCTACATTTCTGCCATTTTCCAAGTACAATTTCAGTTCATTACAGTCAAACAACTTTCTCTAAATCGGATAGCTTAATTTCGTTAAACACCATTAAAGTCATAACAGCTTTTCCTTGTTTTTTCTTAAGAGCAAATAGCACTAAAATTTGGATGAATAAAGTTAAGTCACACATAGTTTTGTGTAACTGTAAATATCGTTGTTAATAAAGTAATCATTAAGGCGAGGTAACGTTTTCGGATCACAATAACTAACTTTTCCTATGGTTGATTTTTCTTCATTTATAAGATTTTTCACGAAGGTCCAAATGAAATTCCACTTCTCTAAACTTTGTTGTTGTTGTTGTGGCCTTCAGTCCAGAGACGGGTTTGATGCAGCTCTCCATGCTACTCTATCCTGTGCAAGCTTCTTCATCTCCCAGTGCCTACTGCAACCTACATCCTTCTGAATCTGCTTAGTGTATTCATCTCTTGTTCCAGGACCAGGGGACCCAGTCCGTTACATGTAAACACAGCCCATATCGTAATGGAGTCACTATCTGCTTGCACGTCACTTGTTTGACAATTTGGATCCACGGCTTCGTGGGGTCTGTGTCACATTCGAAACCCTGCCATCAGTTCTTACCAACTGAAATAGGGGCTCATCTGGCCAGGCAACCGTTCTCCAGTCCTCCAGGGACCAACCGATATGGTCACGAGCCTAGGAGAGCTGCTGCAGGCGATATCGTTCTGTTAGCCAAAGTCAGTCGCTTTGGTCGTCTGCTGCCATAGACCACTGATGCCAAATTTCGCGGCAATGTCCTAACGGATACGTGCGTCGTACATCCCACCTTAGATTCTGCGGTTATTTTATTCTTTGTTACTCGTCTGCTAGTTCTGGCTACTCTACGCAGACGTCACTGCACTCGGTCGTTAAGTGAAGGCCGTCGGCCACTGCGTCGTGCTATTGAGCGGTAATGCCCGAAATTTGGAATTTTCAGCACATTCTTGACACTGCGAATTTTGGAATATTTCATTCCCTAACGACTTCCGAAATGGTTTCCCCATGCGTCTATCTCCAACTACCAATCCTCGTTCAACTCCCATCGTGAGGCCATAATCACATCGCAACCTTTCCACATGAATCACTTGACTACAAATGACAGTCCTTTTATACGTTGTGTACGCGATACTACCGCCATCTGTATATCTGTTTATCACCATCCTATGACTTTTGTCACCTGAGTGTAAAAGGGCCGGCCGCGGTGGCCGTGAGGTTCTAGGCGCTTCAGTCTGTAACCGCGCGACTGCTAAGGTCGGAGGTTCGAATCCTGCCTCAGGCATGGATGTGTGTGATGTCCTTAGGTTAGTTAGGTTTAAGCAGTTCTAAGTTCTAGGGGACTGATGACCTCCGATGTTAAGTCCCATAGTGATCAGAGCTATTTGAACCATTTGAGTGTAAAAGGAAGTGTTATAGACCTTCTCCTGTTTCTGATGTGTACAAAGGATTTAGAATACAATCTGAGCAGTATTTGCAGATTATGCTGTCGTTTAACTTCTTGTTAAGTTATTAGATAATTTAAACCAATTTCAAAATGATTTAGACAAGATATCTGTATGGTGCAAAAAGTGTCAGTTGACTCTCAGAAATGAAAAGTGTGAAATCATCCACATGAAGAGGGGAGAGGAGGACAAAGTGGCCATCAGGGTCCTGGGGAACGGCGCGGGAAATGTTTCAACCTATTGTCCCTGGAGGCTCCAGTCACTCCATGAATTTTACTGTGCCTCTCCTCAAAATTATAAACTTTTTTATAGATTTCTGTTTTTCCTGATGTAAGTTAAATGTTGGTTTACGTATTTATTGCGCAGACGGGATGTGAGTTACGTCTTATCAATGAAATTGTGCTAAAAGTCGTATGTTGACTGAAAAATCCTACTCTACTTACTGGTATTTCCATCATCCTTTAAGAGCGTATACAGCTTTTCTGCAGTAGCGTCAATGCGAGCAAAGTGGTAATCTTGGCAATGCCTTCTGGCCACTTCGTATGTATGTGTATGTAGGTAGGTGAAGGCGCGGGGGGTGGGGGCAAACGTAAAAAGCAGCTGAAAAGAGAAAAGCAGCAACCGAAAGGAGGACTCCGAGCCGGTAATTAAAGCAAGTTCTTATAAAAGTGACGTGCTAACGGAAAATAAAGAAAGGGAAGAAAAAGGTAGGAGGAAGGAAAAGAAGAAAGCAGACGAAGAGAAAAATAGACAATAAAGAGTGTAAAGGGCAGGAAACCCAATCCTAGAAGAGCTATTTTTGACAACTACACTATGTGATCTAAAGTATCAGGACACCTGGCTGAAAATGACTTAGAAGTTCGTGGCGCCCTCCATCAGTAATGCTGGAATTCAATATGGTGTTGGCCCACCCTTTGCCTTGATGACGGCTTTCACTCTCGCAGGCATACGTTCAGTCAGGTGCTGGAAGGTTCCTAGGGGAATAGCAGGCCATTCTTCACGGAGTGCTGCACTGAGGAGAGGTATCGATGTCGGTAGGTGAGGCCTCGCACGAAGTCGGCGTTCCAAAACATCCCAAAGGTGTTCTATAGGATTCAGTTCAGGACTCTGTGCTGGCCAGTCCATTACAGAGATGTTATTGTCGTGTAACCACTCCGCCACAGGCCGTGCATTATGAACAGGTGTTTGATCGTGTTGAAAGACGCAATCGCCATCCCCGAATTGCCCTTCAACGGTGAGAAGCAAGAAGGTGCTTAAAACATCAGTGTAGTCCTGTGCTGTGATAGTGCCACGCAAAACAAAAAGGGGTGCAAGCTACCTCCATGGAAATGGAAATGTCGTGTGGCTAGGGCCTCCCGTCGGGTAGACTGAAAAACACGACCACACCATAACACCACCACCTCCGAATTTTACTGTTGGCGCTACACACGCCGGCAGATCACGTTCACAGGGCATTAGTCATACTCACACCCTGCCATTGGATCGCCAAATTGTGTACCGTGATTCGTCACTCCACACAACGTTTTTGCGCTGTTCAATGGTCCAATGTTTACGCTTCTTACACCAAGGGAGGTGTCGTATGGCATTTACCAGGGTGATGTGTAGCTTATGAGCAGCCGCTCGAACATGAATCCAAGTTTCCTCAACTCTCGCCTGTTATAGTACTTGCAGTAGATCCTGATGCAGTTTGGAATTCCTGTGTGATGGTCTGGTCTATTACACATTACGACTCTCTTCAACTGTCGGCGGTCTCTGTCAGTCAACAGACGAGGTCGGCCTGTACGCTTTTGTGCTGTACGCGTCCCTTCACGTTTCCACTTCAGTATCATATCGGAAACAGTGGACCTAGGGATGTTTAGGAGTCAGGAAATCTCGCGTACAGACGTATGACACAAGTGACACCCAATCACCTGACCATGTTCGAAGTCCGTGAGTTCCTTGGAGCGCCCTATTCTGCTTTCTCACGATGTCTAAGTGTTACTGAGGTCACTGATGTGAAGTACCTGGCAGTAGGTGGCAGCACAATGCGCCTAATATGAAAAACATATGTTTTTGCGGGTGTCCGGATACTTTTGATCACATAGTGTATGTTTTTGGGGTGTCCGGTTACTTTTGATCACATAGTGTATGAAGACAGAGAGTACATGCACTACGAAGAAAAATTTTCAAATTCTAGGGAAGAAGAGCAATAGTTTTAGTGCCAGTTTTGCTCCGTCTGTGCCCACGAACTCCGTACAGGAAATAAGTAACATAGTTTGACTTTTACCTCGGAAAGTGTAAATAATGTAATTCGAATCTTGTTTCACAATGACAAATATTTTTACAAAAGTTTTTCATCCCCTGTATTTGAGTTTTAAAATAAGTGGAAACTTTACCCACTCACGTTGGGTAAAGTTGCCATTTTTCCACTTTGTGAAAACTGAGTTGTTTCAAGTACTTTTTGATCCTGAGGTAATTATATAATTCTGTATTATACTTCAACATTACAGATTATAATAACATACAGTGCCGTCTAATGCTACTTAGCTTAAAAAATAGAAATTCCTTAGCCTGATCATTTTGCCCGGCTGTCACATAGTGAAAGGATTCCGCAAATTTTCGGTTACACAATAAATCGCACAAATCTAAAGGCTGTGAATTGAAGTAAGTAATATTATGGATTACAGTTACAAATAATTTAACTTGGAAAGATCACATAAATAATGTTGTGGGGGAAAGGGAACCAAAGGCTGAGATTTATTGTCAGAACACTTAGAAACTGCAAAATATCTACTAAAAAGACTTGTCCGTCTTCTTCTGGAGTAATGCTGCGCGATGTGAGATCCGAATCATACAGTATTGATGGAGGACATCGATAAAGTTGGAACAAGAGCAACTTGTTTTGTATTATCGTGAAATACGAGAGAGAATGCCACGGATGTGATACGCTGCTTGGGGTGGCAGTTATTAACACAAAGGCGTTTTTCATTGCGTCAAGATCTTTTCATGGAATCAGTCAACAACTTTCTCCTCGGAATGAAAATATGTTTTGTTGGTGCCCACCTACGTAGGAAGAATTGGTCATCATAATAAAATAAAAGAAATTAGGACTCGTACGGACAGATTGAAGTGTTTGTTTCTTCCACACTTTGTTCGAGAGTGGAACGGTAGAGATCCCCTTGTAGGCACTAAAATGTTTCGGTTTTTATTTCGCTGTATGAACATTCACCATAACTGTGAGGTTTTTGAGGTCATTTTAATAGTACAGTCTCATAGCATTCTGCCTCTCGCACACAGAAATGTAACTTTTTAAAGTTTTTGAGATCTGTAAAAGTTTTATTGTAATTTTATAGTTGGTTTATTTATTTTATTGTACATGGACTCTGCTTTTGTATAAATTACCCATGTCGTAGTAGCTGGCTAATTTTTAGAACTACTCTCATTTACCACAATACTGTTAACTTTGTGGTAAGTTCCTATGGTACCAAACTGCTGACGTCATCGGTCCATAGGCTTACACACTACTTAATCTAACTTAACGCTAAGGACAACGCACGCCAACCTCCGACGGTGGGAGCTGCGCGAATCGTGGAAAGGCGCCCCAGACCGCGCGGCTACCCCGCGCGGCACAATACTGTTTACCAAGGATGTATAGTAAATATCAGTGCATTTCACGTGATTTGGTGACCCGTATTACTCGTTCAATAACTTTTAATTTCATTACATTTAACTTCAGCTTTAATCTAGTTTATTCCTTCTTATTAAGCATAGGTTAATGAGCCCCTTATTAGCCTTCTCCGTAGTTTAAGTTACTAGCGGCATGTATAGTGCTTTCATTGTATTAGCGCTGCTATATGCGGCCATCCCCCGTTTAGTAATTCTAGTGCCACTGCCGGTTAGACTACTCAACTGTTTGGCATCCAGGCAAAGATGTAGGCGTGGTTCTATGCTGTGTTCTACTGGCTGCTGTAACAGTTCAAAGATATTTGTGATTCTTCGTTGGTTTCTTTATTACTTTGTCAGACCTCGTTACCGGTTTGACTGTGCAGTTGATTAGGAAATTTTGTGTCTATGTTCCCACAGTTCCCACCGGATTTTCATCCAGACGGTTTTATGTATATGGGCTGACGCAGAGCCTGGGTAGCCGGCGCACTGAACCTGTTTTGTCAGTTCTACGTGCAGCCCCGGATCTACGACATTTCCGAACTCGGACAAAAACTTGATTGTGGTGCCCCTCTCCCCTCTCCCCCCCCCCCCCCCCCCCGCCCCTGCCCAGTCGAGCGTTTGAGATAAATTTAAAAGAACCGATTTTTCAAAAATATGTTCGTCTTAAGTGTACCGAAGTGCAGTGCCACGCCTCTTTTCACAGCATTCTTCTATCGCACGTCACAATAATTCTCTCTGTGGAATTCAAATGTATATATTCTAATGGAAGTCATCAAACCTATACTTTAGGACAGTGAAAATTAAAATGTGCTGCGATGTCTCTTCTGCTCCCAGCTGGTTGGTTTGTCGTCCTATATCCCTTAAAAAGAAAACAAACCTCACAATTAATACTGGGTGCAATTATATGTGACCAGGAGACTAAGAACTCTCCAGAAAATTTGCACTCTTTATTTCCTATTAACTAATAACTTCTTTTTTTTGGAACATGAAATTAAATACGAGAAACATAAAACTAGCAAAGGCAAAAGACAAGCAGGACAATAAATATCTCTCCATTCTTTACATCCCAGTATTTTTTTTCTCTCTAATGTTGCTACAGATTTACACGGCGTGTTTTCCTTTCTGTGAAAGAATCTATTACCTTAACAAAGTTCGTCAAACGTTTTGCTACATGAAAAATGGAAATGATGTTCTCTAATGCTGAAAAATCTGTTAGTACGAATAGTACATAACACCGGTATGGTTTTTCAGACTGATTACGTCAATTTTGTCACTGTCTGCTAGATAAAACGAAATAGCCGTTCCTAATATTGGAGCAACCGTAACACACGCCAAATAAGCGATACTTTTTTGGCATAAATGGTCATTTTTATTTACCTCCTTTACATAAATGACACGACAGAATATAATTCACGAAGTACCAATATGAAATGTCTATTGGGCCTACTACAACCAAAAAGTTTTATGTTAGGAAATAGTTTCATATTTCAGTCATATGCTTCAGTTTCTCAAGCATGAGATCGAGAAGTAGTACTAGTAAGAAATTTTTATATAAATTTAGAATCGTCATATTCTTTCATACAATTTGTTGATGTCCCCGTTTCTTCTTCTTACTCACTCTAACCAAAAAATTTACCACTTATTCTGCAACTACTCCTGTCACAGTCAAGAATTATTCTCCAGTTAACTTCACTAAACCTGCTTGAATCACCTTTTTGGTTATCCCGCGTTTTCTCTCCGGTTACGCGTTTTTACGTGTTACAGTTTGTAACGAAATTTTAGTTAACGCGTGTCGGAGGTGTTGGGGACGTCGAGAAGAATTTTACTGTAATTTCAAAGAGGGAAGAGGAAAGTCAGCTGCGAGTAAAGTTTGGCTTAGGAGCTACGGGTACGAATGGGCAAGGGAAATTTGTTATTTGTCAAAGCCGTAGCACTCAGCGACAAAAGCTATCGGAAGGAGGAAGGAAAGAGGGCACCGCGTGACACGCCGGGCAGCAATTTGCGGGTCGCGGACACGGCTGGGCCCGGCGGCGGTGTTTGCGAGCCGCCATAATAAACTGCGGCATCAGCCCGTTTTGTACACAGCCGCTGCAAACAGCCGCTTGCCCCGTGGCCAGCGGGGCAGTTTGCTCTGCCGCCGCCACGCCGACGCGACGCTCCGTTGGTTCATCGCGTTTTTGTGCCGTCAGCTGCAGCGCGGCGCGCACACACACCACACACACACACACGCGCGCGTGGACATGTCCACACATTCTCTGCAAACCAAATATCGCCCGTAGTATCGTGCGTTTTGACGTTCGCACTGGCTGTTGCGCGTAATCATTCCCGGTCCATTTAGTGCGATTCCGTATCCAGTGTCTATTTGACGACGAGAGGGGGTCACTCCCGAGCTGTTATCGGAAACTACTGCCCGTACAAGGTTATCCTCCGACATATGTAACGTGTTTGACGTTCGTTTCACCTGTCCGTAACTGTGCTACGTGAAGCTTCGACAAAGAGATCATAATGAGAGAAATGGAATGTACGACACTTCAGAAGAGCATGATGTTAACGACGCAAGAAGTCATATGTTCCCAATGGTAAAATGGGAATGTCGTGTGGCTAGGGCCTCCCGTCGGGTAGGCCGTTCGCCTGGTGCAGGTCTTTCGATTTGACGCCACTTCGGCGACCTGCGCGTCGATGGGGATGAAATGATGATGATTAGGACAACACAACACCCAGTCCCTGAGCGGAGAAAATTCCCGACCCAGCCGGGAATCGAAGCCGGGCCCTTAGGATTGACAGTCTGTCACGTTGACCACTCAGCTCCCAGGGCGGACTTCCCAAGGATGAAAAAAAAGAAGCTATAGTGCGATTAAAATTACTTGATAGTTGACGTCTATCACTTGCCGCTACGGTGTTGGCAGATCAGTTGCCAGCTACCGCTCGCATACAGGACTCTCACAAATGCAGCGGGTCACATCACAAATGCTGTTAATGTGTAATGCGGAGTAATGTTAAAAGCGGCCGCGAGTACATGGGAAATGCGAGTTCTGTCGACAGCTGATTTTAAGTTTGTTATGACTGAATTGCGGCAAACCATGCGCTTTGAAGCTTTGAAGCCCCGAATTTAAACTCTTGTGCTATGCTAACGACAACGTTGTATTGTGCTATGTACCCGAGAAAACAGCGGTCAACTATTTGCGGCAGAACTAAAATCACGACCGCTTTGTTCACAGCAATAAATGCTAACCTCTACGAGCAAACTCAAGAGCAGCAAAACGTTAGTTTTAGCGCTGAATGCAAACTGTAATCTCTCACTGTCATTGGTTACCACACTGGCTACACGTTCTGCCACTGTACCAGCCGATGAGCAGCGCTGGTTGGCAGCTGGCTGCAGATTATGGGCGACATACGTAGATACCAAACGAAAAAGACTAATAGGAAGAAAAATAAGAGTAGATAAAAAAGTCAATACGATTATGAAAACGACGCGGCAAAGATTCAGAACTAAAAAATATACCTTCAAACCAATTAACTGAATAACAATGACTAAACTCTTTCGATTACGTTTAGAAATTTAAAAAAATCACTAAGTTTGACGAGATTCGAACCGAAAACATACCACAAGTCAGGTTTACTGCACTTATACACAAACCGTTGCGCTCCACTACACCAGTGCGTGATGTCGTTATGTTTATGACTGTAGCGATCCAGTCGCAACGATGAATCGTAGCTTTCAAAAATTTAGCTTCACACAATGTCGTGTGAAGCTTATCTAATGTGAGCCGATATCTGTGATTGTGATAACTGTATATTTGACGGTGAATCGTGTCTTGTACGGAGGTATCCAGTAGAGTTTGGTTAGTGCAGTGTAGGAAACGTTTTAATTTCATTAGCATGTGTGTGTGTGTGTGTGTGTGTGTGTGTGTGTGTGTGTGTTTGTGTGTGTGTGTGTGTTGTTTTTGGTGTGGTTATCATGTGTGATGAAATGAAAGTGCCAGATGCATAATTCGGGACCAAAAACATCTAGAAAGATTGCTGGACAAGGAAATAGAAAGGACCTGACAATTGGCAACAGTGAGCGTCAGGCGTGAATTTGAGCGCTCTGAATGGAGCAAACCGGCTCCAACGCGCGAAGTGTCAGCTAACATGTAATTTTTGTCGCACTATAGTCAGCATTCTGCTAATATTTTCCGTAACTACCACGAATTCCGCGACTTTTACCTGCTCAAAACCCTAACTCCGCAACTTGCCCAAAACTGTCCATACCATCAGTACATGATCTACAGTAGCTGCAGACGTGAGATTTTCTCTTGGTCACTCCCTGCAACACACCGGTAAGAGAAATTACAGGAGTGGAGCAATGTTAAGCTTAAGACTGCTATCATATTTTGGGTGCAAAATTTTAGAAAAAAGGTTACAAGACGCTGACACGAGCTACCCAAACTTTCGGTAGTTTCAATAATCTGTCCCGATTAGACCGACCGAGATACAATTGTTCCCCAAAAACTCAGATACGGAAATACATCTGTCGTTCAATGTGCTGAATACTGAGAAAGTTTCTGGCGTCGTGAATGAGTCTTGGGTGTCGGTTCTTATAACATCATTGAGGATTATTAATTGAAGGGGTTCAACTATCTACTGAATTGAAAGCCTTGGCCGAAAAAAAGTTCAATTTTATTCACTCTTCTCCAGCAGACACATAAAAAGACGGGAGGACTACACACATGTTAATAAGAATAGCGAGGATACAAAACATGCAGAAAGCATGATATATACTGAACATAGGCCGGTTTTAACTGGATATTACGTCGGATTTGCGAGGCCCGCAAGGGGTAGGTAGGATATGTGTGACCATCATCCCAACAGGTCGTTCTCAGAAATCGAAAATCGTGGCAGATCCCACATGCATGTGCCTAGATTGAACCCTGCGGCGTAATCACATTTAGTGCGAAATAGTGTCTAATGAGTACACAGTATGGTTTGAGAGTAAATCGGAGAAAGACAAAGGTAATGAGAAGTAGTAGAAATGAGAACAGCGAGAAACTTAACATCAAGATTGATGGTCACGAAGTCAAGGAAGTTAAGGAATTCTGCTACCTAGGCAGTAAAATAACCAATGACGGACGGAGCAAGGAGGACATCAAAAGCAGACTCGCTATGGCAAAAAAGGCATTTCTGGCCAAGAGAAGTCTACTAATATCAAATACCGGCCTTAATTTGAGGAAGAAATTTCTGAGGATGTACGTCTGGAGTACAGCATTCTATGGAAGTGAAACATGGACTATGGGAAAACCGGAACAGGAGAGAATCGAAGCATTTGAGATGTGGTGCTATAGACGAATGTTGAAAATTAGGTGGACTGATAAGGTTAGGAATGAGGAGGTTCTACGCAGAATCGGAGAGGAAAGGAATATGTGGAAAACACTGATGAGGAGAAGGGACAGGATGATAGGACATCTGCTAACGCATGAGAGAATGACTTCCATGGTACTAGAGGGAGCTGTAGAGGGCAAAAACTGTAGAGGAAGACAGAGATTGGAATACGTCAAGCAAATAATTGAGGACGTAGGTTGCAAGTGCTACTCTGAGATGAAGAGGTTAGCACAGGAAAGGAATTCGTGGTGGGCCGCATCAAACCAGTCAGTAGAGTGATGACCAAAGGAAAAAAGATAGTGATCCCCTCATGATAACCCATGCTGCAAGCTACTCTCGTAAGAACAGGCGACTCCGGTAGACAATACCTGTGGGCTGCCTGCAGCAGGATCACCACAGTGATGGCTGTACTGAGTTTCGCTGCAATTTCCAGCTAATACTGCTTTGTTTCTCATCTCTTCCACATCCGTACCCAGAGTGCCAAAAATTCTACACTTCCGCAAATGGGAACGGTTCAGTCAATGATAGGAACATATTTGCAGAGTGTGCACCAACACTCCATGTAGTAGATGTCTTTCTAGTTGCTGAGTGAGCTACCATTCTGTGCCTGAAGTTTCGGCAGCCTGAGTTCGAAACTCTCACCTAGCTGATATTTTTTAATTAACCAATGTGAGACAGAGAGAGAGAGAGAGAGAGAGAGAAGAGAAGAGAAGAGAGAGAGAGATTTAATTTACAGTCCATGTGGAGTGGCTTCTGGATGACTCCAAACCTACCCCATAAGTAGGAAAAAAAATCTTAACAATGATATACAGGGTGCTACAAAAAGGTACGGGCAAACTTTCAGGAAACATTCCTCACACACAAATAAAGAAAAGATGTTATGTGGACATGTGTCCGGAAACGCTTAATTTCCATGTTAGAGCTCATTTTAGTTTAGTCAGTATGTACTGTACTTCCTCGATTCACCGCCAGTTGGCCCAATTGAAGGAAGGTAATGTTGACTTCGGTGCTTGTGTTGACATGCGACTCATTGCTCTACAGTACTAGCATCAAGCATATCAGTACGTAGCATCAACAGGTAAGTGTTCATCACGAAGGTGGTTTTGCAGTCAGTGCGATGTTTACAAATGAGGAGTTGGCAGATGCCCATTTGGTGTATGGATTAGCATGGGGCAATAGCCGTGGCGCGGTACGTTTGTACCGCGACAGATTTCCAGAACGAAAGTGTCCCGACAGAAAGACGTTCGAAGCAATTGATCGGCGTCTTAGAGAGCACGGAACATTCCAGCCTATGACTCGCGATTGGGGAAGACCTAGAACGTCGAGGACACCTGCAATGGACGTGGCAATTCTTCGTGCTGTTGACGATAACCCTAAAGTCAGCGTCAGAGAAGTTGCTGCTGTACAAGGTAACGTTGACCACGTCACTTTATGGAGAGTGCTACGGGAGAACCAGTTGTTTCCGTGCCATGTACAGCGTGTGCAGGCACTATCAGCAGCTGATTGGCCTCCACGGGTACACTTCTGCGAATGGTTCATCCAACAATGTGTCAATCCTCATTTCAGTGCAAATGTTCTCTTTACGGATGAGGCTTCATTCCAACGTGATCAAATTGTAAATTTTCACAATCAATATGTGTGGGCTGACGAGAATCCGCACGCAATTGTGCAATCACGTCATCAACACAGATTTTCTGTGAACGTTTGGGCAGGCATTGTTGGTGATGTCTTGATTGGGCCCCATGTTCTTCCACCTACGCTCAATGGAGCACGTTATCATGATTTCATACGGGATACTCTATCTGTGCTGCTAGAACATGTGCCTTTACAAGTACGACACAACATGTGGTTCATGCACGATGGAGCTCCTGCACATTTCAGTCGAAGTGTTAGTACGCTTCTCAACAACAGATTCGGTGACCGATGGATTGGTGGAGGCGGACCAATTCCATGGCCTCCACGCTCTCCTGACGTCAACCCTCTTGACTTTCATTTATGGGGGCATTTAACAGCTCTTGTCTACGCAACCCCGGTACCAAATGTAGAGACTCTTCGTGCTCGTATTGTGGATGGCTGTGATACAATACGCCATTCTCCAGGGCTGCATCAGCGCATCAGGGATTCAATGCGACGGAGGGTGGATGCATGTATCCTCGCTAACGGAGGACATTGTGAACATTTCCTGTAACAAAGTGTTTGAAGTCACGCTGGTACGTTCTGTTGCTGTGTGTTTCCATTCCATGATTAATGTGATTTGAAGAGAAGTAATAAAATGAGCTCTAACATGGAAAGTAACCGTTTCCGGACACATGTCCACATAACGTATTTTCTTTCTTTGTGTGTGAGGAATGTTTCCTGAAACTTTGGCAGTACCTTTTTGTAACACCCTGTATAGCTTCTTACATGAAGGAAACGAGATGGTTCTGTCTTGGTCAACCCGACTTTCCTCAGTTTTCACAGGAGGCCGGTTGGCAAAAAACGTAGCATCAGGATATCCTTTGAATGATTATTCCGACTCGTAAAATAACTTATTTTGCACTGACCTGGACGGGTGTCATTATCTCCCAGAAATTTTTCGAAGAAGGCCCCGACATCATGGGGACTACAAACCTGAAGAATTTTGCATTTTGCATGTGTGTGTCTAGCTGTCGCTGTGGCAGGAAGTGCCGTCTCGTGCACTTTAACAGAACACGTGTGGTCGAGCCAATGCCCCCTGCTTGTAGCGACCCTCCTTCTTTAGAAGTCGCGTCTATCCCCCCCCCCCCCCCCCCCCTCTCCCAAGGACTCAGCTGATGTCTGTCGTTAGCCGCTAGCTTTCCGTTGTGCCTGATGCACTCACCCACAACTCTAAGGAGTCTGTATCTAATTAAACAGTGACCAAGTAACTATATACACACAATGAGAATGAACTGAGAGGCATGTTGGCGACTTGAACTTTGTAATCAGTGACATACGCCGTGTTATCAACAGGATATATGCAAATCGGTACAGTCTCTACACTGATAGAAATAAATTGCTATAATTACAATTACAGTGTGTCCCAAAAGGTACTGGGAGGAGCACTGATCGATTTTCAAGAAGGAACCCATATCAAGAAACGCACGGCTTGGGCGCTGGGGTCATCGAAGTCTGAGAACGAACGGATGTGACAGTTTGCTCCGTACCTCACATCATTTCCCATTCGCTGCAATCGAGAGGCGCATCAGAGAAGCTGGAAAGTTTCACGTAGGTGTTTTCTGCCTGAGGTGTCTCCACTGTACAGTGAAGCTGTAGCACTTCGTGCCTGGTGCTTGCGAATACTGTCCCCAGTCTACTGTTGTCCTCTGGGAGAAGCAGCAACGTTCATTCTCAGCTCGAACACTACAGCTGGCCGGCTGTCATGGCTGAGCGGTTCTAGTCTGGATTGGGACTATTGGTGACCATATCACTGGGCCATATCGACTGCCAAACAGACTAATAGGACCGATGTACCTCATATAATTAAAGATGCTTTGCCTACCGTATTGGACGTAGTGGCACTAAATGTTCAGATGACAAGGGGCTGCAAAACGACGGAGCTCCAGCACACTCTGACGTCGACGTGCGGGATCATCTAAACGTCACATACCCCAATCGACGGATCCGTTTCGCGGCCAGAACTGTCCCCAGATCTGAAGCCTCTCGAATATTTTCTATCGGGCAGCATGAAGATTATGGTGTATGGCACACCTGTAAATTCAGCAGAGAATACTTCTAGAGTCCACGGAGCGACTGAAATACTACTTCAAAGAGAACCGTACGTGTTGAATCATATGGCTGAGTCTCAGTATATCCGATATAGGCTCTGCATAGACTTGAGAGGTACGGAGTTCGAAGCCCGTTTGTAATGCAGACAGTGCAATGTGCTACTCATGTTGGGTTTATTGACGTAATGTGAAACGTACACTCATCTCAGACTTAGATGTCCTCCAGAGCCCATGTTGTGCGTTTCCGGCCGTAGGTTCCATCTTAAAAACCGATCAATGTGCCTTCCCAAGCAACATATTTATACCAAGCTTGGTCGGTATTTTTTTGGGACAACAGGTGTATATTAAGCGAATCACTCCATACCTGACTGATACGTTTCAAGGTAGCTTACTATCTGAACTGACTGAAGGATGACGAAAAAACAACTAAAGAGAAGAATGTCTACAATAACTCAAATAGATTTTGTGAATGACTCTGCGGTCATTGTGGATATTTTATGAACAAAGTTGTTTAGATCGCTTAATATATTTATTTGTATCAATTGTCAGCTACTACTGTCATCTGATCTGTAATTAAGATTAAAGTAACATAAGAATGAAAGGTGGTGTCAGGTACTGTCAGGCTTTTTCTGAGTCTCTACAATTATGGGTAAAAATTTCAAAGTCTTCCAATATTTTTAAGGCATGTCTATCTTGTGCCCTCTGCATATCTTTCGTGCTTTCATTTGCTGAAATGAATTATGCTTCAGAGTTTATAACTGCGTCGTCCGTGAACTGTCCCTCCCATCATAGGAGTGCTCCGCAAATTTTATTTATGCGGCAGTTGTACACATATTATTGTACATTATGCCTTACGACTACGTGTCAAATTCAGATGAGCCTCACATGAACTTCCGCTGCCATCTGAAAACAGTTTTATGAACGCTCAGCTGTAGCCAACGTGTCGATGAGTTACCTTTCAATGTTTGTCATTTTAAAGTATGACCCGAGGGAAAAAAAAAAGCGAAGACCCCCGCACGCATGTGCCAGCTGTCGGCTAAAACTTTTCTGTTTTTTCTCAGTCGGGTTGACAAATTCTCCGGTTAAGTATAGGTTTCATTCATATTTACACAAAATGTCGTTTCATAAGTTCTAATTTCTAGCGAGTGAATCTATCAAAATTTTAAAATATTAAATGTTTTGTATAACCAACTCTCCTCGGTTTTATGTTCTTTTAATCTTAATTACAGAGTTGATGATGACAGTAGCTGAAAGAATGTTGTAAATAAAATAATATTAATTCATCTACGTCTAAATCTACATACATACTCCGCAATCCACTATACGGTGCGTGGCGGAGGTACCTCGTACCACAACTAGCATCTTCTCTCCCTGTTCCACTCCCAAACAGAACGAGGGAAAAATGACTGTGTATATGCCTCTGTACGAGCCCAAATCTCTCTTATCTTATCTTTGTGTCTTTCCGCGAAATATAAATTGGCGGCAGTAAAATTGTACTGCATTTAGCCCCAAATGCTGGTTCTCTAATTTTCCTCAGTAGCGATTCACAAAAAGAAAGCCTCCTTTCCTCTAGAGACTCCCACCCGAGTTCCAGAAGCATTTCCGTAACACTCGAGTGATGGTCAAACCTACCAGTAACAAATCTAGCAGCGCGCCTCTGAATTGCTTCTATGTCCTCCCTCAATCCGACCTGATAGGGATCTCAAACGCTCGATCAGTACTCAAGAATAGGCCGTATTAATGTTTTATATGCGGTCTCCTTTACAGATGAACCACATCTTCCCAAAATTCTACCAATGAACCGAAGACGACTATCCGCCTTCCACACAACTGCCATTACATGCTTGTCCCACTTCATATTGCTCTGTAATGTTACGCCCAAATATTTAATCGACGTGACTGTGTCAAGCGCTACACTACTAATGGAGTAGTCAAACATTACAGGATTCTTTTTTATATTCATCTGCATTAATTTACATTTATCAATATTTATAGTTAGCTGCCATTCTTTACACCAATCACAAATCCTGTCCAAGTCATCTTGTATCCTCCTACAGTCACTCAACGACGACACCTTCCCGTACACCGCAGCATCATCAGCAAACAGCCGCACATTGCTATCCACCCTATCCAAAAGATCATTTATGTAGATAGAAAACAACAGCAGACCTACCACACTTCTCTGGGTCACTCCAGATGATACCCTCACCTCCGGTGAACACTCACCATCGAGGACAACGTACTGGGTTCTATTGCTTAAGAAGTCTTCAAGCCACTCACATACTTGGCAACCAGTCCCATATGCTCGTACCTTAGGTAGGAGTCTGCAGTGGGGCACCGAGTCAAACGCTTTCCGGAAGTCCAAGAATGTGGCATCCGTCTGATACCCTCATCCATGGTTCGCAAGAAGAAGAATTGGAGAACTAGATGTCTTTATGAATCAAATATATAATGATATGTTTCACCCGAAAGTACTTTTATGCGAAGAATATTTTTAATTGAACAATAACACTGAAGTTTGGTACTTAACACACTTAAGTAAGTCCAGCCAGTCAATTTATAATTTTTCTTAACTGTGTTGATACTTGCCCTTGTGAGGCATAGGTATATTGATGTTTATGTTGTTGTCGCTGTGGTCTTCAGTCCTAAGACGTGTGACGCTACTCTATTGCTACTATATTATGTGCAAGCCTCTTCATCTCAAAGCAACTACTGCAACCTACAGCCCTCTGAATGTGCTTATTGTATTCATCTTTTGGTCTCCCTCTACGATTTTACCCACCCTCTCTCTCGTGTTTCCCTCAAGTACTAAATTCGTAATCCCTTGATGCCTCAGAATGTGTCCCAAATTTGAGACACTAAATGTCGTCTTAAAATTCCTAAATTCTGGCATTCATTCTCTGAATCTGAAGTTTCAACATTTATTTCATATTCATCTTTTCATTCCTATTATTTATTATTCACATAACTTTTTATAAATCCCTAGGATTATCTAAATCAAAAGTTTCACCTTTCTGTTTCGACATGATGTGATTACACGTTACAGCTAACACAAGGTTAGTACTGAACAGTTTGCACACAACTGCAATTAGCAATGGATGCTAGAATAACTGAAGAAAAAAGCCACAAGGCAGCCAAGATACAATTCTCAAGATGCAGGAAATTTTATGAGATATGAACTGTGGGCGGTCGAAGTGTACCACATGTTGCATTTTATGTTTTTACAGTTATATTTACTAATCACTGTACACAAGTACCTTGTGGTAATAAAACTGATTAAATTTATAATAAAATAAAAAAAAATTCAAAATTCCAAATTAGATATTTTACTCATGAATAATAAAACGTTTAAGACTGGAGTCCAGGTGGAACCAAATTGCAGTGTGAAAGTTAGCAGCCTCTAACCAAGTCGACTGATATATCTAAAATTTTAATTGAATCTAGCCCTAGTTACAATCACAAAGAAAACGTGCAATGGAAATCTGACTACCGGACTTTAGATGGATCGATAAGGATTAAACTTTACTAAATGCTTCCCAGCAGCTTTCTCTTACGCGGTAGATGATGTTAGTGATAACAGGAGGAGGGATGATGAGCTGGTATGCTCATTGTGAGAAAGTTTAACTAACTAAATTGTTGCTTAAAGGACATTTGTTCTCAAGGTGTAGTGTACTTCAATAACATGGATCATGTATAAAATCCGAACACTATAGTCTCGTTAGTGTAAAGTCTACTAATCATCATTATTCAGTGAGGAGTGGTTTAGATCAGGGACGCAACATAGACGCCCACGTGCTTAGGTGCAACTACTCGAACATTGTCAGAATAACCGAAGATAATATACACCATTTGGCAGGAAAAATAGTCGTGAGAGAGGGCTTGTTACTCGCAGCGGAGAGAGATGAGAAGCTGAGTCGGTACGACGATGCATGAAGTGAATCCTGACTGGATGAGAAACGAGTTGAGCCTCATCTGAATATACTCAAATGCTAGCAAAATTATCACTCAAGGGAACCCTGTAAGCTTCTAATAGGTAAACTTTGGTGGTTTCGTGTTTGGTTATGACGAGGCCCCAGCCTTTGCAGCATCATTTCCCTTCCGTGCTGCACGTCTATCCTCTTACTATTCTTTTTTTCTCCTCCCTTGAGGAACGTATCTGGGATGTTTTTGGGAATGTATTCTGCGTTTTCAATATCCAGACAACAGAACAGTCTCTCCACTGTTCCTCATTCCTCTTTTCCTTCTTCGTGGTCCTTCTCCTATTCTTCCTTCGCTTCGCGGTTTGAGGTTTTCCGTTTTCTTCTTCCTCCCTGTGCGCTCCTGAATGCCGACTCACGCGTCTATGGCATAACAGGTGACTGGGTAAGGCGTAATACCCAGTCTCGGCTCGACAGGTATGGTTCGCATGTATCCCCTGGTACAGGCCAAGCCCAGGGGAGGGGGTAAGTATCTGGGCTGTTACCTTCCCTGGCACCTTCACAAATTGCCAATTTGTCCCTCTGTCAGGTGTTAGGGAGGTGTGACCTGAGGTGTGAACAATCACTTAAGTCAGGTGTGCCTCCCTCCCCCCCCCCCCCCCCCACACCTTAAGGGGGCCTCAGTTGCAAGAAGCACGCCATTGGAGACGCTGGCAATCATGGGTGATTCTCTCGCAAAGAACCAATCCTCTTCTTCACCGTCTACTTCTACTAAACGGAGACGAAATGAGGCTAACGATTGAAAGACCCTTCCAGTTGTACCACGGTTCCTCATGGTTTCACATACTGAATGCAGTCAGTCCTTTGCAGTGGTAAATATTTGTTATTCAGAAAGATGTTGATGATATTGCCAGCCCTGTGAAATCCTGCTCTCCTCTAAGCAATGGCACTCTGCTTCTGATTCTCAAGCAGAACAGCTGCTTGCAACTTAGCTTCTCCATGTCTATCCTGTTCGTGTCGAGGCCCATCGCACGCTGAATTCTTCATGTTGTGTTATTTACACTATGCTGCAGTGTTATTTACACTGGGCTGCTCAATTATCTGACTGAATCAGAAATCCAAACGTACTTATCTGATCAGGGAAGATTGCAGTCCATTGGGTGACGAAAAAGGTAGATGCATCCTTAGTGCTCACATGCATTCTTTTTCTGACTTTTGGTAGATTAGTGCTTCCGTTCAAGTTCAAAGCAGGCTATTAAGTTATCACAGTGCGACCGAACATTCCGAACCCGATGCAGTCCTACCACTGCCATCATTACAACCATACTCAAATGTCCTGTCGACACTTGGCCAAGTGTGTAACCTGTGGCACCTATGCTCATGAAGGTGATTTTCTGCCTCCTCCTCTCCACTGTATCAATGACAATGCCTCCTCCTAAGATTGTTCCATGTATTTCGATGAGCAGGCCGTCCAGGAGATCTGGGTGAAGGAAAATGTGACTTACTCTGCTGCTCACAAGTTGTTGGCTAGTTTGAAATCCTGCATTTTACCATTCGGCACTTACAGTACTGGTCGTACTATATCTCGCTCCACAAAGGACATGGCCACGCAGACATGCAGTCTCAAATTCAGTACCACGGTTGTAAGATCGCCCAGTGTGACGGTAGCTTCCCCGTCTCCTCCTCCTCCAGCTGTGCAACAAGTGACCAAACTTTCGCCTCCCACGGGCTGAAGTCATTTGCGACACCACCGGCTGAACGGAAGAGACAGAAGGAATACTCATAACTTGTTATATCCCACCAGCCAACAAACATCTGAATCGTCATCTTCCACCCGCCAAGGCTCCAAGAAATCAAACAGAGGCAAATGATCATCTCCCTCGCAGACTCGGAGATCCTCTTCAACGTTGTTGCCACTTGATACCTCCGTGTGGCCGGTGCCCACTGCCAACCGTTTTTCTGCCTTGGACTCTGCAGATCGACAGAGGGAGAATGCCGACGCCTCTGTAGATCTCATGGAGCAGGATCCTCCACCCACTGCCCCTGGAAGCAGTGACTCTACGAAGACTGGTACACGGGAGCCGCTGATGTGGCACCCCTTCATTTTTTCCCTCCTCCCCATTCCTCGTCAAGCCTCTGCTCCAACAGAACGTCCGTGGCCTTAGATCCAAAAAAGGGGAATTATGGCTGGTCTTGGAATCACAGCACCCAATTTTTCTTTGCCTCCAGGAAAAAAATTGTGCACTGACGACCTCCTTGACCTCTCACAGATCTTTTCGGTTCACTTTGATCTTTCCCCTGAGAACGGCATTCCATCTCATGGGGGAATCATGCTGCTCATCCTGGATGACGTTCATAGTCAAACCATCTCCCTGATTAACTAGCTTGAAGCTGTGGCAGTCAGCATTTTCCTTCCTTACTTCACCTATCCCCTTTGTACCGGTTGCATCTCTTCATCATTCGGAGTCACCAGGGTAGACTTCCTCCTGCTTATTAGGCAACTGTCTCACCCATTTCTGCTGCTTGGTAACGTTCATGTGCACCATCCCCTTTGGGGTTCTCCCAGAACCTGTCCGAGTGGAGCCTTCTTGTCTGACCTTCTCAGTCGACATAAGGTCATATTCCTTAACATGAGAGCACCCACATTCCTTTAAGACTCTACGCACATCTATTCCTGTTTGGATCTCTCCTTCTGCACTGCCCAGGTTGCCCATTGTCGTATGTTCTGTCTGAGACATTCTAGAGCACTATGCCGACTTTCCTATGCTCTCACACCATCCTGATCCTCTGCTCCAGGACCAGACGATGTTCACATTCAGATGTTGTAGAACCTTTCCCTTGCAGACAGGCACTTTCTCCTTCATATCTACAATTGCATCTGGGCAGAGGGCACGTTTCCCACATGCTGGCGCGAAGCCACTGTGCTACTCACACTTAAGCCCGGCAAGGAGAATCACCTTCCTTGTAGCTACCGTCTCGTTTCTCTCACCAGCTGTGTGTGCAAGGGCAAGGTAATGGAACATATAATTCATGCACTGTTGGTATGGTCACGCGGGTCTCGCAATTTACTAACCACTGCACAATTTGGATTTAGATCGCGCCGTTCAGCAGTTGACCATCTTGTCACTTTGTCAACCCATGTCATGAACAGATTTTTTGCGGAAATACCAGACTGTGGCCGTTTTTTTCGATTTGGAGAAAGCCTTCGACACCTGCTGGGGTACCGGTGTCCTCCACACTCTCTACACGTGAGCTTCGGTGGCTGCGTGCCCCATTTCTTCAGGAACTTTTAGGGCCGTGTGGGTTCTGCCTGGTCGGACACCTTTATTCAGGAAAACTGTGTGCCTCAAGAATCTGTCCTGAGTGTCATCCTCTTTGCTATTGCCATTAACTCTATTATGGACTTGTCTCGTCGGGCATCTCCACCTCCCTTTTCGTTGAAGGTTTTGCCATCTATTGCAGTTCTATATGGACTTGTCCTCTTGAGCGCCGTCTTCAGCGTTGTCTTGATAGTCTTTCTCCGTGGAGCATAAACAAAGACTTTCACTTTTGCAATGAAAAACTTTTTATATGAATTTCTGGCTGCGCAATTTGTTTCTTTCACCGTCTTTACATCTTGGGCCTATTGCTGTTCCGTTCGTTGAAATTATGAAATTCGTTGGAATTATTCTCGACAGGAAACTTTCTTGGTCTTCCCACATGTCTTATCTGGCTGATCACTGTACCGATTCCTCAATGTCCTAGTGTCGTCAGCGGTACTTCCTGGGGAGCGGGTCAGAACACCTTCCTCCTTTTGTACCAGTCCCTTGTCCGTTCGAAACTAGACTATGGGTGTTTAGTTTATGCATCTGCACGTACGTACATCTCACGCCGCCTCCACGCAATCCATCATCGTGGAATCCGTTTGGTCACTGATGCTTTTTACACTAGCCCGGTTGAGAGTCTGTATGCAGAAGCTGCCGAACTACCGCTGCCATGCTTGCCTGATTTTCTCCTTAGCAGATACGCATGTCGTTTGGCTGCCATATCTGGTAACCCATCCTTTGCCTCCTTCTTCGATGAGTCCTCTGTTCGCCAGTATGGGGCGCGACCCTCTTCTCTGTTACCTCCTGGAGTTCGCTTTCGGCTGTTGCTCCGGCGGCTTAACTTCACGCTACCTGCCACTTTCCCAATGAGTGTGAACCCTTCACCACCTTGGCTTCGTGCGCCAGCTCGTGTTCACCTTGGACTTCACTCGTTTCCTAATGACACTACTCCAGACTCGCTCTATCGCCGTTAGTTCCTCGACATTTGCACGGAACTTCGCGATAGTGCCTTTGTGTCCAATGATGGCTCTCGGACTTACCACGGTGTCGGGTGTTCCTTCGTCATTGACACCCACGCTTTGCGATATCGGCTTCCAGAACACTGCTCAGTATTTGCAGCTCTTCACCCTGCACCCGGCCATGCATTACACCAGGCGACAAAGGCTTTTAAATTGTGTCATTTTATCCGACTCTTTCAGTGCTCATCATAGCTTCTGTGTGCTGTTCACCAACTCGCTTTTAGTGCAACGGGTCCAGGGAAGCTTACACTTGCACACTCGTGATGGAGCCACTGTGATGTTTGTGTGGGTCCCTGGTTACGCCGGTCTGACGGGCAGCGAGGCCGCTGACACTGCTGCTAAGGCTGCAGTCCTTGAACCACTGCCTGCTAGTTCTTCCATTCCTTCAGATGATCCCTGTAATGCCGTCTGTCAGCAGGTGGTGTCACGTTCGGGTCACCACTGCTCTTCCGTTCATGAGAACAAGCTCCGGGTTATTAAACCTCTCCCAGTGGCTTAACTGCTCCTCTCGGACCTTAAGCCGCGAGGTTGGGTACTGGGTACTCTTTTTAGCCGTCACCATTTGTTAAGGGGAGATCCCCCACCACTCTGTGCTTATTGTCCTTAACCGTTGACGGTTCACCTTTTCCTGTCGGATTGTCCCTATTTTACCCACTTACGTTCTCATTCACGTTTGCCGTCTGAGTTACCGACCGTTTTAGCGAACGACACGCGGATTGTCGACGGCGTTTTGCTTTTATCCGTCGTAGCACTATGGCGAAGGACATTTACTCTTTAGTTCAGGATTTCCATTGCCTCTATGGCGTACCTTATGGACCTTTCTCCAAGTCCATGTTTTTAGCTCTCTTTCCTTCCGTCCATTAGGCTTAACGCGTAGTGTTTTTAACTCCTTGTTCTTCTTTATATTCTGCGGTCCTGACACGGCCTCGTATGACCCTAGTTATTTCTGGCCCTAGAACAAAACAAAAGAAACAATAGATAACTTTAAAATTACATGAAGTTGCAAACTCGAGAAAGTCCGAAACCTCTACCTCAGTCCACACAGAAGTGACACATCACACTTACAACGAACCACTTCAGCGACTCTTCTGAAATTGACTTTACACAAATCCAATCTGCTTCGCCTCCGATCCCAGAGACCGAAAAACTTTGGGAGCGGGAGGAGTGGTGGTGGGGGGGGGGGGGGAGGATGTAAGAGGCTCCTTCTCCGATGAGATGACACTCGAGACAACGCCTTATTTGCTCTTGCTCAATATTGTTCATATTTTCAATAAAATTCGAACAAACACTCGTGGATCTGAAGGAACCAGTTGTGGGGCCACCTGTTAAGCAAGCCCACTGATATAACATACAACCCGTGTGGCGCCTCAAGCCAGCAAATTAAACTCGACTGTCGTTCTCACGCCTCTGCTGCAAAACTGAAGCAAGAAAGTCCGCCTGGGTTCACAAAGCTGCATCGTTTGCAATTACACACACATTCATTTAATCCAGTGATTATTCATGTTTATAATACGTGGTTATACACTCCTGGAAATGGAAAAAAGAACACATTGACACCCGTGTGTCAGACCCACCATACTTGCTCCGGACACTGCGAGAGGACTGTACATGCAATGATCACACGCACGGCACAGCGGACACACCAGGAACCGCGGTGTTGGCCGTCGAATGGCGCTAGCTGCGCAGCATTTGTGCACCGCCGCCGTCAGTGTCAGCCAGTTTGCCGTGGCATACGGAGCTCCATCGCAGTCTTTAACACTGGTAGCATGCGGCGACAGCGTGGACGTGAACCGTATGTGCAGTTGACGGACTTTGAGCGAGGGCGTATAGTGGGCATGCGGGAGGCCGGGTGGACGTACCGCCGAATTGCTCAACACGTGGGGCGTGAGGTCTCCACAGTACATCGATGTTGTCGCCAGTGGTCGGCGGAAGGTGCACGTGCCCGTCGACCTGGGACCGGACCGCAGCGACGCACGGATGCACGCCAAGACCGTAGGATCCTACGCAGTGCCGTAGGGGACCGCACCGCCACTTCCCAGCAAATTAGGGACACTGTTGCTCCTGGGGTATCGGCGACGACCATTCGCAACCGTCTCCATGAAGCTGGGCTACGGTCCCGCACACCGTTAGGCCGTCTTCCGCTCACGCCCCAACATCGTGCAGCCCGCCTCCAGTGGTGTCGCGACAGGCGTGAATGGAGGGACGAATGGAGACGTGTCGTCTTCAGCGATGAGAGTCGCTTCTGCCTTGGTGCCAATGATGGTCGTGCAGGTGAGCGCCACAATCAGGACTGCATACGACCGAGGCACACAGGGCCAACACCCGGCATCATGGTGTGGGGAGCGATCTCCTACACTGGCCGTACACCACTGGTGATCGTCGAGGGGACACTGAATAGTGCACGGTACATCCAAACCGTCATCGAACCCATCGTTCTACCATTCCTAGACCGGCAAGGGAACTTGCTGTTCCAACAGGACAATGCACGTCCGCATGTATCCCGTGCCACCCAACGTGCTCTAGAAGGTGTAAGTCAACTACCCTGGCCAGCAAGATCTCCGGATCTGTCCCCCATTGAGCATGTTTGGGACTGGATGAAGCGTCGTCTCACGCGGTCTGCACGTCCAGCACGAACGCTGGTCCAACTGAGGCGCCAGGTGGAAATGGCATGGCAAGCCGTTCCACAGGACTACGTCCAGCGTCTCTACGATCGTCTCCATGGGAGAATAGCAGCCTGCATTGCTGCGAAAGGTGGATATACACTGTACTAGTGCCGACATTGTGCATGCTCTGTTGCCTGTGTCTATGTGCCTGTGGTTCTGTCAGTGTGATCATGTGATGTATCTGACCCCAGGAATGTGTCAATAAAGTTTCCCCTTCCTGGGACAATGAATTCACGGTGTTCTTATTTCAATTTCCAGGAGTGTAGGTACATGGTGTGCTCCATAGCAAATACGACAAAAAGAAAACGAAAATAAAATACACTGAGTTTTGGTTCCCAACGTGATCTTACTCCCTGGTATGGAAAAAAATTGAGAACACCAAGGCAGAGAAAAGACTCGCTGCAAAACTTGAAAAAACAACGGAATAATCTGCAAGGTGGACTGACTGCCGCTTCCACTGTACTCTGATATCCTTTTTTTTTTGTAATCAGTCTACTGACTGGTTTGATGCGGCCCGCCACGAATTCCTTTCCTGTGCTAACCTCTTCATCTCAGTGTAGCACTTGCAACCTACGTCCTCAATTATTTGCTTGACGTATTCCAATCTCTGTCTTCCTCTACAGTTTTTGCCCTCTACAGCTGCCTCTAATACCATGGAAGTCATTCCCTCATGTCTTAGCAGATGTCCTACCATCCTGTCCCTTCTCCTCATCAGTGTTTTCCACATATTCCTTTCCTCTCCGATTTTGCGTAGAAACTCCTCCTCCCTTACCTTATCAGTCCACCTAATTTTCAACATTCGTCTATAGCACCACATCTCAAATGCAATGATTCTCTTCTGTTCCGGTTTTCCCACAGTCCATGTTTCACTACCATACAATGCTGTACTCCAGACGTACATTTCAGAAATTTCTTCCTCTAATTAAGGCCGGTATTTGATATTAGTAGACTTCTCTTGGCCAGAAATGCCTTTTTTGCCGTAGCGAGTCTGCTTTTGATGTCCTCCTTGCTCCGTCCGTCATTGGTTATTTTACTGCCTAGGTAGCAGAATTCCTTAACTTCCTTGACTTCGTGACCATCAATCCTGATGTTAAGTTTCTCGCTGTTCTCATTTCTACTACTTCTCATTACCTTCGTCTTTCTCCGATTTACTCTCAAACCATACTGTGTACTCAATTAGACTGTTCATTCCGTTCAGCAGATCATTTAATTCTTCTTCACTTTCACTCAGGATAGCAATGTCATCAGCGAATCGTATCATTGATATCCTTTCACCTTGTATTTTAATTCCACTCCTGAACCTTTCTTTTATTTCCATCATGGCTTCCTCGATGTACAGATTGCAGAGTAGGGGCGAAAGGCTACAGCCTTGTCTTACACCCTTCTTAATACGAGCACTACGTTCTTGATCGTCCACTCTTATTATTCCCTCTTCGTTGTTGTACATATTGTATATGACCCGTGTCTCCCCATAGCTTACCCCTACTTTTTTCAGAATCTCGAACAGCTTGCACCATTTTATATTGTCGAACGCTTTTTCCAGGTCGACAAATCCTATGAAAGTGTCTTGATTGTTCTTTAGCCTTGCTTCCATTATTAGCCGCAACGCCAGAATTGCCTCTCTCGTCCCTTTACTTTTCCTAAAGCCAAACTGATCGTCACCTAGCGCATTCTCAATTTTCTTTTCCATTCTTCTGTATATTATTCTTGTAAGCAGCTTCGATGCATGAGCTGTTAAGCTGATTGTGTGATAATTCTCGCACTTGTCAGCTCTTGCCGTCTTCGGAATTGTGTGGATGATGCTTTTCCGAAAGTCAGATGGTATATCGCCAGACTCATATATTCTACACACCAACGTGAATAGCCGTTTTGTTGCCACTTCCCCCAATGATTTTAGAAATTCTGATGGAATGTTATCTATCCCTTCTGCCTTATTTGACCGTAAGTCGTCCAAAGCTCTTTTAAATTCCGATTCTAATACTGGATCCCCTATCTCTTCTAAATCGACTCCTGTTTCTTCTTCTATCACATCAGACAAATCTTCACCCTCATAGAGGCTTTCAATGTATTCTTTCCACCTATCTGCTCTCTCCTCTGCATTTAACAGTGGAATTCCCGTTGCACTCTTAATGTTACCACCGTTGCTTTTAATGTCACCAAACGTTGTTTTGACTTTCTTGTATGCTGAGTCTGTCCTACCGACAATCATATCTTTTCCGATGTCTTCACATTTTTCCTGCAGCCATTTCGTCTTAGCTTCCCTGCACTTCCTATTTATTTAATTCCTCAGCGACTTGTATTTCTGTATTCCTGACTTTCCCGGAAGATGTTTGTATTTCTTACTTTCACCAATCAACTGAAGTATTTCTTCTGTTACCCATGGTTTCTTCGCAGCTACCTTCTTTGTACTATGTTTTCCTTCCCAACTTCTGTGATAGCCCTTTTTAGAGATGTCCATTCCTCTTCAACTCTACTGCCTACTGCGCTATTCCTTATTGCTGTATCTATAGCGTTAGAGAACTTCAAACGTATCTCGTCATTCCTTAGTACTTCCGTATCCCACTTCTTTGCGTATTGATTCTTCCTGACTAATGTCTTGAACTTCAGCCTACTCTTCATCACTACTGATATCCTATATTTTCCTTTACACTCACATTTATCACACTTAAATATCATTATACACCGTTTTCTTGGAAGTTCCTTATGAAATTTACTCATATCCAGGCTTTTATCTCTTCTGTTGGAATTGAAAAATAATAAGGGGGATTGGATATCTGAACGGTTTTAAATTATTTAGTATCTCTAATGAAGAATTAATGACAGTATGAAGAAAGGCATAATTAGAAGAATCTTCTGTAAGAGTTTACCAGTCAAGTAGCAGGCAGCCAGGTATATTCAAACGCGTAACACGGTCCAGTCACATTAACGTGCTCACCGCTTTTGTTCGACGTCATTGTGCAATAACCAGTAACAGACGACAGGTGGCAATACTAGCAGCAGGCCTGTCGCGAGTACGTGGTAAAAAGCGCAGTCGTTGTCGTAACGCGGAAACGGCGTGATACTTATCTAAGTAGAGGGCCAGTAGGGTATGACCATTGGTCTTCGGGCCAAAGGTGGAGGCTTTTCAGAAGCAGCTAAGTCTGTAAACTGTTTGTGTGACTCATCGATTAAAACATACCGTACATGGCAAAATGGCGCTGTCCAAAACGACGCCGAGGACACCGGCAGGGGTGTTAAACGGCTGCGGAAATGTGAAGGAGAAAACTGACATGTAACCTTTGAACATAGGCCGGCCCAGATGATTCAAAGGGCTACCAACATTGTATCCTCAACGACCGTTTGGTGAAGTTGCTGCGTAAGGCCCTCGGAAGCAGGCGCCTGGTTCATGTACCCATGCTGACTGCTGTTCATTGACGACTAAAACTGGAATTTGCACGCCCATACAGCACCTGGAGGTCCGCTGAGTGGCGACAGGTAGCATTTTCAATGTTCATGTTTCAAGCGCTATCGTTCAGATGGCCATTGAAGTGTACGGCCTGAGACGCTGAAAGCTAAACCACTGTTACAATCGTCGGAAGCGTCAAGGATGGAACGATATGGTCTGCGGAATGCTTTCGTGATATTCCCTGAAAATTATGTTTTTGTCAGAGCTCTGTGATTCACTGATGAACTGTTTCAACGATGCTGGAATCTGTAAAGCTATCGTAGTCAATACAATCAAAATGAAGCATGGTAACTGGACATAACGTTTCAGTTTTATGTATGAGGATCCATTCATCCTCGCGTGACTTCCTCCAAAGAACCAGATGTGATTGTATTGTTCACTGCAAGTAAGCGCCATGGACAAAAAATTTGGCACCTTACACTAATACCACGAAACACTGCCCCTACCCTTGACAATGGGCTCAATTCGGCGAGCAAGATAGTCCACACGTTTCTGTAGATATGCCGTATCCAAGTGAAACTACTCTTTGATCTCTTAGACCTTCCAAATTTCGGGGATGTTGGTTACTACGTCTTAGCTGCTGTTCCAAATAATCCCAGAGATTATCTGCACATCCAAAGTGATTTAGCGGGCTAGTATATGTGCAATAACGTGCCTGAGGGTTCGTCTACATCTACATCTACTCGATTATTCTGTAACTCACAATCAAGTTCGTGGCAGAGCTTTCATTGAACCCCTTCAAGTAATGTCTCTACCGAACAGTGGGCGGGAAAAAACGAACACTTAAATCTTTCCGTGCGAGCTCTGATTTCTCTTATGTTATTATAATCATTTCTCTCCGTGTATGTGGACATGTACAAAATATTTTAGCATTCGGAGGAGAAAGTTGGTGTTTTAAATTTCATGAGAAGGTCTTGCGGTAGCAAAACACACCTTTGTTTTAATGATTAACGCCCCAATTCGTTTGTTATATCCGTGACTCTTCCCCCCTTTTTCGATGTCCTCCGTCAATCCTATATGACGCAGATCCCACACCGTGAAGCAATACTCAATAATAATATACCACCGGTCAGATAATTCACATGACAGATTTGTATTCTTACAGTGAGCTGAAGTAGTCCACTTGTATCAATATCCAGATTATGCATAAAATTGGATTGACATTTGTAAAGTTATGCTTCTTACATGAGTGTGTCTGGTGTGAATCAGATGGTTAGTCATCAAGATAGATTTTTGCTATGTAACACATTCTGAAGATAATCCACCTGGCAGATTTTCGTTTGTGCAGTGAGTTGTAATAGTTCACTCGTTTAAATTTCAGAGGCTGAATTAAATTGGTTTGGCATATGGTAAATTACGCTTTTTACGTAAGTGTACCTGTTATCAGATTTTAATATAGACAGAAATTTATTCTTGGAATTTTTGTATTTGAGTGCAGATTATTTGATAAATAACCTGTTGATGTGACTCAAAAGGTTATTCATCGGGACAGATTTTTGCTATTTCAACATACTTTCGAGATAAGTGTGGTTTGTTGATCTATCATGGGTTCAGCAATTCTAGTACCCTACTTCTTCTTTCTTTGTGTCCTTACTGTACATTAACGGAATAATGCATTCGTCATCTACATCATCAACAAGTTATATAGAGCTGGAAAGGCTTAGGGACAGGATGAGCCACACAGTGACAAGATCTGACCTTATCCTGCACTGACTTCACGTACATAATGGTTATTGGATCATTCTTCTGTCAGGTCTCGTGTTTGTTTTAGTCCGTACTATAATTTGTATAATATTGTAATACTGTAATTTATACAATGTTATTTTCTAAATTTTTACGTGGTGACCAGGTCAACTGAGACCCTGATCTATGCTTTCCATTGTATCTTTTCTTGAGTGTTAGGAATGCATGACTGCATTAAAAAATTACTGTGTTACATGATGATAGCGGAGATAAGATTTAGCTTTTTTGCGTTATTTGTCAAATTCTGTAGTTGAATAATGTGCACATCGTATATCTTCCTACGCGTATCTTCAGCATAACGGGGTCTTTGGGCTGTGGTGTCAAGTAACTTTGTTTTCGTTGTTGTTATCTCGTATCAACAGGACGATTGCTACACTTGTAAATGCTATTAATGAGTTTTTTATTACATGTTTTACGAGGATTAAAATATTCATTGTTTTATGTTTCTACATTCATGACAAATGAAACTTTTAAAGTGATTTTCGTAGTTATATTATTATATGATTGTTAGGCGGCAATTTGCGTTGTCTTAATATTGTTCTACAAGCTGGAATGTTATGTTGTTAGGCACCAGATGATGGCTTACGACCGAAACCGTTAGTACTAACAAAATCCAGTTAATGGAGTTCAGTGTTTTGAGTTTTTTGAAACTCCAGAAGACGTTGGACAATCGTCATGTAAGCAGTCGCTTTAGTGGACCTGTTGTGTTTTCAAAGTTTTCCACCAATTAAACACAGTCTTTGGTTTGCTTTCCCCACAAGGTCATCTATGTAATCGTTCCAATTCAAATTATTCGTAACTTTAATCCGTAATTACTTAACTGATTTCACAGCCTTTAGATTCGAGTGAATTATCGTGTGACCAAAATTAAGCAGATTCCATTTACTATGTTCGTGGATGATTTCATATTTTTTATAATTTATTTTCGCACCATACATATACGTTGTTTAAATAATTTTACAGTTGGTTTTAATTAGCTGATGACTTTACGAGAGGGTAAATGAGAGCATCGTGTGCAAAAAATCTAAGAGGTCTGCTTTGATCTTCCTTTATATCGTTTATGTAGATCATGAACAGCAGAGGGCCTATAATATTTCATAGGAAAACGCCAGATAGTGCTACTGTGTTATTCGATGACTTTCTGTCAGTTGCACGAATTGTGATATTTCTGACAGCAAATCACGAATCCAGTCGCCGACAGTCCGTGGTAATGCAATTTGATTAGAGGTCGCTTGTGAAAACGTAGAGTCAAAAGTCTTCCGGAAATCTAAAAATATGGAATCAGTTTGACATCCCCTGTTCACAGCGTTCGTCAAACCAGTACCGTATGCATGCAGTTCTATGAACAGGGCTGTTGTCATTTTGGAAGATATTCACACAGCACACTTGGGTGTCTGATGTAGAAAACAGCCATCGTTGCAGGTCTCAGTTCTTTTATGTAATTTATGAGTAATTTGTGGATGAATCGTTTTTCAAATCATCATGTCAGACGGAAAGTAAAAATTACAATTTATTCAGCAAACTGTGGCGAAAACTAGAGCGTATATTACATGCTACAGAGCATATCCTACCAGATATATGTACAAAACAGACAAAATGGTATTTTACGTAATATCATAATAATATTGTACATACAGGTATATCAAAGACAAGCTTTTCTATCAACATTAGCAGCACAGACATACAACTGATAGTCTAATTCCTACGCTGCCACGAGGAAACTGCCACAAGGCAACCTCAGGTAGAGGTTACGGAAAAATCAGGTTCACGAGTGGGATTAAAATTCAGGGCGAAAGGATATCAGTGAAAAGATTGGCTGATGACATTGCTATTATCACTGAATTTGAAGAAGGGGAAACACACTACTGGCCATAAAAATTGCTACACTAAGAAGAAATGCAGATGATAAACGGGTATTCATTGGGCAAATATATTATGCTAGAACTGACATGCGAATACATTTTCACGCAATTTGGGTGCATATATCCCGAGAAATCAGTAGCCAGAACAGCCACATCTGGCCGAAATAACGGCCTTGATACACCTGGGCATTGAGTCTAACAGAGCTTGGATGGCGAGTACAAGTGCAGCTGCCCATGCAGCTTCAACACGATACCACAGTTCATCAAGACTAGTGACTGGCGTATTGTGACGAGCCAGTTGTTGGGCCACCATTGACCAGACGTTTTCAATTGGTGAGAGATCTGGAGAATGTGCTGGCCAGGGCAGCAGTCGAACACTTTCTGTATCCAGAAAGGCCCGTACAGGACCTGCAACATGCGGTCGTGGATTATCCTGCTGAAATGTAGGATTTCGCAGGGATCGAATAAAGGGTAGAGCCACGGATCGTAACACATCTGAAATGTAACGTCCACTGTTCAAAGTGCCGTCAATGCGAACAACAGGTGACCGTGACGTGTAACCAATGGCACCCCATACCATCACGCCGGGTGATACGTCAGTATGGCGATGACGAATACACGCTTCCAATGTGCGTTCACCGCGATGTCGCCAAACACGGATGCGACCATCATGATGCTGTAAACAGAAGGTGGATTAATCCGAAAAATGACGTCTTGCCATTCGTGCACCCAGAATCGTCGTTGAGTACACTATCGCAGGCGCTCCTGTCTGTGATGCAGCGTCAAGGGTAACCGCAGCCATGGTCTCAGAGCTGATAGTTCATGCTGCTGCAAACGTCGTCGAACTGTTAGTGCAGATGGTTGTTGTCTTGCAAACGTCTCTATCTGTTAACTCAGGGATCGAGACGTGGCTGCACGATCCGATACAGCCATGCGGATAAGATGCCTGTCATCTGGACTGCTAGTGATACGAGGCCTTTGGGATCCAGCAAGGCGTTCGGTATTACCCTCCTGAACCCACCGATTCCATATTCTGATAACAGTCATTGGATCTCGACCAACGCGAGCAGCAATGTCGCGATACGATAATCCACAATCGCAATAGGCTACAATCCGAGCTTTATCAAAGTCGGAAACGTGATGGTACGAATTTCTCCACCTTACACGAGGCATCACAACAACGTTTCACCAGGCAACGCCGGTCAACTGCTGTTTGTGTATGAGAAATAGGTTGGAAACTTTCCTCATGTCAGCACGTTGTAGGTGTCGCCACCGGCGCCAACCTTGTGTGAAAGCTCTGAAAAGCTAATCATTTGCATATCACAGCATCTTCTTCCTGTCGGTTAAATTTCGCGTCTGTAGCACGCCATCTTCCTGGTGGAGCAGTTTTAATGGCCAGTAGTGTATGTGGTACGGCATGGACGGTCTAATGAGAACAGAACACGAATTTAAAGTAAATCCGAAAAGACAAAGCTAATGAAGTCTAGCAAAAATGAAAATAGCGGGAAACATGATGTCTTAATTGGTGATCACGAAACAGACGAAGTTAAGTTCTGATACCGTGGTAGCAAACTTACCCACGACGGACGAAGCAAGGATGACATAAGCAGACCAGCACAGGCAGAGACTGCATTTCTGGCCAAGAGAAACCTACTGGTATCGAACAAAGGTCTTAATTTGAGGAAGAAATTTCTGACACTGTACATTTGGAGCACAGCATTGTATTCTAGTGAATCATGGGCAGTGGGAAAACCGGAACAGAAGACTATGAAAGTGTTTCAGATGCGATGCTAGAGAAGAATGTTGAAAATTAGGTAGAATGAGGAGGTCCTCCGCAGAATCAGTGAAGAGGGGGACGTATCGAAAACACTGAGTAAAAGTTGCAGGAGAGGAAAGAGATTTGAATACATGCAACCAATGATTTAGAGTAAAAGGGGAAGTGGTATTCTGAAATGAAGAGGTTAGCGCAGGAGACGAATTCGTTGTGGGCCGCATCTAAACGGTCGGGAGATTAAAAAAGGAAAAAAAAAGAGGAGACGGGAGTGAGGAACACAGTCATTCGTAGTGGCCCGCCTCTGGAAGCACCGCGTGCACTATGCGGACTCGACTATTTCGCCCCAGCTGTCCGGCGCTGCTCGCCGTAGGCCGTGTTCGCCGTGTTCACAAGGTATCGCGGCCGAACACTAATTCCGCACGCTTTGTCGACGGCGCTGAGCCGCCTGCATCACTGGCGGTTGGTAGCATCCCAATCAAATGCAAATTGTGGCGCCGGCGTCACGGCTTTATGAATGATTCAATCACAGCCGTCGCCAGCCAGCGGGAGACTGAGGCTGTTACGGCCGAGCTGCAGGCCGCTCTCAGGTCGCCTCAGATGCAGTTTCATCCGCCGCCGATAGCGGACGGCCATGTGCCCCACTCCCCGTCATGCTTGCTTAGCCGCTGTCTCGTGAAAAGTCTCGCACGATAAGTGAACCGTGACGCAACCGAAACTATTCTCTCACAATGTAAGCGATGTAACGTGAAAGTGACGAATTTACCTGGTTCAAGTAGTTTACGTAACGGTTGACCTCGACCGTCTAAAACGGAGAGAACGAAACGTTAATTTGACACACACACACACACACACACACACACACACACACACACACACAGGCACACGCAACAAATGTACAAATATTAAACCACATATATATGCACCACAAAACAAAAGAAAGTCGGAAGATAAACACACAACTACAGTTGTCTACACACTCATTCAGCACGCAGTGAGGAGCGGAAATGAAGTGCTGAAGTAAATACAATCAAACAAACAAACAAACAACGCCCGCACAGGCCTTGAGAGCCTGGGATGGGAAAAAACGCCGAAAACAGTCCGAGTATGCACACTGAGTAAATACGTATCCAGGACGACACACACGTATTAACATCAGAAATCGTAAGTAAAGTCAAATGATAATTTAACCTTACTAATCGACCCGCAAAAATTTGTCTGTAATCTGAAAACAAGAGAATTACAAGAGAAAACGTAATATAGCAACACTTTTGTAATCATTATATAACTCATTAGTGTATACACAAGACAAACGTGTATTGTAGGCCACTGAAGATGCATTAAAAATAAAGGAACGCGTATGGCAAAAAGCAAATTGCCTCCCTTACAGTTCCAGAGACGAAATAAACCACCATGAATTTTGAAGCAACTAAGAATCGACGGAAAACGAATAAGACGATTAATGAACTTTCTCGACATCGTGTATTATAATTAATGTCAAAAACTGACTTGGGTGAAAGTATACGACAGTCGAACCAACAAGACTTGTCTTTTCGCGTACATAAAGTCAACGTCACGCTTTCAAACGAACCAGTGTTTCGGAGGTCAAAATACCTCGATGAAGACCATTTTTACTAATTATTGCTGAAGAGCTGCTTAGTTTTACAATGTGAAACGGTCTAAAATTCTACAAATATTTGATACAAACTGACTCAGGAGGCAATTACCTACTGGCATAGATTATCACTTACTTTGATCACCAAACAAACAGGTGAGTGGAAGTCGTCTCTTTCCTCGGCTTGTTAGCGAAATCTTTGTCACCAAAAACCACACAGAGAAGAATGAGAATTCCGAAACTATCTATGCCGTTGATCTCAGCTTCAGTGTGTTAACAAACATGAATATAAATTTTTATGAAGTAAATACATAGCGTTATGTGAAAAACTACGCTACTAAAAGTATTTGAAATATGTGACTCGCGATGACGCGACGAAAAACCTGTTTCGAAACAGGACCCCTTGAATAGAAACACTCAAGATTACTGAGATGGTTGTGAGGGCCAGAAACATATATGAAACATGTGAAATACATTCAAACTTCAAGAACACTGTAGTAATTCCTACTGCAAAAACTGTGGTAAATTAGTTTAGTAAGTCATGGTTACAAAATACTTGTTAAGGAACCTTTCCGTAATTCCAAGGCGAATCAACTTACTTGCAACTGAAGCTGACAATCGGTGTAGCTAATGCACGACCTAAAACTGTAGCATTGTTCGCTTGTAGCCTGTAGGTGGCAGTCGTGCATCGTCGCTTTTAAGCTAAAATCATAATATGAATGAATATTTCTGAAACCTTTTACTACCAAACATAAATTAGTGAGAAATGAAAATTTACAATAGAGAAAATAACTCTAACATGAAATAAACGGTTAAATAAAATTCATTGCAGTAGGAATATGGGATGAATGAAACTGTTTAAAATTCATGAGAAATGTTCATTCCAGAAATACGTACACAAATATGCCAATGAGTGCCTTGTATAGATAAAATGATAAATCAGTTCAACAATAGCTAAATCTGCAGCGCAAAATTGTAGTTACGTAGCGCAAGCAGGGCATTTACCACGCAGAAACATGCGATAGAAAGTTCACATAGCCGTGCATTTAAGAAAGAAACATCTTAAAGTTTATCAGTGCAGAATCTCAATAATAATCACAACGACAAACTGAACTTCATGAGCCATCGCTATGCCATAAATGCAGCGAAACACGAAAGGTCACGACTATTAAACAAGTTGAGCAAGGAAAACAGTCACTGACAGCCACCCGAATAAACTTGCGACGGAGTTGGAAGCCCAAAACTCACTCCCACAAGAACAACTGTAAGTCCCTAAATATCTACAACTGTTAAACTCAAAAAATGGTTCAAATGGCTCTGTGCACTATGGGACTTAACATCTGAGGTCATCAGCGCCTAGAACCGCTCGGCCACCGCGGCCGGCTGTTAAACTCACAACCACCACATATTTACTATGTCCGACAAATGCTGTCTTAGGCTATCTGACGCTCTGGATGCCACAGTACACTCGCCAGCCTCTTCCCAGAACGCTCGATAACGAAAAACAATGTCAAAATACCTAAGACCCTCCACGCCAACTTACTTGCCCTTATTTTATGCTTTCAGTCACGTGACAAGTGCCCTACTGAAAACGTGCTTTTACAAATGACAAACATTCAGTTATAAAGCTAATTTAACACATATAAATCATACTATCGCATAAATTATATTCTCAAGGTCCGTTCGCTACCTTTCATTACGATTTTTGTACATTATTTCAGTAGGAACGAATAAATGTACGAATGCCGCTCCATATCCGACACTGTAACCTATTCAGATTTAATCTTTGTTGATCAATAATGGACTGTGGGACAACGGCTGGCAGGTATTTCTTATTGCAATAATTTACTAACAGCCGTATGTATTGTAGAAATTTATTTTGTGAAGTTCTTATATGCTACCAGTTTCGGTATTATGTTGATGCTATCTTCAGGCCCCACACGTCACAGTCGTAAAATCGCTATACACGGAAGGAGCCATATAACTGGATCCGTGAACCAAATCGCTATGCAGCACAGCGATTTGGTTCACGGATCCAGTTATATGGCTCCTTCCGTGTATAGCGATTTTACGACTGTGACGTGTGGGGCCTGAAGATAGCATCAATATAATACCGAAACTGGTAGCATATAAGAACTTCACAAAATAAATTTCTACAATACATACGGCTGTTGGTAAATTATTGCATCAAGAGATATTCAAATTTAAGTTAAAACTACAGATACACCTTGAAGCGTAGAGCTATTGTTGGTTATACGTAAGGATTCGTTGGATGAACGTCTGGGATATTCATGGTGATTTTATTCGTAGTTTTGGCGCATTTGCATGTAAATTATTTGTATTTGTTTATGTTTTTGCTTAATTATAAAAATAACATGTTGTCGAGAGTGCTGACGTTATTGGCTTTCATATAAGATATCGTTAAGTGGGTATTTCATATTTGGTTCACTTTTTATGATTTTTACAAACTATGAATTAAAGTTCAATAGCTCTAAAACTTATCTCAGTCAGAAGTAGATAGTGTGATCAAAAAATCTGCCAGTTAAGACCAAACTAAAAGCCTACGATGCAGTGATGCTACCGGTATCTTTATATCGGACAGAAACGTTAGGCACCACAAAAAAAAAGATGAAGAGAAACTGCTGATCTTTGAACGTAAAATAATGAGAACGATCTTTGGACCAATCCGCGAAGAGAACACATGGAGACAGTAAGAACCAGAAACTGTGCTACCTAACGAAACAACCAAACACCGTTCAGAAAATGAAAGCACTCAGAATAAGCCTGGAAGGGGACATTGTTAGGAGGCCAGACACGTGCCGGGAAAACCCGACAGAGCTCGTCCCTTTGGAATACCAAAGACGCGGCGGGAGGATGAACTGCAGAAAGACCTTCAGCAGTTGGCTGCCCATTAAGAACTGGATCCAAAGTGCACAAGATCCCAATCTATCTAGAAATATTGTAAGGTCGGCAAATGGTCTTCAAGGTCTGTGACTGCCAATATGTGTGTATAAAATTTGGAGTATGTTGTTTGGAAAAAAACTGAAGTTGGAATGAGCTCGTCTCATCGATGTGATTCATTTAGCGTATCTGGTTTCGTTGCAGCTTATCCGTAAGGCATGCCCTTTTTTGTAGAAATACTACAGATTATACTAGTATCTCTCCTTACTGGAGCCTCCACCTTCCATTGTTAGCCAAGAGACCCAGATCGCTGCCCCCAACCACGTGGGATTTCAACGCTGACCGGTCGCATCCTGCCACAATCACAGCTCAGTGGCACTCTCCACTTTCCTTGGGCCCACTACGACTGACAAATTTACTCAGCGCTGCCTTAAGTTTAGCGAGTCTCCCGTTCGTAGTGTTACATACTGACTCGAATTAATTATAAGATAATGGAAAAACTGGTACAAACTGACGTAGGGGAAAATCAGTTTCGGTTCCAGAGAAACGTAGGAACACACGAGGCAACAGTGACCCGACGAATTATAAACTGGAGAAAGGCAAATCTACAGCTGTAGCATTTTTAGATTTAGAAAAATGGTTTGATGACGTTAACTGGAGTATCCTCTGAAATTCTTAAGATAGGAGAGGAAAACTGCAGGGAGAGGAATGTTAGCTACAATTCGGCGCAAACCTGCCTACGGTTAACAGTCGAAGGGCATAAAGTGAATCAGTAATTGCGGAATGACTAAGACAAAGTTCTAGCCTCTTCCCGATGTTGTTCAATCTGTACGCTGAGGAAGCAGTAAAGGAATCCAAGGATAAATTTGGAAAGGAAAGTTCAAGGAGAAGAACTGAAAACTTAGATACTTGCCGATGACACTGTAATTCTGTCAGAGACGGAAAAAGACTTGGAAGGGTAATCGAACGGAATGGTTAGCGTCTTCAGAAAGGATAAAAGAAGAGCACAAGTAAAACAAGGCTAATGAAATGCAGAAATATTAAATCAGAAGATGTTAACAGAATTAGAGTAGAAAATGGGGTACTAAAAGTTGTGTATGAGTTTTGATACCTGGCCAGAAAGTAACTGACGATTGCCGAAGTTGAATGTATAAAATGCAGACTGAAGATATTAAGAAAAAAAAGTTTATGGGAAAGGTAAATGTGTTATCATCAAATATAAATTCAAGTACGTCGATTGTCCGTAGATTGTCGTGGCTGTTGGCACTGCAAGAAATATCTTCTGGGTTGTTCTTTACCTCGTGTTCCTCTTCAGATATCTTCTTCACACTCGAAGTATTCACCTTCCCCAAGATCTGTCGAACTCGGAACAGAGTTGATTGGGCAGAAAAAAACTTAAGAAGAAATCTGATGCTGTTTAACAACCTAGATTTGATCTTCCATACATTTAGTGTTAGGAAATCTTTTCTGAAGGTATTTGTATGGAGATGAACAGAAGTGAAACGATAAACAGTTCAGACAAGAAAAGCATGTAAGCCTATATATGTGGTTCTACAATTGAATGCTATATATTAAGTGGGTAGAGCATATATCTAGCGAAGAAGCTCTGAACAGAATTGGGGAAAAAATAAACTTTTGGCACAGCGTGACTAAAATACGGGGTTGGTTGACAGGACACATTCTGAGGCATGAATGAATCGTCAGTATAGTAATGGAAGGGTGGGAGTTAAAACTACAGAAGGAGACCAAGGTTTGCACACAGTAAGCAGTTTCAAATGGATGTAGGCTCGGAATGATGTAGCGTGGAGATCTGCATCAAATCTGTCTTAAGACTGAAGATCGCCAAAATAACAGGCACACTACTTTAGCTTCCAGTAAGACCAAGGTAATAACAGAATAATCAATATCACTAAGCCTATTTAGCAACCACGAGCTTAAGTGCGAACGGAGCCGAACCACAGAAGCGTTTAATGCGTATCCATTTCCCTAACATTCAAGTGCAGTGAACGTATAGTTTATTATTCGGAACGCTTAGGAAAATTCCGTGAATGATATTATTCTATTTCACACAAAGACCGTTCATCTTTAAAAGAAATATATTGTTTACCAGACACATACAATTCTTTTGTTAGTCTCGAAAGTCGAACACTAACGTTTTCAGAGAAGAAATTAAAAAAAAACGTATTACAAATGTGTAGAGGTCCAGCTGTGCCTTAACTTATTCTGAACTTCATTAAGAAGACATACAGTTCTCGGGACATTTTTAGAACTCCTGAATATTTAACTTTTTGATACATCCTTTCCCATGCTCAGTTCTCAGTTATTGGATCTCTGTTTTCAAGTTAGAACTATGCTCAACTTGTTGAGTGACCACATTTAATTAATTTGGTTTTCACTCACTAGACTTCTGTCGTCAGTGACAGAAAGATATGGAGATCGTGAATATATGTCAATATAGTGCTTTAAATTTTGTTTTTTGTATTATTTATTTAAAAGTTACTCAGAATAATATTACACTGAACTACAAGAATTTTAGAATGGAAATAACAATAACGATAAAGATTCAGCACAAGAATTCATTTCACAAATCTGAATACTGGAGACGGAAAGGGACTGCACCATATAAGCCGTATTATTGTGGAGTATTTTGGTGTAAGATCGGAATGATCTGTCAAAACCATGGAACGCAAATGAGGATACATAGGTCAACTAATCCATATGCTACACAGATTTTCATACGTTCTGTAATCAGTTTTATGATACGTAAATGCAGTAGCACAAGGGAATGCAAGTTGAAAGTCGCACATACGAACAGTGTTGCATCCTACAGCATTAATTTCAGTTAATGTATAAGACAATAATACACAGGGAGATTCCGTAAGAGCGTGCAAAAATTTAACAGGACATAGAGGATGCTCCACTGAACAATTTGAAGTAGGGAACCTGCGGTTAGAGAAGCCAGCTTAAGGAGATAATAGGAATAAAATCACATTACTGAGTTCTTTTTTTGCCTTCGTTACATCAACTGCAAATACCATCATTGACGGAATGAAAGTACCATTTGTAGCGTGTCTTACAAAATATGCTGAGACTGACGGCTATCAACCTCACTTCAAGCGTAACATCTGCGAACAAGGCTCTGACGCACCCTGACAAATATCCCTGGTGTGTTTCGAATCACATCACAGGCAGGATACAATTCTTTCAACTAATTCGATCTCCGTATCCACTAGGGTCTCATACAAAAGTGACTTTAAATATCCCCATACGAAATAATCAAGGGGATTCGGGTCAGGTGATGTCGCAGGCGATCCAATACAGCGACCAGGAAATACAGCATTGAGATGCTTGCGGACATCCACACTGAAATGAGACGGTGCACCGTCATGTTGTACCACATCCTCTCACGGACAGCCAAGGGTACTTCCTCCAACAACTCAGGTAGAACTCTTTGCACGACTCTCAAGTAGAGGAGGCCATTGTGGCCATTGAGACGGCCAGGTAGGAGATATGGTCCAGTGAGATTGTCGCCTACAGTACCGTCCTAGATAGTCACAGCAAAACGTACTTGATGGTACTATAGCGTGAGGGTTTTCCTCATCCCACACGTAGCTATTCCTGTTGTTCGAAATGCCATAACGATCAAATGAGGCCTCGTCAGTAACCAGCACGACTTGGAGGAAATCTGACCGATCAATCCGTTGTTGGAACAACCACTGACAATGCGACCCTAGGTGCAACGTCGCTCACAAGCATTGCATGGACACGTTGTGGGTGATATAGGTGTAATTGTTGTTCGGAAAGTTCTCGCCACGTGCAAGTATGTGCAGCGCCAATTTCACGTGCAACACGACGATTACTTATAGTGGAGTCCGTTGCAACACGCTCCAGCACCAACTCTCCAAATCGGATGTGCGAGTGGTCCTCTACATCTACATCTACATCTACATTTATACTCCACAAGCCACCCAACGGTGTGTGGCGGAGGGCACTTTACGTGCCACTGTCATTACCTCCCTTTCCTGTTCCAGTCGCGTATGGTTCGCGGGAAGAACGACTGTCTGAAAGCCTCCGTGCGCGCTCTAATCTCTCTAATTTTACATTCGTGATCTCCTCGGGAGGTATAAGTAGGGGGAAGCAATATATTCGATACCTCATCCAGAAACGCACCCTCTCGAAACCTGGCGAGCAAGCTACACCGCGATGCAGAGCGCCTCTCTTGCAGAGTCTGCCACTTGAGTTTATTAAACATCTCCGTAACACTATCACGGTTACCAAATAACCCTGTGACGAAACGCGCCGCTCTTCTTTGGATCTTCTCTATCTCCTCCGTCAGACCGATCTGGTACGGATCCCACACTGATGAGCAATACTCAAGTATAGGTCGAACGAGTGTTTTGTAAGCCACCTCCTTTGTTGATGGACTACATTTTCTAAACACTCTCCCAATGAATCTCAACCTGGTACCCGTCTTACCAACAATTAATTTTATATGATCATTCCACTTCAAATCGTTCCGCACGCATACTCCCAGATATTTTACAGAAGTAACTGCTACCAGTGTTTGTTCCGCTATCATATAATCATACAATAAAGGATCCTTCTTTCTATGTATTCGCAATACATTACATTTGTCTATGTTAAGGGTCAGTTGCCACTCCCTGCACCAAGTGCCTGTCCGCTGCAGATCTTCCTGCATTTCGCTACAATTTTCTAATGCTGCAACTTCTCTGTATACTACAGCATCATCCGCGAAAAGCTGCATGGAACTTCCTACACTATCTACTAGGTCATTTATATATATTGTGAAAAGCAATGGTCCCATAACACTCCCCTGTGGCACGCCAGAGGTTACTTTAACGTCTGTAGACGTCTCTCCATTGATAACAACATGCTGTGTTCTGTTTCCTAAAAACTCTTCAATCCAGCCACACAGCTGGTCTGATATTCCGTAGGCTCTTACTTTGTTTATCAGGCGACAGTGCGGAACTGTATCGAACGCCTTCCGGAAGTCAAGAAAAATAGCATCTACCTGGGAGCCTGTATCTAATATTTTCTGGGTCTCATGAACAAATAAAGCGAGTTGGGTCTCACACGATCGCTGTTTCCGGAATCCATGTTGATTCCTACATAGTAGATTCTGGGTTTCCAAAAACGACATGATACTCGAGCAAAAAAATTGTTCTAAAATTCTACAACAGATCGACGTTGCCAGTCCCTCGTTTCTTCTTTCCAATTAATCAGTCTCCCGCATTCGTCGATTAAGAGAAATAAACAATCGTCGTGACGAATGACGCCTGTTAGGAAGTCGTCCCCTGTATAGCCTTTCGGCAGCGAGAGCATTGCAACGTACTTCCCTACAAACAAGGTGCATCTGAGTGAATTCTGGGAAACTGTACCGGTACTGCTCCATCGCACTGTACTGTACATCTCTGAATTATACTGAGTAATGAATGGGTCTCTCGTGGATTAATAGCACATTCTGTAATGGGACAGTGTAAATACGATACTACAGAGCCACCTCATGGGCAAGTATACAAAACCTGCACCATGACTTTCTAGTAATCAGGCTCGTTCGTCACGTTTCTTTGCAGGAAATAAAGAATATAGGCCTCCATGTAAACAGCATAGTAGATGTAAATCTGTACGCACGTTAGTTGTAAATAAGCTGGAAACAGTAATTCTAGACAAGGCGGTAGACAAGTTTACTTCTATATCTCCTTAAGATGGCTTCTCCGACCCCAGGTTCCTTACCTGATATTGTTCAGTGGAGCATTCTTTATGTCCTGCAACATTTTTGCACGCTCTTGCGGAAACACCTTGTACAAGACAATTAATTGGAGTTGAGGTATTCATGTGTACAGTAGAAGGACTTCAGCAAGTTGAAGGCTTTCAACTTTTCAAAACCTACTGTTTATCATTGTCATATTTCAAATTTTGAGAAACCTATTGAAAATTATTGTTGAGAAATGCAGCACACTTCCCTGAAGTTCGTGACATACCTCTGTGTTACGTACGTCAAATGTACGCTACAGTGCCTGGCACAAAAGTATAAAATGTCATTCATAAATCTCGTAAGCAACAAAAAAATATGGTTTGATAGGTTTTGATGTTGGCGTACATGGCGCTATCTTTGTTTGTCTAGAGTGGTACTTTTCATTCCCTGGCCAAATAGTCTGTTAACGTAGTATTAGTTTGAAGGACAATTTTCATTACGATCACTGCCGCTGCGGAAGCTCCTTGGGCAGCGTGCGAAAGAACCCGGATATGGTCAGGCATTCTTTAGTTGGCGCCCAGACTGCTTTTAGGTAGGCACTCGTGGGTAGTACCAGCGATTTTTTCACGACTCGTTTTTTCATTGCGGGGTCATGCTTCGTACTTGCGATGATACACTTTCTTAGCCTGTTGCTATAGATGGCCTGTGTGCTAATATTCAGTAGCAGAATTTCATTCCACTTCACTTCAAACGTCAGGCCTTTATTTTGTTTTGAATGTTACGGTACATGTCGCTTCCTCGGACTTCCTTGACTTCTTCTCCCAACGTGCTTAAATCATCTTATCTGGCGAGGTAATCATTCTCCACTTATTCTTTCGGCATGTTCATTTCCAGTTTCTCCCATATTCTTGTGTTTTATTGAGGATGTCAGACCTATTCACTTTTTCCCTAATTTCCGAATTTCAAAATCTGCCGGCTCTTGTGCATCCCTTTACTGCTCTTAAAAACTTCCTTGACGTTTACTTGTAATCAACTTTTCACTTCCGGAAAAAAAACTGGAGCTGCCATTGTCTTACAAAATTTCAATCTTGTTTCTTTCCTCATTCTATTTTTAGGCATGTGTATATTATTCCACATACTGTCCCAAACTTTTCCAGTTTATTCTCTATGTCTTCGCCAGACTCGTATGTGACGTCAGAACCTAAATAATTAAAATGTTTGACCAGTTCTATTGTTCTATTGTTGATCACAAATGGTGCTCTTCGCAAAGCTTACCTAATAAATGTATTCATTTTTGTAGGTCATTTTCATTATCCACCACAAGTGAAGAGTCGTCTGCATACAAAACACAATTCAAGCAGGAATTACTGTTAATATTAATTCCCCTCCTAACAATATTGTTACAGTTCCGATCTGCGTCATCTGAATAAATGTAAAAAAGCGTGGGTCAAATGCTGCGCCATTGTCTTACTGATTTGTTTGTGGCTGTTGGCTGTGTTAGAGTGCCATTTAAATCTAAAGACGATCGTGTGCTTTTACAAGCTTCTTAAAACATGTATCAGGTGTTGTGGGCATCCTCTTTTCCTCATAATTCTCCACAGTTTATTTCCATCAACATTATCGAATGTCTTACTAATATAAATGAACGCTAAATGGAGTATACCTATTATACTCTGTCATTTGTTTAATTATAAATACTGTATCTGTTCTCGATCTACCCCTTCGACGCCCCATTTGTCCTTCGTCTAGTAAACTCTCAGGTATAGCTTTAAACGTGTTATTCAGTAGTATTGCATAAACTTTGTATGTAGAGTCAAGTAAGCGGATTCCTCTATGGTTTCCGCCGTTGTTGCGAGGTCCTTTCGTAAATAGTGATTTTATCTTTGCTTGTGACCATGTTTCTGGAATAGCTCCCTTTCTCCAGCATATATGAAATAAATGCAATAATCTCTTTTGTAGTAAGAAGCCTCCATATTTTAGTAGATCAGCGTTTATAACGTTCATATTGGTAGCTTTCATTTCTTGTGGAGTTGACGGCTTCTCAGAATTCATCCACACATAAATCGTCTACACATTCCATTTCAATTTCATCCCCTATATTCTCTCTGGAAGACATTTCTTCATACCACAAGTTCTTGTAATGGTCTATCCATTTTGCTTGTTGGAACCTATCTATTTGAGCAACTTCTTTTTCTGTTTGATTTATCATTTTCAGTGTTTTATAAGTTATCGTTTGCCTTCAGTGAATATCGGTTTCTATTATGCTCATGTAACTATTTTAAGATAATTAACAAGCTCGTTTCACTGTTCGATTTGCTGCATTTCTCTCTTGTTTGTAAGTAAACTCGTAGGAAAAAAAATATTTAGCCCGTAAAACAAGCTTACTAGCGTCTTTGGAGCGCTTTAGATGATGCAGAACTGGTACCAGGTGGACACGTGACCTCCTACCACGGCAGTGAAGTGGTGTACATGTGCAGTAAGATAGATCAACGTGGGAGTATGGCCGAAAGGAGCTATCGTGCTTTGACGTGGCCGTAACCACACCACGAATTAAGTTGCCCCTATTTCTTTTGTTACTAAGACAGACGGTCTAGTATTTCTACAAGAATCAACCAGATGGAAGTGGTCGTGAGAGTGGTACTAACAGACAGGGACCTGGGACGATCGTCATACCTTGACTATCGGTTTCGAACCCGGAAGTAATGGCTGCTGCCAGTGAATGCAGGCCTATATTAAACAGTTTCCGACAGAACGTTGCGTAGGAAACTGGACATTTTGAGGCGTAGCGCCTTTGCATCGCGTTTGCATAAGTCAGACGAGAGCAGTTAGATTAAAAAAGTCGATGAGTCATGGTTCTAGAACGACAGATGTACGCTTAGAGTCGAGGAAATCTATTAGTTCCAAGTAGCAACGGCTATAGGCGAAAGGTGTCAGCATCATATGGACTAGGAAATCCTAAGTGCTGAGAGAAATTCACTTTCGGTTCAAATGGCTCCAAGCACTATGGGACTTAACATCTGATCTTCGTACATCCATAGCTGAAATGGAGCACAGTGGGGCGTCAACTGGTATAAATTTATATTAAAAATGAATGAATTCCTCCAGCTGTATTTAAGGTGTCGATTTTATTTTGGCAACTAGTTTCAACGTTGTAGCAACGCCATCTTCAGGCCCATACACTTGTTGGCGTCAACTGCGTGCGGCTGATACTAGACGTCAGTGGTGAGATACGGACGTGCTCCTTGTGGAAGGTGGTTAGTAACCCACATCTGAGGTCGTCAGTCCCCTAGACTTAGAACTACTTAAATATAACTAACCTAAGGACGTCACACACATCCAAGCCCGAGGAAGGATTCGAACCTGCGACCGTAGCAGGAACGCGGTTCCGGACTGAAGCGCCTAGAACCGCTCGGCCACAGCGGCCAGCTTGCACTTTTGGAAATGAAATTTTATGTTCTGTGAATATTATATTGTGAATGTGACGTAATATGATAAATAAATTTTGCTACATCTATTAACAGCTTATACGTTAACAAGAGAACTGTATCTGTATCGGGAGAATGACACTTACGCGAAGGGGTAATTTGTAAAGTGCCATTCGTCAGTTTATGATACTGGGGGAAACAACAAACACTTAACGGTAATGCAGTTATTTAAAGAGGTAGTTATTTTCATATTTGTGGGATTTATAAATTCGTTCTTTTATGAAATTGCTGGGCTGTTGGTTTGTTTTTTAAAGGGACTAAACTATGAAGGTCATCAGTGCCTTATAAAATTGCTTATAAGAGTTACTATTTTGTGATCAATCTCTTATGAAATTGCTTATAAGAGCTATTATTTTGTGATTGGTTCGTAGTTAAAGATGCGGGATAAAGAAGGTCTATACTGCAGATCATTGGCTGCAATGCTTCTCAGCCAATGAGAAGAGAGTACTTCACGCGTGTTTTATGGGCCAAGGAATTGTTTTGTGGAGGATAGCTTAAGTTGGGAGCTCCACTATCATGAGGGTAGTACGTGTACATTAGGAGCTCTGAGTAGATGTAATAATTTTGCCTACTTACGATTTAAACTTGACCATGGAGTGCCACAAAGTAATCGTCGAGTGATGAAGAAGAACGCGTGAAATTCCGATTTCCTGTGTAAACTGTGACTTTTCAGCAACTAAAATAGGCGTGGCGCATTCTCCAAATCGGGATCGAGAACTGAATGTTCTAAAGGATCGACATGTAGAATACCTGAGCGAACAGTCTGACACGGATAAACCGTACTGTAATCTTTTTGGTCACCAGTTCGGTTAATTACGTAATGTCGTTATAGTGAGTGACTATTTGCGTGTGAATGTCGAAACTGTACCTTCATGTTAGCACGAACATTATGGTGTTTTTGTGCGAGGGCCGTTCAATAAGCAATGCAACGCAGCTTTTTCTCAAAACAGATTAGTTTTATTCAGGAACACCACATTATTCCCTACTCTTTTGGTTAAAAAACACCATTTTACAACATAATCTCCGTTCAATGCGGCGGCCTTACGCTATCTTACTGTGAGGGCTTATATGCCCGGGTGGTCACAGTGCTACTGATCGATGTCGGAGCCAACGACTTAATACCCCAATAATATCTCAATAATAGACGTACTCCTTCACTTGGAATGCATCCTCCATGGAGCCAACACACGGAAGTCGGAAGGTGCGAGATGCGGGCTGTAGAGTGGATGAGGAAGAACAGTCCAACAAAGTTTTGTGAGCTTCTCTCGGATGCGCAGACTTGTGTGAGACCTTGCGTCATCATGGAGAATAAGTAGTTCGTTTGCATTTTTGTGGCGACGAACACTGTGAAGTCTTCTCTTGAGTTTTCTAAGGGTAGCACAGTATACTTCATAGTTCATCGTTGCACCATGCGGGAGGACACCAAAGAGAATAACACCTTCAGAGTCCCAGAAGACCGTCGCTATGACTTCGCCGGCTGAGAGCGCTTTTTATTCAGAGAGGAGGTGGTGTCGCGCCACACCATGAGTTGCCGTTCTGTTTCCACTTCGAAGTGATGGAACCACATTTCATCGCTTGTGACGGTGTTCCTCAAAAAGTTGTCGTTCAGCCTCGTAAAGCGCAAGTAATTCCACACAGGTTGTTCCTTATGGTCCCAACTGGTGGCGAGTGTGACAGCACTGCCAAATGGGGTGTTCAGTTGAGCAGCGAAGTATTTGATTGTGATCCGTCGATTGTCTCGCATGAAAGAGTCCGCATCATGTTATAACACTGCAGGAGTCACAGTAGTGTGCGGCCGGGCATAAACGAAGAAGATGGGTAGGTTTGCGAGACCTTTTGGCGATGATGGCAGACGCCTTGCCCAACGACTCAGCGTGCTTTTGTTCACTGCCAGGTCTTTGTAGACATTTTACAAGCGCTTGTGTGTGCGATGCTCTAGTTCTCCCATAAAATAAACTCAATGAGAGACCTCTGCTCGGAACGTACGTATGTTACAGACTCCTTTTCGAAGACTACGTACAGCGCCGCCACCTATCGGAACTTCACGAAAATATGGAGGTTGGTTGGTTGGTTAGTTTGGGGATAGGGGAGCAAACAGCGAAGTCATCGATCTCATCGTGTTAGGGAAGGACAGGGAATGAAGTCGGCCGTGCCGTTTCAAAGGAACCATCCCAGCACTTGCCAGAAGTGATTTAAGGAAATCACTGAAAACGTAAGTCAGGATGAATGGGCTCAGGTTTGACCCGTCGTCCTGCGAATGTGAGTCAAGTGTGCTAGCCACTGTGCTACCTCGTTCGGTAACTACAGGGGCAGAAGCGAAAATATTGCTTGTCCGACAGCAAATTCTGCACGTTTTCAACAGAAAATGACAGAGAAAAAATGCTTTGCAATACCTATTGAACTCCCCTGGCACAAAAGAAGTAGCAATATATTGAAGTTTTCACTCAAAGCTATCTATCCTTCAGTATCTCATTTAACCTGATAGAAGAAAACATTTGACGCAACCTGTAAAGACGTGTAGTGCGGCTAGTTTCCGCTACAGTTTTCTCTAGCCGACGAACATAAATCATTCTGGCTTGCAGAAGTACACTATGTGATCAAAAGTATCCGGACACCTGGCTGAAAATGACTTCCAAGTTAGTGGCGCCCGCCATTCGTAATGCTGAAATTCAGTATGGTGTTGACCCACCCCTAGCCTTGCTGACAGCTTCCACTCTCGCAGACATACGTACATCAGGTGCTGGAAGGTTTCTTGGCAAATGGCAGCCCATTCTTCACGGAATACTGCACTAAGGGGACGGTATCGACGTCGGTAGGTGAGGCCTGGCACAAATTCGGGGTTCCAAAACATACCAAAGGTGTTCTACAGGATTCAGGTCAGGACTCTGTGCAGGTCAGTCCATTGCAGGGATGTTATTTTCGTGTAACCACTCCGCCTCAGGCCGTGCATTTTTAACAGGTGTTCGATCGTTTTGAAAGATACAATCACCATCCCCGAATTGCTCTTCAACAGTGGGAAGCAAGAAGGTGGCTGTTCTGTTATAGTGCCACGCAAAACAACAGGGGGTGCAAGCCCTCTCCATGAAAAACACGACCACACCATAACACCAACGCCTCCAAATTTTAATGTTGGCGATACACACGCTGGCAAATGAAGTTCACCGGGCGTTCGCCATACCTACTCCCTGCCATCGGATAGCCACATTGTTTACCGTGATTCATCACTCTGTTCACTGTCATAGTGCTTACAGTGGATCCTGGTGCAGTTTTGAATTCCTGTGTGATGGTCTTCAACTGTCAGCTGTCTCTGTTAGTCAACAGACGAGGATGGCCTGTACGCTTTCGTGCTGTACGTGTCTCTTTCACGTTTCCACTTTAGTATCACATATGAAACAGCAGACCTAGGACTGTGGAAATTTCGCTTACAGACGTATGACACAAGTGACACCTGACCACAAATGGTTCAAATGGCTCTGAACACTGTGGGACTTAACATCAGAGGTCATCAGTCCCCTAGAACTTAGAACTACTTAAACCTAACTAACCTTGGGACAGCACACACATCCATGCCCGAGGCAGGATTCGAACCTGTGACCATAGCGGTCGCGCGGTTCTAGACTAAAGCCCCTAGAACCGCTCGGCCATAACGACCGGCACACCTGACCACGTTCTAAGTTCGTGAGTTCCGCGGAAAGCCCCATTCTGCTCTCTCATGCTGTCTAATGACTACTGGGGTCGCTGATACGGAGTACCTAGCAGTAGGTGAGAGCACAATGCACCTAATATGAAAAACGTGTATTTTTGCGGGTGTCCGGATACTTTTGATCACATAGTGCGGTTCACCCAAAGGTGAGTGGGCAGTTTTCTGTGAGAAGATGATTTAAGCGTGTCGTGGCAATTTTCTGTCGCGTATCTGTCGAAAAGTAGTCATTCGCAGCTGCACGTTTCAGAGGGCCAAAGAACGCAGAACCTGGGCGATAGCTGACTGGAGGCACCGAGTATGTTCCGATGAATCATGATTCAGCGTCTTTTCAAAAAATGCATGGCGTCGAGTGCACTGACTGCTAAATGAAGCATTCACCCCACAGTGTGTGCAGGGTGTAGTTTTGGTCAGCACTGAGCCTGTGACGTTTAGGGTGTTTTTCGTAACATGAGCTGGACGCCCTAATGAAAGTTACCGTGTACTATACAGGATGGTTATTTCAACATTCTAGGTGTCCGAGTGTTCTCAATTCCTTTACGTATTTATAAAGAGTGTGCTGTGAGCACTACCATCTCCCAAAATGACAACAGCCGTGATCATTCAGTTGTACGCATACGTTTCTCATTCCCATCCTATCACATTTCGACTGTCCAGCTAAATCACTCGACCGCTGTCCCGTAGAAAATGACAGATACTGTTTCAAATAGCAGATGAAACGTAGCACTTTTGTAGCTCTACGAGGTGTAACCTTCAACTAATGGCTTCATCTGGAAATGGGATACCTGAAGAAACTTGTGGAGAGTCTTTCTCGCCGAATGGTGGTCATTACCAATGCTAGAGGCGATGTTACACGGTATTAGCGGGATGTCTTGTGGGTGCGGGGAGGCTGTTTCATTTGTTTTCCCAGTGTGCTAATTGTAAGTGTCGCACCACGTAGTTGCACTCTTATTTAGTTGTATACTAGCTTGTACCTGAAGCTGCACTAGTATATCAGTACTTTTGTTATGATGAATGATAGTGGGTAAGTAAGTTACCGTATTTGCAATAACATCAGCTGTCCTCTCATGTCTGCCTGTTAGCGTGCGCCCCGCTTCCACCCACCCAAACCCTTCACTCCCTCCCAAGCTGCCCGAACACATGATATGTAGGCATGCAGAGTGTCGTTGCAGAACAATCCAAGCATGGGCAGGAGTGCGCATCTGTGCATTCGTACTACTGATCTAGCTGTACTTTATGCAACGTGTGCATTATGAAACAAATATTGTGAAAGTTGTATAAGCATTGTATTCATTACTTTCAATCATATCACATCACATAGTACATACCAAACAATAAAAGCGTTTTAACAAATAAGATAAAGATCAAAAGGCAAAAAATAAACAGCTGTTTCAAGGGGTAATTATTTTTCGCGTAATATTCTTCAAGTCTATAACTATCCTGAAACACACACTTATTCGTCAGGGACCAAGCTGTCTCCACATTTCTTTAAAGAAAGTGTTACAGTCACTGACGTAAATATGATGTCTTTTATAAATTTCTACATGACTGTGAATCCCAGGTATAAAAAGTTAAATAACAGTGTTACTTTCGTATTTATAGTATTGGTTTGGACAAAACTGTCAATGACGATATCTCTATCTTTCGTGATCCAGCTTCGTTGAAATGGAACCTAAACGGTGCCATAAGCTATGGTAGGTTTACGTGTGAAACTCCCAAGGACATTCATCTAATAGTTTGGAGATTTATGTGTGCAAACAGAGAGAAAGACAGATCCGACAGTTTTAGATAAAACTTTAAATCACGGTGTATTTTTTCCGTGATCCGAATTTTGATGACAGACACGACACTTTGACAGGTTTATTATTAATAGATAGATATTATTAAACTCAAGTCACTTATTAATGCTCAAGTTCTGGGCTAAATTATTTTCATTCACCCCTCGCTACATTCCCAATTCATCGCTTACATTATTTTCATGCTTTTGGTAAAAATCACAGCTGTAGCCGGCCGCAGTGGCCGAGCGGTTCTAGGCGCTTCAGTCTGGAACCTCGCGACCGCTACGGTCGCTGGTTCGAATCCTGCCTCGAGCATGGATGTGTGTGATGTCCTTAGGTTAGTTAGGTTTAAGTAGTTCTAAGTTCTAGGGGACTTATGACCACAGATGTTGAGTCCCATAGTGCTCAGAGCCAATTCGGAGATAGTACTTTTCAGCTGGCCTTCCTATTATGATAATTATACCCATCTGATACCGGACAAGCAAATATGATTTATTATACCTACTGGCCATTAAAATTGCTACACCACGAAGATGATGTGCTACAGACGCGAAATTTAACCGACAGGAAGAAGATGCTGTGATATGCAAATGATTAGCTTTCCAGGGCATTCACACAAGGTTGGCGCCGGTGGCGACACCCACAACGTGCTGACATGAAAAAAGTTTCCAACCAGTTTCTCATACACAAACAGCAGTTGACCGGCGTTGCCTGGTGAAACGTTGTTGTGATGCCTCGTGTAAGGAGGAGAAATGCTTACCATCACACTTCCGACTTAGATAAAGGTCGGATTGTAGCCTATCGCATTTGAGGTTTATCGTATCGCGACATTGCTGTTCGCATTGGTCGAGATCCAATGACTGTTAGCAGAATATGGGATCGGTGGATTCAGGAGGGTAATACGGAACGCCGTACTGGATCCCAATGGCCTCGTATCACTATCAGTCGAGATGACAGGCATCGTATTCGCATGGCTGTAACGGATCGTGCAGCCACGTTTCGACCCCTGAGTCAACAGATGGGGACGTTTGCAAGACAACAACCATCTGCACGAACAGTTCGACGACGTTTGCAGCAGCATGGACTATCAGATCGGATACGCCATATTGGCGTATCACCCGGCGTGATGATGTGGGGTGCCATTGGTTACACGTCTCGGTCACATCTTGTTCAAATTGACGGCACTTTGAACAATGGACGTTACATTTCAGATTTGTTACGACCCATGGTTCTACCCTTCATTCGATCCCTGCGAAATCCTACATTTCAGCAGGATAATCCACGACCGCATGTTGCGCGTCCTCTACGGGCCTTTCTGGATACAGAAAATGTTCGAGTGCTAACGTGGGCAGCACATTCTCCAGATCTCTCACCAATTGAAAACGTCTGGTCAATGGTGGCCGAGCAACTGGCTCGTCACAATACGTCAGTCACTACTCTTGATGAACTGTGGTATCGTGTTGAAGCTGCATGGGCAACTGTACCTGTTCACGCCATCCAAGCTCAGTTTGACTCAATGTCCAGGCGAATCAAGGCCGTTATTACGGCCAGAGGTGATTGTTCTGGGTACTGATTTCTCAGGATCTATGCACCCAAATTGCGTGAAAATGTAATAACATGTCAGTTCTACTATATTATATTTGTTCAATGAATACTTGTTTATCATCTGCATTTCTTCTTGGTGTAGCAATTTTAATGGCCAGTAGGGTATATTCCAATTGACACTTGCATTTATTGAGTGTTGTACAAATCTTGCACATTTCTAATCTTTGCTACAGAGTGAGGATATGTTTGTCCAGTATATCTGTGACTCATTACTGGCGACTGTGACCTAAGATTATCTGCTGATGAAGTCGCTCGACATTTAGCATCGGAACCTCGCCCTGTCTTTATCACGTCACGGTCATCCGATTGAGATGTTAACAGGCCCAGCGAGGTAGCTTTCGAAAATTTCCCTCGAGTTCGGTCGATTGACATTCTGTCGGGAGTCTTGCGTCGACGAAGGGGGGAAGACGCCTGTGCAGGGAGAAGAAGAGGCGGCCAATTGCCCGTAAAATAATACGGCGGTCTCGGGGCGGGTTCCGAGCCGAGAGCTGGGAAGGCTGGGAGCGGGAGGCGGATGGTGGGAGGTGTGGGCGCCGCAATCCACGGCCGGGCCGCCTGATGCCATTTAGACGGCCGGCTGCACGCCGGTGGCTGGTGGGGGCGGCGTGGGGGGACCGAGCAGGGCGGAGGCGCACAGTGCACAGTGTTCACACGGCTGCCGCCTCACACCTCCGGCTGGAGGCGGGCCAGCAGCGCGCATCAGCCCCGGCGCTCTCCCACTTTCCGTTTCACGTTCAATTCAGTAGGTCTGTCTTTCCACCTTAAATCACTGTTCAGAGATTGAAGTTGCCTCTACAAACTATAGGTCGAGTGACTACGAAAGATTATGCATCGCACAGAAAAAGCTTTTGTTGCGACCTGACCACACACACAAACACACACACACACACACACACACACACACACAGAATGTCAATGGTGTTTGTTGCAGATTTCTAGTAAGAATCGTTAACGAGACATCGTCTTTTGGGAAGTTCCCACAACGACACTTGTACATCACCTAAGGCAGCACTCACCACAGAACAACACAAGTGCGTACAATAGTTACGTGGATTCTGACCAGTAACGAGACAATTGCCCATCACAGTCTGTATTTAAAATGACCACCTTCAGTGATAATACATACTTCCAGTCTGATTTTGAGCAACTGCTGCAGACGCGATGGAATTTCACCAGAGATGTCCGAGCAGGCTGCAGTAATACGTCGTTGCATTTCATCAGGTGTAGCTGATACGTCCCTGCAGACAGTGTCTTTCAGCTTTCCTCGCGAAAAAAATATTACAGGCGTCAAATCCGGGGAACGGGCCTACCAAGGTACAGGTCCTCTGCATCCAATCCAACGTTTAGGAGATTATTCGTGAAGACATGCTGTAGTTCTTCGTGCACTATCATATCGGTTCAAAAGATTCCCCCTAATCTGCAGAGGAACGTCTTTTAGCAGCCGTGGAAGATGGTCTGTTAGAAGGCTGCGAAGCTTGTGTGCGTTCAGTGTTCTGTCTATGAAAAACGAGCCTATGAGCTGATGGCTCACTAACCTACACCACGCGTTTACACTCCATGGTCGCTGACGTTCCACCTGACGAAGCCACTAGGGGTTGACAACAGACTAACAGTGCATGTTTCGGCGGTGTACCTAGGCACGAATGGTAAATGTGGTTTCCACACCAAACAAGCTTCATGATATACCTGGAATATCCTGTTTTAATGCACGTGTACAGAAGTTAACACTGCTCTCATAATCGCTTCCACGCAGCTCTTGATGGAGAGAGACGTGCCAGGATAGAACCTATGCGTACGAAACCTGCCTGACTCACGCCACCTCCTCGTGCGGTTGCACGGAAGCTAACGTGCTGATCATCTGTAACAGCAGCAACAACATTTATTTACTTCTCATCTGTCACCACTTGTTTCCTTCTGTTACATTGTCTAGGTGTTACACAGCCACTTTCACGTAACTGTTTGCAGAGGTCGATAAATAAATGCCGAGATCGTTGACATCTATTGGGATACCTTGCGGCATGCGCTGTACAATAACGAACTGCATTCTTCCTACGCCCTCCATAACCTATGAGCATGTCGACTTTTTTTGCATTGGTAAATCCCAGCCGGCCGGTGTGGCCGAGCGATTCTAGGCGCTTCCGTCTGGAACCGCGTGACTACTAGGGTTACAGGTTCGAATCCTGCCTCGGGCATGGTTGTGTGTGATGTCCTTCGGTTTGTTAGGTTTAAGTAGTTCTAAGTTTTAGGGGACTGATTTCCTCAGATGCTAAGTCCCATAGTGCTTAGAGCCATTTAAACCATTTGGTAAATCCTATCGGCCGCTCACGACCTGCTACTAGTAATGTCACATACTAACTGACTAGCAATTCGAAATAAGCTCAAGGAAGAAACACGCACACTGTAAGCAAGCGTAACGACATCATACCTAGCAGCTACGCAGGCTGAATAGTATAGTATTGTGGCAACTACTCAAAACACGATATCTCGTAGACTACTCGCACTAAAATTCTGCAGCAAACACCACTCACATTCTAATTTACCCTAATTGTAGTCTGTTAATGTCAATAGGAATTGTTACCTTTAAAAAAGTATACGTCTGCACAGAAAATACACTTTCCAAGTATTGTTGCAATCTGTTGATTGGATAATAATATGAGCACCTAACTACCAAATTATTATGTGAAAACAGCACATCAACAGCACTTTTCATATCTGCAATATTTGCGCTGCAAGTTTTAGGTGATTCACCCCGTATATGTAGTGCCTGTTCTTTCGGACATGTCCACTTATACCAAGCACTAGTGATGATGTAATGAGGCTAATGAGTAGGAGCACTACTGATATAGTAGTGTGTGGTATGAGATGAGAACCTGAGTTTGATGGGAGGCGTGCTAGGATAGTCTGTACAGTTGTGGGGACCACTGTGTCTTGATGGCATAGCGGTCAGTGCATCTACGTAGCAGGTAGGAGACCCGGTTCGCAATTCTAGTCGGGCACAAATTTTCAGTTTTCGCCGTTGGTATAAATCAATGCCCACTGGCAACTAATGTAATTCCTTTGTGTCTTGACAGGTGTAAGTATACTTGAGACACTGCTTTCAAAGAAGAAAAGAAGCACTCGGAGATGGAGGAGGAAGCGAAATGTAACTTTGACACTTCATGTTTGAAACGCTATCTAAAGTCGTTTCACTTATTACAAAGTCGAGTCTGTTTTAGAAAGAATTTGGCAGTATGAGCCCGCTTATCAGCATGGATTTACACTCGCCTGCCCCCCCCCCCCCCCCCCCAGCTTTGCACTGTCACTGGGACTGACCTGACCCCCGAGTTGGATCCCACAGAAAGTTCTATGGAGGACGGATCTGGGGATCTAGATGGACACTGGAGTGGAACATCACGCAGACAGTTGTCAGAGTCTCGGGCCAATGTTTGGACGAACATGTAGTCCATGGTACCACTGTACCTGTTATTAGGGTTTCTTCCCGTTCCATTCATGTATGGAGTGTGGGAAGAATGATCGTTAGAATGCCTCTGTGCGTGGTGTAATTATTCTAATCTTTTTCTCACGATCGCTATGTGAGCGATACGTAGAGGGTTGTAGGATATTCCTAGGGTCATTAATTAAAACCAGTTCTATAAACATAGTTAGTAGACTTTCTACGAATAATTTACGTCTATCTTCAAGAGTCTGCTAGTTCAGTTTCTCCCATAGATCAAACAAACCTGTCACAATTCGTGCTGCCTTTCTGTATATACGTTCAATATTCCTTGTTAGTTCTATATGGTACGGTTCCCACACATTTGAGCAATATTCTAGAATGGGTCGCAAAAGAGGTTTGAAAGCAACCTCCTTTGTAGACTGGTTGCACTTCCCCAGTGCTCTATCAATAAACCGAAGTCTACTACCTACTTTACCCACCACTGAGCCTACGTGATCGTTCTATTTCATATTCGTAGAAAGTGTTACACCCAGGTATTTCTATGAGTTGGCCAATTTCAAATATGACTCACTGATATTATAGGCACAGGATACAGCGTTGTTTCGTTTCGTGAAGTGCACAATTTTATATTTCTGAACGTTTAAAACAAGTTGCCAATCATTGCACTACTCTAAACTCTTATCAACGTTTGAATGAATATTCATACAGATTCTTTCAGATAACTGCATCATCTGAAAAAAGTGTGAGGTTACTCTTAGTATTGTCTGCAAGGTCATTAATACGAGGCTTGCTCAGAAAGTAGTGCACAGCATTTTTTTTCTCAGCCGAAAATAATGCTACGAATGCGAAATGTTACTTATATATTATCTGAAGTCTGCTGAGTTAGCGCGCCAAGTTTCCATAGCTTCTGGCAGATAGCGTAGCTGCAGGACAGTTTCAAAATGGTGTTTGTAGGTGATGTATGTTACAAGCAACGAGCCGTCATTGAATTTGTCACTGGAGGGAAAGAAACTGTGGGCAATATTAACAAACGCTTGTGCAAAGTCTATGGAGCATCTGATGTCGACAGAAATAGTTAGTCGCTGGGCACGGAGGCTGTCATCAGAAGGAGGTTCGGCGGAGCTCCACGATTTGCAGCGGTCGGGGAGACCATCCACGGCTGTCACACATTACATATTGCAGCGAGCCCCCCTCAGACTTACACTTGTTTGGGCCATTAAAGGATGGTTAGGTGATTCACATACTGAAGCACTGGCTCCGCCACCAGGAAAAGGATTGGTACCGACAGCGCATACACGCCCTTGTTTTGCGCTGGAAGAAGGCCACAGAACGGGATTCAGATTACGGAGAAAAATAGGGAGTGCAGATAAAACACTGTCCTTTCGTGTGTGTAATTGTCATTACGTTCAGTAAAGAATTGTTGAAGATAAAAAAGTCTAGCGTTACTTTCTGGGCAACCCTCGCATACAACTGAACAGTAAGGGTCCCAACACGCTTTCTTGGAGCACACATGAAGTTAGTTCTACATTTGACGATGACTCTCCATCCAGTATAACGTGCTGTGTCCTTTCCGCCAAAAAGTCCTCATTATAGTGGAAAATTTCGCTTAATAGATCATATGATCGTCTTTTGACAATAGGCATAGGTGTGGTACTGACTCAAATGCTATTCGGAATCAAGAAATACTGCGTCTACCTGACTGCCTTGATCCACTGTTTTCAGTACGTCTTGTGAGAAAAATATGAGTTGGATTACATATGATCGATGTTTTCGGAATCCATGCTGAGAGGCATGGCGGAGGTCATACTTTTCGTGATACCTTATTATGTTTGAGCTCAGATTTCTTTATTAGATTCTACAAAACATTTATGTCAAGGATATTGGACGGTAATTTTGTCGATTACTTCTACTATGCTTCTTGTAAACGCGTGTGACCTGCACTATCTCCCAACATTGACCTATTGAAAAAATGGCACAATGACAGTGTCGCATGGGAAGATACGGGATGTCCGTGACGTACCGTTGAGGCGCCAGAGATCCCCTAATCACTACCAACTGTGACCTGAAGTCATAACCGATGGCTTCTCACACCATGACGCTGGGAATAACAGTGCGGTGTCTCCCCAAAACTTTGCAAGAATGGGACCTCTTCCCACGTCGCTGTCGCACTCGTCGACGATGGTCGGCGATGGTCGTCCGGTGTAGTGCAGAGCCGCGATTCGTTGTTGAACACAGAGCGACACCGGTTGTCAATCACGACACCTCTCCAAATGCAGCCTCTTGTGTTACGATGTTAGCAGGAGACTGCACATGGGAAGTCTGGCGGTTTCTAATCTCTGACCAGTGGTGCGGATGACACAGTATTGCAATAAGTCCTTTACTTCTTCTCGACTGGCAGGCGTAGAGGTGAAGGAGTTGCTTAGTGTGTTAGTCAAATGTGGTCGATCGGAACCTTGATGACGAATACGCCTGCCCTCACTTCCCCTGCAGGCCAACATCAGGCAAATGACACATCCGAATGCCCCACAAACGTGGATGTCAACCATCGACCGAATGGAGACCCAAAATGAGGCCTCTTTGAAACCCTATAGGCGGTGATAGGTATCTCACACGAGTACACGGCATCTCTGTGTTCTCGTGATCTCTCAACGTCTGACGCTATTCATGCCTCTTATATAGCCGACGAAGTCTTGTAAAAACACTTAACACTACCAACACTAATGCACTCGGGTGGTCATTCTACCTGTGACAAAAAGTAGCAACTCTAATCGTATACATGTCTACCGATCATGTGTGCTAGTGCGAACTTACATTGGCATCCGACCACCTGATTTGGGTACTGCACGTTTAAGTCATGCACTGTAGAAGCAATAGCGTCCCCTTAAACAAGGATCTGCGAAAAGAGTCGTTTGTGAGATACACTGCCGGAAAAAATGCAACACAGCCGAGGACGAAGTAATTTTATTGATAAGTGATTTGGCATGTAGTTCATTATTGTAGGAGTATTTAATAAGAAAATGGAACTAAATGAGATCACATGTCACAGTAAAGTGTGTCCAAATAGTTGCATCAATACGTGCAGGCGTGTATTCTCGCACGCAGACGATCATAAAGGTGCCGAATGACATCCTGCGATAGGTTGTTCAAGCATCTTACTCCTTCCGTTGTAATGGTTATTGCGCATCCTGCTTCATCATGTCCCATATGTGTTCCTCTGGCGAGAGTTGATTTTACTGGCTATGTCAGTAGTGGCACACAACGAAGAAAACCTTGCGTCACAGCACCCGTATGAAGACGTCCTTTCAAGAAGCACATCACTTTTTTGTCAAAGAAATGCCAGTATCACGGGGAAAACAGTTTGTGCAATGTAGCGCACAGTGGTTACAAACGATTACCACACACCGTTTTAAAAAAGTTTGAATTGGTGAACGGAACTTCTTTTTAGGTCAGAAGAACGCGGAGGCCAAGGAATTGTTGGCCTCTGCCTGTATCCCACTGTCACAGAATCTGTGATTAAGAAGCCAACGAAAATTAACACTGAAATGAGGAGCAGGTCCATCGTGCACTACGCACATGTTTTGTCGCACACGTGAAGGCACCTCATTGGAGAGGTACCTGCAATTAAACTGTGTGTGAAAATCATATATTACTATTACTACTCACTTTTGTGAAATCAGTACTTTTTTTCTCAGTGATGTCACCCCATAAAATTATTGTACAATAGACTATTGAGATGAAATAAGCAAAATATGTTAGGAAGTTAATTCGTTTGTTTCTAAGATCAATTATTATATGAAGAGTAAAAATAGCTGACCTTAATTGTTTGAGCAGCTCTGTAATGTGTTTCTTCCAGTTCAAGTTTTCATCAAAAATTACTAACATTGCACACTTTACTATTGTTCATATGCTATCTCAGTTGCTGGTACGACTAATTTTTATTTTTTATTTTTTATTTTTTTACGGAACTGAATATAGTGCCGTTTTTCATGATTAACGGAGAGTCCATTTCAGAGAACCACTAATGATTGTTTGAAAAACATCATTAACAGTTTCTTCTGTTGCTTTCTCTCTAATGATGGTAATTATAACACTAGTGTCGTCCGCATAAAGTACCATTTCTGTTGGATGAATGTTAAGCAGATGTTCAAAATGTATGTGAAACTGCTAAGGTCATCAGTCCCTAAGCTTACACACTACTTAACCTAAATTATCCTAAGGACAAACACACACACCCATGCCCGAGGGAGGACTCGAGCCCCCACCGGGACCAGCCGCACAGTCCATGACTGCAGCGCCCAGACCGCTCGGCTAATACCGCGCGGCTAAGTAGAAGATGTTTCATATATATGAGGAACACAAGTGTTTCTTCCCCGTTACTAAAATTTTCTTTCCATACAACACTGTTTCAGTTATTAAGTCCAACTTTTTGCATTCTGTTTGTTAAGTATGATTCAGTCCAGTTATTTGTAAAATTACGAATTCCATAAAACTTAAATTTTTAAAGAAGTTTACATGATCTATAATACAGTCAAACGCCTTGGACAGAGCGCCAAAAAAAACACAGCAGCTGGCGATGTTTTATTGTTTAAGGCTCGAACAAGTTGGTGAGTGAGTGTATAAAAAGCATTGTTAGTCATGTAACGATTCTGACATCGAAACTGTGATGTGAAAAGTAAATTGTTGCTACTTCAGTGTAATATTATTCTGAATACATTAATTTTCGAATATTTTGAAAAGAGACGCCATTAAAGAAATTCAACGACAATGCTTTAGTTTTTCTTTTCGCCGTCCGGGAAATACTAATAATACATTTTAGCCGGACTTGAAAAATTCCCTGTGCCAGTGATGCATTACATACACTCCTGGAAATGGAAAAAAGAACACATTGACACCGGTGTGTCAGACCCACCATACTTGCTCCGGACACTGCGAGAGGGCTGTACAAGCAATGATCACACGCACGGCACAGCGGACACGCCAGGAACCGCGGTGTTGGCCGTCGAATGGCGCTAGCTGCGCAGCATTTGTGCACCGCCGCCGTCAGTGTCAGCCAGTTTGCCGTGGCATACGGAGCTCCATCGCAGTCTTTAACACTGGTAGCATGCCGCGACAGCGTGGACGTGAACCGTATGTGCAGTTGACGGACTTTGAGCGAGGGCGTATAGTGGGCATGCGGGAGGCCGGGTGGACGTACCGCCGAATTGCTCAACACGTGGGGCGTGAGGTCTTCACAGTACATCGATGTTGTCGCCAGTGGTCGGCGGAAGGTGCACGTGCCCATCGACCTGGGACCGGACCGCAGCGACGCACGGATGCACGCCAAGACCGTAGGATCCTACGCAGTGCCGTAGGGGACCGCACCGCCACTTCCCAGCAAATTAGGGACACTGTTGCTCCTGGGGTATCGGCGAGGACCATTCGCAACCGTCTCCATGAAGCTGGGCTACGGTCCCGCACACCGTTAGGCCGTCTTCCGCTCACGCCCCAACATCGTGCAGCCCGCCTCCAGTGGTGTCGCGACAGGCGTGAATGGAGGGACGAATGGAGACGTGTCGTCTTCTGCGATGAGAGTCGCTTCTGCCTTGGTGCCAATGATGGTCGTATGCGTGTTTGGCGCCGTGCAGGTGAGCGCCACAATCAGGACTGCATACGACCGAGGCACACAGGGCCAACACCCGGCATCATGGTGTGGGGAGCGATCTCCTACACTGGCCGTACACCACTGGTGATCGTCGAGGGGACACTGAATAGTGCACGGTACATCCAAACCGTCATCGAACCCATCGTTCTACCATTCCTAGACCGGCAAGGGAACTTGCTGTTCCAACAGGACAATGCACGTCCGCATGTATCCCGTGCCACCCAACGTGCTCTAGAAGGTGTAAATCAACTACCCTGGCCAGCAAGATCTCCGGATCTGTCCCCCATTGAGCATGTTTGGGACTGGATGAAGCGTCGTCTCACGCGGTCTGCACGTCCAGTACGAACGCTGGTCCAACTGAGGCGCCAGGTGGAAATGGCATGGCAAGCCGTTCCACAGGACTACATCCAGCATCTCTACGATCGTCTCCATGGGGGAACAGCAGCCTGCATTGCTGCGAAAGGTGGATATACACTGTACTAGTGCCGACATTGTGCATGCTCTGTTGCCTGTGTCTATGTGCCTGTGGTTCTGTCAGTGTGATCATGTGATGTATCTGACCCCAGGAATGTGTCAATAAAGTTTCCCCTTCCTGGGACAATGAATTCACGGTGTTCTTATTTCAATTTCCAGGTGTGTATATCACTTAGAACGTTGGAACAAATCTTCGCCGAGCGGGGTGGGACAGTGATTAGCACACTGGACTCTCGTTCGGGATGATGACTGTTCAAACCCCCCTCCAGCCATCCTGATTTAGATTTTCGGGGGTGATTTCCCTTAATCACTTCTGACAAATACCGGGATGGTTCCTTTGTAAGGGTACGGCCTCCTTCCTTCCCCATAGTTTACTAATCAGATAGGGCCGATTACCACTATGTTTGGTGTCCTCCTCCAAATCAACCAATCAACGACAACTCTTCAGAATTTTGTTTAAAATCCTTTCAGTATCGTATGACCTTAATTCCCTTGATTTCACTGTGTGAGAATTTCGTAGTCGTTGAGACAGGCGTGAGCATTAGCAGGATTTTTGGAAGATTTCTGAACCGCACATGAGCTTGGATACTTCTTTCGTCAGTTGCGTTTCGGGAATAGAGTAGATTTCACCAGAATCCGAGGATAGTGGGACGATCAGTGAAGATTTCACTGTAACATGAAGATTTTGTTGGTGTTTTGGGGTTAACCATCGGTTCGGCAAGAATTCAGAGTGCTTCCCCTGATATTATGGGACAGAGATGCCGCTGGCAGCACTGAATACAGTGTGACTTTTGTTACAAGAGGGAACCAAATTAATGAGAATGCGCATGGAGGAGTTGGCAGCCAGTTATTGTGCGGCCACAGCGCTAATTGACTAAAATTCTTAAAAATGTTTCACGAATTTCCTAAGGCATTACGAAGTTATGAAATCGGGTCGCCGATTAACTACCATCTAGGTGGGATCGGTATTTGAAGTGCCATCTGCTGTTTTGTATATGCATATCTTCTTTTCATCGAAGGTCCGCGTGGGTTCATGGCAGCAGCATTTCATGGTAGAGGGTTCTTTAATTTCTGCATTATCTCAGATTGCTGCGATGTTAGTTAGCTCGAACACATGAGTAAACTGTATGGTGTTTGTTGGTGAATTGTTTAATTATTGTAAATCTTTCTGATTTTAATGTCTGTCAATCCACGTTCCTAACGCTTTACTTACCGAGATTGCTGAGTACGTTGTTTGGATCGATTTGGAGCTGATAGTCATCTGTCACATTGCAAGTTTTCGATCGTAATTGAACTAACACATCCTGGGAGGGTTAAATTTCTCCTTAAACCTGGCATATTATGATTTTGTTTAAATGTACACACATCCTGATCTTCATTTAATAGTGCCATTTTTATCAAATTGCAAGGGATAACTTTGATTTAATTTCAATCATTTAAGAATAGTATCAGAATCTGGCACCTAACTTTACTTATCGGGTGTCTACCGTATATCTTGGTAAAGGAATTGAGACCCTTGATGAGTTGTCATTCATTAACTGTAAGTTGCTTTTAAACATTCCAGACGAAAGACTAGTCATCAAATACATTCTATTTACTCAAATACGTAAGGAATCTACATGTGACAACATAGGCATGGTCCTTACTGTAGGTAGAAAGCAATTTATCGGCATATCTACACTCAATATAAAAAGAGAAAGGAGGAATTTCATGATCACACACTCCTTCACCCCCCAAGGTATGAACGTAAGTAATTCTTTGCCACCGATAAGTACCACAACTTCCCCCTTTTCAGATCCACCCAATAACTGGCCAAGGAGTGAATTTCAATGTGGTCTGAGTGCCACGTGGTTGGACACACTAATATGCATACAAAGAAACCCCTCTCTTTTACGAGAGAAGTGTCCTTAAATTTAGAAAACTACATATGAATTGTGTTTCATCCGTTACCCGAGTCTATTCAGAGTTACCTTATTAGTACCTATGTTCGCCTATCCAATACGTGTCATAGTTACTATGAGACATGTCTACTGAACTGCTTACTGTGGTGTTCCTGATGTATCCACACCTTTAGTGAACTTCAAACGTGTCTCATCATGCGTTAGTACACACTGGACTCACATTCGGGAGGACGACGGTTCGATCCGGCGTCCGGCCATCCTGATTTAGGTTTTCCGTGGTTTCCCTAAATCGCTCCAGGCAAATGCCGAGATTGTTCCTTTGAAAGGGCACGGCTGACTTCCTTCCCCGTCTTTCCCTAATCTGATGAGACCGATGACCTCGCAGTTTGGTCTCCTCCCCCAAACAACTCAACGCCTTAGTACTTCAGTAACCCACTTCGTTCCACACTTACTTTTATGGACAGCCTCCCCGAAAAGTGGTGCGATCGACACGTCTCCTGCAAGGCGATCTTTGGCGTGAAGGGGGGCGTGGCACGTTTGCCGCCAGTTCTGTCGAGGCCGTTTTCCCGGTAGTGGCGGTATGTGAAGCAGCACAGACAGCGCAGGGCTGTGCGGCAACGGGCCGGCTGTTTGTTCTACAGTCCGTGTGACTTCCAAGTTGGTCTGGCTGAGCATCTTCCGGACGCGACGGACATGCTCCGCAAACATGAGAGGACACGTTATTAATTTGGCCGACCAGTTCTGGAGGCGACCGGTGAGTCGTCATCTCCACATCTCCTGGCGGCTGCAACATTTTCCACTACATCTACATCTACATGGATACTCTGAAAATCGCATTTAAGCTCCTGGCAGAAGGGTCATCGAACCACCTTCACAATTCTCTATTATTCCAATCTCGTATAGCGCGCAGAAAGAATGAAAACCTGTATCTTTCCGTACGAGCTCTGATTTCTCTTATTTTATCAAATGGCTCTGAGCGCTATGGGCCTCAACTGCTGAGGTCATTAGTCCCCTGGAACTTATAACTAGTTAAACCTAACTAACCTAAGGACATCACAAACATCCATGCCCGAGGCAGGATTCGAACCTGCGACCGTATCGGTCTTGCGGTTCCAGGCTGCAGCGCCTTTAACCGCACGGCCACTTCGGCCGGCTCTTATTTTATCGTTCCTACCTATGTAGGTCGGTGTCAACATTCTCTATGTGTTCCTTCCAATTTAAGTTGTTTGTAATTGAAATACCTAGGTATTTAGTTGAATTTACGGCTTTTACATTAGACTGATTTATCGTGTAACCGGGGTTTAACGAATTCCTTGAGATGGGCTTCCACGGTTTGTCAATACCACCCAAGGGGGAATGACGGAAGGTGTGGACCAAAGGGATTTGAGGCACTTCATTCACTGTTTATTTTTTTTTTACAACACACTTCTTTATTAATATGATAATACTTTTAAAAGGAAACAACACAACAGGCCTTTTAAATCGCCTAACTGTATAAGTGAACTACTAAAAATAATCGTTTATATTTTTAGGAACACAATAAACTTCAACTCGCAAATAACATTCAGTTGTTTACTAATTAATTAAATGTCTGTTCAAGGCAATTTCCCCACAAAATCAACACAACTTGAAACCAGAATTCGAAACACTTCCTCGCTATTAAATGTCTGCATAAGTTAATGGCTATACATAGTAACGTCTGAACAACAATTCAATTGACTTAAAAAAAAAAAACACAACCACCTAAACATGTTTACAGAATTATGGGAAAGAAATGCATATACACCATCTGTTTAGCAAATGAAGCACTTTCAGCCTGAGCCACCAACAACATAGGTCGTTCTCATTACCCACATAGAGCCACTCCGAGGTACTGGAAGCAAAACATAAGTCTTCCACGTGTACACCAAACGCACGGTTTCCCAGTCTGCAAGACGTAAGAAACCAGTCAACACGCTCCCGTCACCAAGTACAGGAAGGCGTAGGGCTAGTCTAAAACGCCAGCTACGGTGGGCGGGCGCGACTACGTAACTGCTTGCCACAGTGGGTCGGTTCCTCCTGCAGCCCCTGTGAAGACCGGTGGCGAAATTAATGAAATTAGCACCACCTGAGACACAAAGGGCAAGCAACTCACCAACGTAATAAGGACATAAATTATCTGCATATACAACGTGTCCAAAACAGCTGTCTATCCACTACTTCCAGCACCTCAGAGCACACCACTTAACATAGTGATTTCAGTCATCTAAACACACCACGCAATCTGTGCAAAACCACATAAACTTCCTGCGCATGAGCACACTACTCTTAAGATAAGGAGTACTAACATAACACAATGAATTCAGAGTCATCTAGACATACCGCACAATCTGCGCAAAACCACATAAACTTCTTGCATGAGCGCACTACGCTTAAAATAATGAGTATTAACTTAACACAACATACAACTTCTAAATCTCCGAGTGACTGGCCTGGACTCGTGAAATGGATCTACCAACACATCATCATGGCAAAAAAACCGCCTCCGCTCTCCACTTGCGAGGCACAAATAGGATATTTCCTGCAACACACTGATTAAAATATATAAAACAGTGTTCGTTACAAGATTAACACTCAATGTCACAGGGAAACATTAATCAAAAACAGACATCGGTTCGTTACAATAAACGCACAGATTACGTGACTGATAAACACAACCAAGTCAGTGGCACACAAGAAGTTCACTAATAGTAAGGCCCTTTATCATTTTTCCATTCAGAGGGGCGTAAAACAATAACACTTAAGCAGAGAAGTGTGAATGTATTTGAGCAATTCAGTGACTGACAACAACTAAGTTTTTAAATGCAGAATACAAGTCCTCACAGGATAAACGCGGCCTTACGCAATGGACTCCTAATAGTAAGGTAAAGCGTGCAAAGCACACTGCTCAATAAATACACCACAACGGCAAGCACACTCAGTAATCGCCAGAACGATGGACGCTGAGAACAAAATGCTGCTTATATCCAAACCAACTGTGCTCGCAATGGCATCACATCAGTCACAGAGCTATAGAGACGAGAATGTAGCCACTAGAAGCAAACGGTAAATCCAGCATAAACAAGGAAGCAGCATGTTCCCGACAGCATCGGCGCCTCTACCCACCAAGTCCGCCGCAAACGCCCAAACACAATCAGGTAACATGGCAAACTTTCCTCTTGCCACCACACACAGCGTCGGCAGACACGGCTTCACGCTCCGCGCACTACTGCCTATCTCACTGTTTCTGCTCGCCCTCCAAAATCCTACTCCACTGTCACAGGAGCCTCGCCGACTTCCCCCACTACGGGGCGCCACTTCTCTCTTTCCTCCGCGATACAGTGATAATATTATACGCTGTACGTTCGATAGATCAAACCCGACCGCCACGGCTCATTCCTTTCAGCACTCATGTGGATGACCTCACACTTTTCGTTATTTAGGACGAACTGCCAATTTTCGCACCATTCAGATATCTTTTCTAAATCGTTTTGCAATTTGTTTTGATCTTCTGGTGACTGTATTAGTCGATAAACGACAGCGTCATCTGAAAACATTCGAAGACGGCTGCTAAGATTGTCTCCCGTCATCAGTCCCCTAGAACTTAGAACTACTTAAACCTAACTAACCTAAGGACATCACACACATCCATACCCGAGGCAGTATTCGAACCTGCGACCGTAGTGATCGCGCGGTTCCAAATTGTAGCGCCTAGAACCGCTCGGCCACTGCGATTGTCTCCCAAATCGTTTATATAGATAAGGAACAATAAAGGGCCTATAACACTACCTTGGAGAACGCCAGAAATCACTTCTGTTGTACTCGATGACTTTCCGTCAATTACCACGACATTAAATCACAAATCGGGTCACATAACTGAGACGATATTCCATAAGCACGCAATTTCACTACGAGCCGCTTGTGTGGTACAGTGTCAAAAGCCTTCCGGAAATCCAGAAATACCGAATCGATCTGAAATCCCTTCTCAATTGTACTCAACACTACATGTGAATAAAGAGCTAGTTGTGTTTCACAGGAACGATGTTTTCTGAACCCATGTTGACTGTGTGTCAATAGACCGTTTTCTTCGAGGTACTTCATAATGTTCGAACACAATATATGTTCCAAAATCCTACTGCATATCAACGTAACGATATGTGCCTGTAATTTAGTGGATTACTCCTACTACCTTTCTTGAATATTGGTGTGACCTGTCCAACTTTTCAGTCTTTGGGTACGGATCTTTCCTCGAGCGAACGGTTGTGTATGATTGTTAAGTATGGAGCTAATGCATCGCATACTCCCAAGGAACCTAATTGGTGTACAGTCTGGACAAGAAGACTTGCTTTTATTAAGTGATTTAAGTTGAACACACTGTTCGTCGTTCCAAAGTTGCGCGTATAATCGGTGAGCTACTTCTAGTTCGTTGCTTCAGTGCCACGACCATGCGTCATTCGTAGACTAAGCTTCCTCGCCGCTGCGAGCGTGACAATTGTGACTGGTTCGTTTATTGCGTGTGTTTGTGCGCTGCTGCTTCTGTGCTGGACTCGGTTCAGCTTCCTGCTGTTGTTCCCCGTTCCTGTGTCTGGCCAGGCGATTTGAAGAGCATGTTGCTCGTATCGAAACGTAACGGCTTCCATGCAGTAAATATCATACAGTTATAACTCGATTGGGTGTTTTAAATTATTGGCGTTCTATAAACTTCTTTTATGTTAATATCATTAATCATGAGATCGAAAACATTTTTCCCGCCTAGCACCTTGTGTAGCAAACCGCCAAGTCAATTTCTTTAGTTATTTGGAGCCCGCAAGCTTATGCGTCTCACCTGGAAAGATCGTGTTGTTTGGAATTTGGTGGGTTATACTTCAAAGTCAAGCTTGTGTTTACGTAAGTGAGGTTCATCAGCGTCTTCCTTCCGCCTGCTTTCCGTCCTGCGCGACTGTTAAGTTTTTAACGTTTCCGTCTCGTGGCGTGATTTGAAGCTAAATCCCAGTTGGCCATTGAACGTCTTCACTATCAGGTGCAAGTGGGGGTGGTTGCTTCTGCCAGATACCTTATTACCTGTTAGCGACTTTTCGCAAATGTTTCTTCTACGCTGCCAGCATGCAATGTGATGACTTAAGTTTTCTCGTTTTTCTTAAAAATTGTTTCTCTGTTCATCAACATATTACTGTATCGCCATGCCTTGACACGTGCACCCACTGGTTGCTCAGAAAAAGACTTGTGTGGTGAAAAGCGTATAGGGATTGCCCTAAGCAGTTTCGGGACCGTTCGACCGGACCACATTTCCCGACGCGTGGTGATTTCATATCAGGCAGCTTCAATTGCTTTTGTTTTCCTTTTAACGATTTCTCTATCAGGTAAACCTGAACTCTAAAGATCTTTGTAGTCTATCTATCTGAAGACTGTTTCCTTACTCCTGTCTCCTTAAAGAGATTGTCATGATGCTTTAGTTGGTGAAATACAATCTTGCATCTCTTATTAAAATTTGCTGCAACTATTTGAACAATAGTAACCAGCGGCACATAGAAACCAGTGGCACACAAAACTTGTGTATTTTTGGGAAGAGAATTACGTTTGTTGCAAATTTAAATTTTCATACTTCGTGTTCCCATTATTGATATTTGGAGAGTTGAGAGCAAGTATTCGAATTAACACTATAACCCTTTCTTATCTTATCTCAGTGAAATATTTGATAAAATTAAACTTTTATCCATTGTGGATGTGGAACACTGCGACTGTAATATGAAAATGTTTTCAGAAATTAGCACAACTAGTAGCAAAGCGACTGGTTGTGGTAGACTTTTTCATTTGGCAAAACTGTTGATGGATTATCGATAATTGTTTCTAAATATTTTTATACAACTGAACAGTTTTGTCTGAATATGTCAAGGTCATGTTGGCCTAGTTTATAAAATTATTTTGCTGAGAAGTGTTAATAAAAAGTTCTGAAGTTTCTGATGCTACCGTAGCTCGACGCTTGTGGGCAGCCCATAGTGGCTTGCCTTTTATTTATTCTTTTTTACAAATTTTGTTACTAAAGCTTTATCGCTTGACTTTTAGTTTAATACGCGACATTCCAATTTAAGAGTCTTATTTCTGATGAAGGCTCCCATAGCAGCGCCGAAACCTGGGTCAAAAGACCCATTTTTGACAGCGAGGGCTCCTATTGCTGTTAATTTTTCTTTGTTAGTAAAAATCTTGATACGAACGATGTCCTCCCGTTATGTGGCCCGCTCCTTCCACTTACAGTCTATCTTACGCCAGTAGTGCCTTCACGTCCCCTCACAACTTTACACTAGTTAATAACATTTTCTCCTACCTCCTAAACTTAACAGGCGTTCTCATGAATACCTTGCCGGACTAAGACACGTGGAAGAAAGGATACTGCAGAGAAATGTCTAAGTGAAAGAACAGGGGATTGATCCAGCGCGTCGTCCGCAACTTGTGGTCGTGCGGTAGCGTTCTCGCTTCCCGCGCCCGGGTTCACGGATTCGATTCCCGGCGGGGTCAGGGATTTTCTCTGCCTCGTGATGACTGGGTGTTATGTGATGTCCTTAGGTTAGTTAGGTTTAAGTAGTTCTAAGTTCTAGGAAGAAATTTCTGAGGATGTACGTCTGGAGTACAGCATTGTATGGTAGTGAAACATGGACTGTGGGAAAACCGGAACAGAAGAGAGTCGTAGCATTTGAGATGTGGTGCTATAGACGAATGTTGAAAATTAGGTGGACTGATAAGGTAAGGAATGAGGAGGTTCTACGCAGAACCGGAGAGGAAAGGAATATGTGGAAAACACTGATAAGGAGAAGGGACAAGATGATAGGACATCTGCTAAGACATGAGGGAATGACTTCCGTTTTGCTAGAGGGAGCGGTAGAGGGCAAAAACTGTAGGGAAAGACAGAGATTGGAATACGTCAAGCAAATAATTGAGGACGTAGGTTGCAAGTGCTACCCTGAGATGAAGAGGTTAGCATAGGAAAGGAATTCGTGGCGGGCCGCATCAAACCAGTCAGCAGACTGATGAAAAAAAAAAAAGTTATAGGGGACTGAAGACCATAGATGTTAAGTCCCGTAGTGCTCAGAGCCATTTGAACCACTTGATCCAGCGCGATATGTCGCTCTGCAGTGGGTTGTGCGCTGAATTGAAACTTCCTCGCAGATTAAAACGATTTGTTACGCTGGGACTCGAACGTGATACATTCCCTGAACTTGGAAGGGTACTAGAAGCGGGATGACACTGTCTAAGGATAGCGGCTCTGACTGGTGATCAAAACGTCCTGATTCCCGGGTTCTACTACATCCACTGCTTCAATTTTTGAACAAAAATTATCAGTAATGGCAACAGCCTTGCTAAAGAGGGTGAAACAGTGGACAGATGTTCTGGGTACTCTCTTATCCTAGGGGTGGGAAACTGCCTCTAAGGGGGGGGGGGGATATTTAGCAATGTTCAACGGCATAAGGGTGCAGAAGGCAATAGAAGCTACTGCATTAAAGGCTCATAATGTGTACCCACAGGACTTGTGGCCTGTAATTGAAAAAGTGGCACCATGATCTCTCCATTGACAAAAGATACAGGAGTAGTCCTCATTTGGATCTCTGACAGGGAGAGGCAACCGTGAGAAAAAGATGGACTAACCAACGAAAGGGTAACATTCTCCGTGTAGCAGCTGCGAATATCAGAAGTTAGAACGTGGCAGGGAAGTTAGAAAACCTGAAAATAGAAATTCAACGTTCGGTGTACGTACAGTGGGGGTGAGTGAAGCGAACTGGAAGGGAGATAAGGATTTCTCGTCATAAGAATATACGGTAATGTCAACAGCAGCAGAAAACTTGAGAGATAACCATACTGTCGGAATTAAACAAACTTTCTTACAATAAACCTAGCAGAGGACGCCAGACGAAAGTTAACCGTGTTAATGGGGAAGAGAGAAAACTATGCTTTTGCCTGTACTTTCTTAAAAACCCTCTGGCAACGCTCGTATTTCCGCTTTACGCAGCCCTTGTGAGTTTTGTGGATTTTCTTGTTTCTATACTGGTCCACAACCAGGCGGAAACCGACACCTGACATCGGCATTAATAGAAGAGGTAGTCATTGCAACTAGCCGTGAATATAAATGGCGCGACAGATAATTGGTGGAGGGGTACTTCAGAGCACTGCCTAGAGAACAGAGCGTGTCCTATTTTACACGTTACTAAGCAAAGGGCTGAAGGGCTCACACGCTGATGTGTGGGTCCCTGCGTTCTATATTTTATTTTATCTATAAATGAATTCTCTTTAGGTTGACTTCATTGTGATTTCAGGTTATGTTAAAGATTGATGATAATTCATAACCTACTTGTTTTCAACATAATTATTCCACTTTATAGTAATTACAGTAATTATTCCATTTTACAGAGATTACAGTCTCACAACGTATAGCTTGGCTATCTTGTATGCTAATCTGCACACACATTATTGTTTTACTCACAAGACGGAACTGCGTTTGGCCAAAATGTGTACCACCAAATTCTAGCATTACTTTACACAGAACATCCACTATGTGAGAGGAGGATAACGGACAGGCTGGAGACCAAACGCATTAACACAGGGGGTCGAAGGAGTTTAGCGGAGCAATATCTATTTTGTCGCTATTTGAAATTCATACCCTCCGGCAACGAACGATCGACCACGTGGAATTACAGTTCATCCAACTACAAAGGGAGTGGAAACGGCAATAAATTTAACTATGTCGTGAGGCGGCGAATTACGATATGACCTTTCGGTGTTATAATTTGGCTACCCAATGATCAACCACGTTCACTATTACGAGCATGGGGCATACCACGTGTTCTAAGACTTCCTTCGCAACAAAGAAGCGTTTTTACCGTTCAGTTTTTCGACCAAAATAAATCACTCGCATCTTAATACACTTCTCTCCAATCGATTTGTGCGATAGAATTTATACATTAGAACTATTGATGAGACTTTGTAGCTTACGACACCACGTGGCTTTGCACAAAGGATGGGAGCCTACTCTGTTTCCATACAATTTTCCGAAATAAACGAGAAAGCAATCATTGCGTACATTCATTTCCCTACATAATCCGAAGCTGGAAATAAAAAGGAATTAGTTGAAGTATTCAAATACCGTTCTTCCTGTGAACACCGAGACAGACGCACTGAGGGCACGTCTGCTCACTTACCTGTCTTCTGTAGAACTCATAGAATATTGCGGGCTCACGGAGGCCTTCCTGGGTCCCGATGAAGGGGATGGCCGAACCACTTAGCCGTGACCAACCTCTCCTCCCCAAATCTTATGATACTGGATCGTCTTTGACTTCGACCTGCCTGTGCTGTATCTCTGATCACCTACCCAAGAGTAAGGTAGGCACTACTGCAATACAGAACTACTTCTGCTGTTTAATACTAGTATTTGGCCACGCTTAATGGAAAGTGCATAATTAGCATTCAAGTACAAGTAATACATGATTCACGACATATATAGATATGTATAATGAAGCCTAACATATTCCCCATCCGTCCACATGGGGTTCCGATGCACCCACGGCCGGTCGCGTCGTGGAATAAATTGGCGGCGGAGCCGCCTCAGTTTGTATTCCCGGTGCGAGCGAGAAGCGAAAGCTGCTGCTTATGGAGCGGAAACTACTGTACCGTTTCAAACTGTACAACGACATAAGGATTCATTGTCAGTAGGAAGGTAATGCAGAGCGTAGGTACTGCGAAAAGTTCAGTGATAAGGTTGTTCTCATCGGATTCGACAGCAAAGTAACGTCAGTAACAACAGTTCAAGTAGAAGTGCTGAAGTCCAAGCAGAAGATGAAGAAATATTCAAAGCGGATGAGAATTTTGAACGGGCAATGCAATATGCAAAGGCAGATGCTAAGCGAATGCTCTGTTCGAGAATCATAAGAGGAGAAGGTATACTTGGAAAAAGAGAAACGTCCAGATTCCCCAGTGTGGACGGAAGTGGGATACTGAGGAATTTTGAGGCGCGTTTGAAGTTCGCTAAATATGTGGCTGCTGCGAAGAGTGGTCGAAGTCTCTGAAAAGAGCTGTTATAGATGATGGACACACAAACGTAAGTACAAGTAAGGTAACTGTGAAGAAATCTTAGGTGACCGAAGAAATATTTCAGTTGATTGATGGTTGAATTACGAAACCACGAAAAGTTCGGAATACAATTTAAATCAGTTAGAACGAAATAAATAGGTAGTGCAGGGAAGGCAAATAAGACTGGAAGACCAAGAACTAAGTATCGAATTAAAAACAGTGCAAGACAAAGATGCAGTATTCGTCCCTACTTGTCCAATATAATCATACTAGTCTAGTCTCTTCATAGAAGTAATGATGGAAACAAAAGAAAGGTTCAAGTGTGGGATTAAAATTCAGCGTAAAAATGGGGAATGAGCGTATTGCGTTGTTGGCCGGGAGGTCCCATGCGGAGAAGTATGGCCGCCGAGTGCAAGTCGTATTCCAGTCGATGCGCCACAGTGAGCGACTTGAGTGCCGGTGATGAGGATGAAATGAGGATGAGGACAGCACAGCACCAAGTCCACGATCGGAGAAAATCTCCAACCCGGTCAGGAATCAAACCCGGGCCCGCTGCATGGGAGGCAAGCACATTACCACCCAGCTAAGCAGGCGGACAAAGTTCAGGGTGAAAGGACATCAGTGACAAGATTCGCAGATAACATTATTATCCTCAGTGAAGACGAAGAACAATTACATGATCTGTTATATCGAATGAACAGTCTAGTGCGTATAGAATATGGACTAAGAGTAAACCGAATTAAGAAGAAAGTAACGAGAAATAGTAGAAATAATAACAACGAAAAACTTATCAAACGAATTGAACGAAGTTAACGAATTTGGCTATCATAGCGAAACAGGTTGTTTCGCTATGATAGCGAATATGGTCTATTAGTATCCAACATAGACCTAAATTTCAGCATCAAATTTTTGAGAATGTACGTTTGGAGCACACAATCGTACGGTAGTGAATCATGGAGTGTGTGAAAAGCGGAATAGAAGAGAATCGAAGCGTTTGAGATGTGCTACAGAAGAATGTTGAAAATCAGGTCGGCTGAAGGAACAAGATGATAGGACATGTGTCAAGACGGCATGGAATAAGTTCTATGGTACTAGTGAGAGCTGTTGATGTTATAAACTGTAGAGGAAGAAAGTGACTGGAATATATCCTACAAATAATTGTGTATGCTTGGTACAGGAGCTACTCTTAAATGAAGAGGTTGACACGTGAGGGAAACATTTGTAGTGCGTGAAAAAAAAATACAAAAAAAAAAAAAACCGTCGAAAGTGCGAGTGGATAAATTTGATGACTTTCCTAGAAAATTGTTCGGGGTAGCGGAGACGATAAAACCACTCACGATACTTCCTGAATTGTTCTACAATGAACACTGTTTGTCCGGCGTAAGACTGACCACAATTTCGGGGACCACTTATCTTGTGAACCCCAAGAGTTCTAAGACGTTCCGCATTTTAAGTTCATTCAGTAAATGATGGACTTTTCACGTACGTCTGTAGACTGACTAGATTTTGTCTCATCAGAGTGTGACACTTTACTCGACGCGGAGTCACCGTATGGCAGAAATTCTCAATTTTTTCTTGGTCCTCGTTGATGGTCTTTTTGCGATTCTTTCTTGAGATCACTTGAGTTACTTGGTGGTCGTTGTAGCCGTTGTTTCTCTAGGTCTTGCGTTGGTGGCTCAATCCGTAGGTCAGGTTCCAGGCATCTGATGTCGTTCCCGCAGGATGTACCAACGTTTATATAACGGTGAGCTCCTGTGCCGGATGATGATGATTCATGGCGTGCGAGAACAAATCTGTAGCCACTGTGGCAAATGCATACTTTTAGTTTGCGATGTACGAGAACGTCGAGGAAGGCCAAGGCACATTATTTCACAACTGTAACGTGGAATAGCCCTAATGGTGAGTCCACACTTTGGTAACATGTCCACCCCCGGTGGCTGAATGGTCAGCGTGACGGATTGTCAATCCTTTGGGCCCGAGTTCTATTCCCGGCTGGGCCGGGGAATTATCTCCTCCCAGAGACTGGGTGCTGCGCTGTCATCATCATCACCCTATCATTCTCATCGACTGCAGGTCGCCGAAGTGGCGCCAGATTGAAAGACCGGCACACGGCGAACGGTCTGCCCGACATTGGTTAAATTGTGTAAATTACTGGGTACTCAAAATGGTTCGAGTTTGTTGCTATTGTAGACCTAAAATTCACTGCATAGCTCACTTACTTCTCAAATTTTCGTACAAATGCTTTTCAGATGATGTATTTCTCTACATCCACATCTACATTCAAACTCCACAATCCACCATGCGGTGCGTGGCGGAGGGTACCTCGTACCACAACTAGCATCTTCTCTTCCTGTTCCACTCCCAAGCAGAACGAGGGAAAAATGACTGCCTATATCCCTCTGTACGAGCCCTAATCTCTCTTATCTTATCTTTGTGCTCTTTCCGCGAAATATTAGTTGGCGGCAGTAAAATTGTACTGCAGTCAGCCTCAAATGCTGGTTCTCTAAAGTTCCTCAGTAGCGATGCACGAAAAGAACGCCTCCTTTCCTCTAGAGACTCCCACCCGAGTTCCTGAAGCATTTCCGCAACACTCGCGTGATGATCAAACCTACCAGTAACAAATCTAGCAGCCGGCCTCTGAATTGCTTCTATGTCCTCCCTCAATCCGACCTGATAGGGATCCCAAACGCTCGAGCAGTACTCAAGAATAGGTCGTATTGGTGTTTTATAAGCGGTCTCCTTAACAGATGAATCACATCTTCCCAAAATTCTACCAATGAACCGGAGACGACTATCCGCCTTCCCCACAACTACCATTACATGCTTGTCCCACTTCATATCGCTCTGAAATGTTACGCCCAAATATTTAATCGACGTGACTGTGTCAAGCGCTACACTACTAATGGAGTGTTCAAACATTACGGGATTCTTTTTCCTATTCATCTGCATTAATTTACATTTATCTATATTTAGAGTTAGCTGCCATTCTTTACACCAATCACAAATCCTGTCCAAGTCATCTTGTATCCTCCGACAGTCACTCAACGACGACACCTTCCCGTACACTACAGCATCATCAGCAAACAGCCGCACATTGCTATCCACCCTATCCAAAAGATCATTTAGGTAGATAGAAAACAACAGCGGACCTACCACACTTCCCTGGGACACTCCAGATGATACCCTCACCTCCGATGAACACTCACCATCGAGGACAACGTGCTGGGTTCTATTACTTAAGAAGTCTTCAAGCCACTCACATACTTGGGAACCAATCCCATATGATCGTACCTTAGTTAGGAGTCTGCAGTGGGGCACCGAGTCAAACGCTTTCCGGAAGTCAAGTAATATGGCATCCGTCTGATACCCTTCATCCATGGTTCGGAAGATATCATGTGAAAAAAGGGCGAGTTGCGTTTCGCAGGAGCGATGCTTTCTAAAGCCGTGCTGATGCATTGACAGCAACTTCTCTGTCTCAAGGAAATTCATTATACTCGAACTGAGAATATGTTCGAGAATCCTGCAACAAACCGATGATAAGGATATCGGTCTGTAATTTTGAGGATCCGTCCTTCTACCCTTCTTACATACCAGGCGTCACCTGCGCTTTTTTCCAGTCGCTCGGGACTTTACGTTGGGCAAGAGATTCGCGATAAATGCAAACTAAGTAAGGAGCCAATGCAGTAGAGTACTCTCTGTAAAACCGATTTGGAATCCCATCAGGACCTGGCGATTTATTTATTTTCAACCCATTCAGCTGCTTCACAACCCCAGGGATGTCTATGACTATGTACTCCATTCGGGTATCTGTACGAGACTCAAAGGGCTGAACTGCTATTTCGTATGCTGTGTCAAAATCTTATTGTTGTTGAATGAAGACATTTCACATTTTTTGTTCTACGTCCGAGACATCTGTGTCACGGAAAGGGGGAGGTGAGGGCACGTTGTGTTGGATGTTGGAGTGTGGTGGAGATTGGGTGGAGGGGAAAAAATGGCTCTGAGCACTATGGGACTTAACAGCTGAGGTCATCAGTCCCCTAGAACTGAGAACTACTTAAACCTAACTAAACTAAGGACATCACACACATCCATGCCCGAGGCAGGATTCGAACCTGCGACCGTAGCAGTCCCGCGGTTCCGGACTGCAGCGCCTAGAACCGCACGGCCACCGCGGCCGGCTGGGGGGAGGGAAGGCAGTGACAAATTGTGTCCCGCTCCAGAGCTGCAATCTGGAACGGCACGTGCATCAAGCATCTCAAGACTCGGTGACATAACGGGTAAGATTTTAACTGGAATCAGTTCCTGAAGCGGGGTATAAATTAGCTCGATGCAGAGGAGTGTGCAGCCGGTGTCTGCCGTGTTATGCTGTACTGTTGCGCGGGTGGCGCGTTTGCAGGGGCAGCTTCTGCAGAGCGTGTGTGTGGCGCGGCGTGGTGCGTGCTGTGAGAGGGCCGCAGATGGAGCCGTGCGGTACACAGCCCGCGGCGCCGGGCGGAGTTCCGCTGCGCGCCGTGCGCAGCTGCTGACACGCGCCTCGCTGCCCCGCTGAGTTGCGCCGCGCTCGCGGCAGGCGGGTTGCTAGTTCCACAGTCCGTAGGCGTTGCTTGTTCATAGTGCCCTAGTGCTGCAACTGGTTATACACTGAAGCGCCCAAGAAACTGGTATAAGTATGCGTGTTCAGATACAGAGATATGCAAAAAGGCAGAATACGGCGCTGCGGTCGGCAACGCCTATACAAAGCAACAAATGTCTGGCCTAGTTCTTAGATCGGGTACTGCTGCTACGATCAAGACTTAAGTGAGTTTGGACGTGATGTTAAAGTCGGCGGACGACACAGTATCTTCGACGTAGCGGTGAAGTGATGGTATTCCCGTACGACCATTTCACGAATGTAGGGGAGAGCCGGTCTAGAAGTTACTGAGGTAAGTTGTTGCGACTGAAATGACTCCTTGAGGGAAAGAGATATGAAGTAAACACATCCCGAAATGAAACGCCACAGCGCACCGACAGCAGCCATCGTAAACAGGCTAGTGGTCCCCGGAACATTTGAACTACAGTACGTGCGTCGCTGGTTCACGTAAGTAAATATTTTAGTATTTGGTATTTTTGACCTATCTCGCGTATTTTAACTAGTAAATGGTTCTGAGCACTATGGGACTCAACTGCTGAGCTCATTAGTCCCCTAGAACTTAGAACTAGTTAAACCTAACTAACCTAAGGACATCACAAACATCCATGCCCGAGGCAGGATTCGAACCTGCGACCGTAGCGGTCTTGCGGTTCCAGACTGCAGCGCCTTTAACCGCACGGCCACTTCGGCCGGCTCGTATTTTAACTAGTAACCTTTAATGTTACATTGTTTTATTGTAAGGATTTATCTACTGTTTTGATACACACTGCTGTAATTACCTATGTTTCGTAACCTAACCAATATCATGTGTGATTGGGGCTAGATGTTCCGTTTTTTTGGGGCACCTTGTGACCTCGGAACAACTTGACCAATTCATTTGTACCACCAATGGAATGCAAATATCATTATTTTTTCTTTTGTAGTATGTGGACGTATTCCCGAAAAACAACACGAGGTTCTGTGTCACAGGAGTTGATGTAAAAAGCAGCAGATGCAGTTCTCAACGATGGCAGGAAAATAAAACCTGTTGTCAAAGCTGTAAATTTATTTTATTATCACGACCGTGATAATAAAATAAATTTACAACTGAAGCGGATTTTCAGCCTCTAGTAACACGCTCAGTTGCGGATGTTCTTCCAACAGGATTGTTTGCTGTTGCCAAAGGTTTAGATATTTGTCGTAAGACTTAATGCAGATTTGTCAAAAAGCTCAGATCTGGGGTAGAAAATATCGCGATTGGTTACAAAAAAGTAAGACTGATCTTTACTGAAGACCAGCAAGAGAAGTTAGTAGAATATCTATTGCGACGTGCCTCAATTTTCTTTGGTCTTCTGCCAAAAGAAGTCAGAAAATAAAAAAGCTGGTCCAGACTCACTGACTGGTTTTTTAAAAAGACATCCCCACCTGTCAATAAGAACACCGGAGTAAACGAGTGCCAGCAGGGCGACATCATTTAACAACCACAATATTACCAAAACTTTTACAAAGTTGAGCACAGTGTTGGATAAATATAAATTTCCACGTTCAAGAATATATAATTTAGATGAAACACGCGTTACCTAGGTGCTAAGTCCGAGTTAAATTATTGCCAAAATTGGAATGAAGCAAGATAGAGCCATTGTATCTGCTGAACGAGGGACATTGTTTACAGTGGAACTGCCAATAAATGCATTAGTTCCTCCCACGTTTATTTTCCCAAGGCTTAAATACAAGGATTTGTTCATAAAAGGCGGACCACCGGAATCTATCGGCGCAGGAAACAGTTCAAGATGGATGACAGCTACGGAGTTCATGAAATATAAGAATTATTTTATCAAACATACTAAACCATCACCTGCATACCCGATTTTGTTGTTGCTCGATAATCACCAATCTCAAACTGATATCAATGTGGTGGAAAAAGCTAAAGCTAACTCCATTATAATGCGTCATACCCGCCTCATTGTATACACCACCTACAGCCATTTGCTGTTGGTGTAAATGCACCTTTCAGAAGCTAATGTGCAAAGGCTCAGGACAGTTGGCTACCCAATAATACTGGCAAGAAAAAGTCGACATATGAGATCCCAGTGTTGTTAGATACGCGCTACCTCGTGCAGTGACTCCCGTAAACGTAATGAGTGCTTTCAGAAAACCTGGCATTTGGGCTTATGACTCCAACGTTTTTACAGTAAACGACTATGCTTCATCGTATGTTACAGATAGCCCTTTAGCTTTAGTAAACGCATGAGATTCGGCTTTAGGCATTTCACATGATATCATCACGAATAGATCGGAAGCAGTATCAGAGACGATTACTAGCTCAGACGGTAATACATCTGAAATTGTAAACATTAGTACAGAATCAAGACTTATTAACCTACCTATGCCCGAACTGTGATCGTGATGTATCTTCTGATAATTAATTATAAGTAGATATGTTTTCTGCCTATGACGGCAATATGATTGAAGACTGAATTGTCAAGGCTGAGTAGTTGCAAGATACTTGATAAGCTGCTAATTACTAAAGCGATAATAATTGTTTAAGTATAAATTATAGTTACTTGTTATATAACATACAAATGTTCACCTGACGATTCGTACGGCATTGTTGATTGTTACTTAAATAAACAGACATGTTTTAATCATTTATTGTTTTATATTTCACAAATAATAACTTCAACATATATGAGAACGACTTACCCCAGCTTGTTAGCAATTTGCCCCAAGTCGGGGTAAGTTGTTATTTTACGACGTTACACATTAAAACATTATTACCAAAAAAAAATCTCACAACATATGACCAAAATAACTGTCTTAATATCAAAGTCATACATATAAGTTAATTTTGATTGCATCGCATGACCACCAAAATCAAGTATTCTTAACGAATTTTGAGGTTTACTAAAAATCGGAACATTTAGCCCCCTCTCCTCTACCGTGAATACCAGGAATCCGGTAAAACATCAAATTTCCGACATCGCCGCGGCCGATTCTACAAGATTCTACAAGAACGGTACCAACGAAGACTGAAGAGAATCGTTCAACGTGACAGAAGTGCCAACCTTCCGCAAATAGCTGCAGATTTCAGTGTTGGACCATCAGCAAATCTCAGCGTGCGAACCGTTCAACGAAACATCATCGATATGGGCTTTCTGAGCCGAAGACCTACTCGTGTACCCTTGATGACTGCACGACACAAAGCTTTACGCCTCACCAGGGACCGTCAACGCCGACATTGGATTGTTGATGACTGGAAACATGTTGCCTAGTCGGACGAGTCTCGATTCAAATTGTATCGAGCGGATGGACGTGTCAGGGTATGGAGACAACTTCAGGAATCCATGGACCCTGCATGTCAGCAAAGGACTGCTGATGCCTATTGGTGGCTCTGTAATGTGGTGTGGGGTGTGTGCAGTTGGAGTGATATGGGCGCCTGATACGTCTACATACGACTCTGACTGGTGACACGTACGTAAGCATCCTGTCTGATCAACTGCGTTCATTCATGCAGATTGTGTATTCCGAAGGACTTGGGCAATTCTAGCAGGACAATGCGACACCCTACGCGCTCAGCACGTGTGGCTACAGAGTGGCTCCAGAGTGGCTGAGTTTAAACACTTCCGCTGGCCACTAAACTCCCAAGATATGAATTTTTTTGAGTATATGTGGGATGACTTGCAATGTGCTGTTCAGAAGAGATCTCCGTCCCCTCTGTCACTCTTAAGGATTGATGGACAGCCCAGTAGGATTTATGGTGTCAGTTCCCTTCAGCACCACTTCAGTCATCAGTCGAGTCCATGCCCCGTCGTGTTGCGGCAATTCTGCGTGTTCGCGGAGGCCCTACACAACATTAGGCAGGTGTACCAGATTCTTTCGCTCTTCGGTGTATGGTACACAGTGCTCTGCAAAACGTAAGGACGGGACAGATAGAGGAACGTAGCATATTAGCAGCTTGATGTAAATGAATGAAAATGCTGCCGATTGTTGACAGAGGTTTCCCAGTTGTGCACGGGAGTCCGAACGTCACAATGCGTGAGGACATAGTGCCTATAGCGCCAAATGGGGCTGGCCTCGCAACTGGAGGCAGCTGAAGGAACGGAAAAAGACAGTGTGTGCCATCAGCCATCAGGAAAGTGGAAGAAGGATGGAATGTGACAAGCGCAGTCCAGGAATTTCGTATTGCTCTCAGTACTGCCTCACCTGCGTGGGGAACGTTACGAAGCACAGGAGGTCCACTACAATAGCAGATGACTGCTACATTGTGCAACAGGTAAGGACGGACCCAAGTCAAACAGCAGATGCAATTACAACGACATTTAACATGACTTCAAGACCCACAGTCTCACGCTCCAAAGTGCCACGGCACTTTCACAAGCACGGTCTCTTTGCCCGACGACCAGTGCGTTGTGTTGCATTGACACCCGAACATCGGTGACACCGTTTGCGATGGTAATAAGAGCATAGGGACTAGACCAATGAGGAATGGGATCGTGCTTTTTGCCGGCTTGTGTAGCCGAGCGGCACTAGGCGCTACAGTCTGGAACCGTGCGACCGCTACGGTCGCAGGTTGGAATCCTGCCTCGGGCATGGATGTGTGTGATGTCCTTAGGTTAGTTAGATTTAAGTAGTTCTAAGTTCTAGGGGACTGATGACCTCAGTAGTTAAGTCACATAGTGCTCAGAGCCATTTGAACCATTTGATCGTGTGTTGTTCTACGATAGCAGATTCTGTCTGACGTACTCTCACATAGAAAGAGGTTGGAACACGTAATGCACCGAACAACACTGCCAAACGTGATAGTTTTGGACGTCCAGGTGCTATGATTGTAAGCATACTGCAGTATTCCAAGCTACCTCTATAGCGATATCGACAGTCGCCACTCTGTTAAACGTAGAGCGCAGTTGTAGAATGTGACTTAGCTTCCGTGGTGTATGGGTGTATCATGCAGTGTCGGTGTTACGACGGCAGAACGCTGTATACAGTCGTTGTTGAAGTAATTAGTATTCATGTTACGGAACGTGTGTACTGCACATGAGTGTTGACAGTTCAGAAATGGTGATTTACTTGAGAAAGATAATTCCGAAATCGTGTGTCGGGTCGTGAGGAACAACAACCAGCCGCGTCGGGTCGGTTACCGGCAAGTAAGGTGTACTGAAAAATTATCCTTGTTAACATTAGAAGTCACAAGAACGGATTAATAATAACAGCAAGAACTGTGTCACTCTTCTGCATGTATAACAGCCGGTTTGAACAGTGGATTTCATGTGTTCGTGCTCCAGGCATGTGTGCTGGGTCATTTATTTATCGACAAATGATCGATAATTGATGTACTAGTTCTGAACAGTTCAGCCCAAAATTTGTAGTTTTGGATAAGCAGAATTTTTTTGAATCCTGATGCCAAATAGGGTTGCGCTTCCAACTGGCAGTGGGAGAAGCACGAAGAGAGCCGCAGGGAAACCAGGTACGTAGGGCATAGGCATGCGGTCGTTAAACGTCCATCCCTCGTCCCTTCGTTATGCAACTTTGTGCAGCGCTTACGAATTAAGTAGTACCAGTATATTTAGCTGTAGTGTTCCCCAGGGCGTCCTACATTGTGTGGGGAGGGATAATGTTGAATGGACCGGCTGACTTCAAAGTCTTTGAAGACGCTATGCTCAGCAGTCAACACTGTGACACTGTATCCTTCCCCACGTGTGCCTTTACAGGGGTGCCTTTTATAGCCAGCATGGAAGGACATTGCAGTGCCATCCTTGATGATCAAACATCCTATTAAGGAACATGTACTGCCTTTTTTGATGTCCAGGGGATAATCATATATCCCAATGACTTCACGAGTTTCATTGAATACTGTAATACCTGACAGAAGGAGTTTCCAAAATTACTTCACGGCAAATTAAAAGACGGTTCACGCCAAACGCGACGTCACGATCAAATGGAGGTGTGTTCGAGCTGGATGGAATCTAAACACAGCGTCGCATTGCTTAATCCTGAACCGCCTGGTGAAAGAGAGGCTATAATATACAGTCAGCGATAAAAAAAAGTTGGAATATAGTATCAAAATTAAGGAACTAGTAATGATAATGCTTGCCGCGCGGTCTCAGGCACCTTGTCACGGTCCGCGCGTCCCCCCCGTTGGAGGTTCGATCCTTCCTCGGGCTTTGGTGTGTGTGTTGTCCTTAACGTAAGTTACTTTAAGTTAGATTAAGTAGTTGGTAATATTAGGGACCGATGACCTCAGCAGTTTGCTCCCGTAAGACCTTACCACAAATTTCGAAATTTCCAATAACTGGCAAAACAAACGTCATAACGACTGTTCTTAACGATGTTTGTAAGTTAAACTGCTGAGAAGGGGGGCAATAGCTAAAGAATCACCTAAACGTTTCAAAACATCGAAATTTATTTGTTAGAGGGAATGTGTATACAGATACAAACACATCAAACTAAATTTAGAAACCAATAAGTAGATTCTTTCCACATTACACATTGCGTTTTATTCTTGCTAAGAACCAAATATTGTAAAAAACAACTTAGTTTTATGCTGAGACCTGACTTTCTCCCAGCGTATGTAGTGTTCAGATAACTTGTGGGAATGCAGCCTGTTGATATCGGCCACAAGCGCTGATATTTAGACAGGAGCACAGCCAGCCAATTTCAAGGCAAAATTGCTTCGTCAGTGAGCAGAATAATTATGAATAGCTAGTGTGCCTTGAAAATGGCAAGGCGTGCTTCTGCTGAAATATCGGCGATTGTGGACGACGTCACCCTGCCGCATTCCCGCAAGTTATTTGGATCATCCTGTGCTGTGGCACACTTAAAGCACAGGGGTGCGTCGAGGATATTCTACGCCCCATTTTATTGTCCTTCTTGGCAAACCATCCTAGGCTGCCAGCAAGATCGTGCCCACCCGCATACGGCGAGGGTTTCCATTGCTTTACATCGTGCTTGCTAAACCCTATGTTGGCCAATAAGGTCGTCGGATCTCTCCCCAGTTAGGAGCGTTTAGAGCATTATGGGGCGGGTCCTCCAACGAGCTCAGGGTTTGGACACTCTGACGCGCCAGCTGGACAGAATCTGGCTCGGTGTCTCTCAGGAGGACATTCAAAACCTCTATCAATGAGTACCAAGCCGAATAACTGCTTGGATAGGGGTCAGAGATGGACCAACGCGTTATTGATTTGCTCAGTTTGGGAGCTATTCCTCTTGAATCAATCGTGCAATTTTTCTGAAATTGTAATTATTTATTTGTCTTTGTATGTACATGATATCTACCTACTTATGTCCCATTCGAATAAATCCTTCATGTTGCACCATTACCGTAGTGATAACAGAGTAATTGTTTCCGGGAACTTTATCGACAAAGCAGTTTTGGCCTTTATGTTGTACTTAAAAAAAATGTAAACTTTTCGGTGCAAGGTGCCTAATATTTAGATCTGGTAGAAGTTTTTTTTACATGATATGAGTTCAGACTCTTGCGATATAAAACCATAAAGAAGCGGCAGTATGAGTTTATTTATTCGGAACTAGTTTCGCTTACCCTATCATCTTGATTCAGAAAATGCCCAAATACTTCATAGCTGGCGATAACCAAACACAAATGCAGAAGCTTGATAGCTAACCAAACATTATCAAATCAAACTGACTTGCTAGGGCAAGCCATTATTATCATATATGCTGCCGTGAAGAACTGAGCATTGTACAGTGCTCTTGTAAATGTACCTGCATTCAGAAACTATATAGCTTAATAAGTTATCATTTAGAAGACCTATGTTGTTGTTGTTGTTGTTGTGGTCTTCAGCCCAGAGGCTGGATTGATGCAGCTCTCCACGCTACTCTATCCTGTGCAAGTTTCTTCATCTCCCAGTACCTACTGCAACCTACATCCTTCTGAATCTGTTTTGTGTATTCGTCTCTTGGTCTCCCTCTACGATTTTTACCCTCCACCCTGCCCTCCAATACTAAATTGGTGATTCCTTTATGTCACAGAACATGTCCTACCAACCGATCCCTTCTGCTAGTCAAGTTGTGCTACACTGTCTCCATGTAATTTTACACCATGAGTGCCCTACCACGCAAAGATCTAAGGCTACACTCGCCTGGTATGAGACGTTCACGGGGTGGGTGTCACTGCGGGCCGAACCGCACAATAACCCGGCGTTCGGCGTGGGGCGGCAGTGGGGTGAGTGGAATGCTGTGGCCTGTTGTGGGGTTGTGAACGATTGAGGGTTCTGGCGGGACGAAGCCTTTCCGTCGTTCCTAGGTCCTGGTTTCAATACAATACACAATACACCCGTGCACTTCTAAACTTTAAAATTACATATATTTCATGTACCACTACTCTCAGTATAAACAACAGATGACGCCGAATCATTTAAAAAGCTCATTGCAGCAGTGAACCAAGTTTCTACGAAGGTCATCGGGCTTACAACAATTTCTAGTAGCGTATTTTATTTCACATGGCCCAGTACTCAGAAGGATTTTACTCAAATTGATACTGAGCGTAGAAGCCTGAGCAGTTACGAGGAGCGTTCAATAAGTAATGCTACACATCTTTTTTCTCGCTCAGTTTCAGTTCAAAAAACATGGAGTATGTTGTGGGACATCGTGGAGTATTCCCGCTTCAGTCGCTATATTTACATGAAGCTGTGATAAATGGCGCCTTCAAAATGGCGCCTGTAATGGAGGTGCTTTCCAAGCACAGAGCTGAGTTTCTTTTCGCGGAAAACCAGAGCATCGGAGATATCCACAGGCGCTTGCAGAGTGTCTACAGGGACCTGGTACTGAACAAACGCACGGTGAATCGTTGAGCGAGGCGTCTGCCATCATCACAACAAAAACTGCAAATGCCGGCAGTTGTGGCCAAGCGGTACTAGGCGCTTCAGTCTGGAACCACGCGACCGCTACGGTCGCAGGTTCTAATCCTGCCTCAAGCATGGATGTGTGTGATGTCCTTAGGTTAGTTAGGTTTAAGTAGTTCTGAGTTCTAGGGCACTGATGACCTCAGAAGTTAAGTCCCATAGTGCTCAGAGCCATTTCTACCATTTTTTGAAAACTGAAATCTGCCCCATCTCCCGCGTGCCGCCCGGCCGCGCACAGCTGCGATTCCTGCGATGTTGGAACGTGCGAACACTCTCAGTTGAGGTGATCGACGGATCAGAAACAAACACCTCGCTGCCCAACTGGACTGCTCTGTTGGTGGTGCTGAAACAGTCGTCCACCACCTAGGGTACTCAGGGGTGTCTGCCCGTTGAATTCCTCGCCGCCTAACAGCAGACCGTAAAGAGCAACAGTGGACAGTCTGTGCGGAATAGACTGCACGCTACGTGGCTGATCGCGACAATTTTTTGTAGAATATCGTCACAGGTGATGAAATATCGAACGGGAAACCAAACAACAATCCATGGTGTGATATCACATCACCTCTCCTCCGAAACATCACCCACAGGCAGTAAAGTGATGCCGACTGTCTTCTGGGTCCCTGAAGAGGTTGTTCTGTTTGATGTCCTCCCTCAAGGTGCAATGATCAAGTTTATTGCGCTACCCTCAGTAAATTGAACAGACGAGCTCAGTCGTGTTCGTTGCCACAAACATGAAAACGAACTTCTCCTTCTCCATGAGAAGGCAAAGCCTCACACAAGTCTGCGCAATAAGAGGAGCTCACAGAATTTCGTGGACTGTTTTTCTTCATTCACCCTGCAGCATTGATCTCGCAGCTTCCGACTTCAATCTCGTTTGGCCCAATGAAGGATGCATGGGAAGCAATACGTAGATGATTAAGAGGTTATTGATGCAACAAGACGTTGGCTCCAGCATCGAACAGTAGAGTGACATAATAAAAACTTTGAGGTTCGCCGATGATATTGTAATTCTGTCAGAGACAGCAAAGGACTTTGAAGAGCAGTTGAACGGAAAGAACAGTGTCTTGAAAGGAGGATATAAGATGAACATGAACAAAAGCAAAACGAGGATAATGGAATGTAGTCGAATTAAGTCGGCTGATGCTGAGGGAATTAGATTAGGGAATGAGACACTTAAAGTAGTAAAGGAGTTTTGCTATTTGGGGAGCAAGATAATCGAAGTAGAGACGATATAAAGTGTAGACTGGCAATGGCAAGGAAAGCGTTTCTGAAGAAGAGAAATTTGTTAACATCGAGTATAGATTTAAGTGTCAGAAAGTCGTTTCTGAAAGTATTTGTATGGAGTGTAGCCATGTATGGAAGTGAAACGTGGAGGATGTATAGTTTAGACAAGAAGAGAATAGAAGCTTTCGATATGTGGTGCTACAGAAGAATGCTGAACATTAGATGGATAGATCACATAACTAATGAGGAGGTATTGAATAGGATTGGGGAGAAGAGGAGTTTGTGGCACAACTTGACAAGAAGAAGGGGCCGGTTGGTAGGACATGTTCTGAGGCATCAAGTGATCACAAATTTAACATTGGAGGGCAACGTGGAGGGTAAAAATCGTAGAGGGAGACCAAGAGATGAATACACTAAACAGATTCAGAAGGATGTAGGTTGCAGTAGGTACTGGGAGATGAAGAAGCTTGCACAGGATAGAGTAGCATGGAGAGCTGCATCAAACCAGTCTCAGGACTGAAGACCACAGCAACAACAACAACAACAATCATACGGGCATACAGGCCCTCCCAGTAAGGTGGCATAAGGCCGTCGGACTGAACGGAGATTGTGATGAAAAGCAAGGTTTCTTATCAAGAAGAGTGGGAATAATGTGGTGCATTGGAATCCTGAATAAAACCAGCTTGCTTTCAGTAAAAAAAAAAAACGATTTGCATTACTTATTGAACACCCCTCGTCCGCTTGATGCACAGCTCGCAGCAGGGCAGGGCAGCTCAGGACGGGCGACTTTCCTGGGCTGCAGCAATCACGGCGAGGGATTTGCGACAACAAAACTAACAGAGGGCACTGGCAGGGACAGCGACAGGGACAGCGGCGGCAGGCTGGAGAGCGTATCGCCGCGGCCGCATCGGCTGCAGTGACAGCGCGCCGCGACCCGGCGGCAGCTGCAGAATTTCATTAATCCGGCTGACGCCTATCGACAGCAGCCGGAGCGCCGCCCCGCCTCCCACCTCCGGCCTCAGCCTGCAGTGCGTCACGCCGCCCACCTCCCGGGCCCCCGGCGTCTGTCACCCGACGTCGCCTCTGATTAAGTATAAATAAGGGAGCGGCGCGCTAGGCGAGCCTTACGAAGAAAAAAGGCGATATGAGCGAGAGGGTCAGAATGTACGCGATTGACGTTCAGGAAAACCTGCTTTCGATCTGCCGTATTCTCTTTTTTTGTCTAAAACATCTTTCATAAAGCGTTGCAAATTACTGATATAGTCTGGTAAATTAGAAGCAAGAATGTATCGTACACCATGTTAAAATATTTAATAATACTCGCAACAAACGGTCTAGCATTGGCGTGCAGTATGGGGCAGATGCCCTCAGTTACGAGAGGTATTTCTTTTTCAACCTCCGATCGGTCGCAAGATTAACACCATGGCGAACAATCGTCAAGCTTCGACATTGTCTCTAGTATGCCCGTCTATCATGTCACATTGCACTTTATAGTTATGAACGCACAGTGAACACGCAAAGGTGTCTAGAACATAGTGTGTCCTGACAAGTTTCAAGTTCTTTTGAGAGGATTCACCAGATTTCAGAAGCCCGATTGACGTAGCTGTCGTGTATTTTTTTCTTCTTGACAGATCTCGGCCGCAAACTGTTTGGACGACGAGGACGCGTCTGCAGATTTTCGATGGGAAGTGTCTGATTACCCGCCATACAGCCCGAACTTGGCTGCTTCTGATTTTCATCTCTTCGCGTACGTAAACCGCTGTTTTTGAGTACAGACTTTTGGCACAGATGACCAGGTGCAGACCACCGTAGGGGATTGGCAGAAATCACAGGTGACTGGTTTCTATCATTAGGAAATGGGTGAGTTTGTACCATGCTCCGACAAGTATCTAGGACGTAGCGGCGACAATGTAGAGAAGTGGCTTGAAGCTATAGCTAAATGCTAAATAAAACATTTTTAGTTTTCACTGTGACTTCCATTCTGTAAACGATCAAAGGCAGAGAAAAAAATATTTCTCTTATAAGTATATATTTAGCACTCATGCACAAAAGTTGTTTCATATCTTGGTATTCTTAACTGGAAGGCTTTTTCCCGAACGTCAGGGACAGTCTATAAGCGAGTCACCCTTAGCCAGCCGCTGGTCTTGTAAGCAGTCTGACTGCTCATGACTCATTCCTGGATTATGTGTACAGAATGCAGTAAAAAGAGCAACCCAACTTTGATTGGGGAGCCATAGCTACAGCCACCACATCCTATTGGAATGTCCAGATTACGAGTCCACGATGGTAGAAGGCAGACAGCAGCTTCAGAGAAATCTTGTATGCGAGCCATAGCGTGATCCACTGAAATTTGGCTTCTTGAATGAAGTAACTTCAATGTCCTCACAGGCAGTGAGAGCATCTGGACCAGCTATAGCATGCACACGGCATGTGCCGTAGAGGGGGGGGGGGGGGGGGGATGCTTCAATGCCAGGATAGTAATGCAGGGAAATATGTCTGGAATAACTTCATTCTGTTTTCATTCTGCAGCTGAGTTGTCTTTCAATCAAAAATATAGTCACAAAGAAATTGCTTCTTCAATACCTCATGTATCATACGTGTTGTGAAGTGGGAATTACTCTACTACACCATCCACTAGGTTTTACATTCATGTGGCTTCTAAAACCAGGATAACAGGACAGCTTTGGAAGCTTTAGTGAAGGCTAGGAGTCTCTGCTGAGGAAGGATGTTGTACAGCTGAAGAAGGACCGAGGACAGTTACAATGACTTCTTTGCTGTGGTGTGTTTACAAACATTAGTGGTTTGTACAGTGAATATGACAGCGTTTCCCGGTGCGGCTTCCTCCTGCTGCTGATGGCGACTCTTTGCTACTGTGGTCTCTGTTGCATCGCTGTGCCCACAGCAACAGGCTGTTGCTGTGAGAACGTCAGACATCGTCCCATTCCAGGGTTCGGAGCGTAGTGGTGTTTTATAGGTCCCTGGCGAGCTTGGAGATGGTTGGACCATCTCGTTACAGTCTCGGGATGGCAGACAAGCTGCTCTTGGTGCACATACAGTTAGGCAGCAAGAAGCGGCACGGTCCCAGCTGAGACAGAAGTGTCTGTGTCATCAGCGAGGTGTGAAGTGGCATCGACTTGACGTCATACTACTGTCCAGCTGTTCGACGAGAATGAACCGCGTGTCGTTATAGACTGCTTCTCCATGGTGATGCCACAGTAATCCCAGAGTTAGTCCATCACACAAGAAGTTTTAGGCTGGAACCCAGTTCTCGTAATCGGGCTACAATACAACCCTGCGTTGTCACCTATAATCTGTCAACATAGAGGCGGTTGCGAAGCCACAAACGATAAAGTCCACTGGCCAGCGCCCAACTCTAATGTGGCCTGATTCTACCCTGGTACCGCACTGCTGATTCTATATCTCGTTTATAACTTTACCCCTTTGCACTAGTGTCAAAGGAAAACTTGATGTGGAGTACCATATCAATAGAAATTACTCAAGGTAGGGAGAATTTAATACCTAGAGGATAGTGTGCCTAGGAAAACATGATGTTTCTGGTTTTCTACAGTTTTTTACACTTTTTGTTGTTGTTAGACATGAAGTTGTGTTTTGTAGAGCGATTGTCCTTATAAGGGCAGCTGTTTCTGTTGGTGACTGAGGACAGTGTACTGAAAAACATTATATTAGTATTTGCATCATTTGCAGACCAATAATTATAGCAATTACAATTCGTGAATTTTTATGCTTAGTAGTACATCTAAGTACATGTGGGAAGAGCAAGTCGTTAATGGTTATTTTCGCCTGCTAGCAGGTCAGGTGTTGAAGTGTAGTTGCGTGGACGCAAAAAATTTAGTCTATAATGACAGGAATTATGATCATGCAGAAAACATCAAATAGTAAATTATGTGAGATGTTTCTGGGAAGACTTTTCGACACAAATAAAAAACAACTAGCGCAGTGATGTGTGTACACATTAAGATACAACATACAACAATATCTGCACCTATACCTGTTACACCCTGTATATTAAAGGTACTTGGAATATGCTGGTAATTTTTCAGAGTTTTGTGGAGAATAAAATGCTACACATTTTAGAACAATTTATATAACATATGGATGGTTAAGCCATACGTCATCAGTCGTTCCATTTTGTATTTTGAAACAGTAGAAAGTCTGTTACCGTGGAACATGTGATACTTGCAAATGAAATAACTTCCTTTAATGTTGTAACAATTTTAGCGGTCTTGAAAAAGGAAATCTGTATTCGTTTCCACTATCTCCGGTCTCAAAAGTATTTACCTAGCAACTAGTTTCTGATAATAAATCTGCTTAATTTGATTTCACTCGCAGATTATTGATATGTAGTAGAGTAATAATGTAACAGATGGATTACGAAATGCTCTACTGACATTTCTCCATTGCAGCCATTTTAAATGTCAGACCAATATTTGTTCCTATGTCATAACCATTTATTACCAGATAAATCGCCACTTTAAATCACAGTCGCAGTTCGTCAACCAAAATGGATATAATGACTTTAATTTTTGTAATTTCAGAACAAGGCTACAGCACATGAACAGTGAACTGTAATAAGAAGTTAACTATTACTGAGATTTCTAGAAGCGAAAATCTCTCCACTGACTTTTTACATCTCCATTTGAGTCACAGCAATGTAGAATTACTGCCACAGTACTTGTGGACACCTCCACATATTTTCGTAATAGTAAAAACTTTCTTTGTCTCTCTTCTCTATTCTTCTTCCCATCCCACACGCACTTTCTCAAGTTTCCTGTTGCTGTTTATGTCACCTGCCCCCTCTCTGTTCCTTTTGTTGTCAAAACGCAATGTATTAAAAAGAAGCCCATGAAGTTAACTACGTGATGAACAACCATGTACGTAAGGAAATATGACCAATACTTTTTCTAAGGCAATGAAGTATGTTGATTCTTAATATGCAAATCATTTGTCTATATTACGCACAGTTCCTGTCCTGCGCGACATCAACCACATAAGTGACACTGCATCAAAGCAAATGACATGCAGATAATATTTTTACTAGAGCCTTTGTCAGTTCATGGACTACTAATGAACATACATTTGGGTACAATACACACGAAAATTATAAACGTACTCGTCTGCATCATAATTTAAGTGTGTATGGTTCAAGATTTATGTTTCTAATGAACATTTGGCATCCCAGGTTGAAGCATCGAGCAGTAGTTAGCCAAAATGCAGGCTCTCATTTGACTGTGATATCCTAGTCCTATTATCGACATGCCCTGATAAAAACTTACATCTCGTGCGTCGGAGAAAGGACCAAGGTTTCCTGGGAAGAAGTCAGAATATGAGTGGAGGAGGTGAATTTGAAGTACCGTATTGCAACACTTCAGCTCAGCATTCACGTAGCAGATTTACAATTTCAAAGGGAACGACGAGGTCGTAAGAGAAAGAGCTCAGACTGGAAAAATGAAAGACACCGCTGTACCTTCGGTGGAGCGGGGTTTTTCGTCGTTACTCGTTCGTACAGTATCTCTCATTAATTGTCCACCTACCTCAGTACCGCTTCCTTTAGACGTCCCTTTACTCTGCTGTAGTAGATACTCACTAGACCATGTAAAGCAGCGTTGATGAAACCACGACCTAATACCTATCACACAAAGGCCGCGTAACTCAAGTTGCGAATCAGTTCCTTTAAGTTCATCTTAAACAAACTTAGGGTGGTGGGAAATTTCAGTTTATCAGAAGTAAGTCTTCGGAAATTTTAGTAAACTGGTTTTCATTATTAAGGAAGCACATAAAAGTCTGAATTTACTACTTTTACTGCTCTACTATTCTCATCTAACAGTCTGTACAAAATGTTCTCACACGGAAAGAAACAGCCAGACTATCTACCACTCCAACCCGATTAACGTTCGGTTTGACCGTTACTGATCCGCTGCAATAGAGAGTTGAAACTTCGGTCGTATCAGTGGTCTTCAAAGTTAGAAGTGGTCGCCCAAGTATTCCATAAGGTATACGGAATATGCCACGCGGAATTTCACTAAGACCTAAATATCACACGCTCATAACACATCAATTAATTAATCAAATTGTTCTGAAAATCTTCATAACTTAAACTGCCTGAGTCACAACACTTCCAAACAGCAATGAACTCAACCGTTCTTCATTTTACAAGCTATTTTCTCGGTGACATTTAGTTTGATGTTTCACGTACAAAGGTTGGTGGGCGACTCTCTCCATGCCACCCCACTCTGTGCCTATCTAAATGTCTGCGTACGGGAACAGCTTAATTCTGGTTGACTAATGGTGTGAATGAACAATCAGAATGATCCTTCTAGATCGTTCTCGCGGCAAAACTTGCCTGAGTCAATCACTAATCAGAAAATCATTTACGTCATTCCAATGCCAATTTTTAATGTAATATTTAATAAAATAGACCGAAATACAAAATAATCTTTAAATTAATTTAGTAATTTATTCCACTTCCGACTTCTATTCTAGCTGCTCTCTCACAAAATCAAGCACACTTCGACATACGTCATCAGCATCGTGGTTGCACCACAATTTTCCCACGATTCAATTTCATAAGTTTTTACATAAAATAGTATTATGTTTTTTCGTATGTCCCACAGACGCTCTTTCATTCATTCTGGTGTATTCACACAACACAATAATAGGTAAATAATAATTTTGAATGATTTTTCTACTACATAACGTAGAGTAATTAAAGTTTTGGAAAGACAAATCCAGTTAAGAGATTTTATACACTGAGAACTCTGTTTATGACTTTAGATGATAATAAAAGACAAACTGCTATTGTTCTCAACTTAGTTTTGAAACATAAGTGTTTTTGAACATTAAAGTAATTTTCTCAATCTCCGGAACAAAAATCTGAATTTTTGACAGGATTCTTTCCTTAATAACAAAAGATGGTATACCAAGTTCGAACAAAATCGGTTGATTATTACTATGGTTTATTTAGATTCGTAGGGGGTACTAATTTACGTTCCTACTAGATGGTACTGGAGGCTGTTCCCACGGCTAGTAGTGTCAGCTGCGCTGTGAGTCATAGCGAAGACACAATCCTCCAGCCACCGCGATGCACGGCTGCGTGCTATACTGCAATAAATGTTATTCGGTAATAACTTGCTACGTTACACACCTCATAAGAACCTAAAATTACTCTTGAGTACATTTACCGTTCTTACAATGGCAGCGCTATTACTGAACTCTTTGACTACACCGACACATTTAACTACGGGACTTATAATGAAAGTTCTTCGTACATACAAACAAATATTTTTGCAACTGAACAGATTGTCAAAAATTACATTACAATTTTCTACACCGTTACATCAAATGGCAAAGGCTTGGACTTGATGGGGAGTAACAGAATTAATTTACAAAATTTCCTCCTTTCTCCAGAAATCATATTTTTTTACAAAATTACGTATTCAAACATTTTTCCACAAAAATTGATCTAACAAACCATTTACATCAGTACATATTCAAATTTTCCTTGAAGTTACAAATTTCTGGAAACAAAATTACTTTATGAATTTTTTTTATATAGATTGAACAGAATTAAACATTTTACATGACGCTTTGTCAGCGTTTAAAAAATCCACTAAACCATTTTTATCGCTGGGCTGAGCGTCCCTTTTATATCTAGCCACTTTACAATTGCTATCGTAGTGCTCATGAAATCTATTAAACAATTTTAATCGTTGTGGGGAGCGTCCTTTTTATCTAACACTGCACACAGAATTAAACATTTTACCCTCGCTGTTGTAGCGTTCATGAAACTAATTATTTTAATCGCTTTGGTGAGCGCCCTTTTAGTAGACGAGAACATAGCGGTTTTTTCTTTTTACACAAAACAAAATTAACTGACTTTCTAATCGCTTTGGTGAGCATCCCTTTTATATAAACACTTTACTTTCTGTTGAAACATATGGGTGATAACAACTTTCATTTTAACACTTACACATGGGCTACAACACAGGCACGTCTCTGGGATTCAGTGTCCAGCACTCTGTCACGGATCGGGTGTTTCATAGTCTCGTATCGGATTTTTCACATTTTTCGTACCTGCAAAATACAGTTACGTCTAAGTTTCCATTCTTAATATCTGCATCCTAACTTTACACTCACATATTTATCATAGTCCACAATTTCTGTTCTCAAATCAAAGGCAAATTTGTTATGAGGAACTTTCCAAAATTTTAGTGTACTTAGAATTTACTTCTTCTTTACACAAAACTTATCCCTAAGTGAACTCCATATTCACTGCAATGCAACATCTTCTACACAGTAGTTACATGTAATACTATTTATTTCTTTTCAGTAAATAATGATTTAACCACTACTCAAAATTATCAACAGTATCCAGTTTGGCACTATGACTTTGCTCTTTTTCCACGAAGCATTTTATGTGCAAAATACGTTCCTGCTGAAAGCATTACTCATTTCAAAAAAGCGTGCACCTATTTTTTCTATTAACTTTCTCTTTCCAAAAATATGTCCTTTACAGTTACTGCTTAATTTTCATGACTTCCCAGAAAATAAGTTATTATGCACAAAGAGAATGCAAAATTATTAAACGCACTGAAAATCATTTGTGTCACCGTCTGTGGCTCTCAATTACACACCTATTATACATTTACTCATTTTATAGGCACATTTATACTGCTTTTACCACAAATATCTTACAACAACATCTATTTGTTCCACAAAAATTGCTTACTCGTCACCTGTTACATAGTCACATTACATCATTCCTTTCAGTATCACTTTCATTCCATATCCACTCAGGTTAGTTTTTTTAGTCATCTGTTTTGAGAACTTGTCTTCCTTTTGCCTTTTTACCACTAACTTTTCTACACTCTTTATCTGCAAACTGTATTCTAACAGGGAAGAAGGAAAGATGATAGCCAAAAGTTCTGAATGATGAAGAGTTAGGTTGGCAATATGAAATGAAAAGGAAATAGTATTGCCAACAACTCTGGATGTCTGGTGTTCGCCAAACACCTGACGATGCAAAGAACACACGTCCCCTGAGGCCACCTAGTTGCTTTTGTCCCCATCATCCTATTGTATGCATTTCATTTTCAAATCGTTGACATTTTGCCATCCCCCTATTTCAGAAGGGCCTACTTCTTTCCTTTCACCATATTCATTATACCCCTCAATATACTCTTTTGCTCTGCAATACCGTATAGAAATGTCACTTTGTTTGTTGACTACATATGGTATTTTTCTAGTGAAAGGGATAGCTATTGTTCTCCCATGTACTATTATGACCGCCTCATTATTTCCAAAATCCACCCTTCCTTGATACCTTTGTAAAAAATCTCCACCTACCAGCATTTCTACACTAAGTCCATTAATTATTAAAAAGTTCTGCTCTAATTGCACTCCACCTATATTAATAGGCAGCATTATTTCTTGTTTGACTATTTTTTTCCTTTTGCCTTTTGCCACAATGACTTTTAATCCACTCATTGGCATTTAACCACCTCTTTACTATCAGGGAGAGCATTTACAAAATTCTGCTACACTGCACATATATCGGAAACAGTATCTAATAAACAAGGAACTTTTTCATTAAATACCATTACTTCAATTATAGGATGTCCTATATTTCTTTCTCTGGATTCAGCATCAGGCTCATTTAATAAATCCTGCACTACATCACCTCTATTGAAACCTACCCCTCCTGGTGAAATTACACACATATTTACTGGGTTCTCTTCCTCTTCTTTAATTGTGGCAGCTTCACTAGTCTGTCCACTATCGAAAAATTGAAAGATTTCTCCAAATCATCACCTTCCGTAATAACGTCTGATTCTGCAACCCTTCCCAAGGTGTTTTCAGAATTTACACAGTTATCCTCTGCTTCGTCCTCTTCTGTTTCTTCCTCCTTGCTTTGTGCAAATACTCCATTTAATCTCTTTAACACCTCCTCAGTCCTCTTATACTCTTCCTATGGTACTTCCACTACCATTTCCCCTACTATTGTACTAATTCCACAGCCTAAGGTAAGCCCCTCATCTGCTTGGCAGTGCTTATTTACCCCCACCTCCTGTTCTGAATCATCACTTTCTGCTGATTGTTCCTCATTAACCTGATTCCTGTACTCTCTGTTCTGACTTTTTCTCTCGCACGATGCCACTACATTTTTCTGATAAACCCCATTTTCTACAGTGTCTCACCCCTTTGCCTTCTTTGTTTCTATAATCTTACCCCAAGCTGTTCAGTCGGTGCCTTTCTCACAAAAGATTTTGCTAGCGGGCTTAACTTGTGTGCTTCAGGTTACAAAAGCTAGCACCATTACAGAGTGCCATTAGTTTTCCTCCTCCTCTATGCGGTCATTGCCTCTAACACCCCTTTCAGCTGGCAGTCTGCACCACTCCGTCCCATCAGCAGACTGCTGCTGCTGATATTCGTTGTTTCGGTCTCTATCATTGTAGCTGTTACCAACAGAACCCCCTTGTCCTCGATACCTGCCTCTGTAATTATTAGATCTTTGCAATCTTATTCTGTTCACTTGTACCTTGGCTCTGTTTTCAGTTTGTCTAATGGGAGGCCTATAGTCACTTCTTGCACTTTCCTTATCTTTCAAAATATTCTCCACCCTCTCGAGATAATGGATAAATCGGTCAATATCATCTCCAGGAGCCGATATTATTTTATTTCGCCAGTATGACCGAAACCTGTTCTCTATTCCCATAACAACCTGTTCAGCTTCTACTTTTGAGCGCAAATAGGACAAAGTTGTAACCCATTTTTATAGGAATCATTTGATACTCTCTTTCTTGGGTTCATATTTTTCCCCAGACCAGAATTTATTCAAAACTTCCATTTGCTTCCTTTTTCCCAAATATTCCTGAAAAAAGGCCTGCTTAAACACACTAACTAGTCGTATTTATCTGAGGCCAAATTTACTCAAATTCTAGCCCCTCTCATTATATTTGATGTAATGAACCCCATTTTATGTTTATGATTTCAAGATTTAGGCAACACGTCTTCAAAATCACTCCAAAATTGCTTTGGATGTGCGTTTTTACCCGGACCGAATAGCAAAAATAGTTGATGAGTCCCATAAGCAATTTCTGATGAATCTATTACACCATTAGATACAATACAACCACTACTGTTGTTAACATTTTGCTATGCTCTGGTTAGTTTACCTTCATGGTTACGCAATCGTTCATCTGCTTCTGCACTAAACTGATTTATGTTAGTTTCAAGGTTAGTCATTTTATTAGCCACTTGCACTCCAAACTTCGCACACACATCTTTTCCTTGCTTAATTTGTTTTTCCAATGCTGTATGACTATCCTCACATTGTTTTCCTACATTGTTAATTTGTTCATGAATTTTATCTATAAATTTACTACTTCCGTTCACTGTTTGTTGTCATCAGCAACTTGCTTGATTTGAGAAGTTAATTCACTTTTCACTGTTACACAAGCCTGGTTACACTCTTGTTTTACTTGACTAATAGACTTTTAATACTGTTACTAAACAAAGTGAAATCATTTTTCTATGAATCCCTTAATTTCGAAATTTTATTTTCCATTTTGCATTCCATTTCTACTAACAAGTTATTAAACCCTTGATTAACTTCAGACATCAACCTATCAACTTCAGTGTGCGATCCGTTTATTTCACTGCTCAACTCTCAGATCTTAAAGAATTCTTTATATCAGAACTTGTTTTGTTCATTTTAGCTTCAATATCAGAACCCATTCCATTAACTTCAGTACATAACCCATTCATTTTAGTGTTCATATCAGACCCCATTACCCTCATACACTATTTTTTTACTCACAAGCAACTGACACTAGTTACTGCGTTATTTCTGTACTAGTAACATGTATATATTTAACAATGGTCTCCACCGTGCTCCGTCATTTTCTATCCCATAATTAGAAGACACTGAATCAGGTAAACCACTATCATTTGCTTGTGGTACATCAAAACTATATTCACCAATCACTGAATCATCTGCATACTTTATACTATAGAAATCCACCTTCACTGTGTCGTCTACTACCTCCTGATCATTATTATCCGACATTTCGCGCAGTTTCTTTGCACACTGCTGCTTTTAAAGTTCATATACACTCGAACTTTCCTATTTCTCCCGAAGGCTAATGCACCAATTGCGGCGGGGCGGGGTTTTTCGTCGTTACTCGTTTATACAGTCTCTCTCATTAATTGTCCACCTATCTCAGTGCTGCATCCTTATGACGTTACTTCAATCTGCAGTAGAAGATACTCACTAGGCCGTGAAAGCAGCGTTGATGAAACCACGACCTAATACCTACCGCACAGAGGCCGCGTAACCCAAGTTGCGTATCAGTTCCTGTAAGTTCATCTTAAACAAATTTCGGGTGGCGGGAAATTGCAGTTTACCTGCAGTAAGCTTTCATAAATGTTAGTAAACTGGTTTTTGTTCTTAAGGAAGCACATAAATTTGCTATCAAGTCCGAATTTACTATTTTTACTGCTCTACCCTCCCAACTAACAGTCTGTACACAATGTTCTCACACGAAAAGAAACAGCCAGACTATCTACCACTCCAACCCGATTAACGTTCGGTCTGACAGTCACTGACCCACTACTATAGAGAGTTGAAACTACGGTCGTATCAGTCGTCATCGGAGTTAGAAGTGGTCGCCCAAGTATTCCATGAAGTATACGGAATATGCCACGCGGAATTTCACTAAGACCGAAATATCACACGCTCATGACACATCAATTAATTAATCAAATTGTACTCAAAATGTTCATAACTTAAATTGCCTGAGTCACGACACTTCCTAACAGCAATGAATTCAACCGTTCTGCATTTTACAATTTATTTTCTCGGCGACATTTAGCATGATGTTGCACGTACGAAGGTTGGCGAGCAACTCTCTCGATGCCAACCCACTCTACATCTAACTTTCTGCTCGCGGGAACAGCTTAATTCTGATTGGCTAATGGTCTGAATGACCAATCGGAAAAGTTCTTCTAGATTATTCTCCTGGCAAAACTTGCCTCAGCCAAGCACTAATCAGAAACTCATTTGCGCCATTCCAATGCCTATTTTTAATGTAATATTTAATAAAATAGACCGAAATACAAAGTTATCTTTATATTAATTTACTAATTTATTCCACTTCCAACTTCTGTTCTGGCTGTTCTCTCACAAAAGCAAGCACACTTCCACATACGTCATCAGCATTGTGGTTGCACATTTTTCCCGCGATTCAGTTTCATGAGTTTTTACATGAAATAGTATTAAGTTTTTTCATATGTCCCACAAACACTCTCTCATTCATTCCCATGTATTCACACAACAAAATAATAAGCAAATAATAAGTTGAATGATTTTTTCTACTACATAACGTAGAGTAATTAAAGTTTTGAAAAGACAAATCCTGTTAAGTGATTTTATACACTGAGAACTCTGTTTATGACTTTAGATGATAACAGAAGACAAACTGCTATTGTTCCAAACTGAGTTTTGAAACATAAGTGTCCGTTTTTGGACATTTAAGAAATTCTCTCAATCTCCAGAACAAAAATCTGAAATTTTGACAGGTTTCTTTTCTTAATAACAAAAGATAACATACCAAGTTTGAACAAAATCGGTTGATAATTACTACGGTTTATTTAGATTCGGGGGGGGGGGGGTACGAATTTACGTTCCTACTAAATGGTACTGGAGGCTGTTCCCACGGCTAGTAGTGTCAGCTGCGCTGTGAGTCATAGCGAAGACACAATCCTGCAGCCACCGTGTTACACGGCTGCATACTTTACTGCAATAAATGTTATTCGGTATTAACGTGCTACGTTACAATTTCCTTTTGACAGTGTTACGTATTGTATAGGTCAAGATATGTCATGTTAGGTTATTCTGCGCTGCAACGTGTGATGTATACATGTCTAGTATACAGCAAATGAAGCACGCGAAAGGGAAAGCAGATGTTTAAAAATAAGGTTGGCATAAAGTGAAAATGGCTAAGCAGGAATGGCAAGAGGCTTTAGGAATATGTACAATTAAGGGAAAGGTTGATACCCCCTATAGGAAGATTAAGGGACCTTTTGAGAAAAGAGGAGCAATTGTATGAATACCAAGAGCTCAGATGTCATGCTATTACTAATCCAAGTGGGGAAAGATGAAATAAGTAAATATTGTAAATGGATCTATAAGAATAATGAACTTGAAGACACTATTATAGGAAGGGAAGAAAAAATAGATGAAAATGAGATGGGAGGTATGATACTATCAGAACAATTTGGCGCAGTACTGAAAGATCTAAACTGAAGCACGGTCCATGAGCTAAGTGTCATTCCTCTAGCATTATTGCGATGTTTTGGAGGCCCAGCCATGACAAATCTGTTCAATCTGGGTGCAAAATGTATAAGATAGGCAAAATATCGTAAGTTTTCAAGACGAATTCAAATTACAAAGAAAGCAGAGGCTGGCAGTTTGATAAGTCATCGTTGCAAAGAGACTGACACAGTTCATTTCCATAAGAATGGAAAGTCTGGCAGAAGCCGATTTCGAGGACGACCAATCTGGGTTCTGGAGAAATTTAGAAACATGCAAGGCAATATTGGCCCTACGACTTATTTTACAAGACATACTGGGAGCTAGAAGTTTGTACAGATTATACAGAAACCAGACAACAGTTACAGTGAAGAGCCAAAGAAACTGGTACACCTGTCTAATATCGTGTACGCCCCAGTGAGCACGCAAACGTGTGGCACCACGACGTGGCATGGACTCGACTAATGTCTGAAGTAGCTAGAGGGAACTGACACTATCAATCCAGCAAGGCTGTCCATAAGTCCGTAAGAGTACGAGGGGGTGGAAGTCTCTTCTGAGCAGCACGCTGCAAGACATCCCAGAGATGCTCAATAATGTTAATGTCTAGGGGCCTTGGTGACCAGCGGAAGTCTGTCGGAGTGCACAATGGACATAAATGTATGCAGGTGATCAGACAGGATGGTTACATACGTGTCACCTGCCAGAGTCGTATCTACACGTATCAGGGGCCCCATATCACTCCAACTGCAGACGCCCCACACCATTTCAGAGGCTCCACCAGCTTGAGCAATCCTCTGCTACTAGGCAGAGTCCATGGGTTCATGAGGTTATTTCCATAGCCGTATAATTTCAAACGAGACTCGTCCGACGAGGCAACATGTTTCCAGTCATCAACAGTCGAATGACTGTGTTGATGGACCCAGGCGAGGCGTAAAGCTTTGTCGTGCAGTCGTCAAGGGTACACGATTGGGCCTTTCGGCTCCGAAACCCCATATCGATGACGTTCCGTTGAATGATTCGCACGCTAATAGTTGTTGATGGCCCAGCATTTATATCTGCACCAATTTGCGGAATGCTTGCACTTCTGTCACATTTTGAACCATTCTCTTCAGTCTTCGTTGGTCCCGTTCTTGCAGGATCTTTTTGCGGCTGCAGCGGTGTCGGAGATTTGATGTTTTACCGGATTCCTGATGTTCAGTATGCTCGTGAAATGGTCGTACGAGAAAAATCTCCAGTTTATCGCTATCTCGGAGATTCTGTGTCCCATCGCTCTTGTGCCGACTATAAAACCACTATCAGACTCACTTCAATCTTGATAACGTGCTGTTGTAGCAGCAGTAACCGATCTAACAACTGCGCCAGACATTTGTGTTTGTATATAGGCGTTGCCGAATGTCGCGCCGTATTTTGGCTGTTCACATGTTTCTGTATTTGAATATGCCTGTTGCTTTGGCGCTTCAGTGTGTAAGAGTCGAAAGACCCGAAAGCGAAATAATAGTTAAGAAACGACAGAGGCAAATTTTATGCCTATTCCAGATGTTATTCAGTTATTCTGTACATTGAGCAAACAATGAAGGAAACTAGGACAAAATTTAGAGAAGAAATTAAGGTTTAAAAGAATTAAAATCTATCTGCTTTGTCTATGACTTTTAATTCTGTTAGAGATGTCAAAGGACCTGATAGTGTATTGAGAAGAAATTATGAGCTGGGCATCAATAAAAGTAAAACAAGGCTAAGGAGACGTAGTCGAACCGAACAGGAAAGTAATAGATGAGTTTCCCTGTTTAGGCAGTAAAATAACTGATCGTGGCTGCAGTAAAAAGGATATGACATACGGACTGGCTCTAGCAAGGAAAGCATTTATGAAAAAGAGAAAATGAAATGAAATTATCATACGACGCTGATTTTCGGAAGTTCCCCGCTGGGAAAATTCGGCCGCTGAGTTGCATGTCTTTTCAGTTGACGCCGCACTGAGTGACATGCGAGTCAGTGATGAAATGATGATGAAGGCAAAAAGACACTAAGTCTCCGAGTGGAGAAACTCTTCGACCCGGCTACGAACTGAACCTGGCCCGCTGCCTGGCTGTCAGACGCGTTGACCACTCAGCTAAGGAGACGGACTTAAAAAGTGGAGTTTGTTAACACTGAATAGAAATTTTAGTATTACGATACTTTTTTTGAAGGCATATGTTTGGAGTGTAGCCTTGTTTGAAAATGGAACGTGGACGATAATCAGTTCAGACAAGAAGACGACGGAAGCTTTTAAAATATGAAGCTATACATGAATGCTAAAGTTTAGATGGGTAAATCACCTAACTGATGAGGAGATAATGAGTCGAAAGGAAAAATTTTGACAGAATCTTACTAGAAAAAGGGATTGGTTTATATGTGGCCGAGCTGAAAACTGACGCCTCCAAACATTTTATTCTGTTCTCAATATCGGTTGAAGGATTACTTGTTATGAATATTACTCGGGTCACTCTGCGGCTAGAACACGAAGGCTCCGAATTGTAGTGTATCACATGGCGGTGTGTATCGTAACAATGTCGGTGCGTGAGAAACAGCGTTCTGTACTCGAGTTTCTAACCGCTGAAAACGTGCCTCTAATTGAATTCCACAGAACAATGAAAACTGTGTACCGTGACAGTTGTATCGACTTAAGCAATGTGCGACGTTTGGTTGTTCGTGTTCGTAATGAAGGAAACGGTCGTACTTACCTCAACGTGTGTGACGGAGTTCGGGGAAGACTGCAGCGTATGGGAACCAACGATCTCTGTCGGAATCGGGTTGATGAACTCAGCAGAGAAAGTCATCGTATAACATCATAGTACGACAGAGACGCAGCTCTCAAGTAAGTACTGCATATTGTGAGAACGCCTACATTACATCACTGCAGAATTGCGGTACAGAAAACTGTATGCACGGTGGCTGCCTCGAACACTCACTCCTGATATGAAACAGAGGAGGCTGGACAACTCTCAATGATTTATTTTGCGCTTTGAGTTACTAAACAACTTTGTGACAGGTGACGAAAACTGGATACACCAATTTGACACCGAAAACAAGGGGGAATCAATGGAGTCCACGCAAACAATTACCGACAGCAAAAAGTTCGAGGCCACGCCATCAGCAAGCAAAATCATATTCACTACGTTGTGGGATGTTCAAGGTGTGATGCATTTTGAGTTCATTCCTAAAGGCACCACCATAAACTCTGGAAGATAATGCAAGAGCCTCAGGAAACTGAATGCAAAAATTCGAAGAATTCGTTTACACATAAAGCACCTTATCATTCAGCTTCACAATGTGGGACCGCACGTGAGCGCTACGGCATCTGTAACAATCACGTACCTTGCTTGGATCTACTATTATCCACTATCTCACATGAAGTCGCTATTAGCCACATTCGATTTTCATCTGTTTCCAGAACTTAAACAACATCATTGACGACTACATTTTGGCAATGATGAAGCGGCGCAAGCAGAGGTGAGGTTGTGGCTCAGTCAACAAATTCAAACATTCTACAGTGACGGTATCAACAAAATTGTCTCTCATTGGGAGAAATGTGTTCGTTTCCGGGAGGAGTATGTTGAGAAACAGACATGCAGACATGAAGAATAAAGATGTAGAATGTTAATACACTTTGTTTTATTTCAATTGCCTGAAGAGTTTTCACATAAAAATTCGAAGGACCTGCTTTTAGCACGCCCTTGTGAGATACATTCTGAGGCATCACGTAACTATGGATTTAGTACTGGAGGGAAGTGTGTGTAGTAAACATTATCGGCGGAGAGCAAGGCATGAACACTGTAAGGAGGTTCAACTGGATGTAGTTTGCAGTATTTATTCGGAGATGAAGAAGACTGCACAGATAAACCAGAGCGCAGAGGTGCATCTTCAGACTGAGGATCACCTCAACAAGAACAGACCATTAGGTCAACAGCCGTATGTATTAGTTATGGGTTACCTCAGTTTTTGACGGTCAGCGACTTCGAGGAGTGTCCATGACGGCCGGTCGGTAGCCCAGTATTTCTGTGTGGTGAGCCGGATGCATAGCTGCAAGAGCGATGGTGACGTGAATTTCTGCCCAAATGCTAAGCTCCGACAGAGCTTCTACACCAGAGGTTACTATCCTTTGTTAGAACATTTTCCCTAGATGCAATTAGGTATTAGCTACTACCCTTTCCTCCCCCCGTCTGCCGCCGCCATCAGCAACTTTCCGTAGTGCCCTAACCTTTAGAACGAAACAGAATTTTCTTCAGTTTTTGAAATGAAGAAGGATGAATGACATTTGGTTGTTATGGGTGTCTTGTTAAACCGCGAACTAGTGAGCCAATGAGTGAATTGCTAATACAGGGTTATTACAAATGATTGAAGCGATTTCACAGCTCTACAATAACTTAATTATTTGAGATATTTTCACAATGCTTTGCACACACATACAAAAACTCAAAAAGCTTTTTTAGGCATTCACAAATGTTCGACATGTGCCCCTTTAGTGATTCGGCAGACATCAAGCCGATAATCAAGTTCCTCCCACACTCGGCGCAGCATGTCCCCATCAATGAATTCGAAAGCATCGTTGAAGCGAGCTCGCAGTTCTGGCACGTTTCTTGGTAGAGGAGGTTTAAACACTGAATCTTTCACATAACCCCACAGAAAGAAATCGCATGGGGTTAAGTCGGGAGAACGTGGAGGCCATGACATGAATTGCTGATCATGATCTCCACCACGACCGATCCATCGGTTTTCCCCTTACAGACGCATCCAGAAGCTTTAAACTGCGCATACCATCGCCGAATGGAGTTAGCAGTTGGTGGATCTTTGTTGAACTTCGTCCTGAAGTGTCGTTGCACTGTTATGACTGACTGATGTGGGTGCATTTCAAGCACGACATACGCTTTCTCTGTTCCTGTCGCCATTTCGTCTCACTGCGCTCTCGAGCGCTCTGGCGGCAGAAACCTGAAGTGCGGCTTCAGCCGAACAAAACTATATGAGTTTTTCTACGTATCTGTAGTGTGTCGTGACCATATGTCAATGAATGGAGCTACAGTGAATTTATGAAATCGCTTCAATCATTTGTAATAGCCCTGTACTTACATGTAACAACGTTTTTTATATTTGAGTTCCTCTCAGTCACATCTTATAAATCAAGCTTTAAATCCATTTTATTTCCATTGTTATCGCAATAAAAAAAACTACTTTCACATCTACAAATTATGGCTGCCACATTTCCATGTGTTGTGTTTGGGTAGTGTTGTGTGTGTGTGTTAGAATGAACAACTCCATCGCGTCTCCTTGTCAGGTAAGAAAGCTAAGTATGCGCAGTGACGATAGGTTCCTGTTGCGAAACGATCTTCCTTTGCACTACTCCTCTCCCCGGCGGCACTTACCTCACCTGCAGCCTGTACGCCCACTTAAAATCAACGAAGTTAAAATGTGTGTACTGTACTTATTGCTTGTAAAACACTTGAGCATTTAATTGCTTTCTTCCTCAGTAGTAGATCTCGGAAGACTGCAGGCTGTTGATGCTTCGTGTCAGACCGCTTTAATATTAATAATAATAATAATACTCTGCGCATCGCTATAGCAGCCCTTATGCCCTTTCGAGGAACACTATTGAGACAATTTAGAGAACTGGCATTTGAAGCTTACTGTAGAGCGACTGTATGCCACCAACTATATCTCACGTAAGGACCACGAAGATAAGGTAAGAGAAATTACAGTAAGTCTCATACGGAGGCATATACATAGATACTCGTTTTCCCTCGCTCTATTTGTGGTTGGAACGGAAATGGAAGTGACTAGTAGGGGTACAGGCTACCCTCTGCACGCACCACACGGTGGCTTGCAATGTATGTGTGTAGATGTAGATATGTAGTTATTGTTATCATGCTGTCAGTTAATTCATTTCATCTGTTTCATAGCGAGTGATGAAGCAGGTTCTGGTCTGTCTTTAACTTAGAAGACATTTTCATTAGAAATTCATCGTTTATTACGTATATGTCTCACTTTTAGCGTACAAATCACGAATTATGTGTGTAGTAGTCATTATGTGTGAGGCCCCTGTAACATAGCACAAAGTATGTTTGTAGCGGGTGATTATGTGTGAGGCACCTGTAACATTCACCGCATTGTGTCACGCATGAATTTAGTAATTTGGAAAAAAATTAATTCGTGATAACGTATATACTCAATGTCAGAGTCTCACAAAATTGTGATAATGGCAATGATCTTGTAAAGATAATTTAGTTTCGTGATTAACGTACATTCAAACTTCAGAAAATTTCATTTTAGCCCTCATGAAGCAATTACCCCTAGGTTGCGAACCACTTTAGACACTGATGACCCGAACATTGAGATGTTGTACTGATATGTTATTTCACTGACCACACTCATTTCCGAGTGACGACGTTACATAGCATAGTAATCTGAATAACAGAATAATTTACCGTGTAACATGCTCTGAATGCATGCTTTGTGTAATTGATTGATGCAGACAGCCTCTGAATCCAGCATTTGGATGACGAATTATGTGATTTCAGTCGAGTAGCGCATCAGAATTTTCAGTGGTGCGTGGTAGCCATATTGAGATGTTGTCACGCTTGTGGGTGTAGTGTGCTCAAGGAAAACGCAACTCCATATCGGGGCAAGAGTGAAGCGTGTGAGGAACAAATCTGAAGCATCAGAATAGCAAATAAATTGTGTGTGCTTGAGATACATAGAATTTGGACGATTGAGGTTAGGGTTGAGGGACTGTGCAGAAGTGATCTCAGTTTTGACAACAATTTATTAATCGTACGAGGTACGAATACAAAAATTTGAAATTTATCTGTCAATACAATCAAATTAAACCTTAGTAGGTCTCGGGTAGTAACACAAAATACGCTTTTACTAAGCAACATCCAATAAACGATAGCCGGCCGCGGTGGTCTCGCGGTTCTAGGCGCTCAGTCCGGAACTGCGCGACTGCTACGGTCGCAGGTTCGAATCCTGCCTCGGGCATGGATGTGTGTGATGTCCTTAGGTTAGTTAGGTTTAATTAGTTCTAAGTTCTCGGGGGCTGGTGACCTAAGATGTTAAGTCCCATAGTGCTCAGAACCATTTGAACCATTTGAATAAATGATAAACAGCCTGACCCTGCAACGGGCAATCGACGCAACATAACAAGTATCAGTATAATACACCTTCACACAGTTGACACAACACTGTGTCTCGATTTCAACCCAAGTTCGTCAGGATACCAGCATTAACTCCAAAAGCACGCTAATTGTGTTCCTTGCAATCTGACGAAGCTGCCCCTTAGCTTCAATTCAAAGTTGCGCATGTAACTGGAAATACAGAATCTCCTCCTACAGGTTCTGTCCACACCACCGATGTCTATACTGACCATTGTCCGTTCAGTATTAGTCGCACTATCTCTGTGAGACCCCTTGGACTTAGCTCCTCGCAGATCAATTTAGTTCGTGTTTCTCCAGCCACACTGACCCCAAACTAGTGGGACTAGTGTGCCTGGAGCACAGCTACTACTCATAGTGGCTTCCACCACTGGTTGAAGTGCTCTCCATACAGCAGACTCTTCCTGACCCCAACATCTCCAGGCCCAGCAAGCCGATAAGACAGCCTCAACCGTCGCATCGATGGCTGGCTCCCAGAAATGTGCCACATGATTGCCCACTACTTCCACTGTGTCGCCGGTGTCGCCTGCAGAAGATGCCGTTAGTCTCTCATCATATTTCAGAAAGACCTCTACCATTCATGGATGTACTCCAGCTCTAGAACGTTGGCGCTAGTGTCGATCACGTGTCCACTGTGGTCACCGTCTGGTGGCACCATTGCCACAAATCCAAGAACATGATCACTGGTACCAGAAAAAATGGCCTGCCATTCGATGTGGCACGATATCCCTTCCCACCAAAACGCTTGCCTTGTCCACCGCCATCAGAAAGGAGACAGCTTCAGACTGTAGAATAAAACATACAACTAGCGACAACCAAGACACACATATAATACTGTGGCTCCTGTTATTCATCTACATCTATACTCCGCGAGCCACCTTACGGTGTGTGGCGGAGGGTACTTATTGTACCACTATCTGATCCCCCCTTCCCTGTTCCATTCACGAATTGTGCGTGGAAAGAACGACTGCTTGTAAGTCTCCGTATTTGCTCTAATTTCTCGGATCTTTTCGTTGTGATCATTACGCGAGATATATGTGGGCGGTAGTAATATGTTGCCCATCTCTTCCCGGAATGTGCTCTCTCGTAATTTCGATAATAAACCTCTCCGTATTGCGTAACGCCTTTCTTGAAGTGTCCGCCACTGGAGCTTGTTCAGCATCTCCGTAACGCTCTCGCGCTGACTAAATGTCCCTATGACGAATCGCGCTGCTTTTCGCTGGATCATGTCTATCTCTTCTATTAATCCAACCTGGTAAGGGTCCCATACTGATGAGCAATACTCAAGAATCGGACGAACAAGCGTTTTGTAAGCTACTTCTTTCGTCGATGAGTCACATTTTCTTAGAATTCTTCCTATGAATCTCAACCTGGCGCCTGCTTTTCCCACTATTTGTTTTATGTGATCATTCCACTTCAGATCGCTCCGGATAGTAACTCCTAAGTATTTTACGGTCGTTACCGCTTCCAATGATTTACCACCTATGGCATAATCGTACTGGAATGGATTTCTGCCCCTATGTATGCGCATTATATTACATTTATCTACGTTTAGGGAAAGCTGCCAGCTGTCGCACCATGCATTAATCCTCTGCAGGTCCTCCTGGAGTACGTACGAGTCTTCTGATGTTGCTACTTTCTTGTAGACAACCGTGTCATCTGCAAATAGCCTCACGGAGCTACCGATGTTGTCAACTAAGTCATTTATGTATATTGTAAACAATAAAGGTCCTATCACGCTTCCCTGCGGTACTCCCGAAATTACCTCTACATCTGCAGATTTTGAACCGTTAAGAATGACATGTTGTGTTCTTTCTTCTAGGAAATCCTGAATCCAGTCACAAACCTGGTCCGATATTCCGTAGGCTCGTATTTTTTTCACTAAACGTAAGTGCGGAACCGTATCAAATGCCTTCCTGAAGTCCAGGAATACGGCATCAATCTGCTCGCCAGTGTCTACGGCACTGTGAATTTCTTGGGCAAATAGGGCGAGCTGAGTTTCACATGATCTCTGTTTGCGGAATCCATGTTGGTTATGATGAAGGAGATTTGTATTATCTAAGAACGTCATAATACGAGAACACAAAACATGTTCCATTATTCTACAACAGATTGACGTAAGCGAAATAGGCCTATAATTATTCGCATCTGATTTATGACCTTTCTTGAAAATGGGAACGACCTGCGCTTTCTTCCAGTCGCTAGGTACTTTACGTTCTTCCAGCGATCTACGATAAATTGCTGATAGAAAGGGGGCAAGTTCTTTAGCATAATCACTGTAGAATCTTAAGGGTATCTCGTCTGGTCCGGATGCTTTTCCGCTACTAAGTGATAGCAGTTGTTTTTCAATTCCGATATCGTTTATTTCAATATTTTCCATTTTGGCGTCCGTGCGACGGCTGAAGTCAGGGACCGTGTTACGATTTTCCGCAGTGAAACAGTTTCGGAACACTGAATTCAGTATTTCTGCCTTTCTTCGGTCGTCCTCTGTTTCGGTGCCATCGTGGTCAACGAGTGACTGAATAGGGGATTTAGATCCGCTTACCGATTTTACATATGACCAAAACTTTTTAGGGTTCTTGTTTAGATTGTTTGCCAATGTTTTATGTTCGAATTCGTTGAATGCTTCTCTCATTGCTCTCTTTACGCTCTTTTTCGCTTCGTTCAGCTTTTCCTTTTCAGCTATGATTCGACTACTCTTAAACCTATGATGAAGCTTTCTTTGTTTCCGTAGTACCTTTCGTACATGATTGTTATACCACGGTGGATCTTTCCCCTCGCTTTGGACCTTAGTCGGTACGAACTTATCTAAGGCGTACTGGACGATGTTTCTGAATTTTTTCCATTTATGTTCCACATCCTCTTCCTCAGAAATGAACGTTTGATGGTGGTCACTCAGATATTCTGCGATTTGTGCCCTATCACTCTTGTTAAGCAAATATATTTTCCTTCCTTTCTTGGCATTTCTTATTACACTTGTAGTCATTGATGCAACCACTGACTTATGATCACTGATACCCTCTTCTACATTCACGGAGTCGAAAAGTTCCGGTCTATTTGTTGCTATGAGGTCTAAAACGTTAGCTTCACGAGTTGGTTCTCTAACTATCTGCTCGAAGTAATTCTCGGACAAGGCAGTCAGGATAATGTCACAAGAGTCTCTGTCCCTGGCTCCAGTTCTGATTGTGTGACTATCCCATTCTATACCTGGTAGATTGAAGTCTCCCCCTATTACAATAGTATGATCACGAAACTTCTTCACGACGTTCTGCAGGTTCTCTCTGAGGCGCTCAACTACTACGGTTGCTGATGCAGGTGGTCTATAGAAGCATCCGACTATCATATCTGACCCACCTTTGATACTTAACTTAACCCAGATTATTTCACATTCGCATTCGCTAATAACTTCACTGGATATTATTGAATTCTTTACTGCTATAAATACTCCTCCACCATTGGCGTTTATCCTATCCTTGCGGTATATATTCCATTCTGTGTCTAGGATTTCGTTACTGTTCACTTCCGGTTTTAACCAACTTTCCGTTCCTAATACTATATGCGCACTATTTCCTTCAATAAGAGATACTAATTCAGGAACCTTGCCCTGGATACTCCTGCAGTTTACCAATATTACGTTAACTTTTCCTGTTTTTGGTCTCCGAGGACGGACATTCTTTATAAACGATGATAATGTCCTCTCTGGTAAGCCGTCAGGTATTTTATCGTTTCGCCCAAGGGGGGGTCCCTCTAACCTAAAAAACCCCCGTGTGCACGCCACACGTACTCTGCTACCCTAGTAGCTGCTTCCGGTGTGTAGTGCACGCCTGACCTGTCTAGGGGGGCCCTACAGTTCTCCACCCAATAACGGAGGTCGATGAATTTGCAACCATTATAGTCGCAGAGTCGTCTGAGCCTCTGGTTTAGACCCTCCACACGGCTCCAAACCAGAGGACCGCGATCGACTCTGGGCACTATGCTGCAGATATTAAGCTCAGCTTGCACTCCGCGTGCGATGCTGGTTGTCTTCACCAAATCAGCCAGCCGCCGGAATGAACCAAGGATGGCCTCAGAACCCAAGCGGCAGGCGTCATTCGTTCCGACATGTGCTACTATCTGCAGCCGGTCACACCCAGTGCGTTCAATAGCTGCCGGAAGGGCCTCCTCCACATTACGGACGAGACCCCCCGGCAAGCACACCGAGTGCACACTGGCATTCTTCCCCGACCTACCCGCTATTTTCCTGAGGGGCTCCATAACCCGCCTAACGTTGGAGCTCCCTATAACTAATAGGCCCGCCCTCTGTGATGGTTTTAGCTGAGATATATGTTCTCAGCATTCCTTAACAGTAGTTAGATCTAGAATTAACACTGACTCAAGAGTAAAAACTACCGAACCTTGAACTAATCCATAAATCTTAAAGGGAGTTGATGCATCAGCCTGCCTCCCACACTCCTCAGCTTAACAAAATTCCAGACAAGTACCCAGTCCACTACCATATGTGGATTCTGGTGCGTCCCTTTATGCTTTGCCTTATTCACTTGTGATTCATCTTCTCTACTCCGATCCACATATCGAAATCCCTCAACCTAGTGGGCTAACTTTCCTAAATTTTTAAAATTGCAAGGTGGTTACACAAATATCACCTGAGTCCTATCATCTGGTTTAATTCATTCTATAACGGTAGCAACCACCTTGGCGTATGTGGTTTGTATATAAAGTGGGCGCTCAGTGATGTGAATCCAGTTAACATGTTCACCAAACTGATTATTTACTGCTTTTTTATACCATTAGTGTGACTCAATTAACTCCGCCACACCATGCTCAGGCATCTCTCTCTTACATAACTGCTGATGAAGTCCTGGAAACGAATCGCCTTCCACTATGTCCTTAGCTACCTTGCTTGATATACTCCTCAGAGTGTGTGCATACATTAAATGTAACATTTATATGTGCCCTAATTGAAATACCTGGTTTTGTTCAGTCAGTCACACCATATAATGACGACATTCACCCTATCAGGTATGGAATCAATTGAAAAATTCTTATCATAAGTATTTAAGTAATAGAGTGGGGAATCCTATAAAAATGTGTATGATACCTTCTAACTACCCCTGCTAGTCACTTGATTCTTGCACACTATGGCAGATAATCATCCAGTTCCTTATTTAAGACAGCATGACTTCCTTGCACTGAACACAAATGGTTCAAATGGCTCTGAGCACTATGGGACATAACATCTACGGTCATCAGTCCCCTAGAACTTAGTACTACTTAAACCTAACTATCCTAAGAACATCACACACATCCATGCCCGAGGCAGGAGTCGAACCTGCGACCGTAGCAGTCGCGCGGCTCCGGACTGAGCGCCTAGAACCGCTAGACCACCGCGACCGGCCCACTGAACACAATGACACTAAATCCGGAATTATAAATTCTGTCTGCACCAACCCCTCCTCTAACTCATTTGACACCAAACTTTTACACTTTTTCACAATTACTAACACATCTTTTTCTTATAACGCACAGGAATAGCTTTCAATCTGTGCATCTGGTGCCTCGAAAGTGATTCAGGGTCTAATTCAAATTCTGAGAAGGCTGAATTAACAACACTGATAACAGTACTCACGCACTTGCACTGTAATTTAGTCAATGGCACTCCCTCACCCATGAGATACTGTAGTTGCTGGGTAAGCTTCACCGTCGTATCTGCTTGATCCTATCTACTCAGTGACGTATCATATACGATCCCTTTGTTTCTCAGCCAAGTGGCACTCGGAACATCCGTGTCATGGTTGAAACAGGACATGGCAAAGCAAGGTACAGCCACTAATTTAGAAGTCAACTGCCCCTAAACGCCACGAGGGCTTAAAAATGGATTTTGTTTTTGTTTAATAAAGTTCTGTGATTCTTCCTGATTCTGAAAATATGTACTTTATTTTATTCATCCCCCTCTCTGTGAACCATGGACTTTGCCGTTGGTGAAGTGGCTTTCGTTCCTCAGCGGTATAGAAAGCTGTACCGCAGGTGGAACCACAATGGAGGGATCTTGTGAGAGCTCAGCAAAAATTGTGGTTTCTGAAGAGGGGCAGCAGCATTTTCAGTAGTTGCAGTGGTAACAGTCTGGATGATTGACTAATCTGGCCTTCGAACACCAATCAAAACCGACTTTCTGCCCTGGTATTGTGAATGTCTAAAAGCAAGAGGAAACTACAGCCGTAATTTTTCCAGAGGGTACGTAGCTCTACTACAAGGTTAAATGGTGATGGCGTCCTCTAGGATAAAGAACTCTGCAGATTAAAAAGTCTGCCATTTGGAAATCAGAGCATGGAGTACTCAGGAGGATGTCGTCGCGGGAGGAACAAAACTGGTGTTCCACGGATTGGAGTGTCGAATGTTACCCCCCTTAATCACTCAGGTAGGTTAGAAAATTTAAAAGGGTAAGTGGATAGGCTGAAGTTAGATGTAGCAGGAAGTAATGAAATAAGTTGGAAGAAGGAACAGAACTTCTCACCACCTGAAAACAGGGTTACAAATACAATGTCACATAAGGGTAATGCAGGAATGGGTTTAATAATAAATAAGAAAATGGGTAATAAAATGGTAAAACAGAGGTAAGCTACTATGAACACATTATTGTAACCGAGATAGACATGAAGCCCACTCCTGCTACACTAGTTCAGGTTTGTATGGTAATTAGCTCCATAGATGATGAAGAGATTGAAGAGATGTATGGTGTGATTCTTGAGATAGCTAAGAGAGACTAAAATCTAATTGTGACAGGGGCCGGTAAACCAGTAGTAGGGAAAGCAAGGAAGAAAAAATAGTAAGTGAATATTGACTGGCGAAAAGGAAGAATTTTGCACAGGGCATAATTTAACCACTTCAAACACTCAGTTTAAGAATCATGAAAATTGTATAAGTGGAAGAGACCTGGAAACATCAAAAGCTTTCAGGCTGATTAGATGATGGTAAGACAAAGATTTCGGAACCAGATTTTAAATACTATAACATTTACAGGAGCAGAAGTGAGCTCTGAAAATAATTAATTGGTTATGAACTGTAGATTAAAACTGAAGAAATTGCAAAATACCAGCATGTTAAGGAGATAGGACCTGGATAAACTGAAAGAATTTGAGGTTGCTGAGAGTTTCAGAGCAAGCATTAGGCAACGGATGGCTAGAACAGGGGAATGTAATACACTAGAATTTCAATGGGAAGCTTTAAGAGGTGGAACATTGTGGATAGCAAAGCATCAAATAGATAAAAGTACAAAGACAAGTAGAAATACTTTATATCACAGTAGATATTGAATTTAGTTGATGAAGGGAGAAAATATAAAAATGCTGCAAATGAGGTAGACGAAAGGGAATACCAACTTCTGAAAAATGAGACTGACAGGTAGTGCAAAATGACTAAGCAGAAATGGTTAGAGGACAAATGTATGTAGAATAGAAGCAGCTGTATAAATATCAAGAGCTCAGATGGAAAATCACTACTAAGAGAAGAAGGGAAAGCTGAAAGGTGGAAGAAATATATAGAGGGCCTACACAAGAAGATGATATTATCGAAATAGAAGAGACCATAGATGAAGATGAGATGGGCGATACGATACTGCGAGAAGAATTTGACAGAGGATTGAAAAACCTAAGTCGAAACAAGAACCCTGGAGTAGATGACATACTGTCAGAACTATTGATAGCCTTGTAGAGCAAGCCATAATAAAACTCTTCCATTTGGTGTGTAAAGTGTATGAGATGGGAGAAATATCCTCAGAATTCAAGGAGAATGAAATGTTTGTCTGGAGAATATAATAATTCCAGTTCCAAAGAAAGCAATTGCTGACAGGTGTGAAAGTTAACGACCTATCAATTGGTTGCAAAACACTAAAACGAACTCTTTACAGAAGAATGGAAAAACTGGTAGAAGCCGCCCTGGGGGTAAGCCCAGCTGGGATTTTGGAGAAATGTAGGAAGACACAAGGCAATACTGGCCCTACGGCTTCTCTTGAAAGCTTCCACGTTGAAATTCTGAAGGTAGCAGGGATACAATACAGGGATCAAAAGACTACTTACTACTTGTATAGAAACTCGACCAGTTATAAAAGCTGAGGGACATGAAAGTGAAGCAGTGCTTGAGATGGGGGTTGTAGCATATCCCTGATGTCATTCAGTCTGTACATTGAGCAACCAGTAAAGAAAACCAAGGAAAAATTTGAAATAGGAATTATAGTTCAGAGAGAAGAAACAAAAAAGTTTGCTTATGACATTGTAATTCTGTCAGAAACAGCAAAAGGCTTGGAAGAAGAGAATGTCTTGAAAAGTGGATGTAACATGTGCATCAACAAAAACAAGACAAGGATAATGGAATGTAGTGGAATTAAATTGGGTGGTGTTGAGGAAGATAGATTAGGAACGAGGCACTAAAAGAAGTAGATAGGTTTTGATATCTGGTTAGCAAAATAACTGATAATGGCCGAAGTAGAAAGGATATAAAATGTAGACTGACAACTGCAAGGAAAGCGTTTCTGTGGAAGAGAAATTTGTTAATGTCAAATACAGACTTAGGAGTCAAGAAGTCTTTAGTGGAGATGTTTGTTTGGAGTGTAGCTATGTATGATAGTGAATCTGGGCGACAAACAGTTTAAACAAGAAGGGAATATAAGCTTTTGTAATGTGGTGTCACAGATGAATGCCAAATATTAGATGAGTAGGTCATGTAACTAATGAAAAGGTACTGAGTATAATTGAGAAGACAACGAAATTGTGGCACAAGTTGACTAAAAGTAGGGATCGGTTGAGGCATCAAGGGATCAGCGGTATGGTGTTGGAGGGAAGTGTAGGGAGAAAAATTGTTTAAGGAGACCAAGAGCTGAATACAGTAAGCAGATACAGAAAAAAATAGGTTGCAGTAGCTATTTGGGGATGAAGAAGCTTGCACAGTATATAGTAACATAGAGAGCTGCATCAAACCAATCTTAGGACTCAAGACCACATCAACACAACACTTTATTCATGATTGTAATTTTCCACAACTGTAGCATATATTTTTGAGAATAAAATTCAGCTGGCAGTTGCAAATATAACTTTATTATGCCTTACTGGTTTCTACAAATTAATTTATCTTCAGAAGCCTACAGAATTAGGAACATTACAAATCTTCATATATTACGGAAAGTTACTTGATACTGATTTAGCAGATTTCAATAGATGAAACGATCCATATTTTTAAAGACAATTTCACTAAGTACAAGAAACTGAACTCAAATGAAATAAAAGAATTTATAAGATTTCTGAGAATCATTCAACTACTTCAGGTTCAATGGTAAGCTACAGCAACAAGATAAAGGGTTTACTTTGTGGAACTGCCTTGCTTGATTTCTAGCTGGCATCTTCGTCAATAGGTTTGAAATACATTTTTTAAATATCCCACCCCACTCTAGCCAGTAGCATTTCTTTCTGGAAACACTATGTTAATGATACTATTACTGTATTAAAAGATGTGAAGGATGTGGAATCAATTAGTGTGTCAGTAAACTGCTTCCATCTTAACATTATACTTACATGTCAAATGCAAAATTAACGTAATGAAAAGAGTTTTCTGGACTTGAAACTATGTTTAGTAGATGGTAAAATTAACTCCAAAATTTACAGAAAACCCAGCACAACAGATAAAAACATTCTTGTCTCTTCTTTTCAGCCCTTGAAGTACGAATTGGTATTCTTTCACCTATGATCGACTTTATCATTGGGGTGCCCCAAACCACTTCTGCCATTGCTAAGGAACTTGGTAATTTGAAGTATGTAGTGGTTAAAAACGGATGTCAAGCAAACCTGTTACAAAAACTTTATGATAATAAGACCAACAGGAATATAAATTTCTCTATACTGTATAAAAATGGGTCAACTTTTAAAAAAACCTGTAATCCCGTTTCTTGGTGTCGTCTCATATCATGCAGCTAATGTGTTTCAAAAATACGACATCACTGCATCCTTTACGACCAATAATGCCACCAAGTTGTTATTTCTACGTAATTGGAAACCTCTGAGGAGTATATAAAATACAATATAATATAAGTCTCAGTTTTTATATAGGACACACAGAGATGGCATTTAGCACTCGCTTTCATGAGCACTTGATCAACAAAGACTGCAAGAATTCATATAATTAACTATTTCTGAAACTGTCAAAATAAACACGTGTTTCCTTCTCCATCCTTGCTTAAGAAGGAGATTTTGCATATACTTGACAAGGGCTACAAAATAAATCTTTTAGAAAAATTTGAAATATATAATCATTCCACCTAAATTCAAAAGATGTACTGTATGATGAACTTTCATTGAAAAACAGACGCTATTTTGACTGCATATCATTTCTTAAAAATGTGAAAGTCAGAATATTCATATTATATACGAGAACTACGTGCCATGATTTTTTCAAACTCCTTTGTATACCATGATTAATTTTTTTATGGTGTTGTATATTTTTCTTGCTGCTAGCACAGTAGTTTGACACATACATAGATGTGATTTAGTTACTGTAAATTTTCCATCTGTGTTCGCATCACATACGATACGTACATTTCTGGATATATCACGTGATTATGTTTCCGTGAAGAAAATACTAACGTCTTCTAAACCAAAGTTACGTAAGTTTTTATGATACACTTCTTATACTTCACACAAATTTATGGCAAATATCTAAAGATTTTTAATATCCTTAATTTTGTAACCTCCTGAAAATGACGAATTAATTTGTCGAAATCGACAAGGCATAATAAAAATATATTTGCAACTGACGACTGAATTTTATTCTGAAAAATATGTACATCACGCATAGTACCTCGTCGTTATCGTGTTTAAAGGACTTTCTAAAGCAGATGTGGCACGTGAGTGCCTAGATGTCACACTAGCATCAAACAAAAAACCCTGCCTGCAATGTCTCGTTATTTAATTTTGCCAGAAAATGCCAGAAAATGTTATGGTAGAACTAAAGCCAAAAACACAGGACATTATGACCAACTACCTAATAGCCGGTACGTCCACCCATGACACGGATAACAGCGGGGACGCATCGTGACATGGAAACCTTAATGGGTCGCTGGAGGGAGTTGGCTCCACATCTACTCACACAAGTCGCCTAATTACCGTTAATTCCGAGGAGGGGGCTGATGAACTCTGACGCCACATTCAATCATATCCCAGATGTATTTGTTCGGGTTCAGATCCAGCGGGCTGGTGAGCCAGTGCATGAATTGGAACTCGTCACTGTGTTCCTTCAACCACTCCCTCACGCTCCTGGCCTTGGTGCATTATCTACTTGAAGAAAGACATCGGGAAACACGATCGTCGTGAAGGGGTAAACGTGGTGTGCAACCAGTGTATGCCATGGCCGTCATGGTGCCTTGCACGCGTTACACTCGTCCGCGGATGCCCACGTTGATGTTCCCGAGAGCATAACGGAGCAGCCGCCAGTTTGTCTCGATCCTACAGTGCAGGTGTCAAAGAGCTGTTCCCCTGGAAGATGAGGATTCACGACCTCCTATCAGCATGATGAAGAAAAAAATGTCGCGTGACTAGGGCCTCCCGTCGGGTGTACCGTTCGCCGGCTGCAAGTCTTTCGATTTGATGCCACTTCGGTGACTTATGCGTCGATGGGGATGAAACGATGATGATTAGGACAACACAACACCCAGTCCCTGAGCGGAGAAAATCTCCGATCCAGCCGGGAATCGAACCCAGACCCTTAGGATTGACATTCCGTCGCGCTGAACACCCAGCTACCGGTGGGGGACAGCATTATGAAGAAGGTATCGGGAATCAGTGGACCATGTAACACTCTGCCACTGTGCCAATGTCCAGTACCGATAGTCAGATTCCCATTTCAATCTTAGTTGCAGATTTTGTGGTGCTAACGTTGACACATGCATGGGTCATCGGCTGCGGGGTCTGGTCATTAGGAGTGTTTGGTGCACTGTGTGTTCAGACACACTTGTACTCTGCCCACATTAAAATCTGACGTTAGTTTCTCCACAGTTCGTCGCTTGTCCTGTTTCTTCAGTCTGCCCAGCCTAAGACGTCCGACATCTGTAATGAGGGGTGGATACCCAACGCAAAGAAACAAAAAATTGTCTGAATAATAATACAGTGCTTGTCTACACAGTGAAAGACATTATTAACAATTATTAAATATTTTAAGCTGGAACATGTCTTATGTTCTCGAATTAATAGGAGAAAAAATTACATCTAAAAATAATTTCTTAAAAAATCCTGGAAACGACAAATTAGTAAATATTTCAGGTTTGCTGGTTCAAACGGTTAACAACTAACTGAACGAAATTTGTTTTGACCTTTTATTTTGAATACTATGGAAGTATAGTGCATCTAAAATGATAATTACACATAATTCAGTAAGTAGGGTAAAAATCAATTTTCATTCCGCTATGCATTCCGCAGTTTATAAAATTTTTCATGTAGAGGTGACAATATACTAATTATTTAGTTATAGTTTCATTTACACATCAAAGTTTTTGAGTTACTATATTGCAAAGTATTAGTAAAAACTACAGGCCATGACATCTATGTCCCTATAAGGCTATCATACTGCACCCCACCTGCACAATGCAAAACAGCACTCTGCTACCAGGATGATGCTTAGGATGTAGATTAAGTCGGTTTAGGACTTAAGGTTCGGCATATGTGGGCGCAATTGTAATAACAAATTATTAAACAAGCAAAGACATTACTCAGGCAAAACAGTCGATTTCTTTGTACTTTGATTAAACGTTAGTAGGACTCAAATAATAAGACAAAATATCCTGTTTAAAATAACAATGTCTAACACACAGTAAATACTCTGGTCCTACAATGCATAATCTATACAACATAGCAAGAAACCGCGTGTGGCCTACAGGAACTGATGCTCCCACGGTAACTTTTTGGCGCAGTCATGCCAAACTGGTATGACCATTGCGACATAAAACATCCTGGCGCCATGGTACAACTTGTCACCCACTACGCACAGTTGCTTCCAGAACTGGCTCAAATTGAAATCCGTGCTTCCTCTCCATACAAAAGACTTTCCCTGGGTTCAACACCTCCTGGTCCGGCCTCCTGATAAGAAAATCATGACCATTGCACAAATGGCTGGCCCATTGTCAACTGCTGCATGACTGCCTGTGATCCCACCATTGTTCCAGTTCAGACCTCCAGAAAATGTTGTCAGTTTGTCATTGTACTGCAGAGCGACCTCTGCCATCGATGTCTGTCCTCAGCTTTGCCACGGCAGAGTTGCATACATTACGTGACCATACGTGACCACCAGCAATCACCTTCTAGCACCGCCAGTGACGCATACTCAACGACATGGTCGCTGTCGCCGGGGAAAATAGCCCTGCCGTTCGACATGACATATTAGGAAAACTAACATATCTGACTTGATAGGCTGCTGAAATACATATGAAACAAACACACGAGGTAGTTCCTTGTAGCTAGAGAAAATGTGCGTCTATAAATACATTATAAAGAATTTGTCTTGACTGCAAAAATCCCAATATCCACAAAATTCTGTCAAAATTTACATTTCCTTAATTTAATATGAAAATATTTCGACATATATTTCCATTTTCTATGACATGTTACAAGTACAAGAACTCCCACTAACCTGTATTTGTGCTATGATTTCAATTACTGTATCTTACAGCAACAGCAATTTGTATTTGGTCACTAACAGATGAAACAGTCTTATGATGGTAAGCAAAATTGTCTAAGCTATGAAAATCTTCTTTAGTGTAAAAGCTGTCAAGTTCAATGCAGCCAGTCACAAAATTCCTTCAGCACTTAAAAAACCACCACAGCACATCGAATCACTGGGAATTCAGAACGTCGATGATACTGGTGCTGCTCACATGTGGTCGGCTGGTGGTGGTGTGGGGGCCGTACTGGTGCAGAGCAAACTCTCGACCAGTCCAGCGAGCATGAACTTTACGACCATCGAAGAGAGCACTCCACGTTGTGGTATTTGTTTGGATACAGATACAGTTATTTCCTAGCAATGGTGACAGATGTTATGCATAGCACAAGTGCACTTTAACTTAGGGCAAGTGAGCTGTAGTGTCATAGGAAAACCAATGATTTTGGAAATCTCTTTCACGATATGATTCCAGTCTTAGAACATACGAAATCTGACAACCATACTAACTCCTCTTGTTCTCCTAGGTCCATCATCTTCTGTTAATGTGACCTGACAACCATGTAGCCTGTCCTCATACCTCCAGGTCTCTCTCGGATCGTCATCCTGGATGCTAATATGATAGAGACTGTCCTCATTTCCTTAGGTCCATCATCCTGCATTTAAGAGACGTGACAAAGATGCAGACTGACCTCAATTGTCCAGGTAGCCATCTTGGATTGTGACATCATGGAAATTTTTGGAAATTTATTGTAAGTTCTATGGGACCAAACTGCTGAGCTCATCGGTCCCTAAGCTTACGCACTACTTAATGGGACTTATGCTAACTTACACTAAAGACAACACACACACCTGTGCACGAGGGAGGACTCGAACATCGGACGTGGAGGCGGGGAGGGGGGTTGGGCGAACCGTGACAAGGCGCCTAAGCGCCTAGACCGCGCGGCTAACCCTCGCGGCCGACATCATGGAGATTGTCCTCTTATCTCTAGGCTTGCTGCAGTCTTGGATCGCCATCTTTGATTGTGACGGCATAGTCCTCATATCTGCATGTCAAGCATCTTAGATTCTGGCATCATAGAGACTGTTTTCACATCTGTAGCTTGCCGTCTTGGATTGCGTTATTACAGAGTCTCGCCTCATTTCACCAAGCCTACCATCTTGGATTTGGTGACCTAGCAACCATATAGACTGTCCTTAAATCTACAGGACACAATCTTGGATTCTGATATCATAGACACTGTACATGTATATCCAGGTCACCAACTTGGATCACCATCCTGGAGTTTTGAATTTCACGATAGGAAGTACCTCATATTATTGATTTTTTAATTGACCGCTAGCTTCAATTAACTAAACAGCACTACTTTCATTGTGACATAATAGGACTGTGGGCAACACTGCTTTTTCGAATTTCCTATCATTTTTTTTAAAATTTCCCTCCATTTAATACACAGGGCAATTGGCCTACATAAGTGTGGGTTGGGAGGAGCTCTGGCATCAGCACGTGATGGCGTAGATGATGTCATAGAGGGTGGGAAAGAGGGTAATGTAGCAAGAATGTCCTCGTTCTGTCACAGCTTGGGAGACTACTGATGTCCTCTTCACCCCAGTGAAAGTTTATCATGAATCAAATTCTTCATGTGGTTTATACTAGTCTGAGACTACACTCTCACCATTTCTTGCTAGTTGTCGGCCATCACTTGACAGAATGTATCAGGCTATCGCCAGGAACATCAACGTCCTGCCTATGTGCTGCCGTGAATGAGCCCCTGGTACACTAAAATGTTCACTGGAAGCTCTGCAGACTGATTTCGACTGCTCCGGATAATTTCTGCTTGTATTTTGCAAGGTAAGCAACTCAGCTGTCATACATACGAGTTCCAATGCGTCGAATGCTGACATGTTCGCAATGAAGACAGGATTTTAACTAACACGATCCATGCACAGTATTATTGCGCCATTGTGTGATATTTGCTTTCAATGCCGCTACAGGGGCGAAGAAGGAACGTTGCCATGATTGGGACGTATCTGACATGTAATTAGGGACAATGCTCACATCAAACCAGTCAGTACAGTGACAAAAAATACAGTATCTATCTTCTACATGTACATCTACATAGATACTCCACAAGTCACCGTACAGTGCGCGGCGGAGGGTACCCTGTAATACTATTCGATGTTCGAATGTGTGTGAATTTCTAAGGGACCAAACTGCTGAGATCATCGGTCCCTAGACTTACACACTGCTTAAAGTAACTGATGCTAAGAATAAAACACACCCATACCCGAGGGAGGACTCGAACTTCCGACGGGAAGGGCCGCTCAGTCAGTGACAGGGCGCCTCTAAGCGCGCGGCCACTCCACGCGGCAACGCTATTTGCCATTTCCTTCCCTGTTCCACTCGTAGATAAAGCGAGAGAAAAACGATTGTCTGTATGCCTCCACATGAGACCCAATTTCTCGTTTCTTATCTTCGTGGTATTATGCGCATTGTATGTTGGCGGTAGTAAAATCCTTCGGCTGTCAGCTTCAAAAGGCCAGTACTCTAAAATTTCTCAATAGTGTTTCTCGAAAAGAACGTCGCCTTCTCTCCAGGGATTCTCATCTGAGTTCCCGAAGCATCTCCGTAACTCTTACGTGTTGTTCGAACCTACCTGTAACAAATGTAGCAACCGCCTCCGAATTGCTTCATGTCTTCCTTTAGTCCGACCTGATATGGATCTCAAAAGCTCGAACAGTACCCAAGAATAGGTAGCACCAGCGTCCCATATGCGGTCTCCTTCACAGGTGAACCACACTTCCTTATAATTCTCTCAATAAACTGAAGCCAACCATTCGCCTCCCCTATCACATTTCTCGTATGCTCGTTTCACCTCACATCTTTTGCAACGTTATGCCCACATATTTAAACGACTTGTGACTGTATCAAGCAGGACACTAGTAATACTGTATCCGAACATTACGGGTATGATCTTCCCACTCATCCGCATTTACTTACATTTTTCCGCGTTTATGGTAGCTGCTATTCATGGCAACTGGAAATTTTGTCCAAGTCCTCTTGCATCTTCCTACTGTCACTCAACTTCAACACATTGTGAGCGTGTGGGGGTTAGCTATTCTGTCATTTTGCGCAACGTATTAATCTGAGATGTATCCTTTACCCTGTGGCTCCTGCACGATGCAAGTTCCACCCCCACACTACTACAGAAGTCAGACAGACACTTCTAACGCTCTAAAGAGAGATGCCTAAAAAGCTTTCAGCAATAAATATCTTCTGGAGTTGCCCGCTGTAAGGAAATGACACAAAAATTCACTGGAGTAGTGCTAGTTAGTGTAAGAAAAACATGAAACTAACGAAAATTATTATTTATTTTGCAAAAATTCTGAGAAATCACAATTGTACTTTTAGTTATGAACTGATCAAGTTATTTCTGGGTTCTTTTCGGAATGTGAAGTTACCTCTTAAGGATAGGATTCGTTAATGAAATTTCTATACAAAGTTTAAGATTGTTATTGACTTGGCAGAATGGCTGAGAGCCGTGCCTACTCAACTTGAATAATTATCCGTTAGAATGCTGCTAGGTACGGTCGAGGCTGTCACGTGTGAAATGCAGTGAAGTGTACTGTTGCGGAGGAAATATGGGGCTCGCAACAGCTGTAGCGCACAATACTGTAAGCTGCAATGACTGCTGTCTGCGCTGCTCGCTGCTGCCAAATAAGGTAACTTTCGTTCTATCTGGATTGACCTTCGACAATCAAACTCTCCCTGACTCCTATTCGCTGCTAGTCTAACTATTGGCTTGGTACACCTGTCAGATAACCAGTCCACTGCGATGCCACTCAAAAATTCGCTCGCAGGCGTTTAACTATAACTCTGTCTGTTCACATTGCACAATAAGTGTGGTGGCCAACACAGTGAACAAAGCTTAATTGCAAGGACTCTATATAGAGTCGCACTCTAGCTCTCGACAGAGGTGCTCTCCCAGTGAAGTACTGAGGAGAGACTTGTTCCTCGCTCTTTGAGTACCCGTAAGAGCGCGCACGCTCTCGTTACGTGTTCTCGCTCCAAAAGCGACAACAGAACAGCCCCTCTCCATGCCAGACATGAAGGGGTGTATCTTTCGGTCTCTTCCATTACTCCTTTAGCTTAAGGCGTCAGAAATATCGTCTGCCAATCAGCATTGCTCTTCTAAAACGGGAGAATGACATTTCATTTAAGGCGATCAATCCGGAAATCTGTAGCATCGGCGTTTGGCGTTTGCTGTCTCCCTGTGAAAACGTATGAAACTGTGAGCTATGTTTGTAAAGAATGCATAGGCTGGGTGCTCCCACACAGTGTAGCGGAATTTGCTTTCAAGCCGAACACGGGTCGTTCTTCCTTTCACTCGGGCAAATGCTGTCTGCTCTATCAGTGGTCGTGCGCCGAGATAGATAGGTTGAGACGTCCTCTGAAGGGACTGGCCCCCCGGCGTGTGGTTTGCGTCTCCCAAACTGAAAGCCCCTCAACCGTCATGTCTTCAATGTGTGTGTGCATACGCCAGCCTCGAGTATTTCAATCTCGGTGCGCTTACTTGTTATTTGCATATCGTTTACATGAATTCATACAACACTGACTTTATCTTATCGAGTTTGGGTTCGAATGAAGCGTCTTGATGTGCAGAATATGATTATGTAAGCAATGAAGGTCAGTAGACCACGACGTCTTACATACCTCCCTCCTTCTGACAAAATTTTTGTCTGGGGTTTGTCAATGCCGAGGAAAACATTCACAAAGTCAGGCAAAAACGCCAGTACGTGTCTCTGTTTTTCTTTTTCATTTTCAAAAATTGTTTTTACAGTATTAATTTTTCTAAAATCGTAAGTGTACAGTGTATTATGTATTGGTGTGGTTATCTCGTTTCTTCAGTTAGGCTTTGCGTAAATGTTAGCAATTGCTGTGTTGTGTTACTTTGTTTTATTTATTTAGGCATTATCTTTTTCTTTATGTGTCACTGTTTTTCTTTTTCTTTTTTTGTAAGAATGAAGAAGTGTTTCCTCTTAATTCCATCCTTGGTATTAATATTATTACCCCAAAAAGGTGTTTTTGAATGTTACTTAAAGAAGAAAAATCCTGCATAAATCCTTTTCTAATTTTACATATAAAAGAAATAAATAGACTTTCCATGAGTTTGTGAAATTATGTAACTGTACTAACTCAGTTTCTTTACAAAAGGTTTTAAGGTATCTATAAATTATGGACTTTACATACATAATAAAAATAATTACTTTTACAAATAAGGGAAAAATTATTTTTACAAATATATCATTTTCTTAATTCTACATTCGTGTTTTATCAGTCTTTTCGTTTTGTGCTGCGTCAGTTTCTGTGCTTGACGACCCCCACTGAAACGTTGGAAGGCGTCGACTCATTTGTATGGGTGTCACAAATCATGAGAGAAGCACTCTAGCATGTGATGCTGGGTCTTACTTGTTGACATTGTCCTCATGGAGTGCTACTTTTAACCGATGATGATGACTGTGGTTTACTGCATAAACAGTGATGTTTTGGTACTCCTTTGCTGTCACACCTGGGATGGTATGGCAGTTCGATGATTGTAGTTGACTACCGACGATCGTCACCCAGTATTGTGCTGTGACGTCTTGTTACTTCTCACCTTGTTCGGTATGGCAATTTGATGATGTGGTAGGGAGAATACTATTCATTTTGCTGAATCTATTTCTAGATAATGTTGGTTGGTACTACTTAATATTCTGTTTGGCGTTTGCTTGTATTTGTTTGACGATTCAAGGTTTATTTTTGGAGAGGTGGTTTAGTAGTTGCCATGCCTCAAAGTTCATGAAAAGGCGTTTGTAGCAATTTGCTTTGTAGGATTGGAGAGAAAGGTATCTTGCTGTCTTCTGTCCTTCTTCATCTTGCATCTTCTGCTCTTCTGTTGTTTCTTGTATTCTTCTGTTCTTCTTGGGCTAGGAATATGTGAATTTTATTGTAGGAGTGATATAGGATTTGTAGGACCTGACTGCCTTTCCAAATGTTACTTGATGAGTTTGTAGATCTTAGTAATTTTTTGTACCGTCATTGTCGTCTCGTTATATTATGATACTCCCCACGCTCTTCCGTTGTGTAGCAGTGTCGTGACATATGAAATGTTCGTGCTGCACGTTGTCCTCCTGAAGTCCAATCAGGTTGCAACCTGCATTTCCAGTGTGGCGTTGGTCTTCATGTTGTTGTTATTGCCCTAAGTGCTTTCTCAACATGTCTGCACCCTCTCTGTCGCTATCTCGAAACATCTGGTGTTAAGGGAGCTGGTGATTGGTTTTGTTTTACATATATTTGTTATTTACAAAAACACTGATTTTATATAATGCAAAAATTTTCTGATAGTGGCAAAAATTATTGTATATAAATGATTTCTTTTCTTTATTCTAATACCACTTATTCATTCTTTTAATTGTTGTGTACCATTTATTGTTTGTGTGCATGTTGTAGTGTACTTGATACTACAAGAGATTGTTAGTGTGTATTGTGTCTCTTTTTCTTTTAATTAATGTGTTATTTTGTAGCTTCTGTAAAGTTTGAAAGGTAGGAGACGAGACACTGGTAGAAATAAAGCTGTGAATACTGGGCGTGAGTCGTGCTTCGGTAGCTCAGATGGTAGAGCACTTGCCCGCGAAAGGCAAAGGTCCCGAGTTCGAGTCTCAGACGGGTACACAGTTTTAACCTGCCAGGAAGTTTCATATCAGCGCACACTCCGCTGCAGAGTGAAAATATCATTCTGGAAATATCCCCCAGGCTGCGGCTAAGCCATGTCTCCGCAGTATCCTTTCTTTCAGGAGTGCTAGTTCTGCTGGTTCGCAGGAGAGCTTCTGTAAGGTTTGGAAGGTAGGAGACGAGATACTGGTAGAAGTAAAGCTGTGAGTACTGGGCGTGAGTCGTGCTTCGGTAGCTCAGATGGTAGAGCACTTGCCCGCGAAAGGCAAACGTCCCGAGTTCGAGTCTCGGTCGGGCAGACAGTTTTAATCTGCTAGGAAGTTTCATATCAGCGCACACTCCGCTGCAGAGTGAAAATATCATTGTTATTTTGTTGATTCTTAATTTAACATTTATTTAGTGGTTAGTATAAGATCGGGTGGACGTTAGTTTGTCTAACCTCTTCCGCATTTTTCAATTCAATCTTTACGTTTTGCAGTATTCGGTGGCGTAACTTCTACATCTGGTTTCTCTTTGCTGTGTTGTACTTGTCTCTATGGACCATAATTTCCTCGGTAATTATTCGCGCCCTCGTCTCGCCATTTGCTGTTTCTAACATCGAAGCCTCTTTCAAAGTACCCTTGACCGTTGACATTTTGATTCCTAAACCCATATCCGCCACTGTATGAGTGTCCATTAACGTTCCTATTTCGGTACCAATTATTCTGGTTTTCGTTTCTATGCCAATTGTCTCCATTGTGCCACTGTCCTTGTCTGTTAAATTGCCTGAAATTATTGGTGTTAGGATTACGATTATTATTATTGGAATATTCGTTCCTAGTCCTCTCCTTTTGCTGTTCCCTTTCCTTTCTTTTTTCTTTCACCTCGTCTTGTTTAAACATAAATTCAAGTTCCCTTAAAACCTCTTTGAATTCTTCGGTATTTTCATTTTTTCCTACTGTCACCTGTTGATACTTTACCGGTAATTTCATTCTACATAAACGTATCAGCTCTCCGTTACTGTATGGTTTGTCTAGGCACTGATTCTTTTTGTCCATTGTATCAAAGAATTTTACCACGCTTTTCTCTCCTGAGTTTTCATATGGTGTCATCTGAAGTAGCTCGTATTTAATTTTGTTTTGCGCCTCGTTAGACCAATGTTTTTCGAGAAAGGCTGTTCTGAACTGTAGGTAAGACGTACAGGTGGCCGCGATCTTTTGCATCACCTCTTTTGCTGTCCCTGACATGTGTGCACAAATGAAGCCAAGTTTGCGAGCTACGCTCCAGTGGTTTGGTAAGCCTACTTGAAACTGGTCGATGAATGTGCGTGCATGCAAGCTACCGCCTTCTTCCTTGAAATCTTGAAATCTTCTAACTGTAAGGAAGTGGTCTGTATCATATCTACTCATAAATCCGGTTTGTGGCTGATTCATGGACTCAAATAATCTGCCGCTGCTTGTGTCGTCGTGTTTATTCTCTGGTAATCTAACTGCCTGTCTGCCTATTCTCAATTTCCTGACTCATGTCCGTGTCATATCGTATCATTGGTGAACAAAAGTGTTGTTCGTGTGTTTCTACTCTCGTCGTTCGCGGTATAGTACCTGTGCTGCTATTATGTTGTGTCATTCGATTTACTGGTTCAGTTGCCTGTCTTTCGATTGGTATCGGCTGAATGTATGTGTTCCATTTTTCTAGATACTGTGCCTGGTCCTGTGGCACGTTATCTATTACTTTAATAGGGGTATTCTGTTTCGATTTCCATCTAGCCTTGGTTCTACTTGAACTTTCTGAGACGGGGCGTGTTCGTGTGCTGAATTAATGCTTGACGTGCCAGTTGTTTCGCTCCAGGTGTAATCGGTCTCGATCTTTTCTTCGATAGTTTGTATCAGCTCTGTTCGAAGCTTTTCAAACTGACCTTTGTTTTTAGGTTCTATTTTATTGATCCGCTGATCATATTTTTTTAGTGTAACCTTCGCGACCTTCCTTTGAATTGCTTGTTCTTCCGAAATTTGTATTGCTATTCGAGTGGCTTTTTTCGCAAAACGTTCCACCTTTTTGTCAACGTTTACGATGTCCAATTGGACCTAGTCCTCGTCAGTGCGTAATTGCTGCAGACCTTGTGTTAGTACCTGAATTCTTTCTCCAGATTCTTTCGCGTCTTTGTTTATCTGTGTGATCTATCAATTCTAGCGATCCCTTCATCCATCTGGATTTTAACCTGTTGGATCTGTGTCTTAATCTCTTGTCTCAAGTTCTGATTATCCTGTTGGATCTGTGTCTTAATGGCCTGATTATCCTGTTTCAATTCCGGATACTGTTTTGTCATCTGTGTATTAATATCCTGATTCTGTTTCGCCATACTAGCGTTCATTTTTTGTAACATCTCATGATCGCGTCCTGTCCTGTAACACTACCTTCTGCTGAACTATGTATTCTCGATCTATTGTTTTCTACTCGGTCAGTTACGTCGTTTACTGGGCTATGCTGTGGCGTTTCTAAGTTTGATGACTGCAAGAACCCGTGCTGTTTGTGTTGAGGACTTCTTTCGTTTGTCATTGAACCATTACGTGGCGCAAACAACTCCGCATTCTACAACCCCCCCCCCCCCCACTGTTGTGTACGTCTTGTGTTTGCAGGTACAGTTGCGTCTGTTACGCAATCTTTTCGTGGCGCTCGTAACTCCGCAAAATTCTGTGTCTGTTGTTGGGGCATATTTAGAATGTGTACGATAGGTTCGACGTATTCTAAATGTTCCCCTCTTCCTCACTGTCTACTTCTCTTTGAACGTTAGCTAACTGCCGGTTCATTGATTGTTTTGACGCGTTTTTTGTCCCTGAATATGTGGCAACAAACGCGTTTCCTGTGCTCGTTTCGCTTCTAATCTTTGTCATTTCCTACGTGGGCTGTCTATTTCTGGCTCAGAATGTGCCCTACCTGGGATTTCATATTTTCGAAATTCGATGTTCTCGTCCATTCGATTCCCATCTGTCTGATCTGTCTCAATTTTATCCCAGTCTAACTGAGCCTGCTGATTGTGCAGCTCCCCGACTGTCCTATTCTCTGATTCGCCGTCTGTCCTATTCTCAGGTTCACCTTCTGTCTGGTTGATTCTCCCCCATCTTGTTTACTTGCTGTCTCTCACGTAATCTTTTGTCTTGTGCTCTCGTTAACATGGAAATTCTTTCAACACACCACAACCCTATCTACAAAACTGTACGACCACTTACCAGTTGGTTGAACCAACAATAACAACAACGTCGTGACTTCTCGGGTAATGTTCTGTCTGATCTGCTACAGTCTCCAATCTCCACCTGAGCACTTGCAATGGGAGAAAAATGTTATTTCTTAATTCTAACTAACAAGATGCTGCGTCACACTGCGTCTCTGCGTCACTCTGCGTCTGTGCCTATCACCTGAAAATCCTATGCCCAAACAGCTACACAAAAATCGTAAAAAAATGCAATATTTTACAACACAATAAACCACGCCTTTTCCCCTACAATTCTGCTTTCTTCACTACCTGTATCTATTCTGATCCCAATCTTTGCAAATAGCTATTTAATACATGAAAGATATTTTCCAAAGTACTACTGCTGTGACATGCTGCACCTAACTATCCTGACACTTTCCTATACTGGTAGCTTACCTGTTTTACCTATCCCGGCAGGGTCGCCATTTTCTGTGAGCATGTGGGTGTTAGCTCTTCTCTCTTTCTGCACAACAGATTAATCTGAGATGTACCTTTTACCCTGTGGCTCCTGCAAGATTCAATTTCCACCCCCACACTACTACAGAAGTCAGACAGACACTCCTAACGTTCTAAAGGGAAACGCCTGAAAATATTTCAGCAATAAATACCTTCTGGAGTCATACGCTGTAAAGAAATGACATAAAAATTCACAGGATTTCTTACGTAACTAGTGAGATACTTGGGTACTGGAGTAGTGATAGTATAAGAAAAACATGAAACTAACGAAAATTTTTATTTATTTTGCAATAATTCTAAGAAATCACAATGACACTTTTAGTTATGAACTGATGAAGTTATTTCCGGGTTCTTTATGGAATGTAAAGTTACCTCTTAAGGATAGGATTCGCTGATGAAATTTCTATACAAAGTTTAAGATTGTTATTGACTTGGCAGAATGGCTGAGAGCCGCGCCTACTCACCTTGAATAATTATCCGTTAGAATGCTGCTAGGTACGGTTGAGGCTGTCACGTGTGAAATGCAGTGAAGTGTACTGTTGCGGAGGAAATATGGGGCTCGCAGGAGCTGTATCGCACAATACCGTAAGCTGCAATGACTGCTGTCTGCGCTGCTTGCTGCTGCCAAATAAGGTAACTTTCGTTCTATCTGGATTGACCTTCGACAGTCAAACTCTCCCTGACTCCCATTCGTCCCTATTCTAATTATTGGTGTGGTACACCGGTCAGATAACCAGTCCACTGCGATGCCACTCAAAAATTCGCTTGCAGGAGTTTAACTATAACTCTGTCCATTCACACCGCACAATAAGTGTGGTGGCCAACACAGTGAACAACACTTAATCGTAAGGACTCAATATAGAGTCGCACACCGATTAGCTTTCGACAGAGGTGCTCTTCCAGTGAAATACTGAGGAGAGACTTGTTCCTCTCTCTTTGAGTACACGTAAGAGCGCGCACGCTCTCGTTACGTGTTCTCGCTCCAAGAGCGACTACAGAATGGCCCCTCTCCACGCCAGACGTGAAGGGGTATATCTTTCAGTCTCTTCCATTACTCCTTCAGCTCAAGGCGTCAGAAATATCGTCTTGTAGGGAAGCAGCCTACTCACGCCACATAAAATTCTCATCAGTCTTTCCATTGTGTGCCAGCCTAGTCCGCTGTAACTAGCTCTGACGTCATAAAGTTGCGCAATACTTTAAAAATAAAGTAAATAACCTGAAACGTTTCTAGCATATCAGGAGTAATACTAAATCAACATGTGTTGAATGTCAGTTCAATAACTTTAACCATTTTCGAAATTTGTGTGTTTTTCTGTAAAAATCATTGGCGCAACAGAAAAGAGCTAGAGACTTAAGAATTTAGATTCCTTTTTCATAATAATTTAATAGAAACAGTACTTTGGATCTCACAAATTAAAATTTTAGTGGAAATTCATGATTTTCTGGTATTTGTCTTAAAAATTAAGGAAGCAAGATAGATTAAGTAGGCTAATAAATAAGGCTAGGATGTTTAAATTTAAGTAGAACGGAGATCCGCTATAATCATAAAGATGTGAGAAGTTTCAAAAATGGTTCAAATGGCTCTGAGCACTATGGGACTCAACATCTTAGGTCATAAGTCCCCTAGAACTTAGAACTACTTAAACCTAACTAACCTAAGGACATCACACACACCCATGCCCGAGGCAGGATTCTAACCTGCGACCGTAGCAGTCCCTCGGTTCCGGACTGCAGCGCCAGGACCGCTAGACCACCGCGGCCGGCGAGAAGTTTCAATTGAATAACTATAAAACTACAGCGATAGTGCATCTCCAAAGGGCAAGTTCAGAGCTCGTCTACTGCGTGCAGTGTAATTAAATTAATTCTCTCGCCCAAGATAATTGACTTAGCCACGTCAGACTTTTATTGTGATTACTTACCTGTGTGCTGAATGCACATTTAAATTGAGAGCTTCATCGGCTATCAGCAAAGGAAGCGATGATTTATTCAATCACTTAAAGTGGTGCATTACTAGCCCAGCGGCTAGATGGGAGAGCCGATTTGATCAGGCGTTCCCTTAGCCGTCCGCACCGCGGCTTTATATATAAGAACGCTGCGCGAGGAAGAGAGACCCCAGTTCTCTCCAGACGCTGAATAGCACACCATCTGTGTCGGGAGTCGCGTTGCGTCGGTATCATTGCTATAAACAGCCTCGGATGCCGTAATAAGTTACTCGGGTTATGCATAACCATGAAATCATTTTCAAGTCAAGTGTTAATTCTGGGATGACTTTAATGATCTACCTTCAGTTTGCGTATGTCGTATTTTCACGTGCCGTCGCGGGACAAACATTCTACCATTATTTAGCATGGCGTTTGATGAATATTATCATCAAATTATGGCGAGCATTCACTTAAACATTTAATTTGGACAGTTATAGTTGCATCAGCGCATTAGACTCTGAACTGCTCTGTTAGTCAGATTGTGTGGATTCTTTTTTTTCATCTGTGACTTTCAGAATATAGCGATCGTTTTTGGTTATGAATCCCAGACAATCTCCTAATTCCTCAGAGCTATAAGCTGTAGCTATAAGTGTATTTCTCAGATGAAGTGGACACTAGGAATTCTAATTACAGGCTTCACGTTTTGCTAACCACTTTCTGGTTGCCAATATTGTAGTTAGAGAGCCAGTGTTGAGAACGGCAAAAGACAGCATGAATAATAGGAACATTTATATAACAATTAATTCCACCTGCCGCCCCACATATGGTTAATCGGCCGGGAAATGCATCTTTTCTACATTACAAACCAAACATTATGTAACTACATTAGTTCCACCCGCCGCCCCACAGTCTGCCAATCAGCATTGCTCTTCTAAAATGGGAGAATGACGTTTCATTTAAGGCGATCAATCCGGAAATCTGTAGCATCGGCGTTTGGCGTTTGCTGTCTCCCTGTGAAAATCTCTGAAAATGCGTGCTATATTTGTAAAGAATGCATAGGCTGGGCGCTCCTACACAATGTAGCGGAATTTGCTTTCAAGCCGAACGCGGGTCGTTCTTCCTTTTACTCGGGCAAACACTGTCTGCTCTATGGGCAGTCGTGCACCAAGATGGATAGTTTGAGTTGTCCTCTGAAGGGCCTGGCCTCCCCGGCGTGCGGTTTGCGTCTCCCGAACTAAAAGCCCCTGCAACTGTCCTGTCTTGAATGTGTGTGTGTACGCCAGCCTCGAGTATTTCAATCTTGGTGTGCTTACTTGTTATTTGCATATCGTTTAATGATTTCATACAACATTGACTTTATCTTATCGAGTTTGGGTTCGAATGAAGTGTCTTGATGTACAGAATATGATTGTGAGGGAGGAATATGTAAGCAATGAAGGTCAGGAGACCACGACGTCTTACAACGTTACCGTACACCACTGCATCGTCAGCAAACAACCATAGCTTGGTGCCCACCCTATTAGCCAAATCGTCAGCAAACAACCATAGCTTGGTGCCCACCCTATTAGCCAAATCGTATATGGATATAGAGGACAACAGCGGTCCTGTCACCCTTTCCTGGGGACACTCATGACGACACCTTTGTCTCTGATGAACATTCACCATCAAGGAAACCTTACTGAGTTCTATTATTTAAATAGCCCTCAAGCCACTCACATATCTCTGTGCTTACTCCATATGCTTGTACTTTCGTTAACAGCCTCCGTTTGTGGTAACAAAAATGTTTTAGTCATTTACACTGTCTGATGAAAAGTGTGCAGACATCCCTGTGTAATGCGAAACTGAATAGTGGGTGTCTCTAGATGTGGACCTCTCAGTATAAAAGGGGGAAGGAAATACTGTGTTGTCAGTCAGCAGTAACAGCTGAATGCGTCCATCATGAAGACAAAGTGACTCGCAACAGAGAGTTCTCGTTGGATGTCGCTTGAGTAACAAATCCATCAGCAACATTTCAGCTCATGTAAAGCTGGACAAATGAATGTGAAGTGGAAACATGAAGGAACAACCACAGCTACACCAAGATGATACAGACCTCACATGCTGAGGGTTGGGGACTGTCGAGCATTGCGAAGGGTGGTTATCAAAAAATCGCAAGAGATAAGCGAAAGCGCTCACTCCTGAGGTCAAAGTTCTATCACCACTCTAGCTAACACAATAACTTTTCGTAGGGAGTTAAAAAGAATGGGAGTACTATGGTCGAGCTACTCCTCACATGTCTGTTGGCTTCTGCCTCGAGTTCTTCGGCCGACATTTGTTTGATGATTTGTCTGACTTTTCGCCAGCACGACTGGTTGGCATTATCGAAGTTTCACGCACCATTGTTGGTAGTGGACTACCAGCAGCAATGTAAGATGGAGCTTCGACAATACCAGCCACTTGTGCTGACAAAACGTCAGAAAAATTATCAAACGTCGGCAGAAAAACCCGAGACAAATGATAACAGACAATTCCTCAACAAGTGACCACGAAAGCCTTAGAAATTTTGAACATACATATATGAGATCAGTGTTAAACGATGCTTGTGGTGGTGTAAAGAGCGAGGACACGGGATCAGCTGAGAGATCTGCAGTAATGAATCACGCAATCCAATGAAAAGGTTTGGGTTTGGCGAATGTGTGGCAAATGCTACCTGCCATCACGTACGGTATCAACAGTGAAGTACAGAGGAGTTAGTGTCACGGCATGTGGATGTTTTTCGTGCCTGGGGTGTGATTTGTTCTTCTACCTTAAGAAAATGCTAAAGGATATGAACACATTTTACAGCATTGTTTACCGAGTACAGTAGAGGAACAGTTTTCGTAGATGATTATTGTATCATCATGACACTGCACTGCTGACCGTGTGGCCGAGCGGTTCTAGGCACTTCAGTCTGGAACCGCGTTAGTGCTACGGTCGCATGGATGTGTGTGATGTCCTTAGGTTAGTTCGGTTTCAGTAGTCCTAAGTTCTAGGGGACTAATGACCTCAGATGTTAAGTCCCATAGTGCTCAGAGCCATTTTTGACAATGCACTCAATATCATAAATCAGCATCTGTCAGGCAATGATTTGTGGACAATTACGCCTTTGAAATGGCCTAGGTTGGTCAGAGTACTGATATGAGCCCAGTGGAGCATCTTTGGATGACTTACATCGACATCGCTCAGGACCCGAGTGTGCAACATAGCTACTTCCTCTGGTTTCCGCTATTGAGGAAGAATGCGCTGCGATTCTTCCACACAGATTCGGACGCCTCATTGAAAGTGTCCCTATCAGAGCTGATTTGATCTTAACCTATGCAATACCCATGGGATGCGAGGTGGGGGAGGGTGGAGGGATGGTGGTAGGGGGAACTTTATACCCACCTTTTGAAAATATTGTGATCTAGTCAGTTGCTTTATATTTAAAATTCTACAAAAAATATTTATTGTTTTTAATGAAATCTTTTACCAGGTTCCATAAATGTATTAAATTTTTCAGTTACACTTAATCCAAAGATTAAAGTCTTAGTAGTAGATGTCACTTTCCCCAATGAATATCATATTCTTTTTTAAATGAACACAGTGCCATTTGACTGCCTTGTTTTTTATTTGATTATGACCCAGGTTTCGTCCTTTTATGCCATTTTCAAGTGACTGACTTTATGCCATTAATACATACTGCAGGACATCGAGCTCAAATATGTGGTAATAACGTAAACTTAGTCATATGAAAATGGCATAAAAGGCCGAAACTTCGGTCGTAAATAAATGAAGAGCAATACAGTCAAGTGTCGGTGTGTTCATTAAAAAATTATTTTACCACTGTTGCTGAGCAACGTGAAGAAGTGGTTAATATCATATTCATTATTTTAAGATTCAGGACCCTACCTGCACATCAATAGCTCTGAAAAAAAGCATGTTGTGCATAGAAGTCAAAAACAGTTGAAACGTCCCCTTAGAAAAATTATACATGACTGTGCTTAAACTGACACACAATATTTTTAGCGCAACGCAATCTGTCTTTCAATAATCCCTACAAATGAATGGCCCTGACTAACATTAACCTATACCTTTCACAAATCACTTACCTCACAAAAATCTTCGTTACTCGAACTACTGCAATACAGCGAGCGCCACTACTGCCAGCTAAATAAAAGATTCAAACTACGGAAGGCACTAACTACTGATAGGCATAGTTAGCAAATGAAAGATTTTAATAGAGAACAAACAATGTATTTACCTTAATAGTGTTGAAAAATCATAATATGCATAGCAGTTCATGACATCCAGTCTTACAAATTTCAAAACTCCGCCATTTATCTCCCCACATCCACCACTGCTGGCGGCTCACCTCCAACTGCGCAACGGTACGCGCTGTTCACATCCATCTGCCCAACACTACAATGGCAGACAACAATGCAAACTAGCCACAGACTGCACACAGCACAGCCAGTGATTTTCATACAGAGCGCTACGTAACGTTGCCAATAAGAAAACATAAACAGCCTAGCAGCACAGCCAGTGATTTTCATACAGAGCGCTACGTAACGTTGCCAATGAGAAAACATAAACAGCCTACTTACATAGCCCCCATGCTCCCCACAAAAAAATTTACAAATTGTTTTGGGCAGTGGCCAATAATGATTTGTTAAAATTTTTCATAATTACAATAACAAAGATATCAAATGCACACACTTATTGATACAATGTTGGTCAAAAGCTAAAATTTTCTCACAATCCATAAAGACAGTCCTGATCGTTCATCACAGTAAAATAGCAGTGTTTTTCTCAAAGTCTGAGCAGTAGAAGAAAATGCACACGGAAGTAGTGGATTTCCATGCAGTCTTGAAGAAGTAGTGTTGTCCTTCCAACGAAAAGACAGTGCTGACTCTTGACATGCAGACAGGTAATGGGCCACAACAGAGCAAACCCACCGCAGAGTCAGTCGAAGTTTTGAAGAATATTGGTAGGTAGGTCATCATAGAGTAGACCCACTTTAGTCCTGGTAGAGATTACGGTATTGGTGGGCCACCAGAGGTGCAGACCCACTGTAGTCCTTGTAGAAATAATGGTACTGGTGAGTCAGCAAAGGTGTAGACCCACTGTAGTCCTTGTAGAAATAATGGTATTGGTGGGTCATCAAAGATGCAGATCCACTGTAGTCCTTGTAGAGATGGCCAGCCATCTGTTGTGACTGTGCAGGTGCACAATCACAATTGAAGAGTCTTATAGATAATATAGCAAGTCCATAACCACCACTTGTGCACTCACAAAGTTTTTGGAACTGTCCTTAGAACCAGCAATGCTATTATCCAGTCCCCTGCTGAATTATTAACACACGTGCAAACACTAACAGTCCCTACCTCTCACATATTGTCCATATACTACGACCCACAGAAACGTGTGCAGTGAAATGGGACTTACAAGTTAATAATATGATGAACTGGTGTCAATTACAATTTTATAACATAAGAATACAATTACAAAGGCACAAAATACATCATTAAAGAACATAACAATACAGATAAAATTTGTAGTACAGGCTTTACAAAAGAATCGAAATAACATATAGATCAGTATTACAGGAATTATGACATAAGTACATACATATAAGACCAGAATAACTTTTGAAACATCAACTTTACACATGAGCAACAAAACAGAACAGATAAATAATGTCTAAACATCTTTACAAAGTAAATAACATAGTATTAGAAACATTCTACAACAGAACTCTCATCAGCTAAACACATAAAGACAGGAAAAACACAAATAAACAAGGGTACACAAACACATAGCAGAATAACACAAGAGGAAAGTGCAGGGTTTGTTTTCAGTGTAACATTTGGTACTGCAGTCCAACCCAAAACTTCATTCGATAGATCTTTCATCTTATTTCTACATTTGTTTCTACCAAAAAAAAAAAAAAATCCTATCCAAGCATGCTTTCCGTATTTATATGTTCACATATTTCTTACCTCATTATTTATTTTCCATTATCTTACCTCATCATTTATTTCCAAGAAAATCCTACCTAAACCTATTGTCCCTAAACCCTACTTTTTTGGTTCATATCCTTTTTCAAAATACTTTTTTGGCCAAACCATTTTCTTATAGCTTCTCAATGCATTTCTTCCAATTTATCACAACTTGTTCTCTTATATGGCCTACCCCATCTTAAGCTAACATAAATCTACTGAGCTCAGATGCTAAACTAAGGGACGAGGCAATGCAGCAGCACAAAACAATTAACACAAACAGCAATGACAAAAAATGCAGATTTGCAAAGCAAGCAGCATTATAGAAATAAGCAAAGCAATTGCAATATTACAACTAATATAAGGAAATGTGCAGCAACAAGAAAATAAATCAGTAGTAAAACTGGCTTAACAGAGTAACACAAAGTGAAATTCAGTAGCACTATGCCTGGCAAACAGCAGCAGCAAATGCAATAACTTATATCTAAACATGACATAGCTCAAGCAGAAAAAATATTACAGTAAAAATGGCCGTGTTTAATACCTATGTCACATCTTAACACTAAGGTGATGCATCATGAGAAGTTACGCTAGCAGATAAGTTACCAAATCGTAAAAAAAATGCTTATGCAATTCCTGTGAAGGGAAATGTCTATTTATGTGCCCTCGTTTTCTTGGAAGTAGATCATAAATTTATAATTGACTGGATCTGTAGGCATAAAATAACTATATTAGTACATCTATTAAATTTTATTTTAACCAATGCTGCAGTGCAGCTAGAAACTAGATATTAAAGAAAATGAGCAAATATGTACAAAGGAAGGCATGAAACATCAATCATTAGCCATATGGCATTTCATAAGGTAGTAAAAAAAATCTCTCAACTAGAAAGACAGTAGTCATAATCAGGTGTATAGACGTAAAATATTTCTTGTCATTTCATTAGACAATTCAGTAAATAACATAAATTAAGAGCTCCACAGTGTTATCATATGTTTTCAAGTTTGAGCGTGTCGTATTTGCGATTCTTTCTACAAAGGAATGTCAATAGCAAGGATAATGGCCCCTATTTTTTTTTTCACCTGTACCTCTGAAAGGCACAAACAAATGGCTTTTTTTCCAGGCGATTGTCGCGCAGCTGGATGCCCATGACGCATTACGTACAGGTGGTCACTTAACTTTCTTACCGAAATATTTACGACACCAGTTTGCACTACAGTGACAGTCTCATATACAAATAAAATTTCACAAGTCGAGAAATAACAGCAGAAAAGTGTAGAAACAAAAACCTGTAAATATAACAGTGTCCAAAAAATTTTCGACAGCATTGTAATACAGTCACGCATGTACACACATTTCATAACTCTTAAAGTACGATTCTTGGTTTCCAACATCCTTTTTCACATATCAGAGACCCTAACCACTGTTCATTACTCCTTACTTTATTACACATATACATATTCGTCGACACTTCTTCAATATTTCATCATAAGAAATACGTAGCATAATCAAATTCCTCATATATAGTAGCATCATCTTATTGATCATAAACATACCTCCACAGCATAATACACATCGTCGTCGTAATAATAACATCATAACACCTCAGTCAAATCTTGAAAACGTAGTAGCTTTCTGCAATAATTTCAAAACTTAAAGAAAATTCTCTGCTCATTTAAATAGTGTCATCTACCTCAAACGTACTATAAAAAATCATGATCCCATATCAAATATATCATTCAAAACTCTCATAGTATCACAATGGTTCCGAAAAAATATGAACAGTTCACAAAGTACAGACAAAATACAATTTCATAAGTATGAAATTATCCAACTGTGTAATTGCGTAAACATGTGTCACTGATGTAGTAAAAAAAATGTTTGTCTCTCAGTTAAATGATCAGATAGCTGTGTAATTTATGTGTTAGAGAAATATCGTACCGAAGTGTACAGTTGTATAAGCAAATACCATATTAGCTAGGGCTCCTTGTGCTTGCCAAACACATGGTACACAAAGTAAGCGTGTACCCCCCTGAGAATTAATGTAATTATACCCTCAGGTGTTACAGATTACAACAGCAATGGAATGAAATGTATCACGGAAAACCTTTGTAATTCAAAAATCTTGAAAAATAAATGGTTCAAGTACAAAATTAATCACTCAAATGCGTGTCCTGTAGCGCTAAACTGTGCGTCTTGTAAGATAATCTCTGTGAAAGTGTCATAGTTATCGTCCTCCGAAAGCAAAGTTCCGCAAAAGTCAGTGTACTTACCTCATGATAAACAAAAGTGAAATGCTTTGCGTACAGATTTCTTCGTTATTACGCTTATTGCCGTAATGAAGAAAGTACTGTGCTGTAACGTATTGTTGTGCTACGGAAAAGGCTGTCTCATTGTAGCTATACCACAAAAGTTACTACTAAAACATGTTTTACTTTCCAGAATAATTCAGAAAAACTGTGCAGATATAAAACAGATACACCGCAAAAGCAACATTGTAAATTGTCACTCATTAGTAGCGTCATGACAAAATCGTGTAGTTGTCACATAAACTAACCACTGTGTCATCTGGTATCTCACAGAAAGTACTTTAAATCCAGAATGTATCTTCAAGTAAACCAAAATGTTGCATTACAATCTCTTTAGCAGTACTGGTAAATGTTCTAAGTATGTGACCCATATAGACGTTACGTAATCGTGCAACTAACAAGCAAGAATGTACACACACAATAACACTGTGTCGTCTGTTCACACTAACAATGCATTTGTAATTTCTGTTTAAATAAGTTCTCTTGGTTCATGACTGGATATTTAACCTCAAACATTGTTGCATGTTAACAGATTCTAAGTCTGACAATGCATACTAGAAATGTGAAGTGAAAAGTTTTATGGCAAAGACAAAGTTAAAAAGCAGATTATCTTTCAATAAACGGTTTTACATGTGAAATGTGGTGTAAACCTTTACTCTTCCTAGTACGCAGAGGTTCAACTTGAACGGAATTATCATGCGGTATACGTCGGTGAGGAATGCTAAAATTTTTCTCAAGGTTAGCGTCTATGTTAAATGGTTCAAATGGCTCTGAGCACTATGGGACTCAACTGCTGAGGTCATTAGTCCCCTAGAACTTAGAACTAGTTAAACCTAACTAACCTAAGGACATTACAAACATCCATGCCCGAGGCAGGATTCGAACCTGCGACCGTAGCGGTCTTGCGGTTCCAGACTGCAGCGCCTTTAACCGCACGGCCACTTCGGCCGGCAGCGTCTATGTTATTTTTCTCTGAGCCAGCCGGCGCACGCGGCTGCCTGCGGTGCTAGTCATTGTCTGTTCATTTGTTGGCGCGCGTCGTTTTTGGGATTAGGAGACCTAACTTCTACAAATTCACCTTGACGAGAAGGCCCTGCCCTGTTTGAAGCTCGCCAGTTCTTATGGAATTCAGGTCTGTCGTTTTGTCGGTAGTTTACATAGTTTCTAGTTTGTCGGTCATGTGGTGGAGAATTTCTCCCAGAATAGTAACTGCGTGATGGACCGTTGCATCTGAAGTTATTCTGTCTCCCTTGATAATAATTATTTTGGTTCCCATATTGTCTGTTTCTATGGTTGTCTCTGTCACATTCATTACCATGGAAAAGCGATCTTTCTCTGTAACTATTATTCAGCTAACGGTTGTCATACGGATGGTGTCTGTTTTGGTCACGATTTGTGTTGTGAGAATAGCCTCTTCATGTCCAGTTATTATTTCTTTCGTCGCGGAATTGTGACGGATGTGACCTGTAATTGTTGTGTTCCTGTTTTCGCGTTCCGCGATTGTCAGTGTCAATTTCTAATTCTTGTAAGAGTCCCTGAAAAGCTTCAATGTCGTCTTTGCAACGTCCTGCCAAAATAATATGTCATAAATGTTCAGGCAATTTGATTTAAGCAAATGCGGATGAGTTCTGAAGGGCTATATGGGTTTGAAAGATATTGATTCTTATGCAACATGTCTTCAAAATGTGTGACAAGACTGGAAAATTCAGATTGTTCAAAGCGTTTCATCATCATGATGCTATGTTTTACTCGGTCTTGTGTAGCTTGAGACCAATATGCTGAGAGGAAGGCATGATAAAATTCTCCTTTACTGTGGCAATCGTGAATGACCAATCGCATTCTTACAGCTGGTTCATTCTCTAAGTAGCCACACATAAATTCTAATCTGTGTTCTAATGACCAGTTGGGAGGAAAACAATGAGAGAATTGATAGAGCCACGCTTGTGGATGAATGTCATTGCCAGAATTCTTAAATGTTTTAAATTTACGTGTAGTAATGAACAGCTTATAGTCAAAATCGTCATGTCGGCGAGTCGCATATCGGTCATTGTTACGTCGTTTCGGCGGTTCCATTTCAAAATTCTGTGCACCTTGCGAATTTCTTTCATAATTTCCGAAATGCGCTGTGTTATTATTTTGTGGCTGTTGTATTGGAGCGCGAGTGTCCTCTGTAATACGTAATTCTTGTATTACTTGTGTCAGCTGATCTTGTACTTCCCGGATTTCTCTTTGGTGTTGCGTACTTGTTTGAATTTCCTAATTTGTTCGCACTCTTCTGTGTCATTAAAGACTACCGGTTTTGTGTCATTCCGATTATCATCTACCTTCGTAGATAAATTATTTAGCTGATCCGAAAGTTCAACTGCTTCCTCTGATAATGAACTAATTTCCTCCATGTGTCTGTCTGAACCAATTTTCAGAGTATTTACTGTGTCCTTTAAGTTTTCCTGAGTTTTTGCAAGTTGCGTAACTGAATCGGTAGATGCAACTGAGTCAATATTGGCTTGCAAGGTCTCATGATTTTCGTGAACAATAGTTTGCAGTTCTTTTATGGCTGCTTCCTGATTCTGTATGGCATTTTCATGCCGCGAAAAAATAGGTTGAAAATGCTCACAAATTTGTGTTTTTAATTCATTACAGACTTTTTGACATTTCGATTCGATGTTATGTAACTCAGTAGTTCTCAGTTCTTTTATGGCTGCTTCGTGATTCTGTATGGCATTTTCATGCCGTGAAAAAATAGGTTGAAACTGCTCACAAATTTGTGTTTTTACGTCATTACAGACTTTTTGACATTTCGATTCAATGTTATGTAACTCAGTAGTTAAATCTTCACGTGTTTGTTCAAGCGTGGTGTCTAACTTCCGAAGATTTTGTTCCATTGTGTCTAACTTTTGAAGATTTTGTTGTGTTTGTTTCTGATTTCGTTCCATTGTGTCTAACTTTTGAAGATTTTATCCCATTTGTTTCTGATTTTGTTCAAGCGTTGTGTCTAACTTTTGTAGCCTTTGTCCATTTGTTGCATTAACTGTAATAACAGTGCACTGGTGTCTGAAACATGTTCCTCAGTGCTATTCGGCAGTGCATTTGAACCGGCAATATTCGAATTTTGGAAAGCAGAAAATGTGTCTTGATTTATTTGAGAAAACGGTGAGGACGCAAAACCTGAATCTACAGTATTTGCGAGATTGTGTCCTGTCATTTCGGATTCCTGAGGCGAGCTATTGCCGACCGATCGATCGATAATGCTTCCCTGTTCACTAATTGTTTCACTACCTACACCATTATTTGCAGCCCGCTCCATTTCCCTATGCACAACTACCAAATTACTAGTTTGAACATTAGTTAATTCATTACACGGTGGCGCTAACACACTGATTTCGTCTTCACTGTCATTTCTCAGTTTACTTTGGAGCCTAGTATTACGTTTTTCACACGCCATTATTGTCACAATATTTCACACGACAACACAGAAAAGCACAATTTGAAGAGCAAAATAAGAAAACACATTAACATAGCACTGAAAATAATATCTAGTTAATTGCAAGCGCAGCTGCGAAATACTTGGTGCAAATCTACATGCATGCCACAACAACAATGAAAGACTGCAACGACAAAGGAGATTCTCTCTACAATTACGCGCTAGCAATAAACAATAGCTACACTAATTACACAAACTACAAGAAAAAAATCAGAAGATTCCTGTGAGGTATCCTCAGCTAAGGGTCGACATATGAAACGTCCCCTTAGAAAAATTATACATGACTGTGCTTACACTGACACACAATATTTTTAGCGCAACGCAATCTGACTTTCAATAATCCCTACAAAAGATTGGCCCTGACTAACATTAACCTATACCTTTCACAAATCACTTACCTCACAAAAATCTTCGTTACTCGAACTACTGCAATACAGCGAGCGCCACTACTGCCAGCTAAATAAAAGATTCAAACTACGGGAGGCACTAACTACTGATAGGCATAGTTAGCAAATGAAAGATTTTAATAGAGAACAAACAATGTATTTACCTTAATAGTGTTGAAAAATCATAATATGCATAGCAGTTCATGACATCCAGTCTTACAAATTTCAAAACTCCGCCATTTATCTCCCCACATCCACCTCTGCTGGCGGCTCACCTCCAACTGCGCAACGCTACGCGCTGTTCACCTCCAGCTGCCCAACACTACAATGGTAGACAACAATGCAAACTAGCCACAGACTGCACACAGCACAGCCAGTGATTTTCATACAGAGCGCTATGTAACTTACGCAGTTAACAGATTTGTATTTTTAATTTTTTTGTTGCTGGGCTTAAATTGCCGTCCCGTGGGTAGTGCATGTTATTGAAAGTACGTTCATATTGTTATGAGAGTGCTAAAAGATATTTCCAGGTTCTGGGCCCCACTTACACACCAGTATCCCTTTACAAAGTACGGGGGCCGTTTAATTAGTCATGCAACGGATTTTTTTCTCCTCCAGTTTCGGTTGGAACAATGAGGAATTAGTGTCCGATGTCATGGAATATGCCCGCTTCAGCCTCTCTAGTTTCATGAAGTTCAGATAGGCGGTGACGCTATATGTAGCCTTCAAAATGGCGTCTGTAACGGAGGTACGTGCCAACCAATGAGCTGTCACTGAGTTCCTCTTCGCAGAAAACCAGAACATTGCAGGTATTCATAGGTGCCTGCAGGATGCCTGCGGAGACCTGACAGTGAACAGACTCACCGTCGCAACAAGGTCGTGTGCCTGTAGCACACAGCTGCGACTCCTGCAATGTTGGAGCGTGCGGACACTCTCACTCCAGGTGATATGCTCCTCCATGTCAGTGCACGGCCTCACACATATCTGTATACTTGAGAGGAGCTTACAAAACTTAATTGGAATGTTATCCCTCATCAACCCTACTGCCCAGATCTTGCACCTTCCGACTTCTGTTTGATCCAATCAAGGATGCACTCCACAAGAAGCAGTATGTGGATGATGGGGAGGTCATTGATGCAGCAAGATGTTGGCTTCGACGTCGAACAGTAAGGTGGAAAGGTGGTGTGAGGCCGTCGCACTGAACGGAGATTGTCCTGAAAATTGGGGAGAGGAGAATAATATGGTGGACTGGAATCCTAAAGAAAACCATTCTGGTTTCAGACAAAAAAATGTATTCCATTACTCATTCAACACCCCTCATATGTTAAGGTTTTTAACATGGCTGTCAATCAGTGACTGTTGTATAATACAAAATTTTGAGAAACACAGCCCTCAGTCGCGAACACAGTTAATTTGTGACCTAGGTTTCGGTGTCACAATGGACACCTTCTTCAGCTAAAATTAAATCTAAATGTTACAGCATAACGTACCAAAAAATACGAAAGCTGCGGTCATACCTGACAGCGTCATATACTCAGAATTAAAATAGAATGCAGCAGAGGTGCAAGCCACTAGGGGCTGCCACGTGTCCTCTGCTACGGTCAACACAAAACTCAAACATCATGTGACTTGTGCGCCACGGAAACTTTAAGGCAATACCGCCATCTGGTGGCTAATTGGTAAAAAAAGCTATTTTGTAAAATCTCTCGTAACTGCAGAGAGGGAAATAAACAAACATCTGAACGGTGTACATGAACTAATTACAATAGCGGGATACTGCATGATATAGAATACAACTAATGAAAGACTGGCTGTGGTACAAAAATTCCAGAATACATGCATAAAGAAGACATATACGGAATAATCCATTAAATTACATTACTGCTTGCTATAATAGGTACGTTATAAAAACCAAAAAAAGTGTTTTTTAACTTTATGTATATGAGCCGTAAAAAGTAGAAAGAAAAGGTATCTCTGAATCTGCAAGAAGTAGTCGGTACATCAAACTGTTAGATCTCGTCAAGCAGCGGCTTTATATAATTGAAATAACTTTTTCCGTGCAACTGCACCTGCTCGTTGAGAAAAAGTCCGGCACTCGAAAGTAAATGTTTGAAAATTTCCAGCGCTTCCAAAATATCAAGTTTACGCCCTTTCTTTTCAATATGCAAAATTTCCAAGTTCTCAACCCCCTTAGGAGAGTGTGCTGTGAGTGATATGTTGTTAATATACATGTCAACTACAGTTAACGAATTTTGCTTGTCCTTTTTTTAAATTTTTTTAGGGTTAGCGTAAAGTCCCCACTCCACGCCACAACCACGTAGTGCGCATTTGAAGAATGCGTTAGTATTACTACGGTTAAAGGTGAATGATACACCTCGCATTAATGTCCACTTATAAGTGTCCGCATAGTTTTGATCAGATAGTTTATGTGTCAGGAGACCAGCGTTCGCGCTGCTGTAAGGGCAGCAATTTTCTTCGAGAGATACGGTGGGAATACGCTAACTCGCACTGAGGCGAGCTAAGTTTGCCAGCGGTAAGTAGCAGGCGACCGCAGGAGCGGGCAGGCAGGCAGCCGGCCTTGCTGCGGCTGCGGCGCCTTCATTGGCGGCGCGTGTTGTGAGAAGAGGAGGCCGGGGCCGTCTCGCAGGGAGCACTCCGCCGCACTCGGCGCCGCTGATCAAAAGCCGCCGGTCTGGCGCTGCCTGTGCTGACCTTCCTGGAAGAAGCCCGTATTTGTACAGCAGGAGGGATCTGCCGGCTCGGCTTTCTCCGAGGCGAGTGCGGGAGGAGCAGAGGCGGACCGAACCTTAAAGTGGCAGACCTGCGGCGGCGCCGTTTCATCCGCGGGAGGCGGCCGGCCGCTGCCTCTGGAGGGCCAGACGGGCAGGCCGAGGCTAGGGCGCCCTTAATGAGCCGCGCTGCTGGCCACAGATGCGCCGTGCTGCGTGCGGTCAGCAGGCGGCCGCTGCCTGCACCAGGTCAACAACACGTCGCTTGCTGCCTTTCTGCTGACGGGTAGCGCATTCCGTAAAATAAATGAAGCGTGCTGCTCACACATCTCTAATTTCATTAAACACAACGATCAGGTAAAACCAGCACTAGAGAACGTGAGTTAAAGATTCAAGCCGTCCACACACGGCACCTGCAAGCGTTCGTGCACGAAAAGCTTGTCGAATTTTGTGACGTCACAACACAGAATTTCACATTTCGTCTCTGTATGTCCATCTTTTCAGAGATGGTTGATTCGGCTGCTCGATACAGGTTCAAATGGTTCCAAAGGCTCTCACCACTATGGGACTTAACCCTAGGACGCCTAAGGAGGGGGGTTGTGTCACCTGCTTTTGCCCAAGTAACTTTCATACTACATATTCCCTTTGAGTTATTGTTTGTTGGCTATTTTATGATACGTTAGTGTCAATATATTTTATAGAATTCCTGCTTTGAAAGGAAAAATAAATAAACTTATTATGGGTCCAACAACCCCCCCCCCCCCTTAGGCTTCCATGCTATAGAAAATTTCCCTTAGTAGGATTTCGTATTTCTCATCTCTACAACAATGCAAGTTAGTTTCTTGTTGGCTGGAATTCTTGATAATCACAACAGTCGCTTTACTTTCAGAGGAAGTGATTGTTGATGTCAGTCAGCTGTTATTTATCTTGTAAACTTGCAGTGAGTTAGTGCAGTTCTCAACACGTAGGCCTCCAGTAACTTTGGTGTCCTACACAGCAAAAACGAAACCAAGTAAAAACTTACTGATGTTGTCAGCAATGCACCAAGATAAAGGCACTGTTGGAGGAGAGAAGAATAAAACCGAGATAAATGCATATTATAATCCCACTAAAGGTGGCATTGATACCATTGATCAAATGGCGCGTTTTTACACCTGCAAGAGGGGAATAAACAGATTGCCTCTATCTGTGTTTTACTCTCTCATCGACATTTGTGCTATCAGTGCAACCACCATATTCATCCAGCAACATCCAAGATGGAATGAGAAGAAACTCAACAAATGGAAACTTTATCTTCTGCAAGCTGGGATGGAACTAGTGAAATTGTAGGTAGAAGAAAGAAGTGCCAATGCAAGATGGTTATCTAACCAAATTGTTCAATCAATGGAGACTCTTCTACAAAAGAATATCAAAGAAGTGACAACAGAAGCACGTCAGCCTCCTGCAGGGAAAGGTCGGTGCCATATTTGTGTAAAAAAAGCTAAAACAAAGAAGCAGAAGTACAACTAAAACAAAGAAGCAGAAGTACAACAATGTAAGTAAACCAAAACAGTATTGTGGACAGTGTCATAAACACGTGTGTAACACACATTCAGAAAAAATTGTGATGTGTGTCTCTTGCCTTGATGTTGAGTACTCAGAGTAGTCTATTGCTTATGAACACATCTGTATCTTGTATTGTAATATGTCAATTTTTTATTCACTTAATCCCATATTTATAACAATTAACAACATTTATAAACCGATGCCGTAGTTAAAATACATAAACCATTTTGAAAGTTGTAATTTTTCGTCAGTAAACTTATTTAATACCTGTGGGCTCGCCGACCCGCCCCCCCCCCTTTAGGCATCTAAGTTAGAAAAAACGGCTTGGGCGTCCTAGGGTTAACATCTGAGGTCATCAGTCCCCTAAAACTTAGACCTACTTAAGGGGGGTAGGACGTCAAACGGGACGACTTGGAGCAGGAGAGTCACCACAGGACATTTTAATTTCTGCTGTCTATACCTTAACAAATAAATTCATAAAACTTTGTCACCATGACCAGGAGGGATTGAGGACTCACACTCATCGCAGTGGAAGTTCAAAAACGTAGCAAAATACCTTTTTTTTTACATGAGAAATTTCATCATTTTCTCACTTATTACTGGCTGCATTTTTTGCTATAGGTACACTTTTCTTCTTAAGTAAGAAAGATTCTTCGATCAATTTTTCATAGCATACAAAACAGTAGTTACAGGTGTATGAAACTCTAGAATTTTCCGAATCTATCAAAAAACTGAGGAAAAATTGAGATAATTAACTATAAAACTTGAATTTTTCCTAAACATGAAGTTTAAAATGTAACAGTTCATTCATATTTTCATAAATTAAATAACTTCTAGAGTTTCATACACCTGTAACCACGGTTTGTATGCTGTGCAAAAGTCATCGAAGAATCTCTCTTACTTAGGAATAAAAGTGTACCTATAGCAACAAATGCAGTCAGTAGTAAGTGAGAAAAGATGAAATTTCACATGTAAAAAAATGTGTTTTCTCACGTTTTTGAGCTTTCACTGCTATCAGTATGAATCCTGAGTCCATCCTGGTCATGCTGTTAAAGTTTTATGAATTTATTTGTAAAAGTATAGACAGTGGAAATTAAAATGTCCTGTCGTGCTCTCCTGCTCCAAGTCGGCCCGTTTGATGTCCTACCCCCCTTAAACCTAACTAACCTAAGGACATCACACACATCCATGCCCGAGGCAGGATTCGAACCTGCGACCGTAGCGGTCGCACAGTTCCAGACTAAAGCGCCTAGAGCCGCTCGGCCACACCGGCCGGCTGCTCGACACATAATGTCAAATGAAACATCTTTCAGTCGGCTAGATTCCAAACCAATTTTATTTGGCTGCCAGTTTCGGCGATTCACTACGCCACCTTCAGGCCTCTGACTGACGTGTAGGAAGACTCTACCTCGGTTCTGGTCAAAACAGGGGCCAGCAATACTGGTATTAGTAGATTTCTGCTTGCTACAGCGATCACTTCAACATCTGTTGACCTGTGGTCAAGGGGCCTGAAGATGGCTTAGTAAATAGCCGAAACTGGTAGCCAAATAAAATAAGTTTGTAAACTAGACGGCTGAAAGGTGTTTCATTTGACATCTGGAATTTCACATTCCACAGCCTTCCGCTGTGTGAAAGACTGAGTGAAACAAGAAATATTTTTGCTTCGTGGAGAGGAAGTGGCCAATGAGACACAAAGGCCGGCCGCTGTGACCGAGCAGTTCTAGGCGCTTCTGTCCGGAACCGCGCTGCTGCTATGGTCGCAGGTTCGAATCCTGCCTCGGCAATGGATGTGTGTGATGTCCTTAGGTTAGTTAGGTTTAAGTAGTTCTAAATGGTTCAAATGGCTCTGAGCACTATGGGACTTAACTTCTGAGGTCATCAGACCCCCCCCCCCTTTTTTTTTTTGTTCGTTATTGATCGTTGTGTCTGGTCGTTGCGGACGTCGCAACACATCCTGTTCAAGTTCGGTGGTTGATCCTTCCACTCAGTTTTTTATTACAGAGTCCAACCGGCTCTCTGACCGAACACGCTGAGCTACCGCGCCGGCATGTTTTCGTTCGTTGTTTGCTCTTGGCGGACGTCGAAAGACACCCGTTTCAGTTCGTTGTTGATCCATTAACTCAGTTTTTTTTATTACAGAGGGCAGCCAGCCCTCTGACCGAACAAGCTGAGCTACCGTGCCGGCTGTCCCCTAGAACTTAGAACTACTTAAACCTAACTAACCTAAGGGCATCACACACATCCATGCCCGAGACAGGATTCGAACCTGCGACCAAGCATCCCACACCAGACGTTAACTCTCCATTGACGCTGATGTTTCACCTGTCTACGCCATCGTGGGTTGTCGCTGCACCAATAATGCATGTTCCTTATATTTACATGTCCCCTGTTCGCAGGAGAGCTTCTGTAAAGTTTGGAAGGTAGGAGACGAGATACTGGCAGAAGTAAAGGTGTGAGTACCGGGCGTGAGTCGTGCTTCGGTAGCTCAGATGGTAGAGCACTTGCCCGCGAAAGGCAAAGGTCCCGAGTTAGAGTCTCGGTCGGGCACACAGTTTTAATCTGCCAGGAAGTTACATGTCCCCTGTTTGGGAAGGAACATTCATCGGTGAATAGAACATTGGAGAAGAAGTTCGGGTTGACGAGGATTTGCTGCTGTGCCCACTGACAGAACTGTACACGATTCTGGAAATCATTCCCATGCAATTCTTGATGTAGGTGTACATGGTAAGGATGGAACCTGTGACGTGTAAGAATACGATGTACACTGGTTTTAGGAATGCCAGTCTCATGTTCAAACTGTCGTGTGCTCACATGTGGATTCATAGCAACGGAAGCGACAACAGTAACATCGGCGGATTCGTCCGTGCGAGTGCTACGACGATTGTGTTGTCGTGTGTTGAAACTTCCCATTTCCTGAAGCGTCGCAACAAGACGAGAAAACATCTGTCGGGAAGGTGGGTTCTTGTCAGGATATCGCTCTCCGTACAGTTTCGCTCACTGCGTAGCATTTCGCCTACCTTAAGCAACAACAATAAAAGAAACGTTACGTCGATGTCGTTTGTAGGAAGGACAGCCTTTGCTGTATGCCTACTCTACGCAACAGTACTTAAAAGGACTAAACTACTGTAGTAAATGTACCTATACATAAGAAAACAATATTGTAATTATTGTTCTGCTAACTTACATTCCTCATAGATGAATAGTATTTCTACCTTTTCTTCGTTGGTGTACATTGTAGTCACACAATTCTTCAACTGACGAGGGTTGACGGAATGATGGGTGTGCATTCTACTTATGTTTGCATTTATCCTCTGTCAGCGTCAGCACGTAGATGCGTTCCATTACCCCGAGTACCTGCTCCAAGCGCTGGCAGCGTCAACGTCAGTGTTGTGTTATGTAGCTAATATCGTTGTGTTTCAGTGAATGAATACGTCTTTAGGAGAGGAAATGAATTACCGAATAAAAAATACAGGGTGCCACTTAAAAAAGTCATACCGCTGTTCATATCTTTGTAAAAAGCAAAGCTACAAAGAAAGGCAGTCATGCTGATTGATGTCCCCCTGACGGCTAAAGAACATTTGCTTGAAACATTTTGTAATTTGCATCTGGACAAACAGCTATTTAGGGTGGTCAAGATAAATGGGACGCCCTGTATATATAAATTATTATAGTAGTATAATTTTGACATCACAAAGTGGAGGAACTTTTTTATATGACAACTAATCAATATTTTGTTGCAGTACTCATGATCCAGGAAATATGTAGGATATACACAATTTTTCATTATGTAACACAAAAATGTTTATTAACTAAATCAGTTAAGCATAAATCCTACAATGTTTACCCTGGCCAAAAGATAATTTTGTGAATACCTGATTTATGTTATAAGCAATGGTAGTTCCTGACTTTATGTTATAATTCTAACACACTGCATTTTTATATAAACTTGATTTACGATATTTAATCTCAGATGATAAGTCTATTTTAAATCAAACAGGCAATATGCTGCGTTGCTTTTCTTCGATAACCATAGTGGAATACACTTGCAGGTCATTTTTTGATTCCGGTGGTTGTCTGATTTAATTAATTTCTGGGATATTTTAAGTAGGTGAAAAATGAGGCTATTACTATTCTGGGAGATTTTATTCTTTTTGAAAGACAGATGAAGGGGTGATGTGACATTACTTCCACATTTTGGTATGCGCTATTCATTCATTTTTTCTGCTGTTTCGTGTTTAATTTGATTTAGAGGGTGCTGGATACCTTTGGTAGGGGGAAATCATTTCGTATTTCTCAGTGGAAAGGTCTCCTACCACTGAGGTCTTTAGGTCCTCTTTGTCGACAGGAGATGGTGCGTGAATCTCGTAAGGAATAATGGAAGTCCCGTATCGAGATGAGCTGTGGTATGCTTTGTATTTTCTTTGTCACAACCGGCGCTCCTAATAGCCCTGAGAAGGATGCGCAGTGCCACCATTGCCAACCCCAGAGAATACCTGAGGATCGCCTGTTTACCTATTCCGTTCAAATATCACGTGATGAGACACTCAGATGCCACTCGACCATGGTAAGGCCCGATGCTTTCGCTACAAAACTTGGTGTACCCAGTTGAATTAAATTGCCCTGTCACTGTGCTTGGCGCAAGGAAGCCGACTAATCGATGGGACAGTACTCCCGCACAGTACCAACCTCTTATTTGTCACGGTGCATTTTTTACATCAAGGGGGGAAGTTTCTTGCAGTGTTCCCCAGTTTTAATAAATTACTGGATATCCTCATCTCTCACATTGACCACAGCATTGAGTTGGGGTTGTTTTTGGGGAAGGAGACCAGACAGCGAGGTCATCGGTCTCATCGGATTAGGGAAGGACGGGGAAGGAAGTGGCCGTGCCCTTTCAAAGGGACCATTCCGCCATTTGCCTGGAGCGATTTAGGGAAATAACGGAATACCTAAATCAGGATGGTCGGACTCGGGATTGAACTGTCGTCCTCCCGAATACAAGTCCAGTGTACACAGCATTGAGTTGTCACAATAGAGAGCTGTGGAGAGAGAGCTATGTCTCGTGGACATCGATCGCCACCCACTGTGAGGGTCATTTTTCTCTCGACCGCTGCTTGGCAAGCTTTACTGTTTTTGGGGAAGTGTGTCACAACTGCGGTAGCGCAATCTGCACTCTACGCAGTTTGCTATTTACTTACTTTGCCACGCAACTGCTGCCGCTTAGTTTGGCTCCGATTTGTGGCATACGATTGAATCGTTAATCTTGATTTTACGACCTGCCTAGATGAGCAGATCTTCTTGCACTTTCTCCACACATTTCAGAATAGTTCAAATGGCTCTGAACACTATGGGACTTAACATCTGAGGTCATCAGTCCCCTAGAACTTACCTAAGGACATCACACACATCCATGCCCGAGGCAGGATTCGTACCTGCGACTGCAGCAGTCACGCGGTTCCGGACTGAAGCGCCTAGAACCACTCGGCCACCGCTGCCGGCTCTCTACACAGTCTTCCACACATTTTGGTACCTTCCCACAGTGTTGTAGTCATTTTGTAACTTGTTTTAAGTTTTAGACAACTTTTCCCTCTGTAAATTCTTGTTGTGACTTTTTTCAGTCATTAGAGAACATAATCATCCGTTAATCGCAGTCTTGTTTCAGATTTCAAGATCCTCTACACTGTTTTATAACTCTTCCATGGTTAGGCGACACACTAATAATAAATGAAATGTGGCTTGTGCACAGTTAACGCTGTGCCCCGTGGCCAAACTCAAAGATTAGTTAAATTTCGAATTCAGAGAAAAGAAGGAGCATTACACTCGAAGAACTTGTAAAACCCAACGTTTGTTTTATAATTAGCGTTGCAGTTACGCTGCTCGACTCAGATCGAGAACTGCGACCCAATTTTCAACATGCATGAGTAGGGAAAAGATTGATGGAGTCTTTCGGAAAACTGAAGAGACATTTGGAGAAAAGAGGATCAACTGTATGAATATGTGCAGATGGCAAGCCTTAATAAGCAAAGAAGGGGAAGCTGAAAAGCGGAAGAAGTATACAGAGAGTCTATATAGATACAAAAATCCGGATAAGTGGGATTAGGACACCCCCCCCCCCCCTTCTAGAGAGAAAGGGCTCTTAACAGACCACCAGGACAGATGTTTTCTTGTCTGATATAATTAAAAATTAACAATTTTCGGATTTTTTCCTTACTAGCACTGTGAAACATTGCTTCTTGATAAATTTAATGATTTAGAGTCAAGGGGAAATACTCTGCAGGTTCTGATAAGTGAAATAAGTGGTTGAGTCCACTATAGTGCCGTTTTGATGACCATTGCAGGGGCAATTTTTGTACATAGGTTTTCGCCTGCATTGTCACACTTGCGATACGGCTGGTTTGAAAATGTCACCATAAAGAAGTAAGAAAGATAATTCTTAATGTAGCTCATGACGGAGTTACAACCTCTTACATCAAATGAAAAGCAAGTTGCGGACCCATTTCCCATCTGCAACATGGTGCAAGTTCGTTTGGTGAGTGTGCATGTGAGCATAATATACGTAACGTAAATGTCCATATCTTTTAAGCGCGTTGATTTCCAATCTTAAATTTTTCACACCGCCAAGAGACCATAGATTTCAGTATGTGGCAAAAATGTCAGCTAGACACTTTTACCTGTTCCTGAGAAAATGGGCTCTTAGCACTCAGTCGGTCAGACAGACAGACTGACGGGCGACAAAGTGATTCTAGAAGAGCTCCGTTTCTACCGATTGACTTACGGAATCAGTAAAGATGAGATGGAAGATGTTATATTGCGAGAAGAATTGGACAGAGTACTGAAAGACGTATGCCGTAATGAAGCATCTGGGGTGGACGGCCCCTTGGAATTATTGTGACCCTTGGGAGAGTAAGGCACGACAAAACTACTCCACCTTATGTCCAAGGTATGCTAAACAGGGGATGTACCTTTCGACTTCCAGTTCCAAAGAAGGTAGGTGCTGACAAGTGTGGATACCGTCGAACCATCAGTTTAATAATAAGTCTTATTTGCGAAATATTGGAAGGAATTATTTGCAGAAAAATGGAAGAACCCGATTTCGGGGAAGACTACGTTGGCTTTCCCAAATATCTATCAACTCGTGAAGCAACGACTTATCTTAGAGGATAGGCTAAAGAAAGGAAAACTTCGTTTATACCATTTACAAATTTAGATAATGCTTTTGACAATGTTGACTCCAGTACACTGTTTGAAATTCTGAAGATAATGGCGAAAAAATACAGAGAGTGAAACGCCATTTACAACTTCTACAGAAACCACACAGCAGCTATAACAGTGGAGGGACGTGAAAGGGAAGTAGTGATTGAGAAGAGAGTGAAAAGCGTTGTAGCCCATCCCTGATGTTATTCATTCCGTACACTGAATCACTGAGCAAAAAACAGTAAAGGAAATCAAAGAGAAATTTCAGAACTTAATTAAAATTTATGAGCAAGAAATAAAATCTCTGAGAAGATCTTTGTAACAAGTAGCAGCTGTATAGCTCGTGCTGGATGCTAACAAAATTTCAGTACTACAGTGTATATGCACACATATTCTGCTACAGTGAGTGATGTGGTACCAATTCTCCATGACAATGGAAGCAGACAGGCGGATATTAACAACAAAAACCACCCATACTGTCGCAAGCCGGTATCCAGCATGACGCTTTCAAATAGCTACGTTACCTCATGCGCACTATCTGAATATGAGCCTGGAAAGGTTCGAAAATCCATTCATGGAATAAATGTTTCAATAAATAAATAAGTGATTGGTTGCCGTTTTATGTATTTACGTTAGATAAACAGTAACGAGCTTTTTAAACATCTGTAGTGGATAAACTTAAAATTTCTGAGGTTAACCGATGACATTGAAATTCTATCAGATGCAGCAAAGAACTTGGAAGAGCAGTAGAATGGAATGGATAACGTGTAGAGAAGAGATTATAAGATGAACAAAAGTAAAACAAGGATAATGGAACGCAAACGAATAAAATCAGGCGATGCTGAGGGGATCCGATTAGCAAATGAGACAAAGTAGTAGATGGGTTTTGTTAACTGGGCAGTAAAACAACTGTAGAATTCTTAAGCAGGGAGGATATAAAATGCAAACTAGTTTCAGCAGGAAAACTATTTGTGAAAAAGAGGATATCTAATATCAATTTAAGTGTCAGGAAGTCTTTTCTGGAGGTATTTTCTGCAGCATAGCTTTGTGCAGAAGCGAGACATGAACGAAAAACAGTTCAGAGATGAAGAGAATTGAAGATTTTTAAATATGGTGAAATAGAGGAATGCTGAAGATTGTGTAGGTAGATCGACCACCTTATGAGGAGGGAACTGGGAAAAAAGAAATGTATGGCGAAACTTCACCGAATGAATGGATTCATCGACAGATCCTGAGACCTCAATGAACATTCTATTAGGAAGTGGAGGGAAGTGTGTGTGGGGAAGTGATAAAATTGTAGAACAAGATATGAATGCTGTAACTGAGTTCAGATAGACGTACACTGCAGCATTGATCCGGAGATAAAGAGGCCTGCATAGAATAGATTGTGGTGGAGAGCTGCATCGACCCAATGGTCAGACTAAAGGCCACAAAAGTAACACATTATCTTCTATTATTTTTCATGTTGAGTAGACTAATATATTTGAGAATAGGTTTAGGAGGAAACAGCTAACTGAGCGAACTGAGCGTGAATATTGATCGAACAGTTTTTGCAAATTCAGTACCGTGCTTAACTGAATGGGTGTTTTCAAAACCTCAGAAGTTCAGTCCCATGGAGCTCAGAGCCATTTTGTTTTCAAAAACAAATGATCTGTTTAGAATAAAGTTTAATAAAATGTTTGTTTGCGTAGTTTAACTTCTGATTCACTTTAAATGTCGGTCCATGGAAGGAACTGATAATTTATGTGACACCTAAGTACTGGTGTCAATGGGTTCATCATTGTATGACCTCTTGATTTGCTGTGTAGTCAGTAGGAAACAGCTACTTCTTAACAATTGCTTCAGTATTTGTTGAAAAGAATGAGAACGATACCTTTTAATTTCTGCAGCATTATTAAGAGAGAAGAAATCTGAAACATTTTAGTTTATCTTTCAATAAGCATTAAATCTATTGTATCTCCTTTGTACGGTTTGTGGGCGAGGGAGTTGTGGCCTTTTAGTTTTGTATATATGTAATTTTTTATTTCTTTTCCATGAAGCACGCTGTTGAAGGATTTCTTTTTGCAATTCTTTCTTAACTGCTTTCTGCAGTTTGAGTGTTGCAACTCTACATTGAACTTTATTTCATAATGCACATCAGTAATAACCCAGAACAGTGCAACGGAAATGTAAGTTTATTTAACTGGTCTTTCAAAGAATTAACAAACGAAATCCATCTGATAAGCCATCTAATAAGTTCTAATAATCTGGCGTCTCGAAAACAATTTCCAGAACTGTTATTGTTTATTTGTGGGACAAACTCGATAAAGATACTTGCATATCAGTTTCAGCGTTGATGATTATGCTATTAGCTCGAAATGTACATTGAGGTAATAATAATGCTGCTGAATAGACAGTGGACGGCTTTCATTATTAAAGTTTCCACATATTTTACTGTCTGAGTTTTATCAAGAGCAGACACTATGCTTACCGTAAAAGGAAGTAATAGGTCACACTTTGTGGTTCAGGTCCACTGCGCTGTTTCCATCTTTAATTTTGTGCATATTTCATGTAAATATTTATTTGTGAAACAAAGAGCGTATAAGAAACCGCACTTTAACGTGGTTACAGTGGGGCAACTAGGAGAGCACTCTGTCATAACGGTACTTGTCTTCGTATTTCGCAAGTTAACTTCACTTTGCTCAAATTGCCCGCCCGCCAAGTTGGTTTGCAGGGACCGTGAGCAGCACAAGTTGCAACATCGCAAAGTTATATTGCCTCAGCCCTACTTGCTCACGGCCGATAATGAAACCTGCTTTCCGGATATGCCTACCTGTTGAGACTGGTAGTAAAAGGCGAATATTCTCATACATTTCGTTAAAAAACAACAGAAACGATGTAACGTTACGAAACAGAAAATTACCTGTCACAAATACTTCAATATGGTTAGTATAAGGACAGTTTTCCGCAGAATAAACTGATCTCAAAGGCATATACTGTTTTAGCTCACTACTACTCACGTTTTTCATAACGTAATCTTCGATTTGTTGCTATTGATTAAGTACACTCGTGCTCATAAATTAAGGATAATTGCAGAATGTGGTGCCACACAATCTGGCACTACACAAAACTGGCGCTAGTAGCCTAGGCACATAAGGAACACACACAACACATCTGTAAGTCCATGGTATTGGTGATAAGTTGAGAAAACCGTCCCGAAACACATGTGCTACAAAACGCCACTGTTTCCTGCGCATGTACCCCGACATCAATATGGGATATGATCACCATGCACACGTACACAGACCGCACAACGGGTTGGCATGCTCTGGATCAGGTGATCGAGCAGCTGCTGGGGTATAGCCTCCCATTCTTGCACCAGTGCCTGTCGAAGCTCCTGAAGTGTCGTAGGGGTTTGAAGACGTGCAGCGATACGTCGACCGAGAGCAATGCAGACGTGCTCGATGGGGTTTACATCTGGAGAACTGGCAGGCCACTCCATTCACCTGATATGTTTCAAGGTACTCCTCCACAATGGCCGCTCGGTGAGGCCGTGCGTTATCGTCCGTCAGGAGGAAGGTGGGACCCACTGCAACCTTGAAAAGGCGGAAATACTGGTGAAAATGACGTCCCGATACACCTGACCTGTTACAGTTCCTCTGTCAAAGACAAGCAGGGGTGTATGTGCACCAATCATAATCCTACCCCACACCATCAAACCACGACCTCCATACAGGTCCCTTTCAAGGACATTGAGGGGTTGGTATCTGGTTCCTGGTTCACGCCAGATGAAAACCCGGCGAGTATCACTGTTCAGATTATACCTGGACTCGTCCCTGAACATAACCTGGGACCACTGTTCCAATGACCATGTACTGTGTTCTTGACACCAGGCTTTACAGGCTCTCCTGTGACCAGGGTCAGTCAAACGCACCTTGCAGGTCTCCGGACGAATAAACCATATCTGTTCAGTCGTTGGAGACAACTGTGGGTGCGGTAAGGTCCCTAGCAAGGCTACCTGCAGTACTCCGTGGCCGTCTGCGGGCACTGATGGTGACATTTCGGTCTTCTTGTGGTGTTGTACACTGTGGACGTCCCATACTATAGCACCTGGACACGTTTCCTGTATGCTGGAATCGTTGCCATAATCTTGATCACACTTTGTGGCACACTGAGGGCCTGTCTACGACCTGCTCTGTTTGACCAGCCTCCACTCGCCCTAGTATTCTACCCTTCATAACGTCATCAATATGTGTTGTTTGAGCCATTTTCAACACACAGTCACCACTATCACGTCTGAGAACGTCTGCACACTTACTCGCTGCACCGTACTCTGACATGCACCAACACACCTCTGCGTATGTGGACTGCTGCCAGCGCCACCGTGTGACGACCGCAGGTCCAATGCACCACATGGTCATACCCCGAGGTGATTTAAACCCGCAAACCGCCCACCAGAGCGTTGTTTCACCATCTATCAGCATTATCCTTAATTTATGAGCATGAGTGTAGTAAGAGCGACATTGCAGAGCTTGTTAAGAAGAAAGATGCAGCGTCCCTAAGGACAGTCATGTATTTCTCGGTTTACACGAGCGGTCGCCTTAACGTGCACTTGTGCCGATACCAGGCAGCGACTTTTAATTGAAACGTCCTCACCTGTACGAGTACAGGTTGTGACGCAGGAACGACGACATATGGAAGTTTGGGTCTGGCTGCGAACCTTTCACGGACAGACAGAGCAGTTACGGCGACCGCTCGCGTAAAGCGGAAAATCCGGGTTCGTGTCCCGGTTTGGCAGAAAATTTCATAGCCTTCATTCCCTTATGCGTCTGATGGTTGTTCGTATTGACAACTCAAAATATATTTCGTGTATTTCATAAATAGTAAGTAATGTAATTCAAACCGTGAAAGATGAAAAAGAGGTTATAGTAACTTGCGTATAGTTTATCCCTGATGTGCCAGAAATTTTTGACGGAATGTGGTACAATTCTACAAAAGTATTTAATTTTGAGCATATCTGTAAATATGAAATCAAGGATTGTGACAATACTTGAAGAACCACATCCTAACTGTACCTCGTATTCCAAACACTTTATAAGCCTTTCAGAGCCGCCAATCCATGGGGCAGGCAATCCTCCAGCAGGCATCTATACCAAGAAAAGGTTTTTCAGTTTGTATGTACCGTGACAGCTCGGCATTAACTAGTAGTTGAGAAGCATGGCATGGCATAGGAAGGTTTAGTGCGAACTACATTTCGTATAAGCAGTTGATAAACGTTTGTCTGCGATACTGAATTCCTTGTCATAAATCTGTTGCAGTGTCTTTGAACAGCGCTGCTACCTGTTATAATTTAACCCGAGTGAATAGCAAATAATGACCTCGGTATTAATACCCCGAAATTATTTCCCTTTGTGTGACATCTGGCCCATGATAAACACCACCGGTATCTGTCTACAGGTAATGAAATTTGGAGTTTACCTAAGCTTTCAAAATGCCACGGGACATATAAAAGCAACCTTTAACGTAAACTGAAAGAAGATAAATTGCAACCCAGATTGGACCGACTTCCTAGCGAGGAGTTTAACCACTACATCTACATCTACATCTACATGACTACTCTGCAATTTACATTTAAGTGCTTGGCAGAGGGTTCATCGAACCACAATCATACTATCTCTCTACCATTCCACTCCCGAACAGCGCGCGGGAAAAACGAACACCTAAACCTTCCTGTTCGAGCTCTGATTTCTCTTATTTTGTTTTGATGATCATTCCTACCTATGTAGGTTGGGCTCAACAAAATATTTTCGCATTCCAGTTCAAGCTGGAGTAAAAAATCTGGGAACCATAAATTTGTAATTATATCACAGGAAAAAAATTTTTTGTTATTTCCTTTCTGACTCTGTGTCTGTTAGCGAGTCTATTAAGCCCCATTTTTCTTACAAACTGCTAAACTTAGCAATCTGAAATTTATGTCACATACTAGGTCTATGGTCCTTTGGGGGTGAAAAAACTGAAGCTTCCAAGTCAATGCAACCAAAAGATGCGGCCATTCAGATTTACTTTGATACTCGCAAATTCACTGATCAAAATCTATAGGGTACTTCCCGTTCGCCTGGAATCATGCAATTTGAAAACAAGTAAGATTTCATTGTACAAATAAAGGGAAAAACTCCTAAAACTTTAAATTTTTAGTTGCATCAGACGGAAAAAAATTTTGTCGTTTGTTGTCAAATACCCTTTTTACTTAGGACGAGCAGACGTATCAGGTTAACATTTATGTCACATACTAAGGTCTATGGTCCCTTGGCCTTGTAATAAACGTTAGCTCCTAAATCAATGCAGTCAAAAGTTAAGGCCATTTATGTCACATATTTCGACACTCGCAAACCCGTCAAACTTGAAATTAAATCAGTCAGTAGTTCTCCATTCAGGATGACTGAATCGCAATGGTAAAAGTCAAATATCAGGCAAGGAACGTCTCTATTGCTTATGTGACGCGTTTCGGAAATTATCCATCATCAGATATTCGAGAACGATTACTGCACGCAGATATGCCGTTGAAGTTGTATATGAAGCAAACATTCGCAGACTTGTTTGCAAAACGCGTCATACGAGCAAAAAAGTCGTTCTTTGCTTGATGTTTCACGTTTACTATTGCGACCCATTCACCCCGAAAGGAGAACTGCTGATGGTCACCTGTCTTTTATATGACTTTATGCCATGTTTATATTATTGAAATTAACACATTCTCGAAAATCTTGAAAGTCCTGGGACCGTTATCTTACCAACATCATTGTCGACAACAGACAAAAATAGTTTGGACTGAATGGATGAACTGTATATATATTATTTTTTTAAAAGAGAAGGGTGGGACTGTTTCTAATCATGATTTGGAGCCTCTCATTCAGATTCAGGTGGATAGGAAGCTGGTTCTTTATTTCAATATTCTCTCTGACCAAATGTTGATATTTCTTCTACATCTTGAGGATGACTATGTTGTGGACACTTTTGTCTTGCAAATGACAATAGCCGTATTCAAAGAGCTGCACCCAAACGTTCCTGGTTTGACTAGTACTTAGTCACACTACCACTCCTCTGTACGATATAGAATCATAAATGTGTAGCTCTATCTGCATATGACATACCTGAGGAAACTTGTGGAATCTCGTTCTTGCCATACTGAGGCCATTACTAAGTCCTGAGGCGGTGGTACTCGGTACTAGCGTGATGTTACGTAGGGTGACTAATTTTTCGTCTGGTGTACCTGTTTTGTGCAACAGGCACAGTTTTCCACCGCTTATAAGTTCGTACATTCGTCGTCAATCTTTGAGTCATTATAGAGAAAAAAAAAGTAAAAAAAAATAATCTACCGATCTCCTCCTTCCATTTTGGATTCCTCATTTTGTTACAGAGAGACTGCCTGAAGTTATCATAGTTGAAAGTCGTTTGTTATAAACGTGTTTCAAGTTATGTGTCACTATGCGAGTTGAGAACCACTTGAATGACTCAAAGATATTATAGTGTTTGTTTTTCTTTTGTTCTGCTATAGAAGTCTTATGTTTGAATCAGTAGAGAGAATCATCTCATCATGTAGTACTTTCAGGACAGAGCCTTGTAAGCTAATCAGACTGCTTCTTGGCGTAGAGTTTCAAGTTCGATTGGGGAGTGTGCCCTGGTATATTTCCTATTCTTCTCTTCCCCATTGCAGGGTCTGTGCCGGACGCGGCTTACTTTGTACTGCCTGCCGACGGTCTGAATAGCTAAGAATTTAACCTGGAGATGGCATCACTAAGCTGTGACATCGAGGTTTGTTGGTAAAATCGTTGCTTCCTTGCACTGCATTGGCTTAATTCAATGTAATTTAAACTGTTGAACAGTTCTGATATGGATACTAGATAAATATTTAATAGTGATTGTAAGACAAGTGCTTCGCTGACTCCTTTCAAATACTCTCATCTTGAGAATATCTGGAAAAGATTACAGAACTCAAAAGTAGCACAGCGATGGTAGCTAAAAGGCAAACAAGAAAGTGCTATAAACAGTGCATAAAAAAACATACCAAATCAGGGAGAAGAGCTTTATACAGGCAGCATGGGGTCATGTGCATATGACACATTCCAAAAAGTAACTGCATGAACAAGGCATGACATAACGCCTACGATAACAAAGTTGTCAATACATAGTGCAAGTGGTAGTGTGGTAGTGTTGAACGCGTGAGAAAAATATAATTTAAAATAAAGGGAAGACGTAACAGAGTGGTCGTACATATGATGAACGACAGCAACTCAGGTAAAAAGTAAAAATGTACCAAAAAAGGAGAGTTCTCATGTAATGTTGCTAAAACAATGCACTATGTGTAACTGACAGTAGAATAGGTGTGGGTGGGGGGAAGGGAGGGTGACGAAACGTTAGCGAACAAGGATAAATTAATTTTATTATAGTGATGATACCACCAAAGTAAAAAAAAACTAAATTTTGTTATATATGAGATGTGACAGGTAAAGAGCAAATATTTATGTTGGTGACTGAGGACGGTCTGTTCAAGAATATTAAATCAGTATTTCCATCATTTAAAGACTAATAATTATAGCTAACAAAAGTCGTATGTTTTTCGGTTGGTTAATACCTCCAGTTACATGCGCGAAGGATAATAATAAAATGTGAGATCATCAATATTACATAGAAATGACAATGAATGTGTGGCACAGATGCTTGTAAAGAGATTTCAGGCTTATAAACATATACAACGCTCATTTATTTATTGTGGTGTAAGTATAGTATGAAGGACTGAGAGCTGAACCAATCGATAAATCATTTAACGGGTCGTGGAAAGAAGTAATGGACAAAGTGTGCATATTACATTGTGCAAAAATGTGGGAAAGTAGACACGCCATAGGCCATAGACGGTAGGTCATGCCTTGTGCACTCGCTTACCTTTTCTACTCGTAATATGTCATATGCACATGACCCTAAATGGCCCTATGAAGTTCTTCTCCTTAATTTGGTGTGTGTTTTACATGCACTCTTTATTGAATATTTTTGTTTGTCTTTTAGTTACCATCACTTTTCCAGATATTCTGAAGATGAGTGCACTCGAAGTGAGTCAATGAACCAGTTGCCTTACATCTAGTGACTGTTAAATATTTATCAGCGTCCACATCAACATTTTAAATTTCAAAAGTGTTCAAATGTGGTGAAATCTTATGGGACTTAACTGCTAAGGTCATCAGTCCATAAGCTTACACACTACTTAACCTAAATTATCCTAAGGACAAACACACACATCCATGCCCGAGGGAGGACTCGAACCTTCGCCAGGATCAGCCGCACAGTCCATGACTGCAGCGCCCTAGATCGCTCGGCTAATACCGCGCTTTAAATTTCAGAAAGAAGCCGCATACGTCTTGCGTGCCTACATGTCACACCATGTAATTCCATGTTGTATGACCTTTTAGGCGCTGCTGAAGGAAACGTATTGCAATTATGCATCCACGTGAGCAAAGTTAGACCTTCGTTAAGATGGCGTCTTTGTTTAAGTGTGGGAATCAGTATCTGCTTAACAGTGAGTCATCTAAGGCTATAAGTCGCCTTTCACATCACTTACCCTCTCTCTGAATGGTAATATTACTTTGGTAAATGTCAGGTATTGCCCGCTCACATGGTGCGTTAGAGTAAATCTGTGCATGCTGTTTGAGCCGTGACGGCTTTAATCTTGGCGGCGTGGAGCTCCTTTCTTGCCATTAACTACTTGGGTTGCCGATATCGGTCTGATCGTGTGCCCCGAGCTAAGATCTTTGATCGATGTGTGTGTGTTGTGTTGTTGGTTTGGCGGGCCGGGCAGAACGGCCTGGCTGGTGGGCACGTGGCTGTCAGATTGTTGCTTCTTGCTGTCCGGTGCAAGTCTCGAGAAGCAACGTGTGATCAACTCGGACCGGCGTTATCGACCCGCTTAAGGACCGGTAGTGGCGAGGTGCGGGATACCTACTTACGACGTGTCCAGGCCCGTCGGCAAGTTCCCGGCCTTCTCTGCAAGCTTAAATTACGGATTGGAGACAATAACAAACACCCCGGCTGGAGTACTGCGAGTCACGGCTCCTTCACACAAGAGTGGAATTAAATGTTGTTTTCTTATTTTTGAGAACTTGATACTGTAAGGCCATCTCTGTGTTACGTGGAATTGGACCTTATATTCACGCGCCTAAGAATAATTGAGTGCATGGTCATCGGTCAGAGTTACTGACCGCGACTTGTGTTTCAGGCCATATATCCTGCAAGTGTGGAAGTATTCCCTCTGTTAAGTTACATGCAGTGAGTTAAATTGTTACATAATCCGTGTGGCAGACAAAGCTACCTTTGTAGATGAGAGTGCTTAAGTTACTGCTTCATCAGGCGCTGATATTTTCACTTAGGAATGACAGTAATTTTAAGGAATATTAAGCTTGTAACTTTCGGTAGTCGCTTTTACGATTGGTTCAGATTTTCTACTGCTTAGGCATTCTTGTGTGTAGACTTATACGCGAAAATTACTGTTCCATTTTGATGTGTGCGGGTAAGGTAGCTTTGGCGGCTGACGACACGTTCCTGTTCTCTGGGCCCGGAGAAGAGTCGTGTTTGCTTTTTGCCATGGCGGAACTTCTGTCGTCGCACGGTGTGTGGGTTCCCCGGCATCTAGTGCCTCTCCCAGCCGTGTCGTAGGTGCTCAAGTAAAGTTCATCGTTTGATGCATGCCACAGCGGAGTGTCACTGATTAAGTGGGAACCAGTAGTCTACTCTTTTTGAATTTAATAAGCTCGGGAGGTTAAAGGTGCGTTTGACAAGCCTGCGCTTCCACCTCACTATACCTCTTTACCTACTTGTTTAAACCTTGCACTATTATTGTTGTGGATTGGCAAGACGGCCAACCCACTATGAGAGGAAGCCGAAAGGCACGCGTTTTAGCTCACGCAGGCTGGCGTGAGGTCTGGAACAGGTCAAGGAAATGAGACTAACAAAAAACGTACGTAGCTGCTGTAATACTTAACTTTAATCCATAATTGGTGAACATCGCTCTTGACGGTACATGTTTTACAGCATCAATAGTAACTGGTAATGGCGCCTTGCTAGGTCGTAGCAAATGACGTAGCTGAAGGCTATGCTAACTATCGTCTCGGCAAATGAGAGCGTATTTTGTCAGTGAACCATCGCTAGCAAAGTCGGCTGTACAACTGGGGCGAGTGCTAGGAAGTCTCTCTAGACCTGCCGTGTGACGGCGCTCGGTCTGCAATCACTGATAGTGGCGACACGCGGGTCCGACGTATACTAACGGACCGCGGCCGATTTAAAGGCTACCACCTAGCAAGTGTGGTGTCTGGCGGTGACACCACAATTATTACCACTTCTCCGCGCGTTGTGTTTAATGCTTGTTACTTATCAACACAAACTGTCGAACCTTACCTTGATACACAGTCAATAGGTAACTGCGCTCGTTGTGAAACTTGGCTGCACGATCCTTGTTGGCTGTGATAGCCATCAGCTGTAGCTCTCAGCTTATCTTGAATTCTGGGCAATTATATATTTATTAAAGGTCATTGTCAATGTTTCTCCTGTTGGGAGCCACGTTTTAATTGCATGGTCTCCCAACTTATCCTGTGTTTTGAGAAATTGTATTTTTATTTTAGGGTGATTTTCAATGTTTGTGTCGAGTGCACCAATTGGAATTTATATTTAAATTTTATATGTTCCCAGTTTGTCTGTTTTGAGGGACTTTTTTTAAATTATGGCGTTAAGCGGCCTTCGAACAGCTACAATCAGTGACGTGATATGTGGTTCTTTCTGTATTTGGATGAGTGTTATCTAACTGTGTAACGGTTACCTAGGCTTGGAAATTGTTAGTACATGTAATGTCTGTATTGTAACTCATTTTTTTGATAAAATGGTATGTTGAACCCGCTTGCAGCCACGACCAGTTGGCGTGACTTTTTCTGTTTTTTAGGGAACTGTATACTTTCAGTTTCAATCCCTGCTCTTAATGGTATAAATTGTTAAGGTTTTTTTATTGCGTTGAAGCTGTTCGATTTTCTAAGATCGTGAGAGTTGTGATTCTTTTAACAAGTTTTTAAAATTGTAAAGATAATTTTGTTTTTGAGTAATAAAGCGTATTCCATGAAACAACAGATGATGACAGATGTCAGACCACCTTCCATGTGTTTTCCTTAAAGCTATCCCAACGCTAGTTGTCAGATCCCACTTTCATGAATGTTCGTGTCTGCTTTCTAAATAATAGTGCAAGTTAATTAAAATCTCTCACAAACTAATTTCCCCTGGAAGTTATTTTACAATTCTACATATTTTATGCTTATATGCGCATGTACTCACTTATGTTTGTTCATGCTAGTGACACGTCCGAATGTAATATGCTTAAAAAGCACGTTATTTTCAGTTTTCGAAAGACGGGATTTTTATTACCACTCAATATTTTTCATTTTAACTACCCACTTTCTGTATTTTTATAACATGTGTTTCTGAAAGAGGGAACTTGTATTACCACATTACTAATATTTTACATTTTGATTGTCCTGCTTCAGTACTGTTATAATCGGGACTCGATCTCATCTATACTGTTTTGTATATTTGTTTTTAGTGGTTGGCGCACATACAGCCGTCCTCTACCCTTCACACCTTCTATAGGTGCGGTTTTGTTTCCATCACCGCTGACGCCACCTATAAACATCTTTCTCATTGCAGGGCGGTCAGGACTGACTTGCCTGCTGCCGCTCATCCGCCTTCCTGCTTGTGGCTCGTTAAGACTCTTCTCGTTTATCGGGTTCATGCACTGAAACTGTCTAAGCGCGTTACTAGCAAACTGCACCGTTTGGCCCGTTCGATCTTTATCCATGTTTTATTTCTATACGTTCTGTTATCCTCTTCATTTTAACTACGGACCACCGGTTTTAGCGCTCTATTACTTTAGAACCCGAAGAAAACGATCGTTAGTGACCCTTGCCGCTATGACTTGTTAAAAGAATCTGTGAGCAAATATTGCTATATAATACTACTTTTTAGTATCACTCTTTCTCCTGACCATTGTTAAGAATTTTTTGTAAAAATGAAGATACTTATTTATTTGTACAGATCACCTGAGAATGCGTATTCAATTGAAGTGAAACCGGTAGTGACTTTAACAACAAGTATTTTACAGCCAGTGCTTAACATTTCATCCAAAATACCGAAAAAGAATTGCCTTCAGCAGACTTAATGGTGCGTTAAGCGGCCTTCGTTTGAAAAGAGGAAAAGAATTCTGACTCATCGGGTGACACGAACTTCCTCCAGTTGGCTAATGGCGAGTTTCTGTGTAGTTCGATCCACTGAAGATGGGCAGCCTTACCCCCGCAGCCTTATGTGCCACTTTGAGCAATTCCATTTTACGAGGTGCTGGACTCTACATGTTCGTCATACTCGGTCGGAAACTGGTAGACGTGAATCTGAATTCAATGACAGCAGTAATTTTGTTTGGTTTGCAACAGATTCTCGTGGACAAGTCGATGATAGTCGTCTCCCGTTCCTGTCGGTTAGATTATTTTTAACCGCGTTACACGGTGCGATTGATAACCCTTCATTGTAGACACGGAGAAGAGTCGGTGTCGTTACAGCAACAAATCAGTCAACTTCATTGACCCTTTCATCATGGATGCGTCCAAAGACGACAGCCCTTTATGTCGAAAGATGTAACTGCCTTGGTGGCATCCCGGGGACGTTCAATAAGGAATTTTCTGAAAGCAGGTTGGTTACATTCTCGGTTCGAATACTCCATATTGTTTCCCATCCTTTAGGTTACAAAAACCTATCTTTTAATATAATCTCTGTTCAATGCGACGGCCTTACGCCAACTTCTTGGGAGGGCCTGTATGCCCGCATGTGACCTCTCTACAGGTCAACGTCAGAGTCAACAGCTTGTTGCATCAGTAACCTACCCCTCATCCACGTACCGCTTGCTCCCAGCGTGCATCCTTCATTGCGCCAAGTGGGTGGAAGTCGGAACGTGCGCGATCTGAGCCGAAGGATGGGGAAATTCACAAGCGTCTATTGTGCTGTAGTGTGCGAGTGAGACAGACGAGAACCTACGTCATAGGGAAACCCCATAGAAGCCTTTTGTGGCCAGAGAAACGTAGCAGTGTTAAATATGGCAGACGTGAAACGAACGCTATCGTCCAGGACCGTGTGCCACGAAGAGTGCAGATTCGCCACGGAATGGGGAAATTCAAAGCGTCTATTGTGCTGTAGTGTGCGAGTGAGACAGACGAGAACCTACGTCATAGGGAAACCCCATAGAAGCCTTTTGTGGCCAGAGAAACGTAGCAGTGTTAAATATGGCAGACGTGAAACGAACGCTATCGTCCAGGACCGTGTGCCACGAAGAGTGCAGATTCGCCACGGAATGGGGAAATTCACAAGCATCTATTGTGCAGTAGTGTGCGAGTGAGACAGGCGAGAACCTACGTCATAGGGAAACCCCATAGAAACCTTTTCTGGCCAGAGAAACGTAGCAGTGTTAAATATGGCAGGCGCGAAACGAACGCTGTCGTCCAGGACCGTGTGCCACGAAGAGCGCAGATTCGTCACGGAGTGGGGAAATTCACAAGCGTCTATTGTGCAGTAGTGTGCGAGTGAGACAGATGAGTACCTACGTCGTAGGAAACCCCATAGAACCCAATGTGGCCAGAGAAACGTAGCAGTGTTAAATATGGCAGCCGTGAAACGAACCCAGTCGTCCAGGACCGTGTGTCACGAACAGCGCAGATTCGCCACGGATTGGGGAAATTCACAAGCGTCTATTGTGCTGCAGTGTGCGAGTGAGACAGATGAAAACCTGAAGCCTCTTGTGGCCAGAGAAACGTAGCAGTGTTAAATATGTCAGACGTGAAACGAACCCTGTCGTCCAGGACCGTGTGCCACGAAGAGTGCAGATTCGCCACGGAGTGGGGAAATTCACAAGCGTCTATTGTGCTGTAGTGTGCGAGTGAGACAGATGATAACCTACGTCATAGGGAAACCTCATAGAAGCCTTTTGTGGCCAGAGAAACGTAGCAAATGTGGCAATCCTAAGATCGCCATAAAGGGAAACATTTATGAAAAGAATTTAATTCTGTAGTAATTTAGGGAATGAAGCCACGCTAATTTTAATCTACCATCTTTAATAAATATTCATGGTGATCCTAATAAAACTTGATTATTGATCATATGTATAATAATTTAGGATTTACTGTTAAAGTGAAATTAACAAGTTTTGTAAAGAAGACTTGAATGCTAAAATCTGAAAGCTGTCGTCGATCTTAACGATCGACATTTCATATAGAAGCTCATAATTAAAATGAAAAATGTTGTAAATATTAACTTTATTTTTTAAAAGGTATAGTGAATATAAATTATTTTCAGTTAGGCGGTAGATCATCATTTCCTCCACACAAAACACATTAAAAGATGACAGCATGACATCTTATTAAATCATTAGGTAATGGAGTATTTGCTGTAAAGTTTATTGCATGATAGTCACTTTTGTTCTTTATTTATTTATCAGAAAGCACATTGGTGCAAGGCTACTAACTGCGACATTGAAAGTTAAGAACGAAATGGTATTGGTTTTATGTACAAGACTTTAACGTTTATTACGTAACAGATATTATTGTTACTTTATTTAGAACGTGAAAGTGGTCAAGCTTTGATTATTTAAATATGTTAAAATGTGAAATCATGTAGAATAACCCGTAGCCAATCACGTGGATGGCTTCAGCAAAGGGAAGTGCCCTTGTCAGTTGAGCGACGATACTCGGCGCACAGGAAACGCGGCCGGGGACGGGCAGAGAGTTCGGGATTGAGACGCGAAAGCGCTTTAGGCAGCTAGGAAGTGAAACGACTTAGCAAACTTCGCGTTGTGTGGTATCGAGGGACTTAGTCGCTGAGCGTTGAGCAGCCGCGCCCCTGATGTGAACTTTTCGCGTAAATTACAAGGTGAAGTATTGAGATTGTGAATGATGGAACTGTATCAAATGGATATGCGCTCAAGTGTAACAGTAACTCTAAATATAACCACTTTCACTATTAGTTTGCTTCCTGAATAAACATTGTTCAAACCAAATCATTATTGTGTGTCCTACATCATTCATGGGTCGTAAATTTTGCTCCCGATATAATTATTACTGTTGTTATATGTAATATTAACTTTGTATGTCGCAAACTTGCCATCGGCCAGTCAATTTTACCAAAGGGTCACAAGTGTCTAATTTAGGATGTGTAATGCGACACGTGCGGTTCAAGCCCTAGACGAGGAGGAACCGCATGTGAGCGCGAACATCTTTGGGATGTTAGATCTTAGGAGGAAGAGTCAAATCAAGTTTAGTGACACCCTCTTGGGTGCCCAGACCTCAGTGAGGTCTTACCTTATCGTGGAGACGTTTGTTTGCATCTGTTTGGCGACGAACACTCTAAAGTAGTTTCTACCATTTCCTGACGGTGGCATAATAGAGCGTTGCACGATGAGGGTGGACATCTGATTCCCAGAAGGCCGACGCCATGACTTTACCGGCGGAAGTTCCCACTCTGAGCTTCTTCTTCGGAAGAGAGGTGGTGTGACGCCACTCCATGGAATGCCGTTTTGTTTCCAGTTCGAAGTGATGAACTCGTGTTTCATCGGTTTTGATGGTGTTCAGCAAAAAATTGTGACCCTCAGCCCCGTAACGCGCAAGCAATTCCGCACAGACGGTCCTTCATTGCTCTTTTATGGTCTTCTGTTAGGCGGCGACGAACCCAGCGGGCACACACATCTGAGTAGCCCATCTGGGGGACCAGTGTGTAAGCACTATCAACAGACACGTCCAGTTGAGGAGGAAGGTCTTTTATTGTGATCCGTCGATCATCGGAAAACAGACTGTTCATACTTTCCAGCACTGCAGATGTCACAGTTGTGTGAGGCTGCCGGCACGGGGGAAATCGAACACGTTTGCGCGACCTTGTAGCGATGATGACAAACACCTCGCCCAACCAACGACTCCTGCTCGCTGCCAGGTCTCCCTAGACATTCCGCAAGCACCCACGAATACCTTCGATGCCCTGGTTTTCCACCAAGAGAAACTCAATGGCAGCTCTCTGTTTGGAGCGAACCTCCGTTACAGACGCCATTTTGAAAGCTACGTTTAGCACCGCCCCTATCGAAACTTCATGAAACTGTAGGTACTGAGGCGGAATCATCATAGATGTACCGCAGCAAATTCAGCATTTTTTCAATAGAAAATGACCAAGCCCCTCGTACAACCGAATGGGACATACACATGATTCAACTGACAAGAATTATGTGAGAGATGGAAGGTCACACGGCCGCTCGTTTACAGTTATACATCACCTACAGTGCCCCAAACGGACCTGTACGATGTTTCACGAGCTGTCAATATTTTGTGCGGTGAGCTAACGTCGCATAACATGGTCTTATCACGTGCGCGCAACTCTGCTTTCTGAGTAACACGTATAATACAGCTCCCTGGCTGCTGCATTTCCTTATCGAGAGACTGCGGAAAAATCGGTGTTGCGATGTCACTCTAGATCGCCCGGCGTCGTGTACCGCAGCCGGCGCCGGCGCGGGCGCGCTCCCTTATCCCCTGCTACGCGCGGGCTGCGATCCTCCGGTGCTGGCGTGTATCAGCGGAGACGTGACGCGTAGACCGCTGCTGATCGCCGGAAGCCAGGGGTGCGACTCGCCAGGCCGGAAGGAGGGCCCGGGCGCCGCGTCCAATATGCGACGCGCCACAGCGAGTGCCGGCACGCTCCTCCGCCGCTCTTCCCTTACCACTCAGTCCCGCCCCCAACCCTCCACTCACCACCCCCGCCTGTCACGGAGCCAATATCCCGCGCGGGCTGCCGGCCCGTGCCCTGGGATGCGCCGGCGTTTGTCCTCACGGCTGTCTGACCCACTCAGGGATTTCCTAAAGCGTGAACTGTGCGCAAGGCAGCTGGAGAAGCCGCCGCATGAAGGAGTTTAATACAACAGACTCCATAAATAAATGAATAATCATAGAAACGACAACTCGAGAAAACGCGAAGCAATTGACGAACGACAGTGTCGTAGAGTATCATTACACTACTGTGTTTGCACTGTAGTCGGCTGTCCAGACGGATGGAAAAAAAAAGAAAAGAAAGGGTGTGAAATCTTATGGAACTTAACTGCTTAGGTCATCAGTCCCTAAACTTACACACTACTTAAGCTAAATTATCCTAAGGACAAACACACACACCCATGCCCTAGGGAGGACTCTAACCTCCGCCAAGACCAGCCGCACAGTGCATGACTGCAGCGCCCTAGACTTCTCGGCTAATCCCGCGCGATACAGTCTGGAACCGCTATGGTCGCAGGTTCGAATTCTGCTTCGGGCATGGATGTGTGTGATGTCCTTAGGTTAGTTAGGTTTAAGTAGTTCTAAGTTCTAGGGGACTGTTGACCTCAGAAGTTAAGTCCCATAGCGCTCATAGCCATTTGAACCATTTTGAATCCCGCGCGGCCCAGACGGGTGCAATTGTTTTTGTAATACGAAGTTTAGACAGCGTACTTTTACATCGTCTTTAGGAGACACCTGTAAAATGAGCGTCTTTGGTATGTTCCGCCTCTTTTCTACTCCTATCGCCCCCTTCTTTCACTGGCGGATGCTCGCCACGACGCGTCTACAACGCCTACAAGTCTGCAGTAGGAATTTCAAATTAACCTGTATATACTTATCGTAACAGTAGTTATAAAACTTATATTGCTCAAAATGGCTTTGAGGTATATTGAATACCAAAATTAAGTGACCTCGCTGCTATTTTTCTTCACAACAATTCCGTCTCTGAAGACCTCATTGTCGACGCAATGTTACTCCTTCTCCTTCTTTCTCCACAGCAGTCCCTCACATTACATTTACATTTCGGTATAAGTTTAACCCTAAAATACACAGCAATCTTGTAGGAAGAGGGCCAGATAAACAAGACGATTTATTGTGACACTTCCTGGCGAAGTTTGAACCTTTGGGCGAACAGTGACTCGAACTCATGACCTTTACTTTTCGCGTACAAGTGCTCTACAGACTCATCCAAGCACGACTCAAGATCCCTCCTCACAGCCTCTTTTCTGTCATTACTCATCAGAGGTACTGGCGAAAGTCGTGAGGACAGCTTCTGAATCGTGCTTGGGTAGCTCATTCCTTAGGGCACTTGTCGTCGAAAAGTAAAAGATATGAGTTCGAGTCGTGGTCTGGCACACAATCCTAATATTCCAGGAAGTCTCAAACAAATCTCATTCTTATAATTAAATGTTTCCCTGAGACATTTAAGTTTTTTTTTTATTATCTACGATAATGATCGAAGCAGGCGAAAAGAATTAAAATTTGTGCGGCGGTCGGGACTTTTTTCCGGATTTCTTTTTCTTTTTGTTCGTGTTGCGTTTGGTCTGGGCGGACGTCACAAGACATCCGTTCAAGTTGATCGTTGATGCCTTGACTCACTATTTTTATTGCAGAGAGCACGTAGCACTCTGACCGAACAACTTTTTTTTTTTTTTTTTTTTTTTTTTTTTGGTCGTTACGGACGTCACATGACATCCGTTCAAGTTCGTTGTTGATCCTTTCACCCATTTTTTCTTTTTATTACAGAGGCCAACCACCTCTCTGACCGAACACGCTGAACTACCGTGCAGTCAGCAACTCGAACGCGGGTGTTCTTGCTTGGTAGGCAGAAATGTTAACCATTACACCACCGCAGTACGATGGTCAACATTGCTGCACGAACTACCTAAGCTGATTGCCCTCCCAACACAAACTTCATTTTTCCCCTACATATTGTCACTTCTGCCAGAGCTCTCCGATATTGGCAAGCACCCCAGCATTGGACGTAATGGGACGTCCTTGTCCCATTGGTAATCTTATAGATCTTATAATTAAATGTTTCCCTGGAACATTTAAGTCTTTTTTTACTATCTACGATACTGATCGAAGTAGACGTCAATACATAAGGGAAAAATGAACTGAAATTTCTCTTGGGGAGGGCACTCAGGTTAGACAGTTCGTATATTAATGCGGTGGTGTAATGGTTATCGTTTCTGTCTGGTAAGCAGAAACACCCGGGTTCGAGCCCAGGCCGCAGCACAAATTTTAATTCATTTCGTCTGCTTCGATCAAAATCTCTTTCTTTTATGATATTCTTACTACGAGTCTTCTGTGTGTGTTAAGGTTAAGTTTCGGTCGAATAGTAAACATAATTAGTTTTAAATAATAATTTTCTTTCATTACCCTCAAGAGGATGTTTAAATCGCTATTGTTGAGGAAAGAAAAAATTCAAAAATCTGACTGACTTAAAGTGGTAGCGTAACATGGTGACAGGATATTCAGAATCGATCGTGGAACGCTGGCGCAATAGCTTGGCTGGTATTTGTGGGCCAGTTTGAGGTTGTTTCCCGGCTTGACAGACCGCTAGTGTCCAGTGTCAAACAGTTCCTCACAAAAAAAAAAAATTGCTCTGAGCACTATGGGACTTAACATCTCAGGTCGTCAGTTCCCCAGAACTTAGAACTACTTGAAACTAACTAACCTAAGGACATCACACACATGCATGCCCGAGGTAGGATTCGAACCTGCGACCGTAACGATTGCGCGGTTCCAGACTGAAGCGCCTAGAACCGCTCGGCCACCAGTGGCCGGCAGTTAATCTCCACTTCCCCTACCCAACTGTGGTACGTTGTAAGCAGTCATCTTTCATACCCTGTGTAGGCCAAGTCCGAACTCTAAAGGCATCCAGAGAAGAGGCAGAGATCTTTGAAACGTTAAAATGTATTAAAATTAAGCTTCTCCCAACGTATCAAATGTGCAGAAAGCTTAGGGAAATGTAGGCGGATGCAGTCTCTGTAAACTGAGAGAGTGAGCAGCGCATTTGGTGGGACAACTAATCTTTCCGGAAGAATGCTTCAACTACCATACAGGATAACTAACAATCAACCTCTTGTCTAGTAGTTCAGTGTAATGTGCTGTGATTTACGCAGGTTCTTTTCGTGTATATCTCTTGCACTAGTTACGCTGTCCGACCAAAAGAGTCTGTACACCTATTAACTTAATACACGTATGTCCACCAGTCGTCTTTATGATTGCATGAATTTCTTTAGGGACACTTGCTGTAAAGTATCTGAATGGTGAAAGATCAATGGGTCGCGTAGTAGGCGTTCCGACTCGTCTCAAAGGTGTTCCACAGGGTTCACATAGGGACTCTAGGCACACAGTCCATTTCAGGAATGTTGTTATACGCAAAACATCACTTCAGAGACGATGGTTTGTGACATGGTGCTTAATCACGCGGCTACAAACTATCACCGTCTCCTAACTGTGCCTCGCAATTCACAATGCTGCAAAATCTGTTCCTATCGTTCCATATTTAGCATTGTATTGAGTGCAACAAGGAGACCATACACTAACCACGAAGTCATTGCCATACCTTGAAACCGTCTCCTCTGCACTTCACCGATGGCACTACGTATGATAGCAGGTACTGCTTTACCATAATTCGCCAAACTCCAACCCCTCTATCGTTATGCCTCAGGACATATTGCGAATCATCATTCCAAATCATTCGTTTCCAGTCGTCCATTGTCGAGACGCGTCGTTCCGTACGCCACCTATAGCATCGTATAATAATGACTACAGAAATGTGTGACATATGAGCATGTGCTCGACTATTGTACCATTCTTTTTTAACTCCCTACGCAATCATTGTGGCACCTATGCTATTGGTATCACTTTGGAACTCATGAGCTAATGCTTCCACTGATTCATGCTCTTATTTACAACCTCAAGCAGCAATTCTCGACGGTCGCTCTCCGTCGTCACATGAGGCTTTGCTGGTCCTGGTTTAACTGTGTTTGTTTCTTCGTATTTCTACTTCACAACTGCATTACCAAGAGTCAATATGGGCAACCATAGAAGTACTGAAATGTCAGTAATGGGTTTATTACTCAGATGATTTACAATGACTGGTCCAAATTCGAAGACACTCAGCTGTCCTGATTGGCCCTTTCTGCATTTACTGCTTCTCTGCTGACAGCGTAATACTCCCCCCCCCCCCTCCCACCACCACCCTACTTACTGACAGTTCCGTTTCTCGTGACGCCTAGTGGAGAGGTACACATTACATAGAAATATCAGAATAATTTGATCAAATAGTCTATGTTTGTTACCAATTTCTGTATTTCTACACTATGGTAAGGCATTTAGTGGAAAATAAACATTCCCCTGGGCTGTGACCGCGTACTGTGTCTTTGCTGATTCAAAAAGCGTGCTTCAAAGAGTAGGAATAAGCTTCAGCCTGTACGTATTTTTTGTGACATAGATGGGTGGAATGGGGAATCTCCTGCTCGCTCCTCAGTCTACAGAAAAGATTATAAGCCGCTATATTTCATCTGGTGAAAACCCTTGTCATTTTCAAGGCTGAAATGAGAATTTCTCATGGCAGGGTGAACCATCAACGCTGTCAGTTTTTTCCTGGTTGACGTAGCCCGGTCCACCGAGGGTTCATTTGTCACGCATAGGGGTCTCACGTTTCATTTGTGCCATAAAAATGACGAGGTGTTCACCGTAACACAATATCCTCTCTACCTCACTGTTCACAATACAGATGATGGCAGGCACCGTTATGCAGACATTCGCCAAACTCAAACCGTTCCATTGAGTGGTTGTCGAAGACGTCACTCGACTGCTTTCTTGTAAGTTATTTGGACATGTTAAAATATGAAAAGGAAGATATAGAATGAAATTAAGAAGTACTAAAAGTAATAGCAGAACAAATCTATGGAAGGCCCTTACACAGAAGAGGGGAGAAGTAAGAGAACTGGTAATCTGTGGTAATATTTCTGTGTTCTTCAACACATGCCTATTTATTATGAGAAAAAGTTTATTTCTTTACTATAAGTGATTTAGCTCCTAGATAATTAGCCAATCTGCGCAGAAATAAATGGATAATATTTTCATTAACAAATCAAGAATTAGAACCTAATTTCAATAAGAATATTGACTGAAGTGGTTACACAGATGTAAGTCTATTGATTTAACACTGTTTTCGGAGCTGTAAGTTTGAATCTCATTATCATATCATAAAATAAGATAACTAATGAAAATAAGATATCTGGACAGCATGCTTCCCATTTGGGGAAGAAGAGAATCATTTGCAGTTAGCAACAGATCCTAGACCACACGATGTCCATCACGAGATTATTGCCATGTTTACTGTATGATCGTTAAGGATGCCCAACTTCTCTCACAGTATTTACTCGATGACGAGTGAAGCTGTCTGCGTTCAAGGTTTCATATTATCTGCTTCCGGTCACACTCTACTAAGTCTTAATGCGACATTAAGCATGTGCCAAAACACTGTGTTGCCAGCAAGTTACGCTTTAGCTCCTCTCATAGTGACGGCCGCATAATTGTAGATGCTCCGTGGTAACCTCAGCATGTAGGTTGCGTTTGATGAGTGAAATATTTGGCAAATTAAGGATAGCTTTGTTTGGAACAGCACATCATACAAATTGCGATTTCTTGTGCACTTAGTGGAAGCAGCCTAACAAGCATCCCATTGCATCATGGAGTTTTGGCCCGCCGACTTCGTGGACCCTACCTTAGAAAGACACATATGCCACATTGTAGCAGGACATGCTCATCTGTGGGCCCATCTGTACTAACAGGAGGAACTGTAACACAAAATGTGTGTTCTTCATAAAATTGGAAGTACCATTGCTCCCTTGAAGCACGATCATAACGGGTGGCAGGGACAAAGCATCCAGTGAATTTTTTTTAAGTGCTTTATCTGAAAACTACCTTGAGCGGTTAAAAAGAGAACCGACTCGTGGCGATAACATATTAGACCTTCTGGTGACAAACAGACCCGAACTATTTGAAACAGTTAACGCAGAACAGGGATCATAAAGCGGTTACGGCATGGACGATTTCAGCCGCAAATAGAAATATTAAAAAAGGTAGGAAGATTTTTCTGTTTAGCAAAAGTGACGAAAAGCAGATTACAGAGTACCTAACGGCTCAACACAAAAGTTTTGCCTCGAGTACAGATAGTGTTGAGGATCAGTGGACAAAGTTCAAAACCATCGTACAATATGCGTTAGATGAGTATGTGCCAAGCAAGATCGTAAGAGATGGAAAAGAGCCACCGTGGTACAACAATCGAGTTAGAAAACTGCTGCGGAAGCAAAGGGAACTTTACAGCGAACATAAACATAGCCAAAGCCTTGCAGACAAACAAAAATTACGCGAAGCGAAATGTAGTGTGAGGAGGGCTATGCGAGAGGCGTTCAATGATTTAGAAAGTAAAGTTCTATGTACTGACTTGGCAGAAAATCCTAAGAAATTTTGGTCTTATGTCAAAGCGGTAGGTGGATCAAAACAAAATGTCCAGACACTCTGTGACCAAAATGGTACTGAAACAGAGGATAACAGACTAAAGGCCGAAATACTAAATGTCTTTTTCCAAAGCTGTTTCACAGAGGAAGACTGCACTGTAGTTCCTTCTCTCGATTGTCGTACAGATGACAAAATGGTAGATATCGATATAGACGACAGAGGGATAGAGAAACAATTAAAATCGCTCAAAATAGGAAAGGCCGCTGGACCTGATGGGATGCCAGTTCGATTTTACACAGAGTACGCGAAGGAACTTGCCCCCCTTCTTGCAGCGGTGTACCGTAGGTCTCTAGAAGAGCGTAGCGTTCCAAATGATTGGAAAAGGACACAGGTCATCCCCGTCATCCCCGTTTGCAAGAAGGGACGTCGAACAGATGTGCAGAACTATAGACCTATATCTCTAACGTCGATCAGTTGTAGAATTTTGGAACACGTATTATGTTCGAGTATAATGACTTTTCTGGAGACTAGAAATCTACTCTGTAGCAATCAGCATGGGTTTCGAAAAGATGGTCGTGTGAAACCCAGCTCGCGCTATTCGTCCACGAGACTCAGAGGGCTATAGACACGGGTTCACAGGTAGATGCCGTGTTTCTTGACTTCCGCAAGGCGTTCGATACAGTTCCCCACAGTCGTTTAATGACCAAAGTAAGAGCATATGGACTATCAGACCAATTGAAACTTCCTGGCAGATTAAAACTGTGTGCCCGACCGAGACTCGAACTCGGGACCTTTGCCTTTCGCGGGCAAGTGCTCTACCAACTGAGCTACCGAAGCACGACTCACGCCCGGTACTCACAGCTTTACTTCTGCCAGTACCTCGTCTCCTACCTTCCAAACTTTACAGAAGCTCTCCTGCGAACCTTGCAGAACTAGCACTCCTGAAAGAAAGGATATTGCGGAGACATGGCTTAGCCACAGCCTGGGGGATGTTTCCAGAATGAGATTTTCACTCTGCAGCGGAGTGTGCGCTGATATGAAACTTCCTGGCAGATTAAAACTGTGTGCCCGACCGAGACTCGAACTCGGGACCTTTGCCTTTCGCGGGCAAGTGCTCTACCAACTGAGCTACCGAAGCACGACTCACGCCCGGTACTCACAGCTTTACTTCTGCCAGTACCTCGTCTCCTACCTTCCAAACTTTACAGAAGCTCTCCTGCGAACCTTGCAGAACTAGCACTCCTGAAAGAAAGGATATTGCGGAGACATGGCTTAGCCACAGCCTGGGGGATGTTTCCAGAATGAGATTTTCACTCTGCAGCGGAGTGTGCGCTGATATGAAACTTCCTGGCAGATTAAAACTGTGTGCCCGACCGAGACTCGAACTCGGGACCTTTGCCTTTCGCGGGCAAGTGCTCTACCAACTGAGCTACCGAAGCACGACTCACGCCCGGTACTCACAGCTTTACTTCTGCCAGTACCTCGTCTCCTACCTTCCAAACTTTACAGAAGCTCTCCTGCGAACCTTGCAGAACTAGCACTCCTGAAAGAAAGGATATTGCGGAGACATGGCTTAGCCACAGCCTGGGGGATGTTTCCAGAATGAGATTTTCACTCTGCAGCGGAGTGTGCGCTGATATGAAAAGGCAAAGGTCCCGAGTTCGAGTCTCGGTCGGGCACACAGTTTTAATCTGCCAGGAAGTTTCATATCAGCGCACACTCCGCTGCAGAGTGAAAATCTCATTCTGGAAACATCCCCCTGGCTGTGGCTAAGCCATGTCTCCGCAATATCCTTTCTTTCAGGAGTGCTAGTTCTGCAAGGTTCGCAGGAGAGCTTCTGTAAAGTTTGGAAGGTAGGAGACGAGGTACTGGCAGAAGTAAAGCTGTGAGTACCGGGCGTGAGTCGTGCTTCGGTAGCTCAGTTGGTAGAGCACTTGCCCGCGAAAGGCAAAGGTCCCGAGTTCGAGTCTCGGTCGGGCACACAGTTTTAATCTGCCAGGAAGTTTCATATCAGCGCACACTCCGCTGCAGAGTGAAAATCTCATTCTGGAAACATCCCCCAGGCTGTGGCTAAGCCATGTCTCCGCAATATCCTTTCTTTCAGGAGTGCTAGTTCTGCAAGGTTCGCAGGAGAGCTTCTGTAAAGTTTGGAAGGTAGGAGACGAGGTACTGGCAGAAGTAAAGCTGTGAGTACCGGGCGTGAGTCGTGCTTCGGTAGCTCAGTTGGTAGAGCACTTGCCCGCGAAAGGCAAAGGTCCCGAGTTCGAGTCTCGGTCGGGCACACAGTTTTAATCTGCCAGGAAGTTTCATATCAGCGCACACTCCGCTGCAGAGTGAAAATCTCATTCTGGAAACATCCCCCAGGCTGTGGCTAAGCCATGTCTCCGCAATATCCTTTCTTTCAGGAGTGCTAGTTCTGCAAGGTTCGCAGGAGAGCTTCTGTAAAGTTTGGAAGGTAGGAGACGAGGTACTGGCAGAAGTAAAGCTGTGAGTACCGGGCGTGAGTCGTGCTTCGGTAGCTCAGTTGGTAGAGCACTTGCCCGCGAAAGGCAAAGGTCCCGAGTTCGAGTCTCGGTCGGGCACACAGTTTTAATCTGCCAGGAAGTTTCATATCAGCGCACACTCCGCTGCAGAGTGAAAATCTCATTCTATCAGACCAATTGTGTGACTGGATTGAAGAGTTCCTAGATAACAGAAAGCAGCATGTTATTCTCAATGGAGAGAAGTCTTCCGAAGTAAGAGTGATTTCAGGTGTGCCGCAGGGGAGTGTCATAGGACCGTTGTTATTCACAACACACATAAATGACCTTGTGGATGACATCGGAAGTCCACTGAGGCTTTTTGCAGATGATGCTGTGGTGTATCGAGAGGTTGTAACATTGGAAAATTGTACTGAAATGCAGGAGGATCTGCAGCGAATTGACGCATGGTGCAGGGAATGGCAATTGAATCTCATGTAGACAGGTGTAATGTGCTGCGAATACATAGAAAGATAGATCCCTTATCATTTAGCTACAAAATAACAGGTCAGCAACTGGAAGCAGTTAATTCCATAAATTATCTGAGAGTACGCATTAGGAGTGATTTCAAATGGAATGATTGTATAAAGTTGATCGTCGGTAAAGCAGATGCCAGACTGAGATTCATTGGAAGAATCCTAAGGAAATGCGATCCGAAAACAAAGGAAGTAAGTTCAGTATGCTTGTTCGCCCACTGCTTGAATACTGCTCAGTAGTGTGGGATCCGTACCAGATAGGGTATATAGAAGACATAAAGAAGATCCAACGGAGAGCATCGCGCTTCGTTACAGGATCATTTAGTAATCGCGAAAGCGTTACGGAGATGATAGATAAACTCCAGTGGAAGGCTCTGCAGGAGAGACGCTCAGTATCTCGGTACGGTCTTTTGTTAAAGTTTCGAGAACATACCTTCACCGAAGAGTCAAGCAGTATATTGCTCCCTCCTACGTATATCTCGCGAAGAGACCATGAGGATAAAATCAGAGAGATTAGAGCCCACACAGAAGCATACCGACAATCCTTCTTTCCACGAACAATACGAGACTGGAATAGAAGGGAGAACCGATAGAGGTACTCAGGGTACCCCCCGCCACACACCGCCAGGTGACTTGCGGAGTATGGATGTAGATGTAGATGTAGATGTAGATCATGCGATATGTCGCCTGTCGAATGTGTCGGGGATATAGTTGATCAGAAGTTTGTTTATCATCATCGTTCAAAAGTCATCGTTGATCCAGTGTGATCCATATACGAAGTATGTCATTTACCTGAAACCTATCTAAATAATGTCTGATACGGTATCGTGGCACAGTGCTTGATTTGTAAAAGAAAAAGAAAGAAAAAGAAAAGAGGGAGGGGGTAGTGTGTCTTTGAAATTTGGGCTTCTTAAAACGTTATTTTAACTCTTTTATGGGCACTTTAAAAATCCGAACACAACATTTGTAATAGTAACAAAATGAAGTTCTGTGTACAACATCTCTTTATGTTACACGTATTAATATAGATGTTCAGGTTGCGATAAACACTAGAATACTTATACTGGCTCATGTTGTTGATTTGTCAATTCTCCATTCTTTTTGTAGTATTACATTAATGATTTTACGCTCGGACTGTCTGTTAGAGACTGAATAAGAGCAATACTTGTTTCGCCAGATGCTTTTCGCCTCAATTTATTAGGGTATCATCGGTGGCCTGAAGTACATATCGGCTCAATTTATTGGGATGTCGTTGGTGGCCTAAAAGACATACACATTTCATTCATTTCCATTTACTTAAGCACTTTGAACTTAAGGTATAAAACTCAGACCACAGAAGATGCCCTAATAAATTTAGAAGAAAAGTATCTGGCATAAAAAATACCTTCTTTATTCGGATTTTAACAGATGGACTTAACATAAAAATCATTACTATAATATCAAAACTTTAATTTTTATTTCAAACGGAATCACATAGCATGACTGCAATAATTTCTTATTTAGGTCGTTTATTGACAATCTTCAGAATCTACAAAATTTACTAGGCAAAAAGGAGAAAAGATCTACATTGAAATAGATACGTTTCTGCCAGTGCTACTGTAAGTTAACTAGTGAGTTTCGTGCATATTCCTTACTGATCGTTGGCAGCCCATCTGATCAAAAAGATACACAGTCTCAACCAGTGGGTGAAGCCCATAATTAATGTGCATTAACAATCCATTGTACTGATGATAGCCATGAAATCAATCAACAGTTAATAACAGCTTGCACAATAGAATTTCAGAAACTAGATTTGTGTACCTACTGTGCAATGTATATAGCTCAACCCCTTACCAAAATGTGTGGATGTGAACATGTGAAACATAGGTCCAGGATTAAGGAAGTTAGAATAGAGGACTTGTAAAATTATTGACAATAGTAGGAGAGAAGTGGGCTTTCTGGAACAAATTTGACCTTAGACTGCCTAGGGGCCTACATGCAGAGGCAGGAGCGAACCCAGGACGTTATTAATCCTCTACATTTCTTCCAAACCACACCCCACCTCTCCCCCTTTCTATTCATATTTCCCAATGTGTGCTTCTTCTCCTCCCCTACCTTTTCTAAGCCACACCTCGTTTTTTGGAAACGTGCCAATCAGAATGCTTGTAATATAATTATGTTAGATATATTTAGCTCTCCCAATGATTGCACAGTGTTTTATTGCCTTATCAGTTCATTAAATAACAGTTTTTACTATTTGTTTAAGTTAAACCCCTTTTTGGAAGTAGGCCAGTCAGAGACACATTTAGCCCACCTACAGCTCATATTTTAATGCCATACCATTTCATCCAATCACATTTACACTCCTTCTTAAGCTACAGCCCTTTATTGGAAATAGACCAGTCCTCTTGTTTTGTATGGCAAGGATGGGCGAGTGTATCTTCCTTCTCACCCAGTGGTGCTGACAATTACGAAAAGTGTAGATGGTGATAAGACGTATTTGCAGTATCACCAATTTTAGTCCATTTTCTATAGATTGGGGGCCTAAAAGCGTGATACAGTATACTATGAGCAAATTGAAAGGTTGTTATTTGTTAGAATATTTTGCTCTGGTATAGCTAAAGGGCATATCAAAAAGATCTTCACAATTTCGAAAATTTGTACAGTCTCATTCATACAACTTGTAGACAGTCTTGGTGTCATCTTGAAGAAAAAAAGGTGCTTCTGGACAATCATGTGGGCCCATCTGTACTAATAGGACGAATTGTAACCGATAACTCTTCTCCAGCCTAAGTTCAAGAAAAAGCCTTTCTAACCAATGATGTTGGTCCCCAATGGTAGCCACATGAGCTTTAGCCAATAACCCTTTTCTTCAGCATTAATGTGGATGAACTTCTCTTACTATCCAATGACGATGGTCCACCAATGGTAGCTCATGGTTTTTATGCAAAAGTACCAATTCTCCAGCACAAGTGCAGAAACACTCTCCTTTATAAGAGAAGACGAAACTAGTCTTCGACAGTGCTGAATCTACAGCAGACACCACAAGATTCTGAAAAAGATTCGAGCAGAGGGATCAAAACGTATATTGTTTGAAGAAGTGTGATATGGTATAACAACTCAGAAATATTAACTTCAAAACAGATCAAGTCTCAGCTGTTTGGTAAGAAATGCAGGATTTCATGAATGTGCGGTCTCTACTTAAGTGAATGGTTGTGCACAAATTGTCTGGCTCTCACTATCACTGGACCTGACATCTCTCGATTTTTTCTTTCGAGAAATGATTATAGGTACCTTGTACGTTCCACCTGTACCAGCTTCTCTATCAGAGCTCAGAGTTGCAGTCTACCCCACAATTGTAGAACCTGATAGGCTGTGGTCAATTTGGTAAGAAATCGACTTCAGATGGAATGTGTGCCACATAACCAATTAAAGTCACTTTTAACCTGTTTAGATATATAGTAGAAAATTTGAGATATTTTGATATAAAATGACACAAAAACCATGTCCACAGGTTAAATGAATAAATGAATATCATTTTTCAAAGTTGTGAAGTCCTTTTGGATATTAGTATATATACTTAATCAATAAATTGTCATAAAATATCAGACTGTTGATGTGTTCAAACTTGCACACATCTTATGTCTCATATTGCAGAGATGTGGTCAGCAAATTTGCATTCAGGGAGATGTAAGGAGATAGAACATATGCTGCTTGCCCTCCAAACATGTCATATTGCTTTATTTGTTGTTGAGCATACTTACATTTTTTCTCTATGCCCCATATGCATGAAATGTTATTCCTGAAGAGCGACCATTCTCGTTTTTGTTGTTATGTCACAGAACTGACATGTTTTTTACCTGAATGTGGTGGTGACCTTTAATTACATGTTCTGCATATGTGGAAATGGTAAATTCAGTCTTCAGCTTCCTTAAATGTTCTCTGTAACTGATGCCAAAACATCCACAGTTATTGCAACATATTTACAGCTGCAGCTACTAGATTTTAATCCACATATTCTTGAACTACAGTATTGCATTTATGGTTTTCTTCTTTCACTGTTTTTAGCATTTTTTATATCCTAAATTTTGCCATCTTTGTTTTTTCTTCTGTATTCATTTCTATAGTGAACTAACTGATCAAACTGTCTACGTTTGCTCGCATTTCACATATGGGAATATGATATCATATAAAACAGAAGTGCAAACATAAAAGTTATTTGTTGAAGGTGTAAAGCAATCGCCCGCATCTGGTGGTCGTGCGGTAGCGTTCTCGCTTCCCACGCCCGGGTTCCCGGGTTCGATTCCCGGCGGGGTCAGGGATTTTCTCTGCCCCGTGATGGCTGGGTGTTGTGTGATGTCCTTAGGTTAGTTAGGTTTAAGTAGTTCTAAGTTCTAGGGGACTGATGACCTAAGATGTTAAGTCCCATAGTGCTCAGAGCCATTTTTTTTTAAAGCAATCGGCCGCAAATTGGTTTTTAGCTTAATTTATCTTCAAAAAGTACTGTTACCAGATTAGTATTTACACAGTTTGTCATCAGATGGCTTTGATGCTTTCCTCAAAATGTATTATGCATTACTTTATTGGTGAGTTGCCCTAGAATAATCAGTAATTCACAGTTACAAATGTGCACTAAATATGGTTATTCTACAGACTTATGTTAAATGCATCTTACGTGAAATTGGTGTGTGGAACATTTGTATTCACAGTTTACCCCATTGTATCACAGTTATAATGTTGATTTTGTACTCATTGGATTGCATTATTTAACATTTTCGTTTTGTCGCAGGACAAATGTCTAATGCATACCAAATGTTTTGAATCACTTATAATATATGAAAACAAGTAGAGTGTTTAAAAAGTATCTGACTATAAAAGATGTTGTGATACGTTACAAAAATTTGGTTTTTGGGGAAGGAAGGATATATTACTGTTATGATAAATTTGAAACATATCTTAAATGAAATGTAAGGCAGTAAACAAATAAATGCATGGAATTTTGTGAATTATAGTATTTCAAACATATTTTATAAAATGAAAGAGAAATTAATGTGGCCAAGGAGGTACGCAAAATTCCTATGTGCTGTTTTAACACTGATGATGACAGTAAATTAAAATTTATTCATGTACAATGTCATGAATATTGTTGACTATTTTATATATGTATAATATAATATGGTTTGTTACTTAATCTACATCAGTGTAGTTAGATTGTTTGTATTGGAGTGTGGACAGTATTTTTGAAAGTTTCTCAGGAAAGGACGATTACTCAACACAGTCTTCTCATTAAGGATGTAGTCAGTGGAGCTGTCTGTGTAGGTGTGTGTACTCGTATTTCTACTTGTTCTAATAGGTTCATTCTTGTTCTTTCTTTTGCTAAGTATAATATTTTCGCACTGTTCTCAATGTTTCTGGCTGAATGGTCCTGTTCAGAAATATGGGATGTAAATGTTGACTTGCTAAGATTCTCAAGACTCAAAGTATCAAGGTACTCAAGGTACACGTAATTGTTACAGCTGGTGCAAATAATTGACTTTGCATTAAGATAACGATTGTAATTTGGCTTTATTTATTTTATGAACTGCAGGCTCGACTGATGTACATAGTAACTTGGCAACGATAGCACACTAATGATGTTTGATCATAGCATCACCAAACTAATTACTTCCAGCTCACGTAATATGTCGAAATCATGTAAAATATTTATAATTAGTAGAGTAACATATTAGTTAATGTTCCACCAAACAAAATAGAACACAGTTTTCAATATATTACAATTAATTCGTTATCACATATGGTAATAAATAGTGTATGACTTTCTCATTCAGAGAACCCAAGTATTAATGCAAGAGTTGAAGCAGTTTATACACAAAATTCACAAAGATAATCTTACTTGTGCTAGAGATGCGCTCTCTGCATAAGGATTACATCTTTGAATTTAAATTTCAGAGCCACGGTACACTGTATGTGGCTATGAGTCCCATACATCAATAACATTAAATAAACATATTAAACTGTTGCTTTTGATAATGCCTAAGAGTCATAATAATAAACAAACTCAGTAACAAAATTTAAAAATAATACTACAGCTCCACAGATCAGCAACACATGCAACATTCATTCCAAAACTAATTTTTAATCTCCTTCAGAAGCTGAACCTAAATATACTGTTATCCCATACATAGACTTATTATCATACAAAACAGCAAACTTCTTTAAAGAGAAGAATATTAAAACCAATTTCTCTGCTAACAGTAAATAACAAAAAGAAGTAATTCATGATGCCGATCCTTCTAAGGTCACCTACAATAAATCAGTTATACACAGACTCCAATGTGAGTATTGCCTAAAATTTTGCGATCTGATTAATTGTGTGGGGTACATTACAGTTGCCTGTGTTGACATCTGTGGTGGTACATTTTCTGCAGGTGCTAAGTTTTGTTTATGGTTGCTACTGTAAATTTTAAGGTCAAGAAAATGTGTGCTCTAATTTTTTCATGCTCAACTACGAACTTCATATTTTTACGGATTTTGCTTAGGTCTGCTGTCAATGCACTGATTTCACTGTTTCATTGATAAGCACTGTTGTATCACCACTATATTTGCTGTAGTAGATTATTCTGTTTGTGACATGTTGATTACTTGAGAAGTATTTTTGTTCTGTATTGTTGTTATAAATGTTAGCTAATATCCCAGCCTACCTACTTCCCATTGGTAAGCCACAGTGTTATTGGTGGTGCCTGTTACTGAAGCTGCAGTAATTGTTCTCTGGGATAAGTGTTACTATTTCTGTTAGTTAGCAGGCCTTTGCTGCAGTAATTTTCTTCTATCTAAGTGTACTTTTTGTTATAACATTAATAGTGTATCTAAATGGATATTTATAAATGTACTGACTATCTCCAGTGATGCAGATTTAACTTTGTGTGGAACATGGATGTCTTCAGTGAAATCTATGAGACAATGTATGCTATGTATAGTGTAGGTGTTTTGAGAAGTATAGTATTTGGCAATGAAGTCTTTTATCTACCGGTTTATAAAGAATACAGGACTGTTTCTTGAGTTAATTCTTGGCTGAATGAGCAGTTCTCTTTATGATTATCCGCTGTTCATGCAGTCTTTTCCTAAGGTACTCATTGTTTTACACTTGCATATTTCACATTTCCTTAGTAGGTATAGCTATACAGTAGCTTATGGAGTTTAATTAGGAAATTCATTATGGCATCAGGCTTTATTTCAGTAACGTTGTTGCCATGGAAAAACTGTAACATTCTCTTTAATGTCTATTATGTCTATAGAGTTCCCTTTATCAGCCTTTACTACGAGTGGTTTGCTTTCAGACAGTTCACCGTTTAAGTTTTTTAAAGATATTATAGTTCAGTGCTTATGCAAGTATTATTTGTTTTTAGATGTTTCATTACAATGTATTTGAATAAAATTCCAGTGCATTTCTCTTACAGCATGTATGAGGTGTGGCTAGAAAAAAACCGGACTAGTACTGGTGAAACAATAAAACGAATGCAATAAGGCTGAAAGTCGCGTGGCCTGTCACGTGACTCTCGCTCCGCCTACTGCTCGAGTTTCATCTGCCTCCTGCACTCAGTCTGCCCGTGGCGTCTGTTTTACTTAGTTGACGTTTTGTCTGTGCGTGGGAAAATGTTGAGTGTACAGAAAGAACAGCGTGTTAACATCAATTTTGTTTCAAACTAGGAAAATCTGCAAGTGAAACGTTTGTAATGTTACAACAAGTGTACGGCGATGATTGTTTATCGCGAACACAAGTGTTTGAGTGGTTTAAACGATTTAAAGATGGCCGCGAAGACACCAGTGATGACACTCGCACTGGCAGACCATTGTCAGCAAAAACTGATGCAAACATTGAAAAAATCGGTAAACTTGTTCGACAAGATCGCCGTTTAACAATCAGAGCAGTGTCTGAGTTAACAGGAGTTGACAAGTAAAGTGTTAGGCAGATTCTTCATGAAAGTTTCAACATGAAGAAAGTGTGTTCAAAAATGGTTCCAAAGTGTATCACAATTGAACAGAAGGAACGCCGAAGAATGATTTGTTCTGACATCCTGGAAAACATTGAAAGTGATCCCACCTTCTTACAAAATGTTATTACTTGCGATGAATTGTGGTTTTTTACTTACGATCCCGAAACTAAACGCCAATCGATGCATTGGAAAACTCCTGGTTCTCCACGACAAAAAAAAGCACGAATGTCAAAATCGAAATTCAAGGCAATGATGATTGTTTTTTTTTGATATCAAAGGGATTGTGCACATTGATTGGGTACCAGAGGGACAAACAGTGAATCAGCATTACTACATTAGCGCCCTGGCTACCCTACGTGAGCGAGTTTGGAGAAAACGGAACGATTTGTGGAGAAAAAAGTCATGGATCCTTCACCAAGACAATGCCCCAGCTCACAGTGCGTTGTCAGTGAAGACGTTTTTGGCAAAACACAACATTCCCATCTTAGATCATCCACCCTACTCACCTGATTTGGCCCCCTGTGACTTTTTTCTTTTCCCTAAAGTCAAGTCAGCTTTGAAAGGAACTAGATTTGAGACAGTTGAAGCAGTAAAAGAAAGAGCGACGGAAGTAATGTATGGACTTACCGAAAATGATCTGCAGCATTGCTATGAACAGTGGAAAATTCGTATGGAGCGGTGTAGAGACCGAGGAGGAGAGCACATTGAAGGAGATAACATGAAATTGTAAATAATTGTAAATAAATGTTTTTTCCAGCATCAGTCCGGTTTTTTTCTAGCCGCACCTCGTATCTAGTTAACTGTGTCTTGTACAGGCCATGAGAGGTTTGACACTGTGACTGTTGTGTTACCTTGTGAGGTTGTGTTTTAGACCTTTATCTAATGGCAAAAGTTGAACGTGATAATAGAGGGATGCCAGTGGCATTTACTAGTCTGTAAAAGAATCTTTCTAGGTTTGTTGAACTTGATGCTAAGAGATGTGTAATTTTTGTTTCCTGAAAGCATGTATATTTCTCATTACGTGGCAAGCTAAAATTAAACCAATGCATCATATGTTTTGACAAAAGCATAAAAACCATCTGATGAGTAATTGCATACATTTGAATACATTAATGGTACATCTTGAATAAAGTTAACTAAAATCATTTTGCAGCTGTTTATTGTGTACTGTCAATAACTAATTTGACATGATGGACGCAGTCTTTAACTATATCTTTACTTGACAAAATTGTACAAAATGGCATAATTTTTGCTTCATTTTTTGTGTAAAAATTGTGTTTTCAGTTTGATTCATTGTGATATTTGCTGGTATTTGTCAGATTGGGTCTCCTACAGCTAAACCTTACTTTGTAAACAGATGAATCGTTAAACTGAATTAGTTTTTCTCAGTGATTACTTTCATGATGTGTATCAGTTTTATTATGGCACTTTTTGAGATTTCTAGGCGCCCTTCCAGTTGTTCTTTTGTAATGTTGACTGTGTTACTGAGTGGGACTAAAAAGTACATTTCTTAGACATCAAAGGCAATCAGTTTTCAGTTGGTGAGTTGTCTTTAGTTTTTTTACTTTCTGATTAATGCTAAGGAGTTTTATTTACTTCTTTTGTTTTCTACTGTGTAATGTTCAGTTACATACAGGTGTGCAAATTGTGCAGTGTGGTACGTGAAACCCGTTTTAAAACTAATAACTGATTTGATAGGGCCATTGTCTTCATGTATTTGGAGCTTTCTTCTGAGTGTTCTGCTGAATTTTTTGGGCAAATTTTTCGTGTTTTTGCAACCTTTTGACTTTTTAATCTCTTTTTCATTTCCATTTGGAATCTAATACTAGGGTCAGACTGCAGATCTTAAGCATTACTTGTATATAGTTCATCTTTTTTTAATTCATATATATCCATGAGCACCAAAGTGTTACTTTGTCAACCTATGTAGCTATTGCTCCCTTTCTTTTAGTTTTTTCTTTGTTGACTAAATTGTTAGTGCTTTTTTGTGACCTTCCTATTTGTTTACATGAGTTTTCGTCTTTTTGGTGAAGATATCTACTCGATGTTCTATCATTCCCTGTACTAATACTGTACTAACATACTTGATTTGGTTTTCTCCTGTTTGTGTTTCAACATGCTCTGCTTAGATGGTGATTTGTTAGTTTGTTCTTGTTAATGTTATATTTAAGATATTTCTCTAACAATTATGTTTTCACTTCACTCAGTTATTTGTCAGTGAGACTCATTGTTCTCGGAGAAAATGTGTAGTGGAAGTCTTGATATGTGTTTGTGTGTGTGTGTGTGTGTGTGTGTGTGTGTGTGTGTGTGTGTGTGAGAGAGAGAGAGAGAGAGAGAGAGAGAGAGAGAGAGAGAGAGAGAGCGAGAGACAGAGAGGAAGGTGATGGTCCTGCAGTTGTTTTCTGATGATCACATCTGTTTTTGTTCTGATCTTTGTAGCTATTTGTTCTGTTTCATCTGTCATTTGCATTAGAACTCACTGATTGTTGAGGTAAGTAGCTATCTGTAAGTGGAAACTGTTTAGGTTTATGTTGAGTTCAAAATTTTTTAGTATAATATCACTATTTCACCAAGATATCTGTGCTCCTAACTTAGCATTGTGAGCTGGTTGAGAATGACTAATGTATTTCACATAAAGAGAATTTGGAATCCAATGATACTGACTTCACTTAATTTTGAGTTTCAAATTGTTTCTTGTTCTGTGGAGTCGGATGAAGCTCTTGCTATATGTCTTGCAGATCTGTGATGGAAATTCTTGAAATTCAGTGCTAATATTACTAATATTTATAGTCATATGTCCTTGGTGTCTACTTAAATCGTGTTTACTATACAGATAAGATCAAATGTTAGCTGTTCCTTTGAAATGTAGCCGTAAGTGGGCTAGTAGGTAATATTTTCTGTTGTAGAATGTTATATGTTATCACTTTCCCCTTAAAATAGTGATTAGTGAAGTGAGTAATTACTGAAAAACATCTGATAATGTAAGTCATAAGTTCGATTTTCGTACCCACCATTTCTTGATACTGTTTACATTTTAAGATGCTGCCACCACATCACGCACATTATAGAAAAACTTCAGTACATTTTGCTTAGACTATAGTGTATGAATAATACAAAACTTTAATATGAAGTAAGTACACAAAACGTTTTACAGCATATTAATATCTACGACTCACTTTCAAATATGTCAATACTGTTAAATAAAAAAAGGAAATAGTTACTGACTTTGCTGTGTTTCCAAACTATGAAAAACCAACTAGAGCATTTTGCTAGCATCTGTTTGTGATAATCACAAGGTCAATTCACTTATGTTTAGCCACATACTGCTCACAATAACTATATCAAAAGCATACAATCTAGGAAAATAACACAAGAACATCCTTCAAACATCTTACAGTATACAATATTTTGTGATTTTAGGCCCCTGGGATACGAAAAGAAACTAAAATTATCAGTGGCACGAATATGTCCAACGATATGCATAGTTCATGCACCTGAGAGCACCACAGGACGATAATGATGTTATACCTATCCCACCTTACAGTAATATCGTCTCAGATTCCTCTGTTTCCAAATCAAGGAGGTGGCCTTGGTGAAGAGGTATGACTTAGGACGGGGGGGGGGGGGACGGAGTGGAGGGGAAGAAGTGAAAGGGAGGGGAGTGGTGATGGGGGAAGTGGGAGGGTGAAATGGGAGAGGAGGGCTAGTGGTGAGGGTCGTGGCTTAGGAGAATGGTGGGTCATGGAAACATGTGTTTGCTCCTTCCACAGCATGTATTCAACTCGAAATTCAAAGGTCTAATTTGGCCCTGAATGCCTGTTGCTCTCCTATTAACAACTGTTTCGAATAAATATACATCGGGTCGAAAAGAGCAAAAATAATGGGACTTCATATCGCAGTGTACTCATAGACATGGCCAAATACTAAAGGCTCACGATATGTGATTACTTGTTACCGAAAGCGCAAGTCTCAGCGACTCTTAAAATAATTACAATTCGGAAAATGTGTTAAAACCCATTGAAAAATGGGTTTAAGATAACACGAAGTGGCAATATGCGAAGCAATAACGTCCATGTGGGTGATAACACGTATCTAACTACCGATTGATCATTATACACATTAAGATTCGTGAACAACAATTATTCGATATTCTGCGACCGTAATACCTTTGACTGTGGCTTTAGTTTTGACTCATAAGACCAATAATAGGAATAATCAAAAGTCTTTCGCGAAACCAATATAAAAATAATGGCGGTTTCGTTACCCACAGCTTGCAGTATAGTCCATTCAGAAAAGCTCTTCCCTGTCTCGCGATCACTAGGAAAATGCCCACACCGCGCAACTGGGATTTTTCATCACATTCCCAGACGAACTTTTCTGTTTCAGGAATATCGATCCTTTTAGTGTATCTATGGTTCGGTAGATATTTTTTTTTGTTGAAGGCTAGTGTAGTACTACAAGCGTGACGAAAATGTGGTGAATGTTTATTGTGTTCCATACAGGCTACATAGCCAAGTGTCACCCTAAGGACAAAGTCAATATGCAAGCGTCAGTTTCAGCCCTAGTTGTACAAAAGCAATGAACAATAACCGCGAAATTACATAAACAAAGCAAGTGGGGCCTCAGTGTTCCTACATCTAACGTTGCATGCACACTTTCTCTATATGCCGAGACTAATGAACCTGGGATACATTCACAGACGGAAAAAAGTCACACCACCACAAAATAATTAATATATAGTTGTGAAACTTCGGGAGTATACTTGTCTAGGTAACATATTTAAATGATTAACGATGCGAGGTCACAGGTTAATGTAAGCGCAAGTTAATTCATTGCAAATTTGAAATGCTCGTACATTAATAACCGCTGTAACCGCCAGAATGTTTAATGTAAGCATGAAAACGTGTATGTGTTGTGCTTTACAGGTGCCGGGTGTCAGTTTGTGGGATGGAGTTGAATTCCTGTTGCACTTCGTCGGTCAATACAGGGACGGTTAATGCTGTCTCTAACCAACCACCTTGCAACTTTGGTGACGCCAGTTTCCGCGCAATCACTGAAGTTACGCAACGTTCGTCCCCGTTAGTACTTGGATATGTGACTGTCAGGAGAAACTCGAGCGTCATTGGTTTTACGGACATGCAAGTTGCCGAAGTGACGTCCAGCTGAAAGATTTGCATCAGGCCGTAGTGTCATATGACATTTGTTTATTTTTAATTCTTTTTGTGGGTGATGGTGGAGTTGTCGTCCAATGACGTCCCGTATATGCTCGATTGGAAAAAGACCTCGTGATCGTGTAGGTCAATGGGTCATGTCGACACTCCGTAGAATACGTTGGACTATAATATCGTTAGGTGAGTGAGCGTTATCTCGTTGGGAAACACCCCTGGAATGCTGTTCATGAGTAGCAGCACAACAGGTCGAACCACCAGATTGATATACAAACTTGCTGTCGGGGTGCGTGGGATAACTACGAGAATGCTCCTGCTATCAAATAAAATCGTACCCCAGACCACAAGTCCTGGTGCAGGTCCAGCACGCAGGCAAGTTGGTTGCAGGCCCTCAACCGGTCTCCTTCTAACCAACATACGGCCATCACTGGCGCCGAGGCTGAAACATCTTTCTAAATGACTCTGTACGTGCTCTGACGTCTCTTATGGTTTTTTTTCCGTCAGCCGTATTTGAGGTTCTGTAAATTTACCAAACAATGTTCCCCAAGAACCACGTTGTCTTTCTTCGAAGGATCCAATTGAAGTTCTCTGAATGTGTCTGTTATAGTTTTAGAAGGGCTATGCCACCATCTTACTATCAGTTTTTTACTTCTTATTTTTTCTTTTTCCTTTTGTAACACGTGCACTGGACATTCTCGGAAGACTCAAGAAATGTAAATCATCTATTCAACTTCCTGAATATCGATTTTTCTTGATCGTACCATTTCATATTTATCTTAGTAATACCACGAAATACTTTAATGATGTTATGTGCTCAGTGTTCTCCACTAATCTTCCAGTTAAATCAGACTAAGAACAGCCGACCAGTTGCAAAGGATAAAGCAATCTTTACCTAGGTTTCAATAGATATAAATCTATCTTCTTCAGAAGATGCCTGGGGACAATGAACATCGTAATATATATTAAGGTATGAAACATGAGTCAAGAATAAAGTTTAACATATATTAGGAAAATATTGTATTACAAGAATCTTTCTCACATCTTGTAATACAATATTTTCCTAATATATGTTAAACTTTATTCTTGACTCATGTTTCATACCTTAATATATATTACGATGTTCATTGTCCCCAGGCATCTTCTGAAGAAGATAGATTTATATCTATTGAAACCTAGGTAAAGATTGCTTTATCCTTTGCAACTGGTCGGCTGTTCTTAGTCTGATTTACGTGGAACCATTGCTGTAGCGCAGCTATGTTTAAAGTACTGGAATCTTCCAGTTAGATACTCTCATATTGTTTCTATTTGTTGTAGGTATTACCTTTCAGTTATCGACATTTATGAAGATCTGGTGTTCATTATACCAAATGGAAAGGTTGTCCAAGTCTTTCTGCAATTTCTTTCGATAGTTCAACTACGATACCTTCCTGCCTACAGCCGCTTTGGCAATGAAGAATCTTAGATTACTGCCGGTCCTAGTTGATAAATGTTTTTATACATTTAAAACACTGCAGATTCTACTGCGCTTTCTTGGGGCACATCAGATGTTATTTTCGTTTCTGTGGAGCATTGGCAGTCCACTATAACGCTCTGTGTACTTTTAGTGAAATATTTGCTCAGCCAGTCGCTTATTTGTGAAGATCTATGATCGTACCTTGTTTAGTGATCGCCAATGCGGTACACAATCGAGCCCCTTATAGAAATCTGCCTGTTAGCCTACATCTGCTGTTCGAAAGCTGTCATGTACGAGTAAAGCTAGCAGTGTTATCACACGACTGGTTTTTTTCCCTGAACCTTTGCTTGGTTTTGAGAGAAGCTTGAGTTCCTCCGGGAACTTCATAATTGAGCTTAGAGGATGCTAAGTACCCTGCAGCGTTTTTGGCGTGTAACTGTGTGCATCATCTCTATTACCCTTTATGTAAACAGGAGTAACCTACGCTCTTTTCCAGTCAAACGGGACTAATTGCTGCGTAATTGGGTCTCGATAAATGTGAGCTAGGGAAGAGCGAACTCCGTGGCGTATTAAACTGTAGCTGCAATTCCGTCATGGTCTGGGGCTTTACTCGCGTTGTGGGTTGTTAGGACGACTTTAACGACCGACAGAGTTAGAGATGGACCCGTGTCGCTGGACCAGCAAACGTTACCTGGGGAAATGCTGAAACCTCTACCGCCACTACCCGTCGTGCTCTCCTACTACGGTGTTACTAACAGGCGTGGACGCGATACACGCTATCTGACGTCATGAGTTCTGTGAGATCCACCGCCACGATTTTGGCCTGAAGTCGGATACCGTTACTAGTCTCGTTTGCTGTCGAAGGGCAGCCTTGCTTCAGGCGTTTTCCCTAGTAACTTGGACGTTCGAAGTTTGTCAGTATAATTCTATTGAAACTGTATAAATTACATCGTTTCAGTCGCCGGCAAGTTCAGTGACACTTATAAGCAGAACGAAGGAAAATTTTAAGGTTTTTAACATTTTGGTGTACACTTTCTTTACTCACTGAGATTCTCTAGATGCTCTGACGCGCCATTGAGATGCCTTGTCGTTATCATGTTTAGCAGTCCTAAGGAATAAGACATACATTAAATGAAATAGAAAGCACATCTTTCTCTAAATGATATAATCTATAAGCACCTTGAAATTAGTATGTACTCTGCCGCTGCTTATCATGCACCAATAAAATCCAAATAATTATGACGGAAAACCTACAATCTCAGGTCGATTAACAGAAATATAGCAATCCAGATATACTGTTGTATAAACGTCTTTTGCACCATAATACGCGAGAAAAAACAGTATCAGTGTTTCTCAACAACGAATAAGGCTAAGCATTGGACAATGTTAAGGTGTTTGCGATCTAAGGTTACTATAAGCGTGTGTCAACAACATTATTGATTTTATGAAAATACTGAAACCAAAATCTTTGTATCATCCAAACATATGTTCTGTGGTCCACCAAAGTCTTATACTTTTGTTTCGGAATAATTGAATTAATATTACATCTATCTGTCAGTTATGGAGAAAATTCTCTTTCATTTACCAATCTCCCTTCGCCACTAAAAATGTAAAAATAATCCAGCGATATTACTCTAATTAAACTTGGTGTATTTTTATTTCCAGCTAGATGATGTTATTTTCGTAGCTTACAGGGCAATTTTTCATAACATGATTTTTGCTTTTAAATAAAAATTTTCATCATTCATCTGATTGCCTAACTGCGTTTCTGCTCTTGCTGTTGTAGTGGTCTTGAGTCTGAAGACTGGTTTGGTCCAGATCTGCGAGTTTTTGATACTACTGCGGAAGTACCACTCTATCGAAGGTGGCACGACTGGATTTCGGCCTCGGTCAGACTGTCGAGCAGCCTACTGTAAATAACACCACGGGAAGTATTCCGAGTTCTATGGGTCTCGACGCGAACAGAATAGCCATGGAGAAGCGAGTGGCACGCTGTTGTTGTGCTTGAAAATCAGAAGTAGTCTCCAAAAGCAAAGTGCCTTTCCACAAACGAGAACAGGATTTCAGAGTGCCAGAAATGGCATCAGCACCTTCCTGAATAATAAACGAATTTACCATTGCGAAGGAATGACTGTCTTCAGTACGAGATACCATGAGGAGCCTTGGTGCCGCTGGAAGGGTCTTTGAATCATTAGCCTCATTCCGTTTAAGTTCCGTAGACGCAGCTTGTGAAGATGATTGGTTCGTTGGGAAAAAATTCCCACATGATTGCCAGCGTCACCGATGGTGCACTCCTTTTAACTGTGGGCCACCTTCAGAGGGGGGACGCACCCGCATTAGGTGATTGTTCACACTTCAGGTCACACCTCCCGAACACCTGACAGAGGGACCAATCGGTAATTTGGGAAGGTAGCAGCTCAGGCAATCACCCCTCCCTGGACCTGGCCTGTACCAGGGGGTACGTGTGAACCCTACCTGTCGACCCGGGGCTGGGAATTACATGTTACCTTGTTACCTGTTACCTGTCAGACGCAAGGGCCGGCCTTCAGGAGCGCACAGGGAGGAAGAACAGAAAGAGGAACCCAGAAAACCGAAGCGCAGGAACGAGAGGAAAAGGAAACGAAAAATAGTGGTGAGGCTATTCTTATGTCAGCGGCAAACAACGCGGAACATTTCCAATAACATCCTATACATGTTCCCCTATGGAGGGGAAAAAGAATAGGAAGAGGGTAGAGATGCAGCGCGGAAAGGAAAGGATGCTGCAATGGCTGGAGCCTCGTGGTAGCCAAGCACGAACCCGCCAAAGAGTGGCGAGCCCGCTGGGGGCATGCCCTCTTGTGTCTTACACAGAAATACAGTAAGCAATAGCCTGGTGGCCGATACGCTCACAACTGATATTTTGTGCTCCTGTTCTTCCCGGAAATGGTGTACATGCTGCCACATTTGTTCCATCGAAATTCCCCCTTGCAGGGACTATATCAATCTCTCCAAGGACTGTAAAAGTTCTGGAGTGAGTTCGTCATTTAAATAAGTTAAATTTTGAATGCGTAATATACTCAGAGATCCTTCTGGCCAAAAAAATTTATTCCGCGACCGTATCTTAACAGTTGAGCCGATAAACGTGGCTGAAAGTCGAAAATCCGTCCCAACTACCTCACAAGTCGTGCCATTAGTGATCATTCCGTTTTCCCGAAGCTCGAGATTTTTCAGCCATACTGGCGTGCCTCCATTGTTGCAGTGCAACCATACGTTTTCCGACGTGCATACGGAGTATAACCAATGAGTACCCACACTCTGTAAGTACGTTCGGGCTGGCAGAAGCTCCTTCCCGCAACTCGTCCCATTTGCTTCCCCCAGAAACAAACTCGCTTCACATGTCCGCGTAACAGTCAGTACTTGACCACTCGGATACATCACAAATTACTCTATCGTGCCCTTCCTTGCAAGCACAGTCCACGAAGAACAATATCATTAATAATGTCTAGCAAAACTAACAACTCCGCAAATAAAACAACTCTCATCCGTAGGGCAATGAAATATATACTCCCTTATACACTAAACTAAAGCAAAAAACACCAACAAATTACAGTTATACAACTTACTAACGCGACCTTAACCTATATGGCACATTATGCACCTTATGTTGCTCACCAATTTCAGATTCCTTCTTTTTACCTTTTTTAACTTTCATCTCCTGATTGGTTGCCGATAACTATCCCCTCGACCATACCTTTTAACAGGTTTATGCGAACGCCGTGTGTAACAGACATTTTTGTGGGGAACTATATCTTCATGTTGACTGGTACAGCCCCTGGTATTTTGTTATAAATTCTTCGTCTTCCCATTTGATTTATAAGGACTAATGACCATTGCCCATTGCCCCAAGCGGTATTGCGGCAATTTGGCCATGATCTGTTTAGTTCTTCCTGGCATTCTAGCGCCTTCGTGTTTGCCTTTTGCACATTACTCCAATCTCCCCTAATTCTTCTGCCAAAGTTCCTCATCGACTCACCATCCAGACCTAGTTTAGGACTCAAAATGTCAAAAGGAGATGGCATTTTCCTGCCGTACACCACCTCAAATTGCAACAAGCCCTTTGCAGCATGAACCATCGAATTATATGCACACAGTACATGTGGCAAATAGGTGTCTCAATCTTCGTGTCTGGAACCTACATAATAGCTGAACATCTTAGAAATTGCCTTGTACACGGACTCCATTCTCCCATCAGTCTGCAGATGAAACGCACTCGTCTGTAATTTCATTATACGCAACACGCGGCATAAAAAAATGGTTCAAATGGCTCTGAGCACTATGGGACTTAACATCTATGGTCATCAGTCCACTAGAACTTAGAACTACTTAAACCTAACTAACCTAAGGACATCACACAACACCCAGTCATCACGAGGCAGAGAAAATCCCTGACCCCGCCGGGAATCGAACCCGGGAACTCGGGCGCGGGAAGCGAGAACGCTACCGCACTACCACGAGCTGCTGACCACGCGGCATAGCTACTTGATTAAATCCGAGGCAAAATTCGTACCTTGATGCGTAATTATGGTCCCTGGCACGCCAACTTTAATATTCAGCTGTTTATAACTCCTGCGGTTTAGTACTAGCCCGTTGGTCTGGCATCGGTACCATTGCCAAAAATTGAGGAAAGTGATCGATTAACGTGTGAACATACCTATTTCCTGCACGCGTTTATTAAATGGTCCGAGGACATCCAACCACCACACGGAAAATGGCCTGGACACCTCTGGTAACCGTTGCAACGGCACTTTATGACGCGTAATGTCGACCGCCTACGCGCACGGCACACAGTCATTAACTCTAACATTCTGCGTGGTTTCTGTTTGCTCTAAGTCGTGTCTCCCTACCACTTTCGCGTAACGACGCTCTGAGCGTGTTTTTTTAGGGAATTGACTAGTTTGAACCTGGGACCTGTTGCTGGTAAGGAGACGCCAGACCACACATGTCATGTAGAGTTCAAAAGAGTTCAGTGAGACTAGCGATGATATAACCAAATACTTAATGATTTCAGCGTCAGCTCCACTGCACTCCCTGTAAAAGAATCTTAATACTAACTAAATTTAGTGGAAGGGGTTCAAGGCTTTCCTATTTTTAGTTAGCTGGTAAAATAACGTCGAAAAAGCAGTTAAGTTTACCATTGGAAATTTTATTCTACTCACAAAACATTGTTTATAAATTGCACTATTGATAAAAGGAAATGTTTTAATACAGGATGCCAAAAACCAACTGCGTTCAACAAAAATGTGTACGAATATTCCCTGAATGGGTTTCCAAGTTCTACAATGGATCGAAGGATGACCTATGCCACATCACATCTATAATCTAGGTTTAAATTAAGTTTCACAAAAGAGAAAACTATCAAAATGATCTACAGTGACCCTCAGTTATCTTTAATTACTTATCTAACTTGTCGTAAATTACAGTGACTGATGTGGCTTCTCAATAATTATATAAGAGAAAAATCATCGCGTTTCAGATTTTAACTTACGTAGCAAATGTGAATACCATGAGCTTCAATTGGTGATCGACACTAGTATTACGTAAAAAGGGGATGTAACAGATGAGACTTGTGCAGTTCTGAGTGAAGCCTTATGCGCTCAAAAATGCGGCATCGTATGCGTTCATTACCTTGTGGGTGTTCGTCAGGGGGCGGCAGCCGGCGCAGCTCCATAGAGCTCGCCGTCTCGGAACTAACTCCCTTCTAACTTCTCCTTACTACAATTTACCGAAGTTGGTTAAAAAAAAAAAAAACTATCTGGCTGTGTTTTCATCTGACCAATCAGGGTCTCAATGTTAACCTTAAGCTCTGCCTACAAAAATTCTGTCTATCCAATGAGAAACGTTATACTTTTCGTGGTGGGGCAATGTTTTGAACGTTTGCAACGTAACAGAGACGCGAGAAAGTCTCACGCTAAAACTTGCAGCTGGTGTGGCCCTTTTAGTGTTATCGTAAGATCTGTACTGTTCTTCTGGAGGGCTCTAGCTTTTAACACGGGCTGGGGGGTGGTCCTGGTGGTTAGCTGGCGACGTGGGTGTCCGTCCCTTATCGTAGGGCCTTCTAGCTTAACACGGTTCTGCTCTCGGCTTTTGTTCTCGTTTCTCCCCTCGGAACTGCATCTGTCTCACGGTGGGAAGGTATGACATGCATTTAGGCATTCTTGTGTTAGTCTGTGGTATTCCATTTGCTCACTCGTTACTCGTATTACTTTGGTTAATTTAATGTCACGATTTATTCGGAGCTATGTGACATACTACTGGGTTTGCTTATCATGTCAGGGTTTTCATGGAAGGTGTTGGATTTGCCTGACACCTTACACAGTCATTATCATGCTGTTCCATGTCATGATTCGTGTTCCTCCACCAAAACCGCTTAGCTACCCGTCTGTCCGTCGCACGTCGTACGTCATGACCTGACCCTCAAAAACCAACGCACGTGGCACACACCTCGTCATCATACACAACAAACCCTCGTGCATAACGAAATGTGGCCGTGACTTAAATGCCTGGCACTCCTTATCCCCTACCTGTGTCTGCTACCATTTTGCAACGCTCTTCCTTAGCGTACTTAACATTGCTACCTCTCGGCTTAGCGAATCTGCATTTGCGTGTGATCTCCCTGGCTTATGGTTAACCTAGCACTCGAATTCACTACGCTTAAGTTCCCACCGAGTTAATCTACAGGATGGCTCTTTCAAACAAGCAACCATTTCAATGGGGCATGATCCGTCATGACCTTAAACTTTCTATTACACAAATAACACCGAAAATATGTAATACGATACATGACCGCTAACATCTCCTTCTCTGTTGTTGAGTAGTTACGCTTAACTGCCTTGAAGAGTAAGCTACCGGTTGTTCCCGACATCTACCATCTGCCTCATAATACAGCTGACTGCCTTATTTGATGCACCACTAGAAAGGATAAACTCTTTCTCGAAATCCGGAAAAACCAATACTGGATCTGAACGTAATATTTATTTCAATTTTTCAAAAGCTTCCTGACATTCCTGCGACCAATGGAATTTCGTCCCATTCTTGAATAGCTTGTTCAAGGTCCGGCTATTTTTGCGAAGTTTTTCATGAACATTCTATAATAATTACAGAGGTCAGTGAACGATTGTACCTGATTAGTTGTTTGTGGTCTCGGATAATTTTGAACCCCGTCTGTAAGACGAGGATCGGTCTGTACGCCACGCTCACTAATCGTGTGCCTCAGATAGTTTTCCTGAATTTACGTAAAATGGCCCTTGTCCGCACTTAACGACAAACGTGCCTATCGTAGTCTACTAAAGACATCCTCCAAATGTCTCACATGATCTGGTAAATCCTTGGAACAGACAATTATGACTAGACAACTTTTTGGCTTTAATCCCCTCAGTACCCCATCTAGCAAACGCTGAAAAGTTGCAGGAGCGTTCTTCAGTTCAGATGGCATGCGTTTGTAACGAAAATGTCCTGTTGGCACGTTAACGTTGTTTTCGGCCTATCTTTAGGTGCCACCTCCAATTGATGGTATCCTCTCATACCATAGATGTAAAGAACCTACACTCACCCAGATTATCCAGAGTTACCTTGATGTATGGAACTGGATACGCATCCGAAATGATTCGCGCATTTAGACATCTGTAATCGCAGCAAAACCTGTATTTCCGTATCCCGGCTGCCAACTGTTTTGGCGAGATGACAGTATTAGCACTCCGGGGACTATCACTCGGTTCTACGATCCCAACCCGTTTTGTTCAGTAAATTTATCTACGAATGGTTGTAGCTGCTTTGCTACACGGTATGACTTCCTAGAAATTGGTGCACTATCCTCTGTCTGTATGTCATGTTGCATTAGCATCCCTTCCCTCTTAACGCTTTCTTATCGATGGTTTGCTTGTGGCTTTCTTTTAGGCTCGACCTACCGAAGTCCTCATCCTCCAGGACTTCCACAGTGGCTAGTATTGCAGCCTTTGACAGTCACCTCCCCTCTGCCAAAGTTATCCACACTAAGCGGAATCATCTGTTTCTCCTTAATGTCACTCACCTGCGCTAAATTCATGCGGATAAAACAATGCTAACTATCTAACACTTCATTGCTTAAGAGTTGTTCAACCACATGTTTCCCTTGACAAATTTGTGTCCACCGAAAAAGACACTATCTTTTCTGTACCTCTTCGTATTTAATCCTGCTGATCGATCGTTACTGAAAAAGGAGGCATTTTAGCTGGTCTCACCCGCATGATAAGTGAAACTACCGTCATTGCCTCAGTTGCAACGGATTCCCCCAGTTGAAACAAAGTCCTACTGAGTTCCACTGTGCGTTGCAAAAGATCAGTCTTAGCGTGATGTTTGCCGAGAAAGTCTAGCCGAGAATCACTGAATAACCTACGCATGACTGCACCTCCATGCTTTCGCTAAACTTAGTTAATCCGTCTGTGCCCTAACTTTTATCGTTTTACTGTCTATCAGGACTGCCTTCTGACAGTTGAAGTAATCCTATTTGCGTTTAACGGCAGATTCCCTTGCCGGTGCTTTGCGCCATTTCCTACCTGTACACTCAAATGCCCGGTGGCCCACTAAACCACGTACACTGGTTGGTTACACTGCTACCTTACATGCCCCTCCCGACCACATCTATAACACTTGAGTTCAAAAGCGAACACGCGATGGTCCACTCTCTGCTTTGTGGCCATATCCACCTCCTCCTCAAGTGTTGCGATCCTAAGAGCCTGACAAAATCCTCTGGGTTCTCCATCCGTACCCCCCGTGGCATTTCAACAGGTACACCATGCAAAAGAACGTCCATCGCTCTATTTTCTGCCTCCTGTAACAGTACCCTATTAGCTTTTCTTTCTAGGTTTGCGTTTAGCTTTCGGATTCCGTCTGTGAACGCTTCCAAAGCTCGTTACGCTGCATCGACAACGTACTTAAATACTCCCGTAAAAACCGCGCACTGTTCTGCTTTGGTACCGCTGGCACAATCTCGCGGCCCACTCCTAGAACGTATGTGCTTTACTCAGTGTCTCGTGGTAGACGACACAGGCTTTACCGTCCCCCGCCAAATGAATATTAGCAACGCACAGGGCTACTTCATCTGACCACCCATGTGCTTCCGCAGCATCCCTAACACCCTTAACGAAAACTGTCACAAACTCTGTTGACTTGCCCAAGAATGGATTAATCAGTGCGACCACTGTCGGGTCACACGCAATTGAAGGCACTCTCAATCCAGAGTTGTTTTCGCGAGACTCTGATTGCGACTGGTCATAACTCTCCTTACGAGCCAGTAACTCACGATTAAGTTCGAAATTTCTCTCCTTCATGCTCTCAGACTCCTCTGTTAACACTTGCACTTGCTGAGTTGTGGTAGCAATTGCATCTGCTGTAGTAGCACGTGTCTCCACTATTTTTCGTACTGTACTTCCACTTTAATGAAACCAATTTTTCTTTAAAAAAAAAGACAAAACACAAATTGCTATTCAGCTCCATACAAAAAATATAACACAAATTAATTCCTCCGGGAAGTCATCGCCCATCTACACTCACTACAACTACCAGACAAATGACCAGTATGCCTACATACCGAAAAAACAGCTGCTCCAGCTCTGGTACACGGCAACTCGTGCCCAGACAGATTTCAAAATGGACACCTCACTGGCACTAACTTACCCCATCCACCTTTACCTCTAAGCAAAGAATGTCCATGGACTCTTGTGGCTTCACAAAAGTAACTCTAACCATCTTGTAACCTATCTCACACAGCTAACTCTGACAACGGGAGCAAACATAAAAAATTATATAAATAAAACTTCAATTCGCTGCACCCCATTGTGCTGAGCTGGTACCTACGTCAAGTGCCACTGCCTCAGTCGCCACTCACCAAAACCGACTCTCTCACCAAAAGTAGTCCTGGACGTGGAAGGGCACTTTCCGGCGCAATGTATTGTGTTAGAAAGCGAAACGACCGATTCCTGATACCATATTGTTACAATCCCCGAGCTTCTGCTGAAATCAGCGATGGCGCTCCGCAGCGTGCATGGGTCAGCGTGACGGCCAGAATCTGCAGTGTTCCCTTGCCTTGCCACTGCAGCGATGCCACGCGTGCCACGGCTAATTGGCCGCCACATGCGTTACGGGGAGTTGGAACGCCCTATCCCTACAATGTTAATTTTAGTGACTTGCCTTCGCTGTATTTCAGGAACCACCCTAGCCATTAAGATGAATCTTTTACAGGACAGTAAACTGTGTATTCTGACTCTACTGAGCCACAATAGTTGCACTTGAGCCACTGCTTTCGGAAATACAATTTTTTAATTGTACGGTTAAAATTTTGTGTACTTCTTTTGCACGTTATTGTCAAGAATTTTAAGTATACATTAAATTATGTTCTTCTTTTAGTTCAGTAGACTCAGGATATGTATGTTATTACTTCCAGAAAATTTGAATACTCTACTCCAAGTGGTTTCTGAGATTTAGGGAAAAATGCAACAGAAAATGAAAATTTTCAGGAACGGCTTCTAAAGTTTCAAAAGACTGTAACTCACTTAATATATGCTTAATTTTTTAGCACCCTGCACTATACTGGATATCATCCTCTTGATCTTTTCCAAGTTTTTTTCTCCTTTTCTTCTTTCTGGTCTCCTTAGTAGCCAACTGTGCTGCATACTCTGCTTCATCACTGCGAATATTCTCCATTCCGTTCAAGTTCTCCGATGGAGTTTGCTCCAGGATTAATTACCATATGCTATAGCACTTTCATCCTACCAGCCTTGTCATCATTAAAAGCGATAACAGCATTACTGACCTCCCACTTTAGTGTCTTCATTCCAACAAAACATTTTATGGTAAGCGAGTCCATATAAGATTATTGAACGACTCATTGGGATTTTGATTCTGACTATGCAGACACTTCTTCAGTAATTGAGGATTTGCCAGGTCTGTGTAAATAGGTTTTATGATATCCGTGACTGCTGCTGGTCTGGGATGTTTATGGCTCTATGGACTGTTTGTGTACTAGGCACTGCGGTAATTGCACCATGGATCAGGTCCTGGAGGGCAAAGGTGGTGTACTGGTTTTGCTTCAGTTGACAGTCTGTGGAAGAAGGTAGCCCATAGTGGGTGTTTCATTTTCAACAAATCCTCAGTATTATTTCTAATGGCCATCCCATAATACTGCTGTAGTTCATCAGTCATGTTGTCTGTCAGCCTGCCTCTTATGATTTTATCATCAGAAAGTTTCTTGTCTCTCAAACTTTGTTTCAACTCAACCTGGTGCCCATCCTCTTCTGGACGTAACCAACACATTCCAGTTTCATGATTATCTTCCCACTATAAAGCTGAGCCGCAACTACTGTATTATATGCTTTTCAGTATCCCTCGCCTAAGAAATTCGTGTAACACACTCCCCTTTCGTTCACAGATCGATTAAAAATTGTAATGGCTGCAGAGGCCTCCATACCACCACCTGTTCCTTCATAATTTCTGTCACAGATATGCCCGTCTTCATTCCATTATATACACTTATAACAATGTTTGGTTAACAAATGGAAATCTATTACGTTTCCAGTATCCACACTGGTCACCGTAGCAATAGAATTCTTAGAACTATAGCTGCGCTTCTGCCAAGTGCCATCAAAAGCTACTGGTATGTCAGTCATACCATCATTTATTTCAACAGTTTCGTTTGCAGCACCTTTCATTGACTCACATTTTACAGATTGCACAGCAGCTCCAATAAATCCTGCATACTTGTCGATTTTACAAGGTGGGCGTGGCATATTCATCACGGCACACATTCTACCATGGGGCCTAATAACTCTGTGGGAATGTCGCCTACTCCAAGAGCATTGTTTCTGCTTAATCCCTTCAGCGCCCTGTCAAATTCTCTTCGCAGTAACTTTTTATCTCCCATCTCATCTTCGCCTACGTCCTCTTCTCTTTCTATAATACTGTTCTCAAGTTTTTTTCTCTTATACACACCTTCTACACACGGTGATCAGAAACAGTCCCAAAAGCTTCGAAGGTAGTTGCAAGGCAGGTTGTGCTGAGAAATAACTGTTAAGAAAAAATTTGATGCGTTGCGCCGTTTCCTAGTTAATTAGCATTGAAGTTAGCCAGTCAGGCCGTTGGGAGCGCAAACTCAAGCGGCCCACCACAGACGGTTTCGTCCAAGGTTGTTTTCTTTTGTTGTCCTAAAACCGAACAACGGGGCGACACAAAAATTGGACGTGGGTTTACAGTAAAGATCGAAGCCGAGCCAAAATCTGAGCAGTCTAGTGCGCTGTCATCTGTGTTATGAGAACAAATGACATAGTATGTGGCGGAACGCTTGAATTTATGTGTGCAACGATGTGATTGGCTAATTTACATGTTAATTAACTCGGAAATGGAGCAACATATTGATTTTTTTAACAATCATTCCTCTGCACAACATACCCTTCATTACCGTTACAAGCTTTTCGCATTGTTTCTGACCGTCCTGTATTCCTTACACAATTCAGCTTTCCCTTCTTTGCTTAATACTGATTTTCCATCTGAACTGTGTCCGCAACTCGTGGTCGTGCGGTAGCGTTCTCGCTTCCCACGCCCGGGTTCCCGGTTTCGATTCCCGGCGGGGTCAGGGATTTTCTCTGCCTCGTGATGACTGGGTGTTGTGTGATGTCCTTAGGTTAGTTAGGTTTAAGTAGTTCTAAGTTCTAGGGGACTGATGACCATAGATGTTAAGTCCCATAGTGCTCAGAGCCATTTGAACCTTCTGAACTGTTTACATTCACACAGTTCGTTCTCCTTTCTGCAAAAATCTCCTTAATTTTCCTGTAGCCGACATCTATCATTCGCAGAGTCATGCATGATCCTACAGCCATGCATTTGTCCTCTAGCAATTCCTGGTTAGCTATTCTTAATTTTCTGTCAGTCTCATGTTTTAGACGTCTTTATTCTCTTTCACCTGCTTAGTTTGCTGAATTTTTATTTCTTCCCTTGTCAGTTAAGTTTAATATCCCCTATGTTGTGAAGGATTGCTGCTAGGCTTTGTCTTTTTACCTTTGCGATTATCTGCTACCCTCACCATTCCACATCTCAAAGTTACTCATTCATCTTCTGTTGTATTCCTTTCCCCTGCTTCAGTCCAACGCTATCTATTGCTCCTTCTAAAACTCGTAACAACCTCTGATTCTTTCAATTTATCCAGGGCCCTCTCGTTAACTTCTTACCTAAGACTAGCACATTGTATTCGCCTCTCTGTTAACTACTATGAAATCGTCATAGCCATTTCAGAGGAGTGTAGTAATTAAGTTTCATATGACGAGTCTGGATGACTGAGGAGCCATTCTTCTTTTTGTCAGGATGGCATAGCTGTTCTCACAGCTAGGCGTTGTGCGTTCTGTGGTTTGGTGGGGACTACAAGAATCTGTTGGAGGTGAAATGGCCACAATAGGCCATGGATCAAGAAAACTATTGTTCCCCAAGCTAGAGCAGGTGGACACTCTTGTCCATTGGGCGCCGTCTTACGTTGATCCACGGGGCCTTCGTTCGGTGTTGCGGCGGCAGTCGTCCCTGAATGTTACACAGGATAATGGGAGGCAGCATACTGACAAGGTGCTGAATTGCACCGGCAGCGACCAGCTGAGGCTAGCGCAGCGTTCTTGCACTGGGGTGACTGCTCTTGGCAATACCGGCAGACGCTAGGCGATGACTTCGCCGGAAGCCATAGGCATCCTGATGGCGTCGAACCTCGGACCCGGAGGAGCGTGGCCAATGGCTAACTGGAGGTGGTGGTCTGTCACGACACACAGGTTCACTGAACTCTGTTGTCGAACTCTCCGCTGACGCAATCGGTGTCTGTTAGGAAACAGACACCAGTCTCAGGACTGCATCATTCTCGTGCCAACTTGTTTTGCTGTCTGGCGGCGATGGCATGCACACGCGATTGACGCACTGCTGCTCCGGCGGGTCGCTACCTAAATCTTGCCACACACCGACGTAGCGTGTGGGGTCGTTTGCAGTTCGTCTACGGCGCCAGTTGCGTGACTTCAGGATCGCTGCGTTCCGTAATTCCTTGGAATCACGGTATTTCACCTAAACTGCAACGGGAAATTAAAATAGGTCCTCAGTTTATCTTTTTATGATCAAATAAAACATCTACATTGGGTAAGTAGAAAAAAGAACGTTAACTCAGAACCTTGTTTCATTTCTGGGTTAAATTGAATATGCTTTTTCTTTTTATTTCCTTGTATACTCTCTCCGTTGTCGAATACCACAGCACTCATGAATAAACCTACTCTTGGCCTTGCTCTATTAAAAATACCAATTATCACCGTCAATTTTATCGTATTTAGTACACAATGAAGCAACGTCAGACGTTGGTGTCTCACAACACGTAAGTATCCCAGACAATTTGTTACAACAGAAGTGGATACTTGAAGCAACCTGTTGTTTAAGTAAAAAATATTGCTTAATTGCCGTTGAGTCTTCCGGTTTGTATGACCGTGGTCCATGAAGCTTTTCTATTCGATGTGTGGTATGAAGTTAGTAGCTCTGATTCCGTGAAGCATTGCCATTGTACTGGTCCTGTGGGAACGACGAATAACTGTTTATGATTAACGTGACATGTTTAAGCAAACTGTTATTTTGTGTGCAAAAGAATATGAAAACAATTATCTCACTGTGATGTATGTGAAAAGCAGTATTGATATTGCAGGATACTATGTGGGTTTGGAACAATGAAACAATGGAAACAGATTTTCAGAATTATCTTACTTTTGTTCGGATCTTCACGTGAGAAAGATGTGGATGGAGACGTATGTATCTTGTAACGCGCTTCTGATAAATGTATGCTGTTATGGATAACCAAACCTCTATTTCAGTAGCGTAGCATTCCTATGTGTGCGAAAATTTAATTGTACGTTTTTTCAGTGTGGAACAGCGCCAGTTGTAATTTGTATTGTTGGCCGCCGTTTGCAAGAAGGCAGATTCCTTTTGAGATTAATCCAATACTAATGGACGTAAAGTAAAATGGAGAGGGTTTACAACTAATTCTTGAGTAAACATACTAAAGTAAAGTTAGTTCCGTTCATTTTGCAAACAGTCGTATTGATATTAACATACTTGTGGTTGCCGCCTCACGGCTATCTTTTGTTCAAGTGACGAGATATTCACAGTTAAGAAAGTTATCAGGTTTGAACTAAGAGTAAGTGTACCATGACAAAGGTGTTTCTCCACGCGAACCAACGAAAGTATAAATTATTATTCGAATGAAAAGATATTTAATAATAACTCTGAGATATTTCTAAATGTAAAAGATTAAGGTGCTTCAGACCTGTTCCTCATTTATTTTATGTATAGACAGTCATTCCAAAGTGGTTTATTTATCAGGCACTTGAATATAGAAAGAAGTAGCAATATAAAGAAGAACAATACTCGCCCATGATAAAAAGTTGTTGCGAATATATTGTGTGTAGCCTTATGTGATCTTACGATGTAGTATTAACAGCATAAGTAAACACATACACACACAAATACCCAATACACAACAAAGTCACTACATCATACAACCCGTTAGACTCACCAGTAGGTAAGGCATTCGGTCGTGGAATGCTTCATTGTATGATCAGAAAATATTACTGTTCTTTGCTTTCTACAAAATATGTCAGCTCATAAATAGGGTAACTAAAACTGATTCTATGATGGATTCAATACTACTAACTTCATACAACATCTCGAACTATCAGGAAAGTATTAACTGTAGCAGCCACTTAACCACCAAATAACAGGTGACCATTTCAGCACTTAAAACAAGCTGGCTGGTTCAAATGGCTCTGAGCACTATGGGACTTAACATCTGTGGTCATCAGTCCCCTAGAACTTAGAACTAATTAAACCTAACTAACCTAAGGACATCACATCCATGCCCGAGGCAGGATTCGAACCTGCGACCGTAGCGTCACGCGGTTCCAGACTGAAGCGCCTAGAACCGCACGGCCACACCGGCCGGCGTAAAACAAGCTCCTCCGCATTGCGAAGAAAACCTATCCTCATGCTCACTGGACGCGGTTCTGCTTAAGGATAGCTACTAAGTCCGAATAACGATCAATACAACTACGGATCAACTAATCTGCCTCTTTAACATATCTTCAAATCTGTTTCAGACATAGTTTACTTCGCGATCGACCAATGATCACTATGTTATGAAACTTCCTGGCAGATTAAAACTGTGTGCCCGACCGAGACTCGAACTCAGGACCTTTGCCTTTCGCGGGCAAGTGCTCTCATTCTGGAAACATCCCCCAGGCTGTGGCTAAGCCATGTCTCCGCAATATCCTTTCTTTCAGGAGTGCTAGTTCTGCAAGATTCACAAGAGAGCTTCTGTAAAGTTTGGAAGGTAGAAGACGAGATACTGGCAGAAGTCCCGAGTTCGAGTCTCGGTCGGGCACACAGTTTTAATCTGCCAGGAAGTTTCATATCAGCGCACACTCCGCTGCAGAGTGAAAATCTCATTCTGATCACTACGTTGTTCAACATAGTATTCCACTACTCGGATTAAGCACTGCTATGATAAGTAATAATCGTGTCTCTCCTCACTCACCGGAACTACACTGGACTAATAAATACAGGAAGACGTACGCAATTCACATTACCCTGTAATCATTCAGATGACCATACATTACTTCACTAACCAACATACTTAGTTGAGAGCAAAACAAAAATTCAGTTGTCTTAAGACGCCATTCTTTACCTCAGTAGAAAATATAAAAATGAAAGGAACAACTCTATTTTCACATTAAAAAAAAGATGGTTAGTTGACTGCAGCAGCCGCTCGTTGGTTTTACGGTGGCCAGACTGGATGCTGCGGATCTTGGTTAACGTCCACGTCGCATAGGCCAGACTTCTTGCATCATTCTTTAATTCTGTAAACTTCTGTAACATTATAAAAAAATGTTCATTTTAGTATTTCTGAACATATAGACAAAATAAAATTCGAGTGAGATAAAGATAAAAAATCGGTAACGACACCAACCATCTAATTGTACTGTGATGAAAAATCTTGTATCATTTTAAGATTATCCCTGGAAGAATAAATGATTAAATAAAATAAACAAAAAATATTTAAGACTCAGTCATGGATGAAAGCTTATTCCGCCTGCACGACAGTGACGGTCGTCTGCACGTAGAACGTAGACCTGGTGAGCGCTGTCTCGTAGAGTGCATTCGTCCAAGACACACTGGATCCACCCCAGGCCTTATGGTCTGGGGTGCGATAGGCTGCAACTCCCGTTCACCTATGCTGTTTCTGGAGGGAAGGCTAACCAGCGCTCGGTACGTGCAAAACATTGATAGATCCGTTCTTTTGCTGCTCGTGCAATAGGAATGTGATGTGTTGCTCTAACAGGATAATACACGTCCACAGACTGCCTGTGAAACTCAACTTGCTCTTCAAGACTTGCAGCAGCTTGCCTAGCCAGCATCATCTGAGGACTTGTCTTAGATTGAGCGAGTGTTGCATATGGTAGGACGAGAAGTGACTCGTCAACCAACAACTCTTACAGAACTGCGTCAGCAGGCCGAGCGCGCGTGGAAAAATGTATCCCACGACAGTATTCGCCAGGTGTATGGCCGAATGAATGTGAGAATCAGCGACTGCATTGATACCCGTGGGGGATACAGCAAGTGCTAACATGGATGTTCGAGCATGTGTCGGTACCTAGTACCTCAGAACCGCTTGTGCTGTTGATCAGTAAATGAATTTCATGTGGTCCATATGCACTGATGCATCTATAAATTTTGAGTAGATTGAAAACCTCTAAAGGAATGTACCTTGTAGCTCAGAAAATACGCATATACACAGAATATATAGGTATGCTTTAAGAGGATAAGACAGGTGATCCGTCTTGGCCTTGATGATGGAACCAGTCCGGTATTTTCCTGAAGTGACTCAGGAAAAGCACGGAAAACGTAAATCAGGATGGCTGGACATAGCAAGCTGCATCCTCCAGAATGTGTGATCAGCGTGTTAAAAACAGCACTATCTCATTCGTATTGTCCCTATTGTATAACGTTCTTTGATGTAAACACAGTTTTATTATGAATAACTTGCCACATCAAGGGCCCCCGCTGATGACTCCGGAACCGCGAACTTGCTGCTATACCACTTGCACAAACTCCAGTCTGTACAGGAAACTGCAAAAGCGTTACAGTGTTTTGATGTAACAAGGGGATTTAGTTATCACTTTTCAGACTAACCACTAGAATGAATCATTTATGCATTCTTGCCTGTTTAGTATGCAGTACTTACAAACAGCATTTTAGCTTTATTTTTAAGCAGGTGTATTTTAATAATATTTTTCATCTCCTTTGGCAACTGATTATACAATTTCATTCCCTGGTAGAAATGCTGTTTTGAGTTTTTTTTGTTTTTTGTTTTTTTTTGTTTTTTTTTTGCTTTTCCGTGGTAAATGTAAGTCCAGACAGGCTCTAGTACCATGACTAAGTTTAGAACTATTAGTAAAATACTACGTAACGTTTTTCCCGGTAATGCATATGCATATTGGTAGATGTATTCACATGATGCAATAATGACACCCAGCGTTTAAACACTTTTTTATAATGACGCTGATTACTACTTCTAGTTGTTCTTACGGCTCTTTTCTGCAGTTCGAAAACTGTATCCATGTTTTGATATTCGATCCCTAGAATAGAATCCCGTAGGTAAGAACTGAGTACAAGTAAGAATAGTTTTTCGCTACAAGACATTGGCTGTTAGAAACAGATGTTAGAACTTATCTGCATCGTTTTGTCAGCATCTTTGTTTGTTCATTCCATGTTAATTGATAATCAGTATTCATTCCTAAAAATTTGATTCTTGTTCCTCCATCTATAAATTTATCAACTATGCTTCATGCAGCAGAATTGTGTTCTCTCTTTATGCTGAAGTGCATACTGTTCTTTTTCTTTATGGTTAATGACGATTTATTACAGTTTTACTTACGTTTTTCTAATAGGAGTACTCGTGTTTTAACAGTGACTGTACTGTTTCTGTATTGTACTGTCTGGGAAGCCACTGTTATCTATTAAGAACACAATATTGCACCCAATACATACACTCACGAATCTCTTGTCAGATAACTGCAATACTAAAGATTTATTATCACCAGATAGTCGATCTGTCTTTACCTTCCGCACACTGTTTTCCAGGTAACACTGAAACCTCGGGTGCTGTTTCTCTTACACCTAATCCTTCCAGCTTGTTTCACAATTTCACAATGTTTTGATGAATTCAAATTTAAATAACACACAAACTCACAGCGAAACAAATATGAACATTTTACACAAGGTACGACATCTAATCAAGTTTATCTGTGAAATACTACATCGGGGAGATGACGACTAATCACGGCTACACAGTACTTGAGGCGTTCCACATAGTTTTTGAACACATCTTTCGTAACTGCTGAAAGAATTATGGAAACTTCATCGTGGATTGGATCTTTTAACTGTTACCAACTTCACGGCCGTTCGGGATGGACGCTTTCCTTCGTATAACCCTTCAGGTAGAAGTCTGGCACCGTTAAACCAGGCGATCGAGGTGGTCATTCAACGAAGCGCGTTTGGAAAGAATGCAATTACCAAACGCTTCACGGAGAACTTAAAAGGTCCCACTGGATGTGTGGCATTTCGCACCGTCTAGTTGGAATCAAGTTTTCGTAAAAAACGACGAAGGATTGCCTGCAGACTGCTACGCACACATTCGATGTTTTCGGGAGTTTGGATGGTTTACCGAGGGACGGTTGAATTTCGATACAATGCACTGAGAGTTCGATGGAAGCTTTTTATCTAAGTCAGTACTGTTCCACGAGCAGAAATTGGACATCGCGGCTGAGTCTTGAAATGCTTACAAAAGGTACGATTGACTCGCACGACGGATTCGCCATAGCGAAAACAGCACTCCACCGCGAACGCACGATGTTGCTTCGACCAGTACGACGTCATTACTGACCGGTATATTGGATGAAACTTGACACTCCGAATTACTAATAGACGGCACCACCGTCGCTGTATCTTAGTTTTAGCGTGTGTTATTTAAATCTGAAACTGTAAAAACACTGTGAAACACCCTGTAGCATTTTATGCTCAACGGAGTCAGAACTCTTGGACAAGTAAAAGAAGACAATTGTGAATACGTCAGTTAGTACTCCAGTTGCATTTGTGATATAAAATCGCGAATGAAGAGTGCACCCACGTTGATACTAGATAGGAGTGTGGGAATAGCTATTATGGGCGCTATGGTAATAGTAAAATAGGCAAAGGTACTTTTGTGACCACTACTTTAACTGACGCGTTTCGAAAATATCATCATCAGATTCTGAAAAGAGATTTTTTAAAACCAATTACAAGTTGCGAACACGTTGCAGAAATGTGGTACAGCCAGATATTACTCATACCAGTTAAGGGAACAGACCCCATACAGTGTACTGAGTCAACTTAAGTGTGCCATATTGAATAGGAACTGAACATCCGTGACTGGAGAGTCACCCAAGAAAACTAAAATGACCGGAAGGTGGCAGCGTATCGTACACAAGAGACGGCAACAAATAACAAAAAACACATACCGAAAGACAGTAATCATAAGTATAACTGTAAAAAACGTCATGTACGTATAGTTTTATATCTTGTAGTAAGAATTACAGTTAACGTTGTTTACCGTTATACTTACGATTACTGTCTTTCAGTATGAGTTTTTTGTTATTTGTTGCCTTCCCTTGTGTATGACATGGTGCCACCATGCCGTCTCTTTATTTTTCTTGCATGGCCCTCCGGCCACGGGTGTTCAGTTCCTATTTAATATGGCACACTTCAGTGGAGGTTTACTATCTATTGGTTAAAAAAAATCGATTTCTTAAAAATTGCATTTTTGGATCCACAAAAGTGTTTAGCATCCACCCCGGCAACGGTTTTTCCGAATACGTAACGGAAATGTTTGTTATTCGCGGTTGAACAAAAGAATGCACCTGCCTGAAACCGGCCTTTTTCACGCACTAGTTTTTTTTTCTTTCGGAGGACGAGCTATTGTACCGGTGCTTGAGAGGAAACACACAAAATTCAGATGAATGTTTGAACGTGTATGTTTGGAAGTTAGCCACCAAGCTTTTTCATTCTGGTGGGGAGACTGTGGAGATTGCGACTTTCCTGGCAGTCAGCAGCTCCAACGAAGGGTATTCATCAATTCTGAAGACTATGACAACGATGGACGTCACCCTGGGACTCTATTCGACGCAGTTCGCCAAGCATTCGGACGATCACCAGATTCAAGCGGCCGAAAACCGCTTGTCACCGGCCGTACGAGCGGCTCTAGAACAGCACAGGTGGGCCCAGATCGAGCAGAACGCCCTCTATGATGAAGACGAAGGACTGGTTAATGGACCCGGAATAGCAGATTGAACGTAAGTTGCATAATATTGCATTTATATGTAGTCAAATCTTCAAACGCTATTTTCTCGAAATGACTTATTTTATCGCGCGATATGGTAACTTCAAATCTACTGAACCGATTGGCATGATTCTTTGTTTCCGACGAAGCTAACTATACTGTCTAGGAGCTGTACCGCTTTTATTTCGACCCATCATCTATAAATATTTTTACTTGGTCGACACAGTCGAAAAATTGATGAAAAAACCCTATTTTTTCAAATGGCTGCCATTTTGTTTCTTATTGTCCAAGTAACTTAAGCAACGTACAACTCCTAAAGACTCTTATATACCTCGCCAACGTCGACTCAGTTTTGATTTCAGACGAGCCAGCTGACCTGTGACATACCGCACGTGGAGGTAAACATTGAAATTTTGTTTCGTTCTGACTGCACTTCCGTCTTTACTCTTCGACATTTCCGGTCGAAAAAATTTAAGTTTGTAGAGGAAACAACAATAAACATTTTGACCAAATTTGATATTGATATCTATAGCACATCCCGAGAAATTTTTTTTAAAGAACATGCTTTTTTCGGGCCAAGGATAGTAAACCTCCCCTTGACTCAGTAAATTGTATGGTGTTTGTTCCCTTAACTGGTATGTGAAATATCTGGCTGTACCACATTTTTACAATGTGTTCGCAACTTGTAAGTGGTTTTACAAAAATCTATCTTCAGAATCTGATGATGGTATTTTCGAAAAGCGTCATTAAAAATAGTGGTTACAAAAACATCTGTAACAATTTTGCCATTATCATAGCGTTCATAATATCTATTCCCATACTGCTATCTAGTAGCACTCCAGTGATAGACCTGTTTCCCTTTTCCACGTGGAAATGTTACTTTCTTTTTAATTTCCCCACACTTAATAGTGCAAATAAGCCCTTTTCACGACACTGTTTGTCTACCTAGGAAGATTTACTTTTTATCGATGGCCAGCTTCCTACAGCGTATTTCGCTGTGGTGTATCCGCCCCCCATTCTGCGGCCCAGGAGGTCTGTTCGCAAGGCAGGCTCGCGGCTCGGGGCGCTTCGCGTGCGGTCGGCCGTGTTTGCCCCCGCGATGGAGGAGGGATCTTATTATCGCCGTGCTGCAGGCATTAATATACCAGGCTTTGCGCTATAAATCCGAGTTACATTACTTGCCGGGCGTATATCATGTGCCGTGCGCTGCTGTTCGTGGTTTGTAATTAACGAATTAGTATTCCGTTTATTGATCGTTAGCGCAGAGGTCGATGCAGCTAGGGGAAGATCGGAATTCTGTTACGGTGTGCACGGAGCTAAGCTGGTTACCAGTGGATCGGTAGCCAGTCGCCCATCTCCCGCTCCCCTACTATCACCCTGACAGACGCCGGGAAGAGGAAATACACGTCTGCAGTTTGACTACGAGGAACTGCTGGCGTTACCTGCCAAACGTATCACTTCATAGAATGAAAGCGGAAATAGAACGATGTAGCTTCCAAGAAACTACAAATTAGCAGATTTCAAGGAAATATCGTGACTGATGTTTCAGATCTTATTCAACGTAATGTCGAAAGAAGATTGGTTCTTCCTTTTGTGTTTTCAGAAAACACAAAAGGACGATAAAAAAAAGTGACACTAAAGCGTTGTCAACTCGAGAAAATTAAGTTAGATTCAAAATGGAGGCCTCGTCACACTGCTTGACGTCTAAACATACCCCATTTACTTCGGCTGGCGACATTCACACCATCTGTCGACGGAACGGTACAGCACGTAATGTGATTTTCTCATCACGTCAAGGAATGTTTTTACTTTGACGATAAAAGGTATCTGTTATGGTCTGAATGAATCTCCTAGCACGTTGAGCTAAATATGTCCATTATGGAGGACTATATAAGCTACTACTTTGTTCTACCCTTCAGAAGCGTTTCCATATGCCTGAGCGTTAATGAATAATAAAAATTAAAGGACTATATCTAATGGCCTGTATGTTAATGGAAAAGTATTTGCAAATTAAAAGAAGATTTGTATCACGGAATTATTATAAGAAACAGTGTCCTTCATATACAGGGTGGTCCACTCATAGTGACCGGGTCAAATATCTCACGAAATAAGCATCAAACGAAAAAACTACAAAGAACGAAACTCGTCTAGCTTGAAGGGGGGAAATCACATGGCGCTATGGTTGGCCCGCTAGACGGCGCTGCCATAGGTCGAAAGGATATCAACTGCATTTTTTAAAATAGGAACCCCCATTTTTATTACATATTCGTGTAGTACGTAAAGAAATATGAATGATTTAGTTGGACCACTTTCTCCGCTTTGTGACAGATAGCGCTGTAATAGTCACAATCGTATAAGTACGTGGTATCACGTAACATCCCACCAGTGCGGACGGTATTTACTTCGTGATACATTACCCGTGTTAGAATGGACCGTTTAACAATTGCGGAAAAGGTAGATATCGTGTATGGCTATTGTGATCAAAATGGCCAACGGGCGTGTGCTATCTATGCTGCTCGGTATCCTGGACGACATCATTCAAGCGTCCGGACCGTTCGCAGGATAGTTATGTTATTTAAGGAAACAGGAAGTGTTCAGCCACATGTGAAACGTCAACCACGACCTGCAACAAATGATGATGCCCAAGTAGGTGTTTTAGCTGCTGTCGCGGTTAATCCGCACATCAGTAGCAGACAAACTGCGCGAGAATCGGGAATCTCAAAAACGTCGTTGTTGAGAACGCTACATCAACATCGATTGCACCCGTAACATATTTCTATGCACCAGGAATTGCATGGCGACGACTTTGAATGTCGTGAACATTTCTGCCACTGGGCACAAGAGAAATTACGGGACGATGACAGAGTTTTTGCACGCGTTCTATTTAGCGACGAAGCGTCATTCACCAACAGCGGTAACGTAAACCGGTATAATATGCACTATTGGGCAACGGAAAATCCACGATGGCTGCGACAAGTGGAACATCAGCGACCTTGGCAGGTTAATGTATGGTGCGGCATTATGGGAGGAAGGATAATTGGCCCCCATTTTATCGATGGCAATCTAAATGGTGCAATGTATACTGATTTCCTACGTAATGTTCTACCGATGTTACTACAAGATGTTTCACTGTATGACAGAATGGCGATGTACTTTCAACATGATGGATATGTGGCACATAGCTCGCGTTCGGTTGAAGCGGTATTGAATAGCATATTTCGTGACTGGTGGATTGTTCTTCGAAGCACCATACCATGGCCCACACGTTCACCGGATCTGACGTCCCCGGATTTCTGTCTGTGGGGATAGCTGAAGGATATTTGCTATAGTGATCCATCGAGAACGCCTTACAACATGCGTCAGCGCATTGTCAATGCACGTGGGAGCATTACGGAAGGCGGACTACTTGCTGTTGAGAGGAATGTCGTTACACGTATTGCCAAATGCATTGAGGTTGACGTACATCATTTGGAGCATTTAGTTGAGAGGAATGTCGTTACATGTATTGCCAAATGCATTGAGGTTGACGGACATCATTTGGAGCATTTATTGCAGTAATGTGGTATTTACAGGTAATCACGCTGTAACAGCATGCCTCCTCAGAAATGATAAGTTCACGAAAGTACATGTATCACATTGGAACAACCGAAATAAAATGTTCAAACGTACCTACGTTCTGTATTTTAATTTAAAAAACCTACCTGTTACCAACTGTTCGTCTAAAATTGTGAGCCATATGTTTGTGACTATTATAGCGCCATCTATCACAAAGCGAAAAAAGGGGTCCAACTAAAACATTCATATTTCTTTACGTACTACACGAATATGTAATAAGAATGGGGGTTCCTATTTTAAAGAAACGCAGTTGATATCCATTTGACCTATGGCAGCACCACATAGCGGGCCAACCATAGTGCCATCTTGTTTCCCCCTTCAAGCTAGACAAGTTTCGTCCGTTTTAGTTTTTTCGTTTGACGCTTATTTCGTGAGATATTTGTCCCGGTCACGATCAATGGACCACCCTGTATAGCTGATGGCCTTCGTTTATCGGCATTCAAGTCACATGGGGTTAACTAACTATCGAAATGATATCAACAAGGATTGGATTACTGCACATTTCTTTCACAAAGGGTCTACACACAAGGCAAAAACTAATCCTGGCGGACTACTTCATTCAAAATAGCAAGAAACACATGATATATTAAACTGTCTCAGTTACAAGTAATACACATATGGTGAGTCCGTACAGTACTGGCAAGGGAAACTCCCCCTCAGATGTAGTGGTAAAATGGTCTAGTGGATAGTCCATCGAAAACAGAACGCAGATCAAGCGTGAAAACAAGATGTACTGAACTGTGAAAAAAGAAGCAAAATAGAGGCAGTGAACGGTCGAAGCTGAGATGTGCAACATCGAGCGAAGTGTAAGAGTCACGTCTTTGTGGTTGTGTGGGTCAGAGTGGTGGACTGCAAAGCGAGAGGTCCGAGTTAAAATCTCCCTTGTGCCCATTTCGTTTCACAAAATTATGAACTTGCCGCCTGGTGATTCCGTGTCTGCTCTCTTTTTGTAGTCTTGGCAGTTGTCATACTATACACTGATTATAGAAAATGAGTCATATAGTAAGAATATATTACCGTCGCAAGTAAATGTGATGAATAGTGAGAGCAGGCGAGATGCTGCATAGACCTCTCAAAGAAATGAAAACAACAAATAAACAGATGTGAACCATCTCACAACAAAAGAATTCAAAAGTCAAAACTTCCAAAACGTAACGGAAGGGTTATAACATGCGGTACTTGTGTAGAACAAATAGGAGGTATGTATGTCTGGAGGTCCCTTTCTTACACCTCGCATTTGCAAACGGATGTTACACCACGGTACAAACACAAATTTAAATACGCCGAACAGACAGGTCAATGACCGGACCGTCATTTCGTAATTTTGTGACAAAAAAATAAAATAAAATGGAGCACGAGGAAGATTTAAACACGGATCTCCCTGACGCAGTCCAACATGTTGACCACAGAACTAAGACACCAGTGGTAAATAAACTCACTTGATGCTGCACATCTTGAGCTTGGACCACTCACTGTTTGTATTTTGCATCTGTTTACTCAGTTCAGTACACCACCTTCCGGTTTTCATGCTTGATCTTTGTTCAGTGTTTGACAGATTATACACTAGGTCACCCTACCACAAAATTTGAGAAGGGTGTGATGAGGAGTTTCCCTTGTGGGAAACACGGTATAAAAGGCATTTTATAAGAAGTCAGTTCCAGTATGTGCAATGTAATCTCTGTTTGCTTGGATTTAGGTAATTCTGCACAGTACACTTGCCTGTTTCGGCTTACAACTCCATTTTCAAAACCACCTTCGGGTATTGTGAATAGTGATCTTATTACATCTTACTTATGATCAATAACGTCAAATTACATTTCTATTTATGTTTAGGTGGAGTTGACGATAATATGGCACCCAGCGGCCAACTATGAGCAGTCTGGAGGCACTACTGACAAAAAACAGTACAAACGAGTTGTTACTTCCAGAGATCGCGACTGAGTCGATTTTAAATGATATGGCAGATATGATGACTGTGTCCGTGATACTAAGAGGAGGTTAGACATGCGCCAGATTTAATACATGCACTGGACAAGCTGAAGAGCAGGTCATGGTAACTCAAGATTCACTGCAATTAACGATAAGCCCAAATTGCGAAAGAATTGAAATGATAAAATTAAGAATCGTAACTAATGAATCTAGCTTGATCGCAATGTTCTTAGCTTCACACAGTGCTAATCTCAGTTAAATTCTAACACCGTAGCGAGAACGCTTACCAGTCTGGTGCAGTCTCGAACGAACACCGACTGCTCTCCAGCGAGCTCGCAGCCTGGAAACTGGTCCCTCCCCCCACTGTCTCCAGAACGACGTTTCTCTCTCCCCCTATCCCTGGAACACAACTCTCTTTCCATTGATCTCCGACACAGAATACCCTATGTACTTTTCGTTTCCTAACTCTGGAGTCACACCAAAAATAGTTCTGTCAAAAAATCGTCAGCTAGCCAGGCCTTGTGACTGCTTGCTGACCTCTTGGAAGCGAGAAAATTTACCAGTCCCCTCTTCTCGTCTTATAAGCCTCAGAAAGTTCCATATACATTTTAGAGGCCAATGAGAGCTCGTATCTCGGTGTTAGCCTACGACGCATGAACAAATGTTCACGTGTTCCCCTACAATTCAAACTAATTTTGAAAATATTTTAACTAAACCACGAAAGTTGTCATGGTTCTTGTAAACACCTTTGGCATCGCTAAATCTGGTGAGGGCGTTAGTTACTACTCAGTCAAAAGACTGTTAACACTTGGCTGATGCCAAGAAGTCGGTCGTGGTTATATCCAATCGTTAGTTTATAAACTCCCTCCTTGTTGCTGGTGTCAGTGTGTAGGCAGGAGATCGTCCACCACAGCACTTTCTGCCGACTCAAACCATGACAAACACCAAGCGGGTTTGAAAATAGCTCGTAAGACCCACTCGTCAGAGTGTCCTGTATACATTATGTGAGGGTTTCCATTGTATTCGGGACCCAGCAGGCCGCTCTGACCTTAGAGGAACAATAAAATCTGACTTGCTTAATCCTTGCCCTGTTAAGAGGAGTATCGGAGTACTTACATAAATTCTGTTAAAAGGATTTAACTGTTAGGCAATAAATAGCAATTACTTCGGCTCTGCTTACGCTCACTCTGAAATTACTAGTGGAAACCAATCATAAACGCCTTTTACACACGGCAGACGGAAGTTTAGACAATAAGAAACACATCAGCATCTTCTATGCTTCTTTTATGACGTTACCTCTTTGTCATTCGTTGCCGGATTTGATTTTCGTATTGGATGGATTACGAAAGGACTCAGAGGTGCTGTTCCCAGATTATCATTTATCAAACGCGTAAACCTACATATTTCAATGTACACTTCTTTCTGAGAAGTTGGTTTGATTCGCAAACATTTAGCAAGGGGTAAAAGGCAGTAAACTGTTCAGAAAAGCAAAAAGATGTGAGAGTAATCTGATAGATAACTACACTCCTGGAAATTGAAATAAGAACACCGTGAATTCATTGTCCCAGGAAGGGGAAACTTTATTGACACATTCCTGGGGTCAGATACATCATATGATCACACTGACAGAACCACAGGCACATAGACACAGGCAACAGAGCATGCACAATGTCGGCACTAGTACAGTGTATATCCACCTTTCGCAGCAATGCAGGCTGCTATTCTCCCATGGAGACGATCGTAGAGATGCTGGATGTAGTCCTGAGGAACGGCTTGCCATGCCATTTCCACCTGGCGCCTCAGTTGGACCAGCGCTCGTGCTGGACGTGCAGACCGCGTGAGACGACGCTTCATCCAGTCCCAAACATGCTCAATGGGGGACAGATCCGGAGATTTTGCTGGCCAGGGTAGTTGACTTACACCTTCTAGAGCACGTTGGGTGGCACGGGATACATGTGGACGTGCATTGTCCTGTTGGAACAGCAAGTTCCCTTGCCGGTCTAGGAATGGTAGAACGATGGGTTCGATGACGGTTTGGATGTACCGTGCACTATTCAGTGTCCCCTCGACGATCACCAGTGGTGTACGGCCAGTGTAGGAGATCGCTCCCCACACCATGATGCCGGGTGTCGGCCCTGTGTGCCTCGGTCGTATGCAGTCCTGATTGTGGCGCTCACCTGCACGGCGCCAAACACGCATACGACCATCATTGGCACCAAGGCAGAAGCGACTCTCATCGCTGAAGACGACACGTCTCCATTCGTCCCTCCATTCACGCCTGTCGAGACACCACTGGAGGAGGGCTGCACGATGTTGGGGCGTGAGCGGAAGACGGCCTAACGGTGTGCGGGACCGTAGCCCAGCTTCATGGAGACGGTTGCGAATGGTCCTCGCCGATACCCCAGGAGCAACAGTGTCCCTAATTTGCTGGGAAGTGGCGGTGCGGTCCCCTACGGCACTGCGTAGGATCCTACGGTCTTGGCGTGCATCCGTGCGTCGCTGCGGTCCGGTCCCAGGTCGACGGGCACGTGCACCTTCCGCCGACCACTGGCGACAACATCGATGTACTGTGGAGACCTCACGCCCCACGTGTTGACCAATTCGGCGGTACGTCCACCCGGCCTCCCGCATGCACACTATACGCCCTCGCTCAAAGTCCATCAACTGCACATGCGGTTCACGTCCACGCTGTCGCGGCATGCTACCAGTGTTAAAGACTGCGATGGAGCTCCGTATGCCACGGCAAACTGGCTGACACTGACGGCGGCGGTGCACAAATGCTGCGCAGCTAGCGCCATTCGACGGCCAACACCGCGGTTCCTGGTGTGTCCGCTGTGCCGTGCGTGTGATCATTGCTTGTACAGCCCTCTCGCAGTGTCCGGAGCAAGTATGGTGGGTCTGACACACCGGTGTCAATGTGTTCTTTTTTCCATTTCCAGGAGTGTATATGAAAGAACAAACAGTCTCAGTTATAAAAGTGGAACTTTTACTTTACTTGTGCTTCAGTGATGCATTTCGTCTTATACAGGGCGTCTTAAATAGATGAATCTACTACAAAAATACAACCTTTCATGCCAGACTGTGTGGCCGAACGGTTCTAGGCACTTCAGTCTGGAACCGCGCGAGGTTCGATTCCTGCTCGGGCATGGATGTGTGTGATATACTTAGGTTAGTTAGGTTTAAGTAGTTCTAAGTTCTACTTCCCCGTCGGTCAAGCTACGTGCTCATCTCCCGTCAGTCAAAGTTTGTTTACAAACAGTGCGTGCGTTTCTGTAGCGCAGAACCACATTCTAGATGTGAACCTTTCTGTATTTTGTGAACTGATTAAAAACTGATTGCATTCTTTCCCTTCCTTTATATGAAGTTTTATGAATAGGATGAGAATATTGTTAGCTGTTTTGTCACTATGGACACACTTTAGTTACCTTTTCTAGAGTTTTGCCTGCGTGTTCTCCATGCCTATAATTTTGCTTTACAAGCTTATTTTATGCCATATGACAGTCCCCTCATTTCATCCTTAATTCCGATGTTTTGTCAGTGTATGTTGCAGCCCGTGGAACTTTATATAAGCATTACCAGTAACTAATACATGGAGGATGTACTAAGATTTTACATTTGTTATCACACTTCTTTGAATGTACTTAACCCTGTTGTAACCCAAGCTAGGTGTCAATGATCTGCAGTAAGTCAATTTATTATCTTTTTACCCAAATATTTTGATTTCCATAAAATCAAGTATTTTGTTATAATAGCAGATTTTCCCCTCAAACTAACAGAAACCATGATAGTTCATACATATTTTGTAAAGCGTTAAGGCATCATTTAACTTCGTTTGTCTTAAGACTTGATTATATGGACAGTGATGATTTCAACTATTGCAGGAGATATTGTATTGTAATTTGAACAAGTTAATATTTTACTATTTTATTACTCATGAAATTTGATAAACTTTAATGCAAGTAAATCCCCTCTCATTTACATACGCTATACGAAATATTGTAACAGTTCCCTCCCATAGTATTAAGGCCCCTACTATGGCAAACCGTCTTTCCGGGGAGTGATTGACGCCGTTTTGTAAACAATGTTTGTCCCCACTTCTCTGGAAGGAGGAAGGAATGTACAAGATGGCGGCCAGTCAATGAATATTTTAGGAAATTGGTTTAAGAAATTTATTTCAAAGGCCCAGTGGAATCTTTACAAATTTTCTCCCAGAGTAATTCACGCCGTGTCTATGTGACACAAGTCGCTTGCCTTTCAAAACCGAGACAGTTATGTCCAGTTAAAGCTGCCGACAGGAGACGCCCTGAGTCCTCTGCTGCGACTGCTAGCGAATTCACGCCATTGATTTTAGCCAATAGCGTGTGCGGGATACCGATTACGTGTGTGGACGCCGGAGCGTCCTGCGGAGAGGAACACACTCGTTTCTCCCTCTTGTAATCCAGACCTCGAGCAGAGCAGACGTCTTTTCCTGCGGCTCTGCCTATCGCGACCGGCCACCAACGTTAACATGAACCACTTCCCTTTCCGTTGCCCATTTTAATTAATTATTCGACCTCCTAGACTGGCCTAAACCTGCTAACTTCCGACCCTAGGCGCGCCCTTTGTGCTCCGTATATTGAAAGATATCCTGTTCATTGTACTTAATTTCCTGATTCGTCATTTAACGGCAGCCCTGGATGCCCACTATCAAATCCTGACCGCTTGACCTCCTGCACACTGCCGCCACGAGGCATATTTAACAGCCTTCTTCCCCCTTCCCTGCCATTGTATACATTAACATCGGTTGCAGAAGTCCCTCGTAAGCTTACCCTAGCTTTACATTAGCAAAACTGGACTAGCAAGACAAAATAAAACAACTTACTGGCAAAATATGATATTATGCAAAAAGGATGCGACGCATGCAAATGTCAAAACAGGAAACCGCCGTTGTCAGAACTGGACAAATAATTAAAAGACATTGTACCATGTCCTATAAGGTAAAAGTAAAATACATCGGAATATTGGAATATGGGGAATAAAATGTTCAGAAGCTAGTAAACAGTCTAATGCACTAAAACCCCAAACACAGCCAACAAAACTTAAAAATTATAAGTTAACACCTTACTTTAGCAGAAGATGTTAGATACACGGTAAAACCGCGCCTAAAACACACGAAAGCTCCAGAAAGTTGTTGCCCTGTCAAAAATTTTTAAGAAGCCGTCGCACTGCCATCTCGAGAATAGCGAAGAATTAACCGGCTTAGTCTCACAAGGAGTACGTATGTCTGTAGAAATAAGCAGCAGATTAACTTTTCAGATACGTGGCACCGTCCACATCCACAAAAATGTCATCAAGCCTACATAGGTGCCTCACACAGTAAATACGGATGAAGTGCAGTTGCTTATGCTTCCGGCTGTCCATATAGTACTGAGCATTGACACATACAAGAAGTATATGGCTAGTATATGCAGCCCACAGCAGACGGAACATGTAGGCGATGGGTTGCGATAACTATACTAAAGTGCCAAGGAAACTGGTATAGGCATGCGAATTCAATTACAGAGAAATGTAAACAGGAAGATTACGGCGATGCGGTCGGCAACGCCTATATACGGCCGGCCGGAGTGGTCGAGCGGTTCTAGGCGCTACCCTCTGGAACCACGCGACCGCTACGGTCACAGGTTCGAATCCTGCCTCGGGCATGGACGTGCGTGAAGTCCTTAGGTTAGTTGGGTTTAAGTAGTTCTAAGTTCTAGGGGACTGATGCCCACAGCAGTCAAGTCCCATAGTGCTCAGAGCCATTTGAGCCTATATACGAACACAAATGTCTGGCGCAATTGCTAGATCGGTTACCGCTGCTACAATGGCACGATATCAAGATTTAAGTGTCTTTGGACTTGGTGTATAGTCGGCGCATGAGTGATGGGACACAGCGTATCCGAAAAAAATACACTCCTGGAAATGGAAAAAGGAACACATTGAAACCGGTGTGTCAGACCCACCATACTTGCTCCGGACACTGCGAGAGGGCTGTACAAGCAATGATCACACGCACGGCACAGCGGACACACCAGGAACCGCGGTGTTGGCCGTCGAATGGCGCTAGCTGCGCAGCATTTGTGCACCGCCGCCGTCAGTGTCAGCCAGTTTGCCGTGGCATACGGAGCTCCATCGCAGTCTTTAACACTGGTAGCATGCCGCGACAGCGTGGACGTGAACTGTATGTGCAGTTGACGGACTTTGAGCGAGGGCGTATAGTGGGCATGCGGGAGGCCGGGTGGACGTACCGCCGAATTGCTCAACACGTGGGGCGTGAGGTCTCCACAGTACATCGATGTTGTCGCCAGTGGTCGGCGGAAGGTGCACGTGCCCGTCGACCTGGGACCGGACCGCAGCGACGCACGGATGCACGCCAAGACCGTAGGATCCTACGCAGTGCCGTAGGGGACCGCACCGCCACTTCCCAGCAAATTAGGGACACTGTTGCTCCTGGGGTATCGGCGAGGACCATTCGCAACCGTCTCCATGAAGCTGGGCTACGGTCCCGCACACCGTTAGGCCGTTTTCCGCTCACGCCCCAACATCGTGCAGCCCGCCTCCAGTGGTGTTGCGACAGGCGTGAATGGAGGGACGAATGGAGACGTGTCGTCTTCAGCGATGAGAGTCGCTTCTGCCTTGGTGCCAATGATGGTCGTATGCGTGTTTGGCGCCGTGCAGGTGAGCGCCACAATCAGGACTGCATACGACAGAGGCACACAGGGCCAACACCCGGCATCATGGTGTGGGGAGCGATCTCCTACACTGGCCGTACACCACTGGTGATCGTCGAGGGGACACTGAATAGTGCACGGTACATCCAAACCGTCATCGAACCCATCGTTCTACCATTCCTAGACCGGCAAGGGAACTTGCTGTTCCAACAGGACAATGCACGTCAGCATGTATCCCGTGCCACCCAACGTGCTCTAGAAGGTGTAAGTCAACTACCCTGGCCAGCAAGATCTCCGGATCTGTCCCCCATTGAGCATGTTTGGAACTGGATGAAGCGTCGTCTCACGCGGTCTGCACGTCCAGCACGAACGCTGGTCCAACTGAGGCGCCAGGTGGAAATGGCATGGCAAGCCGTTCCACAGGACTACATCCAGCATCTCTACGATCGTCTCCATGGGAGAATAGCAGCCTGCATTGCTGCGAAAGGTGGATATACACTGTACTAGTGCCGACATTGTGCATGCTCTGTTGCCTGTGTCTATGTGCCTGTGGTTCTGTCAGTGTGATCATATGATGTATCTGACCCCAGGAATGTGTCAATAAAGTTTCCCCTTCCTGGGACAATGAATTCACGGTGTTCTTATTTCAATTTCCAGGAGTGTAGTTGTAATGGCTCCGAGCACTATGGGACGTAACATCTGAGGTCATCAGACCCCTAGAACTTAGAACTAATTAAAGTTAACTAACCTAAGGACATCGCACACATCCATGCCCGAAGCAGGATTCGAACCTGCGACTTAGAACTACCTAAACCTAACTAATCTACGGATATCACACACATCCATGCCCGAAGCAGGATTCGAATCTGCGGCCGTAGCGGTTGGGCGGTTCCAGACTGAAGCGCCTAGAACCGCTCGGCCACATAGGCCGGCTACAGCGTATCCGAGGTAGGGATGAAGTGGGGATTTTCCCGTACGACCATTTCACGAGTGTACCGTGAATATCAGGACTCGGGTAAAACATCAGATGTATGACATTGCTGTGGCGGAAAAAGATCCTGCGAGAAAGGGACCAACGGCGGCTGAAGAGAGTGGTTCGACGATACGCAAGTGCAACTTTTCCACAGATTGCTGCAGATTTCAATCCTGGTCCATGAAAAAGTATCAGCGTGAGAGCCATTCAACGAAACGTCGTCGATGTGGGGTTTCAGAGCCGAAGGCCCACTTGTGTACCCTTGATAACTGAATGACACAAAGCTTTACTCCTCGCCTGGACTTGTCAGCACCGACATTGGACTGTTAGTGACTGGAAAAATTTTGCCTGGTTGGACGAGTCTCATTTCAAATTGTATCGAGCAGATGGACGTCTACGGGTATGGAGACAATCTCATGAATCCATGGACTCTGCATGTCAGCAGGGGCCGTTCAAGATGGTGGGGGCTCTGTAATGACGCTGGGCGTGTGCGGTTGGAGTGATATGGGACCCGTGATACCCCTAGATACGTCTCTGAAAGGTGACACTTACGTAAGCATCCTGTCAGATGACCTGCATCCATTCATGTCCATTATGCATTCCGACGAACTTGGGCAATTCCAGCAGGACAATGCGACACCCCACACGTCCAGAATTGCTACAAAGTGTCTCCAGGAACACTTTTATGAGTTTAAACACTTCCGCTGGCCACAAAACTCCCCACACATGAACATTATTGAGCATATGTGGGATGCCCACCCCATCGTACTCTTAAGGATTTATGAACAGCTCTGCAGAATTCATGGTATCAGTTCCCTCCAGTACTACATCAGACATAGTTGAGTCCATACGACGTCGTTTTGCGACACTTCCGCGTGTTTGCGGGAGCCGTACACGATATTAGGCAGGTGTACCTGTTTTTTGACTCTTCAGTGCATGTTTCTAGATATAATCACAACGTAAAAAACAGTGAAGCCATATAAAAGATCTTGGTTAAAATTGCCAGTAAATGTTCATCAAATGGGTCATAATAAACAAGAGTAAATTAATTTGGTTCACATGGCTCTGAGCACCATGCGACTTAACTTCTGAGGTCATCAGTCACCTAGAACTTACAACTAATTAAACCCAGCTAACCTAAGGACATCACACACATCCATGCCCGAGGCAGGATTCGAACCTGCGACCGTAGCGGTCGCTCGGCTCCAGACTGTAGCCCCCAGAACCGCACGGCCACTCCGGCCGGCTAAGACAACTAATTTGTTAATGGGCCAGACAGTATTCTGATTAAAAATCATTTCGTATATTTTCATACCGTTCAGTCAAAATTAGCCACAGACGCGCTAAACAGCGTCATATGATAGTGAGCGGTCTCAGAAAGTAAGACAGAATCAGTAATACCTTATTTGGATACCTTATTTGGACACTAATAACAGAATCACAATATATTCCATTAGAACAATGACCGATAAACAAATTTAATATAGAAAAAATATCATATTGCTTCAGTGTAAAGGATCGAATGTAGTGTAGACCGTATTGCATAAAATAGTAGCTCATACATGAAGTGCAAGAAATAAAAAAAAACAATGACGTTAAAAATGGGAAATTTAAAAAAATACAAGAAATATTTTAAATATAAAAAATTACAAAAATGTGAGGCGGCACCAAATGACTTACAGCATACAGATTTAATAACTTACTGAAACAATGGCTTCATTGTAGCAAAATTATTTGTTTCTTTCTGCCCAGCTGATCATTTAACAGTCTTCTGCCCGTTTTTTCTGCATGCTTGGCTATTCCCATTTCTTCCAGAATATTTAGCTTTCTGCGTTTTTGAGCGTAATGGAAGATCTAACCCACGTATTTACTGTGTGATGTGTCTATGAAGGCTTGGTCCCATTTGAGTGGATGTGTACGGTACCGCATACTTGACAAGGTAATCTGCTGCCTGTTGATACAGACACACGTACTTATTGTGAGACTTCGTCGATTATTTGTTTTTGAATACTTTTTGGCTTTCTCGATGTATTTTAGATAGGTGAAAGTGTGAGGACTTTTAAAAAAAAATTGGAAAGGGCAGCTACCTACGGGGACCTCCATGTGTTTTGGAGGTGGTTTCCCATTTATTTAACATCTTATGCGTCAGTAAGTTGTTACTTTACATATTTTTAAATTTTGTTTGGTTGTGTTTTGGGATTTTAGTGCCTTAGACTGTTCACTGGCTTCTCAACATTTTATCGACCGTATTCCCATATATTTTACTCTTATCTTATAGGACACATCACAATATTTTTTTTTCAAATTCAGACCACGGCGGTTTCCTGCTTGTACATTTGTATACACGGCATCACATGTTCTTAACATGAATATCTGAAAGAGAAATACTATTTACATATTATTATTCATGGATTACGAAACGATCTATAGTACGCAAAGGAAATGTATAGATAAACGTTGTTAAACTATGTTTATCAAAACTGACTCTACAGTGAAACACATAACGCCAGTTAGCCAGTATAAATTTGCTAGAAATAAATCAAATTAAGACACATCAAAATACCAGTGTGAGGTTGTTTCTAATAATGTTGCTCTCTAAACCTGTAAATTTTTCTGATGCAAGCTAAGTATTGATATTTCGGCATCTTAAAATGTTCACTTGCCACTTTTCCTCTCACACTAGTTGCCTTAATTGTGTAAATTTTTTGAAGGGAACGTGTTTAAAAAACGTCTGTTCTAAAGTTTGTTGTTGCTCTTAATAAACGCTGTTATTTCTGTTTCTAGTTTCTCAGTGCTGAGGCTACATTCTGTGCTGTCTCATTCAGATGAAAAATGCAGTGCCACTCACAAGCTCGCATTCAGTGAGGTGTGACGCTGACGTTTCCCTTGACGTGAACGTTTCACCATTTGACGGGCGTTTCCCTTTGATAACCTGACGTCCCGAACAAACCGAGTCTAAAACGAACTTTGCTAGTAGTTTTCTAACAAGCCAATGCTGACAAAATGCTTGTCAATTGCAGCAGCCGCGGAACTTCTTTCGTCGTCGCTATTTAAACAAACCTGCTGCCTCACTGAGATGAAAAATAAGGCAGAGTTAGCGATATGATGGCCTTCACGAGATACGAGATATTTACAGAAGATAGCGAAAAGTAATTTTGAACAGTAACTTCTAGAAATTCTTTAAAACTTTAAACATTGCCATTAAATAATTATAATAGACTGCAATTTTCATGCTGTTTATGCAGTTATAAGATGCTTTACAACCATCATCATACATAGTAACACGCCTTTAATAAATAAAAACAACTAAAACTATGGCTACCGAAATGAGAAATTTAATTTTATTCGACTAAAAGAATAAATTCAATTGGAGAAACATGTGCAAATAAGATGAGAGTGTAGAAAAATTCTAAGAACCAGAATGTCGAAGCACTTAATAAAAAGAGTGGCAACTTGTGAAATTGATGTATTGCAAAAAACCCTGTTACTTGTTTTGCGTATCTCACATTTTGAGTAATAAAAAATGACTGCTTTTCTACTTGATAAACATACTGAGCTACTGCTTATATATGTTTATCGAATGAGAAACGATAACAACTATATTCGTTAATTATTTAAAACCGATTCGATCATTCTTGAAGTGACGACACCAATTTCCACAATTACCTCAAACAATCACATGTAAGTGATCCTGATCATAAATATCATTCGTACCTGATTTCCTTACAACATTCACTCAGAAAAGTATTTATATCCCATTGTCACCTAACGTGCCACGTATTAGTTCCCGCTATTGGACACATTTTTGTGAGAGTCCTTCTGATGATGGCAGTCGTTCATTAGAAACTAGTTGTGCGTTTTAAGTCAATTAAGAACAATATTAAGTTGCTGGTAGAAGTTTTCATAAAACTGTATAAACATTATTTGTTGTTCTTAGGATGCTCGATAACATTAACAGAAAAAGCTAAATCATTACTGCTCCAAAGGCAACGGCAAACTATTTGACTGACCTTTCTTTACGGGGTGTTACAAAAAGGTACGGCCAAACTTGCAGGAAACATTCCTCACACACAAAGAAAGAAAATATGTTATGTGGACATGTGTCCGGAAACGCTTACTTTCCATGATAGAGCTCATTTTATTACCTCTCTTCAAATCACATTAATCATGGAATGGAAACACACAGCAACAGAACGTACCAGTGTGACTTCAAACACTTTGTTACAGGAAATGTTCAAAATGTCCTCCGTTAGCGAGGATACATGCATCCACCCTCCGTCGCATGGAATCCCTGATGCGCTGATGCAGCCATGGAAAATGGCGTATTGTATCACAGCCGTCCACAATACGAACACGAAGAGTCTCTACATTTGGTACCGGGGTTGCGTAGACAAGAGCTTCCAAATGCCCCCATACATGAAAGTCAAGAGGGTTGAGGTCAGGAGAGAGTGGAGGCCATGGAATTGGTCCGCCTCTACCAATCCATCGGTCACCGAATCTGATGTTGAGAAGCGTACGAACACTTCGACTGAAATGTGCAGGAGCTCCATCGTGCATGAACAACATGTTGTGTCGTACTTGTAAAGGCACACGTTCTAGCAGCACAGGTAGAGTTTCCCGTATGAAATCATGATAACGTGCTCCATTGAGCGTAGGTGGAAGAACATTGGGCCCAATCAATACATCACCAACAGTGCCTGCCCAAACGTTCACAGAAGATCTGTGTTGATGACGTGATTGCACAGTTGCGTGCGGATTCTCGTCAGCCCACTCATGTTGATTGTGAAAATTTACAATTTGATCACGTTGGAATGAAGCCTCATCCGTAAAGAGAACATTTGCACTGAAATGAGGATTGACACATTGTTGGATGAACCACTCGCAGAAGTGTACCTATGGAGGCCAATCAGCTGCACACGCTGTACATGGTACGGAAACAACTGGTTCTCCCGTAGCACTCTCCATACAGTGACGTGGTCAACGTTACCTTGTACAGCAGCAACTTCTCTGACGTTGACATTAGGGTTATCGTCAACTGTACGAAGAATTGCCTCGTCCATTGCAGGTGTCCTGTCGGGACACCTTCGTTCTGGAAATCTGTCTCGATACGAACGTACCGCGCCACGGCTATTGCCCCGTGCTAATCCATACATCAAATGGGCATCTGCCAACTCCGCATTTGTAAACATTGCACTGACTGCAAAACCAAGTTCGTGATGAACACTAACCTGTTGATGCTACGTACTGATGCGCTTGATGCTAGTACTGTAGAGCAATGAGTCACATGTCAACACAAGCACCGAAGTCAACATTACCTTCCTTCAATTGGGCCAACTGGCGGTGAATCGAGGAAGTACAGTACATACTGACTAAACTAAAATGAGCTATGACATGGAAATTAAGCGTTTCCGGACATATGTCCACATAACATCTTTTCTTAATTTGTGTGTGAGGAATGTTTCCTGAAAGTTTGGCAGTACCTTTTTGTAACACCCTGTAGATGTTGGAGAACGTATCGTATGTCATAAACTGAAGCGCCAAAGAAACTGGTATAGGGATGGGTATACAAATACCGAGATATGTAAACATGCAGAATACGGCGCTGCGGTCGGCAACACTTACGTAAGACAACAAGTGTCTGGCGCAGATGTTAGATCGGTTACTTCTGCTACAATGCCAAGTTATCGAGGTTATCAAGATTTAAGTGAGTTTGAACGTGGTGTTATAGTCGGCACAAGAGCAATAGGACACAGCATCTCTGAGGCAGAGATGAAGTGGGGATTTTCCCGTACGACCATTACACTAACATACCGTGAGTATCAGGAATCCCGTAAATCATCGAATCTCCGACATGGCTGCTGCCGGGAAAAGATCCTGCAAGACCAGAACCAATGACGAAGGAAGACAATCGTTCAGTGTGACAGAAGTGCAACCCATCCGCAAATTGCTTCAGATTTCAGTGCTGGGCCATTCAACCTAACATCATCGATCTGGGCTTTCAGAGCCGAAGGCCAACTCGTGTACCCTTGATCACTGCACGACACAAAGCATTACACCTCTCCTGGGCCCGTCAACACCGTCATGGACTGTTGATGCCTGGAAACATGCTACCCGGTCGGACGAGTCCCGTTTCAAATTGTATCGAGCGGATGGACTATAAGGGTATGGAGACAACCTCATGAATCCATGGAGTCTGCATAAAAGCAGGGGACTGTTAAAGCTGGTGGAGGCTCTGTAATGGTGTGGGGCGTGCGCAGGTGGCAAGTGACACGTACGCACATCCTGCCTGATCACCGGCATCCAGTCATGTCCATTGTGCATTGCGACACCCCACACGTTCAGAATTGCTACAGAGTGGCTAGTTTAAACACTTCCGCTGGCCACCAAACTCCCCTGACATGATTGGGCACATCTGGAACGCCTTACGTTGTGCTGTTCAGGAGAGATGTCCACCTCCTCGTACTCTTGGAGTTATGGATAGCCTTGGAGGATTCATGGTGTCGGTCCCCTCCAGCTCTACTTTAGACATTATTTTTGCACGTCGTGTTGCGGCACTTCTGCATGCTCTTGCGGGCCCTACACGGTATTAGGTAGGTACATCAGTTTCTTTTGCTCTTCCATGTAGTTGCTTGAAAAATACGTTTACTCTTAGAAACGAGTTGAAAAACTTTAAATGTGCTGCAATTGGCAGCAGCGGTTACAGTGAAACATATTTTTTGGTGTTCGTATCTGGAGAAAACGACACCGACAGCTCCTGTGTTATTGTGACGTGTTGTGCATCCATTTCATGGTCTGTACGGGCGAACTGTTTTGTCAGGTATTTATGAACTCACAAAGGTTCTGCCTCTTTATACTCCCTTTAAAGGGCACAGGATTTTGTAACAATTGCGTATTGTATAGAATACTTCACGACTCGTTGGATCGCTGGATGATACAAGCAACAAAATCGTATTCCGACGAACTTTACGATGTTTGCGATCTGTTTACGGAACAAAACAGCTGACTTCATGACATCGGCAGTCTATTGTCCCTTTCCCGTGTATACTGCCTCTCGCTGTACAATCGCATTTCTATTCAGAACTCTCAACCGATAAGTTGCAGCTGAATAAAGAAGGCAGAGATAAACGAGGCTTCGGAAAAGGAATAAATAACTCCATTTATCTCCACTCCAGTGGGCGGATTTTTTTCCTCGCTGTGGATGGAGAAGTGGCAGATATCGCGTGTTTTTAATAATGTATGAAGCCTCCGCGTTTGCTAGGGGAGTCCTTTCCACAGATTATCACAAAAAAACGACTGCTCCCCATTTACTAGCTCTCTTGCTAAGCGAGAGGAATGGAAATTGTATGTGGAAGGAGAATATCTCGCTACGCTTTAAGAGAAAAAGCAGCCTCAGAGCCTGTGAAAACAAAATGTGAATTAAATTCTATATTACTGCAACCATTTCTGAACCGCTGTGAGTGTTCATTTTTTGTTAGATGTTCTTAAGCAGCACAAATTTTATGAAATTTCAGCGCCTTTAAACTTCACAGTGTTTATTTTTATTTGGAATGCACTTACGACTCTATCCATTTCCCCGACGCTTCCTGCGCTATATTGTACTTTCATTGCTCTTTATTTTACCATTCTCTGTAGTCTTTAAGGAACGCTTCTGCATCGACAGTGACAAAGGACAAGAATAAGAACATCTGAAGAATATTCAAATTTGTTATTTCTACCGATATAGAGAATACTAACAATGATATAATCTATAGCAAATTTCTTGTGTCCTATTGTACGCACGTTTTACAACCTGCAAAACAGGGTTATCATTCCTGTTTTCATTAAAGCTGCCTGTAAAGTGGAAACTTTAAAATTTACGGTAATTTTCAAGTTTAAGGTAAGCGTAAAAATATCGGCGAATGAACCGATATGTAAGTGGTGCCCTTGTTAATAATGTGTATGAATCTAAAGCACTAACACTACAGAGGTCATCAGTCCCCTAGAACTTAGAACTACTTAAACCTAACAAACCTAAGAACATCACACACATCCATGCCTGGGGCAGGATTCGAACCTGCTACCGTAGCAGTCGCACGGTTCCAGACTGAAGCGCCTAGAACCGGTCGACCGCTGTTTATAAGTTTGGGCAGTAACGACCAATGGTTACCAGTTGTACGATTAGCGGGTAGCAGCTCGCCGTCCTTGGGTCATGGCGCGTTTGTTACGGGGTGAACGATTCTTCTTGGCCTCTTCAATATACGGTCACCAAATGTCTGAATGTCGATATACTGAAGGGCTGTGATTTTCCTATCAAGACCGGCCTTAAATTATGACTAAGGGCACTCTCACTTGATGTTCGCGCCCTCCATGGGACTTAACTTTTGGCGGCGGCATGCTCGTAAGTGAGGGGTCCATTCGGTGGGGGTCGAGTATGGGTTGATTTGGACCATCTCTCGGTTGAGGAGGTACAGCAAGTGTGGGCGGTGCTGCAGCTGTTCCATCATGTTGTTGCTGATAAATAAGGCATGACGAATATGATCGAATGTCGGATCCTATTGATGGATCAGGTTCCCGTTACGCAATCTTCCTATCGTTTGGCACCACCGAAAATGAAGGGGTTGCACAAGGAAATAGAGAAAATGTTGACCGAAGGTACCATCTGACCGTCCATTACACCTTACGCTTCCCTCATTTTCCTTGTGAAAAGCCCAGTGGAGGAGAGTTTAAACACAATGTCGATTATTGTGTTTTGAATGTCAACGTGGTACTTGAATCACTCTCCTTGTTCGACCTGCACCACTGCTTCACGTGGTTATGGTTCAAATGGCTCTGAGCACTATGGAACTTAACTTCTGAGGTCATCAGTCTCCTAGAACGTAGAACTAATTAAACCTAACTAATCTAAGGACATCAGACACACCCATGCCCGAGGCAGGATTCGAACCTGCAACCGTAGCGGTCGCGCGGTTCCAGACTGTAGCGCCTAGAACCGCTCGGCCACACCGACCGGCTTCGGAGGAACCATGTCAGCAATGCCGGTCGGCTCACGTGGTTGGTCGGGGCAAGATAATTTATCGACCTGGACGTCAACCAAGCCTATTATCAAATTTCACTAGCGCAGGAATCGAAAGCTGTGACGGCTTTTGTTATGGATTGGAACCTGTACGAATTTGACCTGTCCCTTTCGGAGTGTCCACTGGAACAGCGGCCTTTCCCGTTCACCCGCTTCTGTTTTAGGTGATATCAAGCACAAATTAGTTTCTAATTTCCTGACTGACGTCGTCATTTATAGCAAGACTTCTCCTGAACATCTGCAGCACCTCTGTCAGGTGCTGGAAAGGTTGGAGGAGGCGGGGTTAAATTAGCGCAGCCATAGATCTCCTTTTCAGATCATTTAGTTTCCGCTGATGAGGTTTGTGTGGATCATCGCGGACTTGGGCTATTCACAGTTTTCATCCTCCTAAAACCAAAAAGAGAATAGCTCAGTTTATAGATATTACGATTTTGTTTTCGAAAGTTCGCACCGAAGTAAGCTGAACTGACAGATTCATTGAATTTATTACCGAGGAAAGGGGAAGAATTCAGTTATCTGAGTTGGCAGCTCCAGTGAATTTATTACGAAGGAAACCGGAAGAATTCAGATGGACTGAAAGTCAGCAAGCTGCCTTTGACGCCCTGGTTTCAGTGACGCCACACTATTGGCGGTCCCTAATTTGTCTTAGCCCTTATTTTAATATCTGATGCTTCAAATTCATGAACAGCAATCGTGTTGCTGAATGAACAGGGCGGAGAACGTCGCCCTATTGCTTATGAGTCACGTGCTTTAATGACTGCAGAGGCGAAATATTCGACCTACGAGCTTGAGCCCCTCGTTGTCCTACTCTGGACTGAAAAGGTCAACTTTTACTTACAGCGCCCTCGATGTGGTTTAGAAATTGACAACCAGGCTCTCTCACGGGTCCCAGCGCGCACCCCTATGACAGGGTGTATTTCGAGGTGATCGGTGCGCATTTCTGCAATGAAGTTCTCAGTAAAGCACGTAAGGGACAGCGAAAACTCCATCACTAACGCGATAAACGGTATGTTCGAGTCTGGCGGTGAGGATCTTTCATTTTCACGAGTGTCCCAGCAGGGAGCGACTATTAGTACAGTCTTGGCTGAAGTGCCTGAGATGTTTGCTGATCTTGGTCAACATCAAGACTGCAACCCAGGGTAGTCGCATATTAAACAGCGTCTTCAGTCTGGGGAGGAAATATCCGGGTAGCAGCTTAGAAAGGGAACTTTGTGTTTACAAACCCAGGATGATGGTCAATGGAAATTTGTTTGCCTCGAGATCTCATTCCCACCATCTTTAAATATTATCAGTCGCTATTAGGTGGACACTTAACATTTATAAATCCGTACGCAGGATAAAGCAACATGGCGCCTGGCCCTTGCTATGTAAAGATATAAGAAAGATCATTTGGCAGTGCTAAGTTGGAAAAACCAAGTTCGGGCCGTATGATCGGTTTTCCGCGTTCCACACACGCCGAAAGTTCTATAAAACGTCTATCCATTGATTATGTCGGCCTTCTTTCCTGGACTAAGGCGAGTTACACTGTATTTTCGTTGCTGTGAACATCTTCTTGCGTTTTGCATGGTTGATGCGGAGCGACGGAGGCCAGCACTAAACATCTCGCTCTTTGGTCTTCCTGTTACTGTCGTCAGTCATAACGCCCAGCGTTTGTGTCTGGTGTATTCCGCAGGTTTTGTTTTTGGCATAAGACTCATTACGTCACCCCCCCCCCCCCCCTCCTGTCACCCTCAACCGTCTTCTACGGAGAAAATTAATAGGAACTTGAACGCAACATTACTTCCCTTCGTTGAGTTTTGCTCTTAACATAGAGAGGCATGAAGCTCATCGAGCTATACCAGCGTCCTTAATGTTCGCCCGTCCTTTAAATTCACCATTATCCAACTTGCTTCCATAACAGGCGATTTCCGAGGTTCTTAGTGATAATTTTCAGAGGGCGAGAGCAATCATTGCCAAGTCCCATTAAAGGGAAGCATTATGCTACAACTGTGGGCGACGGCATGCCAATTTTAGGGTGGGGGATGTGGACTACGTTCGCAACTTTGGAGCTCGTGACAAAGGAGGCAAGGCACCTAGTAAGTTTATGCCACGTTTTGTGGGTCCGGGGCGCATCCTTGAGATTCCCACTCCTTTCACACTGCGAGTGAAGGACGAAGCATCCAACCATTGGAAAGGGTGTACTTGAGTCAGGCTAATCCTACTGGTACTAAATGGTATATCTTTGTTTTTCCTTACTGACCTCCCCCCCCCCTCCCCTCCACCGAGAGTTTGGGCGAGGGGGGTGGGGTGAGCAGAGGGGGAGGAATGGGATAAGCCGTCGACAGCTGGTATTCAACTTCAGTGAGCTGTGTTTCCGCATTTTACATTTTATTGGTGATTACCTGAAGGAGCCCGCTGGTATGTGCTGAACTCCGTCTTGTATGTAAATTAGCTTATCTGCTTAGAGTAAGTGATTTTAAAGATTTAGGACGCCTGACTTTAAGTAAAAACGGTTGTTTACTTCTGATTTTGATCATAAGGCTTTGGGTCCTATGATTGGTTTTAAGTTTAGATTTCTTCTTGCCACCGCGTTTAGTTTAAGAAAACGGATCCACTTTAATCAGTGGCAGTGACTTGGTTCTTGCAAATTAGTATGAGTGCTGCAAAGTAGCTGAATTGGTCAGTAAATGAAAAGCCTCTAGTTAAAAAAGCAATGACTTTATTTGACGTGTTTCGGGACATACCAATTACTTCTCGCAACTTGTACTGCATCCCATCCTTAGCGTTTTGCGTGATAAGTAGAATGTCTTATACGATACTCTAATACATGTTTTTCAATTAAATAAAAAAGTCTTCGATTCTCGGGTTCTCCCTGTTTTATACCCACTCCAAGTGTGATATCTTTCAGAGCTGAGCCAAAAGCCTTAGTTTTGTCTTACCATTTCACTGTTTACGAGAGTGTTTGCTGTACTTGTTGCAGCGGTCAACTTACTTTCAATTGCCTTGTTGTACTCTGGATGCTTGGTGCCGAGCTCAACGCCCGTGGCTTTTTATGCCGCCAGCTGGCTTGTGCTCCCATCTGGCGTCAGGATGGTCAACTTTAATTCATTAATGTTTAATATGTTTGATCTTTTGTAATCCTTTTAAAATTGTGAAGCGTGTCTGAACTGTTGAACATCTCGTATTTGGAGTTTAATAGTTTTTCTTAAAGCTGATCTTCAATATTTTCCTTTTAAGCAGGAAAGAATCACGTTCTCTGAAGGTACAGATGATTTATCAGTTTTGGAGCACAAGTATTAATTAATTTTTTTGTTGGGTAATAAAAGTTTGGAGCAGCTAGTTAATAACAAATTATGATCAATGGTTTTCCTCAGCCATTCCTCTAGGACCTAACTAATCATAAACCGAAACAAGTATCGTTTGAATAACACTTATACACCGCTGAACGTAAATACTTCCACTTTAAACGTTCATAGTTGCTTCTTTACCTTGGTTAATGAAAAATACTAGCTAATAAAGTTGCAACACTGTGTTTCGGGAAAAGAAAAAGTGAATTTTTACTGATTGTGTACACTACAGCAAGGAGCTCGAATGCTTAAATCCGTAAATCTGGGAGTGTAATTTGCTATTTACCTTCTCTTTAATCTACTATTTCTTATAATCATGTATTTGTGTCGAAATGCTGAACAGTGCAAGTGGTGTATTAATCAAAATGCAATCTGATAAATGAGTAGCCGAAACTGAAATCGTATAACTGTATTTTAATTAACTTCAGACAAAATAAAATTAGAAGACCAAAACTGTAAAACATATAAGCTGTCCTGTGAAAGTGTATTGTGCAGTACAGTGAACAGTGCTACAATGCTGACGTCACAATACACGACTTTGCTACATAAATTACTAACCAAATATTGAAAGAATGACCCATCAAAGAAGTTTCTTCAAACTGCATCGTAAATTTACGTACGCAATCTGAATGACAAAATTCTAGACACTGAATAATACACCTACGAATGTAACACTGCACTGTGAACAAATAAAACTGTATGCATATGAAACGTGAACTGAATTTTACCTAAACTGGTCTGGGAATCAATTCTGAGAAGCAAAGTTAACTGTAAATGATTTCACTGAGTTCTGACTAATGTAAAACTGGCCCTAATGAATTTTCATATACCTTTCCTGTGGCAATGGAAACTCGGTACTGTTCAAAGTGATGGACATAAAACATGCAACACAGCAGCAACCAAGCTAAAAGGAAAGAAAGGCCTTGCGCAGTGCAGTGCGAGGACACGTAACTATTCTAAGCACCTTCTGCTTCAATCTTAACGTGTTCTAAAAAGCGCAGTGCACCTACACACATAATCAGAAAATATAAAATTCTTTCATTAGGAGACTGTGATGGAATTTGAACGTGCTAGATAATTTTAAGTAATTTATCATTTAAAAAGTGTGCATTACGAAAAGTGATTGTCATTACTCAACAATCAGAATTATCTTTACAATAATTATCCTTTATCACAAAAATTTTCCTCTCATAAAATAATTACCGAAAATTTTAAAGAAGTGGTAAAGCTTACTTCTGAGTGCAAGCTGTGTGAACTGATAACCTTACTTAGTCTCGTCTGAACAATGAACTACATAAACCAAATCAATAAAGAAAAAATTTCAATAACACTTTCTGTGTTTTCAAATACATAACAAATACGCACAAGCAAGCAATGCAGCAACAACTTTACCTCATAATCTTCACTTGTCCAATTAATCTTTACCAAATCATAATTCACAATTCATCCTTCTCTATATTTTTATCTCTGCGCATTGCAGTCTGTTTCTACCCACTCAGTATCACAGCCTACACCCGAGTCTTTTATTAGTTTCACTTATAATGCCTATTGCAGCGACAATGCTACGGCAACCAAAGTTCACAGTGCTGGTGCTCAGAACCTCTGTGGCGTAACTTGTCGACTGTCGACAAGTACTGTTTGAAAAACGTTTTGCGTCAAATATGAAATATGACACATCCAACGAAAACATAAAGTTCACATTACTTTCCTTGAATACCAAAAACAAACTAGAAACCTTACAACTCTAGTACATGGCGCTGTCACCTATGACGGAAACCGCGGTTGTGCATCTAGTCGAACTAAGAAGGACCACAGAGCAATCAGATTTTTGCTCTAAGTGAAGTTCGCAAATATTAATCCCCACAAAGTCTCCAGAAAATCTACTTTGGAACTCTACGACCATCTTTAATATGTCAAAGCAAGGTCGGTTTTTCTCGCCATGACGTGTGGCTGTGCGGTACGAATCTTCGCCTCACAGACAGGTGTTTTTGTTTCGATTCTTGGCTGATGGAAATTTTTAAACAGAGGTGGCTGTCCTACTAGCAATTCCATGAAGTTTAAAATACATAACGAAGGAGAAAAAGTCAATAGCACACAAGACTGGTAATTACTGGTTCGAGTCACGTTTTTCTTATTACTTTTTATGTTCAGTTCGAATACCGACCTCATTTAAATATAAATTGGTCAACCAAACGCATCAAAAAAAGTTTTGCATCACCCCGGTTCCCAGAACTCCTGAAGATCGACGTTGACTGTCGATCACAGACACAGTCCCTTTGACTGCTCAAAGATGTCACTAAACCGGCCCAGAGATGTAAACAACCATGCATGAGCAACACCTATTAGATGGAGAGGGTCCGACAACCGATCAGTTCCAGCCACGAGTCGTGTTGACTGCAGTTCAACCATACCTAGACGATCAATACCCCGGTTCGATCGCATCCGCTTTGTTACTTTGTGCCAGGAAGGGCCCTCAACAAGGGAAATGTCCAGGGAGCTCGGAGTGAACCAAAGCGATGTTGTTCGGACATGGAGGAGATACAGAAAAACAGGAACTGTCGATGACATGCCTCGCTCAGGCCACCCATGGGATACTACTGCAGTGGATGACAGCTACCTGCCGATTATGGCTCGGAGGAATGCCACCATGTTGAATAATGCTTTTCTTGCAGGCACATGACGTCATTTTACGACTCAAACTGTGCGCAATAGGCTGCATGACGCGCAACTTCATTCCCGACGTCCATTGCGAGGGCCACCTTTGAAACCACGACACCACGCAGCGGGGCATAGATGCGCCCAACAACATGCCGAATGGATCGCTCATGTTCGGCACCACATTCTCTTCACCGATGAGTGTCGCATATGCCTTCAACCAGCCAATCGTCGGAGACATGTTTGGAGGCAACACGGTCAGGCTGAACGCCTTAGACACACTGTCCAGCGAGTGCAGCAAGGTGGAGGTTCCCTGCTATTTTGTGATGGCATTATATTGGGCCGACGTACGCCGCTGGTGGTCATGGAAGGCGCCGTAACGGCTGTACGATACGTAAATGCCATCCTGCGACCGATAGTGCAACCATATCGTCAGCATATTGGCGAGACATTCGTCTTCATGAACGAAAATTCGCGCCCCCATCGTGTACATCTTGTGAATGACTTCCTTGTAGATAACGACATCGCTCCACTACAGTGGCCAGAGTTCATACATGAACGCTATCGACCATGCCTGGGATAGATTGAAATGGGCTGTTATGGACGACATGACCCACCAACCACTCCGAGGGATCTACGCAAAATCGCCGTTGAGGAGTGGGACAATCTGGACCAACTGTGCCTTGATGAATTTGTGGATAATATGCCACGACGAATACAGGCCAGCATCAATGCAACAGGACGTGCCACTGGGTATTAGAGGTACCGGTTTGAACAGCAATAAGGACCACTACCACAGGTAGGTTTCGCTGTATGGTGGCACAACATGCAATGTGTGGTTTTTATGAGCAATAAAAATGGGCGGAAATGATGTTTATGTCGATCTCTATCCCAATTTTCTGTACAGGTTCCGGAACTCTCGGAACCAAAACATTTTTCATGTGTGTATATACTAATTAAAAGATGTGTGATTGATATTTTAGAAAAATGCCCGTCTTCTCATTTTTAATTACATATCACACACAAAAATCCAATATTCATTGCAAATACACGTTCTTAATTACTGATTTTTGCAAAAGATTGTTCGAATTTAAAAAAATTACAAATTAAACCCATTTTTCATCCTTATGTAGTTTAAGCTTAATGGAAATATTCACGGACATGGAACTTTGTTTAAAAGCCTGGCAGAGCTAGGAACAGGGCCTAAACTACATACTTGATAGGCGAGCACTCTACCACTCATGCACAAGAGCTGTTGCGGAAACTCGACATCCGTTTTGCAGGTTAAAGACGGTCAGAAAAGGGCTAAGTCGACTCTCTCGAGAATTTTTGAGAGTAGCATCGAACTGACTTTGTGACCGATATTTGTGTTCTGAATTTAACATACCACAAATACTAGGGGTGTTCAACAGGTAATGCAAAAAAATGGTTCAAATGGCTCTGAGCACTATGGGACTCAACTGCTGAGGTCATTAGTCCCCTAGAACTTAGAACTAGATAAACCTAACTAACCTAAAGACATCACAAACATCCATGCCCGAGGCAGGATTCAAACCTGCGACCATAGCGCATCAAACCAGTCTCAGGACTGAGGACAACAACAACAACAACGACATGTATCGTAGGGCAACTAATTTTTGTTTTGTGGGTGGGTGGCTGAAAGATGTATAATTATGTCTGTGGCTGTTGGCTTTCTGAAGATGTCAAATGTGTGTTTATTTTTGTCTCTTTTTATTGCTATGTCCAAAAAATGTATTTGCTTTTGTGTTTCTTTCTCCATGGTGAATTCAATATTTTTATGAATGTTGTTTGTATCTGTATGAACTTTATCAATTTTCTCTCTTGGTTCATCTACCACACAAATTACGTCATCCACAAATCTGTACCAGGAAACAATTTTGTATCCTGTTCAAATGGTTCAAATGGCTCTGAGAACTATGGGACTCAACTGCTGTGGTCATCAGTCCCCTAGAACTTAGAACTACTTAAACCTAACTAACCTAAAGACATCACACACATCCATGCCCGAGGCAGGATTCGAACCTGCGACCGTAGTGGTCGCGCAGTTGCAGACTGTAGCGCCTAGAACCGCTCGGCCACTCCGGCCGGCTTGTATTCTGTATCAAAGATTGTGTTTTCTATGTGGTTGATGAAAATGTTTGCCAGTGTTCCTGAAATAGTGGATCCCATTGGAATCCCATCTTCTTGTACGTAAAATTCCTTTTCAAACTGGAAGTAATTTTGGGATGTGATTGCTCAGACGGTTTTTGTTATTTCCTTAATATTGTCTTCAGGTAGTTTGTTGTATGTCAGTAAGTTCTCTTTAATAAGTTTTATTGCGTCAGCAGTGGGCATTGAGTTGCACATGTTCTCTATGTCGGAAGAGATGAGTGATGCTGTTTGTCGGATGTGTAAGCCTTTTATTTGTGTTATGAGTTCATTTGTGTTTTTCGCTGTTCTACTGTTTTTCATTTCATAATCAGATCATAATGTGTTCATTTTGTGATCAACATATGCATCGCCACTGAAGATGCTTCACAAATAAATGAAGCGAAACGCGTATAGCAGTAAACAAACTGCCTTCAGTTAGTTGCATAAACGGAACATATCTCCACGAAAGATATTCCCATTGACATAATATTACCATATACGCAGAAAAAAATATCGAATGAAAAAGAAAGATGCACCGACCAAGAATCGAACACTGACTAGCGATTGGTATTGTAAAGCCTCGACGGCTCGAGCACCGCCTTCGCTTTGCAAGACACAAAGAACGATTGGTGCCCTAGCTATAGCATGAAAACACGAAACGTTTATAATTCGAACGCTATTGACTTTTGACTCCTTATTATATTAACAAAATGTGTTAATTTTTAGACATTCTTACAATGTATATCATTGCAAATGCGATGTCTTCTCATCGACTTTGACTTTCATTTTTTCAGAAACTAGGCAGTACCTAGCTAAAAGTCGAAAGACGTACCCTTTATTTTCATTATGCCATTTTCATTATTACCAAAATCTGTGACCCACATGTCAGACCCATCCCTGTCTCACCCCCTTCCTCCCCTCCTAGTTAATAAAGGCATTTGCGCAGATGTATGGTTTTCATCGTAATCCAAGATCCGAAAGCAGGTTCGAAAAATGAATGTCGAAAATAAAGAATGAATTAATTACTGAAACCGATTAATTCCTGAAACACATTGAAAATCGGATGTAAAACATTTTTTCTGATCCTGTTCAAAGCTGTACATCTGTTAACGCTGGTAAAAAGTAAACGTAAATGTAGAGAACTGTTATCGCAAATTCGAAGTGCTTTCATGAAACCTTCCACCGGGACCGCAAAATTTTCCACTAAGTTCATTGACCGTGGTGAACGAGACTTCCTCTGAGAATAATAATAAAGCTGACAATCAAAACTGGAACATCCGGCCGACCTAATCAGTTCATGAATACGAAAGCAAAGTACAGTATATTCGGAGAACTTTCGCAAATGGTTCCCGTAATTGTATTTCGTTACGGTCCGCGCGGGCAGTCGTAGGCTTTCAGACCCAATTATGAGTCGCAGATGGCGCCGGGGGGCCCCGTATCATTTGAATGATTAAAGTGAGTGGCCGGCCGGCGGAACTTATTGCAGTTTCCGTATAATTCGGGGACAATGGCGGAGGCCCGGCCTGGACAGGTGTGCGGCAGAGGGCTTGAATAATGCACACCCCTCCACCCCTCCCCCCTGTCCCCTTTCTCTGATTGCTGGGGGATGGTTGGGGCAGAAATCTGCACTTGCCCAAGCGTACGCTACAAATCCCCGAATGATTTTTGCGTGAGAGGGTCAGGTTCAAGCAGTACGACGATATCTGTCTGTCAACTTCAATCTCATTTTTAAATTAAGTAGCTGTCCCTACTTCACCCACAATAAGATAATTGTGGAGTAGACTAGAGTAGATAACCAATGTTCAAATGGAAGAAGTAGAATGTTAAAATTAAGGACTGTTTTTGTCACAAAATATTTTACCGTTTTATTCATGCTGGTATCTGTCTCCAGTTCATAAACAATAAAACGACGTCCCTTTCTTCCCACCTCAGCCAGTGCACTCGTATTTCTTATTTTTATATTTTTACTAAAAACACATTTTCAAATCACTATGTGGTCATCCTAATTTAAGTTCCCCAAATTACTTGTCGTGGGTATCGGATTTCTTTTACGTACCTGTCACTGATGGTTTCCTACCTGTTTCTTCACCGTCACTTCATCATCATGACCTCCGATCCTTAAGTGGCAGCACACCGTTGACAAGGTACTGGTATCAAGAGTGAAAAGAGTGAAACTGTCAACAGTATTACCTTAGTCAATAAAAAGGGCCTTATAAGTGTTTTTCTCGCTAGCTACAAAAAAATAATAAATAATCCTGAGAAAGGCCGTTTGCAGTAGTGGCCGAAACGTCGGAAGTTTTATACATTGACAATGCCGCTACAGACGCAGAAGACTTTTATTGAATGTGACAATATTCGCGGAAGCCTACGCTTACAGATATTACCTTAGCTCACCTGAGTGATGGCTATCCCGTCTCCAAGCTCATTATTCATGTACCACCCTCAAAAACTTATTCTTGAGCGAGATAGGAACATTCAAGAAACGAGTAAGAGCAGTACATATGCTCCAAACCGTATTATACCCTTTAGAAACCTTCGAGAAACATACATCAAACGAATCAACGACAAATTACGTATCGCATTGTAAATTCAAGGTTGTGAAAATAGATGAGATATTTTTACAGTAAATTCAACGGCCGTACATTTATGTTGTGCTTTTAGCTTTGGTTTATTCTTGAAATTTTTCTAAATTTAAAATTTATTTTCAGTGTAGTGCACCATCACATACCAGACACTCAGCATCTAATTTTAGTTCATCATGTAAGTGCCATTTAGGCGTCTGAAGACGAACTAAATTTGGGAAGTCTCTAATGAGTAGAAGCAATATTATGATAAGAAATATCTCATGCGTTCGCTGTTTCTAGCTGTTATAACCCCTTCATAACGTATGTACCTAATAATTGACAGCTGCTAGTCAAATATACTATGCCAAGCGTTAGTAAGATAGGTGTATTAAAGCAATCTATGATCGCTGTATCAGCATTTTAAATAAATCTTACTGCAGTACGTTACACAAGGTTTAAGAAGTACTAGCTCGCACAAGAACTTTGCTGGACGGTGGAATTCCTGACATGCTCGAAATGCTCTTTTCCCCACCGGATCGAAGAACGTTCACCAACGTCGTCCACGTGGTGTGCACGCAATGTGACGCACGCGATTTCTTTTTGTGACGTAGTACGCCATGCTTATGAAGCAGATCATTTTATTGGTAGCCCTGGACACACGTTTTTTACCAGTCCTCACCAGATTGCTTTCTTAAGGGTCACCGTTTTTAGTGTAGTCTACTTGAGAGATTTAATTAGAGTCTGCCTTTGATCGTAGCTAAAGATCGTAGCTAAAAGCTAGAGTGACATGAAAGAACTCGTGTTTTCATAGAAGTAATACAGTTGAATGGCATTTTAGTATTCTCGACACTTTTGCTACATAGAGCATATTATGACACAACTGGTTAGGTTAGGTTAGTGTTTAACGTCCCGTCGACAACGAGGTCATTAGAGACGGAGCGCAAGCTCGGGTTAGGGAAGGATTGGGAAGGAAATCGGCCGTGCCCTTTCAAAGGAACCATCCCGGCATTTGCCTGAAACGATTTAGGGAAATCACGGAAAACCTAAATCAGGATGGCTGGAGACGGGATTGAACCGTCGTCCTCCCGAATGCGAGTCCAGTGTGACACAACTGAGATGTGGTACTTAGGGAAAGGCAGATTTCGTGTGAACGGGGCCAAACTCAGTTACCGTTGGTTGCTCAGTTTTTTTAAAAATAACGCACACTTTATTTGGAACCAATTGCATATAAGGTTCACAATAAGGAACAATTGCCAAATTTGACTGTTAAAACAATATCTAATTAAAAATTCTTTAGACAAACTGCATTCACGGCTGAAGGCCTTACTGACGAGAAATTCAAATCATTTGTCGGTTGAAGGCCCTAACAGTAATTACTCAAAAACAATTTGACACCTGTAGGCCTAATTAGCAAATTCTTACTAAAATATTATAAAAAAGGGAACAATCATATTAAGAGACAATATCTAACTAAAAATTCTTAACATAAATTACGTTCACGGCTGAAGGTCTTATTGACAACTATCACAATCTGACCAAATCAAGAGAGAAGTGGGCCTCAGACAGTGCTCCAAGGATCGACCTGGGGAAGTCGCTCAACTTCGTAAACGATGAGACAGGCAGCCACGAGTTGTATTCACTTAACTGGATGGCAACTCAACTTGTGACAGTTTAAATGCAGACCAACACTCTTGCAAAATCTACCTAACATCTGGTAACCAATGCAACAATGGAATAACCCCAGCAAGGTGGAACCAGCGGACAGCACTGCGTCTTCAGAATTTGGTGTTTAGAACATCCAGAAGCAGAAGGAACCACTACGATCAAGGTAGTCCAAAAGAACAAAATACCCGAACCTCAATCAAGGAGGCTGTCGAACTACATGCCTTACCGGACAGCAGCGACAGGTACACTGCTGCGAAAATGCGCTAAACTCCAGGGCAGGTAACTGGGGCGTTATCGGCCACTAGGTGGGAAAATATCGCTGGTTGAATTTCATCAATAAACACAAGGAGTTCACTGATTAATAATAAGTGGAGGATGGCTAATTAATTTCGCCAACTCCAAACTCTTCACTTGTTGCACTTCGTCTCAGTGACCCTGTAAGAAACAATGTGCGAACAAATGGCGTGATCTCAAAAGAGTGGAGGTTTCACTACTGGATTAATGATCACTCAAATCCAACGTTCTGGATCCGGTGGGCAACGACGTTGTGGCCCTCGCAACCACAGCATCTCGAGCCGGCAGTGCCTGCATGCCGCCAGCGGTCCCGGCATGTTCGCGCACTGCCGGCCCTCACTGCTGCTCCGTCCCAACCACAGTCTCTGACACACACCAACCTGGAAAACATTTGACATCCCTCCAAAGATAGTACCACCATACTAGATATCGATAACCGCTGCTGCTGCCACTCATGGACAGACAACGCTAGCAAACATTGTGGCGCGAGTAAACACAAGAAGAAAACGAGACGCCACTAAACCTATTACACAATGCCAACCTACCAACGGCACCAACGCGAGCCGCAACACGGCTCAACAACCTGTTGTAGCAATAACTAATGCACTTCTCCCACTGTGTTTCATAAAAATTACATACATTGCTACCAATCTTTTGGGTTACTCTTTGGAAATATTGTAGCCTGATGAAACTTCGAAGGTCAACTTGTTGCTCAGCATGCAATTGAACTTTTAGAACGAGCGAAGCAGACAGCCTCCCCCCCCCCCCCCCCCCACCAACCCACCCAATATTTTTAGTGGTGCCCGGATAATGTGCAAATGAAGCCCCTTCTAAACACACCAATATTTTTCAAGGACACAGGACCTGCCCTCGGCTTAATACATCATGTAAGTAACACCATAGTACAGTAACCTACCTGGATGTCTTGACAGAATAAGCCCGAAGACATATTAATTATTAACCACGTCTTTACCTGTCGAGCAGTTCGACACAGAGACTTTCATAGAGTGCCCCTTTGTAATTCCTTTTCCTTCCAGAATGAGACAGCCACTAGGTTGAAAAATCTTTGCCTGCAGTTATCTCGGAATCTTATTAAAGTTCATTTATATTGCCATAGTTTCCGCTCTCCAGATCTTAGTAGACTGCTAAATATCAAAAGTGGCGCGCTATCTTACGACTGCCTTCCCATTCAGTTGAATAGACTGATCCATTCCTGCAGTGAAGGAGTGTCATCACAGGGAAACTGTGCGTTATATATATATTCCAAAAGAAACGAGCCGGAGGCTGTAAAGTAAAATCCGCTGAAGGTATCGTAATACCAAAACCTACAGAAGAGCACTGAGGTCTCAGACTCCCCGGTAGGGGGACGTGGGCACACAACAAGTGACAACATACCGAGCACGCGCACGCGTCGATTTTCCACTGCACTTAGTACTGCTGAAAGCAAAGAAGTGGAGACGTCAAAAGAAGCACCAAGGAGGAGTAGCGCGTTTCCTTACAGTGGAAGGAGCACAGGAACGGAAATTCGTCGAAGAATGAACAAGTGTACGGAGTCCCTGTGTATGGCCGTTGGAATTCCAACGCTCAGTCCGACCAGAGGGACAATGTCTGCCACAACAACTGGCAGGTCAAAAGAACGAGGGCAAGCATCTGCCGACAACGGTTTTTGTAGTGCGGTGTGGCGTTCCAGCAGGAAGTGTGTAATCGTCCAGCGATATCCGCCGTTGGCACTTGAGAATTATCTGTTGCACAGACGAAGTCTGAAAGACGAAGCTCGGTGGTAATAAGGTGTACAGTTACTTTTTTTTCACTTAATGTCTGGTATACTCTTTAATTTCTGATACACTGGTCTTAAGTGAAAGGGACACTGAGCCGAGCTTACAGTTATCCTACGCACCTCCTGAACTACCTAGGATGTGAAAATCACAAATCGATTAATTTGAAATCTTGAAGCACGCCTGTACATCGTTGGAATTGCGATCTTAGTAGCGCATGCCTCGTGAAACGTATCTACTCTCATTTCATCGCTTGCAGAAACGCTACGTAACTGAATATGTTTATAAACGCTTTCTCACCATGAATATTATTCTGAAATATATCCACCTTCATCTTGATTGCCAAAGTGCTGACGATGACTGAATGGCCAACCATGATTTCATAAGCACAAACACTCACTCACAAATTAAAATAAACTAAACGACCAGCGTGAGTTGCCGCTTAGAGTGTGAGGAGGAGGGGGGGGGGGGGGATTTAAGGAAAGAAGGCAAGTATGCCAAAAACCCAATGATTTATGTGTAAGATAAATTTATTATAGTCCCTACACAACACATTATGTGAATTACCAAGTCGTGTGACACAAAACAGTAATCATATGCGGTAACTGTTTAACAAAAAAAGGAATTATCACACGACGCAAGCATACCCTGTCTCTCGACTGCCATAGCCTATATAATAATAACGTTTTTAAATATAAATCGTGACGCAGAAAGAATGAAAAAATGTGTATAAAATTGTTACCTTCAGCCCACTCTATATAGTTTCTAATCCGTTTGATCTTGCCGAAGACCCATTGAGCCACCAGCGTTACCAGAATCTTGCACAGGTTAAACACCCTCCTAATCACAGGGCTAATGTATACACTGGTTAAAACATTATATGTGTCCACCAAGTTAATAGTGTGTTGCTCTATCTTCAGCATCCCGTATAGCAGCAAAATTCAACAAGCTCTTAGCAGGTATCTGGAAGTACGGGACACCAGATGGTTCAAATGGCTCTAAGCACTATGACACTTAACATCTGAGGTCATCAGTCCCCTAGATTTACAACTACTTAAACCTAACTAACCTAAGGACATCACACACATCCATGCCCGAGGCAGGATTCGAACCTGCGACCGTAGCAACCATGTGGTTCCGGACTGAAGCGCGTAGAACCGCTCGGTCATAGCGGCCGGCTGGGACACCAGATGTCAGCGCATACGCCACGTCACGCTGTTGGTTTTTGGGCTTGCAGCTGCTGCCCGATAACGTCCCATATGTGTCCATCGAGTTCAGCTCAGGTGAATTTGATGGCCAAGACATCGACCTGAATTCGCTGCTTTGCTTTCCAAATAAATGTTCAAATGGTTCAAATGGCTCTGAGCACTATGGGACTCAACTGCTGAGGTCATTAGTCCCCTACAAATTAGAACTAGTTAAACCTAACTAACCTAAGGACATCACAAACATCCATGCCCGAGGCAGGATTCGAACCTGCGACCGTAGCGGTCTTGCGGTTCCAGACTGCAGCGCCTTTAACCGCACGGCCACTTCGGCCGGCCCAAATAAATGTGGCGACAGCATTCCCGTCGATATGATGATGGTTTGCGGGCTAGGGCGCTAAACAGAAAGCTCAACAGCGTCCGGGCAGCGCTGTCGAGGGAGACATCAAGCGTGAACCGAAGCGGGTTGTCTGCAATGACAACTGTCACGGTGTTTGGTTATTACTACAGGTCTAAAGAACTCCTGGTGAACGTCCCCCATACTGTAACAGTCCCCCCATCGGCCTGTGTCCTTGCGATGGTGCATGTTTAGAGGGACCGATGTATTTGGACACCATCAACCTGGCGTAACAAGGAACGAGATTCATCCGACACGACGGTGACACGAGTCCATTTATACACTATACAGTCTCAATAACCGCGTGCTCATTACAGTCGTAACTGACCATGTCCTTGGGTCAGCTCGAGACACACCGAGGTCGTCTATTGCCGACCAACATATTCAACAATGAGCACTGAACGGTATCCTCCGAAACATTTGTGCCCGAATCAAGGTTGCTCTCTGTCGTCAGCTCTGCCACAGATACTATACTGTACAAATCGGGACAAGCTTCCGACCTTCACGTTCTCTGATGAATTGTGCGCGTCCAACACGTTGTTTCCGACACGTGGTTTCGCCATCCTTCAACCGGTTTCCATAGATTCTCACAGTAGTAGCATGCGAGCAGCCGACCAGCATCGCCGTTTCCGCGATGCTATCCAGACGCTGGGCTGTAATAATCTGCTGTCGGCTACAGTCGTTTATGTGACATGATTTTCTCAATTTGTATTGCAGATAGAATGATGCCCCATTCATCTCTGCTCTGCTCAGTAAAAGTCTGAAAAGCTTGCAAGAGTGTTCAGGGCGGGGTGTGCTGAGAAATAAGGGTTAAGAAAAAAAATCGATTCGTTGCCCCATTTCTGAGTTAATCAGCATTGAAGTTGGCCACTCAGGCCAACGAGAGTTCAAATTCAGGTGACACGCCAATGAATGTGTCGCCAAACGTGTTCTTGTTTGGTTTTCTAAATCCGAACAAGAGAGTGATACACAAATTTGACATGGGTTGTTAGTAACGATCGAGCCTGTGCCAAAGGCCGAGCGGTCTCGTGTGCTATCATCTACGCTATAATAACAATTCACATTAATTATATCTGGCAGGCCACTTCAATTTGCTCGCGCAACGGCCTGATTGGCTAACTTCAATGTTGATTAACTCGGAACGGCGTAAAGTATCGATTTTTTTCTTGACAATTATTTCTCATCACAACCTGCCCTGCAACATCTTTACATGTTTCTCCCACTGTTTCTGACCACGGCGTATACTTTCCTTATCGCATCACATCCCACAGTGCCACCAAGTGACATTTAGTCACGTGGGGGCAGTGTATAATACCCTTGCGCATATACACTCCTGGAAATGGAAAAAAGAACACATTGACACTGGTGTGTCAGACCCACCATACTTGCTCCGGACACTGCGAGAGGGCTGTACAAGCAATGATCACACGCACGGCACAGCGGACACACCAGGAACCGCGGTGTTGGCCGTCGAATGGCGCTAGCTGCGCAGCATTTGTGCACCGCCGCCGTCAGTGTCAGCCAGTTTGCCGTGGCATACGGAGCTCCATCGCAGTCTTTAACACTGGTAGCATGCCGCGACAGCGTGGACGTGAACCGTATGTGCAGTTGACGGACTTTGAGCGAGGGCATATAGTGGGCATGCGGGAGGCCGGGTGGACGTACCGCCGAATTGCTCAACACGTGGGGGGTGAGGTCTCCACAGTACATCGATGTTGTCGCCAGTGGTCGGCGGAAGGTGCACGTGCCCGTAGACCTGGGACCGGACCGCAGCGACGCACGGATGCACGCCAAGACCGTAGGATCCTGCGCAGTGCCGTAGGGGACCGCACCGCCACTTCCCAGCAAATTAGGGACACTGTTGCTCCTGGGGTATCGGCGAGGACCATTCGCAACTGTCTCCATGAAGCTGGGCTACGGTCCCGCACACCGTTAGGCCGTCTTCCGCTCACGCCCCAACATCGTGCAGCGCGCCTCCAGTGGTGTCGCGACAGACGTGAATGGAGGGACGAATGGAGACGTGTCGTCTTCAGCGATGAGAGTCGCTTCTGCCTTGGTGCCAATGATGGTCGTATGCGTGTTTGGCGCCGTGCAGGTGAGCGCCACAATCAGGACTGCATACGACCGAGGCACACAGGGCCAACACCCGGCATCATGGTGTGGGGAGCGATCTCCTACACTGGCCGTACACCACTGGTGATCGTCGAGGGGACACTGAATAGTGCACGGTACATCCAAACCGTCATCGAACCCATCGTTCTACCATTCCTAGACCGGCAAGGGAACTTGCTGTTCCAACAGGACAATGCACGTCCGCATGTATCCCGTGCCACCCAACGTGCTCTAGAAGGTGTAAGTCAACTACCCTGGCCAGCAAGATCTCCGGATCTGTCCCCCATTGAGCATGTTTGGGACTGGATGAAGCGTCGTCTCACGCGGTCTGCACGTCCAGCACGAACGCTGGTCCAACTGAGGCGCCAGGTGGAAATGGCATGGCAAGCCGTTCCACAGGACTACATCCAGCATCTCTACGATCGTCTCCATGGGAGAATAGCAGCCTGCATTGCTGCGAAAGGTGGATATACACTGTACTAGTGCCGACATTGTGCATGCTCTGTTGCCTGTGTCTATGTGCCTGTGGTTCTGTCAGTGTGATCATGTGATGTATCTGATCCCAGGAATGTGTCAATAAAGTTTCCCCTTCCTGGGGCAATGAATTCACGGTGTTCTTATTTCAATTTCCAGGAGTGCATTTCCCCTGTTAAAAAATGAATTCGATCGTATTGTAAAATTGTTCTGAGTGTATCTACTGCTTCTATGAACCACTTCGGATCGTGCGTGTGTTGCCTTGCATTTTGTATGAGAAAAATCGATTTGAAATTGTATTAGCGAAGCAAATAGCAATATGACCACACATTCATAGTATTGAAGGGTTTTTCCGCACAAGGGAAATCATTAAACTTCAGAAGACTGTGAGTTCATTGTGACTTTACTCACGAGAAGTACACTATTTTGTGTACTATATGGTAACCTTCGGAAAAAGGTCGCCCGTCTTATCAGAGCTTTTACTATCACTTATCATTCCTTTCTTTAACAGTATCGTAAAAATGCAATAACTCACAGTAATTACATTATTCTCTTTTTAAAGTTTTGTTGATTTAATTAAAGAGAAGCTTGTATTCAAGTCTACAGAAAACCACTATTCAACTAAATTAGAAACATTATGAAACTTCATACTAGAATCGAGTTCCAGCAACATGTTCCATCTTACCATTGCAGCTTTTATTTTATTCATCAAATAAAAGAAATTGAACTCATAACGCTGTTAAAGACACTGCTGCTATGCAAAAGACATTTAATTTGTAGCAATTTAGGATGGTACGTCATGTTATGTTAACCGGAGACCTAGAAACGACGGAGAGGCTCCGTTCCCGCTGCAGCCACAGTGGTCCACAACCCCACGACGACTACCGCAGTCCAATTCACCCCTCCACCGCTTCACATCGAACCCAGGGTTATTGTGCGGTTCGGCCCCCGGTTGACCCCCCAGGGAACGTCTCACACCAGACGAGTTTAACCCCTACGTTTGCGTGGTAGAGTAATGGTGGTGTACGCGCACGAGGAGAACTTGTTTGTGCAGCAATCGCCAACATAGTGTAGCTGTGGCGGTATAAGGGGAACCCACCCGCATTTGCCGAGGCAGATGGAAAACCGCCTAAAAACCATCCACAGACTGGCCGGCTTACGGGACCTCGACACAAGTCCGCCGGACGGATTCGTGCCGGGGACCAGGCGCTCCTTCCCGCTCCGGAAGGCCGTGCTTTAGACCGATAGGCTAACCGGGCGGGCAGCAATTTAGGATAATAAATGATATTTACGTTCCGTTTGAAATACTTTTCAAGCAGTTTGCAAATCAATTACTGGTTTATATTTATCAAATAAATGAAAGTCTCTTATGTAGTTTTACTGACGAAGAACACATATCATTTACTTGACCGATAAAAAAAAAGCTTTTGCTTTGTGATCACGAAACTTAATATGGTACTTTAAAAAAATGGTTCAAATGGCTCTGAGCACTATGGGACTCAACTGCTGAGGTCATTAGTCCCCTAGAACTTAGAACTAGTTAAACCTAACTAACCTAAGGACATCACAAACATCCATGCCCGAGGCAGGATTCGAACCTGCGACCGTAGCGGTCTTGCGGTTCCAGACTGCAGCGCCTTTAACCGCACGGCCACTTCGGCCGGCTATGGTACTTTAATAAGTGTTGTAATTAACTTTGTACGATAACAAGTTTCAGTGCTGAGGATTTGGACCAGGAAACTGCCCCTGGTAGCGTTACATAGGTAGACAGTTTTTGGGCAAGAATTTGGAACAAGATTAATCTTATTTTGACTCTTAAGCACTGATCAATGCATTCTACAGCTCTTTTTACGACTTTGTCTGAAGGTGTGAACGTTGAGACGAGTGCAATGTTGTTTACCGAGCGCGGAAGTGCAGTGGTTAGCACAATGGACTCGCATTCAAGAGGATGACGGTTCAGACCCGCGTCTGGTCATCCTGATTTAGACTTTCCGTGATTTCCCGAAATCGTTTATGGCAAATGCCGGGATGGTTCCTTCGGAAGGGCACCACCGCTTTCCTTCTCCATCCTTCCTTAATCCGAGCTTGTGCACCGTTTCTAATGACATCGTTCTCGACGGGGCTTTAAACACTAACATCTTCCTCAGCCAATATTGTTTCTTCACAACTTTGGTCGAGCCTTTTTATGTTGACACTGTACTGTTCGGCAAGCTCCACTCGAATGGGCTGACTGTGTGTGACTAGGCGCACACACACACTCCCGTTCTACAGCCTCTACGAGTGGTGCCCAGACAGTAACGCACCGCATTTTTTTCTTCAACAATTCTTTACTGAAATATTGAGAATTATACACACGAAAGACCGTTGTTTTATCTATACACCCTATTTTTCCACGTAATCTCCATCCCGTTCTATGGCCTTCCTCCAGCTCGAAACGAGGCCACGTATGCCCTGTCGGTGCCAGTCCTTGTCCTGGTGGCGGAGCCAGTGCTTCACCCTGTGAATCGCCTCCTCATCGTCCTCAAAATGTCTTCCACGAATAGCATCCTTTAATGGCCCAAACATCAGCTCGCTGCAACATGTCAGGTGTTACAGCCGTGTATGATCTCCTCTACCGCTGAAAATCGTGGAGCTCAGCTGAACCCCCTTCTGAGGACCTCATCCCCCGTGCCCAGCAACTAGCTGTAGTTCTGTCGACAGCAGATGCTCCACAGACTTTGCCCAAGCGTTTGTGAAATATTCCCCACAGTTTTTTTCTCTGCTGCACCTACGGACGCCATTTTGAAACTGTCTTAGAGCAATGCTATCTGTCGGAAGTGACGGAAACTTGGCGCGCCCACTCAGGAGACTTCAAATAATACACACGTAACGTTTCGCATTCGCAGAATTGTTTTCGGATGAGAAAAAAAAACGAGGTGCATTACTTTCAGGCTAACCCCCCTAGTTTGGCGCCCATACACGTACCTAACAGAGAGGGACCTACCCCCTGCTTTTCCTTCGCTAACATTGTGCTAGTACCATTGTCTACGAACGCTATACATGGACCAGCAAAATTACGACAACAGATACAGAACATCATACGAAAACATATTAATTTTTAATTACGAAATTATTTTACAGAGAAATAAACGAATAAAAAACTATTATGAAAGTGTATAAATAACATGTCACGTACTGTGGTATTACCAGTGAATGATAATGTTTTGTCTTATCAGTGTATGTGCCTGTGTATTTGGCGACAGTGAGTATAACTCGTTCCCAGATACTGTAGTCGTGGTTCTGCGTCCAGGCGTCGAGAGGTCAAAGTTTACCTCCAATATAACATGCATGTATAAAATAGTGCAGTTGACAGTGTATAAATTGTGCAGTTATAAGTGTATAAACTAGTGCAGTTGAAGTCGTAAGTTCGTGGCTTCTACAAAATAAATTGATGCTAAATCACAGCATGACTAAATTTTTTCAGTGTATACCATACAATTCAGTTACAACTAGCAACTAACATTTTTGTTACACAGACTCAAGTTTTGCAGTTTGTCACACAAATTTCAGTTGAAACTGACATTTTAGTTACAGAGAATGGGGTATGGCTGAAGAGTGTGAACGGTCCAGATTCCCAGGGGGCTCAGATGGATGGTAATCTGGCATGGAAAGCGCATGGTCAGGACCTGCTTGTTTTCAATCGCTTATGCCATACGGTATCATACTATGCGTAGCTCTTCCAAATCTCAGAGGATATTATTGGCTGAGAAAAGGGCAATTCTAGCCATATGTCATGTACGTTCGCAAATCTGTTGTCTGCCATTTTTGGGAGTTCGGAAATTCTGAGACAGGTCTCTCAATACACAGGGTATTTGTTTTCACTTGAGACACTTACATATCTCAAAAGCGACTCACCATAAAAAAGAATGTTCTAGATGAAAATTTAATATTACTTAAGCGTACATCTGCCTGTGCTATAGCTGACCACTTCCTAACCACTCCTCCTGCGTGGGCCGCGTCAACTAATGACCTCGTTCTCGACGGGGCTTTAAACACTAATATCCTCCTCAGCCAATGTTGTTTCATCACAACTTCTGTCCAGTCTTTTTATGTTGGCACTGTACCCCCTCCATTTTTATTGTGTATTCAGATTCTACACCAAAAAATACGTACTGTTTACTCATTCCACTGTTTTCCATTCATGGTAGAGGGCGCCGTAGCAGACAAATACTAGGTGTTCCTGTTTTTAGAATTTAAGAACCGACGCCTTTGTTCTACATTTCATTTACGACGTGAGTGTAACCGTTTGTGGTGTAACGGTTGATATTTATCTTCAAACGTTACTTGAGTGTTGGAAATGTGATTGTACAACAAATAATATGGCTAGACATTGACATCTCTGGCAAATAAACTGTTTGCGCGGTAACGCAGTTCTCTATTCTCTACGGGGTCGATTGTGGTGAGTCCTCAAATCATCAGAATGCTTGATTTCAGTGGCCGCCCTCGAACCCCGCCATCACAGTGACAGATTTCGATGTGTGTTTCCATCCAATCACCTTAACTCTCGCGCTGGTTGTTAGGCGGCTACCTGGAGAATAAAAATCACAACCACTGCAATGAGGTAAAATGTCCTTGAACTAATAGTGACAGGTGCACCTGCCATGGATATTTACCAAAATCATACACTCCAATGGCGAGCGGCAAGGGGACTCACCGAAACCAGGCATCCCGATGGGCACTAGTACATCGACGTCGTTGTTTACGCTATACGTATTTCCAAATCAGAAAAAAAAAAAAATGGTTCAAGTGGCTCTGAGCACTATGGGACTTAACATCTATGGTCATCAGTCCCCTACAACTTAGAACTGCTTAAACCTGACTAACCTAAGGACATCACACACATCCATGCCCGAGGCAGGATTCGAACCTGCGACCGTAGCGGTCGCTCGGTTCCAGATTGAAGCGCCTAGAACCGCTCGGCCACCCCGGCCGGCTGACAGGCGCTTATTTCGGCCCCTTTCCACAACTTAAACCACCTGACCTGTCCTGTGGGTTTAGCAGGGCGTTTCAGTTTGTTTCTGGAAAAAAATTGTTTATGTTGTTGATTACGTTAATATGTACTCAGAGTCTTGTCGACCACATAGGACAAATTTGGTCTTTTATTTCATGTATTATTTATTAATTGACCTTTCCCGTGATTAAGGAAATTTGCTCCTCAGTTTGGTCCTACAGAACTAGATGTATAAAATATAAATAAAAATTAAAGAAGACAGAGAAGTTGTAGGTGGCAGTGGTGGTGTTGATGATGGATGGCGTGGTAAAGTTGGCTGTGAGTTTTGGTTCTCCCTTTCCCCTCCCCCCTCCCCTTAACCCTCTCCCGCCAGCGAGACAGCCGCTGTTGCAGTATCGGCAACGTCTGCATGCGCAGCAGTCGCTCCGCGGCGCTTTCGCTCCAGCTGACGCAGACGGCTGTTATCCGCGGGTCGCGCACCTGTCTGCTTAACGCCGCGCAGGCAGCATAGCAGAGGGTATCAGTGAGGCTTACACGGCGCCCCCTCTCCAGGTTCTGCCATCGGGCTGCACCGAATATACTCAGCGCTGAATACCCAGGCAGCAGAGTTCACTGCGCTACAACACATGCACAGGAATTTGGAGCACATAGTCGCTTGTTGTCGCAGTAAATACCCTGCACATTTTGCATCTTTCCGGTATTACTGATGGTAATTTTACAAGTCCTTGTTAGAATACTGTCTAAATCGCTATGCACACAGGTTAGCGAGAAATGTGGGAACTTTTGAACAATTCAACAATATTATAAACAACTAAATTTGTTGGTCTCTTTCCATCGAACACAACGTCATCGTTCAAGATACAGTGACTCAAATCAGTCGAAGCACTGTAACAAATATGTCTGAAAATGTCCCGCGCAGAATCGCAGTAGGGTGTTTTAGTGTACTGAGCAAAATTTGAATGGCAGACCAGAGCTGGTGCCCAAGCAAATTGTGCGGTTCGATAATTTCCTTTGGTAAACGGTTTTAATTGGGGTGAAACTGATGCTCAGCTACTGGCACATTTGTTTGTGCACTTTGTATGTGCACCGTTCGGATTTTACGTGCAAAGGCATACAAAAAATGTTTTTCTCGGAGGTGTTTGACTCGGACCAATTCCGTACTTTAAAATTCTATGAATCAGTTCAAACTTTGCAGGGAAGTAGATAAATGGATAAACTTAAAACGAATTTTTTTATTCGATACCTTTATCCGCGGTCTGGATAATATGCTTTGAAGTCGAGCTAAATGTTGCACCTGAAATACGTTCTTACATGCACTGAACGCACGGAGAATAAAGAATGCATTATTACGATAAGTTTGAAAACTCGCTTCAAAATAATTGAATTTTAGGTGCAAAAAATACTAGCTTCGCTTCCATGTTCAAGCTTGTGCGAATCGGTGCAAACTGTGTAATAACGTGGGCAAATACATATAATTAATGGTCGTCCTGTTGTTTCCTAAAAGCTTTACCAATTTCCATGATATAAGAAACATGGTCCGAAAGACAATAAAAAAATCTGTACCGTATCAGTCTTCACAACAAAAATCTACATCTGTTGCAAAGATACGGTGGTCTAACGTCAAAAGTATGGTAGAATACAAGCTGGGAACCAGAATGAAAAATGATCCAATCATAGCACATAAAACGCCTCCTTGGCAAATTTTATATCTACATCTACATGGGTAGTGTGCAAATCACACTTAAGTGAGGTTCAAATGCATTTAAATCAAAACATCTTTATATATTCGTGCTTTTTTATGAGTTAACCCTATTTCCACAGAACAGTGAGCTCTCTTAGCTGCAAGGCATTGGCACACCTGCTACTTGCAGTTCATAAGCTGAAGTCCCTGATCCTCTGCAGAAAATTCAGAAGATTCACCGTCCATAGCATACAATATACAGGGTGTACCAGCTATCTTGTCCACCCAAAATATCTCTAGAACAATAACAGCTATTGGAAAACGACTTTGACCGGTATCAATGTAGGGCTGGGGCCCATGAATGTACATATTTTAAAACATTCTAAAACGAAAGCATATGTGTTTTTTAACACAAACTTATGTTTTTTTAAATGGACCTCCTATATTTTTTCTTCAGCAATCCGTAGCATGACAAAGCACATACACAATAGCGTTGATTGCATCGCAATATTCCCATTATATCCCGAGATATTAAGACGCGAAGTTGACGATTGAAACACCCGACATGCTAGCGCACGTCCTGAGGCTCAGGCGTGAACCCCATGCTGCCCGTAATCGCGATGTGATTGACATGCGTAATCACACTTCCATACTTATCAAGAGGTCCGAAACGAATAGTACGGTCGCTGCCATCCTGCATTAACGTCGTACATTCCAGCAGGTATTTATCCCATAGGCTAGGGGTGATGCGGTTCTGTAACATATCTGTGTACCGCAACGTTAGTCACAAAGTTAACTTCGCTTATCGTTAATCCGTTACTAAAAAGGTAATGCCGTTCAACGTTAAAACTTTACTTTACTGTAGATCTAGCGCAAGTGACAGTTAATCATTCACTCGTAATAGTAAAATTCATGTTGATAGTTTTAGTGAAACGAGCAAGTGGACTAAAAGTTTTACCGTTGTTTAGGCAAAAATGTTTTGATTTGGGAAGTTTCGCCCGCATCTCGTGGTCGTGCGGTATCGTTCTTGCTTCCCACGCACGGGTTCCCGGGTTCGATTCCCGGCGGGGTCTGGGATTTTCTCTGCCTCGTGATGGCTGGGTGTTGTGTGCTGTCCTTAGGTTAGTTAGGTTTAAGTAGTTCTAAGTTCTAGGGGACTTATGACCACAGCAGTTGAGTCCCATAGTGCTCAGAGCCATTTGAACCATTTGGGAAGTTCAGGTAGGACATAGAAGATGAATGTAAACATGTTTAACCAATTGGTTTTATTATCACATAATTATCAATGTTATGTTTATCTAATGCGTTAAATGACAAATTGTTGCAAACAAATGTTTCTTAACATCACTGGGTAAAATGGCCCTATGTAGAAACGTCCACTGTGATACCTGCACTACATACTAAACATAGCGTTCACATCTCATGCTCAAAGTGATGCCCATTGGCTTGCATACATAGGGTCACTCTGCGGATGAAGGATGCCTTACTTCGTGCTACTGTTTCCTCTTCGATGGCTGTACAAGCATCAATAATGCGTTGCTTCATGTCCTCTGGTGTTGTTCGTTCATGTTGGTAAACAGCATCCTTCACTGCTCCCCAAAGAAAATAATCCAGCGGTGTAAGGTCCGGAGATCGGGCAGGCCACCTAACTGGGCCACCTCGTCCAATCCACCTACCAGGGCGTGCGCTAGCAGCGCATGTCGGGTGTTTCAAGCGTCAACTTCGCGTCTCAATATCTCGGGATGTAATGGGAATATTGCGATGTAATCAACGCCCTTGTGTATGTGCTTTGTCATGCTATGGATTGCTGAAGAAAAAATATAGGAGGTCCATTTAAAAAAAAACATAAGTTTGTGTTAAAAAACACATATCCTTTCGTTTTAGTATGTTTCCAAATATGTACATTCATGGGCCCCAGCCCTACATTGATACCGGTGAAAGTCGTTTTCCAGTAGCTGTTATTGTTCCAGAGATATTTTGGGTGGACAAGATAGCTGGGACACCCTGTATATCAAATGGCTGGAAACCATACGCATAATAGTTTTTTTAGGGGGGAGGGGGATAAAATTTCTGGACATTGATTTATTCCTGGGCGGACCCTAAAAACAATTTTTTGATTTCTGGATGAGAAGGGATTGATTTCTTTTCCCGAGGTAACCATTTCTTCCCATAACCCATCCCATCTCAAGTGTACGGTGTAGGGTGCGAGAACAAATAGACATAAATGTATGTGATTATACAAAATGCGCGCACATTTGCTCTAGGGCTAGAGTCTTTGATTAGAAATCAAAACACCCTCGATCCCGCGTTCCAAATCAGCCACCGATGAAATTTTTATTGATAATCAGCATTGACGGACGCAGACTTCCGACATATAGAGTCACCCACGTTCTGCCAACGGCCTCGTCAAAGAGGGCGGAGGAGCGGACAGAGGTTCAGGGCACTCTCTTGTCCTTGGGGTGGGAAACTGCCCCTAAAGGTGAAAGGATTAGCAAAGATTAACGGTATGGGGATGCAGAAGGCAACGGAAACCGCTGCATGAAACACACATAACGTATATCTACCGACATGTGCCTTGTAACTGAAAGCTTGTCAAGATGATCTCTCCATTGGCAAAGGAGGCCCGAATAAACCCCCGTATGCATCTTTGGGAGGGCACTGACAAGGTGGAGATGACCATGAAAAAAGATTGAATAACCAACGAAAGAGTAACGTTCTACGAGTCGGGGCGTGAAATGTCACATTCTCGAACGTGGTAGAGAATCTAGAAAATGTGAAAAGGGAAATGCAAAGGCTCAATCTAGATGTACTATGGGCGGTGAAGTGAAATGGAAAGAAGATAGAGATTTCTGGTCAGATGAGTATAGGTTAATACCAGACAGCAGCAGAAAATGGTATAACGGGAGTAAGATTCGTTATGCATGGGAAGGTAGGGCAGAGAGTGTATTATTGCGAACAGTTCAATGATAAGGTTGTTCTAATCAGAATCGAATCGACAGTGATAGTTCAGTTATTCATACCGATGGCGCAAGCTTAAGATGAAGAGAGGGATAGAAAATATATGAGAATATCAAAAGGGTAATACAGTAAGCAAAAGAGAGATGAAAATCTAAAAGTCATGGCGGACTGGAATGCAGTTGTATGGGAAGGAGTAGAAGAAAAGGTTACAGAAGAATATGGCCTTGGGACAAGTTTCAAATGGCTCTGAGCACTACGGGACTTAACTACTGTGGTCATCAGTCCCCTAGAACTTAGAACTACTTAAACCTAACTGACGTAAGGACATCACACACATCCATGCCCGAGGCAGGATTCTAACCTGCGACCGTAGCGGTCGCGCGGTTCCAGACTGTAGCGCCTAGATCCGCTCGGCCACTCTGGCCGGCTTGGGACAAGGAATTAGAGAGAAGAAGAACTAAGTGAGTTCTGTAATAAATTTCAACTAGTAATAGCGAAATCACTGTTCAAGAATAACAAGAGGAGAAGGTGTAATTCGAAAAGGTCGGGTGATATGAGAAGATTTCAGCTACATTATATCATTGTCAGTCATAGATTTGAATTCGTATACTGGAGTGTAACGCGTATCAAGGAGCGGATATAGACTCAGATTATAACGTAGTAGTGATGCAGAGTAGGCTTAAGTTTAAGAGATTAGCCAAGGAAAAATTAATATGCAAAAAAGTGGGATACGGAAGTACTGAGGAATCACGATATACGTTTAAAGTTCTCTAAGGCTATAGATACAGACGTAAGAAGTAGCTCAGTGGGCAGTACAGTTGAAGCAGAATGGACATCTCTAAAAGGTGCAGTCACAGAAGTTGAAAAGAAAAATATAGGTACAAAGAAGGTAACTGTGAAGAAACCTGGGGTAATAAAAGAAATACTTCAGTTGATCGGTGAAAGAAGAAAGTACAAAAATGTTCGTGAAAAACTTGGAATTCTGTGCTAAGGTGTTATGGGACCAAACTGCTGAGATCATCGGTCCCTATGCTTATACACTGCTTAGTCAAACTTAAACTAACTTACGCTAAGGACAACACACATACACACTCATGCCCGAGGGACAAGGCGCCCAGACCGCACGGCTACCCCGCGTGGCCAGGAAATTCAGGAATACAGAGGAATGAAATAAATAGGAAGTGCAGGGAAGCCAATACAAAATGACAGCAAGAAAAATATGAAGAAATCGAAGAAGAAACAGTTGTCAGAAGGACTGACTCAGCATATACGAAAGTCAAAACAACCTTTGGTGAAATTAACAGCAAGGTTGGTTACATTAAGAGCGCATTGGGAATTCCACTGTTAAATGCAGAGGAGAGAACAAATGGTTCAAATGGCTCTGAGCACTATGGGACTCAACTGCTGAGGTCATTAGTCCCCTAGAACTTAGAACTAGTTAAACCTAACTAACCTAAGGACATCACAAACATCCATGCCCAAGGCAGGATTCGAACCTGCGACCGTAGCGGTCTTGCGGTTCCAGACTGCAGCGCCTTTAACCGCACGGCCACTTCGGCCGGCAGAGGAGAGAACAGATAGGTGGAAAGAGTACATTGAAGGCCTCTATAAGGGGAAGAAATGTCTGTTATATAGAAGACATAGGGGATTCAGTATTACAAACAGGATACAGAAGAACTTTGGTAGAAAGGCAAAAGGGATCGATAACTGCAAGAGCTGACAAGTGCGAGAGACATTGCACAGGCATTTTAAAAGCTGACGCATCGAAGTTACTTACAAGGAGAATATACAGAAGAACGGAAAAGAAAATTGAGTATGTGTTAGATGATCAGTTTGGCTTTAGTAAAGGTAAAGGCACCAGAGAGGCAATTCTAACGTTGCGACTGAATGGAAGCACGGCTAAAGAGAAACCAAGGCACGTTTATATGATTTGTCGGCCTGGAAAAAGCGTTCCACAATGTTAAATGGTGCAAGATCTTCGAAATTCTGAGAAAAATAGACTTAAGCTATAGGGAGAGACGGGCAGTATACAATATGTACAAGAGCCAAGAGGGAATAATAAGAATGGACGATCAAGAACGAAGTGGACGGCTTAAAAAAGAAGGGTGTACGACAGGAAATCATTCTTTCGCCCCTACTGTTCAGTATAAACGTCGAGGAAGCAATGATACAAATAAAAGAAAGGATTTAAAATGGAATACCACGGGCAAACTAATGATCAGAGAATATGAATTAAGAGTAAATCCAAGAAAGACGAAAGTAATGACAAATAGTAGGAATTGGAGCAGCGAGAAACTTAACATCAGGACTGATGGTCACGAAGTAGATGAAGTTAAGGAATACTGCTATCCAGGCAAAAAAAGAACCAATGACAGACGGAGCAAGGAGGACCTCAAACGCAGACAGGCACTGTAAAAAATGGCTTTCCTGACCAAGAGAAGTCTACTAATATCATAGGATTTAATTTGACGAAGAAGTTTCTGAGAATGTACGTTTGGCGCACAGCATTGTGTAGTAGAGAAACATGGACTATGAGAAAACTGGAACAGAAGAGAATTGAAGCATTTGAGATGTGGTGCTACAGACGAATGTTGAAAATGAGGTGGACTGCAAGATAAGGAATGAGGAGGTTCTGCGCAGAATCGGAGAGGAAAGGAATGTGTGGAAAACACTGACAAGGAGAAGGGACAAGATGGTAGGACATCTGTTAGGACATCAGGTACTGGCTTCCATGGTACTAGGGGGCGCTGTAGAGGGCAAAAACTGTAGAGGAAGACAGAGACTGGAATACATCCAATAAATAATTAAGGACGTACGTTGCAAGTGCTACTCTGAGATAAGTGGGAAGCATCTACAGTGGGAGAAATTATCCTAGATTGGGGACGCATGCATCCTAAACCTTAATGACCCATTGTGTCATACTGCACATCACAAATACCATGTTCGGCGACTTGATGGCATGTGACATGTTATACGACATCATTTATTATGGTGCTTTATACTTAACATGATGCGTTATTTTACATGAATTGGGCACTAATGCTAACAAGTAACAAATTGAAAATATGTCAAGATGTTTTGATTTAAATACCTTTGAGGCAGCCACATTAAGTCCGAAAACTAGTCCTCTTCTTTTACGTTCCTGAATTCGTCCAGGACATATTCGCCTTTTTGTGCTATGATGCATTTTTCATCCTGGTTCTAATGACTGAAAATTGTGCGCTGTAGATGGTGTACCTCTCCAATAGTTACTACTTATGATGCAATGGTATTTGAACCATTTTTAACCAAACATGAAAGTTAAGATGTTCGCGAACTTCGCCGTGGTTCTGGTTGATTGCCGGTGATGTATTTGCGCAGTCACATGAACAGTACATTGCTATATTCCCACTGAGGAGGAAGACACTACTGGGAGTATGGAGAACGTGCCGTGGTCGGTATCCATAATACGTTATATCTTGCTGTTCCTTGAAGATAAGGATACTGCTTTGGAAACCTGATACATCTTCCATAGAAAAAATCTCGTATAATTTCTGCACCCTTCGAAGGTATTTTTTTATTACCTGCTTCTGCTGCAACATCTATAACTTAAATTTAGATTTCAAGTAAATTTTTGATTTTCTCACATTCCGTGGATGAGCGATCACTGGGATGAAGAAAGAAATCAAAGATGTAAATTTTTAAGTACAATTTTTTAAGTACAGTACCACGAATGGCTTATTGTAAAATGTTTTTCTGTGAAGAAACACGTCGCTGGAGTAGAAGGAATTTGCCATGGACAAGAGGTTTGATTCAGTCTTAGATACAACTTCTTCAACTATAAATTTAAATTTAAATTTGAGGTAAGAACTTTATGGGACCAAACTGCTTAGGTCATCGGTCCCTAAGGTTACACACTACTTAATCTAACTTAAACTATCTACGCTATGGACAACGCACACACACCCATGCCCGAGGGAGGACTCGAAACTCCGACGGGGGGAGCTGCGCAGACCGTGACAAGTAGCCCTAGACCTTGCGGCTGGCCCGTGCGGATTTCTCCTATATGAACTGCCTTTGTAGACCTGGAAATGCCGTTTGATAACGTTATCTGGAAAGAGATGTTCAGAGTGCCAAGGAAAAGTGGAATGAAGTACGAAGACATTCGTTTGATACTTTACTTTACCGTGTCCAGATCAAATTTTATGTTTCCAAAAGTTAGCCACCGCTACGGCTTTGTCGTTGGCTTGTAGCGGGTCACTAAAACTGCAGGGCTCCGGCAGTAGTTGGCACATGAGCAGATGTGCCTCGTCTTGTACCTCTCCGCATCCGCAAAGAACGTCGTCGTCGTTAGTCAGCAGTCCCCACTTGCACAGATTAGTTTTGCATCTGGGTACACCAGCCCTCCGCCTATTTAGTGTTCTCCACACTGTATAAGGAAGTTTGTTTCCAGGTGCCATTTGCTCTTTTGGTATTATATGCAGTGCGGCTTGTTCATTCTCCCATTTACGAACTCTATTATCTTCCTGTGAACCGTCAAAGGTCTTGGTTCTTGCAATAAAGCTATTTCTAGACTTAAGCCTCCGAGCCTGAGTGACGTGCCCATTCTGTGGGTGTCGAGAATCTGTTTCTTTCTTCGTTCTCTCAGAGTCTGCTGCCACCTGCCTTCTGATCTGGGGCAATTCCAGCAAGTAGGTACAAATAGCTTGGTGTGGGTCTGAGATAGCCTGTAACAATTCGCATTGTCTCATTTACACTTACATCAACCTGTTTAGCATGTGCAGATGCTTCCCATACTGGCGCTGCATAGTCTGCTGCAGAAACACACAGAGCAAGTGCTGATGTTCTCAGTACTGATGGTTGAGCTCCCCATTCATAGTTTGTCAGCCTGCGGATGATGTTATTCCTGGAGCAGACTTGGTGTTTTGGCAATGCTGCTTGAAGGAAAGCGTTCTGTCAAGTACAACCCCAAGGTATTTAGGTGTTGGACAGTGCTTTAGCTTCTTACCTTGCCATGCAACGTCGAGCTCAACTCCAGCATCTCTATTCCGCAGATGGAAAGCACATACTTGGGTATTGTCAGGGTTTGGCTTGAGGTCATTGGCGTCGTAGTACTGAGCCAGTTCTTCAAGCGCTCTAGAGAGATATCCAGATGTTGCATCAAAATTGGACCCCTGGACCGCCACAGCTGTGTCATTAGCATATACGAACAGTCTTGCATCTTGAGGTATAGGTTGGTCATTAGTGTACACATTATAAAGGATGGGAGAAAGTGCAATTCCTTGTGGTAAGCCATTCTTCTGCAGTCGCCATCTACTGTTCTTACCATTTAGGGAGACATAAAATCTTCGATTCTGCAGAAGACTACCAATAATCACCGTCAACCTACAGTCCCCTGTGAGGTGATATAATTTGCGCAATAGCTTTCTGTGGTTTACCGTGTCGTATGCAGCAGTAAGATCTATTAAAGATGCTCCAGTTATTAATTTTTTTCAAACCCATCTTCTATATGTTGCGTCAGATTAAGTATTTGCCCACAACAAGATCTTCCTGGTCTGAAACAGGCTTGTTCTTTTATGAGCTTTCCATCTATAGTTTCTGCCACCCGGTTGAGAATCATCCCCTCCAGTATATTATAGAGATGGCATAGAAGTGACACTGGTCTGTAACTTTTGTGGTCCTTTATCTCCTTATCTCCTTGGCAGCGTTTAGTAAAGACACCACTCTCGCCTGCCGCCATAGTTTTGGAGTATTCAGCTCTTTAATACAGGTGTTCATCATTTGTAGTAACCAGTTTCGAGCTTTGGGCCCAAACTGTTTTGTCTGCTCCGTTCTAAGGTCATCAGTTCCAGCGGCCTTATTCAGTTTCATACTCTGAATGGAGTCTTCCAGTTCGGTTGCTGTGAATGAAGCATTGAGGAGTCTGTAATCTTTTTGTACTTGGGGTATAACCCTTTCCCTTTCTCTTTTCCCTCTGGTTTTCCCATTGTTCAGAAGTTGGCTAGCAATCTGATTTGCTGTTACCCCGTTGTTCTTCTGCTGGTGGTCAGTTGGGTCCCCACTTAAGTTTTTAAGTAATTTCCATGCATGTCTGCTGTTTTGTTTCATGCCAAGATTCTCGACTAGTTTGCACCACCGTGATCTCTTATCCTCAGCAATAGCCTGCATTAGTTCCTCCCCAGCCTCCACCGTATCTTCGCTGAACGGGTCCTGAGTGAACAGCTTTTGGTACCTGGCAAGTAAGACCTTGCTGCTGCCGGTCAGACCCTGGATGTACTGGGTACGGCAACCCCTTGGAATGTTTTTCCTTGAAATCCCTTTCACAAGATCGATAAATCTACCATACTCATCTGGTCGAGGAGGGATTTTCTCAATCTCTTCGTCCAATTGCTCATTAAATTTCTGCCAGTCTGCCTTTTTGAAATTAAACCGTCTTCGGAAAGGCACCTCCTCTGGTTTAACCATGGCATTCACAACACAAATGACGGGTCTGTGTTGTGTACTTGGGATAGGTTCTTCAACAAGCTTCATGCACTGTGCTGCCAACTTCCTACTCACAAATATGTTGCCAGGATTATATCCCCTTCTCCATCTTCTGCTGTTGAACGATGCTGGCTGTTTTGGGTCATGAATGAATTGTAGGTCATTAGTGTCAGCCCAGGATTCAAGCTGTACACCATTCTCATCAGTCTCATTATATCCCCATGCTTCACCATGGCAGTTGAAATCGCCCATGACAAAATTAATATGGTCATATGTAAAATTGTTTCATGGAAAACAAAGTCCACATCTGGTGGTTTGTACACAGACATCACAGAGAACTTCTGGGCGCGAATGGTAATTACTTCAATGTTATTTACTTCTGTCATTGCGGCTGATGTTACGTTGAGCTCGGAGCTGATGAAAATCGCACTCCCATACTTGTCGTGAGGTCTTTCAATGGCCAAATCCATTCCTTCCATTTTAGGTCTGTGGCTGGTGGCTCCGCGGTGTGTTTCCTGCACCAACAATACGTCGCATTTGTGCTTATGGCACATGTCTGCTAATAAAACACTCTTATGACTAGAGAATCCCTCAATATTTATCGAGATCGTCACAAGGGGTGTTCTTGATAAAGGCCGTTGCATCTTGATGTTAATTTGGTTTTGTACTTTAACTTGATCTGGTGTTAGAAGGATTAGCCGGTGAAATCTTTCACCGTTTCCAGGGTACGCCCGATTCTGTCTGTCTTCAGTCTTTAGGCTCACAATCTTCTAGGAGGCTCCTTCTTTGTGCCCCCATTCGATACTCATTTTCTATAAGAATGAGGTGGCAAATGTTCAGATGTGTGTAAATTTCTAACGGACCAAACTTCTGAGGTCATCGGTCCCTAAACTAACTTATGCTTAAACTAACTTATGCTAAGAACAACACACACAACCATGCCCGAGGGAGGACTCTAACCTCTGGCGGGAACTGCCGTCCAGTCCGTGACATGGTGCCTCAAACCACTCGGTCACTCGTCATGGCTAATGAGGTGGCAGTGATTAGGAACTGTCACCAGAAACAAGAAGCAAATATTAGAAAAGGGGTAAGGCAAGGATGTGCTCTCTCTCTTACATTCAGTGTTTAGATTCAGGAAGCTATAGACCAAGTTCGAGAAACTACTGACGTGGGGATCAAAATTAATGGGCAGAAGATAGACATGCTACGTTATGCAGACGATATTGCTATAGTCAAAGGTCCCGAGTTCGAGTCTCGGTCGGGCACACAGTTTTAATCTGCCAGGAAGTTTGATATTGCTATAGTCACGGAGAGCCGGCCGCGGTGGCCGTGCGGTTCTAGGCGATGAGTCCGGAACCGCGGGACTGCTACGGTCGCGGGTTCGAATCCTGCCTCGGGCATGGATGTGTGTGATGCCCTTAGGTTAGTTAGGTTTAACTAGTTCTAAGTTCTAGGGGACTGATGACCTTAGATGTTAAGTCCCATAGTGCTCAGAGCTATTTGAACCATTTGAAACAGTCACGGAGACAAAATAAGATCTATGTTAAGTCCTTCGAACAATGGAAAGGATTCTAGCAATCGGTATGGGATGAGAACAAACAAGAAAAAGACTAAAGTGATGGTACGCAGTACAGGATCAGAATATGAATCTCTGAGAATGAGAAATGGGAGAGAGGAGCTCGAGGTGATAGAGGAATTTACTTACCTGGGAAGTAAAATCATAAGGGATGGTAGAAGCCGGAAAGAAATTACGAGCAGAATATAAAAGGGCCAATATTGTATTTAATTGGAGGAGGAACTTACTCAGCAGCAAGAACATGTCAGAAAATAAGGAAAGGTATCATGAAAGCTTTAGTTTGGAGTGTGGCCCTATATGGATATGAAACTTGGACAATGGGAAGAGAAGAGAGAAGACTGCTAGAGGCCCTCGAGATGTGGTGCGATGGAAGGATGATGAAGATCAACTGGAGAGACAAAGTAACAAATGAAGAGATGCTTCGAAGAGTACAGGAAACCAGATCTCTGTGGAGGCACATCCAAACAAGAAGAGAGAAACTTGGACGGCACATCCTATGACACAGCGACATCATTGTAACAATAACAGAAGGAGCTATTGAGGGAAAAAATCGGCGGGGCGACCAAAGATATCATACATGCAACAGATTATGAACGATGTTGGATGTAACACACACGTGGAAATGAAAAGGAATGGGGCTTTACTGCAAACCAACCTCAGGGTTAAACACTAAAAGAAGAAAGAAGAAGACCTATAAGACGTTTGAAATGCTCTAGCAGCTTGCAGAATACATGTATAGCACTGCACCTGACTCCTTTCTATAATAATGTCAACCCCTCCAGATCTCTATACAAGTTGTTATTCGTCCTAATGCTATATTCAGGCTTTTTAATTTTTTTTAAAACCCGAGTGTTGAATACCGATAGAAAAGAAACGCGCACGCATGCACGCACACACACACACACACGCACAGATACTTGTACAGTGACATGGTGCTCTACCAAGTTTCCTGAAGAGGTCTCTGCAGGATGTTCAGGAGATATCAGTCATATTTTTCGCAGCATGTGTCTGTATTCTGAAACTACTGTAACTGTATGTTGAGATTCCCCAATAACTGTTTTTTCCCCATTATCAAATGGAACTATGCTGAATAAATAGGATTCCTCATTTTGCATCACGTACAACAATAATTATACATGTTGCACATTTACGTAAACTAAGTCGTTTCATTATTTCCAGAGTGTGCGTTTTCCAGTTAAGTTTCTGGTCAGTCAGTAACCTCAAAAAACTTAGCAATTTTATTTTTCTATTTTATTTTTTGAGTAGATAACTTGATTAGCTTGTGGACTTTTATGAGACTAATGAACTGTATGTACTGCATCTTCTAAAAGTTTGATGGCATTTCATTTGCCTTGAGTCATGTACTGGTGTTTACAAATACATTGCTAGCTGACTTTAGGAGGAGTACACGTATTACATTTTGGTAGCACACTTGAATGTTCTGGAAAAAGAGCAAGCTTTTCATCTTCAAGTAAAGCAAGTGTCTATGTAGTGCAATTCATATACACCACAAGAGAAACAAGAAAGGACCCAAGATGGTACACGACGATAGCTTGGTTCAAATTTCGAAGATCTGTTGCTTTTTGAAAACATTCTGCTTTCTATCGTGCAGATAAGATAATGACTGTGAATATTTTGCGTCTCCTCTTCCAAAATATTATGCCTTAACTCTTCGTTTTTGTTTGTCACCAGACTTATTTTTATTGGTGAAATATTGGAACAGAGCGAAAACAAGTGTTCCTACAAAGTGCACGATGGATTTTTGTCTGAATTTTAATAACGAAACGAAGAGTTGGAAATGGACAAAGTTATGAGGTAAAATTTTTGAACTAATTTCCTTTACCAAACGAAGGGCGGGGAAATTACAAACGGAGTATCAAATTAACCAGTCTTAGGTCTATTTCCGAAAAAAAAAAGTTTTAAATTGGTCAGGATAACGAAGAACAACTCAATTAGTGATTTGAGGGAAATTTATTGCCCAACTTTTCATAGCCAAATGAAAAGTGGGAAATGGACAAATGGGATATCAAGCAGAACAGCATGAGGTCTAGTTTTCAAAAATAAGTTTAATTGTTTGATAGTAATCAGGGTAATTAAAACATACTTAGTGAGTTGAGGAAAAAATTAAACGATGGATATTTCCCGAATTTTCGTAGCCAATCGAAGTGTAGCTTATGGGCAAATGGATTATTAAATTGACCGCCCTGAATTCTAGTTCTGCACAAAAAAAAAGTTGCTAGAATGTAACCAGGCTAATTAAGAAAACGTCAATTACTGGTTAGAGGGAAATTTTTTTATTGACGCATAGGATGATTGTATGTATTACTATATCTTTATTTAACTTCCGTAAACATGTTTACCCTTCACTCCCACAGGAGGCAGCAAGCACAAGAGTGACTTCAGCGGATCGTTTGCTCTCACGGAGATAGTCGTTTTCTAGAGTTAGTTAGACATTTTCACCGGTGATGGTTTAGGGGTGTGATATTGCCATATGTTTCCACGTTGTGGCCTAATTGGAAAATTCTAATTGGTGCCTTCTACTTTCGGTGCGCTTCTCGCAGTCCAGGAATGGCGCCTTTAAACTGCGGTTAACCTAAGTGGATGAAGTTTGGCACATAACATTCAGGACTATGAAACTATTACTCCAGGACGATCACAGAGAAAATAATTTGGTGGGAACTTTATGCTCTTCATATATCACCGGAAAATTGACACTAAACATTCACTAATTGCTATTTGTCATGATGAAAACTTACGTGTCTCTTTATCAGTATAATTTATTGTGACTGATAATGTTTCCATTATCTCTCTCTCTCTGGGTGGAATGATAACGGATCAATACCGTCAAATTTTTTAAATTACCTCTGTTGGGGACCTTTTATTACCATTGTTTGTGTTCTTTAAGTTAAGTTATAAATTCAGGAGTGCCAAAGCAGAACATAGTTCTTGCAGTGCTTAACCACAATTACCTCTGATTAATATTTTTTTGTAACCTTAAAATATTTCGAGATTTTTTAAGCTGTTGTTTTAACGACACAGTTTTGTATTATTTATGCTGACAAATTGTTATTACCATTCCAAGTCCCCAATGGGCTTGTGTCAATACAAGTGAACCAGATGTATGTTTTATTGTCTTGAAGTAAAAGTTATTTAATTAATTCTGTTTGTCAAAGTTTTCTTCTCATTAATACCACAGAGATTGCTTAACTAATTAATTCAGTAAATGGTTTTATAATTAATTGTTGAGGCATATTTTTCAAGAAATTATATGTCCGTTATTCTTTTTGAGTATGGCATGCGAAGTCTCCAAATAACATTTTTTGCAAATATCGCCTAACAGCAATTGCATATGAGATTATACTTATTTCTTGTATTTCTTTCTTATATGAGCTTTCCTAAGCATATTTTATTTGATGATGATGTCTCAAACCATGTCATAAAGACTTTAGCGCTCAAGATGTTTCCATGGAATTACTGCATGTCTGAATGGTCGCATACCTTACTAATGGAAGACTTTATCAGTCAAATGGAATAAACAGACTTTGTGATAATACTATGGTCACACCTACGTGCCTCCTGTCTGTGGAAAAATGGGGTATCAAACTGGCCAGCGTGAGGTATAGTTATGCAGAAACATATTTCATTGCTTCAAAGTAAACAGCGTAGTTAACAAAACTTAGCTAGTGATTTCTATAAATGAACTGTCAAATCTATCAAATCACAGTGTTAATTGGAACTTGTCTGCTCTCTCTTATTCTGTATATGCTTAATAATAATAGAATATCGACTGATAATTAAATATATTATATTTCTTCTCTGAACAGAACTTGAAAATAAGAAAACTATTGAAAGTAAACAGCAAATGTGTGAATTTCACTGCGTATACTACTGATGCATAGCTCTCGGGTTTCCAGCCGAGTGGTACTGTTAAACTACCGCGATGTTTCGAAGACTGCCATGTGTCATACTCGTTTTTCTCTCCAGATGACGATGAGTGACGCTCTTGTACACATCGAGTAGTTTAACAGTCCATCTCGGGCTGGAAACCTGAGAGCTATTCAACTAAACGGCAAATGTTTCGTGAGATAATTTGCTTAAAAGTAAGAAATAAAATAAACTAGAAAACATTTTACGTATATACATTTACGCTCGCAATGAAGCACAGAAAATGAGGTTGTGATTGAGAGTTCAAAGTTTAATGTTTATCTTGGAACTTTGTAGTTTTAAAGAGTACTCAAGGATATTTGTCTCAAGGAATTTAAGTCAGTGGTCTCATATGGTCACAGTGTATGAGCATCTCAGATGCTGCACGTGATTTCTAGAATCATTCAAAGGTGCATCATATATTCCTCTTATCTATTTAATTTCTTATTTTTACACAGAACATTTGACCATTCTCTTTTCAAATTTCTTTTATTTAATTCGTTTAGCTGTGTTACGTGCATGGTTTCTCACCATCAAACTTGTTATATTAAAACTAAAGTTAATAAATTCATCTGAAACTAACAACGTAATAATTTACAAACTACGTGCATCGTAGTCTTGATGCAGTCACTTCCTGCAGGAAAATTGTGTTTGGGTGAAATTAGGAGACTTGGGCGTTAGCTGTCGTTATTGTTGTTGTTGTTATTGTTGTGATGTAGGCCTCGGACTGTTACATGCAGTTTATTGTAGTGTTGCACAATATAGCGATTTACGTGCCCGAAGGTTCATTTAGCACATATTTCCTTGCGTAAATACTGCCTTATACTGCTGATACGGCGGTTATTTTGAGCAGCAACACAAGCTGTGGAGTGAAAGAGACCGAGTTTGTGAAGGCATAATTATAGGTTAGTAGTGACATCACTTATTGACAGCTCGATTACTGAACGCAATTAATGAAATACTGAGTCAACACTTCCTAAATAGATCACTTAAAATAAGGACAATAATTATAAGAGCAACATTACTGGCTCATATTTACTAATAATATCTAAAAAAAAAAGGCCCAAACATCTTCCACGAGAGCTATAGCAACATTTATAATTCATGTAACAGTGGAACTACGTACCACTAAAATTAGATTTCAGTTTCACAGAAAAATACAGCATGCAAGAACACAAACGTATCAGTTTAAGAAACAGTGCTTTACTAGTACCAGTATTTATCTACTACAAAGACTTCCCAACATACAAGTTGTAGCGACACTGGTAAATGTAAGCAAAGTCACCCTGCGGTAACGACACTGGTCGTACAAGAGCCTGAGAACAGTTGGTCTTAAATTAGTCGCATATAGACACACACACTCTCTCCCTCCCACTCTTTCCCCCCCCCCCCCCTCTCTCTCCCTCTTTTTTTAACTACCACATACACTGACGGAAATAAAATGGTTCAAATGGCTCTAAGCACTATGGACTTAACATCTGAGGTCATCAGTCCCCTAGACTTGGAACTACTTAAACCTAACTAACCTAAAGACATCACACACATCCATGCCCAGGGCAGCATTCGAACCTGCGACCGTACCAGCAGCGCGGTTCCGGACTGAAGTGCCTAGAACCACTCGGCCGGCACGGAAATAAAGATCACAACACCAAAAGGAGCTGTGCCATATAAACGAAAGTTAGCAGGCGTATTTCTACATCTGAAAGAAAACGTTTATTCAGATTTAGCCACAATCGCATAAGAGTGGTGCTAGTGGTGCCACTAAGAGGATGCAGAACAGGTTAGCTTTAAATACACGTTGTAATGGTCATAACAGGAGCAGATGTAGACTCAGATCACAATGTAGTACTGATGAAGAGTTGACTGAAGTTTATGAGATTAGTCAGGAAGAATCAATACGCAAAGAAGTGGGATACGGAAGTTCTAAGGAATGACTTGATACTCTTGAAGCTCTCTGAGGCTATAGATACAGCAATAAGGAAAAGTTAAGTACGCAGCACAGTTAAAGACTAATGAACTTCTCTGATAAGGGCACTCACAGAAGCTGGAAAGAAAAACATAGGTACAAAGAGGGTAACTGCGAAGAAATCACGGTTAACAGAAGAAATACGAGGGTCACTCCAAAAGAAATGCACGCTATTTTTGTAAAAATACAGTTTTCATTCTGCTTTTTCATTCTGCATGTGTGAAAGTTTTACAGTGTGTGGATACATCCTTACCACTTGTTTTCAAGCTTAGTTAAACCTGTTCCCGTGATTGGCGCCGTCACAGCGTGTCTTCAAGATGGCTGCTACACTTGACGTTCGTCAGAAGCAACGTGCTGTCATAGAATTCCTGTGCTGTGAAAAGGAGACAGTGGGAAACATCCACAATAGGTTGAAAAAGGTGTATGGAGATGCTGCTGTCGATCGCAGTACAGTTAGTCGGTGGGCAAGCAGGTTATATGATGAAAGCGGGCACGGCAATATTGAGGATTGTCCTCGCAACGACAGGCCTCGTACTGCACACACTCCAGACAATGTGCAGAGAGTTAACGAATTGGTGACTGCTGACAGGCGCATCACAGTGAACGAATTGTCATGCTACGTTGAGCTAGGGGAAGGAAGTGTTTGCAGAATACTGAAAGCGTTGGCATCAAAAAAGGTTTGTGCCAGGTAGATTCCCAGGATGTTGACAGTGGCTCACAAAGAAACGGTATGCAGCGACCAAAAATCTCGGATGGACAACACTGAAACACCTGCCTCACAGTCCTGACCTGGCTCCATGTGACTATCATCTCTTTGGGAAACTGAAAGACTCTCTTCGTGGAACGAGGTTTGAAGATGATGACTCCCTTGTGCACACTGCCAAACAGTGGCTCCAACAGGTTGGTCTTGAATTTTACCGTGCAGGTATACAGGCGCTGATTCCAAGTTGACGTAAGGCAGTTGAGAGGGATGGAAATTATGTGGAGAAATGAAAATATTGTTCCTAAAGGATGTATCTACACCTTGTAAAACTTTCAAGCACGCAGAATAAAAGATGGATTTAAAAAATAGTGTGAATTTCTTTTGGAGTAACCTTCGTACTTGATCGATGGAAGAAGGAAGTACAAAAACGTTCAAGAAAATTTAGGAATACAGAAATAAAAGTCGCTGAGGAATGAAATAAATAGGAAGTGCAGTGAAGCTAAGATGAAATGGCTGCATGAAAAACGTGAAGAAATCGAAAAAGCATTGTTTGTCGGAAGGACTGACTCAGCATATCGGAAAGTCAAAACAGCTTTCAGCGAAATTAAAAGCAACTGTTGTAATATTAAGAGTACGACGGGAATTTAACTGTTAAACGCAGAGGAGAGAGCGGGAAGTTGAGAAAGAGTACATTGAAGGCCTCTATGAGGGGGAAGATTTGTCTGATGTGAAGTAGAATAAAGAGAGTCGATTTAAAAGAGGTAGGGGACCCAGTATTAGAATCAGAATTTAAAGGAGCTCTAGAGGACTTAAGATCAAATAAGGCAGAAGCGATAAATAACATTCCATCAGAATTTCTAAAATTATTGGGTGAAGTGGCAACAAGACGACTATTCACGTTGGTGTGTAGAACGTATGAGTTTGGCGACATACCATCTGACTTCGGAAAAGTATCATCCACACTATTCCGAAGACTGCAACAACTGACAAGCGTGAGAATTATTGCACAATCAGCTTATCAGCTCATGCATCCAAGGTGCTGACGAGGATAATACGCGGAAGAATGTAAAAGGAAATTGAGGATGTATTAGATGACGATCAGTCTGGCTTCAGGAAAGATAAAGCCACCAGAGAGGCAATTCTGACTTTGCGGTTGATAACGGGAACAAGAATAAAGAAAAGTCAAGACACGTCCATAGGAGCCGGCCGAAGTGGCCGTGCGGTTAAAGGCACTGCAGTCTGGAACCGCAAGACCGCTACGGTCGCAGGTTCGAATCCTGCCTCGGGCATGGTGATGTCCTTAGGTTAGTTAGGTTTAACTAGTTCTAAGTTCTAGGGGACTAATGACCTCGGCAGTTGAGTCCCATAGTGCTCAGAGCCATTTGAACCATTTGAACCACGTCCATAGGATTTGTCGATCTGGAAAAAGCGTTCGACAGTGTAAAAGTGATGCAAGAACTTCGAAATGCTGTGGAAAATAGGAGTAAGATATAGAGAGAGACGGATAATTTACAATATATACAAGACCCGAGAGGGAATATTAAGAGTAGACAACCAAGAAAGAAGTGCTCAAATTAAAATGGGAAGACAGGAATGTAGTCTTTCTTCCCTACTATTGAATCTGTACATCGAAGATGCAAGGTTGGAAATAAAAGAAAGTTTCAGGAGTGGGAGTAAACTTCAAGGTGAAGGGGTGTCAATGATACGATTCGCTGATGACATTGCTATCCTGAGTGAAACTGAAGAAGAATTACATGATCTGCTGAATGGAGTGAACAGCCTAATTAGCGCAGAATAAGCGTTAAGAGTAAATCGAAGAAAGACGAAAGTAATGAGAAGTAGCAGAAATGAGAAAAGCGAGAAACGTAATCTCAGAATTGATAGTCACGGATGAAGTTAAGGATTTCTGCTTCCTACGCAGCAAAAGAACTAACGACGGACGGAGCAAGGAGGACATCTACAGTAGACTATCACTAGAAAATAGATCATTCCTGGCCAAGTGACGTCTACTAGTATCAAACATAGGCCTTAATTTTAGGAAGACGTTTCTGAGAATGGACGTCTGGAGCACAGCATTGTATGGTAGTGAAACATGGACTGTGGGAATGCCGGAACACAAGAGAATCGAAGCATTTGAGATGTGCTGCTACAGACGAATTTTGAAAATTAGGTGGACTGTTTAGGTAAGGAATGAGGAGGTGTTGCGGAGAATCAGAGAGGAAAGGCATATGAGGAGAACACTGGCAAGGAGACGGGACAGGACGATAGGACATCTGTTAAGACATGAGGGAATGACTTCCATGGTACTGGAGCCCGGCTTTCCGGGCGGGAAGGAGCGCCTGGTCCCCGGCACGAATCCGCCCGGCGAATTTGTGTCGAGGTCCGGTGAACGGGCAAGTCTGTGGATGGTTTTTAGGCGGTTTTCCATCTGCCTCGGTGAATGCCGGCTGGTTCCCCTTATTCCGCCTCAGTTACACTACGTCGGTGATTGCTGCGCAAACAAATTCTCCACGTACGCATACACCACCATTACTCTTCCACGTAAACACAGGGGTTACACTCGTCTGGTGTGAGACGTCCCCTGGGGGCTCCACCGGGGGCCGAACCGCACAATAAGCCTGGGTTCGGTGTGGGGCGGCGGAGGGGTGAAGTGGACTGCGGTAGTCGTCGTGGGGTTGTGGACCACTGCGGCTGCGGCGGGGACGGAGCCTCTCCGTCGTTTCTAGGTCCCCGGTTAACATACAATAAAATACAATACAATGGTGCTGGAGCGAGCAGTAGAGGGCCAAAGCTGTAGAGGAAGACAGAGATTGGAATACATTCAGCAAATAATTGAGGACGTATGTTGCAAGTGCTACTCTTAGATGAAGAGTTTGGGACAGGAGAGGAATTCGTGGCAGGCCTCATCAAACCAGAAGACTTATGACTCAAAAAAAAAAAAAAAAAAAAAAAAAAGAAAAATAAAATAAAATAAAATAAAATAAAAAAACAAGAAAGTGAGAGGCATTTACAATAGGAGGTGTACTACGACTGTGGGGGTCCTGAGTGTTAGTTTCCTTTGAGGCTGGACGTGGTGAGCTGATGTTAGTCAACAAATGGCCTTAAGGCGAGAAAGAGGACATGATCAACACCTCACCGAGTTCGAACAAGGGTGTGTAATAGGGCTACGAGAAAATGAATGTTCCTTCTTTGATATTGCAGAAAGGCTTGGTAGGAACGTAGCCACCGTACACGATTGCAGGCAGCGGTGGTCACGGGAATGTATGGTTGCCAGAAGACCAGGATCCGGAAGGCCACGTGATACCACTGAGAGGGAGAACCGTCGTGTTCAGTGTGTGTCTGTGGGTCATCCTACTGCTACTGCAGCAACAAAAAACAATGTTTCTAATGGCTCTGAGCACTATGGGACTCAACATCGGAGGTCATCAATCCCCTAGAACTTGAACTACTTAAACCTAACTAACCTAAGGACATCACACACATCCATGCCCGAGGCAGGATTCGAACCTGCGACCGTAGCAGTCACGCGGTTCCGGTCTGAAGTGCCTAGAACCGCACGGCCACCGCGGCCGGCACTGCAGCAACAATTTCATCAGCAGTTGTCATCACAGTAACACAGCGAACTATTAGAAGGCGGTTACTTCAAGGAAAACTCCGAAACAGACGCCCTATAGCGTGCATTCCACTGACCCCAAACCACCGCAATTTTCCACTTCAGTGGCGTCAATCGAAAACTCGTTGGAGGGCAGGGTGGAGGTCGGTTGTATTTTATGATGAAAGCTGATTCCGTCTCGGTTCCAGTGACAGTCATATGTTGATCAGAAAGAGCCCAGTTGAGGGTTGCAACCAACCTGTCTCCGTGCTAGGCACACTGGAGTTATGGTTTGGGGTGCTGTTTGGTATGACAGCAGGAGCACTATCGCGGCTATCCCACACGCCCTCGCTACAAATTTGTACGTAAATCTGGTGACTCGTCCTGTTGGCTGCCATTCACTAGCAGCATTCAAGGGTGTGTTTTCGAACAGGATGACGATCGCTCACATACTGCTGTTGCCTTGGCCAGCTCGATCACAAGAGACCTCTCTTTTCGAGCACGCGTGGGACACCGTCGCACGATAATTCTAGTGTCATCCACAACCAGCATTAACAGTCCCTGTGCTGACTGACCAAGTGCAACGGGCATGGAACTCCATCCCAGAAACTGACATCCGGCAACAGTACAATGTAATAAATTCATTTATGCATGCCTGCATTCAAGTTTCTGATGGTTACACCGGATATTAACATACCAGCATTTCACATTTGCAATGGCTGATCTATCGCTTACATTACTCCGCCATCTTGCAATTTTAATCACTGAAATATGTTATCTTGAAAAATATGTTCCCGAATTTTCATTACTCTTGATTAGTTACTTTTTGGAGTTGCGATATTTTCTTCCGTCAGTGTATCTAAGCGAAATCACGATGGTACACTAAGAGATGCGTAATTGGCAACAACAACTGTTAACTGCATACTGCAAGACTTGAGAGTGTACGGCGCATGGTGAATATACAGGCAACTTGATATCAAAATAGATATGAAATTGTAATACACCACATAAAAATTTGATTACGCACTGTTCTTGAGTCTGCCTCTCATTCACGGATCCATCCTGCAGTTACAATGTACAGGGTGCTCCAGAAATGTTACGACAAACTTCGAGGGCTAGTATAGGATGTCTTGAGAAACAAATCGAAAGTAGGAAACCGTATCCAGAAACGTCGACCAATGAAGCTAGGCCACCACTTCGACAGCAAACGTGACTTCATCGTAATCTGACAGAACGTAGGCGGAACGTCTCGCAATGTTGTTCGTTACTGAGTGACTGTGACTGACCCACACGATCGTCAGTGGAGATGATGGGCCTGGCTGCTGCTTAGAAATTTCATGTCTCCTATGAATGAAACGTTGGCTTGGTGGATTATGGTTTCGGACACAGGTTTCCAGCCGCAATTTATCGTTCTCCTGGAACTTCTAAAATCTCCAGTGGTCTTCGGGGTACAGAAGAAAAATAAACGGCAGTTGAAAACCCGTTACTGAGACCATCGTCCACTACGGAAATTTAAAAGAGACATGGCCTGTCTCTGCAGCAGCTAGCACTGCCACTGACGACCGTGGCAATCAGTCAAGATCACTGATTAACAAACAACATTGCGAGACGTTATGCCTACTCACCGTCAGCGTAAGAAGTCACGTCTGCTTATGAAGGGTGGCCCAGTGGCAGGTGCTGGCGTCTGTAACTTCGACGCCCTGTAGCGTCGTCAGAGGACGTTTGTGGATACAGGTTTCTATCCTCGATTTGTTCTTCAAGACACTTTTCACAACCCCGCGAAGTCTGTTAAACATTTCTGGGATGCTCTGTATACATGGCCGTTTCTCTTTCGCTTGATACAAAAATGTAATAGGGAAAAAGTTCTATGATATTGGTATGGAGTACCATCCGCCATGCACTTTACAATGGCTAGCGGGTTGTACACTGGTGGACCTTACTCTTTTCGGGTAGGGCCACCCCGAGCATGCCTAAGTGCCGCAACATGACGTGACAATGACCCGGCTAATGTCTGACGTAGTGCTGGAGACAACTGACACCATCTGTCCTGCAGGGCTGTCCATAATTTCGTAAGAGCACGAGGGTGTGGATATCTCTTCTGAACAGCACGTTCAGGACATCCCAGATATGCTCAATAATGTTCATGTCTGGAGAGTTTAGTGGCCAGCGGAAGTGTTTAATCTCAGAAGAGTGTCGAAAGTAGTTCAAATGTCTCTGAGCCCTATGGGACTTAACATCTGAGGTCATCAGTCCCCTAGAACTTAGAACTACTTAAACCTAACTAACCTAAGGACATCACACACATCCCTGCCCGAGGCAGGATTTGAACCTGCGACCGTAGCGGTCGCGCGGTTCCAGACTAGAAGAGTTTTCCTGGAGCCACTCTGTGGCAATTCAGGACGTGTGGGGTGTTGCATTCTCCTGCTGTAATTTCCCACGTCCGTCGGATGCGCAATGGATATGAATAGATGCAGGTTATCAGAAAGGGTGCTTACGGACTTATCACCTGTCAGAGTCGTATCTATACATATCAGGGATCCATATCACTCCAACTGCACACGTACCACACCATTACAGAACCTTCGCCAGTTTGAACAGTCCTCTGCTCACATGCAGAGTCCATGGATTCATGAGATTGTCTCCATACCCGCACGTGTCCATCTGCTCGACACAATTTGAAACGATACTCGTGCGACTAGGCAACATGTTTCCAGTCATCAACAGTCAAGTGTCGGTGTTGATGGGCCAACGCTTTGTGTGGTGCACTCATCATGTGTACACGAGTGGGCCTTCGGCTCCGAAAGCCCATATCGATGATGTTTCGTTGAATGGTTCGCACGCTGACACTTGTTGATGGCCCAGCATTGAAACCTGCAGCAATCTGCGGAAGGGTTGCAGGGTTACACTTCTTTGAACGATTCTCTTCAGTCGTCATTGGTCCCATTGTTACAAGATCTTTTTCCGGCCGCAGCGATATCGGCTATTTTTATGTTTTACCGGTTTCCTGATATTCACGGTACACTCGTGAAATGGTCGTACGGGAAAATCCCCACTTCATAGCTACCTCCGAGATGCTGTCCCTATGCTCGTGCACCGAGTGTAGCACAACGTTCAAACTCACTTAAATCTTGATAACCTGCCATTGTAGCAGGAGTAACCGATCTAACAACTGCGCCATACACTTGTTGTCTTATATAGGCTTGCTGACCGCAACGCCGTAGTCTAACTGTTTACATACTGTATCTCTGTATTTGAATACGCATGCCTGTACCAGTTTTTTTTTTTTTTTTTGGCGCTTGGGTGTATATGTATATGTAATGCCTTTCCTTCTCTGTCAAGGCATTTACCTAGATTTTGAACAGTGTTTCAGGCAAGCAGTAAATGATACTACTACAAGAGACTATGCTATACGATAATTACCACTGGCTCGGGGCCTACTCGCTGCACGCACTGGCTTTCCTTTCGGCGCACCGTCCGACGCAAAGGGACGTCCGCTGACCGTTTGTGCGGGTCTGCGGTCTGCGCGCTCCGCCGCGCCCTGGAATCGGCTTTGTGTGTCGTGGCTCGGCGCGTTCCATTTCCAGCAGGGTGGGCTGTTTGCCCCGCCTCCGTTCACCGCTGCGGACACTCTGCGGCCGGCGAGCTGTCCCTGAGCGCAGCGCGGCGCCGGCCACCCGTTACGTTCGCTTCCGTTCCGTGCCGACCGGCATAAATTGCCGCTCTCGGAATGCCTGTCGAGCCCACCGGCGGCTGCTGCCGGCAAGCAACAAACCCTGCTTCTGATCGCAGCTCTTACTCCTATCGTAAACATGTCCTGCAGATGTAGCCGAGAAACGGACAGTGTCCACTAGAATCGAGGGCCTTACCCTGTAGCGCGCAACCGTAACAAATTTTCACCCTGACAGTAACAGATCATTTCTCCGCCGTGGCTATAAACTTGTTGCAGGCAGTTGAAGAAAGGAGGCTTTTGTTCTATCTTCCCCTAATCCTATCAAATGCGGTGACTTATATCAATTATGAAAAGGTTGCTGAAATGAACTAGTCACTTACTGGTCAAAAGTTATTTATTTTGTTGAGCGTTTCGGGTGCAGCTCATCATCAGAAAGTCAGAAAAGGAAAGTCTTCGTTGAACGTACGGAGTCACATGTGCCAGTCTTCAGCATTAGTTGAGCACTGATGCTGAGGACAGAAAAAAGTGACTCCGTACTTTGCATGAAGACTGTCCTTTCTTGACGTCCTGATGATGGGCTGTGTCAGAAACGCTTCAGTATCTGCACTAACAATAAAACTGTAAAACTGTATCTGTCTGTTCGTCTATTTAAACACTCTTCTCCAAATGTACAAGATAAATTTTCATGGGGTTTTCATACGTAACTTGAGAATAGCTTGGGGTGTACCGTATATGCTTCATTTCATCAAAATCAGATAACACAAAAGAAAGATATCGTCTTCTAAATTTTACCTAAAACTCTCTTGTTTTCCTGTTTGTCTGCTTGAACACGCTAATCTCCAAAACTGCCAGACGTAAATTTTTATAGATTTTTCACAGATAACTTGAGCATAGATTTGGACACCATTTAGGCTTTACTTCATCAAAATCGGACATGCAAAAAAATCGTGAACCAGAGTTTTATCCAAAACCGCCTTATCTGTCTGTCTGTTTCAACACGATAATCTTTTTCATGGGCCTTTCACAAATAACTTGAGCTGACCTTGGGGCACCATATGGTATTTATTTCATCAGAATCGGATAAAGGAAAACAAGATATGCATGTTTTACCCATATCAATATTACAAAAGTGAAAGTGAATTTGTCTATTACGTTGTCAAAACTGATCCACTGAACTGCTGCCGATGAAATTTGGCATACAGATAGTTTGAACATAGAATGCCTTAGGAAACTTGTCATGATGCGTGCTAATTTGAAGAATGTCACGCGGATTGCAGACAAATATTTACTCCTTGGAGAAGCAATTTACCACCACCACATTTGTGGAAATTCATTTATTGGTTGGCGTGTGCCACGTGAAACGAATCAAAGTAATGACTACAACGCATACACAGTCATCGATGGGTATTGATAATCTCGATGTTGAGTGTCCCTAAACCTCGAATACACACACACACACACACACACACACACACACACACACACACTTACTTCAGCACTATATGTTGCATAATGTGCACGATGTATAATGTTTAGCAATTTTAGCAGCACGAACCACAGATGGGCGCTCCTGTCCATGCCCCTCTGTATGCACTGCTTTGCAGCGACACTACACACGCCGACGGATTGTGCGTTGTGACACATTCACTAATCAGAAAATAACTACCTATCTGCGACCGCAGCTGCTGGTAACAGCTAGTAGTAACAGCTGATGTAAGTAGGCGATGGGTGAATCAGAACGTTGTTAAGACACATCTGAAATTCCAGAAGCTTAAGCAACGTGACGGGAACTCCGCTAGGATCCTCTCCCACCAATTAGGCCCAGACATTCCAAGACTTCTGATCTCTCACCATAAATTATTAGGTGGCAGCCAGCACTTGAGACTACCGCCCACAGCCTTCTACCTTCTACGGAGCCGTACCGCGCCGAATACCGCGAACCCTATCTTAGCTTGACTGACAGGGCAGTTCTTCGAGCCCTGTCAGGCAGCTCCATGACACGCGTAAGCCGCAACTAAGCTTCTGAACGCCGTGCGGCCTCCCCTGTCCTCTCAGTGTGAAGTGAGTGATTCTCACGCATTCATAGAACAGAACTACAAACCTCGACCGTCAATCACTGCAGTTTTGTAAAATAGCGACACTTCTGGCATGATGAAACTAAAGCGTCCTGCCTAACGCTACTCGTGACAAGGGACAGATTAATGTAGAATGTAAATGGAAGGAGGCAAGCCAGAAGGTCTGTAACCTTTCAGCGAGGCGTTGCATTTTAAGGCACTTGCAGCTTCTTACACCCAAGCAGCTGACAAATGACTTCGCTCAAACGCTGACGACAATATCTGTCAGACAAGGGTTGCAATGCTTTTCGGGAGTCATTTGGCAGGACTGCGACAGTACAAAATGCTATCAGTGACTCCTCCAAACCAGGAATCTGGTCATTTGATCCACACATTTTTCGTGATTCGGACTTCGAGGCGACTAAATCCAACCCATAAGCAGAATCTCGAAAATGGGAACAAGAAACGAGTGGACAGTCAAGAATTCCAGAATGAGATTTTCACTCTGCAGCGGAGTGTGCACTGATATGAAACTTCCTGGCAGATTAAAACTCTGTGCCGGACCGAGTTCGAGTCTCGGTCCGGAACACAGTTTTAATCTGCCAGGAAGTTTCAGGCAAGAATTCCATGGAAAATCTAGACAAACTCCTGAATGCTTCAGTTCACACAAGAAACATCTCTAGTAGGAGAGTGTCAGTAGATCTACAATATACAATATGTGATCGAAAGTATCCGAACCCCCCCACCCCCCAAAAAAATATACGTGTTTCATAATACGTGCATTGTGCTGCCACCTTATGCCAGATAGTCCATTCAGCCTCAGTAGTCATTAGACTTCGTGAGAGAGCAAAATAAGTAGCTCCGCGGAACTCACGGATTTCGAACCTGGTAAGGTGGTTGGGTGTCACTTGTGTCATACGTCTGTACGCGAGATTTCCGCATTACTAAACACCCCTAAGTTCACTGCTTCAGATATGATAGTGAAATGGAAACGTAAAGGGACACGTACATCACAAAAGCGTACAGATTGAACTCGTCTGTTCACTGACAGAGACCGCCGACAGTTGAAGAGTGTCGTAATGTGTAATAGGCAGACATCTTTCCAGATCATCACACAGGAATTCCAAAATGCATCAGGATGCACTGCAAGTACGATGAGAGTTAGGCTGGACGTGAGTAAACTTGGATTTCATGGTCGAGCAGCTGCTCATAAGCCACACATCATGCCAGTAAATGCCAAACGACGCCTCGCTTGGTGTAAGGAGCATAAACATCGGACGATTGAACGGTGAAAAGACGTTGTGTGGAATGACGAATCACGGTACACAATGTGGCGATCCGATGGCAGGGTGTGAGTGAGGAGAATGCCTGGTGAACGTCATCTCCCAGAGTGTGTAGCTCCCAAAGTTAAATTTCGGAGGCGGTGGTGTTATGTAGTGGTGGTCGTGTTTTTCATGGATGGGACTTGCACCGTTTGTGTTTTGAGAGGCACTATCACAGCACAGGCTTACATTGATGTTTTAAACACCTTCTTGCTTCCCGCTGTTGAAGAACAGTTCTGGGATGACGATTGCATCTTTCAACACGATCGAGCTCCTGTTCTTAATGCACGGCCTGTGGCGGAGTGGTTACTCGAAAATAACATCCCTGTAATGGACTGACCTGCACAGAATCCTGATCTGAATCCTATAGAACACCTTTGAGATGTTTTGGAACGCCGACTTCGTGCCAGGCCTCACCGAAAGACATCGATACCTCTCCTCAGTGCAGCACTCCGTGAAGAATGGGCTGCCATTCCCGAAGAAACCTTCCAGCACCGGATTGAACGTTTGCCTGCGAGAGTAGAAGCTGTAATCAAGGCTAAGGGTTGACCAAGACCATATTGAATTCCAGCATTACCGATGGAGTGCGCCACGATCTTGTAAGTCATTTTCAGCCAGGTGTCCGGATACTTTTGATCATACAGCGTATCTCCCCTGTCGCAGCCTTATAGAAGTAATAAAAAGCAGCTCAAGATCATCTGCTGTTGAGATGACGGGTAATCTTTATTAGAGGCGCCCCTCCTTGGCGGAGAAACGAAGAAAAACGAAAGTAGGGGTAAGAAAACTAAAACTGACAAATCCAAAAGTGGCACTACGTCTTCATCTTGTTCAGAAAGATCCGCGAAGTGGTGCGGTAGGAGTAAATGATGAATTTCATAAATGTTGTGCATTTCGAAAAGCGGCGTGCGAAAGTAAGGCGAAGGAAAAAGTATTTTGCTTTAACAGTTGCAAACCTAAGAGAGTAACTAATGTTCAAACTGTTCTGTGTAACTGCAGAAGTGTCTTAATATTTTATACAATGAATACGTATTAAGGATTCAGATTTGTTTCCTAATGCCTTAAAAATTAAAATAAATGCTGTTCATACTCACCAGATTTTTGTATTTCTTGCTATAGTCGAGGAAAGTTATAGTCGTACAATTTATAACAGCAATGGTACAATTTGGGAGACCTTCTTATGGATTATACCACTATGCAGCTTTCCATCCATTGAGTTATATTTTTTACATTTTAGAAAATTTATATTCGAAACCTCCGGAGTTTGTATTTGGGCTACAACTTATTAGTATTACATTTAGAAAAATGGTTCAAATGGCTCTGAGCACTATGGGACTTAGGTCATTAGTCCCCTAGAACTACTTAAACCTAACTAACCTAAAGACGTCACATACATCCATGCCCGAGGGAGGATTCGAACCTGCGACCGTAGCAGTAGCGCGGTTCCTGACTGAAGCGCCTAGAACCGCTCGGCCACCGTGGCTAGCATTATATTTAGATAACGAATATCCGTTTTCAGTAAAACCTGAAGAATGCTGGAAGTTGTGCAGTCTATGAGGCTTTACGTTATATATTACAGGCCCGTGATCGGAACTCAGAATCATCTTTGGAGTACTTGGACAGCTAATGGAGGTTAGTAATTGTTGACTGTTGAAATGAGAAAATTTTTACCGGTCTCACTGATTAGAACAAGACTGCGACCTTATTTAGATTGATTTAATAGCGTAACAGTACAGAGGTTCAGTTCTGATCCCCCAATAAACATTTCCAAGTAAATCGTTATCCAAACGTCGCTAAGTGTGTTTGTATTCTGGTTGCTGCAGCGATTGTGAACCCACGGGGCTCTACGAAAAATCAGAGTACGGCTGGAAGGAACGTTTGAAGTTGATCTGCAGAAGGAACCGGAGAGACGAAACGCTTTTTCAAAATCTATGGAAGGCAGGTAGTTTTGTACATTACATTCTCTTATTTTTTGTGTTACTTGTCGATCACTAAATATATTACCTCTGCTTCACCTCTCTCAAATGAAACCACTTTCTTCTCCTAGAAGTAACATTCCTGTAATAATATTTAAGCTGTTATTTGCTACATCTATATGTTTCGTCGGCAGATTTACCATTTAATGCCCTGCTGCGATATCCTTTTTTAAAACAGTGACAATACATTTACTGTAAGCTAATCATCAGGAATTTTGTTGTTTAGCCCACAGACAGCGATCAGATGTAACGTTCTAAACCTACGTAATAATCGTCGATGCTTGTTCAACTGTATATTAAACCTGTCAGGACTTGGATATTAATTGCATTTTGGTTTTTTAATTACATATTTAAATTTTTGTAACTTAATTAAATATGTGTTAACATAATTAGGTATATTTTTATAATGAATTATACCACAGGTTTTTGTAATGTTCTGTCCATTCTTCTTGATTTCTTATAATTATGTAATCGTGCTACATCTTTCTCGGATCTAATTATGCGTCTTAATATTTTGATAGCGATGTCTGCTATGTACACAGTGTTGTTATCTCTATTGCAAATTTATCTCAACTACCTCGATGTGAGTTTCTTCTTAGTGATTTTGCTTTATTTCCGATCAGTCTGTAGCTTTCCCTCGTTTGATGACTGGGAGGCGCATAAACACTCATATGTTCTTTGTTTTCATTTAATTACCCCTAAATCTTAACGTATTGCTTGATTTATATTGTATTGCATGTTTTCCTATTCTATTATCGTATAATTTTGTGTAGATATGTTTATCAAATAATAATGCGCTCTTTGTTGGTAGAGATCTAAAACTGGAGACTCTTTTAACAACCTTACTTACAGATGGTTTACATTTTTTTGTCTTTTGATGAGGAGCCATTAAGTCTCTTTCAGCTGGTTAGTATTGCTGTTTTCGCCATAATGAAGTAGTTGTAGCTGAAAATCCCGCATCCTGTGAACATTTAAATGTCTTGCACTAACAAAACGAATGTATAACTGTTCCAGTTCTACTCGTGCATTTACGGGTATATTTTTGAGGTATACATGCAAACTAAAACGAGATGAGTATTTGTACTAAGGCCAGAATTCAATCTGGGGCTCCTGCTCGCTAGACAAAGGCGCTAACCACCATATCGCCCTGACGCAGTGGCTTCGCACCACTACGTGGATTACCAAAGTATACATCCCTCCTCAGTGCAATTCCCATTCACGCCTCAGCCCATTTCGTATCCCGTCTAAAATCGAAGGGCATTGATGAGGCATTCCAAATGTATTGGAGTATCACCTCAGCATCTAACGAAACAGGGGATCCTGCCCTGGAACGATGTAGCTTCATTTGATTTAAGTACATATGCCTGGATTCCACGCAGGATCCCCAGTTTCGTTCAATGCTTTGCAATGTTGTTTGAGTTTAGGGGGAATACGAAGTGGAATGACGCGTTAGTGGAAATATGGAGTGAGGAGGGAGTCGTGTTAGGGTAATCCACGCAGCTGGGCAAAGCCAGGCTGGTGCAATGGCTAGCGCATCTGCCTAGTGAGCAGGAGGCGTGGGTTCAAGTCGTAGCCTTAGAAGAAACATTCATTCGTCGTTTTAATCTGCACATACAGCGTCGTCCATTGATCGTGACTGGGCCAAATATCTCACGAAATAAACATCAAACGAAAAAACTACAAAGAACGAAACTTGTCTAGCTTGAAGAGGGAAACCAGATAGCGCTATGGTTGGCCCGCTACATGGCGCTGCCACAGGTCAAACGGATATCAACTGCGTTTTTTTAAGTAGGAACCACCACTTTTATTAAGTATTCGTGTAGTACGTAAAGAAATGTGAATGTTTTAGTTGGACCACTTCATTCGCTATGTGACAGATGGCGCAGGCGATATCCGTTTGACCTATGGCAGCGCCATGTAGCGGGCCACCCATAGCGCTACCTGGTTTCTTTGTAGCTACCTGGTTTCTTTGTAGTTTCTTCGTTTGATGCCTGTTTCGTGAGATATTTGGCCCGGTCACTATCAATGGACCACCTTGTATAAATCATAGACGTTGAGAGTTGAGAAGGTCTGTGGAACCAGTTAGTTTCATTACCTATCTTCTTCCCAAGCAGAAAGTATTACTTACAATGAGGATATTGTTAATACAGAAACTACTCATCTCATTTACCATTTGCCTTTTCAGTATAGTCTCCTTATCTTCCCACCACGTTGCTAATGCAAATATTAGCCTACTATGGTGTTTCATTCTCCAGACACGAAAATCAAATATGTTTTATTTATTCCATCATAAAAGCTGGAGCTTTTCGTAATGGTCTTATGTGTCCAGCAGCCCTACTCGTCCTTCTTCAGGAAAGTAAACTTCATTCACAGTTAGGGGGTCTCATTCTATTTTGCCTTCCAGTCATTAATATCTCTTAGTGAAAGGTATAGTGTGGGGTGGCTGGTGGAGTTTATGTTGTTTAAAATGTTCCTGTTATTTATGCTGTTATTTTGCCGTTCTCAACACTGGCTCTCTAACTACAATTTTGGCAACCAGAAAGTGATTAGCAAAACGTGAAGCCTGTAATTAGAATTCCTAGTGCCCACTTCATCTGAAAAACACACTTATAGCTACAGCTTATAGCTCTGAGGAATTAGGAGATTGTCTGGGATTCATAATCAAAAACGATCGTGAAAAAAAAAAAAAACGTTCGATATATTCTGAAAGTCACAGATAAAAAAAAAAAAAGAATCCACACAATCTGACTAACAGAGCAGTTCAGAGTATAATGCGCTGGTGCAACTATAACTGTCCAAATTAAATGTTTAAGTGAATGCTCGCCATAATTTGATGATAATGTACATCAAACGCCACGCTAAATAATGGTAGAATGTCTGTCCCGCGTGAAAATACGACATACGCAAACTGAAGATAGATAATTAAAGTCATCCCAGAATTAATACTTCACTCGAAAATGATTTCATGGTTACGCGTATCCCGAGTAACTTAACACGGCCTCCGAGGCTGTTTATAGCGATGATACCGACGCGACGCGACTCCCAACACAGATGGTGTGCTATTCAGCGTCTGGAGAGAACTGGGGCCTTACTTCCTCGTGCAGCGTTCTTATATATGAAGCCGCGGTGCGGACGGCTAAGAGAACGCCTGATCAAATCGGCTCTCCTGACTAGCCGCTGGGCCAGTAATGCTCCACCTTAAGTTACCGAATAAATCATAGCTTCTTTTGCTGATGGCCGATGAAGCTCTCAATTTTCATGTGCAATCAGCACACAGGTACGTAATCATAATAAAACTCTGACGTGGATAAGTCAATTATTTTGGGCGAGAGAATTAATTTAATTACGCTACACGCAGTAGACGAGCTCTGAACTTGCCATTTGGAGATAAGCTCAAAAAATGGCTCTGAGCACTATGGGACTTAACATCTATGGTCATCAGTCCCCTAGAACTTAGAACTACTTAAACCTAACTAACCTAAGGACATCACACAACACCCAGCCATCACGAGGCAGAGAAAATCCCTGACCCCGCCGGGAATCGAACCCGGGAACCCGGGCGTGGGAAGCTAGAACGCTACCGCACAACCACGAGATGCGGGCCGGAGATAAGCTATCGCTATAGTTTTATAGTTATTCAATTGAAACTTCTCACATCTTTATGATTATAGCGGATCTCCCTTCTACTTAAATTTAAACATCCTAGCCTTATTTATTAGCATACTTAATCTATCTTGCTTCCTTAATTTTTAAGACAAAAACCAGAAAATATTGAATTTCAACTAAAATCTTAATTTGTGAGATCCGAAAGACTGTTTCTATTAAATTATTATGAAAAAGGAATCTAAATATAAATTTTTAAATCTCTAGCTCTTTTCTGTTGAGCCAATGATTTTTACAGAGAAACATCCAAATTTCAAAAATGGTTAAAGTTATTTAACTGACATTCAACACATATTGATTTAGTATTACTCCTGACATGCTAGAACCGTTTCAGGTTATTTGCTTGATTTTAAAAGTATTGCGCAACATTAATGACGTCAGAGCTAGTTACAGCGGACTAGGCTGGCACACAATGGAAAGACTGATGTGAATTTATTACAGCGTGGGTAGGCTGCTTCCCTACAATAGGATAAGATTCTTTTCTTCCATTTCGAATCTATGATCATGACTATGCCAAATGGAAGAAGGGATCGCTTTAAAATCTTCCACTTCACAGTGCGGAACGTAATGGTAGAGCTGCACTAAGCACGTTTTCCAAATCACCATAGACGATCACATATAATTTTCGTCGGAAAACAACAACGGCTTTTGGAAGTGTTGTGTTCCCTTTGCAGCCACGGCGGTTGACTGTGAACGGAGGCACACCAGGCTTTGTGTACCGTGTGTATGAAAGCATGCGTCGCAGGTACACTCTGTGCAGTTGACAACAGGATCGCCGCATGGAGCAGCTGTTGTGAAGTGCACAGGTCAGAGCTCATTGTCTCCACTAAGTGCACCATGGAGCAAGAAGTTTGGAAGTGATCCGATGTTGAAATTTATTTTACACCCAAACGGTACATTTCACGACGGGAGTTCCTAATCAATACTTTATCTTCTGACTTTGATTGTCAGCCCCTAGAAGCCTGTAATAGGAAACATCCTGTACTCTACATGTACGTACTCCGCAAGCCATGGTACGGTGCGTGGCAGAGTGTGCCCAGTACCTCTATTAGTCACTCCCTTTCCTGTTCCATTTGCAAATCGGGCGAGGGAGAAAGACTCTATGTGCCTCCCTATGAGCCCTAATTTCTCGTAGCTTATGCTCATGGTCCTTACACGAAATGTATGTTGCTGGCAGTAGAACTGTTCTAGAGTCAGCTTCAAATGCCAGTTCTCCAAACTTTTTCAATGGTGTTCCTCGAAAAGAACATAGTCTTTCCTCGATGGCTTCCCATATGAGTTCCCGAAGCATCTCCGTAGCACTTGCGTGTTGTTCAAACCTACTTGTAACAAATCTAGCAGCCCGTCTTTGAATTACTTCGGTGTCTTCCTTTAATCCGACGTGGTACGGATCCTAAACACTTGAGCAGTAGTCAAAAATAAGTCGCACCAGTCTCGTGCAGGCGATCTCCTTTACAGAAGAACCACACTTCCCCAAAACTCTCCCAATAAACTGAAGTCACCCATTCGTCTTCCCTACCACAATTCTCACATGCCAACTGCATTTTGTATCGCTTTACAATGCTACGCTCAGATACTTAAACGACGTGACTGTGTCAAACAGGACACTACTAACGCCGTATACAAACATATGCTCGTACAGTGTGGACTGCGGCACCGTGTGAAATGCTTTCCGGAAATTCATAAATATGGAATTTGCCTGATGCCCTTCATCCATAGTTCGCAGTATATCATGCGAGGAAAGGGCAACGTGAGTTCTGCATGAGAGTTGCTTTCTAAAGCCGTTATGATTCGTAGACATGAGCTTCTCGAATGAAATGACACAGTTTCAGAGACTTTTGGTCTCATACGGATATTAATTTATGTATATAGACTGAAACAGGGGTTGAAAGTCTGTACCAAGCCCGGGAATCGAACCCGGACCGCTGCTTACTAGGCAGGTGCATTAGCCACTAAGCCACTTTGGCACAGCGGTCACCCAATTGCACGGATTACCTTGGCATGCATCCCGCCTCGATCCAGATTTTAAATTCCCCCTTACACACGAACATAATTGTGCCATCTCATTTGTATAAGTACCTGCAACTTGGTTTCATGCTGGATCTCCAATTTATGTTAGATGCTGAGATGCTATCCCAGAACATGGAGAGACTCGACAGTTCTGTTCGTATGTAAGGGGGAATTTAAAATAGACTGGGCAGCAGTGAGAAATTGGATCGAGTAGGGAGGCGTGCCAAGGTAATCCGTGCAGTTGAGTAAACCTCCGTACCAAGGTGACGCTGGCTCAGTTGCTCAGCGTGTTCGGTTAGCTGCCCTCTGTAACAAAAAGTCTGAAAGATCAATGATGATGAGCTTACACGGATCATGAGATGTCCTCCCTGAACAAATGCAACGAACAATAACGAAGAAAATAAGTTCAAAACCAATGGTGTGGTTGAGTGGCTAAAGCACCTGCCTGGCAAGCGAGAGAACCGGTTTCGATTCCCGATCTCAGTACAAATTTTCAGTCGCCGTTTCAGTCTATATACATAAAAAAAAAGTTTCTCGGTCTCAAGAAAATTTATGATGATCTAACTGAAAATATGTTCAACGATTCTGCAGTAAACCGATGCTAGGGGATATTGGTCTCTAATTTTGCGAGTCCCTTTCTTTGCCCTTCTTGTATACAGCAGTCATCTGCCCTTTTCGCCAGTCACTTGGAATATCGCACTGGGCGAGAGATTCGCGATAAATGAAAGCTAAATAAGGGGCCAACGACATAAGAGTACTCTTTGTATAAACGTAGTGGGATTCCATCCGGACCTAGCGACTAATTTCTTTCATCTCTTCCAGTTGTTTCTGTACGCCAGCCATGATTTTTACTATGTTGTCAATACGGGAGTCTGTTCCATGGTCAAACGACGGTATATTTGTACGATTCTTCTGCGTGAATGATATCTTAAAGGCGAAGTTTAAAAGTATGGTATCTGCCACATCAGAAAGGTCAACGCATAACTGGATGGAAGCATTAGACCAGCTTAGCAATTTTACGTAGGACCAGAATTTTCTCAAGTTCTCTTCCAGATCCTTTGAGAAGGATGACTGTGGTAATGTTTTCGCAGAATCACGAATATATATGTGTATAGATCATTATCTATAAATTGATTAATCGAGTCTTGATCTATTACCAGTTTAATCCATGGCTTAGTATCAACGCCAACATCATCAGTTTGTCACAATGTGAATGGAACTTGTTGTCAGGCAAATGACTTCTTGATGGACGAATGAAGGTCATTACTGGGCTCGTTGAGATCCTAAAAGACTTAGTGGAAGGAAAGTAGGTGAAATTATAAAACACGCTTGAGCAACAAGAAGGTGAACATAATGATAAATGGAACAGACGTTTGGTCTTCTGTATAAATAATATGGCTAATCACTTTAATCCTTTGGTATTTGTATTATCAAGGCGGGTGTTGTTGCTTAAAAACTTTTAATTCTTCTCCAAGAAGGAGGAAAACACTGACTATACAGGTTTCTCTTGCTAGTGGATTTTCGATTTGTGTTTAACACCTGAGTAGCTTCCTCTAACTCTGATTCTGACTCCATGTCCAGTAAGCCAGTAATTGATAATGTTCCTTAAAATCATGAATTTACGTCTTCAGTCTCTTAATATCAGAAAGACAGTCACATTACGTAGGGCGCCATTTCTGCAATGTAGTTACAGGACTACGATTTCTTGTAAGACAAAGGATTCAGGGAGACGCCATAAGCGTAAATACTGTCGCCTTAAATGTCGTAATTAAATCACTATTATCAATAAGAAACCGCTTAGCAGGAGCGGCAGTGCCATCTGTGTTCGGCAAATGAAATCCTTTCCGAAATTTACGACGGAAAAAATTAAGAAAGTAAAATGAACCATTCCCTTCGGAGTACGGTTCCTTGGCAAGCTGCCACTTCATTTGGGGAGAAAGCTCTGGCAATTTACGGCGGCCTTTATATTAAGTAAATGCGACATTTGGTCCGTACGTCATCAGTGGGCGTTACTAACAGCGGGCAGTATCTTATGACTCAGGTGCTTCTGCTAATGGCTCACTGTGGGTGGAGCTTTTTTCAGTCACCGTTACAAACGTTTCATACGCCTGACGTTTATATAAGAGTTAAGTTTAACATTAAATTGTGTTCATACTGGAGTCATGGGATAGCGATATGCACATATACAGATGGTACTACAGTCGCTTACACAAGATAGAAAAGGTAGGTTGGCTAGCGGAGCTGTCATTTGTACTTAGGTGATTGATGTGGAAAGGTGTCCGCCGTGATTATGGCCACACGACGGGATTAATAGACTTTGAATACAGATTGGTAGTTGGAGCTGGATGCAAGGGACATTCCACTTCGTAAATCATTGGAGAATTCTGTAATCTGAGATCTACAGTGCCAAGAGTGAGCTGAGAATTCCAGATTTCATGTATTACCGTTCATCAAGGACAACGCAGTATCCGACGGCCTTCACCAAACGACCGAGAGCAGCTGCGTTCGCAAAGAGTTGGCAGTGCTAACAGACAAGAAACACTGTCTGACATAACCGCAAAATCAATGTTGGACGTACGACGAAAGTTTTCGTAGGGACAGTGCTTCGAAATTTGGCGACAGACGCGACGCTATCAGCACGACATGGACTGCGAAGCCTCTCCCGGACTCGTGACTGTATAGGTTGGGCACTGGATACTGGAAAACATGACCTCATCAGATGAGTCTCGATTTCAGTTGGTAAGAGCCGGCAGTATTGTTGGAGTGTGTCACAGACCCCACGAAGCCGTTGACCTAAGTTGTCAACATGGCATTGACCAAGTTGGTGATGGCTCCATAAAGGAGTGGACTGCTTTTACAAGGAATGGCTACTCGGTGGCCATCTGAACTTCTTGTCACCAAACATTTCACTGGGCTACAATAATGTTCGCGACTGATTTTGGGCAGCTCGAGCGGGTTGTTTGGATACCAAGATCGTCCGACATGAATCCACCGAACATTTATTAGATATAATCAAGACGTCAGTTCGTGCACACAATCCTGCAAGGGATACAATTTCGTAATTATGAACGATTATAGAACGCATCCATAGTCTAATGGTAGCGTCCTTCATTAGGAGTCAAAATGTCTTCGGTCTTGGGTTCAAAGGACACTACCACCGCTTGTAATAAAAATCATCAGCATTGGCAGTAGAGGACTTCCGGTATAAGAGATTACCCTCATTCCGCCAACGGCCTTGACAAAGAGGGTGGAAGAGCGGACAGGGTTCAGAGGACTCTCTTGCGTGGGAAACTGACCCTTAAGGTGGTAGAATCACCAATGATCAACGGCATGAGGATGCAGAAAATAATGGAAACCACTGCATAACGTCTATACACAGGACATGCTGCCTGTAATTGAAAAAGTGTCATAATGATCTCTCCATTGGCAGAAGATTCCGGAATAGTCGCCCATCCTGATTTCAGGGAGGGAACGCCTAACGGGGAAGTGACCATGAGTTATAGATTGAAAAACCAGTCAAACGATAACGTTGTACGAGTCAGGACGTGGAATGTATGAAGTCTGAACGTTGCAGGGAAACTAGAAATTCTGAAAATGAAAATGCAAAGTATCTCTCTAGATCCCTTGATGCCTCAGAACATGTCCTACCAACCGATCCCTTCTTCTAATCAAGTTGTGCCACAAACTTCTCTTCTCCCCAATCTTATTCAACACCTCCTCATTAGTTATGTGATCTACCCATCTAATCTTCAGCATATGAGGATATTGAACGGTAATTTAGTACGTTAAGGGAGATGAAAATCTAATACTCAAAGTCTGGAATGAAGTTGTAGGGGAAGGATTAGAGGAAAGGCTTAGGGAGAATACGATCTTGGTAGTAGGAAAAAGAAAGGAGAAAGACTGATTGCAATAAATTTCAGTTCATGATAGCGAATACTCTCTTCAAGAATCACAAGAGGAGGAGATGTAATTGGAAAAGGCTGGGATGTACGGAAAGATTTCAGTTGGATTACTACATGATCAGACAGAGATTCCGAAATCAAATACTGGATTGTAAGGCGTATCCAGGAGGAGATACAGACTTAGTTCACAGTTTAATGGTGATGAATAGTGGGCTGAAGTTTAAGAGTTGAGGAAGAATCAGTACGCAAAGAAATGAGATACGGGTGTACTAAGGAATGAAGAGATAAGTTTGAAGTTCTCTAAGGCTATAGAAACTACAATAAGGAATAACTCAATAGGCAGTTCAGTCGAAGTGGAATGGACAGGTCTAAAAAGGGCAATCACTGAAGTTGGAAAGAAAAACATACCTATAAAGAAGGTAACTGCAAAGAAACCATAGGTAACAGAAGAAATACCGCAACTGATCGATGAGACAAGGAAGCACAAAAATATTCAGGAAAATTCAGGATTACAGTAATAGAAGTCACTGTGGAATGAAATAAATAGGAGGTGCAGGGAAGCTAACACGAAATGGCTGCACGAAAAATGTGAAGAAATCGAAAAAGAAATGATTGTCGGAAATATTGACTCAGCATACAGGAAACTCAAAACAACCTTCGGTGACATTAAAAGCAAGGGAGGTAATGTTAAGACTACAATGGGAATTCCACTGTTAAATGTAGAGGAGAGAGCGGATAGGTGGAAAGAATACATTGGAGGCCTCTATAAGGGGAGGAGATGTCTGTTGTGATAGAAGAAGAAACAGGAGTCAGTATAGAAGAGATAGGGGATCCATTATTAGAATCAGAATTTAGAAGAGCTTTGGAAGACATAAGATCAAGTAAGGCAAAAGGGATCGATAACATTCCATCAAACAGGAACAGAAGAGAATAGAAGCATTTGAGATGTGGTGCTACAGAGGAAAGTTGAAAATTAAGTGAGCTGATAAGGTAAGGAATGAGGTAGCTCTGCGCAGATTCGGCGAAGAAAGGAATAAGTTGAAAACACCGACAAGAAGAGGGAATAGGATGATAGGACATCTGTTAAGACACAGAGAATAACATCCATGGAACGAGAGCGACCTGTAGTGGGTAAAAACTGGAGAGGAATACACAGATTGGAATATATCCAACAAATAGTTGTGGACGTTGTGCTATTGTGAGATAAAGAGACTGGCACCAGAGAGGAAGTCGTGGCAGGTTGCATCAGACGAGTTAGAAGACAGTTTGGACCAATATTTCTGCAGGGGACTTCCAAAGACTTATTAAGTCCATTACACGTCGAGTTGTTGCACTAGGCCAGGAAAAGGAGGTCCGACAAGATATGAAGAGGTATCCCATGACTTGTTACTTCATATATTATAATTTTATTAATTCAGTATATTCTACGAGAGTCGTTCCGAACGTAATGCCTCCTTTTTTTATTCATGGAGACTACAGGATATACATAAATCACAACAGCACATCTAAATAGAACAATATTTCAACCACAGGCTGTCATTTTTCCATATACACTCCTGGAAATTGAAATAAGAACACCGTGAATTCATTGTCCCAGGAAGGGGAAACTTTATTGACACATTCCTGGGGTCAGATACATCACATGATCACACTGACAGAACCACAGGCACATAGACACAGGCAACAGAGCATGCACAATGTCGGCACTAGTACAGTGTATATCCACCTTTCGCAGCAATGCAGGCTGCTATTCTCCCATGGAGACGATCGTAGAGATGCTGGATGTAGTCCTGTGGAATAGCTTGCCATGCCATTTTCACCTGGCGCCTCAGTTGGACCAGCATTCGTGCTGGACGTGCAGACCGCGTGAGACGACGCTTCATCCAGTCCTAAACATGCTCAATGGGGGACAGATCCGGAGATCTTGCTGGCCAGGGTAGTTGACTTACACCTTCTAGAGCACGTTGGGTGGCACGGGATACATGCGGACGTGCATTGTCCTGTTGGAACAGCAAGTTCCCTTGCCGGTCTAGGAATGGTAGAACGATGGGTTCGATGACGGTTTGGATGTACCGTGCACTATTCAGTGTCCCCTCGACGATCACCAGTGGTGTACGGCCAGTGTAGGAGATCACTCCCCACACCATGATGCCGGGTGTTGGCCCTGTGTGCCTCGGTCGTATGCAGTCCTGATTGTGGCGCTCACCTGCACGGCGCCAAACACGCATACGACCATCATTAGCACCAAGGCAGAAGCGACTCTCATCGCTGAAGACGACACGTCTCCATTCGTCCCTCCATTCACGCCTGTCGCGACACCACTGGAGGCGGGCTGCACGATGTTGGGGCGTGAGCGGAAGACGGCCTAACGGTGTGCGGGACCGTAGCCCAGCTTCATTGAGACGGTTGCGAATGGTCCTCGCCGATACCCCAGGGGCAACAGTGTCCCTAATTTGCTGGGAAGTGGCGGTGCGGTCCCCTACGGCACTGCGTAGGATCCTACGGTCTTGGCGTGCATCCGTGCGTCGCTGCGGTCCGGTCCCAGGTCGACGGGCACGTGCACCTTCCGCCGACCACTGGCGACAACATCGATGTACTGTGGAGACCTCACGCCCCACGTGTTGAGCAATTCGGCGGTACGTCCACCCGGCCTCCCGCATGCCCACTATACGCCCTCGCTCAAAGTCCGTCAACTGCACATACGGTTCACGTCCACGCTGTCGCGGCATGCTACCAGTGTTAAAGACTGCGATGGAGCTCCGTATGCCACGGCAAACTGGCTGACACTGACGGCGGCGGTGCACAAATGCTGCGCAGCTAGCGCCATTCGACGGCCAACACCGCGGTTCCTGGTGTGTCCGCTGTGCCGTGCGTGTGATCATTGCTTGTACAGCCCTCTCGCAGTGTCCGGAGCAAGTATGGTGGGTCTGACACACCGGTGTCAATGTGTTCTTTTTTCCATTTGCAGGAGTGTATTTACCGCCATTCTTTATGCACTTTTGCCAACGATGCATGCCACATTAGTAAAAACCAGCTGAGGCTCACCACTTGCTTACAGCTCTGACTACAGCATCCGAGTCTTGAAAATGTTCGCCACGTAGTCCATGTTTCACAGGCCCAAGGACGTGGAAGTCTAAAGACGCTAAATCGGGACTGTACGGTTGATGTCGTAAGACAGTCCATCGATTTTTGCAGTGAGCGCGTGCTCCCAAAACTGCTGCGAGGTCTGACGTTATTATGTTGCAGGTGAAAGTTGCTCTTCTTCTCTGGCCTTACCCTTGAAATTCGGGCTTTCAGGTTAGTCAGCGTCGTCTTGCAGCTTGCTGAATTGACAGTTACTCTAGGCTCTAGGATTGCTTCTTCGATGGATAATTCGAGCTCGAGTAGTGACACCACGGCCGCCCGGAGTGGCGCCATGTCACGAACTGGGCGGTCCCTGCCGTTGGAGGTTCGAGTCCTCCCTCGGGCATGGGCGTGTGTGTGTTGCTCTTAGCATAAGTTAGTTTAAGTAGTGTGTAAGTCTAGTGACCGATGACCTCAGCAGTTTGGTCCCTTAGGCATTCACACACATTTGAACATTTGGTTACACCACGTCTCATCACCAGTGACGATGCTGTTCAGAAAATTATGACCGGCAAAGGAGGGTGAAGCTTTGACAATGCCAGCCACTCGTGCAGGCAAAACGTCAGTAAAATCATCAGACGAACTTCGGCCGAAGAACCCGAGACAGAAGCAAATAGGCAGTTTGTCAACAACTGGCAACGAAAGCCTTAACAATTTTGTAAGACACCAATCGCTTATGCAGACAAAGCTTTCGAAATGAGGTAGCGCCCAATAGGTACGCAACACACCTAATGCACAGGTAACGCGGTTACGGTCTTAACTGACCAAAGCTAATAGGATAACTACCGTAGGCTACACTTACTTAAGATAGTCTATGGTAGCCTTACAACTCTAGAAAAAGAGTGAACAAAGCAAAGTAGTACATTTACATCTACATACATACTCCGCAATCCATCATACGGTGCGTGGCGGAGGGTACCTCGTACCACAACTAGCATCTTCTCTCCCTGTTCCACTCGCAAACAGAACGGGGAAAAATGACTGCGTATATGCCTCTGTACGAGCCCTAATCTCTCTTATCTTATCTTTGTGGTCTTTCCGCGCAATATAACTTGGCGGCAGTAAAATTGTACTGCAGTCAGCCTCGATGCTGGTTCTCTAAATTACCGCAGTAGCGATTCACGACAAAAACGCCTCCTTGCCTCCAGAGACTCCCACCCGAGTTCCTGAAGTATTTCCGTAACACTCGCGTGATGATCAAACCTACCAGTAACAAATCTAGCAGGCTGCCTCTGAATTGCTTCTATGTCCTCCCTCAATCCGACCTGATAGGGATCCCAAACGCTCAAGCAGTACTCAAGAATAGGTCGTATTAGTGTTTTATAAGCAGTCTCCTTTACAGATGAACCACTTACATGATTGTCCCACTTCATATCGCTCTGCAATGTTACACCCAAATATGTAATCGACGTGACTGTGTCAAGCGCTACACTGCTAATGAAGTATTCAAACATTTCGGGATTCTTTTTCCTATTCATCTGCATTAATTTACATTTATCTATATTTAGAGTTAGCTGTCATTCTTTACACCAATCACAAATCCTGTCCAAATCATCTTGTATACTCCTACAGTCACTCAACGACGACACCTTCCCGTACACCACAGCATCATCAGCAAACAGCCGCACATTGCTATCCACCCTATCCAAAAGATCATTTATGTAGATAGAAAACAACAGCGGACCTACCACACTTCCTTGGGGCACTCCAGATGATACCGTCACCACCGATGAACACTCACCATCGAGGACAATGTACTGGGTTCTATTACTTAAGAAGTCTTCGAGCCAGTCACATATTTGGGAACCAATCCCATATGCTTGTACCTTAGGTAGGAGTCTGCAGTGGGGCACCGAGTCGAACGCTTTCCGGAAGTCGAGGAATATGGCATCCGTCTGATACCCTTAATCCATGGTTCGCAAGATATCATGTGAAAAAAGGGCGAGTTGCGTTTCGCAGGAGCGATACTTTCTGAAACCGTGCTGATGCATGGACAGCAACTTCTCTGTCTCAAGCAAATTCATTATATTCGAACTGAGAATATGTTCGAGAATCCTGCAACAAACCGATGTTAAGGATATTGGTCTGTAATTTAGAGGATCCGTCCTTCTACCCTTCTTATATACAGTAGTCACCTGCGCTTTTTTCCAGTCGCTCGGGACTTTACGTCAGGCAAGAGATTCGCGATAAATGCAAGCAGAGTAAGGAGCCAATGCAGTAGAGTACTCTGTAAAGCCGAATTGGAATCCCATCAGGACCTGGCGATTTATTTATTTTCAACAGATTCAGCTACTTCACAACCGCAGGGATGTCTATCACTATGTCCTCCATATGGGAATCTGTACGAGACTCAAACGGCGGTATGTTTGTACGGTCCTCCTCCGTGAAAGATTTCTCAAATGCTAAATTTAAAATTTCAGCTTTCATTTTGCTGTCTTCCGTTGCCAGGCCAGACTGATCAGTGAGTGACTGGATGGAAGCCTTCGACCCGCTTACCGATTTTACGTAAGACCAGAATTTCCTTGGGTTTTCAGCAAGATCTTTTGCTAAGGTATGACGGTGGTAGTGGTTGTATGCTTCGCGCATCGCTCTTTTTACAGCAGCACGAATCTTAACTAAGTTTTGGCTGTCCTCATTCTCCCGATCTTTCTTGTACCGCGAGTGCAACTGTCTTTGCTTCCTGAGCATTCTCCGAATTGCGCTGTTAAACCACGGTGGGCCTTTTCCGTCCGTAACCCACTTTTTCCGCACATAATTGTCCAATGCGTGGTTTACAATGTGTTTAATAAAATTTGCACATAATTCTGCCACGTCCATCGCACCGGAAGTAAATGAAGTCGATTCGTTTACTAAGTGGGAGGCTAACAAGTGCTTATCTGCTCTTTCTAGTAAGAATACTCTCCTAGCCTTCTTGACCGATTTGGTACAGTACATAAATAACGTAGTAAATGGTAGGTTTACCGGTAGTGTTGGTAGCACTGGTAGGGAAAGAAATATAAGTTAATGTGCGAGAGAAGAACTGTTTTCAAGAAACCTGAGGATAACTATGTAGAACCAAAACTTTCTGTAGGTTACGTGGCCATTTCTATATCCACATTCAGTTTGCAGACTGTTCACCGCTTCCGGTTTCTAGGGGAATCCACTAAGACACCAACTGCTTACGCAGACAAAGCTATCGAAATGAGGTAGCGCCCAATACGTACGCAACACACCTAACACACAGCTAACGCGGTTACGATCTTAACTGACCAAAGCTAATAGGAAAACTGCCGTAATATAAGATAGTTTATGGTACCGTTACAATACTATAAAACGAGTGAACAAGGTGAAGTAGAGCGACCTACCAGGATATAACAAGTTATATGTGTTTATCTTGGACTCTAGCCAGCTCTTTTCATGTACGACAAGTGGACATTAAATGTCCAGGGTAGGAGCAGTTTATCGCCTAATCAGGTGACTCACGAGTTCCTAATTACAGGTGCTTCGTGTTCTACTGGACGTACGCCAGCTCGACGTATAGGAAAATCAGTAAAATAAAGCGAAAATTCGAAGAACTTGAATGTGGCCTCTATTGCTGCCTGCTGCTCGAAATGCTCCCATAATTTAATTCCGTTTAGGCCTATCGAGTGCCGAGGGAACGGCACGGAGCTTCCAGTCAGGATGAAAACCGGGGAGGAGAGCTGGCGCCCCCGCTGGTCCCACACTTGCCGGGTGGAGCGCCGCGCCGGCCTGGTCGGGGCAGATGTTTTGCGGGACAGCGGCCGCCAGCAGAGCCCTCTTTGTGTGGGCCGGCGGCCGGCGGCCGGAGACCCGCTATTTTAATTAAAGTGCCGCCGCTGGACAGAATTCGCCCAATATCTGCTTGCCCGCCGGGCCGCCGCAGCTGCAGCTGCAGCGCACAGTCGTGTCGCCGACGTTTTAAGCGGAGGCGCTTCTCACCTCCAGCTGACGCCCACTCGACGCTCGTCTCCCTTCCCCACTCTACGGCGGGGCGACGAAATTTCTTCCTCGCGGAGGATGGGGGGACGAACACTTCGGTTCCTGCATGCCGTTCGGTGGTTTGTGTTCAGCATCTGATTGCCGAACATTTCATTTCAGAGTCGACGTTACCAATAGTTTGTCAGGAACTTCAGTGAGAAATGACAGAGAGTTAATTTTTCAATGATAAGAACGTTTAGCCTCGCACATCAGCGATGAAAATCAAACTGACACATAACATTGCTTCGACAGGTAAACACACATTAAATGCATTCGCAATTGCGAATAATGACAACCATAAGCTATAGAATGGAATGACGACAGTAAAAAATTTGTGCCGGACTGCGATACGAACGCTGATTTCCGATTATATCGAGCGCTCGCCATACTATTTGGCTGTCCACGCACACTCACGGCCAGATCGAAACTTCCATATGTCGTCAACCATGCGTCTGCGACTTGGACTCGTACATCCATTATGTACCGGGTGATCAAAAAGTCAGTATAAATTTGAAAACTTAATGAACCACGGAATAATAGAGAGGTAAAAATTGACACACATGTTTGGAATGACATGGGGTTTTATTAGATAAAAAAAAAAAAAAAAGAAGTTCAAAGTAACTGCTACAGTGACGGGTGAGTAGTACGCCGATATGTTACAGAATCGCATCATCCCCAGGCTGGCTGATAAACACCTGCTGGAACGTACGATGTTTATGCAGGATGGCGCTCCAACCCATATTGCTAGACGCGCGAAAGATCTTTTGCGCACGTCGTTTGGTGATGATCGTGTGCTCAGCCACCACTTTCGTCATGCTTGGCCTCCCAAGTCCCCAGACCTCAGTCCGTGCGATTATTGGATTTGGGGTTACCTGAAGTCGCAAGTGTATCGTGATCGACCGACATCTCTAGGGATGCTGAAAGACAACATCCGACGCCAGTGCCTCACCTTAACTCCGGACATGCTTTACAGTGCTGTTCACAACATTATTCCTCGACTACAGCTATTGTTGAGGAATGATGGTGGACATATTGAGCATTTCATGTAAAGAACATCATCTTTGCTTTGTCTTACTTTGTTATGCTAATTATTGCTATTCTGATCAGATGAAGCGCCATCTGTCGGACATATTTGACTTTTTGTATTTTTTTGGTTCTAATGAAACCCCATGTCATTCCAAGCATGTGTGTCAATTTGTACCCCTCTATCTACATTATTCCGTGATTTACTCAGTTTTCAAATTTATACTGACTATTTGATCACCCGGTATATTCCCGTACAGGTCAGACGTTTTCCTTGAAAGTCGCTTGCCCGGTATCGGCAGAAAAATACGATTTTGCCGTGACTGTGTTATTCTGATTACGATGCAAAGATCCTTCGCACATGCATGCATGTCCAAAGGACGTACAGGTCACGTTAAAATGTGGTGAAGAGAAACAGTTTTGAAAATCAAAAGAAAAAAGACTGATGATTTTAAAAAGAAATATGAAAATCGGAAGTACATGGAATTGTAGGTTTTGTGCCTAACTGTAATTTTATAATCAGATTTGGAACTACCTCATGGTTTTATGAAACAAAACTGTAAATTACCCACTGAGAGGGGTGAATAGAAACAGCAACCTTAATCTCATTAATTTTCTTTTTATTCTTGTTTCGGCTGAATAGGGATATGTCAAAACCTGTTTTGGATCTAGGAGAATAAGAAACAAAATTTATCTGATTTAATAATAATGTTTCATTGAATGCAATAACTAAACATATTTCATATATTGTGGTTCTCTATTCTATTTTTTCAAACGATAAATTATTATATGTGTAAATATATATGCAAAATTAGCTAGTGAACTAGGCTAGTTTGTTAAGACATTAAGTCGATGACGTTATGTTTAAACACCATGTGTTGCCTCGAAGAGCATTCGATTTTCTCCTTGAGTAAAAAATGACGCCTCATCTGATAATATAAGCGTGTTTAATCGACATTTTCTTTTTTTTTTTAAGAGCTTCTGCATCCACATAAACCTACGCTTCTGAATAACAAAATTTTACGCGCATGAACTCTAAATGACTGCTTACCTTTTCCACATTCTCTAATCGCAACAGAATCTCTTGCGTTGAGAACAATGAGTGGCAGGTGTTCCTTCATTTACCTGAAATTTATGGTCTTTGTCTGTTAGTGAAGAAACACTAATGACTACTGTTTCCTTTCACCTCACAAATTGCGAAAACACAGCCCTACATTTCTAGTTAGCCGAAACCGAAGGCAGATTAAAGTATACTTTGAAAATGAAATAGGATTACACATTTGATTGCCATTTACTTAATCTAAAGCTATAATTTAAATCGGTACTTAGAAATAAAGTTCGAAATAAGCCAATTGAGCGTCACAGCCTGTTTGTCACAGAGCGAACGAAACGTCAGTCAACAATATCGTCAACACTGAAACTCATTATTTCCCTTTTACACTGGCCAACTACCAACGTAGGCAAACAAACCTTTGAAGGATATTCCCATTTGTATTCCTACATGATAGCATTTTTTTGAAGCTTCGTTTCTTTTCGCCCCATTGTTTCTGTTCATCCTGACTTACGGTATTACTTCCAGTGCCAATTAAATACCATATGAGAGGTAGTTATAAAACAAAAATTTATCACATCGAAAAGGTACAGTAGGGTAATTCAGTTTTTGTTTCTTTGCGGGTATGCACAGATGAGGCAGTATATTTAGAGCACATGCTTAGTAGTGTATTGGTTCACCTTTGGAACTCAAAACAGCAGCAATTCTACTTGACATGGATTCAATAAGTCATCCCTAGTTTTCCCAGTGGTTTACGGGCAAGGAGATGGCACCACATAGCGTCCCAGATCTTCTCTGTTCGTTTCAGAACATCCAAAGCCAGTGGTCAATCCAGAAATGTGAGCCCAGTGTTACACTACTCAAATAAATGTAACACAATTTCGGCTCTGTGACACAGATTGACCTTGATTGTGGAGTACCTGGCAAGACCAAAGATGCGATGTACAAACAAAGTGATTCATTCGATCAGGTGACACGTCTCTATTGATCCACGGTCGAATTTAATTGATCCGTAGCCACTTCAGTCGTAAATGGTGCTTTGACTGGGTCAATATAGGAGCCACATGTTCAGCAAAGTGCGCTAAACACTTTACACCGAAACGTTTGTGCTTGCAACAGCAACGTACTATGTCCTCAGATCTGCCACATATCGCCACCTATTTTACTTTACAAAACTGTCATGACTGCTACCTCAATGTTCTGTGATGAGTGACGAGGCGTGGACAAAGAACACATTGTCGAAAAAATGTAGTTACAGCATCTTTCATCTAGTCAACTCGCAGAAATTTGTTGAGACGCTATAGATAATGAAGGTAGGCCCAAACGACCTAATGGTTAGCCTGGACGTTGTGTCACTTTTTACGAGGATGCCAATACAAGATAAGCTGGATCTTTCGGCCCAACATTTTCCATCTGAAATCATTAAGTTGTTCCTCCACGTCCTAGGGACAACGTACTTTTTGTACTGCGATGAGATCACGGATGGCAAATGGGATCACCACTGTCTCCAGCAGTCGTAAATTTCTTCATTTAGCACTTCGACTGCGACATTACGGCCGTCTTGCTTTCTACGATACGTTGACAGCTTCCTGATATGACCTCATGGTGAAGATACACTACAGAAGTTCGTCGATCACGTGAATGGTATCCATCAAACATTACATTTACTGTCGAGATGGACAAGCACGGCAAGCTACCATTCTTTGATGTTTTGGTTGAGCTGAAGACAGGAGGTCAGCTTGGTCATTCAGTGTACCGGAAACCAACACACACTGATCTGTATTTGAACGCCAGTAGTTGCCACCACCCTGTACACAAGAAAGCTGTCCTGAACACGTTGGTTCATAGAGCCAAGATTATCTCTGGCGACGAAACCTACAGTCTGAATTGCAGAACTTAAAACGTGTATTCAGAAAAATGGATACAGCAAAGGAGACATCGCAAACGTTTTCAAGGGCCGCCGACGAAAGACAATCAGCAGAAGAGCACAAATGGACTGCATTCCTGCCATACTGTGGAGCAAGTTAGGACGTCTGCTGCAGAAACATGGGCTAGGACCAATGTTCCGGCCCGCCCCCAAGACACGAGATATGTTATGCCCTGTTTAATACGACATAGCTCTTCGAGTGTCCGGCGTGTATGGTGTACCTTGTGAATGTGGCAGCATGTATATCGGACAAACAATTCGCACGTTTGCGGAGCGTTGTACTGAGTACAAGCGTTATATAAAACAAAGGGAGCTTGACAAACCGGTCATAACGGAGCATTGCCTAGAAAACGGACATAAAATACAGTTCGAAAATACGAAAGTGTTGCCTCATGCATCTACATATTGGGACTTCGTTATAAAGGAAGCGCCCGAGATTCGTTTAAACAACAACAATTTCAACAGAGGCCAGGAGTACACTCTCAGCAGGGCATGGGGGCGGGCATTGGACATCGAAAGAAAGCAAAGACAGATGCGTGACGCCAAAGCGGTAGTTTGAAACGTGGCGCCTGCCCCTGGCGCCACTTGACGTCACCGGTGCTGCCACGGGCAATAGCTCAGCTAGCTGCCGGGGTCGACACATTGGGTCTCTCTGATTGGCTGCTGATGATGTCATCATGCCTATATTAGCGAGAAACCGTAGCAACCCCGGCAATCAGTGAACTTCTGACGACGACGGCGGAGGTGGTCATCGAAAGCTCGAGGATTTTATTCGAACTGACTTGGCTTGAGTACCGACAACGTTTTATTCAATGTTAATCATAAATTACCTCTTTATGTTGAAGCAGTTTGTGCAGCCTGGGACATTCGCAGTTTTCACCACCTTATTCGAGCTCCTGTCCCACGAAAACCCGGGCGAAAGTAGGGCGCGGCGTTTGGTTAACCCTGCACACATTTCTAAGTTTTACAAAAGTCTCATAGAACTGTACATGTTTTACATATATCAGTTGTACAAAAATTGAGATATGTTTTTAATTTACAAGCAACTAATTGAAATTATCTTGATATCTGAATGTTACTATTGAAAACTGAATGTTCATTTTGTGAATGCACAAACGAGAAACAATTTATTTTTGTTGCACTATCTTGTTAAAGAAGAGACGGTTGGAGAGGTGTTTCTTGATGGCGGAGCTATCATGTTACAGGAGGGGAAGGTGGTTAGAGAGGCAGGAAGATGTCGACCCTCAGCAGAAGATTGGAATGTGAGGGTAACAGTAGACTTTTCTCGAAATCGTTATGTCGATCTCAGGTACTGCCCTCATCACAATTACCTGAAACATAATTCAACTGGCATTAATGTTTTACCAAAGGTATACTCCCTAAAAATAACGGATTAATCACACCTCTAGTAACAGTGCAGAAATTTTAATACGGTATGGCTTACATCTAGAATGCTTGCAATTAGAAAGATTCCAGCGTCACTTTCGGGTTTGTATGTGATCATTTACACAGCAAGTCAACTATTGGCGTCCATGATGTTGTTATTGCTATTACCAAAAAGGTTACATTTCGGTTCACAGTTATTCAATAATTCACCACATCAACAACCGTCGTCCAATATGATATTATTGGTTATTCACAGAATCACATCTTCATCAGAATTGAACACAATAATTCACAACACCAACAACTGTCGTCCACGATGATATTGTTGGAATAGAAAAAAAAAAATCACCGTCAGTCTTTCGTAGCTCCAAGGATTCTCTCCTTCACCAATGCAGTTCTGTTATTCTAAGAGCACTAACAAGACTTCCATCTGAAGTTCCTTGTATCCTTCAATGCACCATGTTCACTACCATTGCGGCTTCATCCACCAAGAATGCACAATACTTCAAATTGCAGTTTCTTGTGTTCACTTGAACGGATTTATATTGTCACACTAAGGCTCCATATAGAGTCAGTAGTGTTTACTCATATGATCACTGTCTTGTACATTGTCTCCAGTTTAATGATCACTTACGAACCTTGCTTCTTCATTAATTCATAATATTCAACGAACTATACCCATGCTGATTGAAAACTGCTCACCTGCACATTACTGATCTCCACCATTCCAAAAATTGTAATTATGCTGATTACATTAAAACTCCTAACTCTCAAGAAAAAGCTCGAGCAATCTCTTTCTGAATCTTATTTGTTTCTAACCATATAGTCCGAGTACCTAACCATCTAGTTTGAATTATGACTCGACAGCAAATCAATTTATTTTAGTGTCAGCTAACAATTACTGTTAATAATAACACGAAAAGTGAAAAATTCAAAGTAAACCTCTGTATCACTAGCTAAATCTTTGACGTCATATGCATGAAAAGACCAGTAATAAATTACTCCTAGAAAAATTTCATCGAAAAATCTCATGTTCATTGACACAATAAAAGAAAAACATCTCCATCCTTAAAATTGAATAATTATTTTATTACTAATTACCCAACATTTCATACTGATATTTTCATCAGAATCCCCCTTTTTTTCCATGTCATGTTAGATCAATTGCTACTCATGTCAGAGTTTTAGATGTTGGTGGGGAATCATTCCCTTTACTTTCTGTGACACTATGTACTGTATTACATACGCACCAGGCTTTGGCACTTTGCCAATTATCTATGGCCCTGTATACAGTCTTTGCCACTTCCTGTTCTTCTTCTTTAATAATGAAGACTGAGGGTATGTCCTCAATAAAACTTTTTCCGATCTTGTATTCAGATACTCTCTTTAAATTCTTGTCAAATTTCATTTTCTTTTTCCATGCTTGTACAGTAGTGTTCACTATCGCATCTCGCAGTTTTGATTGCAATTCTTGCTCTTCTTCAGCACGTCTTGGTAAAGAGTTTACCCACTCATTCTTTCCTAGCTTATTGAACATTATTTCAGCCAGCGTAAATTCTTTCGTCGTGTGCGGTAAGTTGCTTACAGTACTCTTGAATACATCCAATAATCAATCAATCTTGACTGTTTTTCCGGACAGTATGTCTGGATAAAATGATTTAATTCTTTAAATATTCTCGCAACCGGTCTCCGTTGTGGATTGTAACATGAGGTAAGGACCGGTGTAATTTTTGCTTCTGACAATGCTCTCCGCCAGGTAAAACTTGTGAAGGTAGAAGCATTGTCAGATACCACCACCTCTGGTTTTCCTACATTTGGAATGTATTCCTGTATTAGCTTTCTCGCTATGGTTTAACTCGTTGCGGCGTTTACCGGGTATAATTTCACGTAGTTCCTCAATACATCTAAAAAGGCAACGACATATTTGCAGCCACCCCTCGATTTCGGAAGGGGGCCACAAACATCAACTGATACCAAAGAAAGTGGCCTGTCAGGTATAATCGGGTTCAACCACCCTTTTCTAACTTGATGATTATTCTTCGATCTTTGGCACAAATCACATGACCTCCATATCCTGGCTATTCTCCTTTCACCATTAGGTATGTAGTAATATCGCCTAATCTTCGTCGCACACTTAAAGGCACCGAAGTGGCCTCATGCTGAATGATTATACCACACGAGATCTTCTACTCTATCATCGGGTACACACACACACACACACACACACACACACTCTCTCTCTCTCTCTCTCTCTCTCTCTCTCTCACACACACACACACACACACACACACACACCAGTTTTTCGACTTTTCACTCCTCCTGTGAAACAATACTCATTACTTGAAGTATTCTGCCAGACTGGCGTCGCTCTTTTGTTCCAGCAGCCATTTCATCTTATTCCAACGCGTATCCTGCTTTTGTAATTCCCCCATGTTCTTACATAAATCTAAATAATATCTTCAGCGTGCCGTATCCTTTATTAACAAAACTGAAGCTCATCTTCTGCTTCCCCAACATATACATACTCTTCTAAACCTTCCAACATCCTTGTCAACGCATCTCCAATCAGGTTATCTTTGCCATTATAATTGAACTTTCAAACCGCTGTAGAAATAACACCACCGATAGGAATGACATTAAATTGCAGCGGAATATTATCGGAGAAGGAGTAAAACGTATGGCAGAAGAAAAGTAAATAGCTACAAAATTTACTAATAGATGGCACTGTAAGCATCATAATTTAATAGTGGTCCACTACAAATGACAAATGAATCATGCGACAATGCCCAAAGTGTACGTTTGACATTAAGTAAACTGTACTACTCAGTGTGCATGGGTGTACAGTTGTGATACTGTTAGTAACATAAGCCCATCCACCACGGCAAGGTCATATCACATCAGATGGGAAAAATTGCTTTTTAATTGTCCTGAAGCCAAAACACCGCATAAAAATATCACTTACGTCGGTTTTGAATTGTCCTGAGGCCAAAACCCGCATAAAAAGCGTCAATAACATCGGTTTTTCGTTGATCTGAGGGCAAAAATCCCATAAAAAGCATCAATCACATCGGTTTTCAATTGTCCTGAGGCCAGAAACCGCATAAAAAGGGTCGATTAAAACCACCACATGCATCAGTGGTGATGGTGGGGATGGGCGTGGAGACAACCTAGGGGTGGGAAAAAGAGTAAAACATCGTACTGCCTCCATACACCAACAGGTCTCAGCAGAGTTAGTTTGGGAGCAGTATAACGGAATTTTAAGTGAATTACTTCCACCATCATGAGAAGGTAACCAACACGCAGAATGTACTTAGTATCTGAAATCTTCAACTATATGAAAATGATTACCACCCATTTTGGCACTGGAGGAAGTTTAAACCTAGCATGTAGGAAGATCCCAGAGACATTAAAGAAGTGTCTGCATGGTTACCTGGAAAATATAATCCGCCTGCATGAAAAAAAAAAAAAAAGAAATTTCAGGCTCCCACCTACACTAGGAGAGATGTCTTCGTTACAAAAGCTCCTGTATTACGGAATTTATAAAATTATACGTGGTATTAACATGATATTTACAGCTCCTCTGTGCTGCTATTTGATTGCCTCCAAAGAATTTGTAAGAGAAGAGGCATCTGAGTACCATAAGAGAGTTTGAAAGTGGTAAGGCATCCTGTGACAGAGGCAGAACGTAGTCTTAGTACTCTGACATCAGCCTTAAATGGGTTTAGTATTCTAGTCCTGTGATGCAGGGTGTATCAAATAATAAACTGATAATATCAGATTTTTATTGCTGTGTGGGATTTTCATAACAAGTCACGATACTTCAGCGATGTGAAATGTATGTATGCTCTTATTTCTTCTGTCTTCGAAAATAAGTCCCATAAAAGGGAGAAATCTACATTTTGTGTCAGTAATGAGAAGTGTATGGACAACAACATCCCTACCTCAGGTTGACTAAAGGGGATTTCTTAAACCAGGGACTTATGTCAGGGGTGGAATTTCAGTTAGAATGCCATGTCCCAGCCGCACCTGCTTGTCTCGTAATGTGCAGAGTGTTAATTACGCTTGTCCACAGCCAGCAGCCGATGTGGTCATGACATCTCGGTCCACTGGAAGGTCAGCTTAGCCTGTCATGACCAGATAGGTACAAAGAAAGGCTTCAACCAGTCGGCTCTTCACGAACACAACGGCTAGGATGTGACTTGCAACTCGTAAATAGGTTGAAATCTGTTTTGCTCCCCACTGTTGTTGCTATATGACTCCTGCATATATGGGGCCCTGGTAGAGTAGGTCATAGACAACCGCTTTTATTGCGCTGTTGGTTTAATCTTGACGATGAACGATTGATTCAAAATGGTTCAAATGGCTCTGAGCACTATGGGACTTAACTTCTGAGGTCATCAGTCCCCTAGAACTTACAACTACTTAAATCTAACTAACCTAAGGACATCACACACATCCATGCCCGAGGCAGGATTGGAACCTGCGACAGTAGCGGTCCCGCGGTTCCAGACTGTAGCGCCTAGAACCGCTCGGCCACCAAGGCCGGCTGAACGATGGGATTTGGGTCTAAGCATTCACTGTGCCGCTCCATCGCTGTTGAAAAAAGCTATCACCGGAAGATGCATCACCATTGGAGAGAAACCGGTAGTGACTTTTTAATAAAATAATTTTAACAGCCAGTGCGAAAACTCTTATGTTCCATATGGAACTCTGGCTGTGGTAGCCCAACCTGTAATATAATATTTGAATTTGGTGTTGGTCATTAGCTTTGCACCTCTGTTGGTGAATATTGCTAATTGAAATCTGATCTGTTGAGAGAAAGGTTAATATAATGAATTTCTGTTTACGATTTTTGTGAATTTTATTTAATTTTAATTGCCATTTTTTCTTGTCTTGTTGCCGAGTACACTTTCACGCCAAAGGTATAAGTGAGCCTTAAGCAACTGAAATTCAAAGTTCTCGAGTGTTTGTCGATGTGTAATCATTGCTATAAGTAATAGAAAGTTACTTAGCATATTTTTATGTAATCGTTTTCGGAATTTTGTGGTATTCCTTTCCGATTTGGTCATGACTGTGTAAACGAGGTTCAACGTTCAAAATTTCATGATATTATCATTCTTCAATACTTGCTATAAAGGGTATAGACTGGGAAAAAGTAATTTTCCTGTGATATTTTGTGTATTTAGCGTCGTTTCTTTTATGCTTGATCTGTGACCACATGTGTCGCACCAGTTTTCAGAAGTAGCAAATATTGATTAGATAGAGCTTGCTGTGTCTTTTCTTAACTTTAAACAGTTTCCAGGGGAAACAAAAGTTCAGTAGGCGTGACTTTAATGATTTATAGTGAATATTTTAGTTGATTTCTTTGGGAGTGACATGGCCTACCAAATGTGAATATTACTACCTTGTGCGACTCTGACAGGCTGTGGAATGCGGTACATTGACTCAATGATACGATGTTCTTTGCTGATGAGAAAACATTCCCACTGACCCAAAGCGAGAAGCAATTTTATTATACCCATAAGAGGCCAAAAGAAATCCCACATGTGAACAGTACTGTCAGTTATGCAGATTTATATGGGTCATCAGAAAGTGTAAATGAACGTGATACAAAAATTGCTAATACTGTAATAAAATATTTTTCGGCTAAAGAATGAAGTTTTGCCCTTGAAATGGTAAACGCATAAATTTTTAATAATCAATAATAGTTGAGAAAAGTGAACAAATTAACAGAGTAAAGAAATCTAATTCAGTGTAACGACAGGACATGAGTTGCTAATGGAGCGGTTAGCGTGCGCACATGAACAAATTGCTACCCCCCGCCCTCCTCTCGCTCCGGTACTGATCGCACTGGTTCGTGGTAACTTCTGTGAGCGTTATTCGATGCGTCTGTAATTAACTGAGATTATGAAACTCATTTTGCGTCATTAAATGCTTGGTTCAAACTAGGCCAATTCTAATAAAATAGCCTGGTGTCAAGAGCCCCAGCAGGTAGCAGTACTTTATCTTAAACAATAGAACCTAACAATGATCAGAAATTAGAAACAAACTTGCTCAGAAAGCTTTGTACCCGACCATATAGCACAGCCCCATCCAAATAATCATGCAAGAGGTAGGGTTGCAAGGTTATCATTCATCTAAAAATCTAGGAATTTCAAATACGAACAACTTAAATTAGCAGCTTCGCTCAGAAAATGTTGTGGAGATGGCGAACCAAAGGCCGAGTCGTACTGACAGGATATTTCGAAGGTGCAGCAAATCTACTATACGGACTGCCTATAACGATTATCTGTACTCTTCTCGAGTATTGCTGCACGGTATGGGAACCTTCCAGGGCAGGATGGATGGAGAACATCCAAAAAAAATTTTAAAAAATCAGTTCGTATTTTATTAGCACAAAATAAGAAAGAGAGTTTCACAGCTATGATGAGGAAGCTGGGATGGCTATCATTAAAATGAAAGCGGTTTTCATTTCTTACAAGAAATTTCAGTGTCTGACGTTCACCTCTGAATGCACAACTATTCTGTTGTCTCCCACTTCTATTAAGAGAAATGGCAATGATGATAATAAGGAAAAAATTAGGTGTTCATTTTTCCCACTTGCTAATTGAGGTGGGTCGGTAGCGCAACACATTCGTCTATTGGTGGACTGGTACATCTCATGTTTCATATTGTTATTCCGTTGCGCGACAGTTCACACAACCGCATCTGACACGGGGACAATCACATCTGTTAAGGGATCTGTGTATTGCATATGTAATTTACGCGGAGCAAAAACTATAGATTTTCATGGATTATACACTGAGGTCACGGAAGTCATGGGATAACTATATGCACATATACAGATGGCGTTAGTATCGTATACTCAAGATATAGAAGGGCAGTGCATCGGCGAAGCTTCCATTTGCACTCGGGTGATTCACGTGAAAAGGTTTCCGACGTGATTACGCCCGCACGACGCAAATTAACAGACTTTGAACGGAGACTACTAGTTGGAGCTTGATGCATGAGGCATTGTTTCGGGAATTCAATATTCCAAGATCCACAGTGTCAAGAGCGTGCCCAGAATGCCACATTTCTCGCATTACCTCTCACCACGGACAACGTAGTGGCTGGTGCTCTTCAGTTAACGACTTAAAGCAGCGGTGTTTGCGGAGAGTTGTCAGTGCTAAAAGACGAGCAACACAGCATTGAATAAACGCAGAAATCAGTATGGGTCGTACGATGAGCGTATCCGTTAGGGCAGTGCCCATTGGTGTTAATGGGCTATGGCAGCAGACACCGACGCGAGTGTATTTTCTAACAGAACGACTGCGCCTGCAGTGCCTCTCCTGGGCTCGTATCCCCATCTGTTGGAACCCAGCGTACCTGGTCAAGTGAGCGCCGATTTCAGTTCTTAAGAGCTGATGCCAGGCTTCGAGTGAGGCTCAGACCCCATTAAGCCATGGACCAAGATTGTCAAAAAGACACTGTGCTCCATAATGGTGTGGAATGCGTTTAATGGAATGGACGGGGTCCTTTGGTCCAAGTGAACAGATCATTGGCTATAAATGGTTATGTTCGGCTACTTGGAGACCATATGCAACCATTTACGGACTTCATGTACTCAAACAACGATGGCACTTTTGTGGATGACAATGCGCCATGTCACCAGGCCAAAGTTGTTCGCGATTGGTCTGAAGAACATTTTGGACAATTCGAGCGAATGACTTGACCCATAATATCGTGCGATTTGAATCACGTCGAAAATGTATCGGACATAATCGAAAGGTTGTTTCGTGCACAAAATACAAAATCCTACAGTAGCAACACTTTGGAAATTATGGCCAGCTATAGAGGCACTATGGCTCAACATTTCTGCAGACGACCTTCAACGACTTGTTGGGGCCATGCCACGTCGAGGTGCTGCACTATGCCTGGTAAAAGGAGTATCCTATGACTTTAGCCTTTTCAGTTTAATGCCAAACGTTATTGTCAATAAAGTTACTTCTTAAAAGCAAAAGACCCTGCTCACGTGTTTTTTTTCTTACTCGATATTACTTGCTGTGACAGAACAGAATTAAGGGGCGTATTTGTTGTAGAAACAACCAAAACAAAAATTCGTAGAGCACCACCCACGTTTAATGAAGGCTACTGTCTTGCAGATACACAGTATTTTCAGAAGCCTACCGGAAAGAAAAGTTCGTTTGAAGACAAAAATATTGTTCTTTCATCAACCATCTTCGATGCGAACCACATGTGTTTGATCATACTTGCGAAAGTAGGTGCACTAAACTGATGCAGAGTTAAATAATGTATTTTTATTTAATTTTACCTCGAAGTGATATCTTTATTAGTACATAGTATTTTTTCATGAAAATTATAACGTGCCAGTAAAAATAAACATACCAGATTTGGCGAAATGGAGTATATTTGGGTGGGATAATTTTTACGGTGTAGTTGCATGCTTTCTTGCATCTACAAAGATTTAAGCATGAAGTGTCTGATCAGTCTGCACTCCACACGAAACAAGAAACTACAAAAAAACCTTTTGTCCTGCTTACAGAAGGGCGACACATCTTGAAAACTCTTCTTACAATCCTTTCGGAACTTCCCTTATTTCGTACAGGTCACAATTACGTTTTTTAAGTAAGAGTCTACTAGTCAACTCTTTTTTGAACAATCCAGCCATATTTCCTGGATGGTTCTTGCGTGCATAAGAAGGTGTAAGAGAATACATTTCCTGAGACTGTTACAGTATATTGTTCTGTGAAGGAAGGACTAATCCTAAGCAAATAATTTTTTCTGCACGTGGAACGTTTCCCGTCCTTGTTCCACAACGGAACTGTTGTACGTCGGTTGGTGCTGGCAGCCAGTTAGATTTTTTTTTTTTTTAGTATTTACACGACAAGTCCCGTAGCACCAGATTGAGGACCAATGGGTCATGGAACGCGTTAGTACTCGAAATTACAACGTAAAAGTAATAACAGATAAAAATAAAATGTTTATGAACCCGAAAAAAGTTAGTCCATAAGTTAAAGTAAACGCAATCAACAATACAAAAGGAATCAGCTTAATTTTTCAAGGAACTCCTCGACAGAATGGAAGGAGTGAGCCATGAGGAAACTCTTCAGTTTCGATCTGAAATAGCGTGGATTACTGCTAAGATTTTTTAATTAGAGTGGTAGTTTATTGAAAATGGATGCAGCAGTATACTGAACACCTTTCTGCACAAGAGTTAAAGAAGTCCGATCCAAATGCAGGTTTGATTTCTGCCGAGTACTAACTGAGTGAAAGCTGCTTATTCTTGGGAAGAAGCTGATATTGTCAACAAGAAATGACAGTAAGGAATATATATACTGAGAGGCCAATGTCAAAATACCCAGACTCGTGAGCAGGGGTCGACAAGAGGCTCGTGAACTTACACCACTTATTGCCCGAACCGCCCGTTTCTGAGGTAAAAATATCCTTTTAGAATGGGATGAGTTACCCCAATGTCATACGACATAAGCGAATGAAAATAAGCAAAGTAGAATAATTTTTGTGTCGAACAGCCACTCACTTCAGATACCGTTCGAATTGTAAAAATGGCAGTTTAAGTCTTTGAACAAGATCCTGAACATGGTTTTTTTACGACAGTTTACTATCTATCTGAGCACCTAGAAATTTGAACTGTTCAGTTTCACTAATCATATGCCCATTCCGTAAAATTAAAACTTCAGGTTTTGTTCAATTGTGTGTTAGAAACTGTAAAAACTGAGTCTTACTGTGATTTAGCGTTAGTTTATTTTCTATAAGCCATGAATGTAGGTCATGGACTGCACTGTTTGAAACCGAGACAGTTTTGCACACTGTACTACCAAGCTAGTGTCGTCAGTAAACAGAAATATTTTAGACTTACCTGCAACACTAGAGGGCATATCATTTTTATAGATAAGGAACAGGGATGGCCTCAAAATTGATCCCTGGGGCATATCACAGTCATTCTCAACTTTGTGAATAATGGCCTTTTGCTATTGCCAAAGTATGAGGTGAACCAATTGTGAGCTGCTGCCGTATTCCGTAATGGTACAACTTCTGGAGCAGTATTTTGTAATCAACACTATCAGACGCCTTAGTTAAATCAAAAAATATGCCTAGCGTTCGATACATTTTGTTTAACCCATCCACTACCTCACAGTTGTTGTTGTTGTTGTTGTGATCTTCAGTCCTGAGACTGCTTTGATGCAGCTCTCCATGCTACTCTACCCTGTGCAAGCTGCTTCATCTCCCAGTACCTACTGCAACCTACATCCTTCTGAATCTGCTTGGTGTACTCATCTCTTGGTCTCCCTCTACGATTTTTACCCTCCACGCTGCCCTCCAATACTAAATTGGTGATCCCTTGACGCCTCAGAACATGTCCTACCAACCGATCCCTTCTTCTACTCAAGTTGTGCCACAAACTTCTCTTCTCCCCAATTCAATTCAACACCTCCTCATTAGTTATGTGATCTACCCATCTAATCTTCAGCATTCTTCTGTAGCACCACATTTCGAAAGCTTCTATTCTCTTCTTGTCTAAACTATTTATCGTCCATGTTTCACTTCCATACATAGCTACACTCCATACAAATACTTTCAGAAACGACTTCCTGACACTTAAATCTATACTCAATGTTAACAAATTTCTCTTCTTCAGAAACGGTTTCCTGGACATTGTCAGTCTACTGTTTGTATCCTCTCTACTTCGACCATCATTAGTTATTTTGCTCGCCAAATAGCAAAACTCCTTTACTACTTTAAGTGTCTCATTTCCTAATCCAATACCCTCAACATCACCCGACTTAATTCGACTACATTCCATTGTCCTCGTTTTGCTTTTGTTGATGTTCATCTTATATCCTCCCTTCAAGATACTATCCATTCCGTTCAACTGCTCTTCCAAGTCCTTTGCTGTCTCAGACAGAATTACAATGACATCAGCGAACCTCAAAGTTTTATTTCTTCTCCATGGATTTTAATACCTACTCCGAATTTTTCTTTTGTTTCCTTCACTGCTTGCTCAATATACAGATTGAATAAAATCGGGGAGAGGCTACAACCCTGTCTCACTCCCTTCCCAACCACTGCTTCCCTTTCATGCCCCTCAACTCTTATATCTGCCATTTGGTTTCTATACAAATTGTAAATAGCCTTTTGCTGCCTATATTTTACCCCTGCCACCTTCAGAATTTGAAAGAGAGTATTCCAGTCAACATTGTCAAAATCTTTCTCTTAGTCTACAAATGCTACAATCATGGGTTTGCCTTTTCTTAATCTAGCTTCTAAGATAAGCCGTAGGGTCAGTATTGCCTCACGTGTTCCAATATTTCTATGGAATCCAAACTGATCTTCCCCAAGGTCGGCTTCTACTAGTTTTTCCATTCGTCTGTAAAGATTTCGCGTTAGTATTTTGCAGCCATGACTTATTAAACTGATAGCTCGGTAATTCTCACATCTGTCAACACCTGCTTTCTTTGGGATTGGATTTATTATATTCTTCTTGAAGTCTGAGGGTATTTCGCCTGCCTCATACATCTTGCTTACCAGATGGTAGAGTTTTGTCAGGACTGGCTCTCCCAAGGCCGTCAGTAGTTCTAATGGAATGTTGTCTACTCCTGGAGCCTTGTTTCGACTCAGGTCTTTCAGTGCTCTGTCAAACTCTTCACGCAGTATCGTATCTCCCATTTCATCTTCATCTACATCCTCTCCCATTTCCATAGTATTGTCCTCAAGTACATCGCCCTTGTATAGACCCTCTGTATACTCCTTCCACCTTTCGCTTTCCCTTCTTTGCTTAGAACTGGATTTCCATACAATATTCATACAAGTGGTTCTCTTTTCTCCAAAGGTCTCTTTAATTTTCCTGTAGGCAGTATCTATCTTACCCCCAGTGAGATAAGTCTCTACATCCTTAAATTTATCCTCTAGCCATCCGTGCTTAGTCATTTTGCACTTCCTGTCGATCTCATTTTTGAGACGTTTGTATTCCTTTTTGCCTGCTTCATATACTGCGTTTTTATATTTTCTCCTTTCATCAATTAAATTCAATATTTCTTCTGTTACCCAAGGATTTCTACTAGCCCTCGTCTTTTTACCTACTTGATCCTCTGCTGCCTTCACTACTTCATCCCTCAAAGCTATCCATTCTTCTTCTACTGTATTTCTTTCCTCCATTCCTGCCATTTGTTCCCTTACGCTCTCCCTGAAACTCTGTACAACCTCTGGTTTAGTCAGTTTATCCAGGTCCCATTTCCTTAAATTCCCACCTTTTTGCAGTTTCTTCAGTTTTAATCTACAGTTCATAACCAATAGATTGTGGTCAGAGCCCACATCTGCCCCTGGAAATGTCTTACAATTTAAAACCTGGTTCCTAAATCTCTGTCTTACCATTATATAATCTATCTGATACCTTCTAGTATCTCCGGGATTCTTCCTTGTATACAACCTTCTTTTATGATTCTTGAACCAAGTGTTAGCTATGATTAAGTTGTGCTCTGTGCAAAATTCTACCAGGTGGCTTCCTCTTTCATTTCTTCCCCCCATTCCATATTCACCTACTACGTTTCCTTCTCTCCCTTTTCCTACTACCGAATTCCAGTCACCCATGACTATTAAATTTTCGTCTCCCTTCACTATCTGAATAATTTCTATTATTTCATCATACATTTCGTCAATTTCTTCGTCATCTGCAGAGCTACTTGGCATATAAACTGGTACAACTGTAGTAGGCGTGGGCTTCGTGTCTATCTTGGTCACAATAATGCGTTCACTATGCTGTTTGTAGTAGCTTACCCGCATTCCTATTTTTTTATTCATTATTAAACCTACTCCTGCATTACCCCTATTTGACTTTGTATTTATAACCCCGTATTCGCCTGACCAAATGTCTTGTTTCTCCTTCCCCCCCAACTTCACTAATTCCCACTATATCTAAGTTTATCCTATCCATTTCCCTTTTAAAATTTTCTAACCTACCTGCCTGATTAAGGGATCTGACATTCCACGCTCCGATCCGTAGAACGCCTGTTTTCTTTCTTCTGATAACGGCATCCTCTTGAGTAGTCCCCGCCCGGAGAACCGAATGGGGGACTATTTTACCTCCGGAATATTTTACCCAAGAGGACGCCATCATCATTTAACCATACAGTAAAGCTGCATGCCCTCGGGAAAATTACGGCCGTAGTTTCCCCTTGCGTTCAGTCGTTCGAAGTACCAGCACAGCAAGGCTGTTTTGGTTAGTGTTACAAGGCCAGATCAGTCAATCAGCCAGACTGTTGCCCCTGAAACTACTGAAAAGGCTGCTGCTCCTCTTCAGGTTCAAATGGTTCAAATGGTTCTGGGCACTATGGGACTTAACATCTGTGGTCATCAGTCCCCTAGAACGTAGAACTACTTAAACCTAACCTAAGGACATCACACACATCCACGCCCGAGGCAGGATTCGAACCTGCGACCATAGCGGTCACGCGGTCCAGACTGAAGCGCCTATAACCGCACGGCCACACCGGCCGGCCCCTCTTCAGGAACCACACGTTTGTCTGGCCTCTCAACAGATACCCCTCCGTTGTGGTTGCACCTACGGTACGGCTATCTGTATCGCTGAAGCACGCAAGCCTGCCCACCAACGGCAAGGTCCATGGTTCATTGGGGGGGGGGGGGGGGGGGGTACCTCACAGAGAAAAGAGAATATGGCATTTTCAGTTGTCAAACGACTTCTAAAGCCGAACTGTACGTTTGATAGTACTTAAATCGTTTGACATAGAATGATCAATTATCCTGATATAGACAGCCTTTTCAATAGCTTTACCAAACACTGGTGGCATAGAAATAGATCCAAAATTGTCTACATTATCACTTTCCCCCTTTTTATAAAGCATCTTTACTACTGAGTACTTTAATCGTTCAGGAAACTGACCATTCCTAAAGGAACAATTACAAATATGGCTAAATACAGGGCTAATTTGTGCACCACAGTACATTAATACTCTGCTAGGCACTCCATCATATCCATGATAGTCCTTTGTCTTTAGTGATTTACTTACTGCTGACTCAATCTCCGACCCCCCCCCCCCCCCCCCCCAATGTCTGTATCAAAGAGGGGTATTTCAAATATCAATCTCGGAATGGCATTTGCCAAGAAAGTTATATGGTTCGCTGTAGAGACTAATTTTTTATTAATTCATCAGCAATGCTCAGAATATGATTGTTAAATACTGTATATACAACTGATATATCAGTAACAGAAATATTTTTGCTACGAACTGACTTAATATAGTCGACCTTGTGCTGCTGACCAGACACTTCCTTCACAACTGACCATATGGTTTTAATTTTATCGTGTGAATTTGCTATTCTATTTGCATACCACATACTCTTTGCCTTCCTAATAACATTTTTAAGCACCTAACAGTACTGTTGGTAATGGGCTACTATAGCTTCATTGTGAATACTTCTGTTGTTGTTGTGATATTCAGTCCTGGGACTGATTTGATGCGTCTCTCCATGCTAATCTATCCTCTGCAAGCTTCTTCATCTCCTAGTACCTACTGCAACCTACATCCTTCTGAATCTGCTTAGTGTATTCATCTCTTGGCCTCCCTCTACGATTTTTACCCTCCACGCTGCCCTCCAATACTAAATTGGTGATCTCCTGGTGCCTCAGAACATGTCCTACTAACCGATCCCTTCTTCTCGTCAAGTTGTGCCACAAACTACTCTTCTCCCCAATTCTATTCAATACCACCTCGTTAGTTATGTGATCTACCCATCTAATCTTCAGCATTCTTCGGTAGCACCACATATAGAAAGGTTCTAATCTCTTCTTGTACAAACTATTTATTCCACGTTTCACTCCATACAAATACTTTCAGAAACGACTTCCAGTCCCTTAAATATATAATCGATGTTAACAAATTTCTCTTCTACAGAAACGCTTTCCTTGCCATTGCCAGTCTACATTTTATATCCTCTCTACTTCGAACATCAATCATTTTGCTCCCCAAAATAGCAAAACTCTTTTATGACTTTAAGGGTCTCATTTCCGAATCTAATTCCCTCAACATCACCCGACTTAATTCGACTACATTCCATTATCCTCGTTTTGCTTTTGTTGATGTTCATCTTATACCCTCCTTTCAAGACACTGACCATTTCGTTCAACTGCTCTTCCAAGTCCTTTGCTGTCTCAGACAGAATTACAATGTCATCGGCGAACCTCAAAGTTTTTATTTCTTCTCCTTGGATTTTGATATTACCCCGAATTTTTCTTTTGTTTCGTTTACTGGTTGCGCAATATATAGATTGAATGACATCGGGGAGAGGCTACAACCCTGTCTCACTCCCTTCCTCACCACTGCTTCCCTTTCATGTTCCTCGACTCTTATAACTGCCATCTGGTTTCTGTACAAGTTGCAAATAACCTTTCACTCCCTGTATTTTACCCCTGCCACCTTTAGAATTTGAAAGAGAGTATTCCAGTCAACATTATCAAAAGCTTTCTCTAAAAGTGTTCCAACATTTCTACGGAATCCCTACTGATCTTCCCCGAGGTCGGCTTCTACCAGTTTTTCCAGTCGTCTGTAAAGAATTCGCGTTAGTATTTTGCAGCCATGACTTATTAAACTAACAGTTCGGTGTTTTTTACGTCGGTCAACACCTGCTCTCTTTGGGATTGGAATTTTCTTCTTGAAGTCTGAGGGTATTTCGCCTGCCTCATACATCTTGTTCACCAGATGGTAGAGTTTTGTCAGGACTGGCTCTCCAAAGGCTGTCAGTAGTTCTAATGGATTGTTGTCTACTCCCGGGGCCTTGTTTCGACTCAGGTCTTTCAGTGCTCTGTCAAATTCTTCACGCATTATCATATCTCCTATTTCATTGTCATCTTCTAACGTTTTTATATAGTTCCCACTTTGTTCTACATGATATCCTTATACCACTAGTCAGCCATCCAGGCTGCCTATTACTGCTAGTACCCCGTTTATAAAGTTCAAATGGAAAGAAACTCTCATAGAAGTGTAATAACTAAAGCATTATATTTATCATCTATGTTATCGGCACTATAAATATCCTGCCACTCTTGTTCCTTGACAAGGTTGAAAAAACTCTCTATTGCTGTTGGATTAACTTTCCTACATAGTTTGTAATTACATGTGACATTTGTTTGAGTACAAAAGCCTTTTAGTGTTAAAATTTGTGCATCGTGGTCTGAAAGCCATTCACCATTTTGCTAACAGAATGCCAATCTCGGAATGAATAAAAACATTGTCTATGCCTGTGCTATTGTCCCCCTGCACCTCAGTTGGAAAAAACGTAGTCTGCATCTAATTATATGAATTTAAGTGCTCTACCAATATCCTTTTTCTTGCGCCATCATACACAAATTTTATATTGGAATCATCACACATAACTAATTTCTGGTACTTCCTACAAAGTGAATCAAGAATCTTCTCTAGCTTGAGCAGAAATGCTCTGAAGTTAGAGTTAGGGGATCTATAAAAAACAATTATAAGTTTAGTTTCACTAAATTCAAATACCCAGGCACAATATTCAAATATCTGTTCAGTGCAGTGCAGTGACACAACTATGGACTCAAATGGAATAATGTTTTTTACGTCCATAGCCACTCCCCCACCCCGCAAGGAACTCCTTGAAAAACAGCCAGCTAATCTGTATCCTGGGTAAGGAAGCCTCTGAATTGTCAAATTAATTAAGTGATGGTCCGACATACCAATAATTTCAGAATCAACATCTATAAGCAGTTCATTAAGTTTATTTCTAATATCTCTTATACTTTGATGAAATATGTTAATTCCCTCTCTACTTGGAAACATGACATCATCTGAAGGTGAGCCCTTAGTTAGAGAGACTTCCTTTAGGCAGGTACGCCTATCAACTGAATTCAGTCTAAAAGAGCTGCAGCTCTAACACCGACTACTATAGGAATTGATCGGTATGAATTACATAATCTATGTCAAAATTAGGGATGAGTACTTTAGTTTGTATCTGGAATCGTTCGGGAGTTCCTCATACGTCGTCCATCGTTACGAACTCTTTGGAGCTGACAAATATTGTGGGCTTCTTATGTTCGACCGTTTGCTGTTTTTTTTTCGCTCATACTAAGCCGAGCTGACAACGAAGTTTTACGAAGTTCAAACTGTTCGATAAAAATGGAAAAGCACGGTTCATTTCTAATCGTTGGAGAGTGTACCCACAGAAAAAGTATGTTATTTTCATAAACTATTATCTTTTTTACAGTATATTAGAAGTAAATTTTATTGCTAACTGTCTGACAAACCTGGTATTGGTGGCCCATTCGTTCTGACAATTTTCTATCAGAAGGGACCACAAAGAAATAACCATATCTGTAGTTCAATATTTAGGACAGTAGGCCGGGCGCAGCTGCTTCGTGTGTCTACAATGCGATTTTGTAAACAACTGTATGGCAACATCTCTTCATAGCCCTGTCAACAGCGATTGTTTTCGCCTACAGCCGTTATGAGCTTCGCAGTTAAAAGCTGTCAGAAGCGCTTCTAGATGGCAGGGAGTTCCGTAACTCAATTCGACTGCATGGCTGTATTAGTAATAAATAATAGATGTATTAAAACTTCATCCTTATTGCGGTATTTGTTCACGCATCGCAGTGTTTATGACGTCCTATCACTTGAAATATGTGTCGTGGAGTGACATATTTGTGTAGGTACACTCAGCAGCATTTGTGGGCACTCTCTGCTAATTGTGTTGCCAATAGTTAGTAGCAAAGAAGACGTAATAAATTTAAACGTTGTGCATAACGCCCCAATTTGTTATGCATCTCAGTGTTTATGACGTCATATCTTCTGAAATATGTGTGGTACCATGACATCATTTTGTAGGTGCATTTAGCAAGATACGCGGATACTGCCTGCGAAATTTATTGACAATGGAGTTAGCAGCACAGACTAGGCTATATTAGATTACTTTAACTTTCATTCCAATTGATCCGTAGTGAGGAGGTCCTAGAGGATGTTGAACATGTCAGAAAAACAATAATACATCACACACATTTACAACTGAAACAAATAAGCTAATGTACCTTCCACAGGTCCCAAGTGGAATGATCGTCGTTTTTTTAATGAACACTACAGGAAAGAATCATTTTACAAACACTCATTTACTAAGATCGCATTAATGCACTGAATTTAAAATTTAAAAAAAAAAACAAGTAATAAATTTGAATGTATGACGCTATTTATGGGACCATTCTCCTGAACTATGATAAGTAGATGGTTCTTACCCCGACAGCGATTGTTACTTGGCAGTGAGGGTTATGTGCACCAGGGTTGCCTGGAATCGGTCAAATGGTTTAGGAGAAGATGTGGAACACACGCACACGCACACGCACACACACACACACACACACACACACACACACACACACACACACACAAACACACACACATCCACTTTTGGAATACGAGGGGCGTTCAGTAAGTGATGCAAAACTCTTTTTCTCGGCCAATTTCGACTGAAAAAAGTGCGAAATTTGTAGTGCGGCATCATGAAATATTCCAATCTATTGCTTCATGGAGTTCCGATAGGAGGCGGCGCTATACGTGGCCTTCAAAATATCGTCTGTAACTGATTTGTGTTCCAAGCAGAGAGCTCAGTTTCTTTTAAAGGGAAACTAGAGCATCGTAGATATTCATAGGCGCTTGAAGAATGTCTTCGGAGACCTGGCAGTTAACAAAAGCACGGTGAGTCGTTAGGGAGGCGTCTGTCATCATCGCAGTAAGGTCGCACAAACCTGTCCGATTTTCTGCATGTCTGCCAGTCGCACACAGCTGTACTCCTGGAATGTTGGAACGTGCGGACACTCCCATTCGAGGTGATCGACTGACCACAGTCAGAGTCCTCGCTGCATGACTGGACGCCTCTGTTGGTAGTGCTGACACAATCTTCCAGAATTGCTTGCGCTTTACGAGGCTGGTCGCGACAATTTTTTGTCGAGTATCGATACAGTCGATGCAACATTGGTTCATCACTTCTAACTGGAGACAAAACAGTATCCCCTGGACTAGCGCCACACGGTCTCTCCTGCGTGAAAAAGTTCAAAGCTTCACCCTCAGGCGATAAAGTCATGGTGACGGACTTCTGGGACTCAGAGGGGTTAATTTGTTTGATGAACTCCCTCATTCTGCAACAGACAACTCTGGAGTATTTAGCGCTACTTTCCGAAAATCTAAAAAAAAAAAAAAAATGAATAAAATCGGCTTAGGCAAGTTTGTCGCCACAAAAGTGAACTTCTCCAAGGGAAGGTCTGACACAGGTCTGTACACACGACAGGAGTTCAAAAAACTTTGTTAGATTGTTCTTCGTCATCCACTCTACAGCTCGATCTCGCACCATGCAACTTTCATCTGTTTGGTCCAATGAAGGATGCACTCCGCGGGAAACAGTACGTGGATTAAGGGGAGGTTACTCATGTAGCAAGACGTTGTCTCAGACGTCGACGAGTAGAATGATACCATGCGAGCATACAGATGGCGAAAGTCCGCGGCTTTGACCGGAGATTGTGTTGAAAAATCGGTTTATGTAGCCAAAAGAGTGGCGAATAATATGATGTATTGGAATCCTGAATAAAACAAACCTGTTTAAACGAAAAATATGTGCTGCGTTACTTATTGAATGCTCCTCGTAATAATTATTACACAAGCATGTTTTATGAAGAAAAAACAAATACTACTAGGCAAAATATGTGGTGATATATATGTGTGACTAGGGCCTCCCGTCGGGTAGACCGTTCGCCGGATGCAAGTCTTTCGATTTGACGCCACTTCGGCGACTTGCGCGTCGATGGGGATGGAATGATGATGATGAAGACAACACAATACTCAGTCCCTGAGCGGAGAAAATCTCCGATTCAGCCGGGTATCGAACCCTGGCCCTTAGGATTGACATTCCGTCTCGGTGACCACTCAGCTACCGGGGGCGGACTGTGGTGATGAAATTTCGTGATTCTGGTGACATTAAATATATAATTATCTCACGGGATACTGACGAGACAAACAAATCCAATTTCGTTCTATAATTAACGCTTTCAAAAGTAAAATCAAAGTAATGGATTTTCAAAATATAAAGGAAAACTATAAAAAGACAAATGAAATTTCAAATAATGGTCGTCAAAGAACATAACGATCCCACAATGAAAATGAGATATTAAATTTTCAATGAAGCATCGTCAAAATACGGATGGTATCGAGTGGTTGACTAAACAGAGAGGAGTCGTCTACCAATATTGATCGGATGGCACGGTGGTACAGATTCGTTTCACAGTCCGGCTGAAGATCACTGCGACAGACAAAAAGTATGAAACTTCCTAGCAGATTAAAACTGTGTGCCGGATCGAGACTCGAACTCGGTCCGGTACACAGTTTTAATCTTCCAGGAAGTTTCATACCAGCGCACACTCCGCCGCAGAGTGAAAATCTCATTCTGGAAACAAAAAGCATGTGCAGCCCTCAGTTGGTGTGTCTCAATAGATAATTATTATGAAAGTGGTTCTGTGCACCCCTTATGAGTGATTTACATAGTAATCACATAGATGTAATAACTGAGTCGAAAATTAACTTGAGAGATCGGGCGTGAAGTGTACATGGGCGTCCGTCAGGTACATCAGCAGGTAATTACGTTGCGATAGCGTTGCACTGCAGCCCGCCGGCGCCGGTGCCGTTGCGCCAGCGGAGGGACGTGAATATTCGGCGGCGAGCCGCGACGGTGTGTGGAGGTAAGCGGGCGGGAGGCGGCTTAGTTCAAAGCGGCCTGCGGCTGCGGCTGCTGGCCTAAACCGGCGTGAATCGATTAGCGCGCCAGTTTACGTCGCGTCTGCCCCACGGCGCTCCGGGCCGGCTGCCCGGCCGGCTGGGCGCCGTCCGTGTCCGTCACAGTGGGCTCTCGCAGCAGCACGAGCAGCCGCTGCATTACTTAGCAGCTCTAGGGCGGGCCAAGTGTCATTATGCCTGATATAGCTGCCATGACAAATCCGTCATCGTATACAAGGTGATCCAGAATTCGACTGACAATTTTTCTGAGTTTTTTCAGAGTTTTCGCTCTGCAACGGACGAGGCGCGGGTTTAAATTTTCCTAGGACTCGAATCGGGTATCTTTGCCTTTGGTGGGCAAGTGATCTACGAACTGAGTTATCCGAGCAGGGTTCACGACCGCCCTCGCCACTTTACTTCCACCACTGTCTCATCTGCTACCTTCCAAACTTCTCAGAAGTTTTCTCCATACATTGCGGAACTGGCGTTCCTGAAAAAAAGAAAAAAAAGGGATATTGCAAAAAAAAGGCTTAGCGACCGACCAGGGAGAGTGCTAGTCCCTCAAGATATGCATGAGAATTTCTGAGAAGTTTGGAAGGAAAGGGAAAAAGGTTCTGGAGGGTGTAAGGCTGTGAGGAAAGGTAGTGAGTCCTGCTTGGATGGCTCAGTGAGCACAAACATCGTAGGAGGCCTGCCAGCTAACGGTCTCAGTCCAATAAAAAGGAAATCTGTTGATAAAAGCTTATGTATACCGATGTGGACGACTGAAATGGAATAAAACGAGGAAAATCGACAACCAACGTATCAGTTCAGGTCTTTATCGATACTGGAAATGATGACAGCCTTCATAGAATCAATACTGAATCATTGCGGTAAAGAGTAGAAATTAAAGGTATTGCTGTATTGCAGAAGGAAGTAATCGCACTTCTGTGCATACCGCACTTCTGATCGATGAAATACTATAAACTGAGGAATACAAATATTATACTGCATTTGAATTCTATGAAGACTATTAGTCAAATTTCATCAATATTTATGAAGCTGGTATTTCATGGACATTGAATAGCTTAATATTGTATTAAAATTGAATCAAGGTTTGAATTCTGCTACTAAAAGTAGTGAAGAAAAACGACACTACATAAGAATTACTTCCATGTATGTCATCTATCTCGAGAATCTTCCAAAATTCACTAATAATGTGCACTGCATACTTTACATTTGCTTTCAGCTTTTTTTAAGCTACTTTAAGTACAAAATATTTGATATGGTGCACATTCACAACTAAGGAACATGTTAATAGAATAAAAAAATCCGCTTCAGCTGCCAGTAATTTCCTATTTATTGCACGACCGGTTTCGAAGTCTGAAAAATGGTTCATATGTCTCTGAGCACTATGGCACTTAACATCTGAGGTCATCAGTCCCCTAGCACTTCGAACTACTTAAACCTAACTAACCTAAGGACATCACACGCATCCATGCCCGAGGCAGGATTCGAACCTGCGGCCGTAGCGGTCGCGCGGTTCCAGACTGAAGCGTCTAGAATTGCCAGGCCACTCGAAGTCTTAGGCTTCATCTTCAACCGGTACTAATTGCGAACAAAATGCGAAACTACTAGCACGCAAGTACCGTAGAGTTGACGTACCTAAATGGAAGGTAAAGCAGTGAAATGTGGTATTACGCACATTATTATAGAAACATAAACGTGTGGCGGACAGGCCAGTGGATCAGTCAGTTATGGGGGGGGGGGGGGAGGGGACGGTCACACCCACGTCATACAAAAGCATGGGACCGGAAAAAAGACGTCAACATAGAAGCAGAGACCTCAACATAAGATGAAGTCAATAATGAATAAATAAATAAGTATGAAATAGAATAACAATAATTATAAGAATAAATATAATAACATGCAAATATGTTCTCAAAAAGGCCTGAAAGTCGTCGTAACAGAGTGCATCAGTATAAAAAGATAAAAGATAAATACACAGTTCAAACAGGGAGTACGGATGGTATACAGAAAAATACAATAATTGAACAATACAACGACAGGTGATATGTAATAGGACAATGACGCCAACGGTTGAGATCGGTAATCACGTATGAACTCGTCGTAAAGAGCCAAAGCAATGTCTTAGTATAAAAAGCTTTGTCAGGATTAGAGTGAAATAAGCAATGAGAACAGGCATGTCTACATACATAATACCACGGTACGTCCAAAAAAGCCAAACATAATAGAAATAAGCGAGGAGCAAAGGACGCTATAAAATATGAGTGGAGAAAACCAGTAAGTAAACTAAGACTACTTACAGTCGATGAGAACTACATAACTCTGCTAGAACAGGATTAATGCGACGACTGAATCGTCAAAGTGAAATAACGTAAAATACATTACACACATGGGAGTATAACTGTTACGACACTGAGTATAATAACATGTAAACATTAGTGTTCGACAAATATGCCTAAAAATCAAAGTGACAGAAAACGTAACAATAAAAAAACTAACACATAAAAATGCAACTAAAACAGAGGGTTCTGATAGTACATAAAATATATCTGCAATAATCAATAAGATGACGACAGGTGGAGGGCTTGTAGCCCATGAATGCGTCTGCAGGTGTCTCGGCTTCAATTCTAAACATAACAAACGGGCATCGACCTCCGACTTCTACCAACCATTTCCATGCCTATCCATGAGGCCACGACAGGCATTGAAGATATAATCAAGCATATCTACCGTAGAAATGTGTCCAAAAAACTGTGATTTTCAAATAAGGAAGCAATACATTTTTGTTAGTCTAGAATTGTGCTTTATCGTCAGTGTGTTATAGTAATGCAAACCAGAGTCATACATCTTCTTGGGTATGCAGTTTTAATGTCTATACGTCAGGTGACGGCCCGATGACGGTACGTGGTACTGAAAACGGTAATTATTTGACAAAATAGAAGTATCGCTGTAAAATAAAAGAAATAAATTTTTGTTCTAATTGGATTCGTCACTGCTCCAACCGAAAACACGTTGGGAATGTACAGCCTCCATTTTATCCTAAATTTGTACATAGAATCACATATTGACATGCAACAATTCAGTATTTCGCATCCTGGTTAGTGTCTATCTATGGATTATCGGTATAATGAGCTTTGTTGACGTTTGAAGTTTTTCACAGATCTCAGTTGCACTAATATAAATGATAGATCTATTGAAAACAGTGCCAGCCTCAAAACTGTAGTTTCTGGATGCTCTCCCATGCAATTGTAGTATGATATAAGGGCGACCAAAAAATTTGTTCCAGGGACATACAATTCAGAACCGTTATGCCAGTCATACAAAACTGAGGTACTCATCTCACCGACGCAGGATGAAGACACCCACTTGCTAAAACACCGTGTCCTGCTGCGTGAAGAAGTCCGTAACTGGCTGCTGCACTTACGGCTCCGACAGGAATCGCCGACCCTTCAAAGCCTTTTTTAAGGGACCTAATGTGAGTTAATGACTGTGGGGAAAGATCAGAACTATAGGGCACGTGCTAGTGTCTTCCACTTCAGTTGGAAACAGCTACGGTCGCAGGTTCGAATCCTGCCTCGGGCATGGATGTGCGTGATGTCCTGAGGTTAGTTAGGTTTAAGTAGTTCGAAGTTGTAGGGGACTAATGAGCTCAGATAATATGTCCCATAGTGCTCAGAGCCATTTGAACCCTAGAGATGTGGTGCTATAGAAGGATGATCAAGATCAGTTGGAAAGACAAAGCAACAAATGAAGAGGTGCTTAGAAGAGTACAGGAAACCAGATCTCTGTGGAGACACATCCAAACAAGGAGAGACAAACTAGTGGGGCACGTCCTACGACACAACAACATCATTGGAACAGTAGCAGAAGGAGCTACTGAGGAAAGGAATCGACGGGGGCGACCAGGGGTATCAAACACGCAACAGATCATGCATGACTTTGGATGTAACAAATACGTGGAAATGAAAAGGGAGGCATATACAGAGGAATGCCGCTCGACTGCAAACCAACCTCAGGGTCTGAACACCAAAATAAAGAAGAAGAAAGGACTCGAACGCTTTGAGACAGGGAGAAACACATACAAATAATAATATTCCGAAGAAATGCGTACTCACATCGCCAGATTGAACTGGCGTTGCAGCCAAAATCAAGAATGCCTGAGGAAGAGGTTGAGACTGAAATACAGGAAGAAAAGCCAAGAATCGCTCGTCTTCCAGTAGATGAAGATGAGTGGACACCTACGTTAACATAACATCTAGTGCATTTCGCTCATTTAACCTAAGGTAAACAGTATTCTTTGTAATGTTAAAGACGATCTACGTCTTTGAAAGTCGGGTGTGTTCGCCTTCCGTGCGAATGCGGTATATCTTAAGTGAGGCGTAATATGAAAACAGATGACGAGAGATCCAAGGTACGTCGGCGACACATGCAACGAAAACAACAAAACAAAGCAGCTGTCGCCGAGCATTGCGTCAAACCATGAAACTAAATGCCATGAGGCCAGTATCTCGGTGCTAACTCGGTGCCTACAGGACGGCATAATAAAGGAGTCATTTGAGATAAAGACGTCAGAAAACCTAACAAACAGGGCGGGGTTTCGCTTTGAACAAGACGGTTCCAACACTCAACTTATTAAGACATCGCAGGCCATCACATCCACCAGAGCTGGAAAATGCGGAGAGAATTTGCCTTTCACGGAATGTCAATGCGGGCTTTGAAAAACAACAGACCATCGCGTCGGGGAATGGAAACAGCCGAGCGAGACTAAAGTACGAGTTCACGATCTGGTTGGTATCCAATCAAGGACTGCTTATAAGCGGAATCCTCGTAGTACCTTGAGAAGACCACTGATTCGATCGTCGAAGTACTGTGCATAAATTAGAAATACTTCGGCAGAACAGCCAGAAGCGCAACCTTAATCAATCACGCCGAAAATACCTGACGCTGACACTGACGCTGAAAACACGAGCCTATCCTTGGCTCGAGCTGGTGCAATTTGGACAAAATTTGTCATTCCTGCGGTTCCTGTAAAAGAGAGAAAGATATATTACCACTCTTGTTGATTGGTCCTAGCTGGTGTGACCTGAAAAAGCGAAAGGCACACTCTGGTGGGGGATTAGTAAAACTTAATCCCTCAGCAGGTCAGGCCAACGCGTGGTTTGCCTGTGATGAGGTTGTTGGCCCAGTCTACGGATGAGCCGGTTGCAGGAGCGTCCCGCTTTCTCGTATAACTTCCTGGCGATGGCGCGAAACCTGTCTCGGAGAGGCAGGATCCCGGTGTCCTCGTGGAGTTGGCGCGTCGAGAAGCGCCTCTCGGAAGATGCATGGCAGACTTCAGGGTGCGGTTCTGTATCCGCTGCAGAGTCACAGTGTGAGCATCTGCGGCTTTCCCCCAGACCACGACCGCACACTCTAACAGTGGGCGGACCTATGTTAGGTTGCCGTGATGCCGTGTCGCGGTGGCAGTGACGACAGCGGGTTTAGCAGCGGATACAGGACGCGAAGGCGTCCTATTGCTCTCCCTTTCACATCACGGATGTGATGCTTCCAGGTGAGCCTGCGGTCTAGGGTAACCCCTAGGTATTTCGACGTCCCACTCGATGGGGTAGGCTCTCCCAGGATTTCGACTGACGTTAGCCCTGGCGGCAGAAGTCTTCGGGTGAAGACGACTGCCTGGCTCTTTGTGGCGTCGAATTTCAGCCGCCACTTTGTTGCCCATGAGCCCAAGGCGTTGCACCCGCGTTGGAGGCGGTTTCTCAGCACTTGGGCGTTCATGCTGCGAGTGAACAGGGCTGTATCATCAGCGTACAGGGGCAGTTCGACTCCTGCCACTTTCGGGGCGTCGGCAGTGTACATGGAGTACAGCAAGGGGCCGAGGATCGTCCCCTGCGGCACCCCTGCACTTATCTTCCGGTCTGTGGACGTACCGTCGTCAGCCCTCACGTGGAAGGTTCGTTCAGACAGGTACTACCGCAGTGGCGTCATGTGGGACGTCGGTATACCTTGTTCAGAAAGTTTGAACTCGAGACCGTCGTGCCACACTGAGTCAAACGCTCGGGAGAGCCAAAAATACTTAAGAGATAACATAATGACCGAAAATACCTAAGAGATAACGTAATGACCATCTGCTTGCAAGGGAAACTCCCCATCGCACTCCCTCAGACTTAGTGGCGTATAGACCATCAAAAACTGAACACAAGTCAAGACTGAAAACAGAAGAAGGTGTGAGAAAAACAGCAAAATAGAAAAAAAGTGCACGGTCCAAGGCTAGCAAGTGCAACATAGAGCGAACTTTATGGGCCACTCCGGCGTGGTTATGTGGTCAACGTGGTGGACTGCAAAGAACGAGATCTGTGTTCGAATCTTCCTCGTGTCCCATTTTTTTCTCGCAAAATTGTGAACTCCCGTCCCCTCAGTGACGTGTCTATTCACTGTATTCAGATTTGTGTCTCTGTCATGGTGTAACGTCCGTGTGCAATAGCGACGTGCAAGGAAGGGACCTGCAGACATACCTACCTCCTATTTGTTCTCCACAAGTATCACATACTACGACTCCGTGTTCTATTTTGGAAGTTTTGGCTCTTGAATTCCTTTGCTGTAATTTAGTTCACACCCGTTTATTTGTTGTTTTCATTTCTATGAGAGATCTATGCTGCGTCTTGCCGGCACTCACTATTCATCACATTTACTTCCGGGGGTACTACATTCCCCTCACTTGGCTCATATTCTGTAACCAGTGTACAGTATGACAACTGCTGAGACTAGAGAAGGAGAACAGACTGGGCAGAAAATTCATAATTTTGTGAAGAAAAGGAAATGGGGCACGAGGAAGTTCTGAACACGAATCTCATGCTTTGCAGTTCACAACTGTGGCCACACAACCACGACGCCGCGGTTCTTACACTTCGAATGACGTTGTACGTCTTGAACTTGGACCGTTCACTGTTTTTATTCTGCTTTTTTTAAAAAAAAGTTCGGTGCACTTTCTTCCTGTTTTCATGCTTGATCAGTGTTCAGTTTTTGACGGGCGATCCACTGGGCTACCTTACCACTAAATCTTAGTGGGGTGCGATGGGAAGTACTCCTTGTTAGTAGCGTGTTGGTCCACCTCTGGAACGCAATGCAACAGCGATTCTGCGTGACATGCTTATGGCATATCCTTGTTGTGTTTTACGAGGTATGTAGCACCAGGTTTCTATGCTCAGGTCACGCAATTCCATTAAATTATCAGCCAAAAGCTTGTGAACTCTGGGATATCGTCCAACAGCGTCCCAGACGTGTTCCATTGGGTCCAAATCAATTTATTTGGTGGCAAAGACATCAACGGGAGTTTACTAGCATGATACTCAAACCACTGTAGCACGATTCTGGCACTGTAACATGGACAGTTATCCCCTGTTAAATACCATCTTCGTCGGGGAAGACGTCAAGCATGGGGAATTCAATAATGTTCACGTAATCCACGGCTATTACGGTGCGTTCGATAACTATTGGGTTCCACGAAAGCCCAGGTGAGCATCCTTATGGCATAACACGGCCCCCACCGGCCCGCGCTCTTGGTGCGGTACATGTTCCGAGGACTATCTCGCTGGATGACGGGGTATTTGAACACGACCATCGATCTGGTGTAAAGAAACGTGCGTTTCATCCTACCAGCTGATATATTTCCAGTCTACCAAAATTTAATGACGATCTCTTGTCTGCTGCAAAGGTAACTGACGGTATCGTTGTGACAACATTGGAAAATATCGGGGTTATCTGGCGGGGGGATCCAATTTCAAGAACGAGTGCTGAGCAGTGTGCTGCGAAACACATGTCGTCGCACGACCATTGTACTTTGAAGTGATATGTTTTCCAAACTCCCGTCTATTCCCCTCTACAAACGGACAATCCTCCGGTTCCACTTTCTGTGGTGAAGCGTGGACGTTCAACACCTGTGACGGTACAAACCCCCCGTTACTAGTATGCAAATATTCCTTTGTGGAGAGCGAGCGCGCTACATGGTGCGCGATTCGCAGAAGCGCGTGGCGCGCCCGCGCGAGATTTGCAACGGTCGGTGGGATGGTCTCTGCCGCCGGGCGGCCACGTGGCCCGCAGCTTGGAGCATTGTTTGGTTTTTTCGCTCATTACGCGAAAACTACGTAACTTACGGTGAAGTGCGATGCGGCAGTGGATTGTGGTAAGATCGATCCTTATTTCAAGTCACGAGACGCAAAAGTTATAGTAACATCAAAATAGGTTAATATCACGAATACTGAAAGATTAATAAAAATAGTAAATAACAACGCACAGGGATGAGCGAGCACTCATTAAAAACGTTTCGTCATAGCGGATCGAGTGCCGTAGTCATATGTTAAGATTCATAAATAATTAAGCCCGTAAAGTGCAGTAAACAAAGTTTGAGGGAAAATTGTTTATAAAATTCAATAGAAAATTCATGACGTAAAGAACAGCACTATATAATATTTTGGGTGGCATCACACGTATTTTAAACTTGTTAAGTTATACTTTACACTTAACTTGCAATAGTTTTCATTGTTTGCAAATTATTATTAACAATTATCCCCGTAATTAATTAATTATAGATATGAAGATTTTGAGCAGCGCAATGTGTAGATCGCTATAGATTAGGTCTAAAGATGGTTCTACATCCAGTTCTATGTTAAAACCTTGCAGCACAGATGTAAACAAACACATTTGCGCTAAGTGGCGAAAGTTTTCAAAAACTAAAACTTGATTTATGGGTGATAGAATAATCCTAGAAATTAATGTAACATAGTCTATAAGATGTACTTTTTAGCGCAATTCCGATGGTGTACTTATTTCTGTCAAGGGATGTATGTATAAAAATTTGTAACCTTAATTGGTGAGATTGATACTTATATAACCAGGAGGGTGGACATCCGAGCCTATATAAGCGAGCCGCCATCTTGGCCAGGGGTCAGTCGTTCGTCAGTCGTTTAGGACGGTGGGTGGAGCAAGCCCCATTTGAGGATGGCCCATGTGGTCGTTTGAGAATTTCTTCTCGTGCCGATTTATTTCGACAAAGAGTATTGTTTAATAGTGGATGTCTGCAAGCATATATTTGGTGAAATGGAAGTGCCACGATTATTTGTGTGAGTGCGAATTACGAGGTATACATCGGCGTAAGTGAACATATGGCGATCTGTGATTTCGCTCCAAAACTGCTAGAACAAAGAGGACAGTGGGACTTGTGGTTCTGTTTGAATTATTTGAATAATTTTCTTTTATAGCAGCCTACATTACTGATATTGGGGGCTCAGAGTCAAATTATTATTAAAGTAAAATTGTAAACCGTCTCACCAGTGCTAATTCCAATGCGTGAAAGAAAAGAACAATGCTAATAAATAGTGATTGAACTGTGCCGTGAAAAACTGATTTTAGTATAATAATCGCCTAATTCTTGTTCCCTAGCATAAACTGTACTTATGTCTGAATGAATAATTAATTCAAAAACTGTAACAAATGTGCGGGTGTGGAAGTGTACTAATGCACCAAGTGTGGAAATCATCGCCTGAGACTTACGTGAGAGCCAAAATTTGCAATAACATTTTCTTAACCAACATTCGTATATGCACATTCGTGTGAACACTCTGCAACTGCACTTCTTTATTTATCACCCCATCGCACACCTCGTCGCGTATTCAAGTTTCCACTGTCATTTAACAAGATGCTCAACGTAGGTTATCAGCAGCAACTTTGCTAGATGTTCGTTCCCAGGCGCCAGGCTATAACAATCTTCGTTATCTGAGATTCACATACGCCACTCTATTTCCTGATTTGCTTCCCACAACGTTGCTAGAATCATTCACTGTTCGTCTCTGCTTACTTTCTTTATCTTATCAGGTGCCCTTGAGGCCACCAAGCAGCATTCAATCTCTCGGCGATCAGTAATCATGCTATTTGGACTCAACAGTGTGAATAGCGTTGAGTAATTTCCTCTTAAATGCAGTATACAGTGACGTGTGTTGTATATTTTTGTGCGTCGTAACGTCCCACTGTCATTCGTTTATGTTTTGCAAGGCCAGTGCAGTGATTTTTTCACGTCAATCGCAGTCAGCATCAAAACGAGAATATATGATAGAACTTCAATAATTTTTACAGTTTGTACAAATATGTAATTCTTAGCTTAATTTTGTGCTGCAAAAGCACCGGTGCCAGGGGCAGAGATGCACATTTGAGAATATTTCATAACGACCACTGGAGCCATGTACATTAGGGTCGTGGTACCTGGTGGGATTTGCAGCATCTAGATTCATATGCAGCAATGTCTGGCATTATTGTAAAGGGAAAAGAGCGTTTCCGCTTTGCTTGGTAAATGAAACTAGAACGGAAGTACGGTCATAGAAGAGTTGCATTTTGTCTGTAGTTCGGAGAGAAGTTGCCTCTTACTGATATTGCGGTAAAGTGTGTGTGGTGTGTGTGTGTGTGTGTGTGTGTGTGTGTGTGTGTGTGTGTGTGCGCGCGCGCGCGTGGATACTGTCTGAGTTATTTGATTTGTAAAGAAGAGTTGTGCGGCTTCGGTATGAGAGTAGAGTAGCGATATCACACGTGAAACGTTTCAGTCGTTATTTTTGTTTGGTGGAAAGAAAGTGGCGCATTCAAATAGAAAACAATTTTTTAATTATTCTTTTAATGGGAATCGCCTAGGTAACTATTGCTTGCAAAGTGAAAGGGTGCTTTATTCCAACTTAGGAATTCAAACTTCTATGTCACTTTTATTTGCATGAACGTCTCGTATTACCATTCCATGTTAATTTCCCAGAATTATAAAACATACGTGGGAAATAACCTGAAACTGAATATAGAAAAGCTGTGTTACACCGAAAAAATAATAAAAATAAAAACAAAACAAAAATAAGAGAAGCGGCACTCCTCATAGGAATTATCCAAATGGAACATGTAATGTACATGTACAGACAATGAAATGATTAAAAGTTCAGAAAAATTGAATTATGTATTCAAGAGAAAGAAAGAGCTTCCCAAGCTGAGCAAGTCAATAATGCTTTGGTCAACCTCTGGCCCTTATGCAAACAGTCTTGGCTTTGACTGACAGAGTTACTGGATTTCCTCCTTAGCAATATCGCGCCAAATTCTGTCCAACTGGCGCATTAGATCGTCAAGATCCCGAGCTCGTGGGGGGCCCTGCCCATAGTACCCCAAACTTTCTCAGCTGCGGACGGATTCGGCGAAATTTCTCACCAAGAGAGGGTTTGGCAACCACGAAGACTAGCAGTAGAAACTCTCATAGTGTGCGGGGCAGCATTATCTTGTTGAAATGTAATTCACTGATGACGTGCCATGAAGGGCAACAAAACGGGACGTAGAACATCGTGACGTACTCTGTGCTGTACTGGTGCCACGGTAGGTACCCAAAGGGGCTGCTATGAAAAGAAATGGTACGACAGGTCATCACTCCTGGTTGTCGGGCCATATAAGAGGTGACAGTCAGTTTGGTACCCTACAGCTGCACAGCTGCACGGGACTTCTCCAGGAACATCTTCGTTGGCCATCGGAGTTCAGTTTTAAGCGGAACTCGACACTTAAGACAGTTCTACTCCAGTCAGTGAGATTCCAGGATGAAGACGTCCCTGATCCCATTTCTCCTTTGCAAGATGAAAGCACATAAAGTTCTGCTAATGAATCTTAGTAAATGACTCGCAATTTCTTCATCTATACAAACCAAAATGTACAGTTGACAACATTCAATAATCTGAGGTCTACCTGTGTATTCCCTCAGACTTAAAACCGCCTGATTCAAAATGGGCACAATGTCCTGTTAACATAACGGATCCAGCTTACGTTACCAACCAGAAACGCATAGCAGAAAACAAGGAAAAAACCTAATAACAAGAGACCTGCTGAAAAAGTCGCTCATGAAACACAGAGAAATGAGTCTAGGTTGTCGAAGAAAGTCTTGCACCGGGAAAATTACGACAACAACCAGGAACTGGCTCAGTTTAAGCAGAAATATGTGCCCTTTGTGGAAGAAATGAAAAAAAATCAGGAAAAATTTCAGTTATACAAAAACTAGAATAATACTTCCTATCTTGTAAATTCTTTGTTTGTTTATATCCTATCTGTGAACAATTTCATTCAGTTTCCATGACTGTATAAGTTACCACATGCGTATTTAATAGTTAAGCGTTGTTCGTCTTCATAGTTTCCATTGACTTGAAGTTGAAAAAAAACTTTCTTACGTCAGTTGTAGATCTATAGGCTATGGGGTATCAGATATCAATACAACCCGACAGGCGACAAAGTTGGCAACTTCTGTCAGACGTTGATAGCAGTCGTGTGGGATGCAGTGGACCCAGTGAAGCACACCCGCTGAGCTACGGCTCCAGGAGCTCCGTACCACGATCGCCCTTTGCCGCCGCGATGTAACACGACGGGAGGCAGCCACATAGCCCACTCGCACTTGGAGCCACTTGCTGTTTGACGCTACACAAACGTCCCCTAGTCGTCGCTCTGACTCCTTCGTTCGTAATTTAGTTCAGAGAGCCTCTTCCTTGTTGACATTGAGAGCTGGACTCTGCACCATTTGTAAAGGGTTTTCGTACGCTTGGAGGAGTACAAGTTAAGTAAAACGTTCTATTTATTCTGTCAATTTGTTTACTAATCATTTCTCTTCCTGTCCTACTTCTCTATGTCGACAGCTGCCGCACCACGTATCCTTACAACTGTGTACGAACTCGTACGCAACAGGCTAGACTTGTCTTTACATGTAAACAAACCAGTTTCAAAGTACAGTAATGAGGCATCTCCTCTACCCACGTTGCGTCATGTTACCCACCCTAGGAGGAACACGTCAGAATAAATTCACTTGACGCCTTCCTGAGAGACAATATCCACTAATTTAAAATTAATAATATAAGTGTAGACCAGATGTAGCTTAGATTCAAAGAAATAGTACCGGCAGCAATTAAGAGATTTATACCAAATAAATTAACAAACGACGGAGCTGATCCTCCTGGGTACACAAAACGGCTGAGAACATTGTAACAGAAACAATGAGACAAACATGCCAAATTGAAACAGACGCAAAATCCCCAAGATTGGCAATCTTTCACAGAAGCTCGAAATTTAGCGCGGACTTCAACGCGAGATGCCTATAACAGTTTCCACAGCGAAATTTTGTCACGAAACCTGGCAGAAAATCCAAAGAGATTCTGGACGTGTGTGAAGTATGTTAGCGGCAAGGAACAATCAATGCCTTCTCTGCAGGATAGCAATGGAGATACTATCGAAGACGGTGCTACCAAAGCAGGGTTACTAGTTACAGACTTCCGAAATGCCTTCACGAAAGAAGACGAAGTAAATATTTCAGAATTCCAATCGAGAACAGCTACCAACATGAGTAAAGTAGAAGGAAATATCCTCGGTGTAGTGAAGCAACTTAAATCACTTAATAAAAGCAAGTCTTCTGGTCCAGACTGTATACCAATCAGCTCCATACTTAACATCATTTACAAACGTTCGCTAGACGAAAGATCCGTACCCAAAGACTGGAAAGTTGCACAGGTCACACCAATATTCAAGAAAAGTAGTAAGAGTAATCCACTAAATTACAGGCCCATATCGTTAACGTCGATATGCAGCAGAATTTTAGAACATACATTGAGTTCGAAAATTATGAATTGCACACAGTAAACATGGGTTTAGAAAACATCGTCCTGTGAATCACAACTATATCTTTATTCACATGAAGTGTTGAGTGCTATTGACAATGGATTTCAGATCGATTCCGTATTTCTGGATTTCCGGAAGGCTTTTGACACTGTACCACACAAGCGGCTCGTAGTGAAATTGCGTGCTTATGGAATATCGTCTCAGTTATGTGACTATATTTGTGATTTCCTGTCAGAGATGTCACAGTTCGTAGTAATTGACGGAAAGTCATGCAGTAAAACGGAAGTTATTTCTGGCGTTCCTCAAGGTAGTGTTATAGCCCCTTTGCTGTTCCTGATCTATATTAACGATTTTGAAGAAAATCTGAGCAGCCATCTTCGGTTGTTTGCAGATGCCGCTGTCGTTTATCGACTAATAAAGTCATCAGAAGACCAAAACAAACTGAAAAACGATTTAGAAAATATATCTGATGGTGAGATAAGTGGCAGTTGACCCTAAATAACGAAAAGTGTGAGGTCATCCTCATGAGTGCTAAAAGGAACTCGTTAAACTTCTGTTACACAATAAATCAGTCTAATCTAGAAGCCGTAAATTCAACTAAATACCTAGGTATTACAATTACGAACAACTTAAATTGGAGGGGACACACAGAAAATGTTGTGGGGAAGGCTATCCAAAGACTGCGTTTTATTGGCAGGACACTTAGAAAATGTAACAGATCTACTAAGAAGACTGCCTACACTAAGTTTGTCCGTCCTCTGTTGAATACTGCTGCGCGGTGTGGGATCCTTACCAGATAGGACTGACGGAGTACATCGAAAAAGTTCAAAGAAAGGCAGCACGTTTTGCACTATCGCGAAATGTGGGAGAGAGTGTCGCAGAAATGATACAGGATTTGGGCTGGACATCATTAAAAGAAAGGCGTTTTTCGTTGCGACGGAATCCTCTCACGAAATTCCAATCACCAGCTTTCTCCTCCGATTGCGAAAAAATTTTGTTGACACGGAGCTACATAGGGAGGAACGATCACCAAGATAAAATAAGGGAATTCAGAGCTCGTACGGAAAAATATAGGTGTTCATTCTTTCCACGCGCTATACGGGATTGGAATAAGAGAGAACTGTGAGGGTGGTTCGGTGAGCCCTCTGCCAGGCACTTAAATGAGATTTACAGAGTATCCATGTAGATGTAGATGTACAGTTTTTTTCGACACTGTTTAAAATTCTAATTTCAATGATTTATTTACAGAAGCGATCTACTTCTCAATGAGGAGGAAAGTGTGCTAAATATTTATATTTTTATACATGATCTTTTACAATGATTTCGAAATATGCCTCATTTCTACTCGCTTTACCCTATGTGATGCTAATATGTTTATCCCAGTAGCGGATTTGGCCGGAAGGGGTGGCACGTTTTCCGTGTAAATGAGATGAGCGTACTGCGTGCGACATGGAAACGTTGTTCGACGGAGAGGGTGCGGAGAAAAACAGCAAACGGCCCCGCGGGCTGCGGTGCCGGCGCGGTGCTCTTAATTAAACATTTGCCGACCGCCCTCACCGCCATGCAGGGCTCCTTGGCCGCCGCCGGCGGGATATATCCCATTACCGCCAGCTGGTGCCCTCGGAAGATGGCGACTACCTCACTGCAGATTCTGCAAGGTGGCGGCTGCAGCCGGCGCGGCGCCGAGGCGTGTTCTCCAGCGAAACGGCTCCAGCATATCTCTCTAATGGCGTCTGGCTCCAGCGATAGCCTCACACTGCGTGGTGCCCGGCCCGCTTTCTGATAACGCGTTTCTCGTAATGAACGCTGCTTAAATATACTGCAGCTCATTTTCACAATTAACCAGTTAGTTTCGGCGACCCATTTTGGAATAGCAAGGGACGTGCAAAACACCAGCCCTTTGCTAAACCTGTGATAGTCGACCGTTGATTTTCCTCTGACATTATACGAGGAGGGTTCAATAAGTAGTGCAACATACTTTTCTTTTCTGAAAGCAGGTTAATTTTATTCAGGATCCCCACACACCACATTATTCCCCAGTCTTTTGGTTACAAGCACTATTTCTCGACGTAATCTCCGTTCAGTGCGACGCTACCTTGCTGAGACGGTCTTTATGCCCGCATGGTACCACACCACTGCCTAACGTTGGAGCCAACGTCTTGCATCAATAACCTCCCTATCATCCACGTACTGCTTCTCGTAGAGCGTATCCTTCATTTGGCCAAACAGACGAAAGTCGGAAGGTGCAAGATCTGTGTTGTTGGGTGGATGAGGTAGAACAGTCCAACGAAGTTTTATGAGCTCCTCTCAGGTGCGCACTCTTATGTGAGGCCTTGTGTTTTCATAATGAAGTTCATTTGCATTTCTGTAGAGATGAACACGTTGAAGTCGTTTCTCCAATTTACTGAGGATAACAAAATGCATTTATCAGTTGATCGTATCACCATGAGGGAGTACATGAAACAGAATAACCCCTTCAAAGTGCCAGAAGACCGTCACCATGATTCTATCTGAGGATGCAGCTTAATACTTTTTCTTTGGAGGAGAGGTGGTGTGGCGCCACTCCATGGAGTCCTGCTTCGTTTCCGGTTTGAAATGAAAAAGAAACCATGTTCCGTCGCCTGTTACGATGTTCGATAAAACTTGTCTCGGTTAGCCTCGTAACGTGCAAGCAGTTCCGCACAGTTGGTTCTTCGTTGCCCTTTACGGTCTTCTGTCAGGCGGCGAGAAACCCAACGGGCACACACCTTTGAATGCTCCAACTGGTGGACCCGTGTGGGTCATCACGACCAGGTGAGCAGCGAGGTGTTTGATTGTGATCCGTCGATCACCTCGGATGAATGTGTCCGCATGTTTTAACATTGAAGGAGTCACAGCTGTGTGTGGCCGGCTGGCGCGATGGAGATGGGGTGGGTCTATGCCACCTTGTGTCACCCTCACCCAATGACTCACTGTGCTTTTGTTCATTGCCAGGTATTCGTAGGTGAGCAGCGAGGTGTTTGATTGTGATCCGTCGATCACCTCGGATGAGTGTGTCCGCACGTTTTAACATTGAAGAAGTCACAGCTGTGTGCGGCCGGCTGGCGCGATGGAGATGGGGTGGGTCTATGCCACCTTGTGTCACCCTCGCCCAATGACTCACTGTGCTTTTGTTCATTGCCAGGTATTCGTAGGTGAGCAGCAAGGTGTTTGATTGTGATCCGTCGATCACCTTGAATGAGTATGTCCGCACGTTTTAACATTGAAGAAGTCACAGCTGTGTGCGGCCGGCTGGCGCGATGGAGATGGAGTGGGTCTATGCCACCTTGTGTCACCCTCACCCAATGACTCACTGTGCTTTTGTTCATTGCCAGGTATTCGTAGGTGAGCAGCGAGGTGTTTGATTGTGATCCGTCGATCACCTTGAATGAGTATGTCCGCACGTTTTAACATTGAAGAAGTCACAGCTGTGTGCGGCCGGCTGGCGCGATGGAGATGGAGTGGGTCTATGCCACCTTGTGTCACCCTCACCCAATGACTCACTGTGCTTTTGTTCATTGCCAGGTATTCATAGGTGAGCAGCGAGGTGTTTGATTGTGATCCGCCGATCACCTCGGATGAGTGTGTCCGCATGTTTTAACAATGAAGGAGTCACAGCTGTGTGCGGCCGGCTGGCGCGATGGAGATGGGGTGGGTCTATGGCACCTTGTGTCACCCTCGCCCAATGACTCACTGTGCTTTTGTTCTTTGCCAGGTATTCGTAGGTGAGCAGCGAGGTGTTTGATTGTGATCCGCCGATCACCTCGGATGAGTGTGTCCGCACGTTTTAACATTGAAGGAGTCACAGCTGTGTGCGGCCGGCTGGCGCGATGGAGATGGGGTGGGTCTATGCCACCTTGCGTCACCCTCGCCCAATGACTCACTGTGCTTTTGTTCATTGCCAGGTATTCGTAGACATTCTGCAAGCGCCCATGAATATCTGGTTTTCCGCCAAAATAAACTCAGTGACAGCTCTCTGCTTGGAACGCACCATCGTTACACACGCCGTTTTGAAAGCCACTTATCAGAATTTCATGAAGCTATAGGGGCTGAAGTGGAACTATTCCACGATGTCCCACAGCAAATTCCCCTTTTTTCAGTCGTATCTGACCGAGAAAAAGAAATCTCTTAACATTACTTATTGAACGCCCCTCGTACCTATTGTGCTGTATACTCCTTAGGTGTTTAAGATAAAATCTTAAATTTGGCAGGGAAAGTGAAAGCAACTGTAAATTGTCAGAACTAAAGATTTAAGGAATAACTATGTTCATTGACATTTCTCAAAGTCGCTTTGGGGAAATCCTCGTCCAGAAAACGCGTAAAAGTATGAAAATCTGTAATTTTCGGAAAGATACTGTATCAGAGTGGAGAATATGGAAAAACCTCCCCTTTAAAGCTCAGTACACAGAGTGTTCAAAAATGGACCTAAGCACTATGGGACTTAACATCTGAGGTCATCAGTCCCCTAGACATAGAACTACTTAAATCTAACTAAGGACATCACACACATCCATGGCCGAGGCAGGATTCGAACCTGCGACCGCAGCAGCAGCGCGGTTCCAGACTGAAGTGCGTAGGACCGCTCGGCCACAGCGGCCAGCTACAGGGTGTCCCATAAAGGGATTTACAATGTTTGAATTTTAATGACTGAGAAAGTATTCATGATAATCTGATTCAATTGTTATTATATGGTGCTCTCATGACTAGTTTGTGTAACCACTGGTTATTTTTTTGTTTATTTTCAGTTGCCAATGCAAATAATGTGATATCTGGAAACTTGTCCTTAGTGCAAAAACGTGTATTTGAAAGTTTTATTGGAAATGCACTTCATAACATAAAAGAAGTGCAGAGCTGATGGCTGGCAGCGTTTGGTTTGATACTGCGCTACATCGTGTGTAACAATAACTAAATCAAGAGACACATCTGAGAGGAAAGGAAGTATGTCTGATCTGAAGAGCGGACGGTGTGGCAGGAAGAAATCAGCAGTTAACGAAAGAAGGGTGGACGCAGTGATATAAGGTTTCACATATCATCAAAGAAGCACAAGCTGTGCGTGGTGGGGTGTAAGTAAATCAAGCGTGCAGAGCATCTGAAAGCAAGCAAACTGGAAACCATACATTGACAGATTGCTTCACATGCTGAATGAGGACGATTTCGAAGGGCACCTCGAATTTTGTGAATGGAGTTGCGATTATGAACAATTCCCTCGTGTCATTGTTTGGTCTGATGAGCGGACGTTTAAACTAAATGAAACCATCAATCGCCACAAGTGTGTGTAGAGGACAAGAGAGAATCCGCAGGTTATAGGGCAACGAGCAGCTAATATTTCAGGACTCTCAGTACGTTGTGGTATGTCTGTCAGATTTGTAGGGCCATTCTTTTTTGAAAGAATAGTGCAAGGTGTAAAGTACATTATCATATTGCAGGAACACATTGTGCCAGCTCCTCACCATCTGTTCTGAAATGAAGATAGTTTTTTCCACAAGACGGGGCACCGTCACACTAACATCATGACGTGCTGCAATTCCTGGAAGAAATATTTGTTCAGAGGTGGAAAGTCTGACGATGAAATTTTGTTTCCACTCACATCTTTCGACTCAAAGCAGTTAGACTTATTTTTGTGGGGACCTCTGAACGACACAGCCTACGCCAAAAGTCCTGTGACACTGCGAATCCATTCCAATGGCGACCGTGACGCATGTGTGTCGATTTGTTCCGCAGCGTTCCAGACTCTATATTGTTGCTGCTGGTGGAGGAGGACATTTTGAAAAACTTGAACAGTAAAAGGCTATGAGTAATGTCGTGACCATCTACGTGACTCAGAAATTCATGGTTTTTTCATGTTTGTTCCAGTTACTAAAATTCAAACAGTGCAGATCCATTTCTGGGACACACTCTACAATGAACTATCTTCCCAGTGACATTAACAATTTAGTTACACAGTGAGATTTTGACACAAAATATTCTAAGACATGACTAATCTATAAACTTATACGAAGATAACACACCTTTCAAGACCTGGATATTAAATTTGGTTGATTGAGTTGGGTGAAATTTCGCACATACGTTACACGCTGAAAAGAACTGAGATATAAAGGGTTATTACAAATGACTGAAGCGATTTCACAGCTCTACAATTTTATTATTTGAGATATTTTCACAATGCTTTGCACACACATACAAAAACTCAAAAAGTTTTTTTTAGGCATTCACAAATGTTCGATATGTGCCCCTTTAGTGATTCGGCAGACATCAAGCCGATAATCAAGTTCCTCCCACACTCGGCGCAGCACGTCCCCGTCAATGAGTTCGAAAGCATCGTTGATGCGAGCTCGCAGTTCTGGCACGTTTCTTGGTAGAGGAGGCTTAAACACTGAATCTTTCACATAACCCCACAGAAAGAAATCGCATGGGGTTAAGTCAGGAGAGCGTGGAGGCCATGACATGAATTGCTGATCATGATCTCCACCACGACCGATCCATCGGTTTTCCAATCTCCTGTTTAAGAAATGCCGAACATCATGATGGAAGTGCGGTGGAGCACCATCCTGTTGAAAGATGAAGTCGGCGCTGTCGGTCTCCAGTTGTGGCATGAGCCAATTTTCCAGCATGTCCAGATACACGTGTCCTGTAACGTTTTTTTCGCAGAAGAAAAAGGGGCCGTAAACTTTAAACCGTGAGACTGCACAAAACACGTTAACTTTTGGTGAATTGCGACTTTGCTGCGGGAATGCGTGAGGATTCTCTACCGCCCAGAATCGCACATTGTGTCTGTTCACTTCACCATTAAGAAAAAATGTTGCTTCATCACTGAAAACAAGTTTCGCACTGATCACATCCTCTTCCATGAGCTGTTGCAACCGCGCCTAAAATTCAATGCGTTTGACTTTGTCATCGGGTGTCAGGACTTGTAGCAATTGTAAACGGTAAGGCTTCTGCTTTAGCTTTTTCCGTAAGATTTTCCAAACCGTCGGCTGTGGTACGTTTAGCTTCCTGCTTGTTTTATTCGTCGACTTCCGCGGGCTACGCGTGAAACTTCCCCGCACGCGTTCAACCGTTTCTTCGCTCACTGCAGGCCGACCCGTTGATTTCCCCTTACAGAGGCATCCAGAAGCTTTAAACTGCGCATACCATCGCCGAATGGAGTTAGCAGTTCGTGGATCTTTGTTGAACTTCGTCCTGAAGTGTCGTTGCACTGTTATGACTGACCGATGTGAGTGCATTTCAAGCACGACATACACTTTCTCGGCTCCTGTCGCCATTTCGTCTCACTGCGCTCTCGAGCGCTCTGGCGGCAGAAACCTGAAGTGCGACTTCAGCCGAACAAAGCTTTATGAGTTTTTCTACGTATCTGTAGTGTGTCGTGACCATATGTCAATGAATGAAGCTACAGTGAATTTATGAAATCGCTTCAATTATTTGTAATAGCCCTGTACGTCTGCTACCCTACAAGCCACCTTCCGGTGTGTAGCGGAGGGTGCTTCTGGTACACTATCGTTTCTCCCATTCCCTCTCCCATTCGCGAATAATGCATACGAAATAAAGGTTTTTGCTAAAACTCCGTATTCAGCTCCGACTTCTCTAATTTTCTTGCCGATGCCACTTCGCGAGACTTATGTGGGAGGGATTAGTATGTTCTCGACTATTCTTGGAGCGGACGCTCTCTGAATGTCATTTCATCTTTTGGATTGAGCTTCAACAGATCTTAGGGATCGCTTAAATCTTAATGACTAAAATCCTTTTGTTCACATGTGTGGTGGGGAAATGGTAAAAGAAGTGTACTCCGAATTTTTTGTTTCGGATTGAAGAAGGCAATCTTACAGTGAACATTTTTTTTTTCATAAAGCAAATGGTATTTCAACATTATAAATAATTTTATTTAAAGCGGAAGAACCATAAATGGCGTTCGCCACATCTTTTTCTGCGCATTAATTTGAGCCCACCTACTGATGAGCAGCTGCGTTAATTCCGAGTTAATCAGTGTTTGGTTTTGAAAGCTCTGGCAGCAGCCGTGCTTGCAGACTAAATTATGGGAATCCAGGTCCGCCTGTTATGTAAACAGCTGTTGTTTGTAATGACCAAACATGTTTCAGCACCTTTGAGCCAATAGTAGTGGGGACTTTTTCTTAGTTCTCTAATATGCAAACATGATTAAGTAATAACTACGCAACGTCCTTAAAAACCATGCATACTTCACAGAACAGAACGGATGTGCAGCTGCTGTGTGTTTCGTCCGTGAAAACCGCAAGAAAGACACACACAGCAGCATCATGTTTTGTAAGGTGCAGAAGTGTAACTTGCGAGTGTTGTTCCTCAAAAACATGTATCGTGTTGCTGTGTGCATTTCCACAACAGAGAAGCATGCAGATTAGGACGAATACTTCGAAAATAACTATAAAAAATAATAAAATACAATCGTGTATTATTTTCATTCGCAAAATTACAACTATAGATAAATGATTTATTAACTCGCAAACCAAACTCTCAGTTACAATATTTTGTTGCAGATAACAAGCTACCAGTATACAAAAAATAAAGAGGGTTCTACAGAACTCAACAACAAAGACAATAAGGCCACAACCACAACATGCACAAGCCGTTTTTACTCCTAATTTCTTTAGAATAATTATTCCTTAAAACAAGTTTACATTGTACAGAACTGAATAAAAGTGACAACTGAAAGCGCAAAATTGCTGACACGTGTTTTGGTACTTATATATTTAAAAAAGACATTGTTTGCGCAACAGGCGGATCTGGATTCCCGTGTTTTAGTCTGCAAAGGGTGGCTGCTGCTGGAGCTGTCAGAACCAAACGTTGATTAATTCGGAATTAATTGGTATCTCAGCAGATGTACTTGAATTAGATGTTGACGTTGCGTGCAGGGTGTGTTCTAAGATTTATAGTTCGAAAATGCTCATATAAATGACACCGTTGCCACGTAAGTAACAGAACAAAATTATACAGAACTTGTTTCTACCGCTAGGCATTGCGTCGATACTCACTGGCAAGCTCAACTTAATTAACAATCTGCCCTAAATATATAGTGTTGTTTGCATTCCTGCATCTGAGTATTGTATCCCTAGAGATCGCTTTACCCCCGTAGCCTGGCTACACAAATGGTATTAAAGTCCCAGTGGGTTGGTTTTTGGTACTTTTGTGTCCCTCAGTTCGGTGCCCGGCCAGTATCAATCATACGCAGAATATCGTGTGAAAAATGGTGAGCTGTGTGACGCCGTAGTGGTGTCTTCTGAATCTATTTTCATTTATGGATAGAAATTTATCACTGTTCAGTAATCTCCCTTTTTAGCGGGATGAACTACTACGAATATTTCATGTATAGCGTAAGGCATTGAGTAAATTTGATATGTCAGATGCAGAGAAGTCGCTTCAGCGTAGAACTGCTGATTTTTCACGTTATGACCTTCTTTTTAAGTCATAACTCTTCTGAATGGTTTGATGCGGCCCGCGACGAATTTCTCTTCTGTACCAAACTTTTCATCTCAGAGTAGTAGTTGCAACCTACATCCTCAATTATTGCTGGATGTATTCCAGTCTCTGTCTTGCTCTACAGTTTTTACAGTTATGGCTTACCTGCGCTAGGGATCATTAGAGAAATGACAGAGGGTCTGTAGCAGCAGCGTCTCGTCGGCTGTATGGTACTGGAGAATCAGTATGTTCTTTAAATTTAATACTACATGACCAGAAGAATACTCAGTAACGAATTTCCTCTGCTGTCTAGTTAGGAAATTATCTGCTCGTTATGTTACAGGGATATGTTTCGTTTTCGGTATTTTATTATTGGGCAATCATTTTCGATAATGACGGCGTATTCTGCGTGTAGTATAATATTTGTCTCTGATTTAAACACGTGTAGAATATTTGCACATAATTTCTCAAATATTTATTTTTGGTTTTCAGGGCAGTCCCGAAGTATGGTGAAAAACTGGCATGTTGCATTTCATTTTGGGTATGTTGCAAGGTAGGTGTGAATTTCTCTAATGGAATGGAAGTGATCATGTTCACGTGTATAATAGTAATGTGCTGCAACCCATTACTTCACTTGCGTTGAAGTGTCTGAAATTCCGCAACACCTGGAGGCCTTCTTCTGTTGCAGAGGGAGCCAATTGAAGTCTCTAAGCTTCTTCAGATGCTGAGTGAGCTGAGGCTCTGTTGATGCATTTGATACCCCTCTTGCTGTGAAACGTATTCTGCCAAGTGATAATGTAGACAATGAAGTCGCCACTGTCAAATACATGTTACATTTTGGGCAGTTTATTAAGTGTTTAAGACAGTGGTTAGCTTCAACTTTTTTTTTTTCCTTACATCTCACTTGACAAATGCATGTAGCTGCTCATTGCATAAACTGAAATTAACTCTGCTATATTAAGTCGCGCTCAGTGAAGTTATTTTGACTACTCAAGTATGAGAGATGGACAGGAAATTCAGGGAGCTATAGTCAGTCTGTATCCTGAAAACTGAGCACTGCGCGTGGTGAGGAAGCCGCCTTTCGCGGAGGAACATTACAGCTGCAGCATAGGATGACTAATCCTACATTGTTCAGTGTAGAACAGTGTGCAGAGTTTTACTTGGATTCTCTCCATATGCGTTTCTTGCATTAGTGTTTTTAGCAACTCTTAACTGCATTCCACGCAGTGTTAATGCACTTCGTGGAAAATAGACACCCACTGGTAATGTCTGCGCACTGCCTCGCCATTTATTCTTAAGGCGCACAGCGGAAGGGCAGGTATGACTTTGTGAGACTTCCTGTAATGAGGTAAAGTGAATCACCTGACTGCTCTTCAGTTTACAGACCTATGAAGAAGGCAAGTGACTGACCACAATCTGGCGACCTGCCTTCCCTTGCGCTTCTAACCGACACTCCCTTGCAGCTCAAGAACATAGTTCATCCCTTAACCGACGCTATTTCCCTTAGACGTCGTACACACATTTAGTATTTGCTCTTAACCCACTTCATTTAACAATAAAGATTATTTGTATACCGTTTAAGCACTACATTTAATACACAACGATCTTCTCGTCACCTGTAATACGGAAACTATTGGTCCTAGACAAAAAAATTAATACAACTTTTTTTTATATATATATATAAAAAAATGAGCCCCCTGCCCACATAATCACACCCCACTGGTTAGGAGTTTTAGTATTTTGTTCACTGCTCGCCCTTCTACCAATGCACAAAAATAGCGACTGCACGAATTTTCACGCATTTCGACCTTTTTTTTATCTTTGTTGATTGGCTAAATAGGGCATGCCTGTTTTCGCACTCGGAGCTTTAGGCAGCTATTGACTGTAAGGCGTCCTCTGTGTTACACTCGCTACCGTTGCAGTTTCAAGCGCTCTACTGCGACTGTCCCAAGGCAGTCTGTTGGCGATGGTGAGTATAAATGGACGTCTTGCAATGCTCAACAATTTTTTCCAAGTATGGGATATTAGACAGAATTTAATGTGGTTCCTTTTCTTTTAATTATTCTGCCTGTGCGAGTAATAAGATTTCCACGACGTTGCTTTGTTCTGATCCAAAATACAGATATGTGAACCAGTAGTGCCATGAGGTTATGCTTTCTCGATTCTTTGTTAACTAAAGTAATTACGAGTTCCAGTAGTTTATAAAATGTTAATTTTTTTGCCTCCATAAATATGAAGAAAGGATGGATACATCTCCACTACTATATTCAAGACTTACAATTAGTAAAGAAGAAAGAGCACATACTGGAACCATCAGAAAGAGATATAAGCTGTTCAGAAGATCATCGGAACAAGTGAATGGTCGAATACTTCAAGCCATCTGCAAATAAAGGATCATCATTGACCCATGCTAGTGTGTGTATTGATGGTTATTACACTCGTCAACTTTTGCTGAGAGATAGGTGGGATCTCTGGCCTGTCGACAGGGGTCATTGGCGGAGAAAACGATTTAAACAGCTCTGCTGGTCTCAGAAAGGAAGGCTATGACTGCAGCGAATATGACCAGTTTTCCTCCTGCCTGTTGGCTGAAGACAGCTTGGGCAGGGACTGTGTGCAAGGTGGCGTGTCGACGTTGGAAGCGTGTTTATGTTGGTATTGAAGCTGTGGTGGTTATGTGGAACAGTTTCTCTGAAATGAAGGCAGCCAGCTCCATTAATGTTAGTCTACATCTCTTACAAATGTAGCATGGGTACCGCCGAGAAGAACTGCATTGTGAGCAATTTGTGAACTTCACACCATCTGTGTTGTCAGAGGTGCTTAATATGGCCAGTTTATAATGGTTCCCCACGAAACACATTTATAGCCACCATCACCGGAATGATAGTCAACCGAGTTTGCATATCGAATTGCAAAGTTTGCAAAGGAAGAAACAGCACTTAGGCTACTCTGATAGTACCAACATTTGTTGTATCGAGTTAATAGTAAGTAGTGGTGCAAAGAGAGTTTTGGCGCAGTATGTTAGTGCAGGTTGCCTGTGTGAGGGGACCTATACTTTCAGGGACAAACGTATCGTTCTCTTTTGATTGATAGGTACTTAACCAATTGTTCAGCTAAGAGGCTTATGACTCCCTGGAGATAATCATTCTTCTTGATTGACAGACAGGTCCTTAACATATTGTTCCTCCTCCCCCTAGACCACCAAGCCCTCAGGAAACCTCCAACCCTCCACTCACTGATACAGGTACACTTTCAGGCCTAAGTTATCTGAATAGCTCCCTCTCACTCTATCAGGTTGCTTGCATACATAATTAAATTGATCAGTTAATTAACCACTTCCCCTCTGGTAAACCTCCGACCCTCCCCTTCTCTCCCCTTTCAGTAAATTGGCGGCTCTATGCTAGAGACGAATGATCACCTGACAGTAAATTCAATTACCTAGAAGAGGGTTCCGCACTTACGTTTAGTGAAAAAAATACGAGCTTACGGAATATCGGACCAGGTTTGTGATTGGATTCAGGATTTCCTAGAAGAAAGAACACAATATGTCATTCTTAACGGTTCAAAATCTGCAGATGTAGAGGTAATTTCGGGAGTACCACAGGGAAGCGTGATAGGACCTTTATTGTTTACAGTATACATAAAGGACTTAGTTGACAACATCGGTAGCTCCGTGAGGCTATTTGCAGATGACACGGTTGTCTACAAGAAAGTAGCAACATCAGAAGACTCGTACGTACTCCAGGAGGACCTGCAGAGGATTAATGCATGGTGCGATAGCTGGCAGCTTTCCCTAAACGTAGATAAATGTAATATAATGCGCATACATAGGGACAGAAATCCATTCCAGTATGACTATGCCATAGGTGGTAAATCATTGGAAGCGGTAACGACCGTAAAATACTTAGGAGTTACTATCCGGAGCGATCTGAAGTGGAATGATCACATAAAACAAATAGTGGGAAAAGCAGGCGCCAGGTTGAGATTCATAGGAAGAATTCTAAGAAAATGTGACTCATCGACGAAAGAAGTAGCTTACAAAACGCTTGTTCGTCCGATTCTTGAGTATTGCTCATCAGTATGGGACCCTTACCAGGTTGGATTAATAGGAGAGATAGACATGATCCAGCGAAAAGCAGCGCGATTCGTCATGGGGACATTTAGTCAGCGCGAGAGCGTTACGGAGATGCTGAACAAGCTCCAGTGGCGGACACTTCAAGAAAGGCGTTACGCAATACGGAGAGGTTTATTATCGAAATTACGAGAGAGCACATTCCGGGAAGAGATGGGCAACATATTACTACCGCCCACATATATCTCGCGTAATGATCACAACGAAAAGATCCGAGAAATTAGAGCAAATACGGAGACTTACAAGCAGTCGTTCTTCCCACGCACAATTCGTGAATGGAACAGGGAAGGGGGGATCAGATAGTGGTACAATAAGTACCCTCCGCCACACACCGTAAGGTGGCTCGCGGAGTATAGATGTAGATGTAGATGTAGATGTATATTGTTTATTTATAACAAATTCATTTTACAGAGGTTGGATATTTCTTTCTCAGCATTCTCTGCTATTTAGGGAGGTGTTGTTATTGTAAAAAACATTGGAAAGAAGCAATTAAATCGAATGCTTTTTTATCGCAATTGCATAAGGAAACATGTAAATACACTGTTAAAAATCTTTCAATCATGAAGCATGTGCCATCCGCTGCCTCCTGTCCGCTGGCCTACACCCAATGCTGGCATGTGCCACCACACATGCGAGCTTGCTCATGTCGTGCACAGCAACATGTCCTTCAGTGGCCTCGCCATCTGCCCGTCGAAGAGTGTCCACTTGGCTCCCACGACCAATAGACTAGATGTCATCCTAATCTGTGAATGAAAGCACCTGACGAATCCCTGTAGAAAATGTTCCACTGTGCAATACTGATGTATGTGAGAACTCCTTCCAAGGCATATGTCTGAGGATGGATTTTGCCTTGGGTGCTAAGCTGCTGCCTGTGCTTTAGAGGAAAGGGCTCATGACAGGAAATTCAATTATATAGCATAGAATATACAGTTTATTTATAAAATTCAATTCAAAGGAGCTGGATCTCAGTTTTATCTGGTGGGAAAGGCTCACATCCAGTTACTACATGTGCCCTCATTTAGCATGCACGGATTGACTGAGTTAGTGCACAGTGCAGCCCCCAGAGGATGTCCCCCCCCCCCCCTACCCTCGCTCCCACTGTCCCCATTCATCCCAAAAAAAAAAAAATTGTTATGAAAAGGACTCATTCAGTGCTGTAGAGGAACGATCTCATGACATGAAATTCAAATCAATAATATATTGATAGACATTCTTTATTTAATCAGTTTGCAAGAGACAGGGTTCCCTCACTTGGGTGGACATGCACCTGACCCCCCACCTCTAATCCTCATGACATAATAACGTTATTTACCTGGGAATGGAATGAAGTGCAGTATAACAGGCACTGTTTGGGGTGTCCTGCATTTTTATCTATTGTATGGGCGCCTCCACGAAGGTCAAAACAGTCCAGAGTCCTAATTGCAGATGATGTTACTAGATATTACCAACCATGGACTGGATATTGGCCTCCTTTGATCTCACAGCCACCAAACGAAGCATCAAGTGACGGCCTCATGTTGATCAGCAAATTCTAGACTCACTTCCTGTCTCCATCTCTCTAAAGAGACCATTCCCAGCTTGTCTGTGTGAACCAACGTCTCCAAACACAAAGATGGAGGTTTTCATCTCTCCTCAGAATACTGTCTACCTATTGGCTAATGCTGGAGACAAAGAGAAAGCTGACGCAATTTTGGTATCAAAAGTAGAATGAAATAATCTATTTACACTACCCTGCCAAATTAATTGTCTAACAATTTACAGGAGTGAAATACATCACATAAAATACTCACTTCGACATTACAATGATCCTTCTTCACAATAAAACATGTTTTAAAAAGTTGACTATCACATGTAAACACTATGCAAATCAAGTAATGAAATTTCCTTCACCAATAGATCTTAGTGTTAGATATATCCCAGGTCTTGTATGCACCGACAAATGAGAGCATAAACACCCTCCTCGACTACAAAGTTTTTCGTAAAAAAGAAAAAAAAAACGATGCCTGAGTATCACACAAAGTCGAGATCGGAAAGTGTGCTATCCATCGACTGCAGGATTGTCCCAGCCACAGCAGCTGGGAGAGAGATATCCACATCCATGCCAACTATGACTGCCCATTCCCAACGCATGTGTGCACACAACACAACTATTTGAATCAGTAAAGATCAATCAGGAATTAGACGTCACAATTGGAATTTTAAAAGTAATATAAACTAACTAACTGGGACCTGCATTGTCTTCCCATTTTTTAAAAATATGGATCACGTGTATAACAGAGTATCCCAATCTAAAATATACGGTCTATTTATAAGAGAATATTACAGGCTTCGGTACTTATTTAATTATTTAAAATCCGTGATCAACACAAGGATAATCCACAAACCGGATGATCTACAAACCAGATGATGAGGAGATTGCTGTAGTTAATTGAATTGTCCTGTCTATCAGAATTCTAAGGGAACTGTTGACCTCATCAAATTTCATCCCTGCTTACACTGTTTTACTTATTACTTCCTTGACTGCCTAAGCTGTATGAACAAATGGTTCAAATGGTTCTGAGCAGTATGGGACTTAACATCGGAGGTCATCAGTCCCCTAGAACTTAGAACTACTTAAACCTAACTAACCTAAGGACATCACACACATCCATACCCGAGGCAGGATTCGAACCTTCGACCGTAGCAGTCGCGCGGTTCCGGACTAGAGCGCCTAGAACCGCATGGCCACCGCGGCCGGCTGTATCAACAAAACCTGAATCCGTGTCGAACTGCCTTCCTCTTCTTCGAAAGCTTTAATTTACATCTTTTTTTTCTGTAGTACCACCAGTGATACACACTTGGGAAATATTACAAGAAGCATTTTTCGAGAACGATTGTTCTACTTATGATTCACAAGTCAATTCTAACTCTTCAGAATTCCCAATTATTCGCCCCATATACTCCTCAGCTTGTTTATATTGCTTGTAAATACGTTACTTAATGCCTTATGATTTTACACAGTTTTCCCATGAAATAGCAAGATTATTCTCATAAAATACGGAGTACAGAAAAAGTATCGGTTGTACAAGTTTTTATCAATTGGTAGAGATTTTTATCCCTCTTTGGAGACGTAACGAACATTTACCCCTTTTAATAATAATTTGTGGTGTATACAGTTCACGATAGCAGTTTAGATCGAACTGAAAAATTCTGTATGAATGAAAGCGTTAAATTCCTGGAAAATAAATAATTTAAATTGTTCTGAACGCGGATTCTTTCCGAGCGGTTCTGTAATTATTGTTTTTCGCTCGCTTTGACAAGACCTACAAAGCTTTTCGATAATGCGCGACGCTTTTGTGTGTCACATTTTCAGCTCTTTTCGAATTTTGAGCAATTAATTCATTTTGCAGTTTAATGCCGCAACTTGGCTCCCTGCGGCTTTGTATGAGCTCGCACGGAATTCCGTCACACCTGTCCGCCAGTAAATAAAATCAAAGCTGAGTCGTTATTCTGTTGGCTGCGCTGCTTATAAAATGCGTAAATAAAACTTGTGAATAAAATATTTGTAACGCCTTTCTGGTTGACCTGTCATGGAAGAAAACATTGTTGCAAAGCAAAGCGAATTGTTAGGTTCACTTAAAGAGTGGGACATATATTTCTCAAGATAGTCAGGCAACACAGCCGAAAACAGCACCCACGTCGGACAACTACAGAGGAATAAGGAGCGTTTATCTTCTCTTCCACAACATCATTAGGGTTATGGGAAACTGAAGGCGTTTGGGGGAAGAATATGGTAGTTGCTTTGTAGTATGAACCCCTGATAAAGTAATAATTATGATGAAACCAGAGAGATATTAAATCAGGATGGTTTGGAGATTTTAGGCCGGGATCTCCAATTCTTCCTAAAATCTTAAAAACGCATCTGATATAGCATATCACTAACGAGTACAAACGTTCCACCTTGGTCGAAAGAAGAATGAGGTACGCCGGAAGATTTTCATAATAATCGTAAAATATCGTTTATATTATCTGTCGCCATCGTTAGAAACTGTGCGCTATTAATTTGGACGAGCACTGTCTGCTCCGCAACCACCGACTGAACTAGACTGGCATTTTGTGTGTTGCGTGTGTCTATTTACGTATTTCACAAGTGCACGGTTACTACTGTAATTGTGTTTTGTTGCAGATGTTGTCAGAATGGAATTCATCAATAGCAGGACCTTCGAATAAATTTTGAGGAACGTTCTATACAAAGCAGAAATGCTTTGCTTCAGATATCTTAGTTGGAATCGTTCAAAACTGATCTTAAGATAGCCTTGATTTGAGTCTTGACGATAGTAGTAACCTGTGAGCATTCAGTGTATTATTATTATTAGTACTATTATTAAATCTGGAAGTTCTGTGTGACTTTTAAACGCATCAGTCAATTACCTCATCAGTAGAGTGTTTTTAATAGGACCAGGTTTATTGAAAACTGTTAGCACGGTTGATGAATCGAAAGTATCCAAACCCCGAGAATAATGACGTATGGAGCTCACGAAACAGCATCAGTGAACAATAACAGTGAATGAAACCAATGATCGGGGAGGAACAGAACCACACAATTTGTCGTTGCAAGTTAATCCACACGGAAATTTCACCTATGTGACTGTTGCTGATCGCTGCTGACAAGGGTTTCGAATTCCCATATTTATTGAATATCTACAGAAGATATGATTAACGTTCAGAGAGGTATTGTTGAAAGTGGATGGAAATGGAACTATATACTTGAAAGTACGTACCTACAACTTTATTGCTCATGTACAACGAATGAAGCTTGGACCTCTACACATTGCAAATCTTCGTGAAAAGTCTCTTTTTGCACTTAAACCACGTATTTGTTGGATGATGAGGTATCGCTGTACTCGAATGTTGTAGTATTGATTTTGAAGGAAATGGCAGCAAAGAAGTCATGGGTTATTCAATTTCAATAATTCATGAAGAGAACAGCCCTTCATTATCGTCTCGATTTTTCTAATTCGTATAAGTATGTCCTTAAGTCATACATCAGATTTACCCGAAGTCATAATTATATGTTAATACAGAAGAAGGACCTATATATTTTTATCACCTCGCCCTCTTTCAGATCTTCATAACCGTAAGGGGTCCAATGTCTAGAGCGGTCGGTGTACGAATATACTTTCCGCCGATATGCTCTTGCATGCCTCATTGCACACTGTAATTGAAACGATGAAGCCTGCATCGTCATGTTGGCTCCACACCCTTGCAGACAGGGCTCCGCCAGGCGTGTGATGATCACATACCACAATTAGAGAAGGAATCTGGCTTCAGAGTGCCATACCGCCGAGAGTATTTCCGATCCGCAGTGTACTAGATAAATCTTCATGCTTCCACCTGAAGTCCTGCAGACTTCTGTGGGGACATTGTGTCCTGTTGCAGCGTCAGTCCATTCTCCTGGAAGAATCGTGGGAAGAGAGAGGGAAGTCTAACAAAGGATTCCGTCTTACTGGCTACGAAGACCGCACTAGACCACCAGTAAGATCCGAACTAGCCAGGAAGATGTCGTACCGCCTAAAGATGCCACGTCAGATCTATGGCTGCCCTACGCGATCTAGCTTCGTCGGTAGCCCTGGATGTGACTGGGGAGTAACAGAGCAGACTGAGGGTGCATCGTCCAACAGCGCTCTCTTGAAAAAAAAAAAAAACGCGAAATGCAAGTCGTGAAATCTACAGTTGAAATCTAACTGCACATCAAATAGATTTGTGGTTGTGGATTGCTGTGTCAACGCAACATTTTAGTAGATTTTGTAATAAGTATTATTTCTTTGTAAGATTTGTGGCCTGTATTTTTTCTTTTGAATCTGTAATTTTAAACTGGATGATACTGAAATTGTCAATTTACCATCCAGCGACTGTGGTATTATTTATAAATTACAGAGCGCAGCAATCGGTCGTCCTTTTTGTATAGTTTTTTTTTTTTTTGTTGGAAAATACAGATTTCGGCTAGTGCCTAGCCATTATCAGTGCACTATTTTCTAGTCTCGATAAATGTCAGGTCCTGGTTGTTTGGGCGTCAAGCACAGTTCTTTGAAATAGTGCATTGATAATGCCTACGCACTAGCAGAAATCTGCATTTGCCAAATAAAACCTACAAAGAAAGGACAACTAATTGCTGCGCTCTATAAGTTATAAATATTGAAAATAGTTCACATATTACAAATAAATACAATTGATCCTTTTATTTAAAAATTATATGGGGTGAAGTAATGCTATTATGCCATACCGAGAACTGAGAGCAACGTTGCTCTTACGACTGGGAGAAGCTACGATCACAAATAGTTTTGAAAAGCCTTCTTATGACTGGTTCCGTGTTATCATTTCCGTCTGCAGCTGGCTCCAGTAGTTTCACTACACCGTACGTATTAGCAGCGTGCCATCTACTTTTGTTATTTGTTTTAGTGGACGATATTTTCTTGTTGTTTACTCCATATGAATCTTTGGGAGGTAGCAAGGAATGTTAAACATAAAAACATGACACACTATACAGTCGTCTGTTGTAAGCGGATTCCTCACAGCTCCTAGCATATTGTTGAAGCTTTACTCATGTTACGCAGGATATTATGTGGAATTCGTGGGCAAAAGACGACATGTGATTGGTGGATGTCTCTATCAATATTTTTTTAACTGAAAAACAGCCACAAAGTTGAACAAGCTTCGACTTCCATAAACTAACACGAAGTTACGATGATGTAAAATATTGTACAAAATTTTAACGGCAAACATTAAGATACATATTGCGCACAACATGTTCTGCAATCTGTGAGGTGCTAGACAGGAGTTACTTGAAGGTATAGGTAAAATTCACTATTTATACGATTTTTCAGTCAGAAAGGCATATTACAGAGCATGCAAAACATTTAAGATCGAAACTGGTACTAATAAAACAGCAAAACGACAATAAACACATTTCATTATTTACAGTTGCAAGGGGTCAGCAGCCAGTTGCGTAAAAATAAATTTTGTTTTACCTCAAACAGGTCGAGTTAGGTTAGATATAGATAGTCCATTTATAACATTATGGGCGTTGCGCGTGCGTGCGTGTGCTACACTGTTTCCGGATAACAGAATTTTCTAACTTGTCACAAAGAAACCAAGTATAACACTCTAGCAGTTCATTTGTAAAATTTGGCATAAATTAACCAAAAGTGTTACCCTCTGGGAGGATTTTTGCATTGATCTTGCGTTAACCTAACGTATAGAGGGGATCGAAATTGAATTTCGTAACTATGGCTGTTGGTAGAAATTAAAAGGATTTGAATTTTTGTAAGAATTTACAGTAACAGATTTCTTGTAAATGAATTAATAAAACGGTCGCCTGCCTAGTTGGGTATACAAAAAGAATTTTCATTAATTCTTTCTCATTAAAGTGCAATGAACACCTATAATAACCAGACGAACTACACAGTGAATAGCAGTAGTTACGAACAGCATACGTAAGCAATCATAAAAAATTTGGACTTTATGCCTGTTGACCATAATCTTCACTTTTACCTATCACAACTTTAGCACAGGAATTGTTCCCAAAGGCTTACACAAGATTAAGTGGCTTCCGATGAGAATTAAAGTTTGACTAACACACATATACACATTACAAATGCAATAAGGTAACACAGGACACATACCTTTTATATATATTCTTTTAAATGATTACTTCAGGTTGCTTTAGCTAGAAAACAACTATTCAGTTTGGTTTCTTCCTGATACAAAAGAATGAAATGAAGCCCACAGACCATCCTTTCTTTATATTAGCAAACTATATACACTTTTCAGAAATGTTTTGCATAATGATAAAAGCTGAATTACTGCCCCAATTAAGATCTTTTATCTTGCAAATTTTTAACATTATTTGTACTGACAATACTCTCTACAACTTCAGAAATGACTTCAAATAAAAGTTCAACTTCAAATAGCATCAAAACCAAACGCTTTATAACACCACTTGTGAAGTAAGTGATTTTTCACTGACAACATTTATACTACTGAACATTAAAACACTGACATTTGTAAAATAAAAGCGAACCAAAACACGTTGGAGATTTTTATAAATTCATCAGTAAGTGTCTCCCTTGATTTCAATGAAACCATTAATTTGACTATCCACTTTTATATATTTTTACATTCAGAAATTAGGCACAAGCAAATAACACAGATTATTGTCAGTTTTCAGTCGGGGTTTAATAATTTTGAGGAGAAGACCCTGTTACGTACCACAAAAGGAGTAAATTTATGGTTCGAACACAAAGTTCAGCAATACTTTAATTATTATTGCAAATCAAATCACACAAACACCCTGGTTCATACTGTTATGCAGTTCTAACCTCTCGGATCTGGTGAGGTAGTGGCACAATAGTGGTGGCGAGCACGTGGCGACTACCTGGTCTTTCCTTTGGCAGTAACATGCTCTATTTAGTTCTTCTTGGCGACGTGAATATCATTTTTAGAGCCATTTCCAATGCGAGAGCATCAGTTTACAGCCACAATTACACCCAAGGCCATTACATCTCAGATTAGATACTGGGTGCCTCGCTCGGCACCTTCTCTGTTGACTGGTCGGCTGCTGGCTACTGACTGCCTACTGTCCTCTCTAACTTCACGCTCAGCCTGAGCGCCAGTTCCACCTTTTAGCTCGCGCCACACCATTTCCGAAGCAGAGGGGAATCACTATGCCCTTCATATTATACAATACGAAATCCCTAAGTATGAACCATTTTTTACATTGCAGTTTCTCATACATAAACAAACATATTTAATAAAATTCCATTATTTAAGCACACAGTTATAATTCTACAAAACATATTTTGCTAAACTCCACTTCCTTACAGTAATGCAGAGACTTGAAGCAGTAAAGAGTAAACACTTTGTACTTCACATAATATATTACACTGTATAAACTACTCACTATCGATTATGGAGTTACACATTGTCACGAGCCCCATAGAGACACAGCAGTTATCAGTCATTGGGCTAAGACAGCTCTAAGAGATCAGGATGTGGTGTAGTGGCGGAAGGCAGCCTGCAATACGTACTGTCGACTAAGCTTGTTCAAATGGTTCAAATGGCTCTGAGCACTATGTGACTTAGCATATGAGGTCAGCAGTCCCCTAGAACTTACAACTACTTAAACCTAACCTAAGGACATCACACACATCCATGTCCGAGGCAGGGTTCGAACCTACGATCGTAGCAGTAGCGCGGTTCCGGAATGAAGCGCCTAGAACTTCTCAACCACCGCGGACGAATCTTGTCCTCGACGCTTCGGGTTGATCCTCAGCAATTTTCCAATTGTAACAAAGGAGTTTATTTTGAAATATTGTATTAAGTATCTACTTCGTACCGTGATTACGCGTTTCACGTGAGCTCCACCGGTCACCTACAGTTGAACTGCAGTGAAAATTGTGGTTTGTTTGCGCTAATTAATGCAATAGCTTGTGAAGATTCAAAGAGCGACCTGTGATGAATACAACCATCATTAAATTAAAGGCGAAGGAAGAGACTGCCTCAAATTTGTGTAAAATCAAGAATGTAACAGTTACAGCGGACCACAGTAGTGATATTATAGCAATAGAACCTTATTGATTGTGTCAAATTCATTATTCAGTAGCCGAAACACTGATACGAAACAAATCACGCGGCAGTTTTGGCCGATCAGTCATTATCCTTAGGACTCGGTCAGTCTGACTCATTTATTAGGCTGTTAGTCGGTGATTAATAATATCCAAACCAATCGGGAGCGTTTCACAATGAAATAAAAAGTTTTAGCAATCATTACAGCTCGAATTTCATGAAGAAATAAAGTCGCACTACTGGTAAAGAAAGGCTTTCTTTTATAACATGTTCCCTCCCTCAACTGTTTAGTCACATTTTTAACAATGGTCTCACGTCTACAAAAGTTTCTTAAGGTAATTTTTGTCTTTATGTTGTCTAAATTAGTCGTCAGTTCATTTATTCCAAAAATATCTTCAGGATGATTTTCCGTGTTGATTTTTTTGTATGAATGAATGGTATTTACTTTATCTGATACTATGATTCCTACTCCCAGACACTGTATTGTTTGAGACAGATTGACAGACTGTTCTGAAGATGCTGCGGCTGCTGTGAAAATTGGAATAACTTCTGCCTCTGGTCCTTGGAACAAATGCAAAATAGAAAAGAGGAAAATGATTCTTCTCCAAAAATGAAGGATGACTAGAAAATTACATTATTACATGTGATACTGACACGGGGTAGAATTTTTCTCAGTGTCTGGTTTACGTAAAATTCATACTCGTCGAAAACATATCTTCCGTAGGAATTGCGCCGATTTATGTACTTATCATAGACAGAGTATGGTCATGTTGTTCTGAATGCAAAATATCTATGTGCTTGGCTTGGTATGTACAGTGCGGTAGTGATGGGAAGTTCTACCAACCACAGTATTAAAAACTTAGAATAACCTATTAATAGTTCCTGGAACTCAGATTTCACAAATATTTAAAGAAGACGGCCGAACATATATTTCCATTTGTCCATGCTTTTTCACTAAGAAGTTGCATGTTAAAATCAAGCAGAAAGGGTAACTGAAACTGCAAAGCAAATTCGATTGACAACCGCCATCTGACGAAAGTTAGACGAATTATGGAAACTTTCTTTGGCAGTCTAGCAGAAAGTATTAAAATTTTTATGGAGTTACAAATATAAAATTGCAACACATCAATCTCGTCGCAAAAGAAAGTGTTTCATTTCATAATTATTTAGGATCGAGTGTTGGTAATAGCTACGTTCCACAAGAATTCGATGTTTCTGGAAGTATCGTAGATGCGTCAGTCGATACAGGTCTTGGATCAGTTATTTCTAATACGCTACTCGTAGAGAGATTTGTCTTGCGTAAATCGCCATTAATTACAAAACAAGAATTTGTTATCTTGTAATTGAAGAACACTAGCAATTGCGCTTCGCACATGGCTTGACGAGCTCCTCGCCTACAACCTTGTGATTTCTACCGTCGCGGAATCGAAAAGTTAAACCCCCCCCCCCCCCCCCCCCCCCACACACACACATACACATTGGCAGGCTATTGTAAATAGTGATGGAGAATATATTATTGATGACTAAAATCTCTGTTTTTTGCACCTGTATCTGCATCTATCCTCTGGAAAGACGCTACGTTTCTATGTACCAACCCTGTATAAACTCTTCATCTACATCTACATCTACATTGATACTCCGCAAGCCACCCAACGGTGTGTGGCGGCGGGCACTTTACGTGCCACTGTCATTACCTCCCTTTCCTGTTCCAGTCGCGTATGGTTCGCGGGAAGAACGACTGTCTGAAAGCCTCCGTGCGCGCTCTAATCTCTCTAATTTTACATTCGTGATCTCCTCGGGAGGTATAAGTAGGGGGAAGCAATATATTCGATACCTCATCCAGAAACGCACCCTCTCGAAACCTGGCGAGCAAGTTACACCGCGATGCAGAGCGCCTCTCTTGCAGAGTCTGCCACTTGAGTTTAAACATCTCCGTAACGCTATCACGGTTACCAAATAACCCGGTAACGAAACGCGCCGCTCTTCTTTGGATCTTCTCAATCTATTCCGTCAACCCGACCTGGTACGGATCCCACACTGATGAGCAATACTCAAGTATAGGTCGAACGAGTGTTTTGTAAGCCACCTCCTTTGTTGATGGACTACATTTTCTAAGCACTCTCCCAATGAATCTCAACCTGGTACCCGCCTTACCAACAATTAATTTTATATGATCATTCCACTTCAAATCGTTCCGCACGCATACTCCCAGATATTTTACAGAAGTAACTGCTACCAGTGTTTGTTCCGTTATCATATAATCATACAATAAAGGATCCTTCTGCATCGGGGGGATCAGATTGGCCTATTTTGTGGACCAAGAATATGTAGCTTGCACATAGATCAAATTTTTCAACTTTTTTGTAGTTTCTCTTTACAGACGACAGCTCCTGGATAGTGAAGGTATTGCCACATATTGAACCGTGGCTCGTTACTTTTCTGTTAAGCTTGTAGCGAGTAGGAGATATTTGCTCTTATCGGTGCTTGTCACCAGGGGATAGACGAAAGGTGTGTGGATAGATAGGTGCGCTTGTGTGGATATTTCTCTCTGGCTTCAGTGCTCTTGGAGCAGTAACAGGTGATGGTATTGCCTTGATCCGCAGGCAGTGTGAGCGCGGTTTCTCGGCAAGAACGCTCAACTATCTGGTTTGGCCCGACGTAGGAAGGCAGAGCAGCGTGGAATGCAGTTGAGAACCAGCTGTAAGCATTCAGTCTCCCGTGAAGAGTCGTGATTCTTCTTGATGGTTCACTAGCCAAAGGAATAGTGGACGGATTTACCTCTATAACGGTCTGTCTTGAGCTGAGCCGTTGCGTGCTCAGCACGGCAGCTGGGCCGTCTATTCAAAATGGCACTTTGTGTCGGTGTGGTTCATACTGTGGCGCTGGACCAGCATCTTCAAGCGAATTGCTTCAATGTTAGTATGGTGATCATCTGTCGCAGCACGTTCTTTCAAGAAGTTATCCAGTTCGTTCTAGGGAGCCTGTCAGTCTATATAATCCTGGTTTCCATTCAGTTGTGCTGTGATTTACTAAGAGCCCATAGAGAATGCAGCGCGACGTTAGCTATATTTAGAATAAAGTGTAATGTCAAATAATACATGTCCCGCTGCCTTACACGTAAGGAGGAGTTGTCATTTATCATAAATTTATGTGCAGTTCTGACCCGACTGTTACGAGTCAGTTATAGTAACGGTTAATCAGTACTTCCAGTTTATGGCCAGTAAGTTTCCTGAGCCGTTGGAGAACTGTTTCAAACAAAGTACTTTAAACTAAACGGCATATTTAACTATGGCTGTTGTGTAATAATTTAATGTTTGTCTTCAAGTTTTAAGTACCTTTTGTTTGTTGGAGTTAGGAACGGCTGTTTTATTGAATATGTGTGTTATCGAAATTTGTGCTTTTATGTATTTGGCGTCTTATGTGTAACTTGTTTATTGTGTTGTAAAAGACTGAAACTATAAGCGCTGTCATTTGTTGTAGAATTTATTTAAATAGCTTAAAGTTTTAATAGTGAGTTTAATAACTGCTTCCAGTTGGAGATCTTTTTAATTAAGTTCATTCCGATCAAGGTAATTATTTTGTCCATAGCTGACGTATTTTGCTGTAAAAGAATAGGTCAAATCAGTTTCCACTCTTTTGGTTCTTAAATATTTTAAATAAATTTCTTTACGGAGTTACGGTTTTTATTAAGGTTCAGCAACTTACCACTCGACTACCTAGCTCCTTACCATTTCACTTTATATCATCAACTGCTGCCCTGCTTGTTATTGCATGCCTTCTATATCAAGCACGTTGTCGCCTCTACTATTGCTTTCATGAATGGTTTGATGGCTGAAGGAAATAAAGTCATGGATAGGCGGCATTCCTGTCTTACAGCTTTGTCGATACCAATGGATTTTGAAATGTGTCCATTTATAAGAACATTGGATGATGTATGTTGTAAAATTACTTGTAATAAATGAACGAACCTGATTCCACATCTAGTACGTTGAAGAACTTAATCGCGTAACTGTGGCTAATTCGATCAAATATCTTATCTAAAACTATAAAGAGGAGACCTTCGTTTAATTTCTTCTCGTTCGCGATACAGATTATGTCCCTGACTGCACAAGCTGTTGACTGGATATTCTCTTAGAGTAACTGTAAAATCTACATGAAGATCGTTCCAGCGCAGCAATCAGTCTAAGTTTGGCACCTCAGCCTATGATTTTATAATCTGCATTGAGAAGGATGACTGGCATATTCTCTATAAGTTTGCTATTCTTCTTCTTGATCAAACATTTGATGCCCTCCGTGGTTGCTGCAGTGACATTTTCCCACCTATCGTTTGTCGTTTGCTTTATCTATTTTGTTAACATATTCCAATAGTGCTCATAGAAGTCGACACTTGTCCAACAGGCCCGGTTGATTTTCCTGTTGCCGCCTTATCCACGGTGGCTTTCAGTTCACCCACAGTGAAAGAACTTTCGAGATAAAGACTGATATGGTGCGACATGATTTTTGGTGTCCTTCTTCAATTCAAATTTGGTGTTTTCTTCTCGGTAAGACACCTGTGGGCGTGTTGCACGATCTCTTGCTGTTTGATATATGTCATTCTTGTTGGATCGGTGACGGCATCAATTAGTCATCCTTTTCTACTTTAAACGGTAGTGGTGATATAGAACAAAGACACTCTTTCGTCACCTAAACTATTTGTTGACTTTGAACTAATTATCGCCACTTCCACCTGTTTTCTTCCAATACGCGCTATATTTGCTTTACGTATTTGGAAGTTTCTGTAAGTGTTTGTATCTCGTGGATACATACTTTGGTACAGTTATCGCAGATACTGGTAGTAATATTTGATGGTATGTTTCTCCGATTGATATTTACTTTTGGAGTATAGCATTATTGCCGTCCGTAGTTAAGGTTTCGCTAGATTGACCCATCAGTTCATGGTAACTGGACAGTGAATCACCCGGGAGATGACTCTTCACCATGTCTGAAGTATTTCTTCTTTCTGATATTTATCGTTAATATATTTTATTCACTTTCCTGCATCCCTTACCGCGCCATATGTTCTGGTGCGCTATGTTGGTATAAGGCTGTTACGTGCCGTTGTCGAATATATTTACTGTGACTACTTCACAGTTCACAATTTTTGTCCTAAGGTCCGGTCAGACACTAGTTCAGTCCAGCCTGTCTGCGAATGAGTACATGTGTACGTGAGCCCTAAATGATCACTGCGCGTCCTCTTCCAAGTATTGGTAAGATGAAGCACTTCTCCGAGATTCTCTAATTCAGTGCATTTGTTTATGTTTGGCCGCTGGTCTTTGCTGTTAAAGTCTTCGTCGAGGATTAAGCTGTGTACGTGGTTCTCAAACAGTTCGAGTGTTTCGGTCTTGAAGAAGTTTGCCGGCCGTGGTGGTCTAGCGGTTCTAGTCGCTAAGTCCGGAACCGCGCGACCGCTACGGTCGCAGGTTCGAATCCTGCCTCGGGCATGGATGTGTGTGATGTCCTTAGGCTAGTTAGGTTTAAGTAGTTCTAAGTTCTAGGGGACTGATGACCACAGATGTTAAGTCCCGTAGTGCTCAGAGCCATTTGAACCATTTTTGAAGACGTTTGCCAGTCGTTGCCTGTTGTGTCTTCCGTATGGTGCGCAAATGTTATCGACCTGAACACCATTAATGTTTACGCTGACTACTCTTCCATTCAGAAGGTGTCTCACATGACTATGGGGGATACCGTCACGGATGAGAACTGTAGTGCCGGACCCGTCGTCATTGTTGAGGTTAATAATTCGACATACGCGATAAAGTAAAATCTTCGTGCACTGTGTACGTCGGTTTCACATTAAAAAAATCAAAAAGGCATCTGCATGTAACTTCCTTTTGTATTCTACGTACATTAAGAGTTGTTTTGTTGTAGGTCTCCTGCCTACATACGAGTGGGTGTATCATTATCCCTTGCTTCCATGTTGTGATGCATATCATGGACCTGTTCCATCCACCAATTGCCCCTGTTGAGCTTTTGGGACTGTTTCGGGGATATACATTTCTCCATTGGTACCATTTTTCACTTTTTGTGGAGCGATCTTCTCGTGAGCTTTAACTGAATCTATGGTCTGTTTTGTAATTTTTTCCAACTTCTCTATTAATCCGCAGGTCTATTTTCGTTGTATAATATTTGTTAAGCTCAATCTTTGAGAATTGGTGGAAAGTTTCCATTTGGCTTGCTGTCTCTGTTTTCACGTTCAGACGTTTTTCCCGCTGTACGGTTTTCCTGTACAGGCTTGAAATAGGAGTCGGGTCCATATTTGTGTACACAACGTCAAGGGTGATGGTACCATCTGCTGTTTCACATGTTTCGTTTAGAGTCAGTGGTCTCCGAAGGAAATTCGTTGCCTCTACGGCCATTACCTGTCACATCCGCTTCCTCTTACGACGTATGAATGCGTGGGGCCGCCGCACCAGTCGGCGTGAGCAGTACTGTATTTTCCTCAGCGCCAGCGACCTGTGTGGCAACTGAGCAGGTTTGCGACGTGTATATTCAGACCGCAAATGCTCACCAGAATTACACACAGAACACGTTCTTGGTAGACGCAGTACGGGCTTTCAAAATAGAAAGAAAAATGCATGAAATGAGGTGTGTGGCCTCAACTACGTACTCTCCGACTCAGAGGTGAAATATTAAAAGTTTTGGTTGGTTTCGTTGTCTAGGGGCTGGGATACGTAGTTGCCGCATTACAGGCCAGATACTGCTGAGTCTACAGTATACGATAAGAATACACACATGAATCGAATGGTCGAAGGTTTCTGTCACTCGGCAATTGCGAATTATGAATGTAACACATAAATTTATAAATGAAAGATTGTAATTAAATAAAATCTGTAGGTACTATCTTAATGACTTTAAATGATGTACATAGTAGAAGTACTATGTAGATAGTAGAAGTACTTTTAAGAATGCTGGATATTTCTGCAAAGCACTTTAATAAGTTGCAGATGGCCCAGCAACTAAATAAAATATAAGTTGAATAACAGGGAAACAATAGATTCCTACAGCACGTAATTAGTTATGAACAACAACAGAGCTCGGGAGATATTCACTTCTAAACGCACACTACGTCTTCACTGTAGAAGCCACGGAAATCTCACAAGTTCACAAGTCGACACTCCAAAGTATTTCTATCTGCCGCGACCACGCGCAAACCGCTCCACACTCTACAAGTCTCTCCCGCGACCGAGCATCCGTCGCGCCGTCACGTCCAGCCTCTCTCCGTGTCCTGTCTCGTACTTCTCCGGAAACCGTCCTCCTCCCCCACTTCCATACAGTCTCAACATTCACGACCGCTGTGATTGGCTAGAGCGCTCCCTCCATGCCTCCACCCCAACGTACACTCACAAACATATTTAAACTCATATGAAATACTGGATTTACATTTAAATACTTAAAATTAAATAAATATTCCTACGGATGGACCATAAACACGCTCTAACACACATTATTAAATACATAAACAAATTAAATAAATATATATCAAAGGAATAGCAACAAAAGGTAGGCAAGAAGCCTAATGTCTCTGTGGTTTCTAAAAGACAGTAAATATTTAACCAATTTCTTCATGAATAGTATATATCGGATATAAACAAAGACATAGATGAATAAATATACACTCCTGGAAATTGAAATAAGAACACCGTGAATTCATTGGCCCAGGAAGGGGAAACATTATTGACACATTCCTGGGGTCAGATACATCACATGATCACACTGACAGAACCACAGGCACATAGACACAGGCAACAGAGCATGCACAATGTCGGCACTAGTACAGTGTATATCCACCTTTCGCAGCAATGCAGGCTGCTATTCTCCCATGGAGACGATCGTAGAGATGCTGGATGTAGTCCTGTGGAACGGTTTGCCATGCCATTTCCACCTGGCGCCTCAGTTGGACCAGCGTTCGTGCTGGACGTGCAGACCGCGTGAGACGACGCTTCATCCAGTCCCAAACATGCTCAATGGGGGATAGATCCGGAGATCTTGCTGGCCAGGGTAGTTGACTTACACCTTCTAGAGCACGTTGGGTGGCACGGGATACATGCGGACGTGCATTGTCCTGTTGGAACAGCAAGTTCCCTTGCCGGTCTAGGAATGGTAGAACGATGGGTTCGATGACGGTTTGGATGTACCGTGCACTATTCAGCGTCCCCTCGACGATCACCAGTGGTGTACGGCCAGTGTAGGAGATCGCTCCCCACACCATGATGCCGGGTGTTGGCCCTGTGTGCCTCGGTCGTATGCAGTCCTGATTGTGGCGCTCACCTGCACGGCGCCAAACACGCATACGACCATCATTGGCACCAAGGCAGAAGCGACTCTCATCGCTGAAGACGACACGTCTCCATTCGTCCCTCCATTCACGCCTGTCGCGACACCACTGGAGGCGGGCTGCACGATGTTGGGGCGTGAGCGGAAGACGGCCTAACGGTGTGCGGGACCGTAGCCCAGCTTCATGGAGACGGTTGCGAATGGTCCTCGCCGATACCCCAGGAGCAACAGTGTCCCTAATTTGCTGGGAAGTGGCGGTGCGGTCCCCTACGGCACTGCGTAGGATCCTACAGTCTTGGCGTGCATCCGTGCGTCGCTGCGGTCCGGTCCCAGGTCGACGGGCACGTGCACCTTCCGCCGACCACTGGCGACAACATCGATGTACTGTGGAGACCTCACGCCCCACGTGTTGAGCAATTCGGCGGTACGTCCACCCGGCCTCCCGCATGCCCACTATACGCCCTCGCTCAAAGTCCGTCAACTGCACATACGGTTCACGTCCACGCTGTCGCGGCATGCTACCAGTGTTAAAGACTGCGATGGAGCTCCGTATGCCGCGGCAAACTGGCTGACACTGACGGCGGCGGTGCACAAATGCTGCGCAGCTAGCGCCATTCGACGGCCAACACCGCGGTTCCTGGTGTGTCCGCTGTGCCGTGCGTGTGATCATTGCTTGTACAGCCCTCTCGCAGTGTCCGGAGCAAGTATGGTGGGTCTGACACACCGGTGTCAATGTGTTCTTTTTTCCATTTCCAGGAGTGTATTTATAAGCATGCTGCTACCGTTTTTTCGTGTAACTGTGGAGTACTTATGGCCTGACGCGATCGATAATAATCGACCACTTTGACCTCCAATAAATCATGTACTACTTAAGTTACATTCCTGTAATTCATACCAATTTGGGTTTACGTAGATCGATGAAATCGGAAGAATCGTTCAGATTTTGTAAATTCGCTGCTGGGTGTTACTTGTTTAATTTACCGTCAAATACTATAAACTAATAAAGATTTTGAAAGTCTGATTACACCATCATCATCTTCGGGCAAAGAATGGTAATTTACTTGTTTCTCTTTGAGGTATCATGATTCATCTGGCTACTATTAATTTCTATGCGAACTGTGAAGTGTCTGCCATTAAGGTTTCACAAAGTCCGCCTTCTTTGGCACTCCCAGCGTGTCTCCTTCATCGATGCAGCGTCACAATGGAATTCCCAGCCACGCGGCTGGACGGTGACCGGCTAACGTTCGCCACCACGTGTTTGCTGCCGGGCCCCGGCTGGCCGATCGGCCCGTGCGGCCACGCCAACTTAGAATATTTTCAGGGCGCCACAATTCGCCGTTACCTCACAGTAGGTAACTAAACATGGTATCCCTTGGAAATGAATGGAAATGAGCGTTTGGCGTCATTGGCCGGGAGGCCCCTCGCGGGGCAGGTCCGGCCGCCATATCGCAGGTCTTATTACATTCGGCGCCACATTGGGCGACCTGCACGCCGGATGGGGATGAAATGATGATGAACACAACACAACACCCAGTCCCTGAGCGGAGAAAATCTCCGACCCAGCCGGGAATCGAACCCGGGCCCAGAGGACGGCAATCCGTCACGCTGACCACTCAGCTACTGGGGCGGACATGGTATCCCTTAATAGTAACAAATAAAGGGAAGTTCTTAGTTGACCTCAGAGACGACCAAAGCGCGGTGTCCCATTACATTAATAAGTAATTCTTTTTGCACACGCCTTTACCTACTTTAAATGTCATGTTGCCACACCACTTACCGTTCATTACAGTAGACAAGATCCATTCGTAAGAAAGGCGTGGCGAACGAACCAATATCAATCTAAAAAAAGATAAGTCATAAACTTTAACTGTTCGAAGTCCCAGACCAGTAAAAGCTAATGTTTCCAGAACCGACCATATTATTGCTGCTCACGAACGTTTCAGTTCCAGCAGTTACAATGGTGCCCAGACACTTTTCTTCCTTGACGATCGTCACATAAAACATGTTCGTAAGAAATCTATGCTGAAGTCTGACACCATCTGGTTCACAGTTTCCAGTTTGCCGGAAGTGCCAGGAGTAAATAACAAGCATTTCTGTACGAAGGTGCTCAAATTCGAAACGGATTTTCAGAATACGACATCTAACTTTGTTACCAATTTTCAAAATCAGATCAGTTCTGTTAAAGAAAACACGGAACAAAGGTTATCGCTGCCGATGTTGTAGAGTGCGCCAGGCACGTGTGAACGCTTCGGCGACTTGGAGGGACCTTCGCCCTGGTAGGCCCTCATTTTCGAGTAATCGACAAAAATAATTTGACATGACTTAGTAGACCACTGAAAATAACACCAGTTTTCAAACCAATGCCGTAGCGTAGATATTAAGTTATTTGGTTGGTATGCTGAATCTTGTGAATTCAAATTATGCCAAGTAACATCAATTCGTTTCTGCGTCTTTATCGAAAGACTAGTATCATTGCTGCCATCCATTTGAATGGTTACAACATAATCTTTTGTTTCTAAATCTTTGCCACTTCATTTTAAGCATTATATCAACTTCTTATTTGTTCTCATTTTTTTTGCTTTTATTATTTTTCAGTTGGGATCTCCGTCTATGTGCTTTTAAATTATTCTTGTACGTGCCTGAAATCACCCTCCGAAGAACGTTAACAGTATGTGAAGTCTACATAAGGAGAATGATCGCATTCACGGTTGGAGTCACAGCTGTACCTAGTGCATTGAAAAGTGCAGGTTCACTTTTTCCTCCATTACACAGACAGCTGTACGTAGTGATTTCCTGTGCCCAAAACAGTATTTATAAATACATACTTCGCTTTGTTGCATGCTTAGCGCTGGAAATAGGGGATGGAATTCTGAAACAGTTTGTTACGGAGATTACAGAATACTTGTCTGCCACTCAGTTGTGTTCCGTGTTTCAACTTGGCCTGAAGTTGTATTACTTTAGCACTGTGATCGGTGTGATGTACCATAACAAGTACAGGGTGTCCGAAAAGTCTTTCCCTGAATACATAAATTGATAACTCAGGTTAGAAGTAAGATACAAATGTGAAACTGTTGTCTAATTGTTTGCAAACTGTCAGAGTTTTTTTTCACACATCAGTAAACTTCCACATGAGCACCCTTGGTAGCACGTAGCACATCTAGGCGATATTCAGTTTCCATCCACACATTAGCCAACATCACTGGAGGGATCGATTCAACTACTGTGGTTATCCGTTGCCGCAGGATTTCAAGATCTGGTACACGTGTTCGGTAGACTTCGTCCTTGACATAATCCCATAAAAATAAGTCTAATGGGGTTGTGTCAGGAGAGCGTGGAGGCCAAACCGTTGGCCCATCACAACCAATCCATCGCCCTGGAAAGGTCATATCGAGATAGGCGCGGACGTCTAAACCCCAATGAGGCGGTGCACCGTCTTGCTGAAACAAGACATCGGGGTGATACTGAAGCAGCTGAGGAACAGCATACAGTTGCAACATTTCCAGACACACTGCAGATGTGATGCTAGCCCCAGCGAAGGAGAATGGCCTGATAATTCGATCGTGCAATAGCGCGCACCAAACATTCATCTTTGGACTGTCTCTGGAGCACTCGATGACCTCGCCAGGGGGTTGCGAACCCCAAATGCGCCCATTATGGCGATTCACTACTCCACTGACAAAAAAGGTCGCTTCGTCGGAAAAGGCAATTCGTCTGAGATAACCATCGTCGTCCTCAATACGTGATAGCATGTCGACCGCAAAGTCATATCGACGTGTACTGTCATTGGACAACAAGGCCTGAACGATTTGCACTTTGTATGCACGAAACAATAAACGTTTGCGTAAAATGTCATGGAGAGAGCTTTTTGGCATCTGTAATTCACGTGAGGCCCTGCGCACCCATTTCTTCGGACTTCGTAGAAAAGACTGCCTTACAACTTCCCCCCTGAATAAGATTTTGCTGATATGAAACTTCTTGGCAGATTAAAACTGTGTGGCGGACCGAGACTCGAACTCGGGACCCTTGCCTTTCGCGAAAGGAAAAGGTCCAGAGTTCGAGTCTCCGTCCGGCACACAGTTTTAATCTGCCAGGAAGTTTCATATCAGCGCACACTCCGCTGCAGAGTGAAAATCTTATTCTCTAAGCATCCCCAAGGCTATGGCTAAGCCATGTCTCCGCAGTATCCTTTCTTTTAGGAATGTTAGTTCTGCAAGGTTCGCAGGAGAGCTTCTGTTAAGTTTGCAAGGTAGGAGACGAGGTACTGGCAGAAGTAAAGCTGTGAGGACGGGGCGTGAGTCGTGCTTGGGTAGCTCAGTTGGTAGAGCACTTGCCCGCGAAAGGCAAAGGTCCCGAGTTCGAGTCTCGGCCCGGCACACAGTTTTAATCTGCTAGGAAGTTTCAACTTCCACCCTGTCTGCTGAGGTTCTTGGTCGACCAGACCTCGGAAGGTCAGCAACCGATCCTGTCTTCTTGAACCTCTAATACCAGGCTTTAATGCTCTTGGCATCAGGTGGATTCCTTCCAAATGTTGTCTGGAAGTGTCTCTGCACTGTGGTTGGTGATCGTGTGTCATGGTACGACAGGACACACTGTGCCTTCTCCTGACTGGTTAACATGGCTTCTTGGGCACTGAACCTCATCCACTACTTAAGTACTGCGAACCTAAAACAAAAAAAACTTTGATAGTTTTAAACAATTCGGCACAAGTTTCGTATTTGTATCTTACTTCTAGCCTGAGTTATCAATTTATGTAATCAGGGAAAGACTTTTCGGACACCCTGTACATTCTGGTAATGTACCCAGTCATCCTTTGGAGTGGTGATTACACTGATAAGAAGTATCCAGACACTCCTACGTACTGCAGAAATGACTACTAGGTATCACGATAGGCTGACCCTTCAGGAAGCAGAAACTATTGTGTTGTTAGGAGACAAACAGTAATAGCAGAGTTTGTCGACCAGGAGAGCTCAATGGTTTCAAACGTAACTAAGCCATTAGAAACGTTTCAGTTCTTCTAAAACTGCTCAAGTCGACTCTTGGTGATGTGACTGTAAAGTGAAAGCGAGGAAAAAACCTCAGCTAAACCAGCACGGACCGGACTTCATCGAGAGACGAGCAGGAACTTGAGCATAACGGAATGGTTGTAAAGAATCGTACGAAATCAGCGGAAGGAATGACTCCAGAGTTCCACAGTGCTACCAGCTTTCAAAATGACTGTGCGTAGGGAGTTAAAAACAATAATATACAACGATGGAGCAGCTCCTGTAAAGCCACTCATTCCTGATAATTTCTGAACTCACAACTGGAACGTCAGCGATCTTGTATCGTAATTTAGAAGAAAGCAGTCAGTCCAGATCGCAAATGGTGTTCATTTTTGTGGTACGGTAACCGGTTTCAGTCGTACATAGGTACTATTCAGTGATGTCTTCACTGGTGACGCGCTGGGTCACACATACCTACAATCAGTGTTAAGCGATACTTGACGTGGCGTAAAAAGTAACACCATTTGACAGCGGATGACAAGAGACGCTGAATTTGAAGTGTTGAAACCCACTGTGGCATTACGACGAAAGGGTTTTGGTTTGGGGAACATCTAGGGAACGTTTCTTGCCACCGTGTTTAGTGGCAGCATTTAAATACAGATGACACGGTCCTGGCGTAGAGGATTACTTTCGTGGTTGAGTTGTGAACCTCTTCTTGCGCCTAAGAAAACGCTAAACGCGGAATGACATGAACATACGTAAGGAACTGTGTATTATGTACACTAGAGGATCTGTTCGGGGAGAATGATTGTTTCAGCATCAAGTGTCGTACAATAGTCATGGGATAGCGATATGCACGAATACAGATGGCGGTAGTATCGCTTACACAAGGAATAAAACGCAAATGCATTGGCAGAGCTGTCGTTTGTACTCAGGTGAAAAGGTTTCCGACGTGATTATGGTCCCATAACGGGAATTAATAGAGTTTGAACGCGGAAAGGTAGTTGGAGCTAGACACACATCCCGGAAATCGTAAGGAGATTCAGTATTCTGAGATACAAAGTTTAAAAGTGTGCAGAGAATACCAAATTTCAGAGGTTACCTCTCACCACGGACAACGCATTGGCCGCCGGCCTTCACTTAACGGCCGAGAGCAGCGGCGTTTACCTAGAGTTGTCAGTGCTAAGAGACAGGCAACTCTGCTTGAAATAGCCGCAGAAATCAACTTGGAACGTTCGACGAAAGTATACGTTAGGATTGTGCGCTAAAATTTGGCGTTAATGGCGATCGGCGGGAGTGCCTTTCTAAAAGCACGATATCACCGGCAGCGCCCCTCTTTGGCTCGTGAGCAAGTCGGTTGGACCCTAGTCGACTGGAAAACCGCGACTTGGTGAGATGTGTCCCGATATTATTTGGTAAGAACTGATGTTAGGGTTCGAGCATGGCGCACGCCTCAAGAAGCCATGGATTTAAGTTGTCAACAAGGTACTGTGCAAGCTAGTGATGGGTCCATGATGATGAGGGTGTATTCAGTGGAATATATTGGGTCTTCTAGTTCATCTGATCTAATCATTGACGGAAAATAGTTATGATCGGCTACTTGGATACAATTTTCAGCCAGTCATGGACTACATACTCCCAAACAATCATGGAATTTTTATGAATCATACTGCTCCACGTCACTGGAAAACAATTGTTCGTGACTGTTTTGAAGAGCATTATGAGCAATTCGAACGAATGGTTTGGCCATCTACTGAACATTTATGGGACATAATGGAGGGGTCAGTTCGCGCACAAAGTACTGCACTGGCGACAATTTCGTAATTATTGGAGACTGTAGAGGTAGCATGGACACTGTTTCCGCAGGGGACTTCCAACAACTTGTTGAGTCCATGCCATGTCGAGGTGCTGCTCTAAGCTGAGTAAGAGGAGGTCTGATTTTAGGAGGTACCACACCACTTTTTCCACCTCAGTGCAACATCTGTGAGACAATGGTGTTTGGACGATAACATTCCTGAAATGGACTGGCCTGCCGAGAGTCCCGACCTGAACCCAATGAAACATCTCTGAGAACGTCGATTATGCTCCACACCCCAGCGTCCAGCGTCACTAATATGTCTGATTTCGGCTCGCGAGGACGAATCGGCTGCCATTCGTCCACAGACATTGAGAACCGAATTTGTCCTCAGTAGAGTTACAGCCAAGTAAGGGGTGCACGTACACGTTATTAATGCATGCTGATAGGTGTTCAAAAAAATGGCTCTGAGCACTATGGGACTCAACTGCTGTGGTCATAAGTCCCTTAGAACTTAGAACTACTTATACCTAACTAACCTAAGGACATCACACACATCCATGCCCGAGGCAGGATTCGAACCTGCGACCGTAGCCGTGGTGCTGATAGGTGTCCCGATAGTTTCGATTGGGTAGTATATAAGACAATCAAGTTCATTTGAAGGTGGTATTGTTGATACAAGTTGAGCTTCAGCTTAATCTGTGATAATGATGTAGGTCAAGACAATGAATTAGAGTTTGTTCCAGCGGTGGGACTCGTACCCGTATCTCCAGCTTCTTGGGCAGCTGCGCTATCTGTTATTCCACGCCGGTACTACAGTCCCAACAGCTGCACTGACTATTACAGCACGTCTCCGTCACCGATACAAATTCTAAGTCCTACCTTAGCCACTAAACTCGTAGCATTATTGCCAACGCTGTCCAATATTGGGATAACATCTTAACAATGGGCCAATGGGATTTAGTCCTGACCGTACCTCAGGTGTAGGTGATATATTAATCATATAAAATTTTCATTCATTTTCAGAGATAAAGGTGAGATGGTACATCTCAGGAATAGTAATTTTATATGGTAACCTGAGGTACAGGCAGGATTAATCTCATTTTGTTCAGTGCTAAGGTGCTAGTCCAGTACCAGAGCCCTGGCAACACTAATGCGAGTTTAGAAGAGGAACAGGAATGGGCTGAAGCGTGAGTTAGAATTTGTATCGGTGATGGAGACGAACTAGGGCAGTCCATGCACGTGAGTTATTTGTATTGTGGTGTAACAGATAATGCATCTGTCTAATAAACAGAAGACATTGGTTCGAATTCTGCAGCTAGTACAAATTTTAATTGATGATTGTGGACTACATTAACCTGGACTATTTTTCGGCCAATGCTCAGAAATTTGTGGAGCAAACCACAGATTTATACCAATTGTAATTGAAAGAACTTCAGTAAATTTATTTATCAAGTGATTATCTAAGATAATCTAAGGTCCTTCCGCTAGTACAAATTTTAATTGATGGTTCTGGACTGCATTATAATCATTACAATACAGTTCATCTAAACTCGTCAGTCGTTGAGATCACACCAGAGGATGCCGGAGTACATTAACAAGTTATAGTTGTGTGGAATACCCCATGGATTTCAGCGCTCAAGTGCCTTAAAGTAAAACTGTAGATGCTTCGATTTTGATTACTAATAAATTAAGATAATAATACACCTGAGACAAAGAAAGAAGCCTTTGTTTTCATCGAAAAAAGTAACTGAAACGGCAAGAAACGAGATATGGCGGTCGTGAGAGCGGTGGTACAAGACTTCTTTTCCAACATTTCATATCTCTGCCTGACGTATAGTGCTCCGCCGTTATTCCCCAGCGCCTACGGATTGACGCGTGGGGAGGAGGCGCCAGGGGCAGCGGCGTCAGCGGCGGCCGGAAGCTGGCAGAAAGGCCGCGATTGGCCGGCCGGCGCGCAGTGGCACGGCCAGAGGGAGCGTGCTAGGGCCCGCCGGGAGCTGCAGGTGGAAGCAGCAGCGGCGAGGAAAGCGCGGCCGACGCAATTTATTGCGCGAATATATACGGCGGCAGGAAATCCTGCTGTGTTGTTAAGTGAAACCCCCCCCCTCCCCCCCCCCTCAAGCTTTTATATATACGCGTCCGCGTGCCCCAGAGAGGTCGAAAGGAGGAGGTCCACACCGCACCAAGCTACGAACCTGCTCTGTTTATGCATTTGCGTGCGGCCAAAGAGAATTAAACGCCGTAAAATAGGCCACCCAACTGCCGGCTGCGGAACACTGTCTGCCCCACTGACTTCGTTAAGCACGAAAAACACTCCGAGCCGAAATACTCGCGAAGAAGACGAAAGTCGAAACAGCGAAAGTCCGATGTAGTTGTATTAGGTTGGTGCAATAGTTCGCAGCGTTTCTGTTTTGCGTGTTTACATTCCAGTTGCTATAGGTGTACTTATCGATAGTCATTTTTCATTTGTAGTTCACTGCTGCTATTTGAGTTTACATATTGTCACTTTGTCATTTGGACATTGTGAGTGGCACTACAGACGCTAGAAAATTTAGTGCCAAGTGGAGAAATCGGAACATTTGAGACATATTCTTCTGTTTGAGTACTGTAGTGGAGTGACTGCGGCAGAGGCAGCCAGATACATCCGCGCCAAGTGTCGGGATAATGTCACTGGGCAGAACACGGCAATAAAATGGTTTTCTTGTTTTAATTAGGATTTGACACTAGTGATTCTCCACGTTCAGAAGACCTTCAGGGTTTGACGGAGATCATTTAAACGCATTAATCCATAATGATCCACGTCACTGTAGTCTAGAAGTGACAAATGTGATGAACTGTGATCCTCCACCATCATGCGACGTTTGCGTGGAGTGAGGAAGGTTCAAAACTTGGGTATGGGTACTGCATACTGTAAGCCAAAATCACAGAAATCAGCGGGTTTCCATGTGCCTCTCAGCTTGTTCGTCGTCAACTGGCTTGTGAACAACACCGACCATTCTTATCCTGTATCCATACCAACGAGGAGAAATGGTGCCTTTGTGATAATATAATATAATATAATAATAATATAAGGAAAAGAAAGAAAAGATAGAGTCCAAACAGAGCAGCAGCTCCCCGTATAAAGAACTGCACGTACTCACAAAACATAGTGTTAATGCATCTGGTGGAAGAGCGACGGTGTGGCGCACTACGCAGTGCTTACCCGAGGTATAACCATTACTGCTGACATTTACTGGCATTAACTGGGACGCCTTGCAGACGCAGCCCGAGATCAACGATCAAGCAAACCCCGTGAAGTGATGCTACTCTGCCATAACGCCCTTCCGCTTTCTGTTAGGTTAACAAAAAACACTGTACAGAGCCTGAGTTGAGAAGTCGTTCAGCACCCGCCTCATTCACCTGACCTTGCGTCCTCAGAGTTTCACCTTACCCACTCTTTACTGGAAAGCCTTCGACGATCTTCCTTTATGGATGAAAATGCGCTCTGAACATGGCTCGACAAGTTCTTTGTCTCAAAACCACGTGATTTCTACAGTAGTAGAATCGAAAAGTTACCCTAGCGTTGAGTGACTGTAGTAAATAGTGAGGGAGAATATATCGTTGATGACTAGAGTCTCTTTATGCGTGTCTGTTGTGTTTATTAAACTAGTGGAAGAACGGTACAAACCCACGCACCTAGTTAGTAGTAATCACATGATACCAGAATATCATGACACAAGGCATCAGAAAAAAGACTTCCATTGATAGGGCGAGCCTCAGCGATCACTGCTCTCTAGATGGCTAAATACAGAGTCCAGCTATGTAGGTAAGAAGTAAATGAAACCTGATCGTTGAAGATGGAAATGTGACACATGTAAAAAAATTAGGACAATATATTTTGATGTATAACGGTCGAGAATCTGCTAACATACATGAAACTCGCTGCTTGGTGTTACTACTTCTAACATATTCATTTTCAATGCGACGCATTTCTCCCACGGTGGGTAAGTGTGTGAAGTGCGTGGTTGTAGTGCGTGGATTTTGGCTGTAATGAAACGTTGCATCTCGGATTTCACCTTGTCATAAATCTGTAAATGCCAGCCACGATATTTTTCTTCATCAGAAGAAAGAGGAAGAAATCACTGGCAGTATACAATGGTGAGGCAAAATCTTATAACCGAAAGAAGCAGCGTGCGTGATTGCATTCCTTTAAGAAATACAGGGCGTTTCAAAAAGAAAGAGCAGATTTCAAACATTTATTTCTCAAAAACTACAAATGATAGAAACACAATTCAAACGTTTCTTGTCAGAGAAAGGTTCAAAGTTTTTCAATGGTCCGCGCAGAAGTTCCATGCAAATCCGCAGTGGCGCTGGCGTTTGTTTGTAGGAAAATGGCGACGACACCACAGGAACGATCATTTTGTGTGCTGCAATTTGCAAAGTTAGAGTCCATTGTTGGTGTGCAACGTGCATTCCGCCGTCAATTCAACAAACAGCCGCCTCGTCATAAGCAAATTTATGAGTGGCATCACAGATTCGTAGAAGATGGTTGCATCTGCAAGCGAAAAAGCACGGGTCGTCCACGCACATCGGATGAAAATGTCGAGCGTGTCCGTGCAGCTTACGAAAGGAGCCCTAGAAAATCCACGACACGGGCAAGTCACAAACTAAACATGTCTAAAACAACGGTATGGCGCGTTCTGAGTAAGCGTCTGCACATGAAGCCGTACAAACTGCAGTTATTGCAAGCATTGCGTCCTGACGACCACAACAAAAGGTTCGAATTTTCAACTGCAATTCTACAGGACATGGAAGAGGACAATTTTGCCGAACGATTAATTTTTTCAGATGAATCAACGTTTCACATTTCTGGTAAAGTTAATCGGCATAACGTACGAATTTGGGCGAGTGAAACTCCGAGGGACGTTATTCAACATGAAAGAGACTCACCAAAGGTTAACGTCTTTTGTGCAATTTCGGTAAACAAAGTTTATGGACCTTTCTTTTTCATGGAGAAAACTATCACAGGAACCATTTACCTGGACATGTTAGAAAACTGGCTATTTCCTCAACTTCAGGAAGATTCAAATCACTTCATCTTCATGCAAGATGGCGCCCCACCACACTTCTCTGAACCTGTACGACGGTACCTAAATAACACCATTCCAGGACGGTGGATTGGAAGAGCAGGAGCACAAGATCAATGTCATCGTCTGTGGCCTCCCAGGTCACCAGACCTTACTCCCTGCGATTTTTATTTGTGGGGGTACATAAAGGACTGTGTTTATGTCCCACCTATGCCCGCTACTCTTCAAGAGGTACGACATCGAATTGTTGCGGCCGTGAATTCGGTAACTAAAGACCAGTTGCGTCGTGTGTGGCAAGAAATGAGATACCGGTTTGATATTTGTCGTGTAACAAATGGTGCTCATATTGAGGTACAGTTTTGATATTTGTTGTGTAACATTTGGTACTCATATTGAGTGAAGGACCGTTGGAATTGTGTTTCTATCATTTGTAGTTTTTGAGAAATAAATGTTTGAAATCTGCTCTTTCTTTTTGAAACGCCCTGTACATCAAACAGCACTTTTTATGCAATTTATGCATACGAATGAGCGTTGCGGTCTGTCGCCCATCTTCAGTTGGCGTGTTGCATATTCACATAGCACAACCTTAAAATTATCTATTGTAAGGTGGATGCTGCAGTTGCCCTGTGCAAAATAACAAATTTATTTAACTACCACACTTCGCGAGTTGAATATTGACAACAGTCCATCGTGATAAGGGGTCTGAAGAAGTCACTTGGATGAGCTCACACAGCAGCAACATTTCTGATGCAGCTTCCGTTCGGCGATCTTTATCATATCAGAAATGTCGTGCAAAATATTAAAAACTGACCTATGGCTCCATTGCGATAGTCCTGTCTGCGAGCATAAAGAACTCTGCTTCTCTTCTTCCGTGTTCCTTACATGGTCACCCACTTCAGTTTTCGTGACGCAGACTTGCAAAGCACATGAAAGCTTCTTTACTGTCCGACCAGTGTGTCATACGCTGGAGCATTGTTGCCGTGTTTCTCCAACAATTCAGCACTGATAGTTGCAGCACTGGTCCCCTTCAAATGTAGAGAACTAGTCACCGTACGATGCTGTAGCTGATCAACTGTGTGCGGCATTTTGTTGCGCTTCATGTAGAGTTGTACTATCGTACCGTGGTCTGGGAATTTTAGTCTGTACCAGGACTACTGACATATACATCCAAACTAACAAAAAATTAATTACTTAACTTTATTATTTCCATGATATAGTTGAAAATATAAGTACTTCTCGTATACGATGAAACTGCGGGTATGCACCATCCAGATTTACTTTTCCATACTTTCCCTAAACCACCTCAGGTGAAACTTAAGATTACTCCTTCAGTAAGATCGCGGTTAATATCTTTGATCATCCTAATCCAAGAGAGCTACTGCAACGTCTCCACTGATTCAACAGTACGTCTGCCTTTCTGCCTTTTCCTTTTATTTTGAAACGTCTTGCACCATCAGAGAGATTTCACCAAATACTTCTGTATTTGTTAAAGACAATTACGTGCTGACGCTTACTTTCCGTTAGCTGCAGTGATGGAAGCATAAGTTTGAGGATCATTAAACAAAGGTGTTTTTCTTTCTTTGCTGATTATTTTTATAGCCGTTTGTCACTCAATTGTGACAAATCGAGAGGTACCTTTAGCAGTCACCAATTTACCACGTGATTTCGATTTGCTTGTCTTGATGTAAAACTCTTGTATCCGCTACGACGAACTGCGTCTCTTGTTTTGCTTGGCTCTCCACGCCTTGCTGATACATCAGTGGTTTTCTGAAATGTTGTTGTTGTTGTGGTCTTCAGTCCTGAGACTGGTTTGATGCAGCTCTCCATGCTAATCTTGCCTGTGCAAGCTCCTTCATCTCCCAGTACCTAATGCAACCTACATCCTTCTGAATCTGCTTAGTGCATTCATCTCTTGGTCTCCCTCTACGATTTTTACCCTCCACGCTGCCCTCCAATGCTAAATTTGTGATCCCTTGATGCCTCAGGACATGTCCTACCAACCGATCCCTTCTTCTAGTCAAGTTGTGCGACAAACTTCTCTTCTCCCCAATCCTATTCAATACCTCCTCATTAGTTACGTGATCTACCCATCTAATCTTCAGCATTCTTCTGTAGTACCACATATCGAAAGCTTCTATTCTATTCTTGTCTAAACTATTTATCGTCCATGTTTCACTTCCATACATGGCTACTCTCCATACAAATACTTTCACAAACGACTTCCTGACACTTAAATCTATACTCGATGTTAACAAATTTCTTTTCTTCAGAAACACTTTCCTTGCCATTGCCAGTCTACATTTTATATCCTCTCTACTTCGACCATCATCAGTTATTTTGCTCCCCAAATAGAAAAACTCCCTTACTACTTTAAGTGTCTCATTTCCTAATCTAATTCCCTCAGCATCATCCGACTTAATTCGACCACATTCCATTATCCTCGTTTCGCTTTTGTTGATGTTCGTCTTATATCCTCCTTTCAAAACACTGTCCATTCCGTTCAACTGCTCATCCAAGTCCTTTGCTGTCTCTGACAGAATTACAATGTCATCGGAGAACCTCAAAGTTTTTATTTCCTCTCCATGGACTTTAATACCTACTCCGAATTTTTGTTTCCTTTACTGCTTGCTCAATATACAGATTGAATAACTTCGGGGATAGGCTACAACCCTGTCGCACTCCCTTCCCAACCACTGCTCCCCTTTCATACCCCTCGACTCTTATAACTGCCATCTGGTTTCTGTACAAATTGTAAATAGCCTTTCGCTCCCTGTATTTTTCCCCTGCCACCTTTAGAATTTGAAAAAGAGTATTCCAGTCAACATTGTGAAAAGCTTTCTCTAAGTCTACAAATGCTAGAAATGTAGGTTTGCCTTTCCTTAAACTATTTTCTAAGATAAGTCGTAGGGTCAGTATTGCCTCACATGTTCCAATATTTCTACGGAATCCAAACTGATCTTACCCGAGGTCGGCTTCTGCCAGTTTTCCATTCGTCTGTAAAGAATTCGATTTAGTATTTTTCAGCCGTGACTTATGAAACTGATAGTTCGGTAATTTTCACATCTGTCAACGTCTGCTTTCTTTGGGATTGGAATTATTATATTATTCTTGAAGTCTGAGGGTATTTCGCCTGTCTGATACATCTTGCTCACCAGATGGTACAGTTTTGTCAGGAATGGCTCTCCCAAGGCCGTCAGTAGTTCCAATGGAATGTTGTCTACTCGCGGGGCCTTGTTTCGACTCAGGTCTTTCAGTGCTCTGTCAAACTCTTCACGCACATATCGTATTTCCCATTTCATCTTCATCTACATCCTCTTCCATTTCCATAATATTGTCCTCAAGCCCTTGTATAGACCCTCTATATACTCCTTCCACCTTTCAGCTTTCCCCTCTTTGCTTAGAACTGGGTTTCCATCTGAGCTCTTGATATTCATACAAGTGGCTCTCTTTTCTCCAAAGGTCTCTTTAATTTTCCTGTAGGCTGTATCTATCTTACCCCTAGTGAGATAAGCTTCTACATCCTTACATTTGTCCTCTAGGCATACCTGATTAGCCATTTTGCACTTCCTGTCGATCTCATTTTTGAGACGTTTGTATTCCTTTTTGCCTGCTTCATTTACTGCATTTTTATACTTTCTCCTTTCATCAATTAAATTCAGTATTTCTTCTGTTACCCAAGGATTTCTACTAGCCTTCGTCTTTTTACCTACTTGAACCTGTGCTGCCTTCACTACTTCATCCCTCAGAGCATCTCATTCGTCTTCTACTGTATTTCTTTCCCCCATTCCTGTCAATTGTTCCCTTATGCTGTCCCTGAAACTCTGTACAACCTCTGGTTTAGTCAGTTTATCCAGGTTCCATCTCCTTAAATTCCCACCTTTTCGCAATTTCTTCAATTTTAATCTACAGTTCATAACCAATAGATTGTGGTCAGAGTCCACATCTGCCCCTGAAAATGTCGTATAATTTAAGACCTCATCGGTAAACACTTTCGGGCTAAGTTGCCGTGGTCGATCAGTAGAACTTCTTCTCCCTGTCTTTTCGTTCTCAACTGCTGTTTGTAGTAGCTTACCCGCACTTCTATTTTCCTATTCATTATTAAACCTACTCCCTCATTACCCCTATTTGATTTTGTATTTATAACCCTGTATTCACCTGGCCAGAAGTCTTGTTCCTCCTGCCACCGAACTTCACTAATTCCACTATATTTAACTTTAACCTATCCATTTCCCTTTTTAAATTTTCTAACCTACCTGCCCGATTAAGGGATCTGACATTTCATGCTCCGATCCGTAGAATGCCAGTTTTCTTTCTCCTGATAATGACGTCGTCTTGAGTAGTCACCGCCCGGAGGTCCGAATGGGGGACTATTTTACCTCCGGAATATTTTACCCAAGAGGACGCCATCATCATTTAACCATACAGTAAAGCTGCATGCCCTCGGGAAAATTTACGGCTGTAGTTTCCCCTTGCTTTCAGCCGTTCGCAGTACCACAACAGCAAGGCCGTTTTGGTTAATGTTACAAGGCCAGATCAGTCAATCATCCAGACTGTTGCCCCTGCAACTACTGAAAAGGCTGCTGCCCCTCTTCAGGAACCACACGTTTGTCTGGCGTCTCAACAGATACCCCTCCGTTGTGGTTGCACCTACGGTACGGTATCTGTATCGTTGAGGCACGCAAGCCTCCCCACCAACGGCAAGGTCCATGTTTCATGGGGGAGTTTTTCTGAAATAAATTTGAAGAAATCATAAACAGATTCATTATCTGAATCTCACATTCAACGTCTATTTTATTTCTACTTCATAAACACGTCTGAGCCCTGATAGGCATTTAAAATGCAAATACGGTGCCTAAGTCCTAAATTACAGTATTTGATTGGAAAGTCACCGAGAAGTAGAGACCCACTAGAGACATGGCCCTTTATTTTATAGATGATCTGTTGTGGAATGCACATCAGCACAATTCTATGTAGTCCCCGAGATTGAAAAATATATTTACCACAGATTTTCACCTTATCAAAAAACATTATTCATCAAATGGCCTCTGAGTTTTCTGTACAGTATGTAGAATTTAAACTTTCATGCCCGGAAATATCACGCTTAATAAAATAATCCATGTTATCATACCGCGGTCTGATGGATTTCACATTAAAAACAAATGTTTCGTTTCCATCTACGGAGCACTAACAGTCCCAGGCGGATAACAAGAAAGGCTCTACTGAGAAACCATACAGACTGTTAAACACCCCAGGAATTTGAGTAGGTATGTGAAGGGCGTGAAAGTAAATGACTTATGGATACCAGTGCTGAAGAAGGTGTGTGCGAGTGATCCACCATGGAGTGATAGCGGCAGCGGACGACAGAAACCGACAGCTGCCAATTGTGTCCGGGTATTCAAAGCTTGTGACATCCTAGCAAGCGTAAACAGAATTTTTCTGCAGTCAAGAGCAAACCAAAATTTGAATCAGACAAGCCAAGAAGCTACCAATGTACCTTAAAAAGGTCCCCCGGAGATGGAGGCGAAACATAGCGTTTTAATGTGGAATCGGTGAACCCATGGCACAATAGCCCAGAATATTTTATTAGTTGCGAAATTCAATATATGTCACAACTGTACCGTCCTGTGAGACATTTTAAGAAAATATCTTACTTCTTTTTCTGTAGAATCCATCTTTATGTCCCTGAAACCATTTCCCTTCCGCAAACCCTAGCTACAGATGTAAGGGAAATCGTCTTCTAACGTTGGGTTAAGACAGTACTAAGAAACAGAGGACTGTTCATTAGCCAGAAAACAACCACTCACAACTCTCTAAAGAAAATCCTTTCTGGTAAAGAAGAGAACAGCACATATAGTTTCAGTGGCAGTAACGTTTTTCAACTACTATAGTGTGCATCATTTACGACGGCGGCCGAGTTTAGGTTCGTTCTGCGCATCTGACGTCACAAAACATAGTCAGCCAATGAACAGAGAACGACGTTGCCACAGCTCGACTGCAGTGTAGAGCACGGACGAGTGTCTACAGTTTTAGAAACGTTCAGTCGTAAATAAAGTAATTGAACAAAATCAATGTCTTGATAACAGACTTTCTTTTACAGAGAGTTTGGAAAAAGCATTCTTTATACCAGTCGCTTCATATTTTATTAATTAATTAAACCAAACAAGCAATAAGCCTCCTAATTCAGGCGATAGCAAGGAAAGGTGTTTGTATCATTCTCATGAACCGCTTTTACGCAATAAAGAACAGCGGTAATTGTTTATTTCCTATTGTACTTCGACGAAACGTAATTCATAGTCATACCAACAGTGTTTGCCGGTATTTTGCGTGCTAGTTTAGAGTCCTCCAGGAATTCGGCCGAACGCTGAGCTGTGATAGTGCAATGGTTAAGGTGTTTGACTGCTAAGTGAAAGGTTTTCAGTTCAAACGTTCTACAGTGCTTAATATTTTCTTTATTTAAAAACAATATCGAAGTGTCTTACTTCACGAATTTTATTCGTTTGAATGTAATTTTTTGAAATTTCTAGTGCTTTGTCTCTTCATTATAATCATAATAAGTTTTCGGTTTTTCTAATTTTATCCTCCAATATTTCTTTTCACAGCAATTAAAAACAATGAAAAGGCACACATACAATATTCATGTTATCTGTTTTGTTTGTATATCTTCTCTTCCACAGTAGCTGTTTTACTATTCATATTGACATATATTCTTTCGTGACAATATTAAAAGTATTATTTCGATCAGAATTTCGGCTCGAACGTTGCCGAGCTACTTGATTGTCTGACGCATTTCTTTGCTTCGATGCTTTGGCAACATCATAATCAATGTTTTAGGCGACTGATCTATGTTTTGGCAAGTATTTGCTGTGCGTTGTGACAAACACAAATTGATTGCGCACTGCACCTCACTGACAATATATTTTAGTTTCTATGTTTGATTACGTCCACAATTCAGTTTTGTGTACATCGTCAACTTTGTTTTAATCAGAACGTTTTAGAAAAAAGCGAAATGACTCTGGTACAAATAAAAGTTTTATTACAGTCGCGAAAGACGGCATATTTGTCAATATTACATACGACACCTGTCTGGTACTTAAATTAAATGAGATATTGCTATACAGTAAATTTTATATGAAATTTAGGTATCTTGTCCACATTTCATTCCCAGCATTGTGGCAACTAAAATCGGCCATACGGAAAGTATACGCTATGGACTTTTACCTCTGCAAACTCTTCGAAATTTCGTGCAATGGTTTCCTACATTTACTACTGCACAATAACTACGTTGAACATCAACACAAAATTAAGTCATTTATGGAGGGGGGGGGGGGGGGGGAAGTATCAGTCAAGAAGATGTGTAAAAATCAAATTTTTGGCCTAAATAGTTTTTGTGAAATCGAATGATAAGCGTGTCAAATCAGTCGGGACACCATGTGTCTGCACAGGCGAGTAGTGCAGTGATGACAAAATCGCGCACAGCGCGGAATGTGGGGAGCACGTGTCTGCAGCAGCGGAAGGGTTAATGCCGTCGTGGTGGCTTTACTTCATAAACTGCGCGCTTCCCCCTAAACGTAAGTTTGCGAACTATACTACACTATGGCGCTGCTTCCCTTGGCGTGTGCGTCGTTTGCAACTGGCAACGCAGCAATCTCCCGCGTTTGGGCGGGCTTGCGCGAGCCGCCAAGATAAAAAGAATTGAACTATAGGAATATTGTGAAGTAAGACAATCTCTGTACGCGAGGATAATGATTCGTTTAACTGAAAGCAGAATGATATACCGGTGAGACAAAGTATTATGTGTGATAGATGGCGATCACTGGAAGATCTGACGACAGGGTACAATGCTGGTACAGGCACAAGTGCTTCGGAGCGCACAGATCAACTTACATGGAGCTTCCTAGCAGACGACGTCCATGTTACAATTTTGACCTAATGTCATCGTCAGCTACGGTTACAGTGCGAATGGGAACTGTGGTGTCACCGCCAGACACCACACTTGCTAGGTGGTAGCCTTTAAATCGGCCGCGGTCCGTTAGTATACGTCGGACCCGCGTGTCGCCACTATCAGTGATTGCAGACGGAGCGCCGCCACACGGCAGGTCTAGAGAGACTTCCTAGCACTCGCCCCAGTTGTACAGCCGACTTTGCTAGCGATGGTTCACTGACAAATTACGCTCTCATTTGCCGAGACGATAGTTAGCATAGCCTTCAGCTACGTCATTTGCTACGACCTAGCAAGGCGCCATTATCAATTGCTATTTATCTTGTGATGCATGTACCGTCAGACCGATGTTCACCAATTATGGATTAAAGTTAAGTATTCCAGAAGCTACGTACTATTTTTGCTACTATAAAGACCTTGTCCTGTTCCAGACCTCACGCCATCCTGCGTGAGCTTAAACGCCTGATGGTTTGCAATCTGACATGTATTCTGTGCAACTTCAACGCCTTAAAAGTTATGAGAATATATCCACACGGAAAGGCAAGAAGATATTTTGATCCTCGTAATAAGTTTCCGTCTTGGGACCGATTAATAAACCAAAGGCAAAGGATTTTTAGACATACGCTGATCAGCCAAAACATTATTACCATCGACCTATTATCAATATAAACCGTTCAGGCAAGAGCAGCGTCACATGGGGAGGAATGACTACTAGTGAGACACATGCACGGCGCATGTAGCATCAGTGATGTGCTGTCCGTGCGTACAATGGGGAAGGGGCGCAATCTACAATGAAGAGTCAAGGAAACTGGTACACCTGCCTAATGTCATACAGGGCCACGCGAGCACGCAGAAGTGTCGCAACACGACGTGACATGGACTCGACTAATGTCTGAAGTAGTGCTGCAGGGAACTGACGCCATGAATCCTGTAGGGCTGTCCATAAATCCGTAAAAAACTCAGAAGAGTGTTCTTGGAGCTACTGTGTAGCAATTCTGGACGTGTGGGGTGTCGCATTGTCCTGCTGGAATTGCTCAGGTCCATCGGAATGCACAATGGACGTGAATGGATGCAGGTGATCAGACACAATGCTTACGTACAGTACGTATCACCTGTCAGAGTCTTATCTAGGGGTCTTATCGGGGGTCCCATATCTCTCCAACTACACACGTCAACGCCATTAAAGAGCCTCCACCAGCTTGAACAGTCCCCTGCTGACATGTATCGTCCGTGGATTGATGAGGTTGTTTCCATACCTGTACTCGTCCATCCACTCGATACAAATTGAAACGAGATTCGTTCGACCGGGAAACATGTTTCTGTTATCAACAGTCAATGTCTGTGTATACTGGTCCGGGCCATGCGTAAAGTAGTCATCAAGGTTATACGAGCGGGCCTTCGGCTCCGAAAGCCCATATCGATTATGTTTCGTTGAACGGTTGGCACGCTCACGCTTGTTGATGGCCCAGAAATGAAATCTGCAGGAATTTGCGGAGGGGTTACGCTTCTGTCACATTGAATGTTTTTCTTCAGTCGTCGTTGGTCTCATTCTTGCATTATCTTTCTCCAAGCTCAGCGATGTCAGAGATTTGATGTTTTAACCGATTACTGGTATTCACGGTACACACGTGAAATAGTCGTACGGGAAAATCCCCACTTCATCGCTACCTCGGAGATGCTGTGTCCCATCGCTCGTGCGCCGGCTATAACACCGCGCTCAAACTCACTTAAATCTTGACAGCCTGCTATTGTAGCAGCAGTAACAGATCTAACAACTGCGCCAGACTCTTGTCGTCTTATGTAGGCGTTGCCGACCGTAGCATCGTATTCTGCCTGTTTACATATCTCTGTATTTGAATACGCATGCATATACCAGTTTCTTTGGCGCTTAATTGTATTTGAGTCTGTCCGAGGGCACATAGTGATGGCCCGGAGGCTCGGTGCGAGCATTTCGTAAACAACACTACTTGTCGGGTGGTCGAGAATTGCTGTGGTGAGTTCCTTCAACAAGTGGCGAAACCACATATAGAGATCGTCGGTTTGGGCGACCTTCCCTCATTACAGATGTCAGACGTCGTAGGCCGAGCAAGTAAGACAGGACTGGCGGCGAACTGTGGCGGAACTAACATCACACTCTAACGCTTGACAGAGTACAAGTGTGTCTGAAGACACAGTGCACCGAATACTCCTAACGGTGGGCCTTCGCAGCCGACGATCCATGCACTACGGTGTCGGCAACTACGACTGAAATGTATACGTGACGATCGCCACTGGACTTTGACAAATGGCAGTGCCTTGCATGATCTGATGAATCCCGATACCTTTCTCATCATGCCGATAGAAGGGCGCGAATCCGTCGTCTACCGCGGAACAGCATCTTGACATTTGTACGGCAGACCGGTGACAAGTTGGCGACGACTCCATTATGCTCTGGGGAACATTCACAAGGGCATCCATGGGTCCCGTGGACCTCGAGCATGGCACCATCACGGCCAAGGAGAATCGTACATTGGTTGCCGACTGCGTACACCCCTTCATGACGATCATGTTTCCCGACAGTAGTGGCATTTTTCAACAAGATAATGCGCCATGTCACAAGGTCAGGACTAAGACGGAGTGGTTCGAGGAACACAGTGGCGCGTTACAATTTATATGCTTGCCCCTAAAACTTGCCAGATCTGAGCCCGATCAAACACATCTAGGGTGTGATTGTACGTGACGTTAGAGCGCATCGCCCGCCTTCCCGGAATTAACGGGAACTAGATGACTTGTGTGCGCGCAGATGTGGGGCCTGCTCCCTCCAGCGACCTACCAAGGCCTCACTGCTTCCATGCCACATCGCGTCGCCGCTGTTATCCTCGCCAAACGTGGACATACCGGCTGTTTGGTAGCTGGGCATAATATTGTAACTGATCAGTGTACATTTATATCTATTTTTTCTTGTTTTGGAAGAATAAGGCCACAAAATTTGTAACTCTATTTCAGATTTATCCTATGTGTACGAAAACCGTTCAATAAACAGCTCTCCACAATTTTTCCCAGAACACATTTATTCTTATGAATTATAATTTGGTAACAATGTTAGTTAACATTTCTTTTTATGTAGTACTTTACTACGGTGTCCATCACATTCTATGGCCTTACGCCAGCACAGTGCAAGAGCGTGTTTTCCCAGGTGGTACTTCTCCCGTGCTGGTTGTTACGTTTCTATTGTGTGAATTACGCAATCACATTTTTCAGAGTGTATCCCACGTAGCCGGCCGAAGTGGCCGTGCGGTTAAAGGCGCTGCAGTCTGGAACCGCAAGACCGCTACGGTCGCAGGTTCGAATCCTGCCTCGGGCATGGATGTTTGTGATGTCCTTACGTTAGTTAGGTTTAACTAGTTCTAAGTTCTAGGGGACTAATGACCTCATCAGTTGAGTCCCATAGTGCTCAGAGCCATATCCCACGTAGAGAATCCTTAAGTGCCCCAAACAGATAGAAGTCTTTGGGAATCACGTCTGGGCTATAGGATAAATAAATGAATGACTACCAAAGCAGTGTGACGATGTGTTACCAGTGTCTGTGAGTTGTGTGTGGGGGTGCATTGTCCTAGTGGAGCAAAGTTTCGTATGGATTCTTGACAGATCGAACATGTCGGAAATAGTTCTTAAGTTTGTTGTCGGTCTTCACACATGCGTCTGAATTAATGGTTGACCCATTTCGGAGCTCATCAGCAAGAATGACACAATTACTATCCCAAAAGACTGTCATCATGACTTTGCCATCAGAGCGAATTGCCTTGAGTTTCTTATTTTTTGGTATTGTGGGTGGTGCTGCTCCAGAGATTGTCTGTTTGTTTGCAGCTAAAAGCGATGCACCCCAGTTTCATCAGTGAGTGGAAGGGCGTCCAAGTGACCTCAAACTGTTCCAACAGTTCAGATGAAAGGGCTTTTTGTTGAATCTGGCAGTCTTTTGAAAGCACTCGTGGAACATCTTGACCACACCTCTGAATATAGAAGACCTAAAGTCATTGAAGATGCACTTCCAATGCTCGCGGATAGCTCTAGAGCCAGTTGTCGAGTTCTGACGCGCCGGTCTGCACGAAAATGGCAGCCACGTGGTTAACCATGTTGGGAGCAGCGGCTGCCCCAGACGTGGCTAGTCATGGAGATCAATTTATGCAGTTCCTGACGCTTTAATTCTTTTTGCCAATCTCCCAACAGTACTCCTCTCGTTTGTATCACTACCAAACACTGCGCACAAACATTTATGGATGTTCATCACGATTTTTGTTCTTCCACGAGCAGGAATTCAGTTAGAGCACGTTATTCACAACGAGTGTCTTGCCTGGATGCCGTTTTGATGGTTCACTACAGCTGTTCTGCCTGCTGGAATTGTTTAAAACTTCGCTCACTCGCAGGAAAAAAATCTGATTTAAAAGATTTGAACGAGGGTTATTTGTTTTTAACATTCGATCGGTCGGAAATAGAAAACACAGTAAAAAAAAAAAAAATTAAACCTGGACTGGCGCGGTGCGAGTAGGACTTGCGCACTGAGGGTCCCGTACGAACTTAATTGCGTATATATGGAGTTCAGCCATTGCGGGAATCGATCATCTCGACCATTTTTGCCTCTAATGTGCATTGATACTGACAAAATATCGATCTCAGGGATTCGAAGATTTTTGAGGATGTTTTAATTTCACTAATAGAAATGTGACATAAAATCATGCAGAAGGCGGGCGACCATTATTATAATAATCAGCAGTTACTGCATTCAGACCGACTAGGTCGCACTGTTAAACGTTAAACATCAGGCAAGGAATGACTTCACGGATCATATGACAAGTTTCGGAATTTATGCATCATCAGATATCCAGGACGATTAATGCACGTAGATATGTGATTTCAAGTGGTATTAGCAGACTAATCTTAACAGACGGTCGGACAAATGGCTCAAATGGCTCTGAGCACTATGGGACTCAACTGCTGAGGTCATTAGTCCCCTAGAACGTAGAACTAGTTAAACCTAACTAACCTAAGGACATCACAAACATCCATGCCCGAGGCAGGATTCGAACTTGCGACCGTAGCGGTCTCGCGGATCCAGACTGCAGCGCCTTTAACCGCACGGCCACTTCGGCCGGCACGGTCGGACAGACAGACAGTTTGATAACAAATGACTAAAAAATTGTGTGTGTGATATAATTACACATTTAGAATTTTTGAATTTTTTGCTTTGGTTGTAGTGTCAGACCTTGATTCTTGCCAAATTTCATGATTATTATACAGCGGGTGGTGTCCTAAAGGTTATGATGAGTGACTCTTCGAGTGTTAAAATATGTGACATAAATGACTGTATCTCTGGATTTCATCGACTTAGAAGCTTCAGTTTTTTACACCGCCAAGGAACCATACACCTCAGTACGTGACAATAGTTTCGACTTGATATTCCTACGCGTTCCTGACAAAATCAGTTTTTAACAGTCGGTTAGACAGACAGGCTGACAGACAAACAGATAACGAAGCGATCCTATAAGTCTTTCATTCTTATCGATTCAGGCACGGAACAACGAAAATGTTTTAATTGCAAAATTTAGCTAAACCTTTCGTGTACATCTTCAAGTAGTCCCCACTCCGACTTATAAATTTATCATAAAGTGGTACCAACTTTCCAGTACCCTCCTCATAGAAGGAAGCAGCTTATGATTTCTACCAAGTCCCTACGCTGGTCTGCAGCTCGTTGTCTGTGCCAAAATGCTGTCCTCATAACCAGCGGTTCATGTGAGCAATGAGATGAAAACCAGAGGGAGCCAAGTCCGGGTTGTAAGGGGACTGATCAGACACTACCCAGCGAAAACGCTGCAGGACGATCGTCGTTGCACCTGCAGTATGCGACCGAGTGTTGTCATGAAGAAACAAACGCGTAATACATACATGAGATGTATTCGCAGTAGAGAATATGCACAGCCATCATCTGTATAATGGAACGATGACAATAAAAATTGGAACTCGAACCCAGAAATACCGGTTGTCACGAGCGGTCGCCTTACCAGTTTGCTATACGAGGATGATTCACGGTCATACTCAAACTTCCATATGTCATCAACCATGCGTCTACAGCCTGTACTCGTACATCTATTATATATTTTTCCACACAGGGGACATATTCTACTTGAAAGTCGCTTGCCCTGTGTCGGCGGATAAATACAACATTACAGTGCCTGTGCTGTTTCGAACACATTTCATGTACTTCATAATGGCTGTAGCCGCCGCAGCGCCAGCACTGCAGTATCATACGAAACGCGTAACATTTACATTATGTGGATTGCATGAAATCGGGCTAAACCCCTTAGTAAGACTTCATGCTTGCCAGGAGACACTATTTTCTAGGCATCTTTACGAGCTCTCTGTACCCTCACAGGCGAAAAATGAGACGTGAAGCGATCAACGGACATGTGAGAGACATTGCTCAACAAGTATGTGCAGAGCTTTACACTCAAAGTGTGGTTTTAATTTGGCGACTGATCAGAGGTTGAAAAAAATGTTCCCCTTAAAGGCTGTAAAAATGAATGGGGCATTATTTATTGAACGAGCGTATTTCCGAAACGTATACAGCATTGTATTGTATTGTATGTTAACCGGGGACCTAGAAACGACGGGGAGACTCCGTCCCCGCCGCAGCCGAGGTGGTCCACATCCCCATGGCGACCACCACAGTCCACTTCACCCCTGCGCCGCCCCACACCGAACCCAGGGTTATTTGCGGTTCGGCCCCCGGTGGACCCCGCAGGGAACGTCTCACACCAGACGAGTGTAACCCCTACGTTTGCGTGGTAGAGTAATGGTGGTGTACGCGAACGTGGAGAACTTGTTTGTGCAGCAATCGCCGACATAGTGTAACTGAGGTGGAATAAGGGGAACCAGCCCACATTCACCGAGGCAGATGGAAAACCGCCTAAAAACCATCCACAGACTGGCCGTTTCACCGACCTCGACACAAATCAGCCAGGTGGATTCGTGCCGGGGACCAGGCGCTCCTTCACCCGCCCGGAAAGCCGTGCGTTAGACCACACAGCCATACCGGGCGGGCTAATATAGCATAGTCAAAAAGAAGATGGTTAGATTTTTTTCTGTTTTTGTTATTCAAGTAAAACTGGAAGTGAGCTGACGAAAATCGAAACGCTGACAGCGTTATGAAACAAGCCATGAGGAATATACTCGAGAATTTCAAACAGATGAAGAGAGAGAAAGACGCGATTGGTACAGAGGTGAAACATTGTAATAAAGGAATCAAGGAGTTGCTCGTAATGTGTGAAAGAAAATCGTTCTTATTGAAATAATGCTTGTGCGTACTTAAGTATTGTGTCGCATCGACTGCGTGAAATTGCCATACAAAGAGGAAATAGTTTAGCTTCAGAAAGGTGGGCGTTTTACGGTCTTTCAGATATTTGTAACTACTGGACCAGGCTGAAAACTATCATAATCTCTGTAAAAGCAGAGAGCTTAGCAGTTAAATCAGATGATATTGAAAAAAGCTGCATTGATAACAATAATTGCTTCGAATTTTGTGTGATTTATCTCCGAATCCTGCGTGGCAGCGATGGGACGAGAGGTTTCTGGCAACCGAATAGTGGCAGCTGTGCGCAACCGCAGGGTTACCAACTCCATTAAGCGAATTTGTCCAATGATGACGTTTATTGTGCAGCATTGCCACATTAATTCCAGCTGAGGTTATCGGATCAATGTTGTGTGTCTGCATATTGCAAACGGATTCTGTTTGTTGTTAGCAGCAGACTTCAAAATTAATTAAAGAGAATGACAGATGATGCTAAATACTGCCACTGTTCTCGCAATTAAGTGATACATCTCAATTTTTCTGCAAAAAAAAAAAAAAAAAAAAAAAAATTACGGTATGTTGGAAACTCCGACGACAGTTTGCGAAAGGAAGTAATTCTGTTTTACTTGGCGTGTTTAGAGACAACACAAATCCCAGAAATGACGTGCAGCGAGAAATATTAAAACACGTTAAACGAGGATTAAACAGGACCTAATCGGGCACAATGGAGGCTCTAACGAGACCTGACTGCGAATTAAGTTGGCCACTTTACTTTTCGCTGTAATGAAATTTTCCCAGATCCGCCCTCCTTCCTTCGCCCGCGCCGTCGCTGTCGTAAGAGGATCTGTCTGATAAAGAGCGCCCGTAATTCCCTGACATGGGCAGAGTTCCAGCGTATTTTCTGTCGCATTAAAGAGGAATTTAACGGCCAAATCTTGTCGCAGGAAACTGCCTTGCGCGGCGAAGACCCGAAGGCTGTCGTAGCGATTCCTGCCCGATGACATTAAATGTTCTCGCAAGGGAAAGTTTTAGAAAAGCCGTTTACCCAATAACTTACTGCGTTTGTTTAGACGATATAAAGAACTTACATGAACTGCAGCTCAAGTAGCAGTGTACAGTTTGCGTTGTTCATTTAATTTGTGCCTTACGTACACCCATTTATGGGTGATACAAGGCTGTAGACTATACCTGATATTATTCAATCTGCATTTTGAGCAAGCAGTAAAAGAAAAGAAGAGAAGCTTGGAAAGGGAAATAAAGTTCAAACAGAAGAAATATGAACTTTGAGAATTCCTAGTATCATTGTTATTCTTTCTGAAACGGAAAAGGACTTAAGAGAGCAGTTGAGCGGAAAAGTCTTTAAAAGATATTATAAAATAAATATCAACAAAAGTGCAATTAGAGAAATGAAATGTCGTGTGACGAGGGTCTCCCGTCGGGTAAACCGTTCGCCGGGTGCAAGTCTTTCGATTTGACGCCACGTCGGCGACTTCCACGTCGATGGGGATGGAATGATGATTATTAGGACAACACAACACGCAGTCTCTGAGCGGAGAAAATCTCCGACTTAGGGGGGAATCGAACCTGGGCCCTTAGGATTGACATTCTGTCACTCTGACAACTTTTTTTTTTTGCTCATTTTGTTCGTTGTTGATCATTGTGTTTGGTCGTTGTGGACGTCATATGACATCGATTCAAATTCGTTTCATGGTCTTTCCACTCAGCTTTTTTTATTACAGACGCCAATAAGCTCTCTGACCGAACACGCTGAGCTACCGTGCCGGCTCGAAATCTAATAGAACTAAATAAGATTATACTGTGGGTATTAGAGTAGGAAATGAGCCACTAAATGATTTTCTGCAGTTTGGGAGCAAAATAACTGACAATGTCCGAAGCAAAGACGTTATTAACGATATAATGGGAATAGCAAGGAAAGTGTTTTTGAAAAAGAGATATCTTTAGTCTAGAACTTACCTGTACGTGTTAGGAAGAATTTTTTGAAGGTGTCCGCTTGGGGTGCAGCCTTATATGGACAAAAAGCGGTTCGGACATCAACAGAATTGAAATTTTTGAAATCCGATGGTATAGAAGAATGCTGAATGTTAGGAGGGTACATGAAGAGGTACGAAGTCGAACTGCGTAACTTGATTAAAATGAGGGACGTTTCAATAGGACACATTCGAAGCACCATGGAATTACCTGTCTGGTAATGGAGGGAAGTGTGGTGACTAAAAATTGTAGAGGAGTACCGAGGACTGATAGCAATTAGCAGGTTTATGTGAGTGTATGTCGCAGTGCTTAGGAAGGGGTGAAGAAGTTTATGCAGAATAGACTTCTGAAAGGTGTATCAAACCAGTCTTCGGCATGACGACCTCAACAAAAACAACAATTATCATTTGAATCTGAAATAAAAGGATTTATATCAGATGCTGAATAAAGGCGGTTTGCAACACTGAACAAAAAGTTATGCCATCGACTCTGATTCGCAAAGAATTACTTCAAAGAATGGAAATAGTATCTTGAAAAAGACGGTGCTGCATGTAGTGAGCCGTGAAGTAGCGATTCACTGCATAGCTCAAGCCCCAGCACTTGGCAGTTTGCTCCAGTATTGGTGATGCATTCACAACAGAGCATACGTGAAACTGCAAAACAGCGTGTGCAGTGCTACCGGCAAGACGCTGAGTTGCTGCAAGCTACAGCTGAGGGAATCTGGTGTGGGACAAGGAAGCAGCAACACCATGGAGCCAGAGCGAGTGGCAGCGTGAGAATACGAGTGTGGTGATGGGCTATGGACGGCGCGCCAGCCACTCTTTGTTTACGTCCTGGCGTGACTGGTTCAGGCAGTTCATGGAGCTGGCGCCTGGGAAGACTGGAGGCGGTTGGCTGCTAGCAACCATTCGATCTGCATGTATGGAGGACAGGGCTGCTGGTGTCGTCATGGGGACTGGAAACTAAGGGAGACGTGGACAGTATTCAACAAGACAGTGAGGAAGCACGACAACAAGTGAACAACTGAGGTGTAAGTCATGGATAAGATTGTGTGTACAATAGTGAAGGCAACCTGTTGGAGTCAAGGCTTGAGCTAGAAATGATTTATTATCAGTATGGGGCATCGGTTTCTGTACTGCGAGAGCAGACGGTGTCTGGCGTTTTGCTCCTGGGGAGGTCGTGCTAAGCAAATATTAGTTGTGGTGTGTCCTCTTGGGGAGATGTACAAGAAGAGTTTTGTGACAGTGGTTAGTTGGTTGGTTGGTTGTTTGGGGGAAGAGACCAAATTGCGAGGTCATCGGTCTCATCGGATTAGGGAACGATGGGGAAGAAGGAAGTCGGCCGTGCCCTTTCAAAGGATCCATCCCGGCAGTTGCCTGGAGCGATTTAGGGAAATCAAGGAAAACCTAAATCAGGATGGCCGGACGCGGGATTGAACCGTCGTCCTCCAGAACGCGAGTCCAGTGTGCTAACCACTGCGCCACCTCGCTCGGTGTGACAGTGATAATCAGTCGAAAACGTCTGGGCTTTGGCATAAGCAGTGATAGTTATTTTATTGCCATAATGGCAGGGTCACTGCACTAACTTACGTAGGCGAAGATTCTGTACTAATTAAATCATAAAGGTGCACCTTATATCACTCGGCCAACGGTCTTCCCCAGTGGTAATACCGGCTGCCGTTAAATAACTGAAATTAAGCTCTGTCGGGCTTGGCTAGCACTTCGATAAGTGACCGTGTGGGTCTGCCGAATACCGTTGGAAGCGGGGTGTTTTCAGCCGTTGTGAAACCAACTGAGGAGCTACTTCATTGAAAAGTAGCAGCTCTGATCACGAAAACTGACAATGGCCTGACTACATGCTCTCTATATTTGCATCCAGTGACTCCTGTCATCTGAGGATGACTGGCGGTCGTTCGGCATCTTTGTGCCCTCCAAAGCCTTTTCATACGGACTTTTTTATATCATTGTCGTTCGTGCCTAACGGTTCTATCTTCCGGATTTTGAGATTGTTGGTACTGGTTGGCTGGTTTAAATGGCTCTGAGCACTATGCGACTTAACTTCTGAGGTCATCAGTCGCCTAGAACTTAGAACTACTTAAACCTAACTAACCTAAGGACATCACACACATCCATGCCATAGGCAGGATTCGAACCTGCGACCGTAGCGGTCACGCGGTTCCAGACTGAAGCGCCTAGAACCGCTCGGCCACATCGGCCGGCCGATGGAGAACAAACAATGTATTGTAGCAGTTCGAGCAACGAAGATTTTTGTGAGGTAAGTGATTCATGAAAGATATAGGCTATTGTTAGTCAGGGTCATTTTTTTGTAGGGATTATTGATAGTCAGATTGCGTTGCGCTAAAAATATTGTGTGTCAGTTTAGTGTTGATCAGAATAAGTAAAGAGAGAAATGTCTGAGTACGTTCAGTTTTGCTCAGCTGTTTGAAAATCGAATAACGTATGAGGTTTTTCAGCACTGTCATTTATAAATTTTTTCAAAAGGGATGTTTCATAAAGGGACAGAAGAGGAGAGTATATTAAGACTGACAACAACTAAATATTTATGTTTTTGAAATAAAATTTTTTACAGCGGTAGTCCTGTTATTTTATAACCTCACTTGGTATGCTATCAATGAGTTTGTTTGAAACTGACATCTTCAACTTTTGTAGTCCTGTCTTCCTCAGTTGCGCGTAATATTACGGTACATTGATAATTTTTACTTATGGACCGTCTGACAGCAACTGAATAAAACACAATTTTAGTGCCATACGCATTTCGCCTTTATTTTCTGCAAGGCATCACCAGTGGCCTTGAATATGTACATATGTTTGCTATTTAATTTACATTTTTGTCACTGTACCTATAGGTTATAAACAGCTCTGGTGGTTGGTATTTCCTATTAAGTAGTAATGTTTTGAACTGTACTTACAGGTTGCGTGGACAATTTCTTACATATTACGGTCCTGTTGCAATTTTGGTGTTGTTCTTCTTCTTATGAATGACAATTTGCGGTTTTTTCCCCACATTCCACAGCACTATGAACTGAACGCTTGTTTCAATGCAATGTTTTGGTTTCCGTTGCCCACTGTCTAATGTGTTTGCCAAAGATCGAATGCTATTGCCAAACTTTCGAGTGTAATTATTTTGTTCACCGTGAGTTTGCCACATTTGTGGCGTCATCGTAACTGGAACGCTCGCCTGAGTGTCCAGCCACCACCTGATGGACCGAAGGTAGAACTGAAGACGTCTACCAGCGAAATCACTGAGGCGCTCGCCAGTGTGAATCGCTGCAAGCCAGCCAGTGGTCTGCGTTTCAGTCCCTGTGTCCATCATTCGGTATGGCCAGGTGGGTCTCAGTCGTCTTGCATGCATTGGGATGTGTCAGCCTGCCGCAGCAAACCTGACGTTATTTAGTCACTGCTGGGACACTTTGTTACACGAGGTCGCTCTACACAAGCAGCTCACAGCTGCTCTTGATAGTGCAGTGGCCACATAGGAATCCCAATTGTCCAGTGGGATATCATACAGTCTGGTAGAGGTCTCGCAGTAACCAATGCAGACAGAGACTAGAAATTGCAGTTCACGGTCAGGTCGTCACATCGGCGTTGCACAGGACATAACCATAGGCACAGTAGACTTGAGTGATGTGAATATTACCACCGTCTGACGCAGAGCTGAACGTAGGTAGCGAGAGTGTTCACTCATGTGTCTACCTCAAGACGTGAGCCGAAGGTAGCGCACTTTTGCCACAACACAGTGGGTGTATTGAGCAAGTTCTCAAGGCCTGGAAGGTCTTGACTGCGCCAGGTGGACAAAGGCGCTGAGTGGCGGCCAATGGGAGAGCTAGCGTCTCATACCTGCATCATATTAGAATTTCTTTGTTAGTGGTCTGGAATATGCATCTTAGCACTGTCCTCACAAGAGCTATTTTGAATTCCTCGTCATCCGGCTGTCTCTACCGCCTTTTAATGGTCAGTAAAAGCGACAGAGGCTATCCACAATTATTATTCGCTAGTTTGATTGTTCGAAATGTTGATAGTGGTATATTATCGGTCAGTGTAGCACATGGGAGGGGCTGGATTGAGATTTTTCTCTTAGGGGCTGGGAGTGTGATCTCGATCTTAATAAGAATCATATGTACGACAAGAGGAACTGTGGAAGTTCTTCCATAGAGTCAAACCGCTTTACACTGAGAAAGTGATCAGCAACAAAGAGGAGGCGGCACTCCCCTCGATTCATACCGGGTGAGGCAAAAAACAAGTGACCCAGAATACAGAGATCCAGGGCACAAAGAAACACAGAGGAGGAAAGGCAATACAGTACTAACCTCACTGTAGAAGATGTTGAAAGTGACCACCATTCATCTCTTGGCTTTTTTGGGCCCTGGTCAGCATGTTGCTGAAAGCGGATAGGAGCTGGACTCCTGGAATTACTGCAGTCCCATCCGAAATGTTCTGATGCAGTTATTGAAGACTATAAAGGTTTTTGGGATACACCTTAGACTTTAGGGCTCCGCCAACGAAGTAATCGACACACTGACATATGAGCTGATTTGGTCGGCCAGCTAGGGTGCGACCAGGCTGACTTCTGCTAACATTTCTGTCAGGCGTGAAGCTTGTGTAAATGTGCTCTAAGGTTCGGCCAGCTGTATGGGCAGTTGCTTCATTCTGTTAGAAGTAACTGTAGGTCTCTTCCTTCTCCGTTAATGCTGCCACAAATTCATGTCGAATCATATACAATCGTCCGGGCCAGTTTTATTTGCCTCATCCTGTATGTGTTGGTCACTGTGGGAACGACTGTGGAGAAACCGCCAGCCTAGTTGTAAGTTCTGGAAACACCTAAGCCCTGTGTAAATAATGTGTGACGTCACAATATGGCGTCGTACGATGTCAACTGAAGCTTATGAACATCCGCAATGAACGCTGTTTATTGCAACTAAACTCATTCCTAATGAAATTCCTGCATGATTAGTCTGCACTGTGGCCGTGCGTTTCTAGGCGCTACAGTCTGGAAGCGCGTGGCCGCTACGGTCGCAGGTTCGAATCCTGCCTCGGGCATGGATGTGTGTAATGTCCTTAGGTTAGTTAGGTTTAAGTAGTTCTAAGTTCTAGGGGACTGATGACCTTAGAAGTTAAGTCCCATAGTGCTCAGAGCCATTTGAACTATTTTGAACCACAACAAAATGGGAACTGCTTCTACAACGCAAAAACATTAAATTTGCTTATATCACTTGAAAGTTACGTACTGAACCAGTGAGAAGACTCCGCGGCTGGTCCCGGCGGAGGTTCGAGTCCTCCCTCGGGCATGGGTGTGTGTGTTTGTCCTTAGGATAATTTAGGTTAAGTAGTGTGCAAGCTTAGGGACTGATGACCTTAGCAGTTAAGTCCCATAAGATCTCACACATTGTGTGCCCTTTCTATATGTTCGATCAGCTTATGAAGCGATAAAATGTGATTCATTGTTCTCAGTCGAAACTTAGAACAAATTCCTATGGAACTCCAAAAGCTACTGTATTTAAATTTATGGACTATGAAACCAGATTACCTTAAAGTAAACGTTTTAACAATTCACACAAGCACACAGACTGTGCACACCATAGGAGGGATGGAAATGGTACAAAACACTAAGCTGTAGAGAATGTCTATATTCTTCTCCGAGAGATTTCCACTGCCACCCCTGCGGAGAAGAGCTAATGTTCATCATTATTCTTTCTTCTCTCAATTAGGTCTGGTAATCACCTTTATTCAATCATCAGTATGAAAATGTTCTGTCAAGAAGCAACGGAAGAATCCATAAATAAAATGTTCCACCTTCTCCTCAGAGACAGTCAGCCTCTCTTCCTGGGTCGACAGGATGCATTTATCATGGGAGGAGATTTCAACTGGACCCAGGAACCCAAACTACCACGTCCCTCTCTGTGCGTGACGGTAGCGACAATTCTTCAACACCTCAGCCAAGTGGATTCTTGGGAGCATGTTCATGGCGATCGTCCGGGGTTTATGCATTTCACTAGCCATTATTCCAGCCGACTCGGTCGTGTTTACATCTCCCGCGATATTGTCAGTGAGGTGCAGGCTGCTGAAGTCTGCCCCTTTGCGTTCTCTGTCCATGACACTTGTATCTGCGCCATAAATCTCTGCCACCAAAGGCTGTGGCACGGCCGTGGACCACTGAAACTGAACAAGATCCACCTTACTTCACCCGACTGCCAGCAGCAGATCACCGATAACACGTGGACAACTTGTCGTCGACGCCCTGATGCCTATCAGTCTGCCCTGTTTTGGTGGGTGTTCTGTGCATAGTCTGCCCTTCTCAAGGTCTTCACTGGTTACGGAAGGGAGGTTGCGGCGTGGTGGCGACAGACTCGGGAATTCTATTTCACCATTCTCTGGGAATATACTGTGATGGCGTATTCGCCAGAGCACCAGGCGACAGTGAATCGTGCCAACGCACAGTTCATATCCCTCTCTCGCCATCACCTTGATGGAGCTATGGTCGGGACGCGAACAAAAGATGGGTTAGTGCAAGAGTGACCATCTATGTATCGTGTCATAGCGGAATGACGTCACCGTCGGAGGACTCTGATTAGTGTTCTTACGACCGATGATGGACAGTGTTTTGACACCCAACGGGATATCGGGTCTGCCCTCCACGCACTCTGAGCAACGTCACCACCCTGCCAACAATAAGGAGGTCTCCAGACTCTCCTTTGGCTCGGTTCCCGTGGATGCGAAGATGGATCTGCTTGCTAACCTCACAGAGGACGTAGTCCATGATGCTATCCAGGCGGGTTCTACGAACAGATCGCCAGGCCCTGACGGCCTCCCACTGGAGTTTTATCGGACATTTCGTACCCTACTGGCGCCATTGTGGACGGAAATTTCTCAAGACCTTGTGTCACCTTTCGTGGCGATTCCAGACAGCTTCCTCGATGAATTCCTCATTCCCATATACAAGCCTCGGCGGACCTCACGGATATGCGATTACCACCCCTTGGCGTTGCTCAACAGCGATACAGGGATCTTTACTCGGCTGTTGGCTGCGTGGCTTAAACGGACAACTCGTTACGTGGTTTCCCCCAATAAAACTTCTCTGGAAGCCGCTCCTAACATCGGCATTACCCTCTGCCGCTATCGGGACATAATCGCTCTTGCTTATGCTCGTCATCTGCACGGACTTTTGGCAGCTCTTGACTTCAGCTAGGCGTTCGATCGGGTCGATCACGACTACCTGGAAGGGATGCTCTGAATTTTGGGCTATCTTGAAACTGCCGCCGACGTCGTAACGCGTCTCCTTCCTCTACAATGGCCTTCTGACTCCTCTCATCTCTATCCGTTGGTCAGTGCGTCAAAGCTGCCCATTCTCTGCACTTTTGTACAAGTATGCTTTCAACATGGAACTGTTGCTTCGCGGCCTCCGTCAGCGCCTCCCTGGGATAATTCTCGGTGACCATGTATTCAGCTGCTCTGCTTATGCAGACGATCTCGTCATCGTTGTGCGTAGAGGTGCTGAGGACTCGGAGTCACTTCCATGGGTTACCAGCTACGGCGATGCTGCTAGTAGCTGCATTAACGTCCGCATATCGAGCGCCATGGCTATAGGTGCATAGCTCCTGAGACCGCGCTGCTCCTTTCGTGTATCTGATACTGTCCGATGCTTAGGACTTCATTTCGCAACTGATCTGCAGCGGGCAGTTGCCCTCAACTGCCGGCGCATACTTTCCCAACTACGAGCTGGGGTCTTAGGTCACCGTTTACGAGTACTCGTCTTCTGCAACAGACACAATATATAAACGTATAGTTGCCGTCACGAACCCCAACCCCCCCCCCCCCCTCCCCCCTCGTAGCACAGACACTTCATATTCCGTCAATAATGGCCTGCCGCATGCTAGTGGCACTGGGTTCATTTGTTTGCCACGGCTTGCTGTTCAAGATAAGGTAAGAGACCATTATCTCCTGCATTGCAGGGGCGGTTTAGGTCTGTATCATGTGCGTGACAGAGCAGTAGCCCTTTTCATTGGCTCTCACAAGGCGTTGTGGCAACGTTGAGTAATTTCCAAGAATGTTTGCCCATCGAAGCCGCGGGTTCCTAACGATAGATATCGAACGTGAGATTCTAAATCGATCTCGTGACTGTGGTGGCGGACGTTATGAAAAATTATTTGTGAGTTTCTAGGCAAACCCAAACGATTTATGTCGATAGTGAATGGGATGTCTGGTACTGCAGATGTTACTTGGGCCGATTGCCTCACGTGGAACAATCTAATCCCATGCTTATGCAATGTAGAAAATTGTTTGAATTTTCGTCGGAAGTATGGACTAACACCGGATGACGACAGGATGGACTGTGTACACTGCGGTCTATAGAAGTTCGTAAAAAGAGTTCTGATAGTGAAATGCCTTTATAATTTCATTGCTGAAACTGTGGTAAACGAACGACTATCAGGAAGAATTCGTGGTTTGACTATTCCAAATTATCGAGCCAGACCAGCATTATTCTTTTATCTTGCTAGATTAGGGAATACACCCTGCAAGCAACAGCATCGGAAACTCACTATTTCGGGTTTTGCAGAGAAGAATGTTATGTAATAGTGACGAACTACAGTGTACCGATCGGTGGACCAAATAAAGTTGTTGAAGTGGACGAATCGTACATAGCAAGAACGAAAGAATGAAATCAAATATATTTGGGTATTCGGTGGTATAGAACGAGAGTCCCGGAAGTGCTTAGTGTGTAAGAGTGTTCTCCAGAGACAAGGTAAATTTAGTCGGTTTGATAAAGCACTTTACGCTGCTCGGTAGCAAAGTGATTACAGAGAAGCTCTCAGCCCTACAAGACGCTGAAAGCAGAAGGATTCAATCACGAGTTCGTCGACCACTCTGCAAAGTTCATGTCTTCCGACGACCCCAGTGTGCACACGTACAAAATCGAGCGGCTGTAGAAATCAGCGAAATCGTCCATCAAAAGAGAAGGGCGTCCAGAGGAAAGAGACCACCTCTACTTGTTCCAGTATTGTATTTGCATTCCTTGTGGCTGCAAGGAAAAGTTGACGCATGTGGCACTCTGCCCATATTTTTGCGTGACACTGGCAGAGTCTACTTGGGTTACGGCAAAAAGGGAACGCTTCCCGTAGCATACACATCAAATTGACTTTCCCATGACGACAATGTCGACGACGAGTGAGGTAAGTCGTTTCAGTTGTAATTGCAAGTATTTTAGTAACGCTCTTCTTTTACCGTTGCATTAGTGACCACTATAAACATGCTCAGAACGCCCGCCACCACAGTCGTGTGATCGATTTAGAATCGCATGCTCGATATCTATCATTTGGAGCCCGCGGCTTCGACAGGCAGACACTCCCGGAAATTACCCAACTTTGCTCTACGTGCCTTACGAGCCTATTGCTGGAGGCCCTTGCAACACAGTCTCTCTCAGGAGCGATCCAGTTTCGGAAGTACCTGCGCCCTTCTTTTACTTCCGCCACTTTTTTCTCAAACTGAGTTACGTATGTACCGTGATACTGCCACCGCACTTGACATTCACGAAGGCGATCTATGGTTTCTTTCACCAGGACTGGTCACCGAATGTGGTTGAGGGGGAGTATCCCCACGTCGACTGGCGTGCCGTTTGGCGACCGGTTTGCGCTCCTTATCTTGACACTGAAGTTCAGTCTGCATAGTGCCTTACTGTCAATGGGAAGCAAGTATGCCGATCACGCATTCACAGGATTCACGTCGCAGACACACCGTTGTGTGTCACCTGTGATGTTTTGGACACAAATGAGTACCGCCTGGTGTGCGTATCGGGAAGAGGTGTCTGGTTCTTGAAGCGACAGTTGTTGCCCGTAATTACCCGCACGACTCCTCATCAGATATTGAACTGTTCCTCTTTTCGGACGCGGGATACTTCTCGCAAGCGAAGACGAATACTGTGAAGTGGATTTGTGGACTCGCAGCTCACTACTAGCGAGAAAAGTATCCTTGATTTTTGATAGTTCCTTATGAACCCCATTATGCAGCTGTCCATAACTCAAAATACAGAAGTACAGACAATTTTTCTCCAGTTACATTTTCAGTGTGCAGTGTCTTCCTTAAACGCCCCCCCCCCCCCCCAACCCCACCGCAGCTGAGGTTTTCCTGTTAAAAACCAGGTAGAGCTGATCCCCGCCTCTTCTACACTTAGAACCGATATATTCCCTGGTCATCGGAATGTTCTTCTTGGAAAAACTATACGTCGGTAGTCTCAATAAGTCTGACGCCTTGCTGCGACCTTCTCGTCGCGACGCCGGGTTTCCTCCTATTCTCGGTGGTATGAACGTTGAAAATAAATAAATAAATAATCCATGTTCATTGTACATCTACTCCATGTTACCTACGCATTCCTTGCTTTCTCGTGGATGGGAACGGCACATGGAGGCCAGGCGGATTGCGACCCCTGAAATGGTTCAAATGGCTCTGAGCGCTATTGGACTTAACTACTGTGGTCATCAGTCCCCTAGAACTTAGAACTACTTAAACCTAACTAACCTAAGGACATCACACACATCCATGCGCGAGGCAGGATTCGAACCTGCGACCGTAGCAGTCGCGCGGTTCCGGACTGCGCGCCTAGAACCGCTAGACCACCGCGGCCGGCGCGACCCCTGACCACTTTGCCTCCACCCCTCGCTTTGGGCGCCAGAAAGGTTGCTATTAGAAAAAGAAAAAAAAAATGTGGCTACAATTCCTGCCTAGTGAACTAGAATTCCTGGGTTAAAGTCCCAGGCGTGGCAAAAATTTTAATGCATTTCTTCAGCTTCCATCATTATCGTATACAGCCTCTTTGGTTACATTTGCAGCGCCGAACAAAACTAGCTGTATATACGATTACATACGACCACCACATTGATTTTATACTTTATAACGTAGGAAATATTATGTGAATTAAATTTACTGTTGCTTATATCGGAAGATATCAGTAGAGTAAATCTACAGGTGACAAACGCTAACTGATCACAAAACCAGCTCCGTAGACGAGTGCCCCAAAGGCCGTCGGTAAATATTCATACCATTACTTACTTGTTCGCTGATATCTCAAGGCTGCCGACGTAGAAACATAAAAATGCTATTCATACTTACCAGAGGAACTACTGTGTATATATTGATTCCAATATAATCAGTTGTTTGTAGTAAATGAAGTACTAAACAGCATTTAAGTCTAGTGGTACACATATTTACCATTGTCACTTCAAGGATTAAAGGGAACTTCACGAAGGTAGGGCTGCGCTCGAACATTGACGGAAAAAATCACATTAACAAAAAGCAATTAATCTATGGTAATGGAATTTAGGGAATACATTTATCTAGGTAACATATTTAAGTGATTTACATTGCAAGATCACTGGTTAGTTTAAGCGCTTGATAAGCCCTTGCAAATATGAAATGCTGGTACATTAATAATTGGCATAACCGCCAGAAAGTTGACTACAAGAATGCAAACGTGCATGTATTATGTGGCACAGGTGCCGATGTCCGTTTGTAGGACGAGTGTCTATGCCTGTTGCACTTGGTCGGTCAATACAAGGATGGTTCATGCTAGTTGTGAATGAAGCTGGACTTGTCGTCCCGTATGTGCTCGACTGGAGAAAGATCTGGCGATGGAGTAGGCGAAGGCAATACACTGACAGTTTGTAGAGCCTTTGGGTTACAACAGCAGTATGTCGTCGGGCGTTATCCTGCTGGAAAATTCCACCTGGAATGCTGTTCATGAATAGAGCACAATAGGTTGAATCACGATATTGACGTACAAATTTGTAGTCACGGAGCGTGGGATAACCAAGGGAGCACTCCTGATTTCATACGTAATCGCACCCCAAATCGTAACTTCAGCTTTAGGTCCAGTGTAACTAGCTTCCAAACAGGTTTATTGCACGCCTACATCTGGTCTCCACCTAATCAACACTAGGCTGTGACGTGCACCCTAGTAGAACCAGATTTAATCAGAAAATACCATGGCCTGCAACGTACTTTCACTTGACATAACCGAAATCGCGAAAAGCTGTGGTTTGGGGTCAGTGGAATGCACAGTAAAAGGCGTCTCGCCCGGAGCTGTCCTTGAAGTAACCGATTTGTAAGAGTTAGTTGTGTTACTGTGGTGCCAACTGCTGCTCAAATTGCTGTTGGAGATGCAGTACATTGCGCCAGAACCATACGCCGAACACGATGGTCTCCCATTTCGGTAGTGCCACGTGCACGTTCGGAGTCCGGTCTTCTTGCGACCGTAGATTCTCGTGACCACAGCTGCCAGCAATCATGAACAGTGGCTACATTCCTGCCAAGTTTTTCTGCAATATCACAGAAGCAACACCCAGATTCTCGTAGCCGAATTACGCTACCTCGTTCAAACTCAGTAAGGTGTTGATAACGGGGTCTTCGTCGATTTAAAGGCAATCTTGAGGGACATCAACTCACCACGTCCACCTCAAACGTAACTAGTGCTCACTATCGTTACAGACTGTATTTAGAGGAAACCTGATTTGCATCCTCACAGTGGCACTACTACAGCCACTCTTATGCCATTGCCACGAAATTTCAAGAGACATCATTTTTCAGGTGTAGAAACACGCCTCCCAACTTTCATTTAAGTCACACAACTCATTATTGCTGTTGTGATTTTTTTCCATTAGTGTGTTTTCCACATTAAACCTGCATATGGCTTGGATATGTCTAGATTGTTTTCTAAGACTGTGCATTCGATGGAGGCATTTTGGTAAACTTCTTGACATTACATTGAGATGACCTTTCCTCTTCAGAAAAAACAGCTACAACTGCGGTGAAGAAGTGCCGTTGTAACTGAGGGCTTGTTAAGGTCCTTCCCCACTCTGCTAGTGGCGCCAAAGTTTTCTCGCTGCGGGATAGAGGGCACGGGGATTATCACAGGCGTCCGCTGCCAGCGCCATCAGTGTCGACGAGCTAACGACCGGGGCAACCCTGTGCAATCGTGCCAGGGGCAGCAGAATAAGTGGCACATTTGAAGCAATGGCGCGAGCAAAGGGCTTGGCAGCTGACGCCTTAGCGGGGGGACGACGCAGAGATTGCGGCGTGAACTGCACTGAGAACGGACTGCTCGGTGCTGTCCTAGTGCCTGAGACGTCTGTGACTGGAGTGAGCGGGCAGTGACTATACCTCGTACCCTGTCCCCCATTCGCAGGACTCTCCAAGTGGAACGCTCATATTTAACAGGCTCCTGTATTGTTGTTTTGACGTTAAAATGACTGACTGTGTCATCGAGCAGTGCATGTGGATCATCATCTAGCTTAATCGCGTGTTGCACTGCATTTGTAGTACAGTGCTGGTATCTTGTTCATGTTACTGAACACTCTGTTTCAGTCAGTTTTTGAGGATTCATTTGCCTGAAATATAGTCTCCGTGCATAACCTATTGCTTTATTATTGTTGCTTGTCGGTAGGAGCGTGGATGGCAGGTAGTGGAATGCGTTGTAAGTTTTACTGAACGTAAATCCAACATATCATTCGTTGATAAACATAATAACCTTATTACATTTGGTGGCAAAAGTGATTTTACAATCATGGATCACATCCACATTCAATCAACATTTGCATTTTGTCATATGATCTAGTAAGTCAAAAAAATTTTTAATTTTCACAATCACCGAAAACATGTACAATTCAGTGCTTCATGCTTCTAACGAAAGATCTTCATCACTCGTATTAAAACACACATTTAAAAAAGTGTATGAAATTGTTTCGCAGAAACGCTTGGCATAGACGTAGTGCAAATGAAGGTCTAAAACATTAACACAGTCGGATGGTTACAAAACCATCATCTGGTGGACATGTAATTAATCTTTGACTCATGATGGCATTCTCGTGTACACGCTACCGTCTGTGTCGAGTCTCAGCGTTACCATGGTACAAAACACTTTAACACAACAAAAGCCGGCCGTGCGGTTCTAGGCGCTTCAGTCTGGAACCGCGTGAACGCTACGGTCGCAGGTTCGAATCCTGCCTCGGGCATGGATGTGTGTGATGTCCTTCGGTTAGTTAGGTTTAAGTAGTTCTAAGTTCTAGGGGACTGATGACCATAGATGTTAAGTCCCATAGTGCTCAGAGCCATTTGAACTATTTTGAACCACAACAAAATGGGAACTGCTTCCACAACGCAAAAACATTAAATTTGCTTATATCACTTGGAAGTTACGTACTGAACCAGTGGGAAGACAATATTAATTAAAACTGAGAAAGGGTGCAAAAAAAGTATTGGAAGGAAATGCCACATTTAGTGAGGCACAGTTCACGTAAGATATATGACTAGGCACCAATCGACGGTAGAAAAGAGCACCAAACCAAACATGACCAAAAGATATAAGTGACAAGGACGACATGGCAATAGACAACAAGGCAATTTAAGACGAATGAAACTACCTCGCTAGCTGCGACAGTACCACGACGTATACCCACAACGATATTTACAAACTATTAAACCACACACTCGGTACACCCCGCACTACTGCAACAGCACGCATCAGTAAAGAGGAACACAAGCAAATAGCCTCTACTAGAAGAGACACTGGGTAACCATAGCAAACACACGAAGACGTCACTCCGGGAACCACTGGCATGTTGGCTATGTTTGCTCTTGCAACGACAACTGCAAACCATGCTCATACACTGTCCAGACACATTAATGTGACCACCGTCCATGTTCGATGGCAACTTGCAGTTACCATTCACTGACTGCAGATGGCAGCACTAGGATGGAGAGTATATTAGATGTTTCGTGGGAATGGGAAAACGGTGCAATAATTGTCGTAATCCAGAAACAGAGCGAATTATCTGATTTCCAAAAGGGCATGATCATTGACCTTCGGTTCTAAGATCTTTTCCAAAACGGCTAACATCATAAACTTTCGACGTGCCACATTGGTTAAAGTATATCACTGAAGGTAAAATGGTGCTATCCATAACAGAAAGAAGGAAATTGTGATGCTCTACGGACTGAAGATGACAGGCGTGAACGACGGCTGCAGAGACGCGTACTGCCAAATAGGCGTGCAACTGTTGAGCAACTGAACGTCCATATCAACCAAAGAGCCACCACACTGTCTCCTCAAACAGTGTCTCACCAAATGTGACATGTTGCATATGAGCTACATTTGGGCCTCTGTGGCAGGCGCCTGGTTCGTGCTCACATGCTTACTGTTGTTTGTTGGCCACGAAGGCTGGGATTTGCAGGCCATTGCCGGAACTGAACGTTCACTGAGTGGCGACTGGTAGGCTTTCCCGATAAACCACGGTTTATGCTCCATCAGACCGACGGCCGTTGGTGTGTACGGAGTGAAACAACTGAAAGCAAATACACTGCAACAACAGTCGGAAGACTCCAGACTGGAGGGCACTCCCTGGATGATATCATCATTCTGGAAGGCACAGTGGACCAACACAAGTATGCATCTATCCTCAGGTACCATGTTGACCCCTGCATGCACAAAGGTATCTACTAGTAGGACAAAGCAACGTGTCACACAACTCGAAGTGTACGTGCGTGGATCGAAGAACATCAGGGTGAGTTTACTGCACTACCCTGAGCGCCAGACTCCCCGGGTTTAGGCCCAATCGAGAATCTGTGGGGTCATCTCGATCGGGCTGTTCGCGCCATCGAACCTAAACCGAGAAGCTAGCGTATCTGGGTACGGCACTGGAGTCGGCATAGCTCCACATCCCTGTCGGTATCTTCCAGAACCTCTCTGACTCTTCTTGCTCGTCTAGCAGTGGTCCCCGCTGCGAAAAGTGGTTATTCAGGCTTTTGACAGGTGGTCGAATTAATGTGGCTGGCAGTATGTGTTCCCATCACTTCCGTATCCATCTAAACATGACAAACGTAGCATGAAATGGTGCGCTGTATTTCGAACGCGGCAGCGGGAAGATGACAGGTGGAGAGCGTGTGCTGACCAGGGCAACAGTCGAGACCCTCTGTATCAAAGCAGATCAGGATAGCATGCGGTCTCTTATCTTTTTGAAAGATGACGTCACGGAGGCCTGAGAGCTGGAGCGCAATGACTGACCAAACATGTTAGAAATGTAACGGTTGCTGTCCGTATTACTGGCTACACAAAGCGACTGCAATCATGAGGTGTACTCCTTGTCTCCCGACACCAACATGCCAGGCACTTGGTCCGTATGACTATGATGAATTTCTATCGGGCAACGTTCCTTCTCATCGAAAGCTTTACATACGCATACCTCCATCTCCATGTTGTACAGAGAACCGGGAACTGTTTCAAAAGACAATGTGGTGGGAGCTCGTCTGTCGATTGCCTCTCCCTACTGACGTGACGAAAGTAAGCCATCACAATGGTCACCATGGCGACAGTCATTGCTGCTACAGACATTGTGACACTGTCCTGTGGATACTTGCTGCAAACAAACTTATTTCAAGACTCAAGGTTCCTGAAGCGACCTTGCACAGCTGAGAGGACATTGTAACTGTCCTCTCAGGGGCTATACGTACTGTACCGCTGAAAACCTGCTTGGTGTTATGACCTCCTGAAGCCACCGACTCCATATTCACATGTCATTGATGGGAGCCAGGTCAACGCGAGAAGCAATATCGTGGAATCAGAAACTGCAATTTCGATAGCCCATAGTCTTAACGATGTCGAGTTTCCGAGTGAGAGAGGGAAAATCAGCCTTCTACATGCATCCGTAGCAGCTGTAGTTTCCTTAGGCGAAATGTGCGTGGCGGCAGTAGGATTGTTCTGCAGTCACCTTGAAATGCTGGTTCCCCTGATGATGATCCCAAAAGCTCGAGGAGCACTCAAGAATGGGTGGCACTAGTGTTCTATACACGGTTTCCGTTACAGATGAACCACACTTTACTAAGATTTTCCCAACAAAGTCGCCCATTTATGTTTGCTGCTACAATCCTTACACTAACTTTTCATTTCATATCACTTTGCAACGTTACGTCTAGATCGGGATGATCTGGGGGATGTGAATAAGTGCTCCACGAAAACACATTACCGATGCGGCACTTTTTTCCTGCATTTTGACGATACTAATTATTTTTAAAGTTTCATTTTAGTTTTTGTGTTACTAGTTATAAACATGTTCTCATTTTTTAAACTTTATTAACTTAAAAAAAAAGTTCCCTCGTTGCACCACAATTTTTGATGTGTTAAGTTACAGAAAAAGTTTGGGAACCCCTTTTATAGCTACTTAATCGATGTGACTGTCAAGCAGCACACTGCTAATGCTGTATTCGAACATTATGTGACACTTTTTCTCCTACAGATCTTCATTAACGTACATTTTTCTACATTTAGAGCTAGCTGCCACCCATCACACGAACTTGAAGTTTTGTCCAAGTAATCTTGTATCCTCCTACTGTCACTCAACGACGACAATTTTCCGTACACGACAGCATCACCAGCAAACAACTGCATGTTGCTGCTTACAATGTCCGCCACATCGTTTATGTATGAGGGAATAACAGCAGTCCTAAAGTACCTCACTGAAGCACTCTTGATGACACCGTTGTCTCTGACGAACACTGGCCGTCGAGCTTACAGCTTACTGGATTCTATTACTTAAGAAGTCTTAGAGTCACTGACATGTCTGGGAACCTATTCCGTATGCTCATACCTTCGTTAACAGTCTGCCTAGGTAACCGTGTCACACGCTTTTCGGGAATCTAGGAATATGGAATCTACCTGTAGCCCTTCATCCTTGGTTCCCAGCATATCAAGTGAGAGAAGGGCAACCTGAGTGCCGGAAGAGTCATGTTTTCTGAAACTCTGTTGATTTGTAGACAGAAGATTTTCCGTCCCAAGGAAATTCACTACCTTCGAACTCGGAATGTGTTCAGGAATTCTGCAGCAGACAGATGTTACCATCTCCATTCCTGAGATAAAAAACATCGCTGAGAAGTTTTCTTTTCATATTTCCCAGCAAAATAATAAACATAAGCATGACACAAATGAAAATGGTTTTTTTTAAATTATTTACTAAGTAAAGAAGCTTCGCACGTGTGTACCTTAAGTCTCACTTATCGTGAAAATGTGCTGCTCTTTGCTCTATATTTTCTTTCGCCTCTCTTCAACAGAAACATTTTATTGAGCATTACGTATTCCTTATTTGAAACAGTAAAGTAAATGGTACTGCATAGAGAAAATTGGCATCTTAATGTTAATATTTCTTGAATATATGATTTCCAACACAGGTTTTTGTTGGTGGAATAAAATAACGTAATAAATGAAAGAAAATGAGAATCATACAATAATTTCTGGCAAGTAATAATTTGCGGCTCTCAGTAAATAAATCTTTACGATTCGTTTGATGATAAGCTTCAAAATAACCTTTTTTCACAATACATGGCATCATAGGCCATATTTGACACACGTCTCTTATCTTGGAATCACAACCAGATTTTCTGTATTTTGAGACATTCCTTGACTGGACAAATTTTGGTAGCTGGCCAAATTTTTAAAACCTAACTTCTAAAACTGGTTCCAACACATCTTTTGCCTGCTTTTAATTCGCTTTCACTGAACAAAGATGTCCTCTTCTACTTGCTATTGGCGCTCCACCTTAACGTTATTATCATTTACCAAGCAGTTTTATCAAGCTTAACAGAACAATCTTTATTCAAAAAGGGATATTCGTCATATTCCTGAACAGCTAATTTCGAGTTCCTGTCATTGTAAACGGCTTCCAGTTGCTCATCAATATATTACATGCATTGCTGTAGAGTGCAGAATTAACCGTTATTTCAGTATTGCATTATCGAAGACCATATTGAAATTATCATATATGGATTATGACCTGATGTCCACGTGCTAGGACTTCACGAACTGGGCTAATTCATAGTAACAAACAAAAAAGTCTGAACTAATTCTCGGCATCTAGAACTATTAGCGAACATTAAGGAAAAAAACACAGATTCTCACTCCAATACTTAGGCTCGATAATTATTAACTTACCTTTTCTGTTTTCTGCGTACGACCATTTGTAGCCTAACACAAGAATCGTGCCTTGCAAGGTGCTGCGCCCTGGTTTTAAAACTAAGAACTAGAAGTCCACACTCGCAGATCATCGATCTATACGCGGATAAATACGCCTATCGGTGGAGGAAAAAGAAATTAACGAAGCTCTACATTTTTGGACCGGAGGAATGAAGAGATTAAGAATATTAGCTTGTAATTATGAGGGTCCGTCCTTTTGCCTCTCTTACATACAGAAGTCACCAAAGTTGTTGGTCCAGTCACTTGCAACTTTGCGCTGGGCTAGAGATTCACGATAAATGCTGAGCAAGGGGACAGTGGTGTAGATTACTCTCTGTCAGACCGAACTGGGATTTAATCCAGATTCGACCGCCAGGTATGGCTATTACTATGCCTTTTATACGGTAGTCTGTGCGCTGGTCGCGCGATTGTATTTTAGTACTATCCTTCCGCGTAAACAAAATCCAAGCATGTAGAACACTTCGTTCAGTTTGGCGTTTGTTTCATGCCTCCTTACTGTGTTGCTATCTTAATGAGCAACAGTGTCCTTGCAAAGCTGTAACAAATATAGCGGCAGTTTCAGAAATGAGTGTATAACACTGTCAGCTTCCGTGTAACCTGCACCTGCGGCAAAAATTGGCGGGGCTGCGAATTCTATGTGAAACGGAGACTCTTGAGCGACTAAGAGCCAAGGTGGCGGCGGCGGCTGCAGGCAGCTGGTGGCTCTTCACAGCCGCGGGAAGGCGAGGCGCTGGAGGAGGAGCGGCAGCAGAGGAGCGCTGCGCTCCGGGTGGTAATTTTCCAGCGCAGTAGGCCCGCTCGAAATTATATCGCAAGTAATAGGCTTTATCGACTGGCTTGCGTCGCCCGCCCCACCTCCGCCGGTGTCGGAAGTGCCGCCGCCGCCGCCTCTTCCCTCGCCTCCGGCCAGCTTAACCTTCTCCCGTACCTCCGTCTGCGGGAGGTCCCACTTCCTATGCGATGCTGTAATTAACTGGTCCTACTGCGCAGTCACGCATATGCTATGACTGCGAGATGGCAATTCGATGTAACTAGCCTGTAACCTTTTTATGCAGAGCAGTACACTGAGAGCAAACGTGTCTGCGGGTATGACCTTACTCAGTTAATTCGTGAACCAATCAAGAGACCAACCATTATTCAGGAAGAGCAGGAGTGAATGACTGGTCGTACTCCATTGTTATTCTGCACCAGGAAAGCTGTTTATATGTTCACTGCCAACATAATATTTTTTTTGAATGTTTGGATATCTCTACATCGGCCGTCACGAAAATAGGCACCTCTAGGTCATGTCACCAACTTAAAGAATTGCGAATAAGTAATATTTTCAAAAGCTAATAAAAATTCCGAAAAAATATTTGTCATCTCTACTTTAAATCTAAGATACGTTGCAGTAATTTTCAAAAAGAAAATTCTTGCAAGCTGCTACAAAAAAAATAAAAATAATTTAAAAAAATAAAATAAAAAAACCTTATCGTTACGACGTTCTTTGAAGAAAATTTGTTTTTATTTAAACCTATTGTAAAATTAGAATCACTGACATAAACTGAGGGCCTCCGCAAGGACGCAGAATTGCCACGACACGCCGTAACATGGACTCAACTAATCTCTGAAGTTGTGCTGGATGGAACTGACACCATGAACCCTGCAGAGCTGTCCATAAATCCGTGAGAGTACCTGGGGGTTGAGATCTCTTCTCAACAGCACGTTGCAGGGCATCCCGGATATGCTCAATAATGTTCATGTCTGGGGAGTTTGGTGGCCACTCAGAAGAGTGTTCCTGGAGCCACTCTGTAGCAATTCCAGAGGTGTGGGGTGTCGCAATGTCCTATTGGAATTGAACGCGCGTCGCAATGCGCAGTGGACATGAATGGCTGCAGGTGATCAGACAGGGTTCTTAAGTGCGTGTCACCTGTCAGAGTCGTATCAAGATGTATCAGGAGTCCCATACCACTCCAACTGCACACGCCCCACACCATTACAGAACATCAACCAGCTTGAATAATCCCCTGCTGACATATGTAGGATCCATGGATTCATGAGGTTGTCTCCATAATTGTACACGTCCATCCGCTCGATACAATTTGAAGCGAGGCAACGTTTCCTGTCATCAACAGTCCAGTGTCTGTGTTGACGGTCACAGGTGAGGCGTAAAGCTTTGTGTGTCGTGCTGTCATCAAGCGTACATGAGTGGGCCTTCGGCTCCGAAAGCCCATATCGATGATGTTTCGTTCAATGGTCTGCACTCTGACGCTTGTTGATGGCCCAGCATTGAAATCTGCAGCAATCTGCGGAAGGGTTGCGGTTCTGTCACGCTGAACGATTCCCTTCAGTCGTCGTTGGTCCCATTGTTGCAGGATCTTTTTCCGGGCGCAACGATGTCGGAGATTTGATGTTTTACCGGATTCCTGATTTTCACAGTACACTCGTGAATTGGTCGTATGGGAATATCCCCACTTCATAGTTACCTCGGAGATGCTGTGTCCCATCGCTCGTGCACCCACTAATGTACCACACACAAACTCACTTAAATCTTGACAATCTGCGATTGTAGCAGCAGTAACCAATCTAACAACTGCGCCAGACACTTGTTTTATATGAGCGTTGGCGACGGCAGCGCCCTCTTCTGCCTGTTTCCATTTCTCTGTATATCAATACGCATGCCTATACCAGTTTCTTTGGCGCTTCATTGTATTTGTACTGAAAAAAGTGTACCTTTCGAAAGTTCATAGGTGCATGTGATGCAAATTTTATCGTGAAAACGTAAACATATTCCGAGATAGAAAGTAAAATACCATAGTATGTATGAAACATTTCTGTTGGTGCTATGAAAGATGTCGTCGCTGACAATGTGCGTTTTGTTGGACCATTTAAAATATTCCAGCGAGAAAGTTGTTTAGAAAACTATAAAGTTAATTGCCATCTGAGACCTCATTATCACCTTATCTCACTTATAAACCCATTTTATTTACGAGGGATTCCGTGTACAGCAGCGCGCGAATACTTACATGCCGCCCCCATGATTATAGTTCAGACATCTTGCCTTAATACTACCGAGAATATTCCATACCTCCCGAAATTTTTTCATTTCCTCACTGTGACCATATCCCAGATTGCCGATATACGCTAGTAACTGTAGGTACTTTCACGTCGATATTTCCGTTGACGTCGAGCAGAAATGTTTGTGCGTACGATTTCGTGAAACCCAAGTTTCGTCGAACTATATTACAATATTATTGCTTTCAGTACGAAATAAGTGCATCGTACACAAAAATTAGTTCTCGCTGCTTCTCTGACTTTGCAATCCATTAAAATTTTTTGTCCATTATTTCACTTTCTGAATCAAAAACCAAGTAAACAGAAAAGACGAAGAACTGAGATATGTAAACCAGAATACTTAATTTCTTCACTGAGGTCACCCCATATTTCTCCAGCCCTCGCATATTGCCTTCCCTCACAGAATCTAAGTACAGTTCTATGTACTAACATTTTGTCAAAACCGTATAATTCCGTAGATCTCCGTTTTCATTTATATCACTTTTTTGAAGAATCAGTCATAATATTCTATTGGTGACACTACATTTTTAGGGTATACATCGATTAACATACTTGCAATTTAGATCCTGTACACAGAACAGGGTGCAGAAATCTACAGTTGGATATTTGAGTAATATAAACATGGACGCCATATCATCATCACAGGTAGAAATATCATGGAGCAGCTCTACAAGTTTCAGTCATGGGCCCAATACTTTTCTCGCTCTATGTCAGTGATTTACCATTTGGTTTGAATCAGAAGGCGAAATTAATCCTTTCTGCGGATTACACAACAGTTACTATAAATCCGATCAAAGGAACATTTAAAGGGTAAATAGTTAATGATCGTTTGCTAAAGTTATTAGCTGGTTTTTCGCAAATGAACAACTCTAGCTCATCCAGTTTTGTACTGTTAAAATTACCCCGCATACTATAAAAGTGGTTTACCACCAATAAATTATTAACAGGGTTGAAATTTCTGGGTTCTTAGCTGTGAATATTGATGGAAACTTAAATTTTAAAAAAGAAACGTATATTAGACCTGAAAAAATGCCTAGGCTCAGCTAATTTTTGCGTAAGAAAAACTGCCACTTCTGGTGACATAGAAATGAGTAAATTACTGTCGATATTTTCACACATAGAGGTACTTACGGGATAATATTTTGGAATAAGCCGTCACTTATGTTAAAAAGTATGCGCTACGCAGAAAAAAATAATTAGAATTACGTGCGGAGTTCACACTCATACATTTTGCAGGCATTTATTTAATCGACTGGGAATATTAACAACGTTCTTTCAGTAGATTTATTCATTCTCGAAATTTGATGTCAGCAATCGACAGCAGTTTATCAGTGACAGAAATACTCACCAACAGAATACTGAAAAATCCTCTAGATTTAGATATCATAGCTTTGGCACTGAAAGGTTAAAAACTCCTTGATAACGTGCTCATTCAAATGACATCTCTGACAGACGGGGATCTCTTCTGTAACATCGTGGAATTCTTGACTAAACGTAATTAGTCAACAATTACGCTATGAAATACAACGTGTATCGTAAATATAATTCTTGGAACATGGAACTCATTGAAGTATTATGAACTTCTTTTGACGGTTAAATAATTCTTACACGTTGCCAACAACTTTTTTATAAGTTAATTGACAGAGAATGAATCTGTCTGCTGACACAACATTCCTGGGCGAAACGAGCGCTAACGAAAGCGGTGACTGCACACTGAACGTGTTCAGGAGCAGAGGGATTGAAGCCACTGTACGCACATCGGTTTTTACGTATCAGTCAAGAGAAACGATGGATTGATTTAGAAAAAAATTAAAAAGCTAACGACAGCAATCATGTTACTGTTTTGGATCTAATAATCACGTTGATAATAAAATTTAAAAAAATATATTTTTATGAGGAAATCGTGACTACGTTAAAGTATAACTCCTGAGGCTTCCACGGCCAGTAACAGTTGACATAAACGTTTTCAGCATATCGTACCGAATTATGAGGCGGTACTATACTCATGTAACTTTTATGTCAACATTAAATTAATAATGCCGTCTATTGTACTGTTGACTATTTTATCAGCGTTATTGTCTCCATTACTGCTTAACGGTTTAGTGGTTAGCAAATTATAAATTCAGTGTTTTTGTCTTGCATACTAAATCGGTCATGCTAATACTTTTGGCATCTAATTTACATGCTATCACTGTGCAATGAACCATTTACCTAGACTGACATGAAGCGCGCAGACGTTGCCTTTTGAGTTGACGATGCATTATCACCTTTTCTTTTTTTCTCATGTGCCGACTTATACATTTGGAGGATAACGCCTCAACTTCTTTATTATTAGTATTATTTCAATGTTCTGGCTCTTGACTTAACGTCGTTCGCTCTCTTGCTTCCCATTACAGTGCTGTTAAGTCTGAGTTACAATATCTTAACTTCGTACTCTCTTAAATGTTCTTTGCTCAAGATCGAACCAATCTTGTGACACAGAATGCAATCTGGAGACTACAGGACGGCGGCCTTCTGCAGGTGTGCGGCCATACAGTCATGTCCGGTAGTCCAGAGGAATACGACTACTGCTTCTCTTCTTGGCCCATCATGTACCTACTGAGGCGGCAATGAGGTTTCCACAGATATTTTCCGCCAGTGAAAAAAAAAAAAATTGATCATATTAGTTCTTCTTGAAGTATCTCGATAATAGTGCGTTTCAATGCAAAGTACGACTTTTAGTTTTTCCAAACCGTTTAATTTCTAGTATGTTGCAGTACCTGTGTTTGTTCAATGTACTAACGTATTGTCCTTCAGACATGCATGCACGTCTATTGTCGAGAATACATTATTAACCTGGAGTTTCACCGTATTCGCAACTGCTCGTACACTTCTTGTATGCCATACAGCTAAAGTTCGCAGCAGAGCCTGTTCCTTCACACATGTATGTCTGTGTGGGAATCACAGAATTTGTGCTGGTACAGAACGTAGACAAATGGTGACACATGGAAATTTGCGTCGGTGCTAGAGGTGTGCTCAATAGCCGAATTGGTAAGGCGACCGCTCGCGGAAAGCGGGAAATCCGGTTTCGAGCCCTGTCCGGCACAAAATTTCGTTGTGACCAACACACTGTGAAGCTGGAGTTTCACCGTATTTGCATGTGTGATTACGTATCTTGTGTTTAACTCTTGTCCCCATTTTGTCTAGAAAATCTGTTTTTTTTTTTTTTTTTTCATTAGCATCTAAGCCACAATGACATGGTATCAACTGAACTGCAGTTGCCTTGGGTAAGTTCGTAAGGTACCACGGCCGTTACCAATTTGAATAAAATAATTCTGGTTATTGGGCCCTGCCATTACAAACTACTAAAACAACTAAATTGGCGACGTTTCGACCGACTTTCTGCGGTTATCTTCACGGCAGTTCACTCGACTTACTCTTCCCTTACAGTGATTTAATTACTTCTTTAACTTGAACTATATGATTTAATAATTTAATAATGTAGCTGTTAATCCACAGTGTATTTAAGATAATAAGATGATACTAACACCTTCGTTATGTTCCGTTCTTCAAAATTTTATACTGCGCAAGTAGACTGGTTGCCCTGGGTGATATGTGTCAGAGACAGATCGAACTATTTGTACCGGTTCTGTCGTCAGACGGAATTGCTACACGGCAAGTCCTACATAATGAAACAAAGAATACGAGTATAATATCTAAAAAATGAAATAACACAATTTTGTCACTCGGGAACTTTTTTCTTGGAGGCGACAGACTACATTGTCGGCAAGAATTTTGAGCATTGTAATTTTGAAGAAGATATTTTTTTCTAGCTATCCTTTTCTCTTATGTTGTACATGATCAAACAAGTTAATATACACTCCTGGAAATTGAAATAAGAACACCGTGAATTCATTGTCCCAGGAAGGGGAAACTTTATTGCCACATTCCTGGGGTCAGATACATCACATGATCACACTGACAGAACCACAGGCACATAGACACAGGCAACAGAGCATGCACAATGTCGGCACTAGTACAGTGTATATCCACCTTTCGCAGCAATGCAGGCTGCTATTCTCCCATGGAGACGATCGTAAAGATGCTGGATGTAGTCCTGTGGAACGGCTTGCCATGCCATTTCCACCTGGCGCCTCAGTTGGACCAGCGTTCGTGCTGGACGTGCAGACCGCGTGAGACGACGCTTCATCCAGTCCCAAACATGCTCAATGGGGGACAGATCCGGAGATCTTGCTGGCCAGGGTAGTTGACTTACACCGTCTAGAGCACGTTGGGTGGCACGGGATACATGCGGACGTGCATTGTCCTGTTGGAACAGCAAGTTCCCTTGCCGGTCTAGGAATGGTAGAACGATGGGTTCGATGACGGTTTGGATGTACCGCGCACTATTCAGTGTCCCCTCGACGATCACCAGTGGTGTACGGCCAGTGTAGGAGATCGCTCCCCACATCATGATGCCGGGTGTTGGCCCTGTGTGCCTCGGTCGTATGCAGTCCTGATTGTGGCGCTCACCTGCACGGCGCCAAACATGCATACGACCATCATTGGCACCAAGACAGAAGCGACTCTCATCGCTGAAGACAACACGTCTCCATTCGTCCCTCCATTCACGCCTGTCGCGACACCACTGGAGGCGGGCTGCACGATGTTGGGGCGTGAGCGGAAGACGGCCTAACGGTGTGCGGGACCGTAGCCCAGCTTCATGGAGACGGTTGCGACTGGTCCTCGCCGATACCCCAGGAGCAACAGTGTCCCTAATTTACTGGGAAGTGGCGGTGCGGTCCCCTACGGCATTGCGTAGGATCCTACTGTCTTGGCGTGCATCCGTGCGTCGCTGCGGTCCGGTCCCAGGTCGACGGGCACGTGCACCTTCCGCTGACCACTGGCGACAACATCGATGTACTGTGGAGACCTCACGCCCCACGTGTTGAGCAATTCGGCGGTATGTCCACCCGGCCTCCCGCATGCCCACTATACGCCCTCGCTCAAAGTCCGTCAACTGCACATACGGTTCACGTCCACGCTGTCGCGGCATGCTACCAGTGTTAAAGACTGCGATGGAGCTCCGTATGCCACCGCAAACTGGCTGACACTGACGGCGGCGGTGCACAAATGTTGCGCAGCTAGCGCCATTCGACGGCCAACACCACGGTTCCTGGTGTGTCCGCTGTGCCGTGCGTGTGATCATTGCTTGTACAGCCCTCTCGCAGTGTCCAGAGCAAGTATGGTGGGTCTGACACACCGGTGTCAATGTTTTCTTTTTCCATTTCCAGGAGTGTATACGTCCTTAAATGTGATGATTTATACCTTTTGGAGTTCACAATCTTTAATTATTTGCCTTCCATTGTAAATAATTTTGTTATTTCATTATTTTCGTAGTTCTAATGGATATAACTACGGTAATTAGCGTTGTTGCTCCTTCGAGCAATTGGTAGTAGATATTTCGAGTTCTTCAGCAAGTCAATGAACTTTAACTGGTATCATTCAATTGATTTGAGTCAATGGTGTTATTTAAATATGGCAACAATTAATCTATTGTTTTTCTTCAGTTTGTTTAAATGCGTTTACTTTGTAAAATAATTTACAGACCGATCGGCCACCATTGACGTTAGCTGCTATGTTGCATTATGCAATAATTTACAAACTGAAGCCTTCATGAAAGGTAACCAATGTCGATGTTTCAGAGCAATAGTTCTAATCTGAACTGCTAGAAGGTTTTCTTTTCTTTCTTTTGCTAAAAACTGAACCATGATTAACTGAGAATATTTACCTTTTCCTGTCTGATTATTTCTTGAATAATACATGCGCCCTTTAGAACAATTCGCTCATTTTCTTTCAAAATTCGGTTTCAGTAATTCAAAATTGAAAGGTTTATCAATATACTGGTTTTAGCTCATTTTATGCCTTTAGCTTCCACTCGTTTTAATGTTTCTAGATTAACTGTATGTCGAATACTTTTTGGACGAGTTTTGTTTAAAAGATTTAGGCCACAAATAAATTCTCGCAGTAAGGAATTTACATCAGAAGTAAGAGTTTTTCTATCATAAGCTTCGAATTAATCCGAACCTCAATGCAGTGCTTTCATATGGCACCGGCACAAAATCGAATGGTGAGTATAAGTAGCAAGGTTTCATTGACCCAAGAGATTCCCCAACGAAAAGAAACAGTACTTGGGCAGTTTTCTTTTCAAATGGAAAGAAAACCTGAAATAATGGGCCAGCAGCTTTAAGTTACGGCTCGCTCTAAAATAATAGTGGTTTCACGTCTTGACAATTTGAAGTTGCCAGCACTGCCCGTACTTTGCACACGGTTAGCAAATGAAGTCCGTGTGTTATGCAGTTCCATTACCAGGCCTTAAGATAACTAATTTTGTTTTAAAATAACATCTACGGCAAACGGGCGCTTTGGCTATAAAAGATGTTTTATAACATATTCGAAAACTAAAAACAATGTTCCACTTATTCTTCAGTGTTTGTAATGACCGTTTCGAATTTGCAAGGCCGAGTCGCGACAACTGACATTGGTTCTTGCATGTGAGCAATTCCAGGTGGTCTGAGTTTTGTATTCCACGCTAAAATTCAGATCTCCTGGAGTTATCTGTGTGAAGCAATTTACCTTAATCGCGTTGTATAGGAAACACGGGAGGCGGGCGTGTTCTTCTCGTGTTTCAAATTGTAAGCAAGACAAACAAAAGTAAATATGGTCAATTTAGTAACGATAGTGCAGAAAGATGTTCTTTCTTTGTGAACAAATGAGATCGAGTGGGCCAAATGTAATAGCTTAAAAGATCTTCAAATTATCATGATATGTGAAATCCGAGGGAACTACAGTTTTCCTATAGAATATTAATTAGTGTGAAATGTACTGTTCGTTTTTGAGTTCTTTTGATAACTTAAAAATGTTGCGGAGAATGTACCTCTTGTGAAACCGAAAGATGTGCCCTTAAGTACATGCATTTCACAAATCCTCGCTGTAACAATTCAGTCTTTTCCCCTTAACTGCAGCGTATATCTGAGTGAGATGCAATACATTTTAAAATTGAATCGCCAGTCTATTGTTGCGAATTATAGGAACGTAACATTCATGAAAAAAGTATTCGTAATATCTCCAGTCTTTGGGCCAAATATAATTGTTCAAAACACTTTCTACCTGGGATTTAAGTTCGCATATTTTTGGTTTTTTATTGAGTGAGGAAGCAATAGAATCAACTTTCGAATTGAGACCGAAGAGGTAAACATCAGTGTGGACTAGCAGGTGCAGTGGGATCCTCATGAAGCCTACCAGACGAATGTGACTCTACGACTTCGTGAAAGATTAAAAGGTGAATCATAGGTCACTGATACGTATCCTCCTGTGTCATGCCTCGGTAGCTGGGGCGATTTTGTCTCATCACAACAAATTGGGAACATCGGATTTTTTCAGAGCTGGTGAAATTCTTAAATATTTTCTGTCAGTAATAAGGTGCGTTTACGTCAGTGCGCCCTGCGGCTACTCGCCGTGATGCTGTAACTCGCATCACGCCGAAGTAGAGGCTCCCAGTGTGAACACAGGTGTGAATGGAGTCAGTCACACGCACATGCTGAGGAAGAGGCATGCAACCGACACGCGTGCCTCCACTTGCGTGTGTGCGACTAGGAGCAAGGCGCACAGGTGTAAGCGCACCTCAATACACACAGTTTTTTGAAAACCATTGATGTAGTTACAACTGTAGCAACACGCGCCACCAACGTATTAAGAGCTGCAAAAACGTAAGGTGACACATTCACTGGAACAGTTAAGGAGATTATCACATCTGTTCTACTCCAGACCGTAGCCGAAATGGAGAACGCCTGCAAGTGCAGTGGCGCGTGGCCTATTGGTGCCTCGTTCGAGTCACGTACTGGAAGAAATTTTGGCCAGCAGTTTTCGGTTGGCAAGAAAATAGGTGAAACTTCCTGGCAGATTAAAACTGTGTGCCGGACCGAGACTCGAACTCGGGACCTTTGTCTTTCGCGGGCAAGTGCTCTACCAACTGAGCTACCCAAGCACGACTCACGCCCCCTCCTCACAGCTTTATTTCTGCCAGTACCTCGTCTCCTACCTTCCAAACTTTACAGAAGCTCTCCTGCGAACCTTGCAGAACTAGCACTCCTGAAAGAAAGGATATTGCGGAGACATGGCTTAGCCACAGCCTGGGGGATGTTTCCAGAATGAGATTTTCACTCTGCAGCGGAGTGTGCGCTGATATGAAACTTCCTGGCAGATTGAAACTGTGTGCCCGACCGAGACTCGAACTCGGGACCTTAGCCTTTCGCGGTCAAGTGCTCTACCAACGGACCGCATAATCTGTATAGCTGGTAAATGTTCATATTAGACAACTTCAGTCAAATTCTACGTGATCAAAGGGTAATACTTAACCTTGCTCAATAAACTTCCAGTCAGGTGCAAAATATTTACACTGTGTCATTACCAAACGAAAATTGTTAAATATAAGCCGATAGAATGTAAGTAGCCTAGAAACATACTTGGCCTCTGTAGAGTCCAGCGTGGATTCTGTTTACACCGATGTAACGTATGGTGCATGCTCATAATTTCTCACTTCAATAGTTATACCTAACGTGAAAGTTTCTGTACTTTTAGATATTTGAAAAGTGTAGATTACTTACACGAACTAACTGAAGCACCCTTCAAGGCGATCACCACATCAGAAAAAGACGGCTATAACGCAATTGTCATAATATAGTGTAAGAAAATGAAATAGTTAGTCCGACTGGAAATTCGAAAGAATACTGTACAGACAATATTCTTTCTTGTGTTTTACATATTACTTCCTCAGACTCACATTCACAGCAGTGGCCACCTCTGCTTCAATGGCCATATTTTTGGAGGATATCCATGAAGCTTTGGAGAACTATAGCATTTCTTGGTTTCTCTCTTATTTGGATGTCTGCTATGCAGTCAGTAAGTACAGTGAATATGGAAGTGGATTTGATAATTCTCCTGGTCAGTGTGGTAGATATGAAGATCTTCTTTTAGAGTCCTTGTCCTGAACGCGCATAGTGCTTTCACTATTGTTTGCGAATGTTTTCGACTTAGCACACAACTTTGTCTCTCACATCGTCTTTCCAATCTGTATGAAAGCTATATCACTTTAGTTTTGTACAGAGGAAAATGTGATAATAGAACAGAATGACATTTAAATGTTTTTATTCAGTAGCTTATGTACCAGATCAGAAATGTGAATCGGTGCGACTGACAGAAGTTACAGTATTCACAGACGGTTCTTCTTCTTCTTCTTCTTCTTATTTTTCTTTGCACTAAAGCCCCTGATGAGCCTTAGCCTCCCCAACAGTCTTGCTCCACACATTTCTGTTCTTGCCTTTCTCTTCCATTCTCTTGGTAAGGTCAGCCACCACATTGTCCAGCTATCTATTTGTTGGTCGGCCGTACTTTCTGGTGGAATGTGGTCTGCCTTTCACTCTTCGCTCTTCTATCTTGTAATCTTTTACCTTCTCCGTATGACCTAACCAGTGTATTATTTAAAATTTAACAAATTTCGCAATACCTTTCAATCGTATTAGACATTGTATTTTATGGTTCTCCCATATTTTCCAACCCTCAGCCTCTCTCAAGGACCCATACTATTTTCGCAGGATTTTACTTTCTACTGCCGTTAGGTTATTCATATCCGCTTCTGTCATTGTCCACCTTTGTGAGCCCTATGTAACAACTAATCGCATATGTACTGTGTACCCTTAACTTGGTTGATGTTGTGATTAGGGAATTCTTGAACACCTGTGAGTTTGCTTAATAGACTCTTTTTCGTGCTTGTATCCTTCCTGTAATACATTGTCTCATATTACTATCGCTGGGTAAGAAGACACGTAAGGGAACGGCGGGTAGTTTGGGTCAGCGGGTAATATGGCCCAGTTGGTATTTCAACTATATACTACTAGGTAGTAGCACTGTACACAGTGTGCCGCCAGCGCCATTTCGCCATGTGCAGAGAGGGTCGTATCGTCTGCGAGTGATTAGTGTTTGTTTGTGCTCCTACAAGTTATTGCCTCGAATACTTTTTAACATAACCCTGAATCATCACAGGTAACAAAATGATTCAAATGGCTCTGAGCACCATGGGACTTAACATCTGAGGTCATCCGTCAAAAAATGATTCAAATGGCTCTGAGCACTATGGGACTTAACTTCTAAGGTCATCAGCCCCCTAGAACTTAGAACTATTTAAACCTAACTAACCTAAGGACATCACACACATCCATGCCCAAGGCAGGATTTGAACCTGCGACCGTAGCGGTAGAGCGGTTCCAGACTGAAGCGCCTAGAACCGCTCGGCCACACTAGCCGGCACAGGTAACAATATACTTACGAAACTAGAGCTATTATTTAGTTTATTCTGTTAATATAAGACACTGACAATTGCATTTCGTTTACTCTAACAACTTTTCGCATTCAACGATGTTTTCATATCAGTGTGAGTCGGATAGTATGGGCCATGCGACATTCGGGTGGTATGGTCCACGGAACTCACTTCCTTTTTTTTAAGGATACTATGCCAACATTTAAGAAAAAATTAGAAGGCGAAGGTCGGGGAAAATAGTCAGAGAATGATATGAAAAGTGCTGTTGCAAGTGCATTGGAAAATAAACTTTCCGAAAGAGCCAAGTCTGACCGATACCATGTACCTAGAAGAACTCTGCAAAGAAAGTTAAAAGGTATAGCAAATAACGATACAAGTGATATGAAAACATAAATGGGGTTTTTAAGGCAATCTTTGATGAAAGACGTAAAAAACTGTTAGTAGCTCATTTGATGGATTTAGATTCGAGACTAACGCCCCTGTCCGAAATAGAGTAATTGAAACTGTCCTATGAGCTGGCAGAAAAATTAAATTTGAGTCACAGATTCAACAAAAGGATAAAAATGGTTGGAAAAGATTTTTGTGCCAGTTTTATGAAGAAGACCCAAATCTGATCTACAGTAAACTACAATCACCTAGTCTGCTGCGGTGTGTAGGGTTTAATAAGCCACAGATCAAAAGGCCAGTTTGAAATTCTTTTAGAAAAGCATTCCTTTAGTCAATCTCGAATTTTTAATGCGGACGAGACTGGCGTATCGTGTGTGCATGAAAATGACAAGCTAATTACAGTGAAAGGCAAACGTTAGGTGGGGAAAATCACTTCTGTAGAGAGAGGACGTAATGCTACACTTCTTTGTTGCTACACCTAGGACACCCACATCGATCTTACTAGCAGCTCTGACGACCCCCCCCCCCCCCCCCCCCACTCAACCTGCTTCCCAGTCAGAATCTACAATCACTTCTGGAGAGACCACCACTTCCTCCAATGAACTACACTCAAGTAAACTTTCAGATTTTGCAAGTGTTCCAAAAGAGGTGTCGCCTTTGCCCTCCTGCAGCGAAAAGAGGTCGGAAAAGAAAGGTAGAGCGAAGAGAAATATTGACATCAACTCCAATAAAAAATTCGCTGACAGACGAGAAAATTCAGAAGAGCAAAGTAAGAACCACAACAGATTAAGAAACAAATGAAATTTTCAAAACAAGAACAGACGAAGATCAATAATAAAAAGAAAAATGAACAAATGAAAATTTTTGTAATGGAAATCCTAAACCAAACACTTCTCAAGACGTTGTAGATGTATTATGTATTGTGTGCGCAGAAAGCTATGAGGGAAATTCAATGCAACAGGTGTGAAGGTTGGGCACATGAGTCATGTGCAGACATTGACGACTTACATTTTTGCTTTTGTGATCTCTGTAAGTTAAATAAATCATAGTGTAAATGAGTTATAATATGTTATACATCATGTGTAGTATTAAGCAATAAAAGTTTTATTCAAAACAATCTTTTTAATTTACAAACATAATCATATTGGTGTGGCCCATATTATCCGCCAATTTTTAAATGTCCAAAATGCGAGGTTATTTCTAACAACATTTTATGTTATCTTACCTTCATATATTGCTAAATATTTTTTTATTACTTAGAGGAAGAAAGGTGAGAATATGATTTTTTCGCTCATAACTGAGTTAAGCTACAAATATACACACATCAAAGAAAGTTTTGCATCGCCTCGGTTCCGAGAGTTCCGGAACCTGTACAGAAAATTGGAACAGAGATCAAAATAAACATCATTTCCTCCCTTTTTATTGCTCATGAAAACCACGCATTGCACGTTGTACCACCATACAGCGAGACCTTAAGAGGTCTTCAGAGGTGGTAATCCAGATTTCTGTACGCACCGGTATCTCTAATAGCCAGTAGTACGTTATATTTCGTTGATGCATGCTTGTATTTGTCGTGGCATACTATCCACAAGTTCATCAAGGTATTGTTGGCACAGATTGTCCCACTCCTCAACGCCGATTCTGCGTAAATCCCTCAGAGTGGTTGGTGAGTCACGTCGTCCATGAACAGTCCTTTTCAATCTATCCCAGCCATGTTCGATAGGGTACATGTCTGTACAACATGCTGGCCAGTCTAGTCGAGCGATGTCGTTATCCTGAAAGAGGTCATTCACAATATGTGCACGATGGGGGCTCGAATTGTCGTTCATGTAGACGAATGCCTCACCAATATGCTGCCGATATGGTTGCAGTCTCAGTCGGAGGATGACGTTCACGTATCGTACAGCCGTTACGGCCCTTCCATGACCATCAGCGACGTACTTTGAATCTACACAATGCCTTCCCAAAAACAGCAGGGAATCTCCACCTTGCTGCACTCGCTGGACAGTGTGTTTACGGCGTTCAGCCTGACCGGGTTGTCTCCAAACACGTCTCCGACGATTGTCTGGTTGAAGCCAAATGCGACACTCATCGGTAAAGAGAGCGTGATGCCAATCCTGAGCGGTCCATTCGGCATGTTGCTGGGTCTATCTGTACCGCGCTGCGTGGTGTCGTGGTTGCGAAGATGGACCTCGCCGTTGACGTCGGGAGTGAAGTTGCGCATCATGCAGCCTATTGCGCACTGTTTGGGTTGTAACACGACGACCTGTGGCTGCAAGAAAAGCGTTATTCAACATTATGGCGTTGCTGTCTGGGTTCGTCCGAGCCGTCATCCGTAGATATCTATCATCCATTGCAGTAGTAGCCCTTGGGCGGCCTGATTGAGACATGTCATCGGCAGTTCGTCTCTCTGTATCTGCTCCATGTCCGAACAACATGGCTTTGGTTCACTCCGAGACGCCTGAATACTTCCTTTGTTGAGAGCTCTTCCTGACACAAAGTAACAATGCAGATGCGATCGAATCGCGGTATTCACCGTGTAAGCATGGTTGAACTACAGACAACACGAACCGTGTACCTCCTTCCTGGTGGAATGACTGGAACTAATGGGCTGTCGGATTCCCTCCGTCTAACAGGCGCTGCTCATGCATGGTTGTGTACATCTTTGGGTGGATTTAGTGACATCCCTTAGCAGTCAAAGGGACTGTGTGTGTCGTGTAATATCCACAGACAACGTCTATCTTCAGGATTTCTGGGAACTGGGGTGATGCAAAACGTTTTGTGATGTGTGTATTTATTAATTTACATTTTTCCTTAAATGGCCCATAAAACCCACCATTCCCCTAAATAATGGTAGCAACTGATAGCTTTAAAATATTTATTATGGGCCTCCAGGTCATATGGTGTTCTTTTTGTCTTTGAATCTGACATTACTGTGCATTTCGTCATGTTTTCGTTTAATGCAAGTTCAGTTTTTGCACCTTCTGTTTCCATTATTTCGTACATTTCTTTAAGGGTGTTTGCATCTGTTGTCACAATTGCAATATCATCTGCATATGCAAATATTTGACTGGCTTTCATCATTATTGTTCTTCTCTTTTCTATTTTTGTATCAGAGTACGCAGTGCTAAACTGAACAGGATTGCAGAGACTCCATAACCTCGTTTTACACCATGTGTAAAGTTAAAGCTCTCAGACATTTTGCTTTTCTGCTTTACTGTTGGCTTTGTGTTGTCAGTGTTAACTAACCTCCTTAGCTTGTCATAGACACGCAAGTATTTTAATATTTTATACAATGCTAGTCTGTTATCAGTACCAAAAGCTTGTTTAAAATTAACAAAGCGTAAGTAGAGATATTTGTCATACTCATAAGTGCCTCTATTTGGCAGGAAACCACGTTGGTATTCTCCCAGTATATTTTCAGCGTACTTATTTGTCTTGCATTTAACACCCTGAAAAATATCTTGTAGACTATATTCAATAAATTTATCACACTGTAATTTTCACAAGCAAACTTTTCTACTTTCTTGTACATAGGGTACATTATTCTAATTCTCCACTCCTCATGGATGCTCCCATTTCCTAAATGTTATTTCTCAGCGCATGTGTTACACGTATTAGAAGATGACTATCAAATTTTAGATGTTCTGACACCATTCCATCTTCACCAGGTCCCTCCTCAACCGCGGTTATATTCTTTTTGCTTCTTCCCTTTCATCCTCTGTTGCCTCTATGTTCTCCTCGTGTTCTTGTGGATCTCTTGATACTTGGTCTGAGTTGGTGTAGAGCATTTCTTTAAAATACTTTCTGCATCTCCCTAATAATGTCCGTTCCTCTCTGATTATCTTACCATTTATATCTATACATGCATTTTGTGTTGGTTGAAAATTTTTTCTCATCTTTCTATTGCGTTATAGAATTTCCTTGTTTTATCCTGTACCTTTACTTATTCTATCCTTTGAAACTTTGCTTCCAGCCATTCCTTTCCTCTTTCTTCCATATCTTTGGACATTAGACCTTAATTCTTTATACACCTCGATATTTCTTCTTGTATCTCTGTCTGTACCATTCGCAGTCTTGCTGCATTTTTGTGCTCTGTTGCTAGTCTACATCAACTATTTTTTTCTGTCCTTCCTTCTTGTGCAGTTATTTCTTCTGCAGCCTCTTTCACTACTTTCTGAATCCTGTTCCATATGTCTTGATTTTCCGTTGTTTCCTCGGTAGCTGTAAGGACACTGTAAGGACATTTTAAACATTTATGTGGTATGGTTTTACAGTTTCGGGTCATTTAGTTTTTCTATATTCCAATTTGCTTTTTTTCTGTCGGTACAGTTTAATTTATTACCGCCAACTTCTCTCTCACTATGGCGTTTGAAGGATAGTGATTTGAATCACAGTTCGTACATCTACGACTGATGTGGCATATCGTGCTTTTTACTAACACGTGGTCTATCTTGTTAACTATTCCACTTACACTTGATTTCCATATCCCAATATGTTTTGCTTTGTGAAGGAAACATATTCTCTTGATGAATAAATTATTTCCTGCAGCAAACTGACGTCGCTCATTACTCACTACTTTCTCCATGTTTTTTATTTCTCCCTGATACTCTTCCACATTCATTTCTCCAAATATGTGCATTTAAGTCACCCAAAACTAGCAGTAGATCATAGTTTTGTACTTTACTACATTTACTTTCAAGGTATTCATAAAACTGTTCTTACTCCTTCCTCTTCTTCCTTTGTAGGTGTGTATGCTGTTCTTATTGTTATATTCCTAAATTGTCCTTTTTTTCTCAGCCAGGTGAGGCTATCGTTTAAATGTTCAGATTCGAAAAGACTTTTCCTAATCTCTTTTGTTATTATAAATCCTGTTCCAGATTGTGCTGTTTTTGTTTTCGGTGAATACCGAGGTATATCTATCTGTCCTTGCTCTTGCCGTCTCAGGTTTTGTAATGTTACAGTATTTTCCTTAAACGTGATGATCTCTACAGCTGTTTCTATCATTTTTCCAGGTTGCAACATTGCTGGTATATTTCAGGTTCCTACTGCCAAATATTTTGCCCTTCCTTTGCTGAGGTCGTGTTGTGTATGTTCCATCCATTATCCTAGGCTCTCTTTCTGGTTCCGTGATACATTTTTACAGTGCGTTTTTATTGCCCCCATGCCCAACGCCCTCTCTAGAGAACATGTATTGTTTTAGGATTTACTCCCCTAGGAAGGTTGCCTCCCCTACGCCTTTTGAGCCCTCTCTGCCTTATGTTGTGGGACGCACTTTGTCTGTATGAGAAAGTGAAACTATAGGGGTGGGAGGAAATGGACATAGAAAACGTGAGGAGAAGAGTCACAGAGAGAGAGAGAGAGAGAGAGAGAGAGAGAGAGAGAGGGGGGGGGGCAGGAGGAGATGGAGAGATAGGGGAGGGAGGAGAAGATGTATAGCGAAAAGGGGGAGGAGGTGACATAGTGAGAGAGGGGAAAGGACGAGGAGATGAACAATGGAGAGGGGAAATGGACAGAGACAGGAGGCAGGAGATTAGGTCGTATGTCCTATTCCCTTTATATATTAGAAACGTGTGCTTTCTTTTTTCTTTTTCTATTTGAGATGTAATATACAAAGGGGAAACGTTGCTACCAAAAATCTCGAAAAGTTTTATATATATATATATATATATATATATATATATATATATATATATATATATACTCCCGATTTACTTCAAATATTTATACGCAAATGTAACAAACGTTTAGACACACACACACACACACACACATATATATATATATATATATATATATATATATATATATAAGTTTATTGTCTATAACTGCCTATCGTTTCTCACAGTTACGTATAAAAAATTGAAGTAAATCGAGGAGGTTCGTTTTGAGACTGTAGTAACAACGTTTTTCCTTCACAAATTACGTACATATTTATATATATATTAAAATATACATATATTAAACAATTAGGTACCTAAAACACATCCATATTATAACAATGCGTTGCGTCGAAGTTTCAAAGGAAGCTGTCAAGAACTGACGGAGATAAACGATTTGAACAGACCAATATTTACACTTTTATAATGTTTCCCCTTTTATATACAGGGTGAGTCACCTAACGTTACCGCTGGATATATTTCGTAAACCGCATCAAATACTGTCGAACCGATTCCACAGGGCGAACGTGAGGAGAGGGGCTAGTGTAATTGTTTAATACAAACCATACAAAAATGCACGGAAGTATGTTTTTAACACAAACCTACTTTTTTTAAATGGAACCACGTTAGTTTTGATAGCACATCTGAACATATAAACAAATACGTAATCAGTGCCGTTCATTGCATTGTAAAATGTTAATTACATCCGGAGATATTGTAACCTAAAGTTGACGCTTGAAACCTCCGACGTTCAGTTGCGTATTGTAACAAACACGGGCCACGGTCGGCGAGCAGCATCTGCCGGGACATGTTTACGATGACGACCGTGTTTACGAGTGTGGCTGTAGTGCACTGTTGTGGTTTGTTCTAGCTGTCGCAGTGTCCGCATGTAGCGCTTGCTGCTATTGTTATCCTGCATTCGTCTCCGTACGCAGACCAACTGTAGTACACCGTGTTACCAGACGTCTGTGCTAGTGTAGTGTTGTAGGAACTGTGACCATGGTGTATTCGAACTCTGAAAAGGCAGAGATGGTACTCATCTATGGCGAGTGTCAACGAAATGCAGCTGAAGCCTGCAGGGTGTATGCAGAACGGTTCCCGGACAGAGAGCATCCAATGTGCCGCACATTGCAAAACATCTACCGCCAACTGTATGCAAAAGGTATGGTCGTAGCACGCAAACGGGTCCGTAACAGGCCCGTCACAGGAGAAGCGGGTGCAGTTGGTGTGTTAGCTGCTGTGCCATGAACCCATACATGAGTACACGGGACATTGCGAGAGCCGGTGGACTGAGTCAAAGTAGTGTCATGCGCATACTGCATCGTCACCTCTTTCACCCGTTTCATGTGTCGCTACATCAGCAATTACATGGTGATGACTTTAATCATCGAGTGCAATTCTGTCAATGGGCATTAACAGAGAATGCGCTGCAGTTCTACCTGTTTACCGATGAAGCGGGTTTCACAAACCATGGGGCAGTGAATCTACAGAACATGCATTACTGGTCCGTGGACAATCCTCGCTGGCTCAGACAGGTAGAGTGACAGCGACCGTGTACTGTAAATGTATGGTGCGAAATCATTGTCGACCACCTCATTGGCCCTCACTTCATTGCAGGGGCCCAAACAGCTGCAACATACATCGCGTTTCTACAGAATGATCTGCCAACGTTGCTCGAAAATGTCCCACTGGAAACGCGTCGACGTATGTGGTATCAGCATGATGGTGCACCTGCACATTCCGCAATTAACACTAGGCTGACCCTTGACAGGATGTTGGACGGGCGTTTCATAGGACGTGGAGGACGCATAAATTGGCCAGCCCGTTCTCCTGATCTTACACCTCTGGAGTTCTTTCTGTGGGGTACGTTAAAGGAGAATGTGTACCGTGATGTGCCTAAAACCCCAGAGGATATGAAACAACGTATTGTGGCAGCCTGCGGCGACATTACACCAGATGTACTGCGGCGTGTACGACATTCATTACGTGAACATCTGTTGGCCTGACATGTCGGGACACACTCTATTCCACTCCGTAATTGAAAACGGAAACCACGTGTGTACGTGCACCTCACCTCTCATGGTAATGGACATGTGCGTCAGTGAAAAAGACCAATAAAAATGTGTTAGCATGTGGACGTAATGTGATGTTCCAGTCTCTTCTGTACTTAAGGTCCATCACCGCTCCCTTTGGATCCCTATGAAATTCGGTGCTCTCCGATATACACGATCGAACAGCGGAGGAGTGGTACTCAAGCGTCAACTTTAGGTTCCAATATCTCCGGATGTAATTAACATTTTACAATGCAACAAACGGCACTGAGTACGTATTTGTTTATATGTTCAGATGTGCTAACAAAACTAACGGGGTTCCATTTAAAAATACGTAGGTTTGTGTTAAAAAACACACTTCCGTGCATTTTTTTATGTTTTGTATTAACCAATTACACTAGCCCCTCTCTTCAAGTTCGGTCTGTGGAGTCGATTCGTCAGTATTTGATTTGGTTTACGAAATATATCCAGCGGTAATGTTAAGTGACTCACTCTGTATATCAAATGGCGTTCCACTACATAAAAACACTTGAGTGCTTAAGCGTAATGTTGCGTCAAAATTTCAGAACAATCCGTGAAGAACTTCCGGAAATTTAAGAATATAAAGAAACGAACGTCTACGTTTGTAGTTACATAGAAAGTGTAAATGTTCCTAATCACGGATTTCCGAAAGTTTTTGAGCGGATGTTTTGAAATTTAGATTCGACGTTGCATTGGAATACGAGTGAGTTTTTATACATCTATTTCGTAACCTACGTAACATATAATTTTTCACCAATTTATTAATAAGTAGAAAACCTCAAAAAGTTATATATATACTGAAGAGCCAAAGAAACTGGTACACCTGCCTAATATCGTGTAGGGTCCCCCCGAGCGCGCAGATGTGCCGCAGCACGACGTGGCATGGACTCGACTAATATCTGAAGCAGTACTGGAGGGAACTGACACAATGAATCCTGCAGGGCTCTGCATAAATCTGTAAGAGTACGAGGGGGTGAAGATCTCTTCTGAATAGCACGTTGCAAAGCATCCCAAATATGCTGAATAATGTTCATGACTTGGGAGTTAAGTGGCCAGCGGAAGTGTTTAAACTCATAAGAGTGTTCCTGAAGCCACTATGTAGAAATTCTGAACGAATGGGGTGTCGCATTACCCAAGTCCGTCAGAATGCGCAATGGACATGCATGGGTGCAGAGGATCAGACAAGATGCTTACCTACGTTTCACCTGTCAGAGTCGTATCTAGACGTATCAGAGGACCCATATCAATCCAACTGCAAAAACCGTACACCATTCCAGAGCTTCCAGCAGCTTGAACAGCCCCTGCTGACATGAAGGGTCCATGGATTCATGAGGTTGTCTACATACCTGTACACGTCCATCCTCTCGATGCAATTTGAAACAAAACCAGGCAAAATGTTTCCAGTCATCAACAGTCCAGTGTCGGTGCTGATGGCCCAGGCGAGGTGTAAAGCTATGTGTCGTACAGTCATCAAGGGTACACGAGTGGGCATTCGCTTCCGAAACCCCGTATGGACGACCTTTCGTTGAAAGGTTCGCACACTGACACCTGTTGATGGCCCAGCGTTTAAATCAAGAGCAATTTTCGGAAGGGATTCATTTCTGTTACATTGAAAGATTCTCTTTAGTCGTTGTTGGTCTCGTTCTTGCAGGATCTTTCTCCGGCCACAGCGATGTCGGATATTTAATGTTTTACCGGATTCCTGATATTTACGTACACTCGTGAAATGGTCGTACGGGGAAGTCCCCGCTTCATTGCTACCTCGGAGATGCTGTGTGTCATCTCTTCTGCGCCTACTGTAACACCACGTTTAAACTCACTTAAATGTTGATAACCTTTACTGTAGCAGCAGTAACCTTTCTAACAACCGTGCCGGACACTAGGCTTATATAGGCGTTGCCGACCCCAGGCCCGTATTCTGCCTGTTTTCGTATCTTTGTATTTGGACACGCATGACTATACCAGTTTCTTTGGCGCTTCATGGTATAAAAAATATGTACCTAAAACACTAAATACAGCGCTGTGTAAAATTTCAAAGGAGTCGGTGAAGAATTTTTGAACGAACGAACGTTTACGGTACATTGTTATTTACATAGATTTTCTTATTTCTATACCATATGGCGCTCCACTAGGTATATAAAAAAAACTTATGTGTTCTAAAAGCAATATTTTATCAAAATTTCAAGTCAGTGGACCGACTACCACTCTAGTTTTGAGAGTGCAAACATACACAGGCTGCATTTTTATACATAGAGATAGTAATGAATGAACAATTTGTGCAGGGCGTTTATTCAGAAGATCAGTAGCTGACTCGTATCAGTCGTGGATTGTAGTATTTATTTCGGCAGTCTGAGTCATGGCAGAGGCCAGCGCAAGCCTACGAGCCGGCCGGCAGTTCTCCCACTGGCTGCAGCAGCAGCAGCAGCGGCAGCAACAGGGCCAATTAGGGAGTTCCTCTGGGCAGCGGTCGCCGCAGGCTCCCAAGTTGCTGCCCGGTGGCCGCCTCGTGGCGTGCTCGCTGCTCGCAGCCGGCGCGGAATTTCTGCTGGCTGTCCGGCGAACGTTACCGAAAGAGTTTATGAACTATTCACACCAGCAGATAGTGACGTACGATAATTTTATATCTAGCAACTCACCTAGCATTTATCGATTATGGAAAAGCATTTGACAGAATTCTCAGTGATAAGCTATTGTCAATAATGGGGAAAAGAGTAATCCCTAAACATTTGATCCAGGTCGCAAAAAACCTTTATATGAATACCAAAATTAGAACGGACACTGGTAAACAGATAACACTTGAAATACAAACAAATCGAGAAGTAAAACAATGGTGTAGCATGTCACCAAAATTATTCAGTATCTATGTACGAGGGTTGTCCAGAAAGTAAGTTCCGATCGGTCACGAAATGGAAACCGCAGTGAAAACCAGAAACATTTTATTTGAAAAAGTTAGGTACACCTTCCACCTACTTCTCTACATAGTCACCGCTCCAACTTCGAGTGTTGTCGTAGTTTTGTATCAACTTTCCAATATCCTCGTCATAGAAAGCAGCCGCCTGTACTTTCGGCCAGTTATCTGCACTGGTCTGCAGCTCTGTGGAAAAATTTTGTCTTCACAGATAACGGTTCTTGTGAGCAGAGATGAGACTCATGGGGAGAAATTTATGGACTATTGTGGGTGATCAAACACTTCTCATCGGAAACGCTACAGGAGCGTCTTCATTGCTCCTGCAGTGTGCAGCCGAGAATTGGCATGAAGAAGGAACTGCTCGACAGTTGCGTTATGTGGGCTGCATGAAACAGGCGAAATCTCAAACCAGGCCCTCATACTTGGCGGGAGACCCTATTCCCTACGCATCTTTATGTCCTCACTGTTCACTCAAAACTGAAAAGATCGACGCGACACGATCGACGAGCATACGAGAGACACTGCCCAACACATGTGCGCAAAGTTTTACCGGCTGTTCCCAGTGGTTTCCATTTTGCGACCGATCGTAACTTACTTTCTAGACAACCCTCGTAGATGATATGATCAGAGAATGAAAGAGACACTACAACATCAGATGTAAATGTTGGGAGGAATGAACATATTAACACGATGTTATTCGAGGGCGAATATATATGTAAAGATGACAGCCGTTTTATTGGGTAGCCGTAGGGTAAGGCGATGTTCCTCACTCCTCGTCATCCGTTTACAGGCATTCACTGTCCAGTGTGCTCGCTCTGTACACCACCTCGAGCGCTGCTTAGCACCGACTGCAGAAATGTGGAGCTGATGACGTGCCGTTAGACCAGTTTAATCCATACTTTTTAACACCCTACACACAGTCATTGTTCTGGCTGCACTGTTGGTAGCACTTTGGAACCCACGAGTGATGCCTTCACCTGATTCCATACGAATAAAGTCGTGGCAGTTCTCACTATAATATTGGACGCTGAGAAATTAAGGTTTACGGCAGCTAGAAGCATAAGAAATGAAATTTTTATAAGATCTGTGAAAGGCTGCGCTAGGGAAGACAAAATTAGAAGCCAAGTAACAAGGGAAGAACTAGAGAGGGAAGCAATAACACAAATGGCAATCGAATGTAAGGAAAAAGCGATAAAACACGTACTTCGTACGTCACCACGAAGACTTTTTAAACTATAAAGGGTGATCTGGAAGTATCATTTGAGGGCCTTGGACTGGTAGTCGAAGAAGAAGAAGACATGGAGAAAATTTAGTAGTATCTACAACTGCAGAAAAATTGCGTAGTAAATTTGTGGAGAGTAAGGAAATCGTAAATGTTTATTATATCCATTTACAATCGCGTTAGTTGCATGCAACAGCCAAAAGTCGTTGGAAGACACTGTGGTATGAGTCGGTCATTATCTGCTGAAATCTGTTCGTTCAATTTCACCCCCCTACAGTCCTGGTAGAAATGGTTTCCTCATACTCCACACTGAAATCAATAGACCGCTGACCATCCTGCCTGGCTCTTCCGGGGCGTTCTCGTGTCTGTTCGTCAAACACTTTTGGTCATACTGCGGCGCGGTTTACACATGCGGAAACATTTCCTCTGGCATTATGAAGATCCGTCATAGACACAGCTGACTTCAGAAATTCAATTCGTTCGTATTCTCTGATGTTCTGTGACCCATATATCTCACACCAATTATCTTCCCACCTACAACGAGGATCACCCGCAACGTGCCTCCACCAGCACTATGCGCCTGTCATCTGTCTGTAACAGGCTGCTGAAATACTATATTACGGCGTCACAAATGGCACATTTTCAACGTTTCCCGTAACCTTTGGCCACTCAGTTTATTTCTGTGGGCTATGGTAATTCGCTTTGCTGGACCCTACTCTAAGCACCAAATTGTGTTGCAGTTTCCTTGGTTGACCCCACGCTGAGTAGCAAATTATGTCCTATGATATATTTTAATTATTAATTAATGACGAAATGCTACACCGCTGAAGCTAACCCAGCGAAGATCATATTTATAGAGATGGCAACGTACTCCATTGATCAAAAGCATCCGGACACCTCTTAGCGTCCCACCTTTGCCTTTATGACTCCATGAACTCTGCTGGGGACACTTTCAATGACGTGTGTGAATCTGTGCTGACGAATGAGTGTCCATTGTTCCTCAAGAGCCGAAACCAGAGATAGTAGTAATGTTGGGCGCTGGGATATGTAGCGAGGTCGACGTTCTAAATCATCCAAAACATGTTCCACTGGGTACAAGTCGATGCCGTTTTCCTTGACTTCCGGAAGGCGTTCGATACAGTTCCGCACTGTCGCCTGATAAACAAAGTAAGAGCTACGGAACATCAGACCAGCTGTGTGGCTGGATTGAAGAGTTTTTAGCAAACAGAACACAGCATGTTGTTCTCAATAGAGAGACGTCTACAGACGTTAAAGTAACCTCTGGCGTGCCACAGGGGAGTGTTATGGGACCATTGCTTTTCACAATATATATAAATGACCTAGTAGATAGTGTAGGTAGTTCCATGCGGGTTTTCGCGGAAGACGCTGTTGTATACAGAGAAGTTGCAGCATTAGAAAATTGCAACGAAATGCAGGAAGATCTGCAGCGGATAGGCAACTGGTGCAGGGAGTGGCAACTGACCCTTAACATAGGCAAATGTAATGTATTGCGAATACATAGAAAGAAGGATCCTTTATTGTATGATTATATGATAGCGGAACAAACACTGGTAGCAGTGAGTCTTGGTTACACCCGCTATCATGCGAATTTTTACAACCACCCTGCGAAATGCTCTATGGTCCCTGACCGCCAGTAAGTGAGAACTACCTGTCTTGGTTTAGCTGTGGTTGTTTCTTCGCTTTTCCACGTCAAAATCACGTCTTTAAAAGTCAACTTGGGTTGCTTTAGAAGCGTTAAATGTTCGCCATGGATCTGTTAAAGAGATGACAAAAAAAAAGGTTCAAATGGCTCTGAGCACCATGGGACTTAACTGTTGAGGTCATCAGTCCCCTAGAACTTAGAACTACTTAAACCTAACTAACCTAAGGACATCACACACGTCCATGCCCGAGGCAGGATTCGAACCTGCGACTGTAGCGGTCCCGAGGTTCCAGACTGTAGCGCCTAGAACCGCTCGGCCACTCCGGCCGGCAAAGAGATGACATCCAGTGAGCAAACGTGGCAAATTTTATCGTTTATTTAAGTGGCATACTAAGAAATACGTATATCCTTGAACGCAATGTGTTAGAGTCGATGGAATGATGATGTTGTTCTTTTGTATAAAACAAAAGAAGTGCCTTTAGAGTCCTTCTGGCAATCTTCCCTTCTTCTGTCTCAATGAACGTAAGAATGCCATGTTCATTTCTCTACGATAATCGTCAATAATAAGGTTACTGTCAGATGAAATGAGTTATTACTTCATTGAATACGTATCATGACAATCACTTACTGTGTCTAGGAGTTTCAGCATCTTAATTCCGGAGTGAAACGGAAGTATGACAGTGCGAGGATAACGTCCCATCGGTCTGCTATTACATGAATATTCGCTTCATTTCTCTTACAACCAATTCTCTTAACTGCATGCTATACAAAGTCCGATTATTCTTGCAGCACACAACGAAATGTTTTATCTTTTCGTCTTGCATTTTATCACGGTCAATCATCACCCAACTAATCGCTCTGCTACAGGAATCCACACTGCTCAGAACAATTAGGGGATCAGGTAAGATATCATACACAAGAGACATATGGTAAATTATTTTATTCAGATATCGGTTACAGTTGTTATGTACGTGTGATACAGTACGATATTTTGCTGTCTCAACTCTTTACTTGATGTTTACATGGCGTTTACATAGATCGAGGCACCATGGGGCTACCATAATAGTGAAACAGCCATTCTCGTTGCCCTCTGATATGGCGTGTGATCACCTCGGACTGCCAGTACAGTTGCACACCTGCGTGGCATGGACAGTATGAGGTTATCAGTTAAGTCTTGAGGCATATTTGGCCATTCTTCCAAGGGTGCAATATCCTGCTCTGCAACCGTTGTTGGAGGTGCTGGGTTGCTGCAATGCGTCCACCAAGTTCATCTCAGACATGGTCTGTCGGGTTTGAGTCCAGTGAACAAGCTGGCCACTCCATTCGTTCAATTCCCTCAGCTTCAAGCATGTTGTCCACCGGTGCAGGTCTTTGGGGACGAGTGTTATCGCCTACAAGAAGGAACCCACCTCCTGTGGCACCAGCGTAGGGCACAAGGAAAGGTCGAAGGATTTCGTCTCTATACCTCTGAGCAGTCAAAGCGCCATTCTGAACTGCATAGAGGGCAGTACGTCCGCCAACACAGACTCCTGCCCACACCATTGGTCCACCTCCACAATATGGTGATTTTTCCTGCACCTAAGCGGAATTGTTCCCACTTCACTTTCTCACCAGATAAGGGAACGACGATTGTCCGACTGAACACAAAATTTTGACCCATCCGTGAACAGCACCTGCCGCCATTCGTTACGACTCAAATCCTGATGTTCTTCCGCCCAGTTTCTGCGGGATAAACGGTGTCGTGGTTTTAATGGGACACACACCATAGGCCTCCGTGCGTAGAGGCCACATTCCCGAAGGCGATTTCGGACTGTGTTAACACAGCGCGTCCTACTGCGGCCTTGAGGGTGCGTTGCAGCTGAGTTGCATTCAGCCTCCTGTCTCGAGATAACGGTCATCTCTTGCTCATGTTACCCGTGGAAGAACTTGGCCTTGCCTTCTTGTAAAGGTTCCTGTTGTTTGTTATCGTGTCCACGTCCTGGAAATTAAACTTTGGGACACTCCAATAGCTGCAGCCACCTCCCTCTGTGTCTGTCCCTCTTCCAACCGTCCTATGGCTCTCTATGCCGTAGCTTCGGGTAAGTCACGCTGTTGCTGCATTTCACTAACTGCTCACTACTCGTTTTGTGGAGTAAATACAAGTCAACACCAATCCCCTCTGCAGCAACTTTCCGTTATTACCACTATCTCGGTGACTGTAATGTTGTTGTTTCCACTCCTTAGAAACGACAGATCTAACGTCGAACCATTTTAGTTCATTCTGCGGGTGACAATACTTCAGAACCTAGATATTTGAGCTGGTCTCCTAATTGTTTTGACCAGTGTATACACCTGATTTAATCATAACAGGAAAATTAAAAGGTTTCAAAGCACAGAAAAACGTTCGTTGTGGAGTACTGTTTAAATCTTATCTTAACTGAAAACTAAATATGGTCGTTTTGATTCCCACTTTACCTTTTTTAGCTTACTGAACACCCCAGACTGACCCATTCTGCTGCTACTGCTTCTTGCTTCTCTACTGACAACACAGTATTATCCCTGGGCCTTTAATACTGGCGGGTCAGCTTATCGTGACATCCAGAGGTCAGTTCCGGATTACATAGGCGTGTCCAAGTACTTCCAATCAGACAGTGTATTAATGCAGGAAAAGCGACAATAACGAACCACATACCTTAAAAGAAAGAGTATTGCAATATGAATAAGTATCTTTCATAAAATAAGACGACGAAACAACTCACCGAATTGTCGTCCGTGAAGACGAATGCCTCACCAATTTGCTGCCGATATGGTAGCGCTATCGGTCGGAGGATGACGTTCACGTATCGTACAGCCGTTACGGCGCCTTCCATGACGGTCAGCGGCGTACTTTGAATCTACATAATGCCTCCCAAAAACAGTAGGGAATGTCCACCTTGCTGCACTCGCTGGTCAGTGTGCCAACGGCGTTCAGCCTGACCGGATTGCCTCCAAACACGTCTCCGACGATTGTCTGGTTGAAGGCAAATACGACACTCATCGGTAAAGAGAAGGTGATGCCAACTCTGAGCGGTCCATTCGGCATGTTGTTGGGCCCATCTGTGCCGCGCTGCATGGTGACATGGTTGCAAAGATGGATCTCGCCATGGACGTCGGGAGTGAAGTAGGTATAGATCATCCACTGCAGTAGTAGCCCTTGGGCGGCATGAGTGAGGTATGTCATCGACAGTTCATGTCTGTCTGTATCTCCTCCATGTCTGAACAACATCGCTTTGGTTCACTCCAAGACACCAGGACACTTCCCTTGTTGAGAGCCCTTCCTGACACAAAGTAACAATGCGGACACTATCGAACCGCTGTATAGACCGTCGAGGCATTGTTGAACTACAGACAACACGAGCAGTGTACCTCCTGCCTGGTGGAACGACTGGAACTAATGGGCTGTCGGACTCCCTCCGTCTAATGCATGATGGTTTACATCTTTGGGCGGGTTAGGTGACATGTCTCTGCAATCAAAGGGACTGTGTCTGTGATACAATATCCATAGTCAACGTCTATCTTTAGGAGTTTCGGGGAGTGGGGTGATGCCAAACATGTTTTGATATGTGTATTTATTAATTTTTGATGTGTGTATCTTAAACATCAATTGAATTTCTAAAATAGAAACAACAATACTGCGTAACAGATCGCCGACGATTGAGTGTAAGTAATTGATACCGCTAACACATAAACGTGAATGTCGGAAAAGCACGTCATTAAAGGAGAAATACATGTTTTCCACAAGTTTCACTTTTAGAAGCCTTGGGTGACCACAAGGCTCTGACATGCCCGTGGTGCAAGCTTTTCTGAATGCAGGACCTTCCTGCAACGTCGCGTCGAGACAAAAGCTCGACTTTGCTGCCATCCGTGGCCACCGCGCGGGTTATACAACACGACTGGGGTGACGCGGGATGCGGCGTCGGCGGCTTTAAAGGTGCCTGACGCTGGCGTTGGCGTCGAGACGCGCTCTTTAAAGAGATTAATGCGTGTCCCGCACACAGCGGCGTCGCATTCCCCTGCTGCCGCCTCTCTCGCCAGAGAGAACGAATTCTCGTTCTAGCGGCGGCAGGCGCTGTCCTGCGGAATAAAGCGCAACTGTGTCGCTCCAGGGGTACAGTAAGCCGTTGAGGGCCCAGCGCCAGCCTTCGTAACAAGTGGGGGAACGGCGAGTTTGTGTCCAACGGCGCGTGTCTGCCACTCAGCACCTTCACAATGTCTGTCGTTGTGAGATTTCGTGTGAAGGCGCTGATGCTCATGTTGGTAAAAATTTTGTTTCACTTAAATAAATACATCTACTGAACGTAAATGTAAGAAAAACAACAATTTTCGATTATTATGAGTGGCCGTCACATGAAAACCGAACACCCACCACAACAGAAACATGGAATCGTTCCATTCTAATCACCACACGTGTTAAGACATTTATGCCACTGGGAGACGAGACGATCGGTTCCTGTTTCGTAGAACGTGGTCGATCGTTGACGGGTCCACCACAGCATCCACTCTCCCACTTCCTCGTCCGACTGTAACCGACGTCCACACATCTTTTCTTCAGGTCGCCAAAGATGTGAAATTCATACGGTAAAATATCCGGGCTGTACGGGGAATGTTACAGTCTTTAGCAACTAAATCCCTGAAGCTTGGGCTTCAAAAATGGTTCAAATGGCTCTGAGCACTATGGGACTTAACTCCTGAGGTCATCAGTCCCCTAGAACTTAGAACTACTTAAACCTAACCAACCTAAGGACCTAACACTCATCCATGCCCGAGGCAGGATTCGAACTTGCGACCGTAGTGGTCGCGCGGGTCCAGACTGTAGAGCCTAGAACCGCTCGGCCAACCCGGCCGGCCTTTTGCTTCGTTCGATTGTTTGGTGAGGGCAGGAGTGTGGGGAGGCGGGGAAGTGAGAGGAAGGATTATCGTGCACAAAGATGATTTCGTCCGACAGCTTTCCGACAGTCCGAGACTACAAACTTGTTCATACAAGTTCCAGTAATGCCATGATGACTTCCTTCTTCAACTGCAGGGCCCTGGAACCACAATCGGTGCACAATGTTATGAAGACACTTTTCAGCTGCTGCGACGCACCACGAAGTCAGAATGCCCAGGGCTACTCTCGGACGGAAGCATCGTGTTGCACTGTGACGCCCGGCCCCCAGACTGCCAGTCGCACGAATGCTGTGCTTCAGCGATTTAGTTGCGAAACGCTGCACTATCTCCTTACACCCCGGGTCTTTCACCGTGTGATTTTCACATCTTTGGTGACATGAAGAAAAACATGCATGGACGTCGCTTTCAGTAGGACGAAGAAATGCAAGAGTGGGTGCCGTTGACGATCCGTCAGCGGCCGACCGCGTTCTACGAAACAGGAAATGATCGTCTCGTCTCCCAGCGGGATAAATATCTTAAAGTGTCTGCTGATTACTTTTGAATGGAATCGTTCACTTTTCCTGTTGTGGCGAGTGTTCCGTTGTTATTTGACAGCCCCTTTACATAATACACAGACTTAAATTCATCAACCAAATAAACTGGAATACTTACTGCTTTTCACGGAATCATTATCAGATAGAAATTTGTTTGATAGTGATACGGTGCACATTTCTGAGTGTAGCCATTGCAGAATACTGCAAACAGAACTTGGAAACATGCTCAGTTGATGTCAGGAAACTAAATAATCCCAGCCACTAGTGAATAACAATCCTAGCCACAAACATAGGGTAGTCTTAGTTTGGAAATAGGTCAGTCGTACTATGCGCAATGCAGTCCTCCGTTGTTTCGGTTTAGCGTCCCTACCTCGATGTTCATGGCTACAACTATTGATTAAATATGGGTGTGAGATAGATACAAATATGAAAACGCAGCACGTTAGTGTGAACTGCTACAAAGACGGAAATTAAAACTGTTGCTTACAAATAGCTAATCGTAATTAAAGGCGGAATCTGACGTGGGTGAAGGAAGTATAATAGTAGCAAAAACACTGTTGTTAACATACCAGTCAGTGAGCTGTTCGCCAGTGACTGCGAATGTGTGGTTACAAGACTTCAGCAAGAAATTTCTCCTCATTAGTTCAAATCCATATGAACTGCAAACTTTTCGGTTAACTGGGCTAAAATTACATCCATGGCGTACTTTAGCGACAATGCAACAGTACTTCAGCTCTCTGTCTGTTACAACTGAGAGTACATTCGTATCTATTAAAGAAGGTGTTCCATGTGACGTGAGTTACAAATTCTTTAAAACATCCCTGGATCGTCTAGCAATCTCGACAAGACTGTAACTCAATGTTGCAGTTCAAATAGTTCAAGTTGCTCTGAGCACTATGGGACTTAACATCTGAGGTCATCAGTCCCCTAGAACTTAGAACTACTTAAACCTAACTAACCTAAGGACATCACACACATCCATGCCCGAGGCAGGATTCGAACCTGCGACCGTAGCGGTCGCGCGGTTCCAGACTAAAGCGCCTAGAACCTCTCGGCCACAGTGGCCGACAATGCTGCAGTTATCCAAACACATTAACTGGAGGGAAATGAACCTCAATTCTGAGATAACACCACGCAGCAAAATCTAGAAGATTGAGGTTAGATGACCTTGGAGCCCAAGTTAAGGTCGTTCTCAGCCTAACGAGCCCGGAACATATTGGCGCATTACATGTCTAACAGCAGCAGCAAATTTTAAATTTTGCTTGTACCCCACCAAGCGTGTACCACATCCCTAATTATTGGGCGTAGGTGAAATTGGGGCCATATTCGATAGGAACTTAATACATTTATACCTGCTGCAACAATCTTTCATCCTGAAGTCAACAGCGTTTCATAACCATACATTCGCCACATTCTCTTAATCGGCTAGTCTATTACTTATGTCCACTGAAATATTTATGCTTCAGCTATCGAATACTATCCCTCGTCTCACTTTTAATGTTAATTATGATACACCCTATGAACGTATGATGCAAAGCAATTTGTAAGGAGCATGGGAAAATTAACACTGCTGTATCACTACTACGAAGATGAGCTTTCTGACAGGCTGGGCAACTGTAAACCATTTAGTAACTGAGAAGAAAAAGAGGCTAGACACTACAATCTGGTCAGGATCCAGAGAAGGTGTTAGAGATGTTAGGAAAAGGAGAAAATCTTGTAATTGGGTTTGAAGATAGATTTCGTATCAGTGAGATTTTGTTTTTACTGTACCGCTTTGTATAGCTCAAAAACGCGAGTCAAATAACAGTAGAAAAGCTTTTTCTATACTGATTTTTATTGCGCATGGGCGCGTTCGTGCGTATGTGTGTAATTTAAATGATAAAATGGAATATCATGTGTTATAAAATTATTTATTTCTACGGCTACCGCTAAGAGTTATTAATTCAGAACTGGCGCATGTTTATAAGGAGTATATCTGCTCCTTCTCTTTCAACAGGTAAGAAATTCACGACAGAATTGAATGTGATCTTAATTCTCTATGAAATCAGCCACGTGGAGCATGTGGCGCAAGAACTGCAAACACGTATGAAATCATATTCTTGTTTTTATTTTAATCACAATTACATTTGTAATATGAAAGCATTCTGCACTGTTTTCGTCCATATACTAGCTGTCTTCACATACTCTTCATCATATCTGACGTTTGGTAAATAAAGCATTGTTCACCAAATGCCCCCTACTGCGTATGAAGTACGAGGAATTATATTCGATTTGACTTTTTAATGCCTTTGTATTTTTGTCTCGATTGCACTGAAAATGTCTACACAGTAGCACAAATGTATACGGTATGCGGGGTGTGTCTGTTCCGTTCATTCACGGTACTTGCCGAAGACAAGAATAAAGTTCATAAAACTCCTAGCTGTCAACGTTGTGTTCAGTATTGTCCTGTTCTGCCTGGGTTTCGTTTTCCTGACAGTCTTGAATGTACGTTAACAGTGACACACAACGCTATGAATAGGTTCGCCAATATGCAGTTTACTAAGCGGGGTAGCGCACTGGTTAGCACGCTGGACTCGCGTTCAGGAGGACGACGGTTCAAACCTGAACCCTGCTATCCTAAGTTAGGATTCCCGTGATTTCCCTAAATCACTTAAGGCAAATGCCGGGATGGTTCCTTCGGAAGGGGACGCCTGCTTTTCTTCTCCATCCTTCCGTAATTCGAGGTTGCGTTCCGTTCTAATGACGTCGTTATCGACGGGACGTTACACACTTTTCTCCTCCTCCGATATGCAGTTCGTGTATGGATTCAAAGAATGCAATGGGAGAACGGCACAATAACTCTGTGCTCAGCAGTAACTGGAACTATATTACTGTTAGAGACGCCATGCCACGGATTGCGCCCTCCCCCCCCCCTCCCCCGCCGGAGGTTCGAATCCTCCCTCGGGCATGGGTGTGTGTGTGTGTTGTTCGTAGCATAAGTTAGATTAATTAGTGTGTAAATCTAGGGACCGATGACCTCAGCATTTTGGCCCCTTAGGATTTCACAAACATTTGAACTATGTTACGATACTTTTTCATCTGGCGGTTGGTGCATCAGTTTGTATTTTGTATTGTTCATTTTGGTGATTGCATGTCATAGGCTATTCGAATGGTGTAAATGTTTTGTTTTCACAAGAAACAAATGTGACTGATGTCATAAAACGAATAAATTATAATTATGTTACTACTCTGCAGACTAGGGCGTCTTATGCTAAAACACTCACAAAATGTTCCTCAGCAAACACTGTAATTTTGTTGGTGGAGTTCGAGTTCAGCCAGCGGAATCTGAAGCTGGCAAATGTATGCTCGGTGTACGCACTACCACGTAGCAATGGGGAATATCGAAGTGAAAAGTTGATTTTGAATAATTTTATTGTTATTGACTTCACTGTATGAACAATATCATGTTGTTGTTGTTGTGGTTTTCTCTCCGAAGGCTGGTTTGATGCAGCTCTGCATGCTACCCTACCCTGTGGAAGCCTCTTTATCTCCGGGTAACTACTGCTTCCTGTATTCATCTCTTAGTCACCCTCTACGACTTTTACCCCCCCCCCCCCCCCATGCTTCCCTCTAGTACTAAATTGTTGACCCCTTGATGCCTCAGAATGTGTCCTAGCAACCTATCCCTTCTTCTAGTCAGGTTTCACGATTCCAAACAGTCTTTCATTACAAACGACCAAAAAGTTCCCGTTTTACGACGCTGTTGCAGCGTATATGCAACTTTGCGCGTACCCGATGCTGATGTGTAAGCACCGTCATCTAGGCAAGGGGTTAGTGTGTCAATCGTGTCTTTTCAGACGTGCGTACGGTAAATGCAACAACGTAAATATCGTACCGTTTTTACCAAATGTTCCAAACAGGAACAACACGCTGACAGTATTTTCTTGGCTGCCGAAAGATGAACGCAGACAGACATCCACTGAAGAACGAAGACTGTGTGTAGGACAGCATGTCTGTCGAAAACCGTCGTTCTGAAATGGAGTGGCAAGTTCCATGTTGCTTCATGGTAATGAACGTCCCTGTATCGCAAATTTCGTTACGCGAAAGTTGTACCAACTGAAGTGGGAGACATTTTCGAGCACCCACCCTGTAGTCCTGATCCCTGACCATGTGGTCGCTTAAAAATGGCCTTGAATTTTCGATGACTCCTGTCGGACGAGGATGTGAAGCAGGCAGTTACGGACTCCCTTCACGCAGCAGGACGCAGTGTTATACCAAAAGGGCGTCTTCGACCTAGTGCGTCGGTGGGATGCTTGCCTCAATGCTCACTGCTATTTTGCCTGATTGGTATACAGATTCTGGACAGTAGGCCTTTGTACGAAAACTTTTTGATCAGCCCTTATATAACGATTTTTTGATGCGTAATAGTAGTTCCGATCAAGAATGGTAAATAATGACGGTTTGTTTTATCAGCAGCTGCTAGAGGTAATCAATTTTTTATTTTATTTTTGTGCGTTATAAGGATTTCACAGAAATTTTGGGCAGCAGTAGGCTTGCATTACAACAATATAGATAGCGACTAAGGTTGATCTTAGCTCAATATGATCACATCTGTGAGCTACTGCTACCGCTGTTTTCAGCTTTTTTGCGTTATAAAGCAAACTATATGTTGGAATGTGCTACATGACCACGTGGCTGACATCCACGAAATTTATAAGTTAGTTGATACAAGTGCGTGAAGTTGAAACCGAACGACAGTTCGGTAATCATTCCTCTGCGAATGTTCGTTGCTAATATAAGAATGACTTTTTTATTTTTATCCTACTATGAATGACAGAACCCTACGCTCCAGTTTTATGTTACGTGCGTATTAAACGAAAAGAAATAAGTTCTACGATATACACAAATTTGCAAAACATTATTATAACTTACTTAACAGGGTACTGGGCCAACGGCTCTGCCGCAGTGGTAACACCGGTTTCCGTCAGATCACCGAAGTTAAGCGCTGTCGGGCTGGGCTAGCACTTGGATGGGTGACCATCCGGTCTGCTGAGCGCTGTTGGCAAGCGGGGTGCACTCAACCCTTGTGAGGCAAACTGAGGAGCTACTTGCTTGAGAAGCTCGGAAACTGACATGCGGCCGGGAGAGCGGTGTGCTGACCACATGCCCCTCCATATCCGCATTCAGTACCGCCTGTGGTCTGAGCTGAGGACGTGAAGATGACACGGCAGCCGGTCGGTTCCTTTGGGCCTTCATGGCCTATTCGGGAAGAGTTTTTTAATAGGGTACTAGACGGTCTTTGAAACACAAAACAGCAGCGATTCTGCGTGGTATGGATTCTAAAAGTCTTCGGTAGGTTTCGGGGCGTATATGCAAACAATTGCGTACTAAAAGATAGCGTAGTTCCTGTAAATTACGCGACGATAGCTAATGGGCGTGATAGGGTCACTGACTGAATCCATCGGGTTTCGGTCAGGCTAATTGGTGACCAATAAATGAAAGAGAGTACATTGTAATGCTTCTCAGACCACTGGAGCACGAGTCTGGCCTCGTAAAAAGAAACGTTATCCTGCTGAAAGTTGCATCGCCGTAAGAGAAGACATTACATATGAAAGAATGCAGGTAGTCTGTAGTAACTTTACTGACCGCGGTGGCCGAGCGGCTCTAGGCACTTCATTCCGGAACCGTGTGACTGCTACGGTCGCAGATTCGAATCCTGCCTCGGGCATGGATGTGCGTGATGTCCTTAGGCTAGTTAGGTTTAAGTAGTTCTAAGTTCAAGGGGACTCATGACCTCAGATGTTTAGTCCCATAGTACTAAGAGCCGTTTTTCTAGTAACGTTCACGTAATCAACAGATTCCGTGCTTTATGGGTAGCGCCTCTGACTAGCAACCAAAACGTCTAGCGCCTCACGTTCGATCCCAGACACTGCTTAAATTCAGAATGAAAAGAATCAGCTGTGGCGGCCGAAGACTTACGGCAGGAAATGTCACCCTCGTTCTACCAACTGTCTTGTGAAAGAGGGTGGAGGTACGGACAGAGGCTTACGGCACTCTCCTTGCCCTTTGGGTGGGAATCGTTTCGTAAAGGCCGGAAGAATTACCAAAGATAACGGCATGAGGATGCACGAGGCAATGGGAACCACCTCATTAAAAACACATGTTGTTTATCCCCAGGAAACGTGATCTGTAAATGACAACGTGTCATGACGATCTCTTCACTGCCAAAAGATTCTGGTTTAGGCCCTCATTCGGATCTCCAGGATAGGACTGCCAAGGAAGAAAAACCATGAGAAAAAGACCAGATGAGAACGCATGGTCTACGTACTACAAGTCAGAGGAATGTCAGAAGCCTCAGTGAAGTAGGTTCAAATAGCTCTAAGCACTATGGGAATTAGCATCTGAGGTCTTCAGTCCCCTAAACTTAGAACTACTTAAACCTAACCAACCTAAGGACATCACACACAGCCGCCCGGATTAGCCGAGCGGTCTTAGGCGCTGCAGTCATAGACTGTGCGGCTGATCCCGGCGGAGGTTCGAGTCCTCCCTCGGGCATGGGTGTGTGTGTTTGTCCTTCGGATAATTTAGGTTAAGTAGTGTGTGACCTTGGGAACTGATGACCTTAGCAGTTAAGTCTCATAAGATTTCACACACATTTGAACATTTTTTGAAACACCACACACATCCATACCCGAGGCAGGATTCGAACCTGCGACCGTAGCAGCAGCGCGATTCCGAACTCAAGCGCCTAGATCCACTTGGCCACAACGGCCGGCACTGAAGTAGGGAAGCTTGAAAATGTGGGTAATGGAACGGCACAATCTGGGTATAGTGAGAGTCTGTGAAGTGTAACGGACAGATGATAAGAGTTTATGGTCAGGCGAATATGGGCTAATATGAACAGCAACTGAAATTATCATAGCGGTGATGTGATTCGTTATGAAAAGGAATTTACAGTAGTGGATAGCAGTATGAAGGCAGGTTTCCTACGTAAGCAATAGTACATTGTCTGCAGCATATATATGTATCGAACTTATTATGAAACTAGTGGATACACGAGTAACAAAATAAGGCAGTTGCCGTTTCAGGATGGGAACTCATATAAAGGCACTCGCTGTCCTTCGTATTACTGCATCGGCAGTACTTTGTCCAACAGACTTTCGTCCTGATTACTTCAAAAATTCTACTCGGCATTGATTTTGTTACGGTTTGTGGTTCTTGCTGTGACATTGTCACCCATTCTCCTCGTATCGCTCTTTTCAGCTCACGTACGGCCTCAAATTGCCTTCCATTGCGATAAACACGCATTGGAAGTATTCCACAAAGGTTTCCCCGGGGCTCATACCGAGATAGGTGCAGGCCAGGGGAAGACATCGATATCTTTATCTTCAAATCACATTTGGTTATAGCAGGAACATGCACAGATGCATTACATTGTTGGAACATTAGGCTTTCGTCCCATAGCTCCTCATACATTCTAATCAGTTCTGTCGCCAGCATCTGAATCTACATGTTAGAGTTCGTTGTGGTATTCAGACAAGGAATTCGTGATTTACCTCTGGCGCAGAAGTCTGCCCAAATAATAACAGTTCCACAACCAACCTTTCTACTGATTCTTACCTTATGCTCCGTTCTCAATAATTTTGAAATTAATTCAGGTCCATCAAAATTAAATTTTTTCCCATCCGTAACGATCATTTTATCCCATGCTGAAGCCCTTGACATGCTTTTCAGCAAACTCCATTCCAGCCTCTTTATGACAGAAGGGATATACAGACATTGGCTGAGAGTGGGGATTTACTTAAATCAATGCAGAAAGTAGAAAATCTGTGTTAGACGGGGATTCTAACCCGGACCTCCTGCTTACTGGGCAGAGGTCGCTTCGGACACTGTGTTCGTCTAACTACACGGACTACGCTACCACGTCTCCCGCCAGACCCAAATACTCAACTTACCAACATACTACTAATTTAGTGCCCTTTGCCCTTTATCCTCATTAATCACGGAATTTCGCCGATTCCCGTAACAGATCGAGACTGGTGTGCGTTCACGCTGAAGAGATCACTGACCATGGTCGCCTGTTGCCTTAATTAGACTACTGGCCATTACAATTGCTACACCTCGAAGATGACGTGCTACAGACGTGAAATTTAACCGACAGGAAGAAGATGCTGTGATATGCAAATGATTAGCTTTTCAGAACATTCACAAAAGGCTGGGGCCGGCGGCGACACCTACAACGTGTTGACATGAGGAAAGTTTCCAACCGATTTCTCATACACAAACAGCAGTTGACCGGCGTTGCCTGGTGAAATGTTGTTGTGATACCTCGTGTAAGGAGGAGAAATGCGTACCATCACGTTTCCGACTTTGACAAAGGTCGGATTGCAGCCTATCGCGATTGCGGTTTACCTTATCGTGACATGCTGCTTGCGTTGAACGAGATCCAATGACGGTTATCAGAATATGGAATCGGTAGGTTCAGGAGGGTAATACGGAACACCGTGCTGGATCCCAATGGCCTCGTATCACTAGCAGTCAAGATGACAAGCATCGTATCCTCATGGCTGTAACGGATCGTGCAGCCACGTCTCGATCCCTGAGTTAACAGATGGGGACGTTTGCAAGACAAGAACCATCTACACGAAGAGTTCGACGACGTTTGCAGCAGCATGGACTATCAGCTCGTAGACCATGGCTGCGGTTACCCTTCACGCTACATCACAGACAGGAGCGCCTGCGATGGTGTACTCAACGACGAACCTGGGTGCACGAATGGCAAAACGTAATTTTTTCGGATGTATCCAGGGTTTTGTGTACAGCTTCATGATGGTCGCATCCATGTCTGGCGACATCGCGGTGAACGCACATTGGAAGCGTGTATTCGTCATCGCGATACTGGCGTATCACCCGGCGTGATGGTATGGGGTGCCATTGGTTACACATCTCGGTCACCTCTTGTTCGCATTGACTGAACTTTGAACAGTGGACGTTAAATTTCAGATGTGTTACTACCCGTGGCTCTACCCTTCATTCGATCCATCCGAAACCCTACATTTCAGCAGGATAATACACGACCTCATGTTGCAGGTCCTGTACGGGCCTTTCTGGATACAGAAAATGTTCGACTGCTACCCTGGCCAGCACATTCTCCAAATCTCTCACCAACTGAAAACGTCTGGTCAATGTTGGCCGAGCAACTGGTTCGTCACAATACGACGGTCACTACTCTTGATGAACTGTGGTATCGTGTTGAAGCTGCATGGGCACCATCCAAGCTCTGTTTGACTCAATGCCCAGGCGTACCCAGGCCGTTATTACGGCCAGAGGTGGTTGTTCTGGGTACTGATTTCTCAGGATCTATGCACCCAAATTGTGTGAAAATGTAGTCACATGGACTTGTAGTCCGGGGTGATATGTTAGAATACAGCATCACCGGTCTATTGCGGTCTAACTGTGTTGGTGAGGCAGTAAATTTCCACAGGGCAGTGACTCCGTCACTGCAATTCACTTTGGAGGTGTGGCGGTGGGACTTGTGGTCCCGTACCACCCTCTGACGGTGATAGTACTGCATGAGTCAGGCAGAGGAATTTTGCCTAACATGGGCAGGTGAAGGTGTGGCGGTGGGACTTGTAGTTCCGTACGCCAGGGCAGGGGTGATGAGGTTTCTTCAAAGGCTGATAGGTGTCATGTACAAGTTTGGTGTCTGAATCGACTGCGAGCGAGCAGAGATGTTGTAAAGCTGTATCGCAGAAGTTAGGTTATTATCCTTGGTGTGTGCGAGGACGCAGTAAACAAATTATGTTAAGCTATATTAGAGTGAGGAAGCAATGGTAATGTTATGTTTCAAATGTAAAGTCTCAATTTATCAGTCGGTTCAATGATTATATGATATATATATTTAATGATTATATCAAGATTATAACGGAAACTGATCTGTGAAGGAGGAAGTATGATGGAACTAAGTGTATGCCAGAAGTGGCAGCGCTATTTGACTAACTTGGTTATTCTACTGAGAGCTGCTAGATTAGATTTGAAGGATAGGGAAGTGTATTGTTTGGATGTTAAGACGTTCATTAAATTTAAAATCAACCTCGAGCAGTTTTCACAGTACGCAAAAAAAAAACAAAAAAAACCTTTGTGTTCTCATTTATGCCCATATCTAATTTTTTACTTACCTTTCTCTTACAACTTTTAATTGACCATAGTTTTTCCAAAAGTATGCGCCAATTTACAACTAACGGAGAACGCACCGTCTCTGTGTTAATATAGTAATTTGCAGCTTTAGCATAGCGGCGCGCAAGACAGGGTAGTACTGCATCGCGTTATCCAGATTTGCGCAGAATAGAGGTAACGATTAAATATTTCGATGTTTTGTTCAATCAGGGCTGGCTTATGTCATTTTGAGACAGTTAGATTTTCTGTGTTGTGTATCACTTTTAGTTCCGGGATCTGTGATCAGTTTTGCAAAAGTAATTATCGTAGGTTTTATGTGACAAAGTTCATTAATCAGGCAGATTATACTGTTCAAAATTCTTGCTGTCAGATTGTATGAAAGACTTCCCTTTACATTACGACTATTAATTAATTATTATTATTACAGTGCAACTTTGCCTTTACATTAGGACACTTCATTTTCCTATTACGATTCGTTATTACTTCTGCACAACTCTTATTATTCAAAACAGCGTACGCCAGTGGTATTTTTATTATTTAAAGAGATCTTTCAAGGGAAGATGTTTGTCATATAACGAACTTCGTCGTACACGTCTTGTAGTTACTGGCAGCTGTAAATTAGCAACAGGTTGAGAAGAAAAACGGTGTGTGGCCCTCGCTTGAATAACGGTGTGTGGCCCTCGCTTTGCGCAAAAGTAACTATTTCGATATCTCAGATTATCTTCTACTTTGCCCATATTTTACGTTTTGTCCATATCATGCGCCCAATCTAACGAAATTATCAATCAACGTACTCGAACGGTTCAACTTCTTGGTGATTTGACGATCAGGTACTCCCATTTCCTGGTACGCACCTATTTTTGCATTTTCATCACATGACAACTGTTGCTCGTGGATTATGTACACAACACGCACGGTTGCTGCTGGAGTCTGTTTCCTACTTGCAGTAGAGGGACGCACGCACACACTAACACCGCACGGAGCCGACTGCCTTTATGGTAAGTTCCACCATATGCTACCTGAATCGTTGATCTCTTGCTATATTCTGTACTACTGCATCAAATGCGATACCATTACTCGTTATACTGCGTCTCATACCACTGCATATACTGTGTGCAAAACTGTTTCAACCGACAATGTTAATTTTCGTACAAAAATCCATGCCTTTATAGTGACTTTCACTATTGTGGGGCAGAGAGTGAGTTAGTGTGATCAGGTAAGTGATATGTTTATTCTCATCAGAATTGACAGCAAAACGCGAAAAACAATAGTTCAAGTATACATGTCGACGAGATAAGCGCAAGATAAAGAAACAGGGAAAATATATGTGAACATTGAACTGGTAATTGACAATGTAAAGTGGGATGAAAATATAGTAGTCATGGGTGCCTGGACTATTGTAGTAGAGGAAGGAACTAAAGACACAGAAGGGATGAAGATGAAATGAATTCTGTAGCACACACTGTTCAAAAACCACAAAAGGAGGAACTGTATTTGCAAATAGGCTGATAGCACGGGAGGGTTCCACCTGGATTACATCACGGTGAAACAGATTCCGAAATCGAATATTTGATTGTGAGGCGTACACAGGAACAGATACAGATTCAGGTATCAGTTTAGTAATGATATGCATCTACATGATTACTCTGCAATTCACAGTCAAGTGCCTGGCAGAGGGTTTATCAAAACAACGTCAAGTTTCTTCTCTACCGTTAAACACTTGAACAGCGCGAGGGGTAAAAAAGAACACCGAGGACCTACTGTACTTTTCGATTTTCTCTTTTTATTTCTCTATTCTCGGTATGTTGGTCGGCGTCAGCGAAATAGTTTCTCAATCGGAGCAGAAATTTTGCGATGTAAATTTAAGTACCCCGCCGCTACGAAAAACACCTTTATTTTGATGACGGCCACAACTTGTGTATCAGATCCGTGACACTCTATCCGCTTTTCTCGGATAATACAAAACGTGATACCCGTCTCTGAACTGTTTTGATGTCCTTCGTCATCCTATAAGATGAGGATCCCACACCGCATAGCAGTTCTCCGTGACAGGAGGCACAAGCGTAGTGCAGGCAGTCTCTTTATTAGACTTGTTGCGTCTGCTAAGTGTTCTGCCACTAACGCAGTCTTTGGATCGCTTTCTACACAGTATTATCTTTGTGAAAGTTCTAGTTTAAGTTATTCCTAATTATAGTGCCTAAGAATTTAATTGAATTTACAGCCTTTAGATTTGCGTGATTTTTCGCGTAACCCAAATTTAGCGGATTCCTTTTTCTACTTATGTGAATTAACTACCACAGTGATTAGGAGTCAATTGAGACTTACTACATCATTTCTACTTAGCAGCTGATTTTTGATCTTCTGATACCTTTACGAGACGGCAGATGACAGCATCATCTGCAAACCATTTAAGAGGGCTGCTGAGATTGTCTTCTAAACCGTTTATAGAGTTTAGGAACAGCAGGGGGCCTGTAACCATCCCTTGGCGAATGCCAGATTTCACTTTCGTTTTACTGCGATCTTTCTGACAGGATCTGGGATCTTTCTGACAGGGAATCATGAATCGAGTCGCTCAACTGAGACGACACGTCGTAAACACGCAGTTTGATTAGAAGTCTCTTGTGAGGAACGGTGTCAAAAGCATCCTGGAACTATAAAAATATGAAATCAGTTTGAGGTTCCCTGCTGATAGCAGTTATAACTTCGTCTGGATAAAGAAGTAGATGTGTTACACAAGAGTGATATCTTCTGCATCCACGCAGAGTATTTGTCAAAAGAAGGACTTTTCTGACAATTTCGCGTGGAAATTTAAACTTTCTGTTCAAGTAGAACAGATGAAGCGTTAAAACCACCATTTAAACTTTTCTGAATTTTTTATTAATCCAGTCATGAAACATTTTGGACTGACGCCAAGGTGAAATCTAGGCTCTTCTAGGCATCGAAAAATACTTAATTTATAGTTAATCGGTGATAATTTTCATTCTATCGTTTGCCTCGGCAGATTTTCATTTTCCTTAGAAGAAATGAACTGAACGCACGCAGCAACCGATCAAGTCACACTATTATTTCATTTAGTGTGTCTAGCTGGTTTCAAATGGATAAGACTCATGTTCACGTGAGAATATTTTTAGCGGTTTCAGAACAGACTGTGCGACATCAAACCATAGAAGCCTCTTCTAGAATGAAACAAGGTACACGATATTTACAAAAACAGTTTTCGCTCCAGTGCGTTTTGTACAAATCTGAAGTTTTTGTTTTGTAATGGGGAAAGACAGGTTATCATTGCCAAGTAACATATGCCGACAGCGTATTGACAGTATGGAAAGTGAGATGTTCGGCGCTGGTTACAAAAATGGCTCTGAGCACTATGCGACTTAACTTCTGAGGTCATCAGTGGCCTAGAACTTAGAACTAATTAAACCTAACTAACCTAAGGACATCACACACATCCATGCCCGAGGCAGGATTCGAACCCGCGACCGTAGAGGTCGCTCTGCTACACACTGTAGCGCCCAGAACCGTACCGCTGGTTACACTCTTGAACAACGCAAATGGATGTTTAACGTGCACGACCAATGGATGAATCACTAAAACTGTGACACATGACCTCAGTACGTGAACGTAACATATTTTTAAGACAATAAAGTGATATTAGAGAACAGTGGGGCCATCTTGATGGTTTTCCTAATTTACTTCAATGTAGTTATGAAACATTTTTTTGTGTACAGTGTTAGATACTATGATCTCCGAGTAGTGGGCCAGAGTCCAGCGACCTCTACCACAAAAACGATTCAATTATTTGCCTGTCACAAGAACTAATATGAGATGCAAAAACGGCAATAGGCATGTGACTATAACTTCTGCATCTTGTTTGAGTATGACTAATGATATTATGAAAATTTTGTGGAATGGAAAAGGATGGTTACAAAAAAGGAAAGAAAAAAATTAATTTGAATACAGCACTCGTGACACAGTTTTGTTATATGCATTTCAAAATGAGCATTAAAAATACTTTATCGTCGTATTCTCTTTGTGTGTGCATGTTGTCTTTTGTGCGGAATATTTTAATTTAAAAGGAAAATTAAATTCGTGTATTTAAAACGATTTTATTCCCCGTCAAACCTGTTTAATCTCTTTCCGTACGAATGAAGCGGAAATGACGATGTATTAATTAAAATGAGATGCGGGAATATGGAATTCTGCTTTAATTGCAGTGAAGGAGAGGAAAGACTTGACAAAGGGTTTTCGAGTTTGGAGTTACAGAGAAACCACGAGACGTTAGATGTCAACGGATTAATTGCTTTAATGCGTCTGGCCGTGGCAGCTGGGAGGAACGAACTCCCCGCCTCCATACAAAATGGCAGCATAACGCAGGTAATAACCACAATATTCGCCATTACATCATTTATGTATAATTGTAATGTGTATTATTTCAACAGAAGCTACTCATCTTACAATAACTTTCACAGAAAAAGTTTTGAATCAAGGTGCTGCCCATTAGTTTCAACATGTCAGTTCATTCACTAGGGCCACCAAAAACCGTGTAGTGTGGAATGAATGCCAGGCGCAACTGCGTTTTGAAACACCATCAATTTATAATTCAACGATTACTTTCTGCTGAAAACCTTCCAATATGTTCAGGATACAGAGATATCAATATTCTGAAACGAACTGCAAAATAATAGTCTCCAAATGCCCCAAACGAAGGCAGAATACATGAGAAATAGAAAACATATTCCAAATTCTTTTAAAAAGGTCCATGAAAAGTTCGAAAACAAGACCATAAACTTAAATACCATGATTTCATACAAAATTACAACCATGGGCGCAGATGCCAATGAAGGAAGATGGAAATGGCTTACAAGCTGACTAGAGATGCACCTCACAAAAGTTCTATTTCTTGATGTAAATAAGGAAACATTGCACGAGTTATCATGCTTTTTTTATATTAAGCACGACGCATTTAGAGAATTTACTCTCATTGTCAAGAGAAAATATTTACATAAGTATCTTGTGTGCTGTTTTGTACATGTTTTTCTTCCTCTGTTTCACTGTTATCAAGTTTTTGAGGTTTTAATGCAAACGGAAAATCGAAAAAAGTAAATCTTCAGATTTTTTAAAATGCTAATGTTGGAAATAGGCCGGCCGCGGTGGTCTCGCGGTTCTAGGCGCGCAGTCCGGAACCGCGCGACTGCTACGCTCGCAGGTTCGAATCCTGCCTCGGGCATGGATGTGTGTGATGTCCTTAGGTTAGTTAGGTTTAAGTAGTTCTAAGTTCTAGGGGACTGATGACCACAGCTGTTAAGTCCCATAGTGCTCAGAGCCATTTGAACCATTTTTTTGTTAGAAATAGTACTTTTTCTGTCTACTTTCAGGTTCTGTGCCTCTCCCACTACACAGAATCCGCACACAACGGGAACCATCATGTACGCTGTTTGCTTTTGAAAATGAGTTTGGATACATTCTGAGGGGTTGCGTTTTGCGTTGACGACATTATTACATAAATTTATCTCGTAAATAACTGTGATTATAGTTTAATAACAAATATCCTATGAAAGAAATTCGAATTGGGGATTTTTATATAAGCCGTATTCTAGGAAGTGAAATTTATTCCTTCACAGTCTTTAGTATTGTAAGGTGTCAGGCAAATCCAACACCTTCCATGAAAACCATGACATGATAAGCAAATCCGTCAGTATCTCACATAGCTCCGAATAAATCCTGACATTAAATTAACCAAAGTAATACGATCAACGAGTGAGCAAATGGAATACACAGACTAACACAAGAACGCCTAAATGCATGTCATACCTTCCCACTGTGAAACAGACGCAGTTCCGAGAGGAGAAACGAGAACAGAGGCCGAGAGCAGAACCGTGTTAAACTAGAAGCCCCCACGATAAGGGACAGACACCCACGTCGCCAGCTAACCACCAGCACCACCCCCCAGCCCATGTTAAAAGCTAGAGCCCTCCAGAAGAACAGTATAGATCTTACGATAACGCTAAAAGGGCCACACCAGCCGCAAGTTTTAGCGTGAGACTATTTCACGTCTCTGTTACGTTGCAAACGTTAAAAACATTGCCCCACCACGAAAAGTAACCACCAGGACTACCCCCCTCCACCCCTCCAGCCCATGTTAAAAGCTAGAGCCCTCTAGAAGAACAGTATATCTCTTATGGTAACACTAAAAGGGCCACATCAGCTGCAAGTTTTAGCGTGAGACTTTTTCGCGTCTCTGTTACGTTGCAAACTTTAAAAACATTGCCCCACCATGAAAAGTATAACGTTTCTCATTGTATAGATAGAATTTTTGTAGGCGGAGCTTAAGGTTAACATCGAGACCCTGATTGGTCAGATGAAAGCACAGCCAGACATTTTTTTTAAAACCAACTTCGGTAAATTGTAGTAAGGAGAAGTTAGAAAAAGAGTTGCTTGGGAGACGGCGAGCTGTATGGAGCTGCGCCGGCCGCTGCCCCCTGACGAACACCGACAAGGTAATGAACGCATCCGATGCCGCATTTTTGAGCGCATAAGGCTTCACTCAGAACTGCAGAAGTCTCATCTGTTACATCCCCTTTTTACGTAATACTAGTGTCGATTGTCAATTAAATCTCATGGTGTTCACATTTGCCACTTGAAGTAAAAATCTGAAACGCGATGATTTTTCTGTTATATAATTATTAAGAAGCCACATCAGCCACTGTAATTTGTGAAAGATAAGTAATCATAGCTAATGGAGGGTCACTTTAGACCATTTTCATAGTTTTCTCTTTTGTGACCCTTAATTTAAACCTAGATTATAGATGTGATATGGCATAGGTCATCCTTCGATCCATTGTAGAACTTGGAAACCCACTCGGGAATATTCGTTCACATTTTTGTTGAACGCAGTTGGTTTTTATCATCCTGTATTAAAATATTTCCTTTTATCAATAGTGGAATTTGTAAACAATATTTTGTGAGTAGAATAAAATTTCCAATGGTAAACTTAACTGCTTTTTCGACGTTATTTTACCAGCTAACTAAAAATAGGAAAGCCTTGAACCCCTTCCACTAAATTTAGTTAGTATTAAGATTCTTTAACAGGGAGGGCAGTGGAGCTGATGCTGAAATCATTAAGTATTTGGTTATATCATCGCTAGTCTCACTGAACTCTACATGTCATGTGTGATCTGGCGTCTCCTTACCAGCAAGAGGTCCCAGGTTCAAACTAGTCAATTCCCTAAAAAACACGCTCAGAGTGTCGTTGCGCGGAAGTGGTAGGGAGACATGACATAGAACAGACAGACACTATGCAGAATGTTAGAGAATGGCGACCCTGCCGGGATGGTAAAGTACCATGATTGAAGGTCGACTTCATGCCTAACTAGGTCAGAAAAATATCCTGTTGAAAAATTGTCGCACCAAAAAATTTTTTCCTAAAGTTATAAATAGTCGAAAACAGTAGCTGCAGCGATAGATAGTAAGAAAGTATTCAATAGAAAGTGAGACATTCTAGCAGAGACAATAGCATAATTAAGTTATGAATTTTAATATTGTTAGAATTAAGTTTTCTCTCCAATGCAAGCAGACAGGTGGCAGGTACATCGTTGACAAGTTGGTTCTGACCCAACAAGTAAGTGAATGGATTGTCAAGTCGTGTGTGCAAAAAGTTGCATGGGGGCTTAATTATTATTTTTAATGCAAATATATTTTTTAATTTTCAGTCGCTGTATGTCCGATTACGCTGTGTCTCGTAAACAGTTGGCCCTGACTAGTTTTTGTCCGCAATCTGACTGCGTAGAACAACAACAAAGAATGAAATGAAAATTTCCTGTTAACACAATTAATTAATTAAGTCCCCAGCAACTATAAAACCTACGAAACCAAAGCACAAGTGTAATTGTTCTGTGTGTGGGAGTGTGAGTCAACGTACACATCTGGCACGGTTCTTCTTCACTAAGACAAGAAATTTTAAATATCATTTATACTGAAGTAATTAAAAAATAGAAAGACTATAATTGCGTAAGGAAAGCAGAATTACACTCTAATACAAGAACACAAGCCAGATGCTTTGTTGACTGAACCTGTAATGACACATTATTTAAAACATTGAGATAATAAAAAGAAAAGGAAAAACTTCTTTCTTTTACCTTCATATATATTGATCAAAAGCATTCTAATCATTACAATATCTCCACACCGACTCGCCACTACCACATCTCAACAAGAACTTTTCAGTACCACATCTCAGCAAGCACTCTTCACTAGCACATCTCAACAAGCACAGACTACTACGAGTTCTCCCCAAGCACTGCCAGTGGAGGCGGCTGAATAATACTCTTTGGCGCAATCTCTGGCGCTGTGGCTCAGTGTAGCCACCTTTCAAAGTTTATGAAACGCGTGAGATCGTATGAGCGCATGTTGACGCGAAGTAGTGCGCGAGAATTGCTTTTGAAACAGAAAATAAGGGATTCGGAAAGATTAGCAATGGCAGATCGAGACCTTGACCGAATTGAGGTAGAGACCCAACATGAAGATGGCCAGGAAATAGAGGACAGTACAACAGACGATGCAGTATCGCGAGAAATAGGACAGATAACGCACCATAACGAGGATAATGTACGCCAAGGCATAGAAAACATACGTCAGCATATGACAGAGGAGCACGAAAGTAGAGAGACAGCCGATGAGGATACTAACTTGCGTCTTGAATACGTAGAACCCATAGTACAAGTAATCAGAGCTCCCTCACCACAGAGCACAAGGAATTCGAGCAGAAACGTGTCACCGCACAGTTCAATGCAATCGGTTGCAAACCAACACTTGGGCGAAAACACAGAGCGTAGGACGTCGGAAGAAATCGCAATAGGACCCACCAATATGGCAGAATTATTACAATTAATGACGGAAACCGTGACAAGACAAAATAAAGAAATTGCGAACCAAATTAAAATTCAGAATGCAGAAACGACGAAACAAATTGCAGAAACCACGAGACAAATGCGTGAGATTAATGAACAAAACAAAAAAATTCAGTTACAACTAAGTCATACTGAAGGCGAGGCAAAAGAATCTCGAGGAGTGATAGGAAACTTAATAACAGGTCGCAATCAATTGAAAGCAGACATTGACAAGTACAAGTGGACCTACAAACATTGCGTAATGACATTGAGGAGGGGATCAAAACATTACGTATCAACACCCAGGGAGAAGTCAAGAAACTAGAGAAACAGATAAACGTAATTACTAGACAAGCAGCAGGTACAGCGCGTGAAATTGTTGAAAACAGTGTGTTACACAAACGCATCACAAAAGCAGCGCTCAAAAGATATGATAACCGCATAGCCAATATAGAAGCGCAAACGAAGCAACATTTCAGAAATTGCGAACACAGTTGTTGCAAACCATTGAAGAGCGTAGTGAACAGGATCGAACAACCACTGAGTCTGCAACCACATCCGTATCTGTAACAGCACCGGAGAAACAAGCAGTTAACGAAGTTATCATGCATTTTCGATTCCAATCACAGGCGGAAAATAACATACGTGAAATCAAACAGCCTGCACCGCAACAAACACGTTTCGAAGTTCTTGATGCACAAACGGCACCACAAACACATGCAGAACCACAAATGTATGTTTCAAGACAGTTTGGATCGTGCAATGAAGCGGCAGGGCTAGCCAGGCAAGATACCGAACCAATACCTGACAATGGAAAGCCAGGTCGCGAAGAGTACAGTGCAATGCATTCAGCTACACGTACACAACCGATGGAAGACATTATTCCGTACCACTCCAACGATACTACGCAAGGGTAGGCGAAAGTTACAGTGGACAATATCCAATGGATCTACCACAACCGGAAAGAACGACGGGAGAAATGATCAGAAACAAAAGTGGCGAAGAATCGCGAATTTCAAATGTAACTATGACGAAGTACGACAACGATCATTTCCTCACAGTCAGAAAATTTCAACACTTTCGAGAAGGAAGCTCATTACATCCACGAACTTTTATTGATCAATTCCGAGTAGGATTACCAGAACACTGGACGCTAGCACTCAAATTAGACTTTATACGTGCACACATGTCAGGAGCAGTCGCAGAAACCATGCAGAATGTTGCAGCAACGTGCCGATCGTACGAAGATTTCAGAGAGAAATTTCTCTCACGATATTGGTCCAGCGAAGCACAGAACAGAGTGAAGCACGAATTATTACAGAACCCATATTTTGAAAATTCAGGAGAGAAGAGTCCCGTGAAGTTTTTCGAATTAATGGCAAAGAAAAATCAATGCTTAGATGTACCATACAGTGACGGAGAGTTGATTAAATTATGCGCGATGAAGTTACCATTGAAATACCAGCAATCATTAGTAGGTCGCGGAGGCAATGACGTCGAAGCATTTAAAGGTATTCTAAGGGAACTAGAGTTCATATTTTCGGAAGATGACGCAAGAAAAAGACGAAGCGCACGTGAAAACGAAAGCAAAAAGCAGTGGAATCCACAAGACACAGTACGAGGACACAATAGTTACGAACCACGTGATAACTTCGCACCAAGAAACGACAATCGACTTCAACAAAGAACCGGTTATGGATTTAGAAGAGAATATGGCAATAACTATAATTCATCCAGGAACGGCAACAACTACTATAGAGGGAATACCGACAACCGGAACGGGTATTGGAGCGCCAATAGACCGACAAATTATCAACAAAGAAACCAATATCAACAAGCGGATCAAGAAAAGAGAATACAGATAGAAGAGGTGGAGGTAAGACCACCAAACCCCGAGAAACGTTCGAATTGACAGCTAAGCGCCCATGCCAAAGGGAATGACGCACCGACCCAGGACAATTGCAGCACCTTGAACACAGAAGTAAATACCGTATCACGAGAAGAGAAGAAGGAAGGAACAAATCCGCAGGGACCAGATGAAAACGAAGACAGGAAAATAACAATATCGTGTTGGGACGAAATTAATTGGGAGAATACTGACGAGGAAGATGAATTACCAGAGGCATGCACAACGAATGTAGGAGGAAAGGACGAAGTAATAAGTATGGAAGAGCTATTTGAGATGGAAACCAGGGAAAGCGAATTCAATGAGGATAATGCGGCAGTCAACAGAAGTTGAAAATAAGTTACTAGGTGGTACACAACCCAACGTATATAATGAAGGAAATTATGAAGCGATAATTAGAGCATTTAGATGCGATTATGTGGAAGTAGCGACGAAGAAGGAGAAGACAGACGAGAATGAGGAAAAAGTAGAAGATGTTGGAGAAAGCGTAAATGAAGGAAGAAATAGAGAAGAGGAAATAAAAGAGAGAGAAGTAGCAGTCAAAGCTTATCCTACAGAAAGTTCGAATTCACAAGGGAAATTCCTGAAAAGACTCATGTATGATTCAGTGGAGAATTCGTTGATGCAAGAAGAAGAAGAAGAACAGAACCAACCCTTTCAAATTCAAGCAATTATGAAGGCCATGGTAAAACATATCCCAGTCAATATTGTAATTGATAGCGGAAGTGAACTGACTGCGATCTCAGAAAATTTATTCATGCAGTGTAAAGCCAATGAGGAATTGCCAGTTCTGAAAACACGTAAGATTAAAGTAAGAGGTCCTATTAGAAACAATGCTGTGGAAGTTACGAGACAAACAAGGTTAACTCTTTCGTGTCAAGGTCGAAAGATCGAAGCCAACTTTGTGATTATACCTAAACTAACTGTAGATTTGATTATAGGTGCAGATTTTTTAAATGAAAAACGAGCGATAATAGATATGGGGAAAGGTAGCGTAACATTCGGGAATGTCACACTTCTCTTTGAGCAAAAGCTAAAATTAGTGGAAATACTAGTTATAAATAAACAATTAAGAATGATGAGAGATAAGGAGGATGAAGAATTAGAATGGTATGCACAAAAGGGGGAATCGCCTCAACTCATGTTAGAAATCCGTAAATAAATTGACAAAAAATTCCAAGAAGTTCAAGTAAATAATCCACACATTATTTCATGTTATGTTGCAGATAAGATCGTCAGGAGAAAGAGGAATGAAGAGAGAGGAAGGTGGGGAATAGAAAGTAGTTTCAATGAAAACAAAAACAAAAATAACACCAATAGTACCATAGATTAAGGTGAAGGGATAAAATGTAGATAGTCTAACAGCATGAAATACTAAAATGCTATACACCACAATACTACCCAAAAATAAAAAACGAATTTGAGGATTCCTGTAGAAGTTAAGTCTCAAAATATCTTAGAATTGTAACATGGAGAGGGCGCCGAAATTTGTAAAGCTTTTTAAGAAGGCATAAAACAATGGAGGTACTAGACATATGTTAGATGATTATAAGTAAAACTTTTTGTAAGAACCATTGTAAAAACTCCAGCAAAAAACCTGATGCAACGCCCCACAAGTTGCAACCAGAGAAGTATCAAGAAAGGAAAGGACGTAATTAGCAAGACACGATTCCTACAAGGCAGAAGTGTTGAGAGTAGGGAAAGGACAGTGAGACTAACAAAGGGCACTTGTAAATCTACGGCTGAAGAAACCGGTCCAGGGACTGACAAGCAAACACCGGACTTTCACCGCTCGTAAACCCCGGGACGCCCTGACTCAGTGGAGCAAGCAAAAAACAGCCCGATAAGAAGACCGCTTGGGCAAGCCACCACTGGCAAAAAATATGTGTGAAAGTCACACTACTGCTATTAAACAGCACGCTGATGCACGAAACTGAAGAAAACTTCCACAAAGTAAAAATGACACATCCAAACAATTTATCAAACTGTTACTATGAGGAGAACTTCAAAGCGACTAATTATCAATAAATATTTCCATATCCTGCCCAGAGAAGAACCAAGAAGCAAGTAAGAAGCAGAGAAAAAGCAGGAAGAACAGAAGTTGAAGATTCGCAAGATTGAGACCAAGAAAGAAGATGGGTGAAGAATAGACGACATACCTTCCCAAATCCCTATCCTATTGTAAACTAGTCGCCAGCGAAGTATTACAACGAAAAACGACCGCTTTTAGCGACACATAACGATGACTTTCACGCATACAAAGCCAGTAAACCACCAGATTCTGCACTCACAACTCCATTCCATTATGGGACCTCCACAACAACAGCACACACTTGCAAAGCCAACAAGGAATGACGAACGAAGCTGTACATCAAATACTTGCCCACATCCATCTCGCTCAAGTCCATCACCTTCGTGCAAAAACATTCGCCAACCTCATGCTTAAACATTCTTAGGATTGTGAGAATGTATGAAATCAAATTATGTGTTGTAGGAATTGTGCAAAAGAAACGAGTGAAAAACTGAATAAGTTAAGCACACCAGACAGCTAATAAACTACAAAATAACAGTCATTGACTATGGACTTAAATAAAAAATAGACTATCGATAAAAATAAGTCATTAGTTCTGAAATGGACAGTATATAAAGATCAAAAGTAAGGCATAATAAACACTAAAACCATGTGCCACTTATTTTCTCCTCATAAAAATAAAAGAATAACTATATTTTACTTATTTTCTCCTTATAAAAACAAAGAATAAAAAATTATTTTGTTGGATGTTTTCCCTTTTTTTTTAAATTTGTACCATTTGTTAGGACAGTATCTCAATACTTGTGTATGTATATTTCTTTGTGAAAGCAATTCTTGGAAATTAATTCTTATTTGTTAGTGTAACAATGTTGGATTGAGTGTTTAGAAACAAAAACATTTTACTTGTACATGATATTTAGAAAATGTGTTAGGAATAGATTTTACTTATTTACTACATTCATAAAAAGAAACAATATTTCTAAGAAAATCGATGTGAAAAACTCCTCACTTTCGATAACAAACTTCTTAAAAAACAAACTTCACAATTAAATAAAGAAAGAAAATAATAAAAATAATAATTATAATTTCTTTTCTCTTGTCAATATAAACACATTTTTGAGAATTATGTGGAAGAGTATAAAAATAAAAAAATTAATAATACAAACTAGCATAGAACAAGGATAACGTGGCTGAACAGTAGGCAACAGAATTTAGATGAAGGAATAATTTTTGATTGACTTAGACAACGATTCAATCATTGCCAAACTTCAGTGCAGAATTAAATTTGAAGGGTGGTGATATGTAAGGTGTCAGGAAAATCCAACACCTTTCATGAAAACCCTGACAGGATAAGCAAATCCGTCAGTATGTCACATAGCTCCGAATAAATCGTGACATTAAATTAACCAAAGTAATACGGTCAACGAGTCAGCAAATGGAATACCACAGACTAACACAAGAATGCCTAAACGCATGTCATACCTTCCCACCGTGAAACAGACGCAGTTCCGAGGGAAGAAACGAGAACAGAAGACGAGAGCAGAACCGTGTTAAGGTAGAAGCCCCCACGATAAGGGACAGACACCCACGTCGCCAGCTAACCACCAGGACCACCCCCAGCGCATGTTAAAAGCTAGAGCCCTCCAGAAGAACAGTATATATCTTATGATAACACTAAAGGGGCCACACCAGCTGCAAGTTTTAGCGTGAGACTTTTTCGCGTCTCTGTTATGTTGCAAACTTTAAAAACATTGCCCCACCACGAAAAGTATAACGTTTCTCATTGGATGGACAGAATTTTTGTAGGTGGAGCTTAAGGTTAACATTGAGACCCTGATTGGTCAAAAGAAAACACAGCCAGATAGTTTTATTTAAACCAACTTCGGTAAATTGTAGTAAGGAGAAGTTAGGACAGAGTTGCTTCGGAGATGGCGAGCTGGATGGAGCTGCGCCGGACACCGCCCCCTGACGAACACCGACAAGGTAATGAACGCATGCGATGCCGCATTTTTGAGCGCATAAGGCTTCACTCAGAACTGCAGAAGTCTCATCTGTTACATCCCCTTTTTACGTAATACTGGTGTCGATCGTCAATTACATCTCATGGTGTTCACATTTGCCACTTGAAGTAAAAATCTGAAACGCGATGACTTTTTCTGTTATATAATTATTGAGAAGCCACATCAGCCACTGTAATTTACGACAAGTTAGATAAGTAATTAAAGATAACTAAGGGTCACTGTAGACCATTTTGATAGTTTTCTCTTTTGTGAAACTTAATTTAAACCTAGATTATAGATGTGATATGGCATAGGTCGTCCTTTGATCCATTGTAGAAGTTGGAAACCCACTCAGGGAATATTCGTTCACATTTTTGTTGAATGCAGTTGGATTTTATCATCCTGTATTAAAATATTTCCTTTTATCAATAGTGCAATTTATAAACAATATTTTGTGAGTAGAATAAAATTTCCAATGGTAAGCTTAACTGCTTTTTCGACGTTATTTTACCAGCTAACTAAAAATAGGAAAGCCTTGAACCCCTTCCACTAAATTTAGTTAGTATTAAGATTCTTTAACAGGGAGGGCAGTGGAGCTGACGCTGAAATCATTAAGTATTTTGTTATATCATCGCTAGTCTCACTGAACTCTTGTGAACTCTACATGTCATGTGTGGTCTGGCATCTCCTTACCAGCAACAGGTCCCAGGTTCAAACTAATCAATTCCTTAAAAAACACGCTCAGAGAGTCGTTGCGCGAAAGTGGTAGGGAGACATGACATAGAACAGACAGACACCACGCAGAATGTTAGAGTATATTACAAAGTTACTTGACATTTCTCTAAAGAAAACGCTCCTTTGATGTTTGTTGATGTAACTCCTGACAAGTGAACTATTACAATGTAAAGCAACCAATTCTGCAATATCTTATAATGTGGAAGACCGAAGCTGACGACATACTTGACATATCTGCCACGTCAAAGAGAAGTTGTTGGCTTAAGACCTAGTGAAGAAAGTGTTAATAGGTGAATATTGCTGTTTAGTTGGTGGGAGTTTGTTGAAAGGTAACGTCATGATACCTTAAAAAGATCTTATTTCATGTGAGTCTGTGGGAAATCTCTTCTCAGATTATGTACAGAAAACAAAGTTATAATAATTTGAGTGAATCCCCTCGGACGTCCAAGAGCATATAGAAGCATAATTATCTTCTGTGTGTAGAAATGTGAAAACACAAACAAAGGAAAGACTACTGCCACAGACCAATCCACGGATAGTGCCAGTGTCGCGTATAGAGTTCGAGGAGCCATAGTCATCATTCTGCTGACAGAAGCACACGTCGCCGTCCGCCTATTTCTGTGCCGATGCATCTGTATGTCAGTGACCTGGGATGTCAGGAAACTTCTGCAGTTTGACATCCTACCCTCTCACAACACACTGAAACCGTTCACTGACCCTGTTCCAGACCTTTCTTTCTTTCGCTTACGACATAGTCCCGCAGCGATCGCAGGGACGGCGTGGTTATAACGGATTTGGCAATGTTAGTTCTAGGGATGGCCGGATGCCACCCCGTAGCTCCCCAGGACGGCATTTGTGCACCCCAAATGTCTGCGTCTAGTGTAAGTCGTGAAATAGTGCGGACGTGTTTCAAATGTCTGCAACGCGTGTAACTGAGGCAGAACATGGGGATCAGCCCGGTATTCACCAAGCAGGATGTGGAAAACCGCCTAAAAACCTCATCCAGGCTGGCTGGGCCACCGGCCCTCGCCGTTAATCCGCCAGGCGGATTCGATCGGGGGCCGGCGTGCCTACGCGAGTCCAGGAAGCAGCGTGTTAGCGCTCTCGGCTACCCTGGCGGGTTGACCCTGTTCCAGACCATCCGCAGGATCACACTAACGCCGCATTTCCAAGAATTCAGCGTCGAGAAGCCACATTTAACCCCACTTGTAGTCACAATGTGGTGAGCAACCGTGTGGCCAATGGAGCCGTGCCCAGACTGTCAGCTGAAGCCTTGGAGACGTCGCCGTAACTTTGTAGCCATAACTACTGCCGCTGCCCGGCCACGATCCGGTCACTACTGCCTGGACTCTGCCGAGGACCTCTGCACCCGACACGGCGCCCAACACCCCGCTCCAAACTCTAGCATGCTGCTCGCCATCTCTGGAGTTAAAATAGTTAAAGTTTAGGTAACAAGTTAGAGGAGGTTTTAGGATAAACGTGGATTACGTTATATGTGAACCAGCGCGCTCGATAATAATTTAGACGTAACAGGACTTGATAATTAAGTTAGATGTAATCAGAGGAAGTTCGGCAGTGACCAAGTAGAAGATAGTCCGAGAGTCGCAACGGCATCAGATTTTTCAGATTAGCTGACTTTTGATTATGCGTGACAGCAAAGCATAATTATTAGACATCATGACATCAGTTAAATTGCTCCATGTTTGCCAGGACACAGTGCACACAATATCAGTAAATCCATCAAAGACGTCCGTAGAAATTCTTTCCTAGATGTGCTGTGTTCGGCACTACAGTTATGTTGGCTTTACTCTCTGTCGATGCTACGGTGACCTCTCTGACTGAAGTGAGGCTTTATCTTTGCCAGCGAAGACGAACAAGGGCAACAGCGACTCGGGGCGGTGACGGCAAGTAAGGAACAAGTGCATATCTCGATGTATTCACCGTCTACGCAGACAACTTGTTTACGTGTCTCTAGAAGGAAGGCGCTGTGCTCTGTCTTACTGGGTGTCGCCGTTATGTATATCGGTCACGAGTGTACTCGGCATTGAAGTTTCAAATGATTCAAATGGCTCTAAGTACTATGGGACTTAACATCTGAGGTCATCAGTCCCCTAGACTTACAACTAGTTAAACCTAACTAACTTAAGGACATCACACACATTCATGCCCGAGGCAGGACTCGAACCTGCGACCGTAGCAACAGCGCGGTTCCGGACTGAAGCACCTAGAACCACTCGGCCACAGCGGCCGGCGCATTGAAGTTTGTGAACGAATAAAACGTGTAGAAATTGTATATCATAATGGTGGAGTTATTGTTTTCAGGTACTGTGTTACGATCATTGGGTCTTAGGTTATGGCTCCTTGCTCTCAAGTACTGTAATTGTCCATGAAGCAATTGCTAGATTTGGAGCATCACGTGAGACTTTGACGTATACTTAGATTGCAGACGCTTTCTCTTACTTGCTATGCTCTGATGATAGCAGTCCCCACCGTGTGTTGCTAATCTGAGTGAAGTTGATTACGCTTCGTTAACTGCTATTTGCACACATGCCACGAGGCTCTTCTTCATTTCTCTGGCATTCATTTCTCCCTATTTATTCAGTGGTAGTCATTTCCAGGAATGCACTAAAAATATGTCCAATGTGCTTCCTTGATTCTGTTGATGTGGTGCCTACTCGCACATTAGTGAAATACTGTATTGCCTTTTCTAATAATGCGTTGTTTCAGATGTACTGCGAGGTATTCTGTATACTGTATGAATGAGCTGGAAACCGACCAGACGAGTATTTCCATGTAACGAACGGCACCTGGAATTGAACGAGCATTACAAATGAGAAGGAATCGTTTCAAGTGAACTTGGGTGATAACAATAATTTTTCATGTCGATCTAACTACCAGATGAAGGTGGCGGAATTTGCCGACTACAAGATTATGCTCAATACTGGTTGGTGTTTCGAGTACGACAAATGTAATATACTGACGTGTTTAAATCTATTTGGTAGTACCATTACTTACGTTTATGGTGGAGATTTCTTTTAGAATTCCAACCTTACTAGGATTATCAGCCGTACAATTACGTTATCCAATGATTGGGATGAATATTTCGTGTTTGTAGTGTAATTTCAATTTAGACATCTTACTTGATGCTCTTATTAATAACTGTTTATTGCGTACAATTGATTTGTAATTCGATCAGTTTCTTTGATGTTGTTTTAAGAGCAGTTTAATACTCTTTAGCTACTATTGGGTTCAATAATTATTATTTTTCAGCATAGGAGTTTGTTCTTATGAGATGTTTGACAGGGAAAGGCAGCTGTTCTATGTAACACACAATTATAACTTGCTGAGCTGCGCATTTTTTAAATAAATCTGTTTTATGTAATGATCTATCACTCAGTCAATTTTTCCACCCTTCCCTCATCTACGCGTCCAAACACTTCTGCGCAAAATGGAACGTGACGAGATTGTTTTTTTACCAGATGGCCTACCAATGGGATCATGTATATATGGTACCATAGCTGACATATAAATAAATCACTTAGATCAAAAATTATTTAACAGCCAAGAACCTTGCCCAAAGAAAATTGAATTTTATAGGAGATATGTAGATGACACACCACTATTAGTGAAAGGGGATACTAAAGACATCACAAACATTCTAAATTACTTGAGTAATCTACATGAGAAAACCAAATTGTCAGTGGAACACGAGCAAAATAATAGCATCAGCTTTCTGGACCTAAATATTACAAGACACAACAACACATGCGAATTCAAAATTCATAGGAAAAACACAGTGACTGACACCACAATCCCTGCAACCTCATGTCCCCCAAATATCCATAAACAGGCAGCATACAGGTCAGTGCTACGTAGAGCAACTAAAATACCATTGAACCAAAAAAACATGCAACAAGAAATAAACACAGCGAAAAAGATTGCAGTTGCCAATGGTTACAATGCTTCCATGGTTGACACAATCCTAGACAAAGTGAAGAAAGACCCAGGTACAAACTGCACGACAGAAGAAAAAGAGAAAAACAAATGTATATCTAGTATCCCACACATTGCCAATGTATCACAGAAAATTGCAAATATTTGCAAAAATCACGAAGTAAAAATTGGGTTTTCTACATCCAATGAACTACGACAAAAACTAATACATAATATAAAGTGTAAGCTTGATCCATACTCAGACTCAGGAATATACAAGGTAACATGCCAAGAATGCTCCATGTTCTACCTAGGACAAACAGGCTGAAATTTCAACACCAGGTACACAGAGCACATAAAAGCCTGCACACACAACAAACACACTACATCAGTCATAGCAACACATATACATAATACAGGACATCCATTTGTAAAAATAGAGAAAAATGTTAAAGTACTCCACCGACTAAATAAAAGACCTAAAATGGATTTGCTAGAAGAACTGGGGATATATTCACATTACAGAAAATATGAAGATAAAATATGAAACGAAAAACTTGAGAGTGAATCAGTGAATTTCTTCAGCTGTTTCGATAGAATAATTAAATAAAAATCGTAACACGTAGAAATAGGCACAATTGTAAAATAAATATAAGTAAATTATGATCGAAATTGTTAAGGTAAATAACCTCTGTACAAAAGCATATTAGTGGAAGACCTATAATGTCATGTCTGTTGACTACTTGTACGAACATCTGTATAACTGTTTTGTTTATGTTAAGTGTTTTCGATGTTTAAAAGTGTACAACAAGTTGTGTATAATGTTTATTGTGTGTGAGACTGCACAAATGGACCATAAGGAAACTGTAAGTACAAATTCTTCTAAATTTCGGCACTAACTTCACAAAAAGATCGACAACTAACTAACAATTGCGTGTTTCCTTAAATATTGCAGTAAAGTCATCGAAATGAAGCAGACTCTCACACAGACAAAAACACATAGAAATGGCATAACAAACACAAAAAAAGGCACTTAAAAATGGGAATCATTTCCCGAAACGCGTCGTGCGAAAAACAAATTAAAGAAAATCGTGACTGCTAGCAGATGAGTTATTTATAAGCAAACCTACTGTTTTCACAATCGCAGGCTTTCAGAAAGATTGATAATGGATCAAATCAGAACGAAAACAGAATTACAGACAATTGAAGCGGCAGAAACGAGACTTGTAAGAGGAGCTTCATGTTGTAATAATAGTAGAAGCATCCAACAGCAGAGAAAGGAATGGCATGACTTTCTGTTACGTATGGATCAAAGATGGATACCAAGGAAAACCTACGTGAACAGACACTTTGGTACAAGAAGAATACGAAGACAACCACCAAGAAGATAATGCAACCAATTTTAAATTGGTTTGTTTCAGAACAGGCAAACACGTCTAAACTGGAAATGTGCATGATGAAGAATGTGAAAAACGAAAGCAGAGAGAACCGCTGGACAAAAGAAAGGAAGTTAAGATGCGAATAAATAGGGAAAAGATAGCACAAAATGCAAGGATGGCAATAATTAGTCTAATATGGCCACTGACGGAGCCAAAAATGATTGTCTGCGAAACTAAAAGTCTCTGGAACGTGAAAACATATTGAAACGGATGTAGTGGACAGCAAAATTACATGACCTTATCGGAATTTCCCCCTAAGCTAGATAGTTCATAACGAATGACAGGATGCTAAACGTAGAACGAAACAACCATCATTGTCGTGTGTTGATACACCTCTGGAAAGAAAACAAAGAAACTTCAACGGTGTGGAAACGAAAATTAAGACGGAAGGGGAGGAAACGCTACTAACCATTTTTCATTAGATTAGCGTTATTGCTCACAGAGGTGCTGATAGGCCTACTTTCCGGATAACAAAACTGTCTGAAGTACATTTCTTTCTGTTTTTGGTACATTAATTATAAACGTAATTTTACAGATGGGGGCTTTTTAACGCTAACTGAAGTTCTCTCTATTTATATTTGGTCTGTCTATTTATAAAGCACTTAATGGAGAGGACCATACTTGATTCAATAATGCTACAGCTGTTGATCATTGCTGCTTTCGGAGAACTAAACTGCACAGCAAATAACCTGCTGCGCTCAGCATTTTTGACATTGCGTGCTACTTGAGAACTGCATAACTGATTTATGCCACTCCAGAAAGCTCTCAAAACAGAAGAACTGGAGCAGAACTGTTTACCTGCAGGGGAATAAAAAAATAAATAATGAAAAAATGTAAAAAAGCAGAATTCACGCAGTGGATAAGATACTGGGCTTGTATTGGCCGTTCGGTCTTGTTCTTTGGGTTCTCTATGATTTTCCTAAAACACTACAGGCGGTTTGTGAAACAGGTGTCGACAGCTTCTTCCTGTGAATCTCTCCGACTAATACCTAATGAGTCGATACAGACTTCGAAGTAGCTGAGACCTTCAAGTTCCTCCATCCTTATCATCTTACAGGGTCAGTCTTATGAAACTTAACGTGAAGTAAAAACCACAAAATAGTTTTTTTCCCTAATATCTTCACTGCACTGAAATAATATGCGTGGTTTTATCAGTATGCTAAAGTATTTGTAACTGTACTTAACATAAGGGCATCAGTTACCTTTTTCAGCAAATGGAAAAATTATAAGTTTAGGAAATCTGTCACACGTCGGGCGTGAATGGATGCTAGAAAGAAAAGTGGTGTCGTGTTGAAATATGTGAATCATTATGCCTTTTTGCAAATATTTTGCTTTTTTCCAGAAACAATGGTACTATAAGACATCAACAAACTACCATTCTGTTTTGAAACCGATAATAAAGTTTCGCTTTCTGGCCCTAGGCGGACTAATCGAACCCGACCGATCGCCGTATCATCCTTTGTCTATAGCGTCGTTGACAGCGATATGGAAGTGCAAGTAGTTATTACACTCTTCTCCCGGTCTTCGTCGGGTTTCTTGACCTGGAACCGCTACCAATCAGTGGAGGAGCTCCTCAGTTGTCCTCATGAAGCTTAGTGCAAAGTACCAGTCCGCTCACCAAGGAAATAATCTGTGGCAGTACAGGTAATCGTCCCTGGCTCTCTGTGTGGCATTCTGATTCCGAGTCAGTCTACTTAAACGTCTTATTTTTATTGTAGTACCGGCTTCGAAGCCGTTATTATTTGGAACTGATTTCATTGTAATTTCAAAAATAAGGTACATTTTCACAATGCTTGTGGTTGGTATAAGACTGAATGAGGAGATATGAATATCTGTATTCATCTTGGAAAGAACTTTTAAATAAAGCAAAGTTCTTATTGATATTTTGTTTCTTTAAGTATTAATAGGAAAACGAAATGGTACGCAAATAATTGTCACTTTATTGGTAAAGGAAATATTGTTTTTCAATAATTCCTTAAAAGTTTCTAACGGATATTGTGCCGTGTCGGCACTTAGCAATAGTCACATCAAGGGACAATGACCTATCTTCGGGCTGGGAAGTTCTAGCAGGCTCTCTGGCGCGGTGGTCGGCGGCAAGAGAGGTAGTTGTTGACGGGAGTGGGTCAAGCCGGAAGCGTGACGGGCGCGGCGTGGCTGGTGAGCCGAGGGAATTGACCGGGAGCAAGTGGTGTGCTTGGAGTCCTGCTTAAAAAACATCGTTCAAATGGCTCTGAGCACTATAGAACTTAACTCCTGAGTTCATCAGTCCCCTAGAACTTAGAACTACTTAAACCTAACTAACCTAAGGACAACACACACATCCATGCCCTGCGACCGTAGCGGTCGTGCGGTTCTAGATTGTAACGCCTAGAACCACTCGGCCACACCGGCCGGCAGCCCTGCTCCGACAATGTCATTGCAAAAGGATCAATGCTTGATCAGTAAAATAATAGCTGCATTTTGTGGCGATGTAAGTATGTAGGAAGCCGACGTTTGAATTAAAGAATAATTGTGCTGTGCAACTGCTGAGAGTTTGCTGAAGAAGTCTCTTGCAATTGTTCACTTCTGTTGCCACGGTCTATCTCTTGTGAAATACCGAGTCCTAACTGTGGTTCGGAGATTTCATTTACTGCATATTGCAAGACTTGCTGCCTGTTTTAAAAAGCAGGTCGTACATTTTACAATTTTGCATGGTACAATACATTGTATTTTCTTAAGCAAAAAAACAGGAGTAGGTATAATGATTTGGTACTGGAATGAAATGAACAAAGTTGAGAAAAAGAAAACAGAAACAATTTAAAAATTTAAGAAGAAACTAATAGATATTAGGAGAGATTTTTAATGGAAGAAAGCGTCTCATGACCTGGGTGTTCCTGGTGGGAGGGCATTGGTGCAACTTCGAGTCAGTCCAAGATGGAGCAACAATTTGCTTAGATCTAAGTATAAATGATAATAATGTGTCATTTACAATTTTTTATTAAATATAATAAATTAGTGTAGATTTATCATGTTAATTTTACTGTTCATTACTGGCAATGTCATGGCTTTTCTTCTGCGAGGGGAGCGTCGGATGTTCGTCGAGCCTCGATTTCCCAGGAAGTTTCAACCCAGTGTTTCCTGTAATGTACACCGTTATAAAGAGAAACTTAGCAATTATTTACATGTTACTTAACTGTAGTTACAATTATTATACTTTTTATACTTTTTCTATCGTTGGATGATGTTCAGTATATACTTTTCCTCATTATTCTTCTTATTTTTCATATTATTCTATGAATACATATTGACTCGTGATTCTTGAGTTTCTCCCGGCGTATTTGATAGTCAAAATATCCACGGGTGTGCTGCCGGTCTACAGTGTCCAACGGGCACAATATTTCGGCGATCATACATGTCGCCATCATCAGGTGAACTGACGGACTGAGCTCCTGTGAACGTGCCGGCACGGAGATCCGTACGCTATGGCTGCTCAGAGGGAACTGGGTTCGGTCGCGGCGGCGGTCGATTTAAATACCCTCCGCCCGCGGCGCGCTCCCTCCGCCGTCCGCGCCCCGCGCCACAGTCGCGCGGTGGAACAGATTGCGACGGCGTCTGAGATGCCGTCGGAGTGATGGCTCCGTCCGCCGTGGTCGTCACAACTATACGTTTGCTCGATTTACTCTTGATTAACCCGATCGCTGGTTCCCAAGCCTTGCTAAGATTATTTCGAAAAAATGGGTACTCAGAGTGGCAGATTCAACGTGCTCTCCGCCCAACCACTGCAGCACAACCTCTTGAGATGGATGAAGTCACGAGGGAGGAGGTAGGCACTGCATTTATTCCTTACACAGGCGCACTCTCGGGGAAAATCGCTCGCATTCTGAAGAAACACCGGGTCGGAACTGTGTTTTGTCCTCCAAATAAAACTCGTGCACTGATGGGGAGTGCCAAAGATGACCTCGGTTTGAGGAAGGCCGGCGTGTACCAGATTCCGTGTCAATGTGGCAAGTCGTATATTGGTCAGACGATGCGTACCGTCGAGGATCGATGCCGTGAACACCAGAGGCACACTCGTCTGATGTATCCGAGCAAGTCGGCGGTAGCTGAACATTGTTTGTCGGAAAATCACGCCATGGAATATGACCGCACGAGGATTCTGGTACAGACGTCGAGATATTGGGACAGCGTTGTTAGAGAGGCCATCGAAATTTGCACCAATGACGACCTCATAAACCGTGACTGTGCAAGGCTTGGGAACCAGCGATCGGGTTAATCAAGAGTAAATCGAGCAAACGTATAGTTGTGACGACCACGGCGGACGGAGCCATCACTCCGACGTCATCTCAGACGCCGTCGCAATCTGTTCCACCGCGCGACCGTGGCGCGGGGCGCGGACGGCGGAGGGAGCGCGCCGCGGGCGGAGGGTATTTAAATCGGCCGCCGCGCGACCGAACCCAGTTCCCTCTGAGCAGCCATAGCGTACGGATCTCCGTGCCGGCACGTTCACAGGAGCTCAGTCCGTCAGTTCACCTGATGATGGCGACATGTATGATCGCCGAAATATTGTGCCCGTTGGACACTGTAGACCGGCAGCACACCCGTGGATATTTTGACATATTGACTCGTTCTGAGTTTGTTGAGGCATTCGAGTCAGTGGTTGTGTTGTTGTCGGAAACGTTCCATGAGTTGTGTTGTATTGTGGGGTGACTCCCTGTTCTCCGTCTTATGCTTAGTCGTTCTTGTCTGTATGCTGTGTGGAGTCCTTGTGAAATTTTTTCGGTGATGGCATGTAGTTTTAACCGGTCGTCTGACAGTCTTATCCTTTGTCGTATGTCATTGTCGTGCTGTTGCAGTCGTATGTGTCTAAAAATGTCGTAATATAATGTGATGTGTTCCGCTGTGTCTATTCTCCACATGTGGATATGTCTATGTCACTTAGTCCAACGTGATGGAGATGTTGTGGGTATGGTCCATGTCCCGTAATAAAATGGACTATGCCACACGTCGGATCTATATATTTCACGTTCATTCGTCCTCGGGTGTTCGGAAAGAAAGTGTGTGCTCTGTGTCCTTTTTCTGTTGCGTCTCATTCAGTCTGCGAAGTATCTTTTCGCCTTTCATTATATTGTTTCTTGTCAATTATTTGTTTTCTTGTAATTTCCTGTACTTTGTCCTGTCGTCCTTTTTTCATCCAGGATGCTGCAACTTTGAAATGTGTGTTGGTACACACCCAGGACGACGCATAGTGCCTTTGTAGATGTTGTTACAAACACATCTAACATTCATAAAACGATGCTTCTCTCTCCGCGTCGTACGGTGGTTTTGTGTGGTGTGAGGCAGACGAGCTACTGAATTCAGTATAGGTCAGTTCTTTGCAATGTGTCAATGCTGTTGCCAAAGGCATCCTTATAAGTAGCCCAAGTACCAGACTGGTGTTCCTATAATAGTTTTGGTATCAGTCTGACTCGACTGACTTCACTATGGGTGCTTGTATATTGTTTAGTAAGATGATGAAATGTTGTTTCCAGTGCGTAACATATACCTGTTGCCGGTTGATGAAACCAGTTCTAAGTCCTATGTAAGTCTGTCTACACCTATGAACTCCGTGTAATATTGTTTCTTTGAAAGGAAAACACACTATATACAAGTTCTATGCTGCCGAGTTACTGGACAGGATAATGGCAGCGGTTTTGGCATGCAACAACAGAGGGGAAGCATAATTTTGTATTCAGTATATATTTCTGTATTTGTGTGAAAGGGTATTCATTTACGGGGTTTAACATGGATCGGAAGACCAGTGGGTTACGTGATTCTGGTTCGTTCGATAATGGAGATGAATCAACATGATTTTATTATGGCGTCTAAACATGTCACAATATAATGTGATGTGTTCCGCTGTGTCTATTTCTCCACATGTGCATACACTATGTGATCAAAAGTATCCGGACACCTGGCTGAAAATGACTTACACGTTCGTGGCGCCCTCCATCGGTAATACTGGAATCAGGTGTCGAAAGATTTATTGGGAATGTCAGCCCACATTCTTCACAGAGTGCTGCTCTGAGGAGATGTATCGATGTCGGCCTGTGAGGCCTGGCACGAAGTCGGCGTTCCAAAACCTCCCAAATGTCTTCTATAGGATTCAGGTCAGGACTCTGTGCAGGCCAGTCGATTACAGGGATGTTATTGTCGTGTAACCACTCCACCACATGCCGTGCATTATGAACAGGTGCTCGATCGTGTTGAAAGATGCAATCGCCATCCCAGAATTGCTCTTCAACATTGGGAATAAAGAAGGTGCTTAAAACACCAATGTTGGCCAGTGCTGTGATATTGCCACGCAAAGCAACAAAGGGATGCAATTCCTCTCCATGAAAAACAGGATCACACCATAACACCACCATTTTACTGTTGGCACTACACACGATGGCAGATGAAGTTCACCAGGCATTCGCCACGCTTACACTCAGCCATCTGATCGCCACGTTGAGTCCCGTTATTCGTCACTCCACACAACATTTTTCCACTGTTCAATCGTCCAATGTTTACGCCCCTTACATCAAGCGAGGCGTCGTTTGCCATTTACCGGCGTGGTGTGTGGCTTACGAGCAGCTGCTATACCATGAAATCCAAGTTTTCTCACCTCCTGCCTGTCATAGTACTTGCAGTGGACCCTGATACAGTTCGGAATTCCTGTGTGATGGTCGGGATAGATTTCTGTCTATTACACATTACGACCCTCTTCAACTGTCAGCGGTCCCTGTCAGTCAACAGACGAGTTTGGCCTGTACGCTTTTATGCTGTACGTGTCCTTTCAAGTTTCCTCTTGACTACCACATCGGAAACAGTTGACATAGGGATGTTTGGGAGTGTGGAAATGTCGCGTACAGACGTATGACACAAGCGACACGCAATCACCTGACCACGTTCGAAGTCTGTGAGTTCCGTGGAGCGCCCCGTTCTGCTCCACTACTGAGGTCGATAATATGGAGTACCTGGCAGCAGGTGGCAGCACAATGAACCTAATATGAAAATCGTATGTTTTTGGGGGTATCCCGATACTTTTGATCACATAGTATATGTCTGTGGGTCATTCCATGTCAAATCAATCAACTGTACTACATGATTTGAACCATGACCTCTCAGATTTTGATGAATTTTTTTTCAGGTAATTTACCCACTAACACTAGTTTAAATTTCAAATTTCAAATTTTTCTGACCTTTGGTTTTTGAGTTTCAAGGGTTTAAAAATTAAAAAAAAACTCTGTTTTTGATCAATCGATGATTGTTTTAAAATGCTGCAGCTCAAAAACCGAATAAATTTTTTACACCTAAAGGGTCCAGCATAGTCTTTTTACTATCCACAACCAAGAGATATATTAGATGTCCCAGGAAATACTCTTTTACAAACAGCGAATCCAACAACAGCTACAGGAAGAACCTACACTTTAAGTGCTAAAGAAATGAAGTTGTCTTCTCTTGCTTTGGAAAAATACCTTAAAAGATCATAAAAGAAGCACGTTTACATTGTGTTACACCTACGCTCACTAAACACTAATTTGTATAAATACCATGTGTATTAACTTTGTAAATACCAATTAGTATTAGAAATACAGTTCTATCCATGGAAATATCAACAAGTTAATCTTTTGCCCAAGTGAAATTACTTATATGCCAATTTCTAATTTGAGGAACTTGTTGTAAATGATTACATACAACAATGGAAAACCAAGGAACGATAATCTCTGCCATTTACAACTAAGGATTAAGGTGAGTGGCTTTATTCAAAATTTTAACTTGTAGCACCTGTATTACCAATTAAAATGTGTTCACTTCCTTCTGATGCACAGTTAAAAGAACCATGAACATTAAATTAAAACAACACTATATAATTCAATGAATCAAAAAACAATAAAAGGGTAATGTTGCATAAAAAGGCTAACATAATAATTTAAGTTTGTTAGAATTACATAGGCCTACCTTAGTATTCATAGCCTAGAAATAGTCTGCTTTTCACCTCACTAGTGTGTATTGCAGTAGTAAAATATTATTTTACGCAAGAACCTATTGAAATCCCATCTTGATATTTTGCATGCATGTAGTCAGTTAGACTGGACAACACATATAATTATTATAAAAAATTCCGAGGGTACGTATTTTGGAAGTTTCAAGAAACGTTTTTTTGGAATAGTTTAAAATTTTCAGATGTAGGTACCATCATCATGTTACATATCAAATTGAAGGGAAGTTTTAGAGGAAAACAATGGTGCAAGTTTGAGCTCTCTAGGTTGCATAGTTTTTGAGCTACAGCATTGTAAAACAATCATCGACTGATCAAAAACAGAGGTTTTTTGATTTTTAAACCCCTGAAATTCAAAAACCAAAGGTCAGAAAAATTTGTAATTTAAACTAGTGTTAGTGGATACATTACCGAAACAAAACTTAATCCAAATCTGAGATATCAAGGTTCAGACTGCTAGTCAATTTGAGATGGAATGACCCCTGTATTACTGAGTCCAACCCAATGGAGATGTTGTGGGTATGGTCCATGGATTTTGGATTTTTTTAGATCATTTTTAACATCGTGTTGCCTTTGGTTATAAGGAACTGCGTTATGGAAACTGTTCTCCGATATGGTATTGCTGCAGCAATTCAGTTTGTAGTAGCTTTATCCTGTTAGTCATTTTTACCTTTATTTGCAGTCATTACGTTGCACTTAGTATGTTATTTATACCTGAGGTCACTATTGTACAATTGATAAATAAATTTGTGTGTGTATTGTATACTCATTCAATCGACTCCACGAGTAATTATTTTGGGCCCCAACTCCCTTATTCCGTAAGGATACGAAGTTTAGTTAAAAAAAGAGGGCTCTTACATAAGTATCAGTGTCACCATTTAATATCCGAATTGCATCAGTTAACAGTTGATTATGATGTTCGGCATATTTCCAAACGATTGCTTGTAGTCACTATGTTTGCTGATCTTGATGTGTTCATTTTCGATGTACGAATAACAATCGATGAAAGTTGTATGCCTTTTCAGCGTTATAAACAAGGCTGTGTGGCCAATGATCCGCATTGCAGCGTTGAATATCTCAGTTTGTGTGGCTGAGGTCTGCTCAGTTAGGCGTTGCACGGTCTACGACGACAGTCCATGCCGAAGAAATGTTGCGATTACTTCTGTATGTCCGCACATAAACCTACGAAGAAGCGTGTCTACTCTGCCACATTCGTCTCAGGTGTGTGTCGGTTGAAAGCCTGTCACAAGTAACTTCTCATACATTGCCACTTTACCGTTTAGCCTTAGGTACCAAGCAGCTACGGCGTGCTACGGTAACATGTAGTTGTGCACATTTCACCCGACAATATTCCATTTCGTATATGGGTGTTCCTCTTCAACACTATTTCTGTCGTTTGTTGCATGCAGAAGTTTATAAAGTTGCTTACGGACTTCCTTCTTGATGCGATTTACAGGCAGGGTTACACGTTTTTTTTGTGCACCTTAATAAGTTGAAAGCCATCTTTGTACGAGGGGAAGGCTGAACTAGCAGACTGAATTTAAAATTCTGCCCTCTAAAAAGAAACCAGCATAGCGCTAACTGTTTGCTCTTTGACAGATGACCTGATGCGGGGAAAATTGTGCCAGATCTTCTTGCTTGTAGTGGAGATGTGTAAGATCTTAACCTTGTGTATTAAGTTCAAATCGGGAGCTGAGTGGAGTGTCAAAGCAGCGCACAATTTATGAAGGATTTCTGACCAGTTCTTCAGCAGAAATCGGTCTGGAATGGCCCCAAAGGCAACACCGACAGTTTTGCAACAATTCTTGTCTGTGTACCAGACAACTACTGATTTTTCTCCGACACCAAGTCCTATTTGTCAGACTGTGCTTTTGGTTTCATTCGGTTTTGCTCCGAAATAAAAATGTATTCCACTGAAAGAGTTTCTGGAGATGCAGTTTGTTATAATGAATGCCTTTCTCTTGTCAGTCATCCGTCTAATGCTGTAGATATTATCGATGCAAGACGTTCCTGTCCGAAAGCCATTCTGCTTCTTCCTAAATTTCTCTTTCAATTACAGTGCTAGGGATCTTACCAGAGAATTTCGATATAGAACTGAGAATTGTGATGCCTGGATAATTTTCGCAGCTATCCTTGCTTCCCTTTTCAAATGTATTTGTGATGAACCATTATTTAAACTTGACAGCGATTTCCTCCGCATTAACACAGAGGTTAAATAGTTTTTGGGGATGTTCAAATAACACGTTTCACCCTATCTTGAACAGTTCCGTACATAAAGTTCGAGTTCCTGAAGCAGTCATCTTGGGTGCATGAACCAAGCGCATCCTGCGGAGGCCCATACGACGCAACGTTCGCTGAACGATCATTGAGGATACATTGCTGGTAGCCTCTTGGTTCATCTGGGTGATCGGTTGCTCAGCAATTGCACGTCTATCCTCCCGTACACATCTCAGCAGCTATTGTTCACCCCTGTCATCTATGGCCTATGGTGCACCACTCTCGCCTCGGCGCCGGGTTTGGATAGCGGCATTTTGCTATGCAGGGTATGCATTCAGCGCGGCGGCATGCGAACAGTTTACATACACTGCTGGCTACAAAGTCTTTCTCGACGTACTTCTTGGATAAAAATCTCTCGGTGTACATGCCGCGTCAATCAGGGTAAAACTCCAAGCTTTCGACCACTACCTCCATGGTCGTCGTCAGGGCTAAAACTGACTGTCGTAAACTAGCGAGGCTCCCACTTTCGTATGCGAAGGACAGCTTCTGATTGACTGGAATACGTCGTAGCAACAGCGATATGGCGCGTAGTGCCCTCTACTTTCATAGATGTAGTTTCTATCCAGCGTTGCTTGCAGCGCCATGTCTTGAATCAGGAGGTAGAGTGAGCAAGTTTTCCTCTGCGATTTTTCTTTATGAAGTGCACTCTTCCAGATGTTGCTAAGTGCATAGCCGTTGTCTCTGTTAAAGTCGAAATTAGACTTAGCGACAAAAACTTTAACAGAGACAGCGGCTATGCATTTAGCAACACCTGGAAGAGTGCACTTCATAAAGAAAAATCGCAGAGGAAAACTTGCTCACTCTACCTCCTGATTCAAGGCAAGGCGCTGCAAGCAACGCTGGATAGAAACTACATCTATGGAAGTAGAGGGCACCACTTCACTACGCTCCATATAGCTGTTGCTACGACGTATTCCAGCCAATAAGAATCTGTCCTCTGGATATAAAAGTGGGAGCCTCGCTAGTTTACGACAGTTTTAGCCCTGACGACGACCATGGAGGTAGTGGTCGAGAGCTTGGAGTTTTATCCTGAATTGACGCGGCATTTACACCGAGAGACTTTTATCCTACATACGCTGCTGTTTGGAGAATGCTTTGACACAATCTAGCTTGGCGGTCAAAACGAACAAATACGTTAAAAGAAGCGGTGGAGATATTCCATCTGTCAGAATCGTTAATATCTTTAAAGAACAGAATGTCGTGCTGGGGAAACAACAGCTGCCGGCTCGGAAACAGATAACAATAGAGTAAAATAATGCATCATATGCATCAGAGGGTATCCGTTCTTCTGTGCAGCTACATTGCTTGTACTGGGAAGAAAACACCGCTAGGGACACAGAAAACACCGTCGAGGTTGTCGCAGCAACTGAAAAGGTGAAGGGATTCCGAGCGTTGCTTAAAATTCACGAGCTGTGCGCTTCTTAAGAAGGGACGCCGGCACCGTCGCCAAATTTTCTGAGAGCTGAGGTAGTGAGGAAAGGAGAGGAGAGGAGCGGAGAGGAGAAGAGGGGAGAAAGAGGTGGAAGGGAGGGATGGCGAGTGTCCGCGCAGGCTGAGTCGGCAGTGTGCGGGGACGGCGGCTGGCCAGCATAAATCTGCAGCCACCCGGGTCGGCTCGGCCGCTGCTCCACGCGTGCCGCCGCGATTTATTGCCTGCAATGAATAATATCTGAAAATTAGGGCCGGCGGCTGGTGGCTGGTGGCTGGCTGGGGAGCTGAGGGACACGTCGGGGGGGGGGGGGGCAGAGGGGTCGCGGGCGTTAGCCTCACCTGGCGGCACCCCTCGACTGCCGGCTCCGGCAGTCAAGACGCCTTCCAGGTGGGGCGCGCTCTCGATGGCTGAGCAGTTGGCGACTCCTGGCTCACCTCGCGAGACTGCTGTTCTCACTAGGCTTAAGGGCTTCGGGGTGGCGACGAAGTTGGAGGAATCAGTCCTCTGGTAAAACGGACGGAAATTTGAAGAAGGCGTTGCAGCTGAGGAAGGAAGGGAGGAATCGAGGTCACAGCATAATATCCCGGCTACATTGAGGTCATTTGATTCGGATCACTAACTCAGCAGGTCGCGTATGCAGTAAATCAGACGGGTCTTCTCTAACAGACTCTGCCAGATGGCAAGAATATTGCAGAGTTTTACGTCTAGTCGGTATGGAGCTCGTCAGAGAAGGAGTACTAATTCAGCTGTAGGAGAACACCGGCTGCGAACAGCTACGGTGTTTCTCAGACAGGTCGTACGGCGAAATAGGACTGCCTTCTCCGCCTACAGTGGGAAACTGCGTGTCGCTCTCCTTAGTACCAGCTCATAGGGGAAATTACGTAAACACTTTAGCAGGTGTAACGAGAAACTTTGATTTTATCCATACTGGATGCGGGATCACGGTTGTGAATGTCAATGTTAAAAAATATATCGGCTCAACCACTTGTTTATAGTGTAAAACACTAAGATCGACGCGTTTCGGAAGTCAAGCTTCCATCATCAGAATAATAAAAAAAGTAAAAGAACCTGTTAAAACTCGCTAAAATGGAACATGCATCAGGCACAATAAAATTGATAATAAAATTAAAACATCGTGGCTACTTCCCTTGTTGCAGCCATGTCTTCCAAGGACCATCACCACATAGTCGTCGAAATATAAAAAAACTCTAAAATGGTGTCGCCTATGGTGTTCAACATTTAACCACATGGCTGTCTCCTCTATCGTCGTAAACCGCCCGTGCGTCTCCGTTGATAGCACACACCACGTAGCCAAACACGACACTGAAACGCGAGTGAGCTCACGCGCAAGTAAACAAGGAAGTAACAGAGAAAATTACGATACATAGCGTGGATAATCGGAACACACTGAATGAACAGCTAACTGGTGATACAAATAACTTTTTCAAACATTTCACTGGTTTCTTTTAGTAAATACATTTTTAGCAACTGGCAGGATACCATCATTTCATGAGGCCCTTGGAACATGTACACGTTATCTGATTGTATAGACATCTCTGTGACTTCCTTGTTTACTTGCGAGTGAGCTCACTCGCGTTTCAGTGTCGTGTTTGGCTACGTGGTGTGTGGTATCAGCGAAGACGCAAGGGCGGTTTACAATGATAGAGGAGAGAGCCATGTGGTCAGATGTTGAACACCATAGGCGACACCATTTTAGAGTTTTTTATATTTTGACGACTATGTGGAGATGCACCTTGGAAGACATGGCTGCAACAAGTGAAGTAGCCACGATGTTTTAATTTTATTATCAATTTTATTGTGCCTGGTGCATGTTCCATTTTAACGAGTTTTAACAGGTTCTTTTACTTTTTTTTTATTATTCTGATGATGGAAGCTTGACTTCCGAAATGCGTCAATCTTAGTGTTTTACACTATAAACAAGTGGTTGAGCCGATATATTTTTTAACATTGTAACAAGAAAAGTGATTGGAAGTTCAGATCGAGAAGAAAGTTGCTCCCTTCCATTACGCAGGCAAAATGAAATCTAAAACAAACGTGGTGACGCCTTAGAACTGTTCATATTGATGAGCGGAGATCTAACCATATAGATCTCAGTGCGCCCTACTGTGGCTTATCATTGCATAATCAAGGACAATTCAAGGGCGCTGAATCTGAATTTTGAAAGTCCCCCCAAAATTTCGGCTCGGAAGTGGATCAAAAATGGCAAAAAGCACGATAACAACGGAATGTTTTTGAGTTTTTCGCTTATAACACAGAAACAATGCAATTTGCGGCAACGCTGACTGTCTTTGAAAATAAAGAGAATACAGTTTTCCATAAAATAGATCTGATTGACAACTTTCATCAGACCAACCGTATGGCGTGTAGCGCATCTTGAAGTTAGTGCTATTTCGGGCGCCACCTCCAAAACACAACTCCTAATCTCTCTACAGTCTATGATCATCATTCAAACGGCTAAATGAAAGCCATCATCACTCCTACAACTATAAAGTGTTCAAATACCTTATGTAATAACGTAATAATTACGTTTTCTTTCGCATTGGTAAAAATACTAACAATTACCACAATATAACATTATTAATACAGTAATGTTGAAGAAATTTCGAAGTAGTTTCATCCTCTTCGCTCTTCGTGTACCACTGCCCTTGTCTTTACTTCTTCCATGTGCAGAATAAGAATAATTATGGGTGTCTTACAGCTAAGTAAGGTAAATGATGGCTAATTTCAGTTCATATCAGAAAATAGGTAAATAATTAGATTTATGCGCATTGTACAGTGTTCGTTACAACAATGTCATGAGACTACATAATGGGAAATTATAATAATAACAGTCTGAAATATGGCTTACCTCAGTTTGGTGTGACACATTGGATTCGCTCGTTACGGGGAAACTGTAGTTTCTATCAATAGTCTGCGCGTTGTAGTTAGCATTCTCGAACACAAATTGAAATAACGCGAATGGGTCAAATTCCAATTCCATTGTCATCGTCTCAGAATGTACAGCTTCCTAAAGCAGACAGTACACCACCCTCTTTCTTATGTCCACATTTCTTTTGCAGCCAAGCCAACTAGCAATGGTGGCAACAAAGAGTTGAGCCTGACAGTTGCCACAATACTGGTTGCTACGGCCATGCGTTTGGTTTTCCATTTATTCGGGTTTCCTTGTTTCTTCTTCATCAGTAGCCGATAAACGAAATTTTGGACCGAGTCAGGAATGAGGACCTTTTTTCTGTGTTAGAAACTGGTCTGGAGGGGGATAGTCGTTGTGTTGTAAACTTGCGATCGAATACTTCAACAAATATATCTGATGCTGTTTAAAAATTCAAATGGCTCTGAGCACTATGGGACTTAACATCTGAGGTCATCAGTCCCCTAGACTTAGAACTACTTAAACCTACCTAAGGACATCATACACATCCACGCCCGAGGCCGGATTCGAACCTGTGACCGTTGCAGCAGCGCGGTTCCGGACTGATGCGCTTAGAACAGCTCGGCCACAACTTCCGGCGATGCTGTTTCAGTCAAACGGCGATGCTCTTCCTCAGGAGATGATCTTTTTGACTGCTACTACGTGTAACAATTTTGTACCCAGTGTTTTTGAAACAAACAACAGTTTATTTCCTCACGCATGAGTCAATCATTATATGACTGCCATACTTCTTTAACAGTTGAGCTTACATTATCTTAACGTCAGGATAGTAGTCACCGCGGGTCTGGTCTGTTAACTGTTAAAGGCAAATCGCTATTCCTCACCATTTTCGTTCACTGAGGTAGCTGAAAATTTTCTGCAAAGCACCATCAATTTCATATGGACGTATTTGTTGTTGTTCAGGACCTTCGTACATTTGGAATGGTACTGGGCATCTGTTGCAACCAGGTCAGCAACTAGTCCAGTCCGACGTATTACTGACGTCCTAATCACTGTTTCTGAAATGAAAATCCGGGTAAGTGGATCGAGTTTTTTTTCTTTTTTTCTTTTTTTTTTTTAAAAAAAAAGCTGCGACCAGCCTCAACCATCTTAGCCTCTGCAGCCATTAATTTTTCGTTATTGTTCTTTCTTTGACATTATTCACTTATTCACGAACCTTAACTACAATCTTGCCATTTCAAAGTTCGTCTAGCTCATTCTCTTCTTACTGCTTCAAGATCTTTCTTTAAACCCGTCATCCTCTTCTTACTTGCTTCAAGAACATTGTTCAAACACACTTCGTGCCTAAGTGATAAGACTTTTCTCCCATCGTCCAGTACAACATCACATGCAACACACTTCTCACTTATCGGGGACTAGGTGCTTGTGTCGTCCTCATAATTTCATCATCGTTCGGGAAAGTGGCGAGACTGGTCAAGATTGAGAATCTGTACGGGCACTGATAACGACGCAGCTGAGCGCCCCACAAACCATATATTATCATCATCATCAACATCATCATATTTCTCACATGGACTGATTATCTGTCATACATTTCTATACATATACATTACATACATTTAGGCTGAATTTAAAAACCGCAGATGTTTTCTAAGCAACCGCCAGTGGGAGAAGTCGCAAACAACTGCCGGCGCAGGATACCAACACAATGGACCTGGCTACCCTCTGTCAGGAGGGGGAGTTCATTGGCCTTTCACAAACATCTTACCCTGTCACCACGACAGGTATCAACTGCTAACGTCTCCAATATCATCGTGGCATTACTGGAGGATGCAGTTCGGCGATGGATGTGCGGCAAAATACGGTAAAGACACAGGTGAAGATCCCGAGATGACCCATCTCCTCAGCTTTGAAATCGCGCTAATCCCAAACGCACAACACGCCATACGGTAGGCCTGCGTATTTTGTGGCGAATTTGATCTTTTTTATTTTGATAACTATTTAACTTTACCGCAAATCGTTCCTGTGTTATAAGCGAAAATCTTGAAAAAGTCCCATTTTTCGTGATTTTTCCATTTTTGACCGAAATTTTGATGGGATTTGGAAAATTCTGACTCAGCACTCTCAAAAACGTGCAGAAAGCACCTTTTGACTGGAGCCATGGACAGAATCTACGAGCGACTTTAATCCGAACGAAGATAATCAGACATACTCATCGATCCAGTTCTTGCATAACACGAATAAACAAATTGCAAATATGGATTGTCGTCCACCAACATATGAAGATCAAATTCCATCCGAGGTGTTCCGGAAGGACTTTTTGTGGTGGAAAATGCAGTACAAAACACATCTGATAAGCGACTGACTAGAAATTTCTCGTTCAATTATTAATATTTGTCTGAACTGCGCTCTCTTATAATACTAATCCAACAGACATGCTTTTCTTTTAATATTCGTTGTCTACCAATATTGAACTCGTGTGATGATGTCTTCTCAGGATGTATCTATATACAATGAAATTACACTCAAGAGCCAAAGAAACCGGTACACCTCCCTATTATCGTGTAGGGCCCTGCGAGCTCGCAGAAGTGCCGCAAGAAGACGTGGCATGGATTCGACTAATGTCTGAAGTAGTGCTGAAGGGAACTCATACCATGAATCCTGCAGGGTTGTCCATAAAACCGTAGAAGTACGAGAGGGTGGAGATCTCTTCTGGACATCACGTTGCAAGGTATCCCAGATATGCTCAAAAATGTTCACGTCTGTGGAGTTTGGTGGCCATTGGAAATGTTTAAACTCAGAAGAGCGTTCCTGGAACCACTATGTAGCAATTCTGTACGAGTGGGGTGTCGGATTGTCCTCTTGGAATTGCTCAAGTCCGTCGGAATGCGCAATGGACATGAATGAGTGCAGGTGATCAGACAGGATGCTTACCTACGTTTCACCCGTCAGAGTCGTATCTAGACGTATCAGAGGCTCCATATCACTCCAACTGCACACGTTCCACCAGCTTGAACAGTCCCTGATGAGATGCAGGTTCAATGGTTTCATGATATTGTCTCCATAGCCGTAAACGTCCATCTACTCGATAAATTTGAAACGAGACTCGTCCGACCAGGCACCATGTTTCCAGTCATCAACAGTCCAATGTCGTTGTTGACGGGTCCAAGCGAGGCGAAGAACTTTTGACGTGCAGTCATCACGACACACAAGTGGGCCTTCGGCTCCGAAAGCCCATATCGATGATGTTTCGTTGAATGGTTCGCACGCTGAGACTTGTTGATGGCCCTGCATTGAAATCTGCAGGAGTTTGTGAAAGGGTTGCACTTCTGTCACGTTGAACGATTCTCTTCAGTCGTCGTTGGTCCTGTTCTTATGGGATGTAGGAGATTTGACGTTTTACCGGATTCCTGATATTCGCGATACACTCGTGAAAAGGTGTTATGGGAAAATCCCCACTTCATCGCTGCCTCGGAGATTCTGTGTCCCATAGCTCGTGCGCCGTCTATAACACCACTTCAAACCAGCAGCAGTATCCGATCTAACAAAAGCACCAGACACTTGATGTCTTATAAAGGGGTTGCCGACCGCAGCACCGTATTCTGCCTGTTTACAAATCTCTGTATTTGAATACGCATACCAGTTTCTTTGGTGCTTCAGTGTATTGTCAGAATGTATATATGTACAGTTTCTGGTTTCAAGTGTAGGTTTTTATTTATGTTGTAGGACCTTAAAGGCTATATTTCGAGTATTGTCTACGTATTTTTTGTCATATTCGAACATGACTGTTACAATATCGATTTAAGAATGAGAGATATAGATTGTTTTTAAATTTATGTTTAAAAAATGTTCAAATGTGTGTGAAATCTCATGAGACTTAACTGCTAAGGTCATCAGTCCCTAAGCTTACACTCTACTCGAACCTCCGCCGGGACCAGCCGCAAAGTTTTGAATTTACACCTATGGTGGAAATCGATTTATATCATACATAACATTTGGATTGTGCTTATGTTTCTTTATGCGTATCTACAATGAATGAGAAAAAAGTGAAGACATTCACGAATATCAATAAACCTTCGTACACACACACACACACACACACACACACACACACACACACACACACACACACGCACACACACACACACTTACCATTAGTAGGTAATCAAGCGATTGGAGTCGCAGTTCTTTGTGACATGTAGAACGGCCATCAGAATGCATTAATGTTCTTCGGGTTTAGTGTTCTTACCATGGTAAGTTATACAGGGGGCATTAACAGAGTTAGAGGCTGAGTGGATGCTGTGAAAGACACGGAGCTAACGCGTACTTGTGTCACAGAGTTTTATCGGCACGCGACAGATTTCAGAAGGAGCCTCGTTGTATGTCTCCATGTGACTGAGTGGTTTAATTGTGAAAAATCCAGCTGTGTGATTCCTTCAAATGTGACATGGTGAGGTGTTTCAGCCCTCGTTCCGCAGAATAAGTATACTGGGAGTTCATCCTTCAGTTAATCAGCGTTGCTCTTGGCTAAAAATAAACCATTATCATTAACCGTGTTTGGATTTCTTTTTATTAGGGTGTAAGCCGGATTTAAACTCTGTAGACAATCAAACGACTTTTGTGATAAGCAACTAGCTATGCGAACGTTGAGAGACTCTATCTGGGGCAAAAATAATTTGAACTGTACTTGAAAAAAAGGATAACTTCGTAATAAAATTGTCAGTGATAAAACTTGTCTTTGGAATGGACGAAACCATAACTAATCTCTGGCTGAGTTGTATTTTGCGTAAATTATAATTATCAAATAATTTTCAATTCTCTATACTATTTATCAATCTACGTATGTAAAATGACTTTCTGTTAGGTCTTGCCAAAAAAAATTAATCACTATAGGCTTCTTGAATGATGATGCAAACAAACAGCTTTGACTTCTTCCGTACTTTATTAAAATGGTCAAATGGCTCTGAGCACTATGGGACTTAACTGCTGTGGTCATCAGTCCCCTAGAACTTAGAACTACTTAAACCTAACTGACCTAAGGACATCACACACATCCATGCTCGAGGCAGGATTCGAACCTGCGACCGTAGCAGTCACGCGGTTCCAGATTGTAGCGCCTAGAACCGCACGGCCACTCCGGCCGGCGTACTTTATTACACAAAGATTCACCACAGATATTAATAATAAGGCGTCAAGAGCGGCATTCTGAATAAAACCATTACATTTTAATAAAGCTAAGATAACGAAATACATTTCTCATCCATTACACTATCTTCATTAAGGAATTCAATTAAGAGCAAAGGTGGGCAACAGTTGCTTCTGGATCTTCTTCTACGCGCTGGCCCTCGCTTAATGTGTGGTAATGGTCGGCTATAGTCTCTGGGGGTAGCGAAGAAGGTGCTACCATTGAGGTACTGCTGCACTCTTCCTGACAACAGGAAACAAACGGCGACCACCATTTTGTGCAACTGATTATGACAGTCTATTTAAACAAGACTTAATTTTGAATCTAGTAACTTAAAAGATATCGTGGCATTATATTATCTTCTCCACTGCATACACAGAAGCAGTAACAATCGTGGTGTAACTGCAGTTAATTCCTCTTACACTAGAAATGGACCAATGTTGGACTGCATGGGAACAGAAGGGCTGGCAAACACTTTGTCAAGCTCCTGGCAACCAAATTGATGAATTTCGATCCCAGTGTTGGACTGCATGGGAATGTGAGGGCTGGTATACTGTTCGTCAAGTTTCTGTCAGCGAAACTGAGGAATTCGGAATCCAGGCATAGAATTTCATTAATTCAATAACACAAAAAGGCTAGGTTTGGATTGGTGCCGTGACCGGGAAACATAGACTGCCGACGAACGGCATCGCTGTGTGTTCGGTGAGGAATTGCGGTTCCCCACTACACCGGATGACCATCGTCGGTGAGTATTGCCGTGATCTAGGAACAGGTGCCGGTATTACAGTGTTTTGGAGAGATACGGCGTCTGTACTCCTTGGGTCATGATGTGGGGAGGCATTGGCTGTGATGTGAAACCACGGCTGGTAGGAAATGAGGGAGCTCTAACGTCAAGGACATCCTGCATTCTTATGCGTCAAATTTGAATCTCAGTATCGGGGTGCCATTTCCAAAAGGACTACGGCTTGTCCACATATGGCACGTGTCCCTGCCAATTGTCTGCGTGTGCTGAAGCTCTGCCGTGGCCAGCCAGCAAGATCCGCTGTTGAGTGGTACTTAAGATAAGTAAATAAATTAGTGAAATCAAAGTGAAGTAGAAATTAGAAAACAAACGAAAATCTTGGTTTAGTTTAGAGAGTTACATACTGGCGGTTCAGCCGTCAGGGCATCACCCGACGGCCTCACGTGTTTCTCAGTTGTCACATGTGAGCAAAGGCCCTCGCCTACATTCCAAGAGCCAATGACCGACGTTAAGAAGATTCTTCGAGAAGCTTTTCAACGTGACAGAAGAGGCAATGACCGTGAAGTCGTTCACCTCCAGTGAACTGAAGTGAATAAAACTGCGAGACGCAGTGGGCCCGACAAGGCAGAGTAGCAGTAGTTTTCAGTCAGTTTCGGTGCTGAAGACCGTCATGCAAGAAGAGACTACATCATACACAGACGCACCAAGTCCGCCGCTGTAATGAAACAGCAAGCAGCAGCCTCGGCGCCAGAAGACAGAAGTTAAAAGGTATTTGAAGTCTGATTTTTACGTACCCGGGTGACTCGTGAGGACGGGAAGGAGACGGCCTCACATCAGCAGTCACCTGTGAGCTGGGATGAAGATCTGACAGCCGAAGACTGGCAAGCGGGAGTCCGTTGTTTATGTCCGGGACACTGGCCTTCCCCCGCCGCGCCGCTCCGCGGGCCGACGCACAACACACGCGGCCGCTTAGAGAAGAGAAACACTGGGACGCCACATCCAAGGTATCACCATCCGATTCACGACTTCGTTCTCAATAATTAAACGGGCCACCGCACGAGGCGCGTCTCCAGTCAACTGGGCGAAACGGCGACACGAGATACACACCGCCAGGCGTAATCAGACGCCGCTGCTGCCGCAGCAGAGGCTTCGCAAGCGACACAGCTGCCACTCTCTCAGCCAGAACAATCGAGTAAGGGAAAAGTTGTTCAAATCTTCAATAAAAGTTATGTAAAAATGCTGTTTCATTCTACCTCATACCCAAGCCAAGGAAGAACCCACCCTGCCCACATGTTGTTCAGAGAGAAAAAGTTATTTGTTTAGTGTTTTTCACCCTGTCATAATGCTTTAGAATCAATTGCCCTTTGCAGTAATGTTCATCCTGACAACAGACTAGCATCAAAAGAGAAGGCCCGGTTACATTTAGTGTCAGAAGTGTTACACCGCAGATATGTACGCAAAAGAGCGAGTGAGACCAGTCCGGATATCAATTCCGTCAAGTGCCAGTATCCGGAATACCTAGGTCAGTTTACCACAGATGTGGGCCAGCTTGCCTCACGAAAGGAATCAACAGCTTTATGATAAACATTGGAACAGAATCTGTTTATGCGTCCAGACTAGAAGGGATGTAAAGTCATAGTGGTAAGTGGACTATTATTGCCAAGTTCTTTGTAAGTTTACTCGAGTTTGTAATCACTATAATTACATACCATATCCTCTCAACCTATGAATTTTCAATTTTGTTTTCTCCTCCCCTTTTCGCTTCACTTTTTTTCTGTCAGACAGCGCATCTTTGTATTGCCTTTGATACATTTTACCAATATAGCATCGTGTGGCGATAGTATATTGTTGATTTCTTAAAGTTTTTAATTTCATCAATATTATTGTCACATTTAAAATTTTTATTCTCCTGTAATTCCTTATTAATGAATACGCGATTTTTTGGTTCTGTTCAAAAAATGGCTCTGAGCACTATGGGACTCAACTGCTGCGGTCATAAGTCCCCTAGAACTTAGAACTACTTAAACCTAACTAACCTAAGGACATCACACACATCCATGCCCGAGGCAGGATTCGAACCTGCGACCGTAGCGGTCGTGCGGTTCCAGACTGTAGCGCCTTTAACCGCTCGGCCACTCCGGCCGGCACATTTTGGTTCTGTTCCATTGTTAGTGACTTTTCTGTATCTAATGCTATTTTATTATCGCCAATTAAGGATTTAATATTGGCACAATCAACTGTTAGAGTAATGTTATAGCCTAGTCTTTACTTCTTAATGTCACAAATTAAGTGCGTAAAATTGTATTGTACTGTATGTTAACCAGGGACCTACAAACGACGGAGAGGCTCCGTCCCCTGGGTGTTGTGTGATGTCCTTAGGTTGGTTAGGTTTAAGTAGTTCTAAGTTCTAGGGGACTGATGACCATAGATGTTAAGCCCCCTAGTGCTCAGAGCCATTTGAACCATTTGAACCAAACTCCGTCCCTGCCGCAGCCGCAGTGGTCCACGACCCCACGACTACCGCAGTCCACTTCATCTCTCCGCCACCCCACACTGAACCCAGGGTTATTGTGCGGTTCGCCCCCGGTGGAGCCCCCAGGGAACGTGTCACACTAGACGAGTGTAACCTCTGTGTTTGCGTGGTAGAGTAATGGTAGTGTACGCTTACGTGAAGAACTTGTTTGCGCAGCAATCGCCGACATAGTGTAACTGAGGCGAAATAAGAGGAACCAGCCCTCATTCGCCGAGGCAGATGGAAAACCGCCTAAAAACCATCCGCAGACTGGCCGGTTCACCGGACCTCGACACAAATCCGCCGGGCGGCTTCGTGCCGGGGACCAGGCGCTCCTTCCCGCCCGGAAAGCCATGCGTTAGACCGCACGGCCAACCGGTGAGTAATGTTGGTTAGTCTTTGCAAACTTGAAGTTACTCTACATAGGTACATGTTTCTCTTGATCTTTTTTTGTTTTTTCAGTGAGAGCAGTAAGCGTATTGATGAATCTTTGCCTGGACGCTTCAGTTTTTTAATACAGGGCGGTCCATTGATCGTGTCCATGTCAAATATCTCACGAAATAAGCGTCAAACGAAAAAACTACAAAAAACGAAACTTGTCTAGCTTGAAGGGGGAAACCAGATGGCGCTATGGATGGCCCGCAAAATGGCGCTGCCGTAGGTCAAACGGATATCAGCTGCTTTATTTTTCTAAAAGTAGGAACCCCCATTTCTTGTTACATATTCGTGTAGTACGTAAAGAAATATGAATGTTTTAGTTGCACCACTTTTTTCGCTTTGTGATAGATGGCGCTGTAACAGTCACAAACATATGGCTCACAATTTTAGACGAACAGTTGGTAACAGGTAGTTTTTTTAAATTAAAATACAGAACGTAGGTACTTTTGAACATTTTATTTCGGTTGTTCCAATGTGATACATCTACGTTTGTGAGATTATCATTCCTGAGAACGCATGTTGTTACAGCGTGATTACCTGTAAATGCCACATTAATGCAATAAATGCTCAAAATGATGTCCGTCAACCTCAATGCATTTGGCAATACGTGTAACGACACTCCTCTCAACAGCGAGTAGTTCGCCTTCCGTAATGTTCACACGTGCATTGACAATGCGCTGACGCATGGTGTCAAGCGTTGTCCGTTGATCACGATAGCAAAGATCCCTCAAATTTCCCCACAGAGAGAAATCCGGGGACGTCATATCCGGCGAAAGTGCGGGCCATGGTATGGTGCTTCGACGACCAATCCACCTGTCATGAAATATGCTATTCAATACCGCTTCAACCGCACGCGAGCTATGTGCCAGACATCCAGTACATCGCCATTCTGTCATGCAGTGAAAAATCTTGTAGTAACATTGGTAGAACATTACTTAGGAAATCAGCATTCATTGCACCACTTACACTGCCATCGATAAAATGGGGGCCAATTATCCTTCCTCCCATAATGCCGCACCATACATTAACCTGCCAAGGTCGCTTATGTTCCCCTTGTCGCAGACATCGTGGATTTTCCGTTGTCCAATAGTGCATATTATGCCGGTTTACGTTACCGCTGTTGGTGAATGACACTTCGTCGCTAAATAGAACGCGTGCAAAAAATCTGTCATCTTCCCGTAATTTCTCTTGTGCCCAGTGGCAGAACTGTACACGACGTTCAAAGTCGTCGCCATCCAGTTCCTGGTGCATAGATATGTGGTACGGGTGCAATCGATGTTGATGTAGCATCTCAACACCGACGTTTCTGAGATTCCCGATTCTCGCGCAATTTGTCTTTTATTGACGAGTGGTTTAGCCGCGACAGCAGATAAAACACCTACTTGGGCATCATCATTTCTTGCAGGTCGTGGTTGACGTTTCACATGTGGCCGAACACTTCCTGTTTCCTTAAGTAACGTAACTATCCGGTGAACGGTCCGGACACTTGGATGATGTCGTCCAGGATACCGAGCGCATACGTAGCACACGTCCGTTGGGCATTTTGATCTCAATAGCCATACATCCACATGATATCGACATTTTCCGCAACTGGTAAACGGTCCATTTTAACACGGGGAATGTATCACGAAGCAAATACCGTCCGCACTGGCGGAATGTTACGTGATACCACGTACTTCAACGTTTGTGACTATTACAGCACCATGTATCACAAAGCGAAAAACGTGGTCCAACTAAAACATTCACGTTTCTTTACGTACTACACGAATATGTAATAAGAAATGGGGGTTCCTATTGGAAAAAAACGCAGCTGATATCCGTTTGATCTATGGCAGCGCCATTTTGCGGTCCAGCCATAGCGCCATCTGGTTTCCCCCTTCAAGCTAGACAATTTTCGTTCTTTGTAGTTTTTTAGTTTGATGCTTTTTTCGTGAGATATTTGGCCCGGTCACTATTAATGGACCCCCCTGTATACTTATTTGGCCGCTGTTTTAGTAGAAAAAAGTGTGGGTAAAATATTTCCTGTTTTCATATGTACGAAGTAAAAGTTCTTTGCTCAAGAAGTCTTTAAGTCTGTATTTTTTACGAAGTCTTCTCTCACCCACCACTGTTCACTTTTTTGTTTGACGGTTTACCCACGTTTTTAGGGGCCTTAATACACACGGTTTGGGTGTCACTCCGCTGTGCATTATTCATTTATATGGCTTTCATTACCTTGATTTTTATTCGTTATAACACTTGTAGCTGTATGCCATTGAGAATGAGCCATCGCTTTACACTGGTACAGAAAGCTATAATTTAAAAACCTCATTTCTCCATATTAAGAGCTTAGACGGAACGATCTCTGTTTTATTTGGAAAAACTTTCAATGACTCAGATTGCATAAATTAGCCTTTATTGCTTTCAACCGGTTTTGACAGTTGTAACTGTCATCTTCTGGTGTTCAAAAAATTATGTTTTAAAACATATTCCTTTTAGAGTTAGTAATTCATGCCATACGTTTGCGTGACGTGTTACATACATGGTGGAACCTCCTCAGTCGAAGTATGCGATGCAACTTTTTAACTGTTAATGATTTTACCGACGACAGATCTGCATACACTGATCAGCCAGGACATAATGACTGCCTACCTAATAGCCGATCCGACCACCTACGGCACAGGTAACAGCGGCGACGCATCATGGCATGGAGAGAATGAGGTCGCTGCAAAAAGTTGGCACCACTTCTGCACGCACAACTCACCTAATTCCCGTATATTCCAGGAAGACAGTCGATGAGCTCTGTTGTCATGTTCAATCACATCCGAAATGTGTTGGATCGGGTCCATATCTGGCGAGTTGTGGGGTCAACACATCGCGTGGAACGTGCCAGTCTGTCCCTCAAGCCACTTCATCACATTCCTAGCCTCCTGACGTGGCGCATTATCTTGGTGATAAATGTCACTCTCGTCGGAAAACACGATCACCATGAGTGGATGGCCGGCCGAAGTGGCCGTGCGGTTAAAGGCGCTGCAGTCTGGAACCGCAAGACCGCTACGGTCGCAGGTTCGAATCCCGCCTCGGGCATGGATGTTTGTGATGTCCTTAGGTTAGTTAGGTTTAACTAGTTCTAAGTTCTAGGGGACTAATGACCTCAGCAGTTGAGTCCCATAGTGCTCAGAGCCATTTGAACCATGAGTGGATGTAGGTGAACTGTAACCAGTGTATGATACACCTTGACCATCATAGTGCCTTGCACGAGCTCCACTGGTCTCATGGATGGCCACGTGAATGTTTCCTAGAGCATAAGAGAGCCTCTTATACCTTGTCTCTGTCCCACTGTGCAAGTGTCAAGGTACTGTTGTACTGAAAGACGACAAATCAGCATGATGAAGAAGGTATCAGGATTCATCAGACTCTGTAACACTCTAACATTGTGCCAACGTCCAGTGCTAACGGTCGCTTGCTCATTTCAGTCATAGTTGTCAATGTCGTTGTGTTACTATTGGCACATGCATGGGTAGTCGGCTGCGGAGGCCCACAGTTAGTGGTATTCGGTGCACTGTGCGTTCAGACACACTTGTCCTCTGCCCAGCATTAAAGTCTGAGGTTAGTTTGGTCACAGTTCGCCACCTGTTCTGATTTACCAGTCTGGCCAGCCTACGATGTCCGACATCTGTAATGAAGGGTTGCTGCCCAACCCCATGACACGTGGATGCAGTTTAATATTGTTTCGCCACAGAACTCCTTGAAGACCTGAGAAGTCGCGCAGTTTCCTAAGTGCTCGTGCTGACCTTCCGAGCCATCGCAATCTGCCCTTGGTCAGACTGAGATACATCTCGCGCCTTCCACATTCTGCACATGGATAGCACACTCACTGATACTCTATGCACCATGCGTGTGTCTGACTAGCAGTCATTCCTCGCCAGGTGACGCTGCTATCAGCTAGACGTGTTTATATCGATAGTGGGTCGGTGGTCATAATGTTCTGGATAACCATTGTATAATGTAGTGTATTTTAGCCACGTTAATGGCAACGAAGCATGGGGTACTAACCCAAAATGGAAAAAGTCTTACAATAAAAATTTTTAAAGACCAGAAGATGGCAGTACAATTGTGGAATCCGGTTGTCAACAATGAAAACAAATTTATGCGGACTTGGCTACTGAAAGTTTTCTTTTGAACTGAAACATAAAAATAGAAATACTGGTGGATTACAGTAGGTATATCATGTAATTTGCTGGGACTGCATAACATAAAACACAAGAAAATTCAGTTATTAATATTTGTTCAAGCATGGTTGCGTGATGGTGTTTCAAACTTTCAGGGATGATGGAGAAGGGTAAATGATATCTATTTGAGATAAGGGGACTAGTCTGGAAATAAGTGAGTCGAAAGGTGTAAGCGAAAATCTATTCAAGTTCCGCCTTATCCACGTGCAGCGCTCAAACTAAGGGCTCCAACTACCGACCCCTGACCATGCCGTACAAAATTCCCGCTGAATACTCCTCAGTCCCCTCTGATAATTTCCCCTATTGATGAACTACCAACGGCACACGTAACTTGATATCGGGAAGACCGAAAATCCGGTCTACTGCAGGATTTCCCAAACTGTGTTCCACGAACACTGGTGTTTTGTGAGAAGTGAATAAGTGCTCCACGTAAAACTATTAATAATATGGCTATTTGCCGGACACTTTGTTATAATTTAAAGATGAGGTAATCACTGAATAAAATAAGTTATTCTCATTTTAAAAAAATGTTATTGACAAGTAAAGTATCAGAATTCTAGAACTGTTCCGTCAGACGAAAGGTTTTTTTAACCCTTCCTCCACGGTATAGTAATAATAAACTCAATTCACATTGCACAAGTTTCACAAGGTGCTACATTCCCATCAGTTGTTCAAAATGGAATCCCCCAGTGTCAATGAAGGCATCGAATCGTCGCAAATTCTATCTTGCCCGTTATCCCGGTCCAGATATCGTCTGAACAGCGCCGCAGGTAACGAGAATTCTTCCCAGGAGAGTCTTTCCAGGTTCGACAGGCATCTCGCTCACAAGACATCCTACATGGCCCCACAAGAAGGAACCATGTAAGGTGAGTTCAGGTGTACGTGCTGGCCACCAAATAGGACCTCCTCTTCCTATCTACTTTTCAGGTAATATCTGATCCACGTGTTCATTAAACTTCAGTCCGAACTGGGGTTGGAATCCCTCATGTTAGAACCACACCCACTACTGAATAATAATGAGGTACGATCCATGAACCAGGATAGTATGTATCTGATAAACACTGATGCACAGTTTCGTTTAAGATGATAGGGAGAAGACACGGACCTAGTACGTAATACACTACTGGTCATTAAAATTGCTACACCAAGAAGAAATGCAGATGATAAACGGGTATTCATTGTACAAATATATTGTACTAGAACTGACATGTGATTACATTTCCACGCAATTTGGGTGCATAGATCCTGAGAACTCAGTACCAAGAACAACCACCTCTGGCCCTAATAACGGCCTTGATACGCCTGAGCATTGAGTCAAACAGAGCTTGGATGGCGTGCAGAGGTACAACTGCCCATGCAGCTTCAACACGATACCATAGTTCTTCAAGAGTAGTGACTGGCGTATTGTGACGAGTCAGTTGCTCGGCCACGATTGACCAGACGTTTTCAGGTGGTGAGGGGAGAATGTGCTGGCCAGGGCAGCAGTCGAACATTTTCTGTACCCAGAAAGGCCCGAACAGGACCTGCAACATGCGGTCGTGCATTATCCTGCTGAAATGTAGGGTTTCTCAGGGATCGAATGAAGGGTAGAGCCACGGGTCGTAAGACATCTGAAATGTAACGTCCACTGTTCAAAGTGCCGCCAATGCGAACAAAAGGTGTCCGAGACTTGTAACCAATGGCACCCCATACCATCACGCTGGGTGCCAGTACGGCGATGACGAATACACGCTTCCAATGTGCGTTCACCGCGATGTCACTTGACACGGATGCGACCATCATGATGCTGTAAACAGAACCTGGATTCATCCGAAAAATGGCGTTTTGCCATTTGTGTACCCAGGTTCGTCGTTGAGTACACCATCGCAGGCGCTCCTGTCTGTGATGCAGCGTCAAGGGTAACTACAGCCATGGTCTCCGATCTGATAGTCCATGCTGCTGCAAACGTCGTCGAACTGTTCTTGCAAACTTCCCCATCTGTTGACTCATGGATCGAGACGTAGCTGCACGATCCGTTGCAGCCATGCCCATAAGATGCCTGTCATCTCGACTGCTAGTGATACGAGGCCGTTGGGATCCAGCACGGCGTTCCGTATTACCCTCCTGAACCCATCGATTCCATATTCTGTTAACATTCATTGGATCTGGACCAACGCGAGCAGCAATGTCGCGATACGATAAACTGCAGTCGCGATAGGCTACATTCCGACCTTTATCAAAGTCGGGAACTTTTGATGGTACGCATTTCTCATTCTTACACGAGGCATCACAAAACCGTTTCACCAGGCAACTCCGGTCAACTGCTTTTTGTGTATGAACAATGGGTTGGAAACTTTCCTCATGTCAGCACGTTGTAGGTGTCGCCACCGGCGCCAACCTTGTGCGAATGCTCTGAAAAGCTAATCATTTGCATATCATAGCATCTTCTTTCTGTCGGTTAAATTTCGCAGCTGTAGCACGTCATCCTCGTGTTTAGCAATTTTAATGGTCAGTAGTGTAATTAAGTATACATGTTGACTGATAATGTATGTTGATGGCACTTCAAAACTGTAGCGTGGGCTCTTTCATCGGCCCAAATATAACTATTGCGATTATTTAGCATCCCATCTCTTGTGAAACAGTTTTTGTCCGTGAAAAGTAGGACAGTAAGGATCGACTGTAAGGCTCTCCAAAAGTCATTGGCTGAACATGAGACGAGGTCCGAAGTCAGCATGACTTTGTAGTGTTGTAGCTGCATTTCCCGTAATACTCGCCACGCAGCACTCCTGCGAAACAGTTTCACGTGTAACTGATCGAGTGCGGTATGCGGGGTCCTCATCGACTCGAGCAACCAACGTATCTTCTAAGCCGAGAGTGCGAGTAGTTTGTCGTCTTCTGTAGTTGGTACTGTTGGACCAATATCCCTTCTTCACTTAATCATTGTAGCAGTCTTGGAAACATGGCGTGAGCCGAATGTCTTCTATGCAGATGTTTCGTCCTGTATAACTTTTCCGTTCATCTGCTGCTTCCTTGTGCTTGTCCATAGCCGATCATATCTGCAGGTTCCGTCACCAGATACAACTGCATTTGGTAAGATCTGATCGACGTGATTATTTCAATTTGTAAACAGAGACTGCAGTTCAGTACAGTACAGAGATTATGCACCTTAATTATTCATGTCAGTAGACAGTACGCCATCTGAATCCCATTAGTTGATTTTTATCACAATCTCTTCACCTAAGTGCTCGTCGGGATAGCCTACTCTACAGTCTTAGCAATAACAGTACCGGTAAACATTTTGCTCTGTCAGAGGTTTCAGAACGATCTTCAATTATAACTTCTTAATCGGCGTTTCCGGACCATGGTCTCCTACCTCACACATGCATCTACCCTTCTCCATCGTCCCAGAAAGCTTGTAACATTATCACGAAATCACCATATTTATATTTACTGATTGTAACATGTAAGGGATAAATAAGGACATATTGTTGTTGAACTTGGAAATCACTGGGGCAAGCTGTTGTGAAATGTCCAAGCATTGACGCAGGAACACGATAATTTAATTCCGCTCGACATGGTACAATTAGACGAATTTATTAGAATAAACTTATCTTCAAAAGAGATAATAAGATGATATTAAAACGCACGGTTATGGCAATAAAGTTTAGACAAATTAAATTATGTAACGGCGAGAAAATTAGATTACAAAACGAGACTTTTAAATTAGTGGACGAGTTTTGTTTTTTGGATAACAAATTAAGTGACGATGATAGAATTAAGAAGAATGTTCCTTAAAATTGAGACTAAAAGTGCGCAGCGTAGTATCCTCATTGAAATCTAGCTTCCCTTTGTATTTGACTAAAAGTGGGCAGCGTAGTATCCTCATTGAAATCTAGCTTCCCTTTGTATTTATTGAAAAAGTCCACCCCTGTCAACATGTCCACACTTATTCCCTGAATTTTCAGGAAGTTGTGATACAACTGTATAGCATTTATTTTAAGAGGCGTCGAAACTTAATATTTAACAGGTTTCTTAACCTTTCCTCTGACTACAATTATTTGAATGCCCATAAAACGCATTATTACTAATTCCTCCTTGTTTGGTGAAGCAACTAACCACTTTTGACTAACAGCACAAAGATCACTGCACTGTCAGCTGAATATTGAACTTCTTCCTCATGTACCACTAACTTAACTACAGGTTGTTCTGTCTTCTCCCTCATATTGATGACTTCAGATTTATCTAGCAAATCATGTACAACTTCCCTTCTCTCAAACCCTTCACCATCAATAGAGATTACACAGATGTTATTAGGATTATTTTCAGTATTTATCCTCTTAGTAGCAGTCAATCTGTCCACTAATGACAAATCAAAACACCTTGGCGCATCACCTTTTTCTTCCTGAACCTCTTCTAATCCGCTGCTTAACTGACCTCCACTATGGTCACCCTCAGCATTCACCTCGGCTCTTGTTACAAACAAATTCTCGTTGATCACCTCCACAATATTTCTCTGCAATTATTTACTACCTGTTCTCTCCCCTTCTTCATGAAAACATTCCCCATCTGTTGCATTGCACACGTTTCCCTGTTGATGTGAACCTATGGCAAAATCTGTAGCCCGCATCTCGTGGTCGTGCGGTAGCGTTCTCGCTTCCCACGCCCGGGTTCCCGGGTTCGATTCCCGGCGGGGTCAGGGATTTTCTCTGCCTCGTGATGGCTGGGTGTTGTGTGCTGTCCTTAGGTTAGTTAGGTTTAAGTAGTTCTAAGTTCTAGGGGACTGATGACCATAGATGTTAAGTCCCATAGTGCTCAGAGCCATTTGACCCAAAATCTGTACACACACACAAATCAAATCCCGATTACTGCAGTGTTTCCTTCGCCTGTCCCTAATCAAGGAGGAGGAGGAGATTAGTGTTTAACGTCCCGTCGACAACGAGGTCATTAGAGACGGAGCGCAAGCTCGGGTTAGGGAAGGATGGGGAAGGAAATCGGCCGTGCCCTTTCAAAGGAACCATCCCGGCATTTGCCTGAAGCGATTTAGGGAAATCACGGAAAACCTAAATCAGGATGGCCGGAGACGGGATTGAACCGTCGTCCTCCCGAATGCGAGTCCAGTGTGCTAACCACTGCGCCACCTCGCTCGGTCCCTAATCAAAAAGTCACCTAAGCCATCGTTGAAGACTCATATTTTCATATTATTTGCCTCATTTTTCTCATTCCTACTGCCCACATAATTACTGCCTAATTCAGTCACTTCTTCATTACAAATAACAAAAGGAGTTATTAGCAGTTTTGATTAACCATTTCCCAACCTGCATACGCCAGCTTCTCCATGGACGGAATCTAGTTTCCCATACTCTGTGAATCTGTGCTCTTTGCCATTTTAACTCCCGTCGGATGTCTATTTTGGACATCACTATCGTCATATACTGTAGATCACGATCTATTAACACGTCTTCGATCGGAATTAGTTTCCCTATCTCCCATTCCATGGCGCCACTCTGTTTACTTTTACATTCCGTCGAGGTTCTGCATTCTTCGAAGGTCTAAAATTTCTATTAGTTTCTATGAGCCTGCTCCTCCTTCGTCATTAGTCTCTCTACTCTTTTCAGATCGTTGGTAAATCTATTAATATCTTCCCTGGGAGCAGCAATTATTTTGTTGCCTTAGTTCGTAGAAGCCTTCCCATCGTAAATCCATTATAATCTGCTCTGGCTCTATTTTTTTGGTGAGATACGACGAATTAGCAACACACTTTAAAGAAAATCTTGTCACACTCTCCTTTGTGGGATTAAGCTTTTCGCCAATCCAGAAATTGTTTTGCAGTTGAATTTGCTTTTGGTTGTCCAAATATCCTCTGAAAAATGCATCTTTAAGATCCTTTGTTTGTGTTCCACTATCTTGGTAAGACAATATCAAAATCATTCCAAAATTCCTTTGGATGCACATATCCAGCAGGATGAAAACGTAAGAACTCTCCGTTAGTAATGTAACCTATTCCAGCTGGCTCTGTTATCAGGCTACCACCCACACTGTTAGTACCAACTTGTATATTGTGTTCTACTTTAGTTAGTGTCTTTTTATGATCATGCAATTCATTTTCTACCCCCCTGAGCAGTCAAATGATCGCAGTTAGTTTCTACTTCTTCCATATGGTCAAACACAACCTTTACAGCTTTTAAACAATTTTCATTTTCCTCATCGATTTTGCTGTTCAAAATTGCATGCTCACTTCCACATACACCTAGAACTGTAGCTATTTTATGCTTTACTTTCTGAACGTTTTGTTGGATTTGACCTATCTTTTGGTTGCTTCCATTAGCAACCCTTCGTATCGTCTCTCTTAACTCCTTTCTTATATTATCGGACGTTTTTTCTACAAGTTTCCTCAACTTGAGAAACTTTAACTTCAACCTTTTCATCAAAAGCCTTCAATTCCTTTTGTCACATATCCTTTAGATCAGAAGCCTGGTTTTTTAACTGAAAGGGTACAGTACCGCCCGACATTGAAAATAGGTACAACATACTTCATGATTTTTGTCAGAAGAACACATTTTTTTTGTAAAATAACTCAATTTCAATTAATACAGCGAAGCCGGATACCAGTGTGGGAAAGAATGACAATTTATTTATTTAATTGATCACATGTGCACTCCCACAAAGTAAATCCCTACATCCAGTTTGGTGAGATCTGTGAAATGAATGAATGTATGGTCGTCTGCTAACCGCAGATAGTGAATGTGAATATATGATCATCTTTGAGTCGATCCTTTGGTGGGACCAAAGAGATGCAATTTACCAGTGCTTTGAGCGCCTGAAATGTGGCTGACCAATACGGTAAGAAGGTGTTCCCCCCACTTCGACAGAGGTGCGAGAGCACCTCGAGAACGGCCATATTTCGGCACTCTGCAGCTGGATCTTGTGCTGTTAAGACCTGTTTTAGTTGTGCTCCGTAATGACGAAAGAGTGGAGACATGGTATGCATGTGGAATATTTAAGAGTAGTTTGAAATAATAATTTCTCTATTTCAGAAACTTTTGTGGGGAGAATTAAATGTCAGGCAGGTAATATTAAAGGGATTGTAGTAATCTTCGGAAGTGACCAACGGTCACAATGAAACCACGTGTAGCAATAAGTTGAAGTACTTCCATGTGCTTAAGTTAAGCTGAATTACTAGCGTGTGTACAATAAGTTGAAATATTTAAGAAATAGCGTGTGTACCATAAGTTGAAATATTTAAGAAATGGCGTGTGCAGGACTTGCAATTAGAGACGAGTACTTCCACGTGGTGAGTACTGTGTGAGTCTCAATCTGTGAATGAGACAAAGGATAAAGGGAAGTACTCGTCCATGGTATCAGTTGAGGACTCGCGTGTGTGATGTTCTTAATATTACTTTGCGTGATATGATTCCGTGTGACGCTTGATTCAAACTCTGAGAGAGAAGCAAGGTGAGTCGGCCGTCTATCCAGCAACGCCACTTGGCTTGCATTGCACAGGAAGACGTGCAAATATCTCCAGAGTTCATAGTAGGAAAGTAGAATTACAAAGTGGGGCAGTGTCGTGTGAAACCCTGATTGAAGTGGGAAAGCTGAAAGTGATAATGTTGTGACTATTTTCTGTGTAGTATTTCATGTTGTAGTGTGGTGTATGTCATGTAATTTGGGTATGTGTGGTTTGCATGGGAGAGCAGCGAGGTAGTTTCAAAAGATTAGTGGGTTATGCTTGTTCCTTCGGTACCGCTCGGTCTGGAGGAAAGTTTACTGATGATGATTGTGAGAGTCGAAGTGTGAGGTATAATAAAAGATCCACCATCCTATCCAGAAAGTGCACTGTAGCGTTAAAAGTAATTACGAGACTATAATACAGAGATTCACCATTGTAAAGCCATGCCCACTGTGCGGAATTTCTTATGTGTTATTGTTGTAGGTTGTAGAATTTGTGTGTTTAGGTTAGAGAATTTATCGGAATAAATAAGATAGTGAAAAGGAAAAGATGGGTGGACTTTTCCATTGAATTGTATGTTGTCATAATGTCCCGAATTTATGTGTGCGCCATTCATATTCAGTGCGGTGGCCACGTGTTGATAAAAGCCGTTAAATAAAAGACAAAAAGAAAATGTGGTATTGCCAGTGCGTAGTGAACAGTCAGAGTTCTGTAAATCACTGATAGTCAGATGAGCGTTTCCGTTGCGTATTATTCATACAGGTGAATAATTTGTAACTTAAGTGTGAGTACTAGAGTTCATGTTACTCGATAAATAAGAATGAATCCACTCGCTTGGCAGACCACTCATCTTGCAGGCCTGACTGCTTGATGCCACAGTATGAGCAAGGCATGTGGGTGCCTCTCATAACTTAGCATCAGTTTCAACGGCGAATCGTTTATGTTAAGCGGCTAAATCGTTAATAGTACCAGACTGCTGTTTAAACTCACTAGCAAAACCATTTATAGTACTGGACTGCTGATCAATTTTCCTATTAATATATGGTTTAAGATATCTAGCTAAGTTTTTATTTGCTTCATTGGTGGTAACATCTCCTATACACTTTCCTGTTAAGTTTGCTTTACATGCAGCAAATCAAGTTTGGCATCTTGTCTCCTGTTCATTGAGATCAACCTGGCTCATGTCAAATGGTTCAAAAATGGTTCAAATGGCACTGAGCACTATGGGACTTAACATCTGAGGTGAGCAGTCCTCTAGACGTAGAACTACTAAAACCTAATCAACGTAAGGACATCACACACATCCATGCCCGAGGAAGGATTCGAACCTGTGACCGTAACAGCAGCGCGGTTCCGGACTAAAGCACCTAGAACCGCTCGGCCACAACGGCCGGCTCATGCCAAATAAATCAGTCACTAAAATGACGCAATCTATTACTAAACGAGCTGATATACTCTCACATATAAACATCTATTAAGACGTTTTATCACTGTTTCTCTCCCACGATTGCAGATAGTTATTGCACATTAGGAAATAAAACATAAATTTCTAATTCACCCACATTCCTCTGCCCTGTTGTGCTTGTCTGATTGGCACTTCCATCAGACTGAATGGCATCCTCTTCCTTCAAAACTAAAGAGTTATCATTTCCATCCCTTTTAAAAAGCTTTTGATGCAAATAAATAATATGTGAACTAAACTTATCTTTATTTGTCGACTTTAGTCTCAGCGGGCTGAAACTGCGAGTAAGTTCTCCACCTCCAGCTATACCAGTCTGTGGGCTCCCAGCTACTGCCACCACCGTCAGTTCAGTTGTTGAGATAACGACTGCCTCTGCATTCGTCGATCCGTCTGCTACTCCACACTATTTCTTCTGCCGTATCTACAATGTCCTTCCCTTTCTTCCCACTGCAGGATTGCCGTTCTCGTTGCAGTGTCCTGCTTTTCCACTTTGCCGTACACTGTTCTACCCTGTCGTTTGATCACTGTTCGACACTGTTCATTTACACATTTATTCTGGCCTGTCGATCTCTTCTCTACAGCTTTTTAAACTTCCCGAGTCTTGAAGCACCATTTGCAGCGGCAGGGTGTGGAGCTGCTGTGAATACAGTTCCACGCGCGCCTCCTTGAAATTACTTGAATGCAGTTCTCAGCCGGAAAAAGCAATAGAAAAAACAGCTGTACACTTCGTAACCACACGTCGCACTAGACATTGTTTTGTCGGTGGAATGTTAATAATAGTTAAATGAAAGTATTTACGTGTGTAAAATGCCGCTTTATTACGGTAAGCTTGTATACACCAGTTACTACCAAGCCTTCTTTGAAACTGTACAAAGCCTGAAAAGTTTACACGCACGTATCATTCATAACCGTGACCAGTTTATGGTAATTATTAGTTGTGCTGCACAGGAAGTTTTTAAACGTATTGTTTCTTTTAGAATAGATCTCACAAATGTTGCTATAATCAGTCTCACGTAACAAAATGTTCACGTTCATGAGTAAAGAACACGCCACACGGAATTTAGTTTTCAGAATGTCACCTAAGTTGTGAATTTCACAGTGTGCATTAAGTCGGACTCTCTTCCACACTTTACGTCTCTTCTCAAACATTTTGGTACCGTAACACCAAAATACTCCCCTAATTTTCATTGAAGCACCTATCAATGTGTATGATAACTATGACATCCAAGCTCCGATTCTACTCATCTCTCTACACAAAAGAAGTTTCCCAAAATACGCACGAATACGCTAATTTCTGATTGGCAGACAGGCACCACAGCCAGTCGGAAAGCAGCGTCAGACCCACTCAATCCTGTGCATGTATACAGAACCGATCAAAATTTGTCACTGAATCAGAACAGGAAATTAAGATAAATAAATTTTGAAAACCCACAAATATAAAATTAACTCCCTTTTAACAAAACTACTTTACCAAAATCATAATCTCATTTCCCCAGTACCATAAAGTGACAAAATAAATTTATAACAAATTCCCAGGTACGAATGATTAACACACATGTCTTTCTCGAACATTCCTCACGAGATTAGTTACTTTACAGTATAGTATAAATTTTTACATAAAGCATTATTTCACATTCTCTGCTTCATTAACACTGGTAACTAAACACAATTATGGTTGTGATTAATAAAAAATAGAAAATTAAACAAACAGAACTTCAAATAAAAATGACAATTTTCTAAGTGCAGATCATTGTACACTCTTTGACATAAAACTTGACCGGCGGCCGGCCGCTTCAGAGGCTAAGTCCGCGCCGATCGCGACATGGGACAAAAAAACTGGCCAACTCGCTAATTCTCTAAGTCCGGGGATCTGCACAATCTGGCAACACTGTAGACTGCGGAACTTCCTGGAGGAAAACTTGTCCCATGATAGAGAAACTCTACGCTGATTACGCCTGTGGTCTAGCGGTAGTGTGCGTTGTTTCTGTTCGTAATGTCAGTGGATCGAGAGCAGCTGGCATAAAATATTTTTATAGCCTCTTCTGTCTGAATGCTGAAGACGTGAATGTAATGGTAGCGCAGATTCAATCTATTTCGCTTTGTGACACACCGATATCAAAATTTTATCCAGTAACGATTTTGCGGCAGATTTCCTGCAGACTGTCCTCCTCTGGACGCCGTATGCGGCAAAGCTCCGGGATCCATTTGCTGGCTACTGGCAGCGGCCGTGGCGACAGCAGCGGCGCTGCACTCCCCCGTTCTTTATCGAAAGCGCCTGCTACCGCTCATCGCTTTTGATGATTTAAAACGCTTCATTATTAAATGTTTCTCCACAGAAAATTTCTACAATTTCCATTCACGCTCAAAAGCAACGGAGACAGACGCCCTTATTAGTAGGCGGGTATTATATTACATTAATCGGCAAGAGCTGAGTATGGCCCGAAATTAATTTTATAGACTGGGACGAAATGAAACCACCTCACTACATTCGATAAATTTATAAATGCTTCATACCTCGTTTCTTTTCCTTTCAAACTCAATTATTTGTGCAACTTTTGGTCAATGTTTGGATGTTTTCGTCAAGCCAGAGTGAGCGTCTGTGGTGTAAAGTGTATTACAGTTCTTGTTTCATTCCTTATGGTAAGTCTATGCGATAAACTGTGTGAATACCTTGCAATGCATGCTCTGTAGCAGTGCAGGAACACTGCACATTTGGAGTTCATGAAGTATTTATTGTTGATTGGAAGTGATAGTTAAGGTCATCAGATTTAAACCAGAAAAATTTGTCGTTTTCAAGGTTTCAGAGAACGGAAAGGAATTGCTAAGGCCGGTGTTAGAAAACGTCTACAGTTAAATGCTATTGCAAAAATTTAGAAGAAGGGAACTATATTAATGAACATGTGCACTTCATAAACTACCTTCTGACATGTTAGACCTATATGACGAACAAAGCTCAAATTTATATCGTGGACAGTCGGTTTGAATCTTTTCAGGGTCTATTTTACAGTGAAGCACCTTGGAATTTGCAAAGCAGAAATCCATGATATTAACTTAATTTACTAAGTCGAAACCGGACGAAGATTGATGTTTAAAGGCACTCTTCAGATTTCGCATAAGAAATTTTTACTAGCAGTTTGCAACTCCATTAATTAAAATGGAAAATAAAAGGTTGTAGTCAGCGGCTTCTACCGTGATTCGAACTGCTATGTCTTATAGTACAAGCACTGCAACGCACAAGGGAACCTCTGAGCTAACGACACACTGGCTGCCGGAGGCGGAATATAGTCATTGCGATGTTGCCTGAGCCTCAAAACGCAACCTTAAACACACGAACAGAGGAGGTGGAGATTACTGTTTTAACGTCCCGTCGACAACGATGTCATTAGAGACGGAGCACAAGCTCGGATTAGGGAAGGATGGGGAAGGAAATCGGCCGTGCCCTTCCTAAGGAACCATCCCGGCATTTGCCTGAAGCGATTTAGGGAAATCATTGAAAACCTAAATCAGGATGGCCGGGCGCGGGATTGCACCGTCGTCCTCCCGAATGCACACACAAACAGGTGTTACTTATGTAAAGAACGCCGTTCTTGGAGTCCAGAAATTAAATATACTTTCTAATTGTGTCATCTTGCAGTGGATTATATCGTACGAGTCTTCGATGTGGAAAACGAATGTCAAGTGAATTTAGCGAGGTAACGCCGACCTACACCGGGAAGTAAATGCACTATGAGAGTGTTGACAAATACTTGCTACGACGCTGCCATTTCTAGGTTCTCTGACGAGGCAGCTCTTCAGCGAAATGCTTGCCGTGATTCTCCGATACGGTTCTTCAGAGTGGAGACGCACGCGCACGTTTGGTTTTTATGCGGCGTTCTCCCCTGATGGTTTCTGACGTCGCCTTGTGGGCTATGTATACATATGAGACATTCAATTATCATTAATCCAGAATCATACAAGTTTCAGCTTCCGGCGTGGAAGAAGGCTGTTGACGCCGACATTATGTCATTTCAACGTAGGGAAAGCAAAACGGATCATTCAATGTTTCTCATTCAACATAAAGCATGTGAGATAATTTTCCGTAGCGTTCATAATCATCTAAAAATACAAACGAAGTAAAAATACACCGGAAGCTTATTCGAATTGAATATAACGCTTTGCACCTCGATGTCGAATTTGTCCACTTGCAATCTTTTGCAGCTAACACATAGAATGTCATGATTACCACGAGAATGAAGAAATATGTTGGTAAGGATGGAAGCAAGAAGAGACGCAGTCAACAAATATTCTATTCCTCATGGCATTCATTTCATTTGACACGTAAGAAGAGGTAAAGCGGGAATTTACTTTCGTTAACACGAAAGATATGCCGCACATATTGATAACGAGGAAGTCTGCGTCTTCATACGTTTCCTCCTTGAAATGTGTATGCTCTATTATATACTAAGTAGCCCGATCATTGTTTCAGTAATGTTACCCTCTTGTTTGACCCCGTAACGATGAACAGATTCCAAATGCATGTCTCCCTTCCTGGGTTGTTTTTTGTGTTTTATTGCTTGGAATTCCTGAAGCAGACCACTGTGCCTTCGCCCCTCGTGGGTTAGGTCTCAAAACTAAACCGCTTTGTATCCAATGGCATAATTTATTCAGACAGCATCAGCATAAGACTATCAAACAAGGCCTTCCATTTACAGTTGCAGCACTCTAACCAGCACTGACCAAAGTGTAATCCACGGTCATGGTCCTAAATTATCGGCTGTCTGCTACTGTGGCAAAGTCCGTACTACACTTTCGATTCCGCAGCACCATTTTATCTGGTAACACTGTGTAGTTGCACAGTTGTGCTACCAGGTCTGTCCTCACACTGTCAACTTTATGTATCTCACTTCTCCTGTAGCGTAGATCACGAGGAGCCGAAGTAAATGAGTGTATTCTGCATGACGTAACATTCAGTATTCCCTTCTTTCATAGCCACTCTTCATGTGCATCGATACCAAATAGGAATGCGAAAACTCTTGCGAGTGAGAGAATGACAATAACAATCGTAACAAGAACAAGCAAATAATGAATGATGTTTATTCCAACGCAGAACGAGAATGGCTTTAAATATAAAAATCTGTATCTATATCTATATCCATATCTATTGATCTTTGAGTTGGCACAATGCAAATATATTCTTAGCATTTAGTTACTGAATTTAGTTCTGGATGTTTGCAGAGAAAAGGAAAAGTCGGTACTTCTCGCTAGTGTTATATAATGTGAACCAGCAACTACCCTTTCCTTAGAACACGACTCAAGCAGGTCCTCAAGTAGGTAGCAAGGCACTGCTGCATTCTGTTCCCTGACATTGCTCTGATGACGGTTAATGCAGATAGTTCCGATTATGAAATACAAAACGTATTGCAGGTTAGTTCCTAGGATAGTAACATTAAATTTGCGTTGTATACGGCACATGAACGTGACGACTATCCATATTACTCATCAATATAAAAAGACAATATTTTGGGAATTTAGCAGGATTACTCAAAATGAATTCTGAAATTGGGTGACTGACTGCACAGGTGCTAAACGTCGTCAAGAGTATACGATGTCCTAATCGCATTAGGAATATGAAGATCGTCTTCGACAGCTCGCAACTTTCACATTGCTATCTCCACCCTACTCCAGACAGCCCTCGGTGGAGTTGCACTACGTTGCCGATGTTATGGAAGGCCTTCAAACCGACAACAGACCACATATTGAAAAATACAAGCGAATTGTCTTGCAGCGTAAGCTTATTGTAACTAATCTAAAAATTATTGGAGAGGAACATTGTCCTATTCAAAAAAAGTAAAATGTTACACACTGTTGACGTCAAACGGACATTATTTATGTCCTGTCTTGTGTCCTACTCATCTATAATATCAAGTGTACTATGAAAATGATAATATATAATGGATGATAGGGTAATGCATTGATACCAGATGGTGGGGGCCGGCCGGTGTGGCCGTGCGGTTCTAGGCGCTTCAGTCTGGAACCGCGTGACCGCTACGGTCGCAGGTTCGAATCCTGCCTCGGGCATGGATGTGAGTGATGTCCTTAGGTTAGTTAGGTTTAAGTAGTTCTAAGTTCTAGGGGACTGATGACCTTAGAAGTTAAGTCCCATAGTGCTCAGAGCCATTTGAACCATTTGAACTATTTAACACAAAATGACATTAAAAATTAAAGTTATTCACGAGCAGCTAGTTGAGAATATGTATGAACATTAAATGACACGACGAACTGAAATAATATGACGAAGAGTTCAGCGCTCACTGGGAATAGAGCCCCACACATATCGTTGTTGACTACACACAAAGAGACGTCAGCTACCGAATTTTTCTCCACCAGCTGCTCAGAATAGCATCTTGAGCTCTTCTATTGCGCTATCTGTTACTAGAAAACGTCGTTCAGTCCAAAAGAAAAGCTGTAACTGTTTGTCTCTCAGAAGTCAAGACCTGGCCATATGCATAATCTCACAGTGCTGTGGAATCCAAAAGTTCTGGAGGAATAGTTGCCAAGCTCTGGAGCTTATGTAGCTACGTGTCAGCTTGTAGCATAGATAAGATGTCGCGAGTTCGAATACATTCAGTGCTACATTTTTTAAAACGCAATTCTGCTCTCTGCTGAAGGTATCAATCTAATGGAACTTTGAACATAATTCCCTTCACTTCTCAACCCAAAGTAGTCGCATGTGGAAAAAGGGCTAACTACTGTGACATTTTGTTCTATTCAGGTTTAATAGACAGCAGGCAGCAGATGCATCTCGAAGATGTGCAGGGAGAGCGCATCGTGCCATAATATGTCAGAAAAGTATTTTCTACATTAGCCGTCGTGTGGTAGTGATATTTTATTCTTCTTCAAACTTTGTTTGACAGCTTTAACTCAGAACAAGTTTTCTACATGCATGTAATCAATAAACTGCATGTGCATTGTCAGACTGTCATAGGTAACATCAGAGAATTCGCATATATCGTTGATGATTAATTTCTCTCTCATGTTTACTATTGTTTTAACAACACTAAAGGAAACCTTACGAAAATTGTGCACTGTATTATAAGAAATGAAATAAAACTAACCATGATAACCTTACGACGAAAGTATCTGTACACAAGCATGCCTCTATCGACACGAATTAGTAAAATACTACTCACTTAGATTTTGATTGGGTCTGTGTTTAATTGGTATGCTGTGTCATACTCAAGAGGTATGCAAATGTGGCAATTCATAAATATAGTTACGTATTCCTAGAAACCCAAAATTCGCTTGGCAGCAGCGGAAAGAGGCCTTACCTGTTGTGCAGCATTGTAAGTATTTCAACATTGCACTATGAGCTGAAAGCATTTTCTTGCGATTTCCTTATTGATGTTTGATCTGACTGCTTGTAGCTCTTTCACAGAAGGGATAAAAACGTTACAGTCAGTGAGACTGGAACTGCGAACCGTAACAGACGCTTTTTCACAGGTCAGCACGTTACCACAGAGCTGGCGAGGAGGTATGGGTCTCTGCTTCCTATTACGAGGGCAATAGGAACTCGAACTCGTAAACCGCTATTTGAAGGTCAAGATTAGTTGCGGTTTCCACCTGCAACGACTTTCCTGGGCTGAAAGCCGTAAATTTTCAATCTTTTGTTACCCTTCAAGCGATAATAACTCAGATTATTCAATGGAAATGACAGGTAAAATCAAGTGAACTTTGAGGCTTAATTCCGTGCACACCAGGAAGTAACTCGTCGATCACAGAGTTGCCAAACATACGTTGCCTTGTTTCCAAATCTCAGTTACAGTACCAGCAGGAAGAAGACGAACCGATGTGATCCTACAGCGGTCTGGGAAGTGACCATAGCTGGTGTCTCCAAGTCGCGGCTGCTACGGCCTGGAATACGTAATGCGTCTGATTCGCTTTCTGTAACTAGGTTTAGGGACTGGAGCGTAGTTACTAATAATACTCAGAACTGACTGCAAACTGAGCATCATAAATCAGTAACTCTCATTGTTGTTTTTATATTTCTTTCGTAAGTGTACTCAAAACTAAGAAAGTCATTCACAGGCGTTTTCGTGCCTCACCGATAGTCGAGCACAACATACAAATAAAAATAAAAAAGAATGTGTGTGTGTGTGTGTGTGTTTGTGTGTGTGAGAGAGAGAGAGAGAGAAAGAGAGAGAGAGAGAGATAAATAAAAAGCGATGAGAGAGAGTGTAAAAAATTGTCGTAAAGAAATTGAATCATGGTATATTGATGATTAGCCATGAAGAGTCATGAATTACCGAAATTTTGGCCCATACCAGTAACCAAATCTAAACTTGAAAATAAAAGACGACAATTTTTGTAATAAACCGTGACTCCTATCAAGACCCTTTCGTCCCTGTTATCTAACCACGAAAAATGTCTGATATACCTCCATCCTGAAGTAACAAAGTGTGCATGCATTTAAAGATGAAGTGCATGATGTGAAGTTCTGTGACGGAGATACGAACCCAACACGTAATCCGGTTGTTAACTAAGAAAAATCAAATGTTACGTATCGGTTTTTCTTACGAGCCGCTAGGCGTCTGAATCTAAAATAAGGATACAAACTTTTGTGCCTAAGGGACAATAGAAACTGCACACCTACCGTGCATCCACGAATATAGCTTAAGTATCAGTTGCTTACTCATGAACAGTAAGATGTGCGCGTGTTTGACCAGAAATAACGACACCTGTTGCGATTGTTGGAAACACATGAACAGACATTGTAACTGCGCGTTAATTTTCACTAGCAGGTGGGTGTGCACTTGATAAAGCTAGAAATGAAATTATGAATATTTTTGTACTGGATCAGGTTTCAGACCCACATACTTACCTTAGGAGGAGACCTAGAGAAGATTGCAGTCTTGGGAAAAGGAACGGAATGACTGAACTATACTGTTCCGAGAGATTCAGATTCTCGAAAGAGGAGATACGAATTAGAATCACAGTCCAGCACCAAATTTTTAAACGTCTCTAGTTCAATCAAGTACAAGTAAAATAAGAGCCCTGTCCCTTTAAATGGCTATCGGTTCATCAAATAAAAAAAAAATTTATAATGTAAGTAAGCTTACTGGCGACTGTATTTCTGTTTACCATGACTTCCGCTGTGTCATTTCCCAACGTAAACCGGCTCTGCCCTGTTGGTAATGAAGGAACATGATGTTTAATGCGGATTCTGGATTATAACGTCTTTCTCTTGAGGTTACCACAGGTAAAATAAATCTGTTTGTGCCTCTTAAAAGTAAATGCCTGATCCCACGCATTGCACCTGTGATAGCTCGTTCCACCATACTATTGTGGCCACATTACCCAGCCCCAAGAGTGTGCTGTAACGGATGATGTGCTTAGCTTACAAAATTAGTCACGGTGGAAAAAATGCGAGTCTATTAAATGGCCAAGTAGAAGCAAGCTTCTGACGCAGAGATTATGCTATTCTCATGTCAGCAGGATGTAAAGACTCTTCTAGGCATCATAGGCTGGATGTGAAGCCATTTTGATTTTTCACAAATTCAGCAAATTTCTTAGTTCGAGAAAATCCACTGTGAAGTGTGAAGTTGCCGGATAATTCGATTATTACTGTTATTATTACTATCATTTTATTCATACCGCTGCTGGAACACGACCGTAGTCTTCAGGTAAAACGCGAGACCAGCTAATATGACGTCTGGCGACCGAAAGCACATATCGACAAAATTTTTATGGCCCCTTTCCTCTCGGTGCTGAAGTTATGAGTGTAATTCAAGCGAATCTACAATATCATATTAGCTGGTCTCGCGTTTTACCTCAAGACTACGGTCGTAGTCAAGAGTAATGTACTAAGACTGGAGTCAAGACTTCCTCTGGGAAGTGCCGCAGTCTACATGTTGCTAGATCGAGCATATTGCCAGACATATAATTCTGAGAGGAGCACGATTGTATTGTCCACTTTACGTGAACGACTCGGCGGTCAATTTGTTGGTCTGAGACTGTATCTACGACACATATTGCACGCTGAAGACCCAGAAGAATTAAAAAAAAAGTAGTTTATGAGAGCAACGTTAACCATAGCGTTTGAAGTATTCATAGTATTGTATACGTGTGTGTAAACGCCTTCCAATGACCACTCAAGAAAGACAAGGATACACAGTCTAGCTCCAATATTATAAATACGCCTCAGTTTGTGGATGAACTCAGAGTTAGGTTGATAATAATTGTGAAAATTTAGCAGCACTGTACCCATTGGTGTTAAACTCGTTTTCAACCAATGATTCCCACAGCTACAGGGATACTACTTGTGATACCTCTTAGACAAAATACTTAAGCAGTGTTATCAGACGAAAAGATCAACCTGACACAAACTGTGGGAAGTTTGTTTTACAACCTTCGTACCTGGATATTCAGCTTTTTCCTATTTGAGATATCTGTGAACGTTGCTACTTAAGACGTTTTAAGCAGAAACTAAATTCCCTCAGCTTCGACAATGTTTAAAGAAATCGTCTTATTGGCACTAAATCGTGGTTTGTGAATTGTTTACCGGCCGTACTCTGCCGTATTTTGCCGGTTGGAAGGCAAAAGCTTACTGACAAATTTCACACAGAAATTACTGTTACAGTTTACTTATGGAGCCAAATGAGTGAATTGCGTATTTTCCGGTGAGAAAGAGCACTGGCAAACAGTCTTCGCTACATTAGGTTATTTAAACTGGTGTCACTCTGAGCGAGAATTTATGGGCAGCGACTAGGTGTAAGTTCAACGTTTCGGATGCGAGTTTTGCGACTGTGAAATACTTTCCTACATTATAGAAGCGAATATTAAATTTGAACTAATATTGCGAAAATTTTGTACTTGGACAGCTTAGAATGAAAATACTTTTGTTTATTTCAAAGGGAAACAATAGATTTTCTAAAACACTGTCTGTCACACGCAACTTGAAACAGGTCATGTCGACCAAATCATGTGGAAGAACTAACAGCAACGTATATCGGAAGGCAGTAAGATCTCTTGCTTTTTGGTTTGTCAGTACTCGATAGCCATTTCTAGGCGAAAGTAAATGAAGAAAGGCAGTGCGTTTTTGTTACCAAGTAACGTCTTCGTCAATTACTTTAGTTTTAAAGTAATCTGCGAGTAATTTCTGGTGTTTGATATTAACATGAAAAGGATTCCGTAGACAGGGAAAGAACCTGTTCTTGGGAAACTACATCTATAGTAACCAAAAGGCATTAAATGATGTTCAAGCACTTGTGTTACAGCAGCGGTATGAATAAAATGATATTAATAATAACAGTAATAATCGAATTATCCGGCAACTTCACACTTCACAGTGGATTTTCTCGAACTAAGAAATTTGCTGAATTTGTGAAAAATCAAAATGGCTTCACATCCAGCCTATGATGCCTAGAAGAGTCTTTACATCCTGCTGACATGAAAATAGCATAATCTCTGCGTCAGAAGCTTGCTTCTACTTGACCATTTAATAGACTCGCATTTTTTCCACCGTGACTAATTTTGTAAGCTAAGCGCATCATCCGTTACAGCACACTCTTGGGGCTGGGTAATGTGGCCACAATAGTATGGTGGAACGAGCTATCACAGGTGCAATGCGTGGATTCAGGCATTTACTTTTAAGAGGCACAAACAGATTTATTTTACCTGTGGTAACCTCAAGAGAAAGACGTTATAATCCAGAATCCGATTTAAAAATCATGTTCCTTCATTACCAACTGGGCAGAGCCGGTTTACGTTGGGAAATGACACAGCGGAAGTCATGGTAAACAGAAATACAGTCGCCAGTAAGCTTACTTACATTATAAATTTTTTTTTTATTTGATGAACCGATAGCCATTTAAAGGGACAGGGCTCTTATTTTACTTGTACTTGATTGAACTAGAGACGTTTAAAAATTTGGTGCTGGACTGTGATTCTAATTCGTATCTCCTCTTTCGAGAATCTGAATCTCTCGGAACAGTATAGTTCAGTCATTCCGTTCCTTTTCCCAAGACTGCAATCTTCTCTAGGTCTCCTCCTAAGGTAAGTATGTGGGTCTGAAACCTGATCCAGTACAAAAATATTCATAATTTCATTTCTAGCTTTATCAAGTGCACACCCACCTGCTAGTGAAAATTAACGCGCAGTTACAATGTCTGTTCATGTGTTTCCAACAATCGCAACAGGTGTCGTTATTTCTGGTCAAACACGCGCACATCTTACTGTTCATGAGTAAGCAACTGATACTTAAGCTATATTCGTGGATGCACGGTAGGTGTGCAGTTTCTATTGTCCCTTAGGCACAAAAGTTTGTATCCTTATTTTAGATTCAGACGCCTAGCGGCTCGTAAGAAAAACCGATACGTAACATTTGATTTTTCTTAGTTAACAACCGGATTACGTGTTGGGTTCGTATCTCCGTCACAGAACTTCACATCATGCACTTCATCTTTAAATGCATGCACACTTTGTTACTTCAGGATGGAGGTATATCAGACATTTTTCGTGGTTAGATAACAGGGACGAAAGGGTCTTGATAGGAGTCACGGTTTATTACAAAAATTGTCGTCTTTTATTTTCAAGTTTAGATTTGGTTACTGGTATGGGCCAAAATTTCGGTAATTCATGACTCTTCATGGCTAATCATCAATATACCATGATTCAATTTCTTTACAACAATTTTTTACACTCTCTCTCATCGCTTTTTATTTATCTCTCTCTCTCTCTCTTTCTCTCTCTCTCTCTCTCACACACACAAACACACACACACACACACACACACACACACACACACACATTCTTTTTTATTTTTATTTGTATGTTGTGCTCGACTATCGGTGAGGCACGAAAACGCCTGTGAATGACTTTCTTAGTTTTGAGTACACTTACGAAAGAAATATAAAAACAACAATGAGAGTTACTGATTTATGATGCTCAGTTTGCAGTCAGTTCTGAGTATTATTAGTAACTACGCTCCAGTCCCTAAACCTAGTTACAGAAAGCGAATCAGACGCATTACGTATTCCAGGCCGTAGCAGCCGCGACTTGGAGACACCAGCTATGGTCACTTCCCAGACCGCTGTAGGATCACATCGGTTCGTCTTCTTCCTGCTGGTACTGTAACTGAGATTTGGAAACAAGGCAACGTATGTTTGGCAACTCTGTGATCGACGAGTTACTTCCTGGTGTGCACGGAATTAAGCCTCAAAGTTCACTTGATTTTACCTGTCATTTCCATTGAATAATCTGAGTTATTATCGCTTGAAGGGTAACAAAAGATTGAAAATTTACGGCTTTCAGCCCAGGAAAGTCGTTGCAGGTGGAAACCGCAACTAATCTTGACCTTCAAATAGCGGTTTACGAGTTCGAGTTCCTATTGCCCTCGTAATAGGAAGCAGAGACCCATACCTCCTCGCCAGCTCTGTGGTAACGTGCTGACCTGTGAAAAAGCGTCTGTTACGGTTCGCAGTTCCAGTCTCACTGACTGTAACGTTTTTATCCCTTCTGTGAAAGAGCTACAAGCAGTCAGATCAAACATCAATAAGGAAATCGCAAGAAAATGCTTTCAGCTCATAGTGCAATGTTGAAATACTTACAATGCTGCACAACAGGTAAGGCCTCTTTCCGCTGCTGCCAAGCGAATTTTGGGTTTCTAGGAATACGTAACTATATTTATGAATTGCCACATTTGCATACCTCTTGAGTATGACACAGCATACCAATTAAACACAGACCCAATCAAAATCTAAGTGAGTAGTATTTTACTAATTCGTGTCGATAGAGGCATGCTTGTGTACAGATACTTTCGTCGTAAGGTTATCATGGTTAGTTTTATTTCATTTCTTATAATACAGTGCACAATTTTCGTAAGGTTTCCTTTAGTGTTGTTAAAACAATAGTAAACATGAGAGAGAAATTAATCATCAACGATATATGCGAATTCTCTGATGTTACCTATGACAGTCTGACAATGCACATGCAGTTTATTGATTACATGCATGTAGAAAACTTGTTCTGAGTTAAAGCTGTCAAACAAAGTTTGAAGAAGAATAAAATATCACTACCACACGACGGCTAATGTAGAAAATACTTTTCTGACATATTATGGCACGATGCGCTCTCCCTGCACATCTTCGAGATGCATCTGCTGCCTGCTGTCTATTAAACCTGAATAGAACAAAATGTCACAGTAGTTAGCCCTTTTTCCACATGCGACTACTTTGGGTTGAGAAGTGAAGGGAATTATGTTCAAAGTTCCATTAGATTGATACCTTCAGCAGAGAGCAGAATTGCGTTTTAAAAAATGTAGCACTGAATGTATTCGAACTCGCGACATCTTATCTATGCTACAAGCTGACACGTAGCTACATAAGCTCCAGAGCTCGGCAACTATTCCTCCAGAACTTTTGGATTCCACAGCACTGTGAGATTATGCATATGGCCAGGTCTTGACTTCTGAGAGACAAACAGTTACAGCTTTTCTTTTGGACTGAACGACGTTTTCTAGTAACAGATAGCGCAATAGAAGAGCTCAAGATGCTATTCTGAGCAGCTGGTGGAGAAAAATTCGGTAGCTGACGTCTCTTTGTGTGTAGTCAACAACGATATGTGTGGGGCTCTATTCCCAGTGAGCGCTGAACTCTTCGTCATATTATTTCAGTTCGTCGTGTCATTTAATGTTCATACATATTCTCAACTAGCTGCTCGTGAATAACTTTAATTTTTAATGTCATTTTGTGTTAAATAGTTCAAATGGTTCAAATGGCTCTGAGCACTATGGGACTTAACTTCTAAGGTCATCAGTCCCCTAGAACTTAGAACTACTTAAACCTAACTAACCTAAGGACATCACTCACATCCATGCCCGAGGCAGGATTCGAACCTGCGACCGTAGCGGTCACGCGGTTCCAGACTGAAGCGCCTAGAACCGCACGGCCACACCGGCCGGCCCCCACCATCTGGTATCAATGCATTACCCTATCATCCATTATATATTATCATTTTCATAGTACACTTGATATTATAGATGAGTAGGACACAAGACAGGACATAAATAATGTCCGTTTGACGTCAACAGTGTGTAACATTTTACTTTTTTTGAATAGGACAATGTTCCTCTCCAATAATTTTTAGATTAGTTACAATAAGCTTACGCTGCAAGACAATTCGCTTGTATTTTTCAATATGTGGTCTGTTGTCGGTTTGAAGGCCTTCCATAACATCGGCAACGTAGTGCAACTCCACCGAGGGCTGTCTGGAGTAGGGTGGAGATAGCAATGTGAAAGTTGCGAGCTGTCGAAGACGATCTTCATATTCCTAATGCGATTAGGACATCGTATACTCTTGACGACGTTTAGCACCTGTGCAGTCAGTCACCCAATTTCAGAATTCATTTTGAGTAATCCTGCTAAATTCCCAAAATATTGTCTTTTTATATTGATGAGTAATATGGATAGTCGTCACGTTCATGTGCCGTATACAACGCAAATTTAATGTTACTATCCTAGGAACTAACCTGCAATACGTTTTGTATTTCATAATCGGAACTATCTGCATTAACCGTCATCAGAGCAATGTCAGGGAACAGAATGCAGCAGTGCCTTGCTACCTACTTGAGGACCTGCTTGAGTCGTGTTCTAAGGAAAGGGTAGTTGCTGGTTCACATTATATAACACTAGCGAGAAGTACCGACTTTTCCTTTTCTCTGCAAACATCCAGAACTAAATTCAGTAACTAAATGCTAAGAATATATTTGCATTGTGCCAACTCAAAGATCAATAGATATGGATATAGATATAGATACAGATTTTTATATTTAAAGCCATTCTCGTTCTGCGTTGGAATAAACATCATTCATTATTTGCTTGTTCTTGTTACGATTGTTATTGTCATTCTCTCACTCGCAAGAGTTTTCGCATTCCTATTTGGTATCGATGCACATGAAGAGTGGCTATGAAAGAAGGGAATACTGAATGTTACGTCATGCAGAATACACTCATTTACTTCGGCTCCTCGTGATCTACGCTACAGGAGAAGTGAGATACATAAAGTTGACAGTGTGAGGACAGACCTGGTAGCACAACTGTGCAACTACACAGTGTTACCAGATAAAATGGTGCTGCGGAATCGAAAGTGTAGTACGGACTTTGCCACAGTAGCAGACAGCCGATAATTTAGGACCATGACCGTGGATTACACTTTGGTCAGTGCTGGTTAGAGTGCTGCAACTGTAAATGGAAGGCCTTGTTTGATAGTCTTATGCTGATGCTGTCTGAATAAATTATGCCATTGGATACAAAGCGGTTTAGTTTTGAGACCTAACCCACGAGGGGGGAAGGCACAGTGGTCTGCTTCAGGAATTCCAAGCAATAAAACACAAAAAACAACCCAGGAAGGGAGACATGCATTTGGAATCTGTTCATCGTTACGGGGTCAAACAAGAGGGTAACATTACTGAAACAATGATCGGGCTACTTAGTATATAATAGAGCATACACATTTCAAGGAGGAAACGTATGAAGACGCAGACTTCCTCGTTATCAATATGTGCGGCATATCTTTCGTGTTAACGAAAGTAAATTCCCGCTTTACCTCTTCTTACGTGTCAAATGAAATGAATGCCATGAGGAATAGAATATTTGTTGACTGCGTCTCTTCTTGCTTCCATCCTTACCAACATATTTCTTCATTCTCGTGGTAATCATGACATTCTATGTGTTAGCTGCAAAAGATTGCAAGTGGACAAATTCGACATCGAGGTGCAAAGCGTTATATTCAATTCGAATAAGCTTCCGGTGTATTTTTACTTCGTTTGTATTTTTAGATGATTATGAACGTTACGGAAAATTATCTCACATGCTTTATGTTGAATGAGAAACATTGAATGATCCGTTTTGCTTTCCCTACGTTGAAATGACATAATGTCGGCGTCAACAGCATTCTTCCACGCCGGAAGCTGAAACTTGTATGATTCTGGATTAATGATAATTGAATGTCTCATATGTATACATAGCCCACAAGGCGACGTCAGAAACCATCAGGGGAGAACGCCGCATAAAAACCAAACGTGCGCGTGCGTCTCCACTCTGAAGAACCGTATCGGAGAATCACGGCAAGCATTTCGCTGAAGAGCTGCCTCGTCAGAGAACCTAGAAATGGCAGCGTCGTAGCAAGTATTTGTCAACACTCTCATAGTGCATTTACTTCCGGGTGTAGGTCGGCGTTACCTCGCTAAATTCACTTGACATTCGTTTTCCACATCGAAGACTCGTACGATATAATCCACTGCAAGATGACACAATTAGAAAGTATATTTAATTTCTGGACTCCAAGAACGGCGTTCTTTACATAAGTAACACCTGTTTGTGTGTGCATTCGGGAGGACGACGGTGCAATCCCGCGCCCGGCCATCCTGATTTAGGTTTTCAATGATTTCCCTAAATCGCTTCAGGCAAATGCCGGGATGGTTCCTTAGGAAGGGCACGGCCGATTTCCTTCCCCATCCTTCCCTAATCCGAGCTTGTGCTCCGTCTCTAATGACATCGTTGTCGACGGGACGTTAAAACAGTAATCTCCACCTCCTCTGTTCGTGTGTTTAAGGTTGCGTTTTGAGGCTCAGGCAACATCGCAATGACTATATTCCGCCTCCGGCAGCCAGTGTGTCGTTAGCTCAGAGGTTCCCTTGTGCGTTGCAGTGCTTGTACTATAAGACATAGCAGTTCGAATCACGGTAGAAGCCGCTGACTACAACCTTTTATTTTCCATTTTAATTAATGGAGTTGCAAACTGCTAGTAAAAATTTCTTATGCGAAATCTGAAGAGTGCCTTTAAACATCAATCTTCGTCCGGTTTCGACTTAGTAAATTAAGTTAATATCATGGATTTCTGCTTTGCAAATTCCAAGGTGCTTCACTGTAAAATAGACCCTGAAAAGATTCAAACCGACTGTCCACGATATAAATTTGAGCTTTGTTCGTCATATAGGTCTAACATGTCAGAAGGTAGTTTATGAAGTGCACATGTTCATTAATATAGTTCCCTTCTTCTAAATTTTTGCAATAGCATTTAACTGTAGACGTTTTCTAACACCGGCCTTAGCAATTCCTTTCCGTTCTCTGAAACCTTGAAAACGACAAATTTTTCTGGTTTAAATCTGATGACCTTAACTATCACTTCCAATCAACAATAAATACTTCATGAACTCCAAATGTGCAGTGTTCCTGCACTGCTACAGAGCATGCATTGCAAGGTATTCACACAGTTTATCGCATAGACTTACCATAAGGAATGAAACAAGAACTGTAATACACTTTACACCACAGACGCTCACTCTGGCTTGACGAAAACATCCAAACATTGACCAAAAGTTGCACAAATAATTGAGTTTGAAAGGAAAAGAAACGAGGTATGAAGCATTTATAAATTTATCGAATGTAGTGAGGTGGTTTCATTTCGTCCCAGTCTATAAAATTAATTTCGGGCCATACTCAGCTCTTGCCGATTAATGTAATATAATACCCGCCTACTAATAAGGGCGTCTGTCTCCGTTGCTTTTGAGCGTGAATGGAAATTGTAGAAATTTTCTGTGGAGCAACATTTAATAATAAAGCGTTTTAAATCATCAAAAGCGATGAGCGGTAGCAGGCGCTTTCGATAAAGAACGGGGGAGTGCAGCGCCGCTGCTGTCGCCACGGCCGCTGCCAGTAGCCAGCAAATGTATCCCGGAGCTTTGCCGCATACGGCGTCCAGAGGAGGACAGTCTGCAGGAAATCTGCCGCAAAATCGTTACTGGATAAAATTTTGATATCGGTGTGTCACAAAGCGAAATAGATTGAATCTGCGCTACCATTACATTCACGTCTTCAGCATTCAGACAGAAGAGGCTATAAAAATATTTTATGCCAGCTGCTCTCGATCCACTGACATTAGGAACAGAAACAACGCACACTACCGCTAGACCACAGGCGTAATCAGCGTAGAGTTTCTCTATCATGGGACAAGTTTTCCTCCAGGAAGTGCCGCAGTCTACAGTGTTGCCAGATTGTGCAGATAACCGGACTTAGAGAATTAGCGAGTTGGCCAGTTTTTTTGTCCCATGTCGCGATCGGCGCGGACTTAGCCTCTGAAGCGGCCGGCCGCCGGTCAAGTTTTATGTCAAAGAGTGTACGTGTCTCGGGCACCTGACGCCACCTGTCCTGCACGTGACTCATACTGCACGCCTGCACACCGCTATGTCTGTTCTCGGTACGCGCGATGTAAGACGCAACGTCTCAACAGCATGCAAAGAAGTCTTTTCTGCAAAAAAAGTACTTTAACATATAATATAAATTTAAGAGTTAGTAAATCCCTCAAAGTGTTATCCTGGAGTATAGTTTTCCATGGAAGTGAATTGTAGGCGATAATCACTGAAACTAAGAAGAGAAACGAAGTTATTTTAATGTGATGCTACATAAGAATGCTAAAACTTAGGCGCGTAGATCGTATAACAAAATGACTGCATTGATGCTGCCAGTCATTACTTCCTCTCCTGTCCAAATTCTTCATCACAGGGTACCTATTACTTCAAATGACCACCAGCACTAACTGGATTAATTCCAATATCTATCCTCCGAACAGTTTTTGTCCTCTAAAGCTCGCTGTACTAAGATGAAAGTTGCTCCCTAAAGTCTAATATGCTCCCAATCAATGTTTCTAAAATAGTCATTTTCTCGCCGACTTTTCGAAGGACTTGAACGTCTCTTTAAATAAGAAATAAAAGAAGAGCTGAACGAGCACTGAATCGCATTGAGAAAAAGAGAGATTTAGGGCAGAACACTGCTAAAAGTATGGGGGTCAAGCAACAGTTAATTCAGTAATGGTAGAAAGTGTGGAGCGTAAAAATTGTAGAGGGGCATCATGGCTTGACTGCACTGAACAGGTTGAAGAGGATGTAGCTATGCGGAGATGTCGAGGTTTGCACAGCGTAGTCAGTGTCCCGTTAACTTATAAAACACTATTTTTCCGCTCTTTTTCCGTATGGGGGGAATTAGTGAGTAAAAAAATCTTCAGGCTACTATTGGTGGGTTGCCGTCATTCGGTAAACAATGAAAGCAGATACTGAAAGAGAGGGAGAATCCCAAACATTTTTGATTGCTAAGAGTTGTTAATATTCCTCGCTCGTCGTCACTGGGTGTTTACTTCCGCACCACAGTTCCTCACAGGCGACTTACAATGAAACTGCTTGCCTACGTAGTGTCGTCTCAGTTATGCTACTAGATTCGTGATTTCTTGTCAGAAGGAATGCAGTTCGTCCTAACTGACGGAAAGTCATCGAGTAAACCAGAATTAACATCTGGCGTTCCACAAGGAAGTGTTATAGGCCCTCTGCTGCTCTTCATAGACATAAACGATTTGGGAGACAATATGAGCAGTCCAGTTAGACTGCTTGCAGGTGAAGCTGTCATTTATCGTCTTGTAAAGTCATCAGAATGAAAGGGGAGAAAGACTAATTGAGTTCTGTAACAAGTTTCAGCTAGTAACAGCAAATACCATGTTCAAGAATCACAAGAGGAGGAGGTATACTTGGAAAAGGCCGGGAGATACGGGAAGATTTCAATTAGATTACATCATGATCAGACAGAGATTCCAAAAACAGATACTGGATTGTAAGGCGTACCCAGGAGCAGATATAGACTCAGATCACAATATAGTAGTGATGAAGAGTAGGCTGAAGTTCAAGACATTTGTCAGGAAGAATCAATACTCAAAGAAGTGGGATACGGAAGTGCTAAGGAATGACGAGATACGTTTGAAGTTCTCTAACGCTATAGATACAGCAATAAGGAATACCGCAGTAGGCAGTACAGTTGAAGAGGAATGGACATCTCTAAAAAGGGCCATCACAGAAGTTGGGAAGGAGAACATAGATAAAAAGAAGGTAGCTGCGAAGAAACCATGGGTAACAGAAGAAATACTTCAGTTGATTGATGAAAGGAGGAAGTACAAACATGTTCCGGGAAAATCAGGAATACAGAAATACAAGTCGCTGAGGAATGAGATAAATAGAAAGTGCAGGGAAGCTGAGACAAAATGGCTCCAGGAAAAATGTGAAGACATCGATAAAGATATGATTGTCGCAAGGACAGACTCAGCATACAGGAAAGTCAAAACAACCTGTAGTGACATTAAAAGCAATGGTGGTAACATTAAGAGTGCAACGGGAATTCCACTGTTAAATGCAGAGGAGAGAGCAGATAGGTGGAAAGAATGCATTGAAAGCCTCTATGAGGGTGAAGATTTGTCTGATGTGATAGAAGAAGAAATAGGAGTCGATTTAGAAGAGATAGGGGATCCAGTATTAGAATCGGAATTTAAAAGAGCTTTGGAGGACTTACGGTCAAATAAGGCAGAAGGGATAGATAACAGTCCATCAGAATTTCTAAAATCATTGGGGGAAGTGGCAACAAAACGACTATTCACGTTGTTGTGTAGAATATAAGAGTCTGGCGGTATACCATCTGTCTTTCGGAAAAGCATCATCCACACAATTCCGAAGACGGCAAGAGCTGACAAGTGCGAGAATTATCGCACAATCAGCTTAACAGCTCATGCATCGAAGCTGCTTACAAGAATAATATACAGAAGAATGGAAAAGAAAATTGAGAATGCGCTAGGTGACGATCAGTTTGGCTTTAGGAAAAGTAAAGGGACGAGAGAGGCAATTCTGACGTTACGGCTAGTAATGGAAGCAAGGCTTAAGAAAAATCAAGACACTTTCATAGGATTTGTAGACCTGGAAAAAGCGTTCGACAATATAAAATGGTGCAAGCTGTTCGAGATGCTGAAAAAAGTAGGGGTAAGCTATAGGGAGAGACGGGTCATATACAATATGTACAACGACCAAGAGGGAATAATAAGAGTGGACGATCAAGAACGAAGTGCTCGTATTAAGTAGGGTGTAAGACAAGGCTGTAGCCTTTCGCCCCTACTCTTCAATCTGTACATCGAGGAAGCAATGATGGAAATAAAAGAGAGGTTCAGGAGTGTAATAAAAATACAAGGTGAAAGGATATCAATGATACGATTCGCTGATGACATTTCTGAGTGAAAGTGAAGAAGAATTAAATGATCTGCTGAACGGAATGAACAGTCTAATGAGTACACAGTATGGTTTGAGAGTAAATCGGAGAAAGACGAAGGTAATGAGAAGTAGTAGAAATGAGAACAGCGAGAAACTTAACATCAGGATTGATGGTCACGAAGTCAATGAAGTTAAGGAATTCTGCTACCTAGGCAGTAAAATAACCAATGACGGACGGAGCAAGGAGGACATCAAAAGCAGACTCGCTATGGCAAAAAAGGCATTTCTGGCCAAGAGAAGTCTACTAATATCAAATACCGGCCTTAATTTGAGGAAGAAATTTCTGAGGATGTACGTCTGGAGTACAGCATTGTATGGTAGTGAAACATGGGCTGTGGGAAAACCGGAACAGAAGAGAATCGAAGCATTTGAGATGTGGTGCTATAGACGAATGTTGAAAATTAGGTGGACTGATAAGGTAAGGAATGAGGAGGTTCTACGCAGAATCGGAGAGGAAAGGAATATGTGGAAAACACTGATAAGGAGAAGGGACAGGATGATAGGACATCTGCTAAGACATGAGGGAATGACTTCCATGGTACTAGAGGGAGCTGTAGAGGGTAAAAACTGTAGAGGAAGACAGAGATTGGAATACGTCAAGCAAATAATTGAGGACGTAGGTTGCAAGTCCTACTCTGAGATGAAGAGATTTGCACAGGAAAGGAATTCGTGGCGGGCCGCATCAAACCAGTCAGTAGACTGATGACCAAAGAAAAAAGTCATCAGACGATCAAACCCGATTGCAAAATGATTTAGACAATAACTCTGTATGGTCAGAAAAGTGGAAATTGACACAAAGTATTGAAAAGTGTGATCGACATAAGTACTAAAAGGAATCATCTAAATTTCTTCTGCAGGATAAAATACACAAATCATATTCAACTAAATTCTTAGGGTTTAGAGTTACGAATAACTTTAGTTGGAACGATCACATACATAATGTTGTAGGGAAAGCAAGCCAAAAGCTGTGATTTATTGGCAGAACACGTAGAAGAGACTGTTTACAATACGCTTGTGACATCCTCATCGATTAGGACTGACGGAAATCATTAAAGTCCAAAGAAGGCTGGTCGTTCTATATTATTGCGAAATACGGGTGAGATTTCCACGGATATGATACGCGATTGGACTGGTAATCTTTTAAATAAGGGCGCTTTTCGTTGCGGCAGGATATCATTAAACTTCAATCACTAGCTTTCTCCTCAGAGTGTGAAAATGTTTTGTTGGCGCCCACCTAGATAGGGAGGAATGATCACCATAATAAAGTAAAAGAAATCAGAGCTCGCACGGAAAGATTTAAGTGTTCGTTTTTACCGCACGCTGTTCGAGAGTGGAACGAAGGTTTCGATGTACTTATTTGTGAATTGTAGAGTAATTATGTAGATGTAGATGTAGATAGCGGATAGCCACGAAAATGAAAGCCTGTAGTCGTCACCTGTATTGATTTGATCTCGTTGTTCGATATTTCAACTGCTTCACGGATTTTCATTCCGTAAATATAAATTTCTCTGGTCAAAACTCATATGTTTCTAAAATCTGTAACCTGATCATATCCTTCTTCGTGTTCCACTGCCGCTTTTTGTACATATTCTCTTATGCGTGTATGGCGTCCTCTTACTGTTCTTACAGTTTCTCCGTAATATTTCTACAGACTTACATACCTAGTTTGTTTGATATGGTTTTTAGAAGTATTCAGAGAATTATTTATATCGTGTTCTGAAAGGTGTTAATGTTTATATATAGAATCATGATCTACGTGTTATTTGATGCTGTGTGCTGTCAAAATGGCGAACATTTTCCCAGCTGTGAAGCACGCAGACTATTGGCGGCTGCCAGGGCGGCCTCACGTTTTTGGCACGGACAGTACACTCGCGCCGCGCCGTGGTCTCATTATGTCAGAACAGCCTGCGGCTGCAGTCTGGACGGGGAACACCGCGCCGAGTATAATACTCCAGCACTTCTACAATATTTTTGGAAGATTTCCCTGAATAATAATTACGGCCAGAAATGGGAAATGGCGTCGACTGCGCACAACAAGAGCCTTGTTGCGCACCCAAATTATTGGAATACTTCGGGCATTCTGCACTTTAATGATCTCAAAATTGCATTATTCTGCTTTATTATAAAAACATAAATTTAAGCAAGTGAAGTGCGGGCGCATAGTTGCCAGTCTTTTACATTGATTAAAAACATTCTCCTGACGACAACTCGTTGTTGCAATGTTTTCAGAATAACAAGCTTCATAGTGGGATGTTAACCGCTGAGTGGAAAAAAATTGCGCAATGAGCAGACACGAAAAAAGGTAGGCCAGAAACGAAGTACATGAGCTACTCATATCAGAAAAACGGATTTGTTAGTTGAATGTTGTAACATTCGTGATACTTGAATAGTGGTTTTGTTAGTTGAATGTTGTAACATTCGTGATACCGTGGGTGATTACTACTTGAGGGATGAGATGCAATTTCCTGAAGGGTAAAAACAAAATTGTTCAGTTGTATTTTGATCGTGAAATTAAACTATTTTTAAAAGATCATTATTTTTATCATTATTTCGTAAGGCTAATGCGTATAAATGACCAATAATTACATTTTCTGAAACACTAACATCAATGCGTGATACAAACTGATGGAGGTTACAGCTTGTGAAACGAAAATATGTACTCCTTTCACACATAGTGATTTTACGGGAAGGCGGAAGGAAGACAAAGGAAGTAAAGAAAAAAGGTTGTCTCCTCAGGGACTTAATACTTAATTTTGTGATAATACTTCACTTCACGTAGAATGTTACTTACAAAGAATGAAGATGCTGATCATTGCAGTTTATGGCAGACTTATAGGGGAAGAATTCGCTAAATAAAGATGTGGACTGTCGTAATTTTGAAAAGTATATGTACAGCGCGATCTGTCAATGACGTTATTCTCTATGGTTAATGAAATGTCGGACTTCGCTTCTGAGAGACTGCAAGCTAACTGGTGCACAAAAAAGTAAGTTATTCGACAAATAAGCATTTCATATTAAGCCGATCGCCAGTTTCTCTCCTGAACTCGTGGTAGGTAGTATCAAACGAACCGGAAAAAAGAAAGGCGAAAAAGTCCCACGTCTGCCACATCTGAAAACTTGCGTCTCCTTTCACGTGATAACTGCAATGAAACCTGATAATTACATACCATTAACATATAATGATATGGCGTGTCTTCGAAATAGACACACCAAATAAATGAACTTTCGACGAATTCAGTATATTATTAGTTAATGAAAGACTAATCAATTGAAGCTTACATGATGGATACCGTGAAACTGCAAGGCTTCTCTTCGCTGCTTGCAGAAGAAAGTCAAGGCTGCGCCTTCCTCTATTTATAAGCGATCTTATTACAGTAAGTTAAATATCACTAGCGGACTCTTTGGTCCTTTCCCACACAGGAAATATACTTTAAACTTGACGTATAGAAGACAGGGAAAGAAAACTAGATATTAGGTTCTTATACCACCCACTCAGTATATACTTTGTACTTCGCACCATTCGTTTACGATAATAAAATCGATGAATTTACATCATACATTTTCTTCTGTATCTATACTTTAATAACAAGAATGTAAAACTGTCATGTGCTTTTGTTTGTTTGAACATGCTAATCTTCAAAACTACTATTCTGATTACTCACAGGTACCTCTTTTCCAAATTTTCGGATTTTCCGTCAACGTAATAACACTCGTGCGGAACTGCAGAGAGTCATCGTGGTTGCCTTCAAGACGTTTACACATTTTACACATTGCAGTTTTTCTGCTCCTCCTGGTCGATAATTTAAACCACCAAAAATTTATGTCTATAACATATGCAGCAGACGCAGCGTAATCTTTTGTTCTACCGCGCATTTAACTGCTGCTGAAACACGATCATTTAAGAAAACTTAAGCAAAACCTACTTTCATTTTATCGTTATTCTCTGGTATTATTACATTTTCTCGTATGATCCGAGTATTGCTCAGTTTCTTCTTTGTTTCAGAATCACACTGCTTTACAACAAACTCAATGGAGACAATTGGAAGTGGCAAATTACTCTCTTCAGTGACTTGTATGGGAAGTATGATGTGGTCTACAATTGTTAAATGGTTGATCTTCTTCCGAATAAGAGCTACATCAACCATGAAATGTAGTTTCCTAACACCACTGTTGTGATTCATCTTAAACTGATTAAGTATAACACAAAACTAATAAATGAAAGTAGATATTAAAATGTAAAACGATGCAAAATACAAAGCTCTTAAATTACTGTGTTATGAATAAAGTAAACTGAAGAATGCAGTTGTAAAAGCGAAGAAAACACAAAGGAAAAAGAAAAAGTTGTCCTGAATGAGGACCGATTTTCCGAACCTTGCATCAAAAGTCTAACACTTTACCAACTAGACTACTCATGGTATCGTGTGCTGTGTACCCAGGAATGGGATATATAAAATCACTGTGTATACCATTTCTGAGTACACAAGATAAGATCATTGTGCCCCCATGAACCATGGGCTTTGCTGTTAGTGGGGACGCGTCAGCGACACAGATAGCCGTAATGTAGGTACACAGGGGTATCTGTTGAGAGGCCAGACAAACATGTGGTTCCTGAAGAGAGGCAGAAGCCTGAGACGGATCGGAGTGTGGCAGGTAAAATAGAAAATTTATAAACGGAAATGGATAGATTAAAGTTACATATAGTGGGAATTAGTGAAGTTCGGTGGCAGGAGGAACAAGACTTCTGGTCAGGTGGATACAGGGTTATACATACATAATCAAATAGGTGTAATGCAGGAGTAGGTTTAGTAAGGAATAAAAAAATAAGAATGCGGATAAGCTACTACGAACAGCATAGTGTACGCATTATTGTAGCCAAGATAGACGCGAAGCCCACGCCTACCACAGTAGTACAGATTTATGCCAACTAGCTTCACAGATGATGAAGATACTGAAGAAAGTTATGATGCAATAAAAGAAATTATTCAGATAGTTAAGGGAGACGAAAATTTAATAGTCTTGGGGACTGGAATTCGACTGGGGAAAAGGAAGAGAAGGAAAATTATTAGGTGAATATGGTCTTGGAGTAAGGAATGAAAGAGGAAGCAGCCTGTAGAATTTTGAACAGAGCATAACTTAACCATAGCTAACACTTGGTTCAAGAGACATGAAAGACGGTTGTATACGTGCAAGAGGCTTGGAGACACTGGAAGGTTTCAGATAGATTATATAATGCTAAGACAGAGATTTATGAACCAGGTTTTAAATTGTAAGCCATTTCCAGGAGCAGATGTGGACTGACCACAATTTATTGGTTATGAACTGCAGACTAAAACTGCAGAAACTGCAAAAAGGTAGGAATCTAAGGAGAGGGGACCTGTAAAAAATGGAAGATCCAGAGGTGGCAGAGAGTTACAGAGGGAGCATTAGGGAACGATTGACAAGAACAAGGGAAAGGAATACAGTAGAAGAAGAATGAGTAGCTTTGAGGTATGAAATGGTGAAGGCAGCAGAGGATCAAGTAGGTAAAAAGACGAAGGCTAGTTGAAGTCCATAGGTAACAGAAGAGATATTGAATTTAATTGATGAAAGGAGGAAAGAAAAAAATCAGCAAATGAAGCAGGCAAAAGGGTATACAAACGTCTCAAAAATGAGGTCGATAGGAAGTGCAAAATGGCTAAGCAGGGATGGCTAGAGGACAAATGTAAAGATGTAGAAGCATGTATCACTAGGGGTAAAATGGATACTACCTACAGGAAAATTAAAGAAGCCTTTGGATAAAAGAGAACCACCGGTATAAATATCAAGAGGTTAGATGGAAAACCAGTCCTAAACAAAGAGGGGAAAGCAGAAAGGTGGAAGGAATACATAGGTATATAAAAGGGCGATGTACTTGCAGACAGTAGTATGGAAATGGAAGAGGATGTAGATGAAAATGGAATGGGAGATAAGATACTGCTTGAAGAATTTGACAGAGCACTGAAAGACCTAAGTCGACACAAGGCCCTGGGAGTAGACAACATTTCAATAGAACTAACTACTGACAGCTTTAGGAGATGCAGCCATGGCAAAACTCTACCATCTGGTGAGCAAGATGTATGAGACAGACGAAATACCCTCAGACTACAAGAAGAATATATTAATTCCTATACTGAATAAAGCAGGTATTGAAAGGTGTGAAAATTACCGAACTATCAGTTTTATAAGTCATAGTTGCAAAATACTAACACGAATTCTTTACAGACGAATGGAAACGCTAGTAGAAGCCGACCTTGGGGAAGATCAGTTTGGATTCCATAGAAATATTGGAACACATGAGGCAATACTGACCCTGCGGCTTATCTTAGAAGGTAGATTAAGAAAAGGCAAACCTACGATTGTAGCATTTGTAGACTTAGAGAAAGCTTTTGACAATGTTGACAGGAATAATCTCTTTCAAATTCTGAAGGTGGCAGGGGTAAAATACAGGGAGCGAGAGGCTATTTATAATTTTGACAGAAAGCAGATGGCAGTTCTAAGAATCGAGATGCATGAAAGGGAAGCAGTGGTTGTGAAGGGAGTTAGACAGGGTTGTAGCCTATCCCCGATGTCATTTAATCTGTACCTTGAGCTAGCAGTAAAGGAAAGAAAAGAAAAATTTGGTGTAGGAATAAAATCCATGGAGAATAAATTAAAACTTTGAAGTTGGCCGACGACATTGTAATTCTGTCAGAGACAGCAAAGGACCTAGAGGAGCAGCTGAACGGTATGGACAGTGTCTTGAAAGCGGGATATAAGATGAACATCAACATAATCAAAACGAGGAGAATGGAATGTAGTGGGATTAAATCTGGTGATGCTGAGAGAATTATATTAGAAAATGAGACACTTAAAGTAGTAAATTAGTTCTGCTATTTTGGAAACAAAATAACTGATGACTGTCGATGTAGGGATGATACAAAATGCAGACTGGCTGTGGCAAGGAATGAGTTTCTGAAGAAGAGAAATTTGTTAATATCGATTATAGATTTAAATGTTAGCGAGTCCTTTCTGAAAGTATTTGTATGGAGTACAGCCATGTATGGAAGTGAAGCATGGACGATAAACAGTTTGGAGAAGAAGAGAATAGTAACTTTCGAAATGTGGTGCTACAGAAGAAATGCTGAAGATTATATGGGTAGATCACGCAACTAATTAGGAGGTACATAATAGATCTGGGGATAATAGGAATTAGTGGCACAACTTTACTAGAAGAAGGGTTCGGTTGGTAGGACACGTTCTGAGGCTTTAAGGGATTACCAATTTAATATTGGTGGGAAGGGTGGAGGGTAAAAATCGTAGAGGGAGACCAAAAGACGAATACACTAAAGAGATTGAGAAGGATGTATATTGTAGTAGTTACTGGGAGATGAAGAGGCTTGCACAGGATAGAGTAGCGTGGAGAGCTGGATCAAACCAGTCTCCGGACTGTAGACCACAATAACAACAACAACAACAACAACATCATTGTTAAATAATCTCATTGAGAGAAGTGTTTATGTATTTCACTTAGCCTAGAAAACTCGTTGGCAAACGTATCCTTTCTTCCCATTCGAAGCAGCCATATTTTGCAGCTGTACTCAGTCTTTTTGTCTTGTGAAAATCGGGAAAATCTGTAATCATCTTCTGCCCTCGAACAGCATTTTTGGCACAACACTGAGGCATTTCTTAGCGCCGAAAAGTTGACAAATTTTGTTAGTTTTTAAATTAATGCAAAATGAGTGTGTATGTTTCACACGAACCTATATACTAAGGTTAAATCAGTTCTCCCACTTAGCTCAAAGATGGCTGCCTTGTACGGCATGACATTTAGTTGACTAATGAATGGCGGAGCTCAGTTGCCGGCAGTACATACATAAGAGGTTGTCGCTACCTTCGTTATTCAGCGTTTCACGTTGTACACCAAAAACCAACATATGGCGCTGTTAGTTTTCTTACCTCGGTGACAGAAATGTTTTGAAAGTTTACTCAGTGACAGAATTAAGTGCCGAAGCATTATTACTGCGAATACGAACCAACAATGAATTTATTTGACTAGTGAATACGAAATTACTTATTGTGTATTGAAAACTTAGCGAAATTGCTTTCCTTCTTTCGAAAGGTTTCATTTATGAAACTTCCTGCCAGATTAAAACTGTGTGCCCGACCGAGACTCGAACTCGGGACCTTTGCCTTTCGCGGGCAAGTGCTCTACCATCTGAGCTACGGAAGCACGACTCCCGGCCGGTACTCACAGCTTTACTTCTGCCAGTAATGTAAAGGTGTGAGTACCGTGCGTCAGTTGTGCTTCGGTAGCTCAGATGGTAGAGCACTTGCCCGCGAAAGGCAAAGGTCCCGAGTTCGAGTCTCGGTCAGGCACACAGTTTTAATCTGCCAGGAAGTTTCATGTCAGCGCACACTCCGCTGCAGAGTGAAAATCTCATTCTGGTTTCATTTAAATTTGTCCTCTTCGTTAGAAAAAAAACGAGTTATTGACCAAGTGATTCTATAACGATTCCTTTTTATCGGCTGAGGTATGGAACAAAGAAAAACGACGGTTTATAAAGTTCCTGCGAAGCATGGGCATGTAGCTAGTACTTAAATACAGCATGTCATGAACATATCTTCACCAAGTTGATGGTCGCTGTCGCAACAGACCAGAAACTGCTTCACTCTTCACTTTGCACCAATCAACGAAATATTGATCGGGAAACACAATCAATTACTAATGAATTACCGTAGGACCTACACGGTATTATTTATTTAGTCGAATAACTCTTTTGGAGTGTACGATAAATGAACTTTGGTTTTGCTTCTTTGTAATTAAGTTTCGTTGCTCCCAGACTTCCTCCATCCTTTGAGAGTGTCGTTCCTTTCCTTCCTGGTCCACTTTCTCCCTTTTTCAGATCTCTTTCTTTCCCAACATCCAGCTTTTCGTGTTGATTCTCTAAAAAGTATTCTTTTATCAATTATGCTCATTGTAATTCCTGTATTTTTCATATCTTTGTCAATTTCGGCGATCCATGTGCATTTCTATTTGCAGCTGTTTGGGGAAGATGTGCTTGGTCAGTCTGCTACTATCCATTCGGTACGTATGGCCCTAAAACTGTAGTCTTCTTTTCCTCATTACATCAGTTAGCTTTTCCATTCTGAAACAGAGCTCTCTATGTGATTTTTATTCAGCATTGGTAGTACTTCCAGGGCCAAATATTTTCCTGAGAATTCTTCTTTCAGCTTTTTTCAGTTTTTCAAGATCTCCAGATCTTGTCAGTTTAAGTGTTTCTGCTGCATGCGGTGTCTCAGGCCTTACCATTGTTTGATAGTGTCTTAGTTTTGTGTTCCAGGACAAGGTTTCTTTGTTACATATGTCTACTGTCACTTGGAATGTCCTTTCCATTTTATGCTCTCTATTTACTTTGGTTATCTTGCCTTTCTTGTTACCAGTTAGGTGTTTAAAACAGTTTGTTTTAGATATTGCTGAGTTATGAGTTTTATGGTTTGGAGGGACGTGATATCTGTCACAAAATGTGTTTTTCAAATGATATTTTTATTCCTACTTGTTCTTTGGCACTATCCAGTGAGTCAGTAATTAATATCATATCATGTATAAATGCTAGACTATTTATAGTGATTTTATTTGGGTTTCTTTGTAGTTGAACACCTTAGTATTGATGGATTTTCTCCATTTTCTCGCTACCATGTCTAATACACAGTTACAAAGTAGGAATGATAAACCATCTCCCTGTTTTACTCCTGGTTTTATTTCAAAAGTTTGTGCCAGTTCCCTCATAAATTTTACTTTTCATGTTGTGTTTGTTAAAGTTCCCTAATTATTTCAGATCTTTTATTTTCTAGTCAGAATTCTTTTAAAATATTGCTCAGTGCATTTCTGTCAATTGATCATCCGCTTTTCCTAAAATCTACAGAAGTTATCACATGTTTCAGGTTCCTGATTTCCCCCATTTCTATTATGTTATAATTATTATTAATACTATTATCGTTATTACTATTGGCAGCGCTTGGACACATAGGATTGGCAGTCTGAAGTCTTCAAATTTCAGCTGGTTAAGAAGTAAGGAGTAACACTAGTCCTAAATATATTGAATGTGTTTTAATTTGGTTGACTTTAAATTGGGAGAGGGTTGGGTCAGAGAGAGCATGGGCTGTACCCAGTGTCTATCCTAAATGTGGATAGTTAGCTCTGTTTTCTGAGAAAATTTTTATGATGCACTCACAATGTGCTGAGAGTGGGTGTATCATTCTACAAAAAAAGGTTGTTAGAAATAAGTGTAGTGGGAAGAGGTAGAAGGCACCATATTAAAATTCGGTGAGAACTTTCCAAGTGATTTATTTTTTCCAACTACATTGCCCTCGTTCCTCTTGGTCTGTGTCACAGAGCCCCACAATGCTGAGGAAGCACCCCAGTGGCCCGTGCAATGCAATGCTGTGCCGAGCCGGCCTTGGTCAGCTGTGGAATTCTGATGGCATCAGGATGCACCAATAGTTGACTCAGCACTCTGTGTCCCTGTTGACTCAGCGCTGCGTGGTGTGAGCTGCAGGAGGCCAGCTGCTGCTTCTTCTCGCTGGCGTGACTGAGATTGCGGCGACGACAAGTGCCCATGATTCGGCATCCGAATCTGTGGCCCTTGCCTCAGGATGCCTCCAGCGTCTGTTGGAAGCCAGGATGATTGCCTGCAGTAGCAAGCTGTGGAGTGGCCCGCCCCTGGCTGGCTGGCTGCAGACCCTGCATTGGCCTCAAGGGGTCAAACCAATGACCCACTGTGGACTGGAATTCTAGCACCCCATCTGCTGCTTGGTGTAGCTAGTGGGGACATATGCCCCGCCATCCAGAAGAGCTGCCACACTTGAATGAATCTCCTTAGAAAACGGCACCTATTTGTACTCACTCGGCTGTGCATCTCTGTTTTGCCAAGGGTGCCATATCGCGTCGTGTACTCATAACACGCTAGTTTGGCCAGTGGGCCCCTTCTGCCTGCGACTTTTGACATGCAAAGCAGCTACGTATACTCTTTCAGCAATTTTACGGCCTTGTGGCCTCTATTCTACTTCACAGCTGTTGGTATGTGTAACTCACTGCAATCTGGACTGCACCTGGTTGTAACTTGTGCTCAGAATATTGCAAATACTAACTTTCCGTATCCTAAACGGTGGTGCTGCTACATAAGCAATGCTTGGTTCATGATTTCATAAAAACTACATATAATTCTTTATAATTTTGAAAATGTAAGCTCTCAAAGGAAATTGTATTCAAGTCTTAAATTATTATGGTGCGAGCACTCACTGGGGGCGGGATTGCTACCTAGTAACAAATTTTACTGAGGTTTGATGGTCTCAGAAAGAAAGGGACCCATTGCACTAGAAGATATAAAGTAGGAGAGATGTTGAATCGGGAGACAAAAGTCTCAATAGGGAAGTCTGATGGTGCAGGACATTGGGTGTAGTAGATATTCAGATATTAAAAGAGGATAACAAGAGAGGAAGGGAAAATGACATCAAATTAATTGTAAGAACGACGAAAATTGTTTAAAAACTGGTTGTATTTAATGTGATGCTGAAATTCGATGAAATCTTTTACCTTCTTTTAATTAAACATTGTTGAAAAACACCACAATTAGACACAAATACGTTTAATAAGCTTTATTACGTTCACGTGTCAGGTTTTGGACTGTCATATCTGTCTCTAGATGTCTACACTTGTTTCAGCACTGAGACAGAATCAGCTGCACGTCATCTGCTCCATTACTTTTTCCTCTTGAACATTACTCTGCTACTTTTTTCAATGTTATGAATTTCTGGAAGGAAATTAAAAATATTTAAATGTAAATAGAGCTCTCGTACTAGCCTACGTACATTTCACAATATTGCTCATGACAGATGAAGTTCCAGACATGTGCTGTACGCGAAATGTTGAAAACATGTGAATTATGCATAATGTAGAAAAAAATTCATGTACAGGACATATCTGAAGCTGCAGCTCTCATGAAGGATAATGTGAAATCTTCATGTGCGGCGAGTGGCGCTGGCACTGTACTAACAATCTGAAGATGAGTGTAATGCCCCCAGACGGATCAGTGCATTAAAATAAAGCTTTTGAAAAATGTTTGTGGCTGGTTCGGCGTCCCTCAAAATTATTTCATTCAAAAATGATATTAATCTGTCCAGGTAAAGATTTAGGGTTACATGTAGTGCCTATAAGGGGCCGGAAGTACTTTCCCCCGCCGATTAGATTCCTAACGACAGGATGTGTACATACGTAAACAGGAAGGTGTAATTCTCAACAGTTCTAGAGAAAATTGAGTTTGAACATTTTTGGCGTGCTTATAACCTTTGTATGGTTGACATCATTCAAGGAGTCCACAGCGACCAGTAACACATGAGGATTTGTGAACTGAATAACCTGCAAGGCAGAGTAAGCCCCCCGGGATCGGAAAATCTTCTAGCGGAGGCGATTGAGAATGACGTGGAATAAGCTATATATGGAAGTACGGAGAATAAATCCGAGAAGCAGATGGCATACCAGCAAAATTCTTTCAAGTATTCCGGAAATACATTAAAACGAAGATCACATGCGTCTGCAACGAACGAACTTCGGAAACCGAACAATGAGATTCCGAAAGACTTTCGTGACGAATTTGTAGTGTTAATCCACAAAAACCCGACCAGTAAGATGATTGACAATTTGAGATCTATTTGCTGCTAAACAGCGATTGTAAAATCCTCGTTCGACTCTTAGTTTTAAACCTTAAAACTACAAAGACCCGCGTTATTGTCTCACTGGACTTTGACAAATCCGTTGATAGCGTCAACCACCGGTTTCTCCTCAGTATCATGCATGCAATGGGCTTCCCGCCTAGATTCATTGGCATCGTACAAAATATGGTAACGACTAATTAGTCCAAAATCATCGTCAGTGGATAGCCAAGCCGACAACAGAAAGCCAGACCATTAAACAGGGTTCTCCCCCGGCCATGGCACAGTTTCACATTGCCGTTGAGCCCCAACTAGCTACCCTGACGAACACTTACAAGCCCCACAAATACACGGAAACAGAGTAGTGTGTGAGGCATATGCAAACGATCCCGGTTTCCTCCTCACGAAAGGAACAGAGATAAAGCATTACATACAATAAGGAAATATGAAAAAGTATCAGATGCCAAACTAAACAGACGAAAGACCGAAATATTCATCGTCGGTCGCGACATAGGCACACAAACTAAAGGACCGCTACGTGAGCTCGCAGTTTTGCAGTGTCTAGGTATTGACTTCCAAAGAAATATTCGGCACACTTTTGCAACAGTCTACCGGAAATTACTAAGCAACATACGGATTGCGTGCAAGCGCACAGTATCAGAAAATAAAATAAAATTAAGAAAGTAACTCTTGGCAACTTTTACATTTTCTTCGAAATTAAACTTGTTACACTAGTTCTGGTATTGCCTGAAAACATGGTCCTCCGAATTATGTGGGCGCTGGGCCACCTTATACACTCCTGGAAATGGAAAAAAGAACACATTGACACCGGTGTGTCAGACCCACCATACTTGCTCCGGACACTGCGAGAGGGCTGTACAAGCAATGATCACACGCACGGCACAGCGGACACACCAGGAACCGCGGTGTTGGCCGTCGAATGGCGCTAGCTGCGCAGCGTTTGTGCACCGCCGCCGTCAGTGTCAGCCAGTTTGCCGTGGCATACGGAGCTCCATCGCAGTGTTTAACACTGGTAGCATGCCGCGACAGCGTGGACGTGAACCGTATGTGCAGTTGACGGACTTTGAGCGAGGGCGTATAGTGGGCATGCGGGAGGCCGGGTGGACGTACCGCCGAATTGCTCAACACGTGGGGCGTGAGGTCTCCACAGTACATCGATGTTGTCGCCAGTGGTCGGCGGAAGGTGCACGTGCCCGTCGACCTGGGACCGGACCGCAGCGACGCACAGATGCACGCCAAGACCGTAGGATCCTACGCAGTGCCGTAGGGAACCGCACCGCCACTTCCCAGCAAATTAGGGACACTGTTGCTCCTGGGGTATCGGCGAGGACCATTCGCAACCGTCTCCATGAAGCTGGGCTACGGTCCCGCACACCGTTAGGCCGTCTTCCGCTCACGCCCCACCATCGTGCAGCCCGCCTCCAGTGGTGTCGCGACAGGCGTGAATGGAGGGACGAATGGAGACGTCTCGTCTTCAGCGATGAGAGTCGCTTCTACCTTGGTGCCAATGATGGTCGTATGCGTGTTTGGCGCCGTGCAGGTGAGCGTCACAATCAGGACTGCATACGACCGAGGCACACAGGGCCAACACCCGGCATCATGGTGTGGGGAGCGATCTCCTACACTGGCCGTACACCACTGGTAATCGTCGAGGGGACACTGAATAGTGCACGGTACATCCAAACCGTCATCGAACCCATCGTTCTACCATTCCTAGACCGGCAAGGGAACTTGCTGTTCCAACAGGACAATGCACGTCCGCATGTATCCCGTGCCACCCAACGAGCTCTAGAAGGTGTAAGTCAACTACCCCGGCCAGCAAAATCTCCGGATCTGTCCCCCATTGAGCATGTTTGGGACTGGATGAAGCGTCGTCTCACGCGGTCTGCACGTCCAGCACGAACGCTGGTCCAACTGAGGCGCCAGGTGGAAATGGCATGGCAAGCCGTTCCACAGGACTACATCCAGCATCTCTACGATCGTCTCCATGGGAGAATAGCAGCCTGCATTGCTGCGAAAGGTGGATATACACTGTACTAGTGCCGACATGGTGCATGCTCTGTTGCCTGTGTCTATGTGCCTGTGGTTCTGTCAGTGTGATCATGTGATGTATCTGACCCCAGGAATGTGTCGATAAAGTTTCCCCTTCCTGGGACAATGAATTCACGGTGTTCTTGTTTCAATTTCCAGGAGTGTAGCTCAGTCTGACGCTTGTTACAGTTGATAAAGCGGCGCAGGCGTTATACGTCTTCATCACATTTCAAATGTTTCAGATGGCTCCAAGCACTATGTGAATTAACATCTAAGGTCATCAGTCCCCTGGACTTACAACTACTTAAACCTAACTAACCTAAGGACATCACAAACATCCATGCCCGAGGCAAGATTCGAACCTGCGACCGTAGCAGCAGCGCGGTTCCGGACTGAAGCGCCTAGAACCGCTCGGCCACAATGGCCGCCTCACCACTGTTAAACAACGGAAACAAACAGTAATCTTGAAGCATATCTGTTAAACGAATTATCTCCGGTTGACGTCATTCTATCTGTTGATGTTAAACCTATTCTAAGTGGACCTTAACATTTAAAATTTTTCGTAATAGACTGCAGTTATCTCCAGGCAAGAGTCCCGGAGGAAGAAACGAAAAGGTACACGAACTATAAAATCATCTAATGAAAGATACGAAGAGAAATAACACAGGCACCTAATTAAAGATAAGAAGAGAAATAATACAAAACAGAAGTATCAGTTCTGTAACTGGAAAGTGATTTGGAAAAATATTCATAGTCATAACGCACCTTCTAATACGAAAGGGACATGGTACTTTGTGGTAAACAGAAAAGTTGCTACAAACTGAAAACTTCCCAAGATCCGGACCGCAGATTCTACTTTGTGTGCGACATACAATTTAATATATAACGAGCATCACGGATTTGTCTGCGACGAAGTATGGATGTGTGTGACAGAAGGTAGCATACATATGCAAAACCTCACCCAACGCCATAACACCTGCAGACTTCATGGCACTGGAAGATGTACCGTTCCTAACCGAAAAGTAATGCTTTAATTGGTTGAAAGAGGTAATTGCACATTACCTATTAATAGAAGGAGATACCATCAAGGGGGACTTTTGGTTCTATCTGACAAGTGTAAATCGCATGCTCTTGCAAACCAGAAGTTACAAAGGAAACGATGGAAATTTTTTAATCAAGAAATTAACGTAAAAATGAGAAGTGAGTGGAACTATCTGACAGAAGGAATTTGGGCCGGAGAAAGAAGTGCTTTAGATAAAAAGAAAACAGTCCAGTGGAGGTTGAATTTGCCCATGACGAGAACTGGGTACTTTATTTAACTTCTTGTCTTCAGTTTTACTTATCAAATGGTTCAAATGGCTCTAAGCACTATGGACCTTAACATCCGAGGTCATCTGTCCCCTAGTCTTAAAACTACTTAAACCTAACTAATCTAAGGGCATCACACACATCCATGCCCAAGGCAGGATTCGAACCTGCGACCGCAGCAGCAGCGCGGTTCCGGACTGAAGCACCTAGAACCTCTCGGCCACAGCGGCCAGCTTTTTCTTATCAAAAAGTAGGTAATTGGCCTGGTGGCTTCCCCAGTCGGAGGTAAGAGTCCTCCCTCGGGCATGTGTGTGTGTGTGTGTGTGTGTGTGTGTGTGTGTGTGTGTGTGTGTTGTCCTCAGCGTAAGTTAGTTTAAGTTAGATTAAGTAGTGCGTATGATTAGGGACCGATGACCTCAGCAGTTTGGTGCCGTAAGAACTTAAAACAAATTTCCAAAATTTTTCCAAGAAGGTAATTCCTTTTAGTCAAATGGAAAATAAAAACCCTTTTAAAAGCGTAAGCGATAATTTTAAGTTCCAAACAGAGAATGGTTTACTTTATTCTTTTTTAAAGCCTCAAGTAAGGGACTTAATGGGTTTCTTCGTAATGGAAGCATGAAATGAGTAATTTCACTATACGAAGGGAAGATTTATTCTATTTACGCAAGAAATTTGGGAGAACAGAAGTATTATTCCTTTCCTGTTTTCTCCTCGTCTTTGTTTTTCGAAACGAAGAAGAATTATTTTAGAGATGTCGACGAAATTACAGGACGCAATTGTTTCCTCAAGGCTACTAATGGCCACGCCGAAGAAGTCGAATGATGGCGAGAGAATCAATTCTCCCTCGTAGTACTTTTTTTTTGTTCCCATGTCATTCTAACAACAGATTATTGTGACCTTGAAAATTAAGGAATTCGATTCTGGAAGCTCTTGTGCTACGTTTAGGAACCTAACATTATAATCTTTCGGAGCATATTCACTGTCCTCTCTCGCCTATGTAGTTTCGGGCTTGTAATCGCCTCATGATGATGAAGCTATTTCCTTGGTTTCTCAAACGGACATCCTTTGTTAATTTCTTAGTGGGCAAAATATTTCTTCTCCAGTCTCACCATGTTCTTGTGTTATTACTGCAGAAGAATTCTAAGAGACAAGATTGTTTTTGAGAATGAGCGTTCGCAATACGTGACTGCCATTTTTAATAGCAACCGAAAGTTGTTTGTGGACGTGCAGCGATTTTTGATAGTTCAAAACCACCTGGAGGAATACCTGGACATGGATCCATGCTGCGAGTCACAGTCATAATAAATCTTTCGTTAGAATGACGTGGAAATTGAAAGAAGACAAGTAATGGCAGAGAGATTCGACTCACAGAGACTATGCGCTTGCTTGCTCCACTACAGACTCCTTGAACGCTAGCGGCCATGCAAAGTATTTAAGCACACTTAAAATTTTCAGACTCGGTCTTCTCGAAAATAGTTTAGAGTTGTGTAATACTATTTACGTATGTTGGAGTCCTAATCGTCTCCTACACACCCTGTCAGTATGAAGCATATCGGTGAGGGGCAGATCGAACAGTCACATTGTTAGTCAACAATGTCAGATTGACAGAAGTGGTGAATCGGCGAGGGGAAAATTGTTCAAGCACCCTGTCAGTAATCGTCACATTGACAGCAGTAATGCATCGGTGAGGGAAAGTTTGTGCAGTCAGCTTGTTAGTAGCCATCTCATATTGACAGCAGCAGTGAATCGGTGAGGGGAAGATCGTGCATTCCCCTGTCAGCAATCGTCACATTTACAGCAGTAATGCATTGCTGAGGGGAAGTCTGTGCAGTCCCATTCAGTAACTGTGTCAAATTGACAGCATTAGTGTATCGGTGAGCCCCATTGTCAGTAAATGTGTCGTATTGACAGCAGTAGGGAATCGAAGAGGGGAAGATCGTGTAGTCCCCTGTCAGTAATCGTCACATTTATAGCAGTAATGCATCGGTGAGGAGAAGTCTGTGCAGTCCCATTGTTAGTAACTGCATCACATTGACAGCAATAGTGCAGCGGTGAGGGGAAGTTCGTGAGTCCCGTTGTTAGTAATCGTGTCACATTGACAGCAGAAGTGTACCAGTGAGAGGAAGTTCGTGCAGACGCCTTGTTAGTAATGGTGTCACTTTGATAGGAGTAGTGAGTTTTTAAATCCTGTATAGCTTCGATCTGAAGTGAACTGCAGCTTTCCACAGCGTTGCTAGCAAATCCCAGATTTTTGGCACTTGGTTGTTGACCTAATAGCGCATTTGTTAGTGAAACAACAGTGATCTAAATTTTATGTTGATGTTTTTATAAATAACCTATCAAAGAGTCAACATGGTAAAGAAACAGTGATAAGAAATAACGTTACATGTTTTAACTACTATGGCATTCTATTAAAAGAAAATTATTAGCCTTTATAGTATTTGATTAAGTAATGTGAAACGTTATGTCACTGCTACTCAGCTGTGTGTATCATTTAATTGTGGAAACTGAGAGGAAATGCTTCAGTGATGAGGTCATTGCGATCTTTATATTCTAATACTGTACTCGTTTGCTTTAACATACAAAACGTCCCATTAATCCTAGAGATGCAAAAGTATTCAAATATCGAACTTTTGATAATTCTCCTGAACGACAGCGATGCAGGAAAAAGTCTAAACTTTCAAAATTTTAAAAATTTCAAAATAGGGGATTCATATCTGAAAAAGAAACATCGATCTGAAAAAGAAACTATTATTTTAAATCTGTACTGTGGAAACTGTCGTTGTTGAGTAACAGATAAGATTTATCAAGAATTTTGTATAACATATGTACGAAGCACTAACATGTCGTTTCTTTTAATCAGATAAATACAGGATTGGTTAGTGCAATTAAAACAATATTAATACAAATAGTGGCTTCTCTACAAATAAAACAATAAACATTATTAGTACTTCTTAATTACTACTTCATATCTTACCTTTAAGCTGAGTTAGAGGAATGATGATTGGTGTCAATTTAAATACCAAACGGTGCATTTAAGTCCTTACGTACGTCAGATGAGTCTAAAGTTTTCATTGCCAGTCTAGCACATGAACTGACTTCTAGAGAGTTATACCTAAGTCGTGCAGGTATCAATCTTGATTCCTTTGCTCCAGCTGCATCTGGAATATAGGCACAGCTAAGCAGGATGGTGCTGTTTAAGGTCTTCTTTCCATAATTACATGTCAGTATCGTACACCAATAGTTCTCTTCTGTCGGAGAAAATCCTATAGGAGCTCGTTTTCGTACCTAGTTCGATGACGTAGGAAGAAAACTGAGGATTTTCAGATTTCTGTATTATAGTAGCATGACAGCAGCGTTAGAAGAGCTGCAAGTGAAACATTTAAATGGAGTGTCACCTTCCTCACTGCGTGAGGAAAATGAAATTTTGACATCAGGACAAATATTTTCACTAATGAGGGAACGTGGGAAGGCTTTACTTTGAATTAACGTTGTTTTAGGCTTGTAAATGATCTTCCTCTTTTCAATGTTTAGCATTTCAAAAAATAATGTTTCCAAAAGCTATATGAAATGAGTTACAAATAGTGAATGTTGGCTAATGCAATGAGGAAACTTAACGTGCTTCTTCGAATCGAGTTAGTTCCTGTATAACTATTTGATCTTTACTCTGCAATTGAATTCGCGGAAAACTTAAAGGTTTAGCAATTCCAAAAATGCCGCATGAATGCTTTTCGCAGACACCAGTTCCAATTTCAGGATTTTAGATGCTAAATCATTGTTTAATAGTAGTGATAATAAATATTTCGAATATCTATGTCAGAGTCTCGAGGTAAATGACATGCAAGTATCTGCAGAAAAGCCTAAAACGTGATTTATTACCCCACGACACTGTCTCTTATTTTCGTGACATATTACAACTTTTTTTATGCATGATAACAGGGCAAGAGTTAATAAGACTGTTGCTAGAATTCGCATAGTCCTTTGAGAATACCAGTACAATTACTCAACGAAAGAAACATCGTCTGAATAACAACCCTTGTCTATTCCTTCGGAAACCGGTTTAGATCTGATGGTCCATTCACCTTCGGATCTAAATCTAGTTTTGCCATAAGGAATTTGTCCAAAATAGCGATAATTCAACAGTTAACATTATTTAAGTGGTTTATTGTTGCATCCTCACCCTTTTACACAAAAAGCGCTTTGCAGCATTAGTTTCATGTCCGATGGCGATCTGTGCATCACATCGGAACCGGAAATTAATATATGAAACGTAGTGATTCAGACGGTGTTTATTATACCAACAATGATCATGGTTTTCCTAAGTCTTCATATCTTCAGTTATGAAATATTTATTTAAATACACTAACAATGATCATGGTTTTCCTAAGTCTTCATATCTTCAGTTATGAAATATTTATTTAAATACACTTTTCTTATTCACAAATTTAGGAGGCAGTATTCCACTGTAATAGAAACAAATGTGTGTTACGTTATTTTTAAGAAAGTAATGTCTAGATAACAGGAAAAAGTTGATGGTATTCCACATCATTCAGTATGGAAGCAATATTACTGAGGACTGTATAAGCAAGTTTATTTTTGCATCTCTTGTTCCGTCTTAAAATGATCGTGCTTGTAATGAAGCATATTTATTGGTTCTTATAACTATATATATATATATATATATATATATATATACATTCCGTCTCGTCATAGATAAACGCTTATGTGGCCTTTATCTAACAAGTGACATTGGAGGACGTGTGTACTGGGTGGATGTATTTGTCACCAGAGTTCTACGAATTCCATTCGTTTATTTCGTGTCAAAAGTGTATTTCGCCAAAAAGAAAAGAATCGTAACTTCTCTAAAGGGATTTGTGTGACGTAAATCTATAATTTTCGTGCATTTAAAAACCTAAGTTCCAACTAGCTATTGCGAGTAAGTAAGCCTAATCTGACCTCCTCCACAGTATCGATCTTCTCAATTTCCCTCCATCCGTAAATGGTTACAGACACATTATCATTTTAGAAGGGTTGAGAAATCCGGACGCCATCTATTTAATTCAGATAACTATTTCATAAATTAAAAATATTTAGATATAACACTGCTGTCTCATGTTCATCATCCTCCAGATTCTTGAAAGAGGTGCGCCATCTCCGAAAAAGTTATTGCGTCTGAATTTAATTTCACTTACCAACAGAACTTCTGGTCCAGACTGTAATACGCAGAGAAATAATTTAAAGCAGCATGATAAATCGTTTGTCGCAAATGAAATACAAACGGTCGTCTGCTTGTTTAATTAAATAAAAACTTCACCGCTTTCGCTCTCTTCCTTACTTTCTGTTTTCCTTCATCTGCAGCTGTTAACTTTCCGTGGAAGTTCATTTGTGTGTAGCAGTGGAACGCGTCCAGTTTGTGCGTCTCGCTCATCTCGTTTGCCAGAGGAAGATTAAACTGCATTTCACAACGAGAAGAAAGCAAAACAGCAAGCACACTGAATGGGCGCCATTCGACTGCTACATTTCGAGACAACCGAGTCGAAAATATGTACATCAGACAGCCGTAGATGAATGAGACAAGGGTTGGTGGGCGTTTAAATTGGGAAAATATACACTGTAGGTGACTGTAAGTGAGAGTGATCATGTTGCTTACATAGCAACAGGCTAGTAGTTTGAGGGATACATTCCTAACGTTTCCAAGCATCTGATCCAGTTGTTGCTGACTACAGCTGAGGGAATATGGTTAACTTATATGGTGGCTATAGTCAACAATGGACCTTGCTGTAGTTTGGGTGGCTTCCTTGCCTCGCCGATACAGATAGCCATAACGTAGATGCAAACACAGTAGAGGTATTTTTGTTGAGAGGCCACAAAAATACGTGGTTCCTGAAGAGGAGCAGCAGCTTTTTCAGCAGTTACCGCTGTAACAGTCTGGATGTTTGAGTGATCTGGCCTTGTAGCATTAAACAAAACGGTCTTCCCGTGCTGGTACTGCAAACAACTAAAAATTAGGGGAAACTATAGCCGTAATTTTTCCTGAGGACATTCAGCTTTACTGTATGGTTAAATGATGACGGCGTCCTCTTGGGTAAATCATTCTGGGGGTAAAATAGTCCCCTACTCGGATCTACGGGAGGGGACTACTCAGGAGAATGTCATCATCATGAGAAACAAAACTAGCTATCTACGGATCGGAGCATGGAATGTTAGTTCCCTTTATCGGGCAACTAGATTAGAAAGTTTAAAAAGAAAAATGGGTAGGATGAAGTCAGATATAGTTGGAATTAGTGAAGTTCGGTGGAAGAAGGAACAGGACTTCTGGTCAGATGAATACAGTTTTAAAAACAAAAAATCAAATAGGGGTAATGCAGGAGTGGGTTTAATAATGAATAAGAAAATAGGAAGGATAGGCTACTACAAACAGTATAGCGAACGCATTATCATTGTCAAGGTAAACATGAAACCCACTCAACCATAGTAGTAAAAGTTTATACATCAACCAAAAGATGATGAAGGGATTGGAGAAGTGTGTGATGAGGTACAAGAAACTATTCAGATAGTTGTGATGGGGGACTGGAATTCAATAGTAAGAGAAGAAAGAAAAGGAAAAACAGTAGGTAAATAGTGAGTAAAGGAATGAAAGAGGAAGCCACCTGGTTGAATTTTGCACAGAGCATAATTTAAACATTGCACTTGGTTTAAGAACCACAAAAGAAGGTTGTATACGTTGAAAAGACCACTGAACAATGGAAGGTTTCAGACTTATTACATAATCATAAGACCGGGATTTTGAAACCAGATTTTAAATTGCAAGTCATTTCCAGCAGCAGAAGTGGGCTTTGCCCACAACTAATTGGTTATGAGCTGTAGATTAAAACTGAACAAATTACAAAAAGATAGGAAATTAAGGAGACAGGACGTGGATAAGCTGATGATTGATGAGAGTCTGAGAGTTAGTATTAGGTAACGGGTGACTAGAATAGGAGAAAGGAATAAAGTAGGAGATGAAAAGGTAGCTTTTAGAGAGAAAACAGTGAAGGCAGAAGAAGATCAAATAGATAAAAAGAGAACGTTAGTAGAAACACTTGGATAATACAGGAGGTACTGAATTTAATTCATGAAAGTATAAATTATAAAGATACAGCAAATGAACCAGGCGAATGGGAATATAAAGTTCAAAAAATGAATTTGACTGGATATGCGAAACTGCTTAGCAGGAATGGCTAGCGGAAAAATATAAGGATTTAAAATCATATTTCACTAGAGGAAACATAGATACGTCCTACAGGAAAATTAAAGAGGCCTTTGGAAAAAAGAGAAGCACGTGCATGAGATGGAAAACCAGTCCTAAGCAAAGAACAGAAAGCTGAAAGGTGGAAGGAGTATACAGAGGGTCTATGTACTGGACATGAACTTTAAGGCAATATTGTAGAACTGAAAGAGGGGGTAGATGAAGATGACATGAGAAATATGGTACTGCGGGAAGAATTTAACAGAGAGCTGAAAGACTTAAATCGAAACAAGACCCTGCGTGTAGACAACATTCCGTCGGAACTGAAGATAGCATTCGGAGAGCTGGTCATGACAAAACTCTTCCAGATGTATGAGACAGGAAAAATACCGTCAGATTTAAAGAAGAATGTAATAGTTCAAGTTTCAAAAAGAGCAGTTGCTGACAGGTACGAAAATTACCGAACTATCAGTTTAATGAGTCATGGCTGAAAAACACTAATACGACTTCTTTACAGAAGAATGGAAATACTTGTAGAAGATGCCCTCGGGGAAGATCACTTTGGATTCTGGAGACATATAGGATCATGCCAAGCAATGCTGACCCAACGACATATCTTAAAAGATAGGTTAAGGAAAGGCAGACCTACGATTGTAGCATTTTTAGACTTAGAGAAACCTTTTAACAATGTTGATTAGATCACTCTGTTTTAAATTCATTAGGGAGCAGGGGTAAAATAATGTCAGCGAAAGGCCTCTTGCAAAATACTCAGAAACCAGGTAGCAGTTGTGACAGTGGAGTGGCATGTAAGGGAAAGCAGTCGTTGAGAAGGGAGTGAGAGGGGATTTAGTCTATTCCAGATGTTATTCAGTTTGTAAATATAGGAGTAGTAAAGGAATCCAAAGGAAAAATGTTGTATAGGAATTAAAGTTCAGGGAGAAGAAATAATAAGTTTGAGGTTTACTGTTGATATTGTAGTTCTGCCAGAGGTAGCAAAGGACTTGGAAGATCAGTTGAGTGAAATGGACAGTGCTATAAAATGAGCATGTAAGATGAACATCAACAAAGGTTAACCTCGATTAAGTTCATGAACTTACGTACCCATTTCTCTCCATTTGCGGGAAGTTTTATTTTTCTGCCTTAACGTGAAGAAATCAGCGGGTGTGGCTCTTAAAATGCTGGGTAAGACCAATGGTGAGGAAACTATTAGTGGAAGAACGTGAAGAGTATGTTTTCAACGCCTTATGAACGGCGATTTTGATGTCAAAAACCGACATGGCGGTGGAAGACAGAACGTTTTCGTAGCTACTGGAACAGACGAAGACCGTCACAGGAAATCATTATCGAAAGCAACTGATGCGTTAGAGCCCAGCACTGAAACAGAAATGACCACAATATAGCGATAGACACGTAAAGGTAATTTTGCAGCAGTTCAGTGCACGACCCCATGTCGCATAACTCGTCAAAACATACATGGAAACGTTGAAATTAGAAGTCCTATCCCTCCCGCCGTATGCTCCATACGTTGCTCTTTCTGACTACGTACTACCTTTTTCGATTAGTGGCATACAGTCTGGCTGACCAGCACTTCCGATCGTATGAACAAGGGCAAAATTGAATCGATTCGAGGATCTCCTCAAAAGACACCCAGTTCTTCCACCACGGAATTCGTATGCTATCCGAAAGATGGGAGAATGTAGTGGCCAGCGATGGGAAATACTATGAATCAAAATTTTTTTGTACGTTTCTCACAATAAAGCCCCGAACTTCGAGGAAAAACGGCGGAAGCAAATTTGTAGACCTAGTAGTTTAATAACAGGTTGTGAAGGCACGACGACGGTATTTCTATACATCAAAATACAGGTTGTATAAAAAAAAAATCATCCGATTTGGCACTTCTATATTTTTTAAACTAATAAACATATACAATGAATTTTGTTTTCTGATGAACAGGTAACTCAAAAAGTTTTTTTCATACCCTTTCAATGATGTTCAGTATGTCCCCTTTCAGATATACGGCACATGTCAGTGCGGTATTCACATTGTTCCCTCACTGCGGCGAGCATGTCTTGAGTTACAACTTCCACAGCGGCTGTTATGCGATGTCTCAGTTCATTATTGTTGTTGGTAACGGAGGCGCATAAACAGAGTCTTTTATAAACTCCCACAAGTCCGATGACCTTGAAGGCTGAATTATATGGTCGAGTACGACCAATCCATCGTTCAAAAAACCTCTGATTTAAAAATTCCTACACTTCCAGATGCCAGTGTGGCAGTGCACATCATGCTGATAAATGAAATCTTTCGAATCAGTCTCTAGCCGTGGAAAAAGAAAGTTCTCAAGTATATCGAGACATGTACTTTCTGTGACAATGTTCTCGGCAAAGAAAAATGGACCATTCACTTTTCCCCTGAAACTGCATAGAACACATACAATTTTGGAGAGTCGCTCATGACGTACAACTTCATGTGGTTGTTCCGTACCCCATATTCTCACATTATGACGGTTTTCCATTTGAATGGAATGTTGCCCCGTCACTAAACACTAAGCGTGGGATAAAACTGTCATCCTCCATGTTGCCAAGAACGAAATTACAGAAGTCCACACTTTGGTGTTTGCCACCTTTACGAAGAGCTTGCAGCAGCTTAATTTTGTATGGTTTCGCGTGTAAACGTGGAGGCAACACACGCCAGACGGACGTCGGTGGCCGTGTCAGACACTCGGGAACGGCCTGACGGTTTGCCTTTACACAAACAACTCGTTTCTCGGAATTGGTTCTTGCCATCGTCTAGCACTCTGCGCTGTAGGAGAATCCACATCAAACCTAGTACGAAAGTTCTAACATTCTGCGTGGTGTCTGTTTGTTCTAAGTCGTGTCTCCCTACCACTTTCGCGCAACTACGCTCTGAGCGTGATTTTTAGGGAATTGACTAGTTTGAACCTGGGACCTGTTGCTGGTAAGGAGACGCCAGACCACACATGACATGTAGAGTTCAGAAGAGTTACGTGAGTCTAGCGATGATATTACCAAATACTTAATGATTTCAGCGTCAGCTCCACTGCACTCCCTGCAAAAGAATCTTAATACTAACTAAATTTAGTGGAAGGGGTTCAAGGCTTTCCTATTTTTAGTTAGCTGGTAAAATAACGTCGAAAAAGCAGTTACGTTTACCATTGGAAATTTTATTCTATTCACAATACATTGTTTATAAATTGCACTATTGATAAAAAATAAATATTTTAATACAGGATGATAAAAACCAACTGCGTTCAACAAAAATGTGAACGAATATTCCCTGAATGGGTTTCCAAGTTCTACAATGGATCTAAGGATGACCTATGCCATATCACATCTATAATCTAGGTTTAAATTAAGTTTCACAAAAGAGAAAACTATCAAAATGGTCAACAGAGACCCTCAATTATCTTTAATTGCTTATCTAACTTGTTGTAAATTACAGTGGCTGATGTGGTTTCTCAATAATTATATAATAGAAAAATATTCGCGTTTCAGATTTTTACTTCAAGTGGCAAATGTGAACACCATGAGATTTAATTGACGATCGACACCAGTATTGCCCGCATGTCGTGGTCGTGCGGTAGCACTCTCGCTTCCCACGCCCGGGTTCCCGGGTTCGATTCCCGGCGGGGTCAGGGATTTTCTCTGCCTCGTGATGGCTGGGTGTTGTGTGATGTCCTTAGGTTAGTTAGGTTTAAGTAGTTCTAAGTTCTAGGGGACTGATGACCATAGATGTTAAGTCCCATTTGAACAATTTTTTTGACACCAGTATTACGTAAAAAGGGGATGTAACAGATGAGACTTCAGCAGTTCTGAGTGAAGCCTTATGCGCTCAAAAACGCGGCATCGCATGCGTTCATTACCTTGTCGGTGTTCGTCAGGGGGCGGCGGCTGGCGCAGCTCCATCCAGCTCTCCGTCTCCGAAGCAACTCTGTCCTAACTTCTCCTTACTACAATTTACTGAAGTTGGTTCAAAAAAAAAAAAAAAACTATCTGGCTGTGTTTTCATGTGACCAATCAGGGTCTCAATGTTAACCTTAAGCTCCATCTACAAAAATTCTATCCATCCAATGAGAAACGGTATACTTTTCATGGTGGGGCAATGTTTTTAACGTTTGCAACGTAACAGAGACCCGAAAAAGTCTCACACTAAAACTTGCGGCTGGTGTCGCCCTTTTTGTGTTATCGTAAGATCTATACTGTTGTTCTGGAGGGTTCTAGCTTTTAACATGGGCTGGGGGTTGGTCCTAGCGGTTAGTTGGCGACGTGGGTGTCTGTCCCTTATCGTAGGGCCTTCTAGCTTAACAAAGTTCTGCTCTCGGCTTCTGTTCTCGTTTCTCCCATCGGAACTGCGTCTGTCTCATGGTGGGAAGGTATGACATGCATTTAGGCATTCTTGTGTTAGTCTGTGGTATTCCATTTGCTCACTCGTTACTCATATTACTTTGGTTAGTTTAATGTCACGATTTATTCGGAGCTATGTGACATACTACTATATTTCCTTATCATGTCAGGGTTTTCATGGAAGGTGTTGGATTTGCCTGACACCTTACATATCACCACCCTTCGAACTTAATTGTTGCACTGAAGTTAGGCACTGATTGAATCGTTGTCTAAGCCAGTCAAAAACTATTCCTTTGTCTAAATTTTGTTGCCTACTCTTCAGCCACGTTATTCTGGTTCTATGCTAGTTTGTATTACTAATTTATATTTTTATATTCTTCCACCTTATTCTCAAAAATATGTTTATATTGACAAGAGAAGAATATTTTTATATTATTATTATTATTAATAATTTATAATTATTTTCTTTCTTTATTTAAGTGTGAAGTTTGTTTTTCAAGAAGTTTGTAATCGAAAGTGAGGAGTCTTTCACATCGATTTTCTTAGAAATATTTTTTTTTTATATTTTAAATGTAGTAATTAAGTAAAATATATTCCTAACACATTTTCTAAATATCATGTACAAGTAAAATATTTTTGTTTCTAGCCTTCATTTCAACATTGTTACACTAACAAATAAGAATTATTTCCAAGAATTGCTTTGACAAAGAAATATACATACACAAGTATTGAGATATTATCCTAACACATGGTACAAATGTTAAAAAAAAGGAAAAAGATAATTTTTTATTCTTTGTTTTTATAAGGAGAAAATAAGTAAAATATAGTTATTCTGTTATTCTTATGAGGAGAAAATAAGTGGCATATAGATTTAGTGTTTATTATGCCTTACTTTTGCTCTTTTTATACTGTCCATTCCAGAACTAATGACTTATTTTTATCGATAGTCTATTCTTTACTTAAGTCCATAGTCAATGACTGTTATTTTGTAGTTAATTAGCTGTCTGGTATGCTTAACTTATTTAGTTTTTCATGCGTTTCTTTTGCACAATTCCTACATCACATACACTCCTGGAAATTGAAATAAGAACACCGTGAATTCATTGTCCCAGGAAGGGGAAACTTTATTGACACATTCCTGGGGTCAGATACATCACATGATCACACTGACAGAACCACAGGCACATAGACACAGGCAACAGAGCATGCACAATGTCAGCACTAGTACAGTGTATATCCACCTTTCGCAGCAATGCAGGCTGCTATTCTCCCATGGAGACGATCGTAGAGATGCTGGATGTAGTCCTGTGGAACGGCTTGCCATGCCATTTCCACCTGGCGCCTCAGTTGGACCAGCGTTCGTGCTGGACGTGCAGACCGCGTGAGACGACGCTTCATCCAGTCCCAAACATACTCAATGGGGGACAGATCCGGAGATCTTGCTGGCCAGGGTAGTTGACTTATACCTTCTAGAGCACGTTGGGTGGCACGGGATACATGCGGACGTGCATTGTCCTGTTGGAACAGCAAGTTCCCTTGCCGGTCTAGGAATGGTAGAACGATGGGTTCGATGACGGTTTGGATGTACCGTGCACTATTCAGTGTCCCCTCGACGATCACCAGTGGTGTACGGCCAGTGTAGGAGATCGCTCCCCACACCATGATGCCGGGTGTTGGCCCTGTGTGCCTCGGTCGTATGCAGTCCTGATTGTGGCGCTCACCTGCACGGCGCCAAACACGCATACGACCATCATTGGCATCAAGGGAGAAGCGACTCTCATCGCTGAAGACGACATGTCTCCATTCGTCCCTCGATTCACGCCTGTCGCGACACCACTGGAGGCGGGCTGCACGATGTTGGGACGTGAGCAGAAGACGGCCTAACGGTGTGCGGGACCGTAGCCCAGCTTCATGGAGACGGTTGCGAATGGTCCTCGCCAATACCCCAGGAGCAACAGTGTCCCTAATTTGCTGGGAAGTGGCGGTGCGGTCCCCTACGGCACTGCGTAGGATCCTACGGTCTTGGCGTGCATCCGTGCGTCTCTGCGGTCCGGTCCCAGATCGACGGGCACGTGCACCTTCCGCCGACCACTGGTGACAACATCGATGTACTGTGGAGACCTCACGCCCCACGTGTTGAGCAATTCGGCGGTACGTCTACCCGGCCTCCCGCATCCCCACTATACGCCCTCGCTCAAAGTCCGTCAACTGCACATACGGTTCACGTCCACGCTGTCGCGGCATGCTACCAGTGTTAAAGACTGCGATGGAGCTCCGTATGCCACGGCAAACTGGCTGACACTGACGGCGGCAGTGCACAAATGCTGCGCAACTAGCGCCATTCGACGGCCAACACCGCGGTTCCTGGTGTGTCCGCTGTGCCGTGCGTGTGCTCATTGCTTGTACAGCCCTCTCGCAGTGTCCGGAGCAAGTATGGTGGGTCTGACACACCGGTGTCAATGTGTTCTTTTTTCCATTTCCAGGAGTGTAATTTAGTTTCACACATTCACACAATCCTATGAATGTTTAAGCATGAGGTTGGCGTAAGTTTTTGCACGAAGGTGATGGACTTGAGCAAGATGGATGTGGGCAAGTATTTGATGTACAGCTTCGTTTGTCGTTCCTTGTTGCCTTTGCAAGTTGTGTTGGTGAGTGCAGAATCTCGTGGTTTACTGGCTTTGTATGCGTGAAAGTCATCGTTATGTGTCGCTGAAAGCGGTCGTTTTTCGTTGTAATACTTTGCAGACGACTAGTTTACAATGGGATAGGGATTTGGGAAGGTATGTAGTCTATTCTTCACCCATCTTCTTTCTTGGTCTCAATCTTGCGAATCTTCAACTTCTGTTCTTCCTGCTTTTTCTCTGCTTCTTACTTGCTTCTTGGTTCATCTCTGGGCAGGATATGGAAATATTTATTGATAACTAGTCGCTTTGAAGTTCTCCTCTTAGTAACAGTTTGATAAATTGTTTGGACATGTCATTTCTACTTTGTGGACGTTTTCTTCAGTTTTGGGCATCAGCATGCTGTTTAATAGCAGTAGTGTGACACATATTTTTTGCCAGCGGTGGCTTGCCCAAGCCGTCTTCTCGGGCTGTTTTTTCCTCACTCCCCTGAGTCGGGGCGTTCCGAGACCCTCTGTCCCAACAGGGTTCTGCTTAGCGGGCAGATTTTCTGCCCACTTTTGATACAAGGGCCTTCTGTTGGTCACGCTGTCCTTTCCCTTCTCTCAACGCTTCTGCCTTGTAGGAATCGTGTCTTGTTAATTACGTCTTTTTCTTTCTTGATACTTCTCGCGCTGCAACTTGTGGGTCGTTGCATCTGGTCTTTGCTGGAGTTTTTACAATGGTTCTTAGAAAAAGTTTTACTTATAATCATCTAACATACATCTAGTAACTGCATTGTTTTATGCCTTCTTAAAAAGCTTTACAAATTTTGGCGCCCTTTCCATGTCACAATTATAAGATATTTTGAGTCTTAACTTCTACAAGAATCCTCAAATTCGTTCTTTATTTTTGTGTAGTGTCGTGTTGTATAGCATTTTAGTATTTCATGCTGTTAGACTATCTGCGTTTTATCCCTTCACCTTAATCTATGGTATTATTGGAATTATTTTTGTTTTTGTTTTTATTGAAACTACTTTCTTTTTCCCACCTTCCTCTCTCTTCATTCTTCTTTCTCCTGACAATCCTATCTGCAACATAATCTTGAAATATTGTGCTGATTATTTATCAGTAATAAAATTAAACTTCAAACTTGTACTGAAAGTGTTTAATACTGCCAGTCTTAGGTAAAAATACCTCTGCTTTATCTCCTAAAATACCCTCTAATTCTCTTTTACTGTGTTCCAAAATACCTTGAACTTCTTGCAATTTTTCGTCATTCTCTTTTATGGACTTCTAACATGAATTGAGGCGATCTCCCCATTTTGTGCATACCATTCTAATTCTTCATCCTCTTTATCTCGTATCATTCTTAATTGTTTGTTTATAACTGGTGTTTTTTCTAATTTTAGCTTTTGCTCAAAGAGAAGTGTGACATTCCCGAATGTTACGCTAGCTTTCCCCATATCTATTATCGCTCGTCTCTCATTTAAAAAATCTGCACCTATAACCAAATATACAGTTAGTTTAGGTATAATCACGAAGTTGGCTTCGATCTTTTGACCTTGACACGAAAGAGTTAACCTTGTTTGTCTCGTAACTTCCGCAGCATTGTTTCTAATAGGACCTCTTACTTTAATCTTACGTGTTTTCAGAACTGGCAATTCCTCATTGGCATTACACTGCATGAATAAATTTTCTGAGATCGCAGTCAGTTCACTTCCGCTATCAATTACAATATTGACTGGGATATGCTTTACCATGGCCTTCACAATTGGTTGAAATTGAAAGGGTTGGTTCTGTTCTTCTTCTTCTTGCATCAACGAATCCTCCACTGAACCATACATGAGTCTTTTCAGGAATTTCCCTTGTGAATTCGAACTTTCTGTAGGATAAGCTTCGACTGCTACTTCTCTCTCTTTTATTTCCTCTTCTCTATTTCTTTCTTCATTTACGCTTTCTTCAACATCCTCTACTTTTTCGTCATCCTCGTCTATCTTCTCCTTCTTCGTCGCTACTTCCACATAATCGCATCTAAATGCTCTAATTACCGCTTTATAACTTCCTTCATTATATATGTTGGGTTGTGTGCCCACTAGTAACTTATTTTCAACTTCTGTCGACTGCGCATTATCCTTATTAAATTCGCTTTCCCTGGTTTCCGTCTCAAATAGCTCTGCAATACTCATTACTTCGTCCTTTCCTCCTACATTCGTTGTGCATGCCTCTGGTAATTCATCTTCCTTGTCAGTTTTCTCCCAATTAATTTCGTCCCAACACGATATTGTTATTTTCCTGTCTTCGTTTTCATCTGGTCCCTGCGGATTTGTTTCTTCCTTCTTCTCTTCTCGTGATAAGATTTTTACTTCTGTGTTCAAGGCGCTGCAATTGTTCTGGGTCGGTGCATCATTCCCTTTGGCATGGGCGCTTAGCTGTCAATTCGAACGTTTTTCGGGGTTTGGTGGTCTTACCTCCACCTCTTCTATCTGTGTTCTCTTTTCTTGCTCCGCTTGTTGGTATTGGTTTCTTTGTTGATAATTTGTCGGTCTATTGGCGCTCCAATACCCGTTCCGGTGGTCGTTATTCCCTCTGTAATAGTTGTTGCCGTTGCTGGGTGAATTATAGTTATTGCCATATTCTCTTCTAAATCCATAACCGGTTCTTTGTTGAAATCTGTTGTCGTTTCTTGGTGCGAAGTTATCACGTGGTTCATAATTATTGTTTCTTCGTACTGTGTCTTGTGGATTCCACTGCTTTTTGCTTTCGTTTTCACGTGCGCTTCGTCTTTTTCTTGCGTCATCTTCCGAAAATATGAACTCTAGTTCCCTAAGAATACCTTTAAATGCTTCAACGTCATTGCCTCCGCGAGCTACTAATGATTGCTGGTATTTCAATGGTAACTTCATCGCGCATAATTTAATCAACTCTCCGTCACTGTATGGTACATCTAAGCATTGATTTTTCTTTGCCATTAATTCGAAAAATTTCACGGGACTCTTCTCTCGTAAATTTTCAAAATATGGGTTCTCTAATAATTCGTACTTCACTCTGTTCTGCGCTTCGCTGGACCAATATCGTTAGAGAAACTTCTCTCCGAAATCTTCGTACGATCGGCATGTCGCTGCAACATTCTGCATGGATTCTGCAACTGCTCCTGACATGTGTGCACATATAAAGTCTAATTTGTGTGCTAGCGTCCAGTGTTCTGGTAATCCTACTCGAAATTGATCAATAAAAGTTCGTGGATGTAATGAGTTTCCTTCTCGAAAGTGTTGAAATTTTTTGACTGTGAGGAAATGATCGTTGTCGTACTTTGTCATAGTTCCATATGAAATTCGCGATTCTTCGCCACTTTTGTTTCTGATCATTTCTCCCGTCGTTCTTTCCGGTTGTGGTAGATACATTGGATATTGTCCATTGCAACTTTCGCCTGCCCTTGCGTAGAATCGTTGAGTGGTACGCAATAATTTTCTTCCATCGGTTGTGTACGTGTAGCTGAATGCATTGCACTGTACTCTTCGCGACCTGGCTTTCCATTGTCAGGTATTGGTTCGGTATCTTGACTGGCAAACCTTGCTGCTTCATTGCACGATCCAAACTGTCTTGAAACATACATTTGTGGTTCCGCATGTGTTTGTGATGCCGTTTGTTCATCAAGAATTTCGAAACGAGTTTGTTGCTGTGCAGGCTGTCTGATTTCACGTATGTTACTTTCCGCCTGTGATTGGAATCGCAAATGCGTAATATCTTCGTTAATTGCTTGTTTTTCCTGTGCTGTTACAGATACGGATGTGGTTGCAGACTCAGTGCTTGTTCGATCCTATTCACTACGCTCTTCAATGGTTTGCAACAACTCTGTTCGCAATTTCTGAAATTGTCGCTTCGTTTGCGCTTCTATTTTGTCTATGCGGTTATCATATCTTTTCAGCGCTGCTTTTGTGATACGTTTGTGTAACACACTTTTTTCAACAATTTCACGCGCTGTACCTGCTGCTTGTCTAGTAATTATGTTTATCTGTTTCTCTAGTTTCTTGACTTCTCCCCGGGTGTTCTTACGTAATGTTTTGATCTCGTCCTGAATGTCATTAAGCAATGTTTGTACGTCCACTTACCTTGTCAATGTCTGTTCTCAATTGATTGTGACCTGTTATTAAGTTTCCTATCACTTCTCGAAATTCTTTTGCCTCGTCTTCAATATGACTTAGGTGTAACTGAATTTTTTTGTTTTGTTCTTTAATCTCACGCATTTGTCTCGTGGTTTCGGCATTCTGAATTTTAATTTGGTTCGCATTTTCTTTATTTTGTCTTGCCATGGTTTCCGTCATTAATTGTAATAATTCTGCCAGATTGGTGGGTCCTATTGCGTTGTCTTCCGACGTCCTACGCTCTGTGTCGCCCAAGTGTTGGTTCGCAACTGATTGCATTGAACTGTGCTGTGACACGTTTCTGCTCGAATTCCTTGTACTCTGTGGTGAGGGAGCTCTGATTACTTGTACTATGGGTTCTACGTATTCAAGACGCAAGTTAGAATCCTCATCGACTGGCTCTCTACTTTCCTGCTCCTCTGTCGTATGCTGACTTACGTTTTCTATGCCTTGACCTACATTATCCTCGTTATGGTGCGTTATATGTCCTATTTCTCGCGATACTGCATCGTCTGTTGTACTGTACTCTACTCTCTGTCATGCTGGGTCTCTACCTCAATTCGGTCAAGGTCTCGATCTTCCATTGCTATTGTCTCTGCTAAAATGTCTCACTTTCTACTGAATACTTTCTTACTATCTATCGCTGCAGCTACTGTTTTCAACTATTTATGCCTTTCAAAAAAAATATTTTATTACGAAAATTTCTTAACAGGATATTTTTCTGACCTAGTTAGGCATGTGGTCGACCTTCAATCATGGTATTTTACCATACTGGCATGGTCGCCATTCACTAACATTCTGCGTGGTGTCTGTTTGTTCTGAGTCGTGTCTCCCTACCACTTTCGAACAACGACGCTCGGAGCGTGTTTTTTAGGGAATTGAGTAGTTTGAACATGGGACCTGTTGCTGGTAAGGAGACGCCAGACCACACATAACATGTAGAGTTCAGAAGAGTTCTGTGAGTCTGGCGATGATATAACCAAATACTTAATGATTTCAGCGTCAGCTCCACTGCACTCCCTGCAAAAGAATCTTAATACTAACTAAATTTAGTGGAAGGGGTTCAAGGCTTTCCTATTTTTAGTTAGCTGGTAAAATGACGTCGAGAAAGCAGTTAAGTTTACCATTGGAAATTTTATTCTACTCACAAAACATTGTTTATAAATTGCACTATTGATAAAAGGAAATATTTTAATTCAGGGTGATAAAAACTAACTTTGTTCAACAAAAATGTGAACGAATATTCCCTGAATGGGTTTCCAAGTTCTACAATGGATCGAAGGATGACCTATGCCATATCACATCTATAATCTAGGTTTAAATTAAGTATCACAAAAGAGAAAACTATCAAAATGGTCTACAGAGACCCTCAATTATCTTTAATTACTTATCTAACTTGTCGTAAATTACAGTGGCTGATGTGGCTTCTCAATAATTATATAATAGAAAAATACTCGCGTTTCAGATTTTTACTTCAATTGGCAAATGTGAACACCGTAAGATTTAATTGACGATCGACACTAGTATTACGTAAAAAGGGGTTGTAATAAATGAGACTTCAGCAGTTCTGAGTGAAGCCTATGCGCTCAAAAATGCGGCATCGCGTGCGTTCATTACCTTGTCGGTGGTCGTTAGGGGGCGGCAGCCGGCGCAGCTCCATCCAGCTCGCCGTCTCCGAAGCAACTCTGTCCTAAGTTCTCCTTACTATAATTTACCGAAGCTGGTTTTAAAAAAAAAAGCTATCTGGCTGTCTTTCATCCGACCAATCACGATCTCAATGTTAACCTTAAGCTCGATCTACAAAAATTCTGTCCATCCAATGAGAAACGTTATACTTTTCATGGTGGGGCAATGTTTTTAACGTTTGTAACGTAACAGAGACCCGAAAAAGTCTCACGCTAAAACTCACGGCTGGTGTTGCCCTTTTTGTGTTATCGTAAGATCTATACTGTTGTTCTGGAGGGCTCTAGCTTTTAACATGGGCTGGGGGTTGGTCCTAGCGGTTAGCTGGCGACGTGGGTGTCTGTCCCTTATCGTAGGGCCTTCTAGCTTAACAAAGTTCTGCTCTCGGCTTCTGTTCTCGTTTCTCCCATCGGAACTGCGTCTGTCTCATGGTGGGAAGGTATGACATGCATTTAGGCATTCTTGTGTTAGTCTGTGGTATTCCATTTGCTCACTCGTTACTCATATTACTTTGGTTAATTTAATGTCACGATTTATTTGGAGCCATGTGACATACTACTGGATTTGCTTATCATGTCAGGGTTTTCATGGAAGGTTTTGGATTTGCCTGACACTTTACAAAGTCTCGCTGAACTGTTATCACTGACCTGCACTGCGCAAAACGTAGAACACAAAGCTCTTTCTGTTGTCCTGACACCATTTTTACTGGAACTGAAGTGGGCGCACACTGCTGCTACCTAGCGCAAACCATGTAAAACTCGTGAGTTTGCTCTTTCCAACAGTACGTTGTACACACACGTTTCTTATATAACATAGTAGGTACGATTTTTTAAAAATCGGATGATTATTTTTATACACCCTGTATTTCACTGTGGAAATTTCCGCCCATCCCGAAACTCCACCTCGGCCGTTAGAGCCACCTAAATTTTACTGGTTCATCTACACCAGGTCTAGAAAGTAAAACTCCCTAAACCTCATTACATGATACTCACATACTCTTTTCTGCCATTCAGTCCTAACTACTCTGTAAACTAACAACATTACGCAGTGTTCACGCACTCTTTTCTATCAACCCCTTCCGTCTCACACACACACACACACACGCGCGCGCGCGCGCACACACAAACACACACTAACGGCAGCAGTCAGTCATCAACACATCTATATCATAAAACAACAATTAATTACTGCAGCATCGCAGCATTTACGACAGTCTACAGCAGTTTGTAAGCAATAAAGCAGCTTAAGAAGACACTCCGTTACCATCAAACATATAACACTGGAATACTAACAATAAGAACTAATAATAACACATACGAACGCCATGTTTGCAAGGGACCATTAACAGGAGGGAGTAAAGGAAATTTGTTACAATGTCTTGCAGTGGCTTAAGAAGTAACTAAACACTAAGAACGAAAACGTTGAACCAGGAATGGCAGCATTTCACCTGTTGAAAGACTGATCCGCTGTTTCGCCATAATGGTGCCAGCGGGTACTGTTCATTTACATCTTCATCTTTACGTCGCAAGCCACCTTGAGGGTCGTGCGCAGAGGGTGTGAGGAAGAGGGGGGGGGGGTCATTAAACCATTAATGGTTCTATCTCGGTGTTTTCGCGAGATACATATAGCAGGAAGTAAAATACTGGGTGAATCATTTAGGAACTTACACTCACGGAAAGTTAACAGTAAACCATACCGATATGAGCAACGTTTCCTCTCAGTGTCTGCTTCTGGAGTTGAACGAGACTTTTCGTAACGCTCTTAACTGAATTAGGACGGAAGATCTTTTCGATGAACTGCCGAGCAGTTGGATTTGCGGTACAAGTAGTGTACCAGTATTGTGTCTGCACAGTTTCTTATTACTGTTTTGACACGAATCATGTGGTATATTTGTGAATCCTTACCAAGAATTCCACAAGAAATTTTTGTTAGTTTTGCAAGTGCAGCTTACCTTAAACCTTAATGTGTTTTATCTTTTAGCACAGTCAATTCACGAAACGGGAATATAAAGATGTAAAACATGTTTGGTTTGGTATCTTCAATTACTTCTTTTTATTTTCTTACGTATCAATGAGGTAAACTGACAGTTTCACATGTCAGTTGCCTTCATATTTCTACACGTTACTGTCGCGAGTGTGTATTAGTGACTATAATAGTTTTCTACATATGTAACGATGCAGCCGCTGGAATACTTGGTTAGATGTTAAGATTCTTCTGACATGGGTTCTTGAGCAGCGCCGATTTTTCTAGAACTAGTAACTGGACTCATGCTTAGTGCTATAAAATGTGTATTGAGGTTCACTTAAATTCAGGGACGCTGCAAATAGCGTATTAGGTGGTTTTCAGTAGGTAGTCAGTCACCGTGATAATGAATAATTTTATGTATATCTATTTTTGCATTTGTGCTTTTATTTGCATAACGTTAACTCAGCAACTTTCATAAGGACGTATTTTTCATACAACTTGCAAATCTGTTTTTATATACATATACAAGTTGTCCTTTAAAACATTTACGTTTTTTTATTCCACATAATGCTATGTTGTGTACAATTACTTCATAATCACTTGTGTAATCAGTTACTCACTGTTTCAACTCCTGTATAAACATTGGAGTTTGATCTTGTTTTGTACAGATATTTAGCAAATTCAACACTGCTCGCTTTTACTTCGATAGCAACGCAAAAGAAGTACCAAGTTTAGTTTTTTAAATTATTTTATGTGTTTAATAACAACACGTTGTTTCTTGTAAATATTTTTATATTTTGGTCATGATCATTTTGTATTATTATAATTACCGATTCTTTTATGTTGCATGCAATTATTTCGCAGTCGATTGTGTAATAAGTCGTGTGGCCATATGAACCTAGTGACGATACAGTTTTGTGTAATCACTGGATGTTTTCTTCCATTCTAAATAATTGTAGCAAGTTTAATCCAGTTCGCTTACAGTTTTATTAGCAACATAGAACGCAAAGCACCAGTTTCTACATCTACATCTACATCCATACTCCGCAAGCCACCTGATGGTGTGCGGCGGAGTGTACCCTGAGTTCCTCTATCGGTTCTCCCTTCTATTCCAGTCTCGTATTGTTCGTGGAAAGAACGATTGTCAGTATGCTTATCTTCATGGTCTCTTCGCGAGATATACGTAGGAGGGAGCAATATACTGCTTGACTCTTCGGTGAAGGTATGCTCTCGAAACTTTAACAAAAGCTCGTACCAAGCTACTGAGCGTCTCTCCTGCGGAGTCTTCCACTGGAGTTTATCTGTCATCTCCGTAACGTTTTCGCAATTACTATATGATCCTGTAACGAAGCGCGCTGCTCTCCGTTGGACCTTCTCTATCTCTTCTATCAAACCTATCTGGTAAGGATCCCACACTGCTGAGCAGTATTCAAGCAGTGGGCGAACAAGCGTACTGTAACCTACTTACTTTGTTTTTGGATTGCATTTCCTTAGGATTCTTCCAATGAATCTCAGTCTGGCATCTGCTTTACCGACGATCAACTTTATATGATCATTCCATTTTAAATCACTCCTAATTCGTACTCCCAGATAATTTATGGAATTAACTGCTTCCAGTTGCTGACCTGCCATTTTGTAGCTAAATGATAAGGGATCTTTCTTTCTATGTATTCGCAGCACATTACACTTGTCTACATTGAGACTCAATTGCCATTCCCTGCACCATGCGTCAATTCGCTGCAGATCCTCCTGCATTTCAGTACAATTCTCCATTGTTACAACCTCTCGATACACCACAGCATCATCTGAAAAAAGCCTCAGTGAAGTTCCGATGTCATCCGCCAGGTCATTTATGTATATTGTGAATAGCAACGGTCCTATGACACTCCCCTGCGGCACACCTGAAATCACTCTCACTTCGGAAGACTTCTCTCCATTGAGAATGACATGCTGCGTTCTGTTACCTAGGAACTCCTCAATCCAATCACACAATTGGTCTGATAGTCCATATGCTCTTACTTTGTTCATTAAACAACTGTGGGGAACTGTATCGAACGCCTTGCGGAAGTCAAGAAACACGGCATCTACCTGGTAACCCGTGTCTATGGCCCTCTGAGTCTCGTGGACGAATAGCGCGAGCTGGGTTTCACACGACCGCCCTTTTCGAAATCCATGCTGATTCCTACAGAGTAGATTTCTAGTCTCCAGAAAAGTCATCATACTCGAACACAATACGTGTTCCAAAATTCTACAACTGATCGACGTTAGAGATATAGGTCTATAGTTCTGTACATCTGTTCGACGTCCCTTCTAGAAAACGGGGATGACCTGTGCCCTTTTCCAATCCTTTGGAACGCTACGCTGTTCTAGAGACCTACGGTACACCGCTGCAAGAAGGGGGGCAAGTTCCTTCGCATACTCTGTGTAAAATCGAACTGGTATCCCATCAGGTCCAGCGGCATTTCCTCTTTTGAGCGATTTTAATTGTTTCTCTATCCCTCTGTCGTCTATTTCGATATCTACCATTTTTTCATCTGTGCGACAATCTAGAGAAGGAACTACAGTGCAGTCTTCCTCTGTGAAACAGCTTTGGAAAAAGACATTTAGTATTTCGGCCTTTAGTCTGTCGTCCTATGTTTCAGTACCATTTTGGTCACAGAGTGTCTGGACATTTTGTTTTGATCCACCTACATAAGACCAAAATTTCTTAGGATTTTCTGCCAAGTCAGTACATAGAACTGTACTTTCGAATTCATTGAACGCCTCTCGCATAGCCTTCCTCACACTGCATTTCGCTTCGCGTAATTTTTGTTTGTCTGCAAGGCTTTGGCTATGTTTATGTTTGCTGGGAAGTTCCCTTTGCTTCCGCAGCAGTTTTCTAACTCGGTTGTTGTACCACTGTGGCTCTTTTCCATCTCTTACGAGCTTGCTTGGCACATACTCATCTAACGCATATTGTACGATGGTTCTGAACTTTGTCCACTGATCCTCAACACTATCTGCACTTGAGACAAAACTTTTGTGTTGAGCCGTTAGGTACTCTGTAATCTGCTTTTTGTCACTTTTGCTAAACAGAAAAATCTTCCTACCTTTTTTAATATTTCTATTTACGGCTGAAATCATCGATGCCGTAACCGCTTTATGATCACTGATTCCCTGTTCTGCGTTAACTGTTTCAAATAGTTCGGGTCTGTTTGCCACCAGAAGGTCTAATATGTTATCACAACGAGTCGGTTCTCTGTTTAACTGCTCAAGGTAGTTTTCAGATAAAGCACTTAAAAAAATGTCACTGGATTCTTTGTCCCTGTCACCCGTTATGAACGTTTGAGTCTCCCAGTCTATATCCGGCAAATTAAAATCTCCACCCATAACTATAACATGGTGGGGAAATCTACTCGAAATATTTTCCAAATTATCCTTCAGGTGCTCAGCCACAACAGCTGCTGAGCCAGGGGGCCTATAGAGACATCCAATTATCATGTCTGGGCCTGCCTTAACCGTGACCTTCACCCAAATCATTTCACATTTCGGATCTCCGACAATTTCCTTCGATACTATTGCACTTCTTATAGCTATAAACACGCCTCCCCCTTCACTGTCCAGCCTGTCTCTGCGGTATACATTCCAATCTGAGTTTAGGATTTCATTACTGTTAACGTCTGGTTTCAGCCAACTTTCTGTCCCTAGTACTATATGGGCGTCATGACCGTTTATTAATGAGAGCAGTTCTGGGACCTTTCTATAGACGCTCCTGGAGTTTACTATTAGCACATTAATATTGTTATTCCCTGTTGCATTTTGCCTACTCCTACCTTGCAGCGTCTCAAGAGGCGTCTTGTCGGTCCTAGGGAGGGAATTCTCTAACCTAAGAAACCCACATGTTCACTCCACACGTACTCCGCTACCCTTGTAGCCGCTTCCGGCGTGTAGTGCACGCCTGACCTATTCAGGGGGACCCTACATTTCTCCACCCGATAGCGGAGGTCGAGAAATTTGCACCCCAGATCTCCGCAGAATCGTCTGAGCCTCTGGTTTAAGCCTTCCACTCGGCTCCAAACCAGAGGACCGCGATCGGTTCTGAGAACGATACTACAATAGTTAGCTCTGATTCCACCCCGCGAGCGAGGCTTTCTGCCTTCACCAATTCCGCCAACTGCCTGTACGAACTGAGGATGACCTCTGAACTCAGACGGCAGGAGTCACTGGTGCCGACATGAGCGACAATTTGCTGTTGGGTGCACCCAGTGCTCTCTATCGCCGCCGGTAGGGCCTCCTCCACATCTCGGATGAGACCCCCCGGCATGCAGACAGACCTTTCCGCTATTTCCCTGAGGGGCTCCATCACCCGCCTAACGTTGGAGCTCCCAATAACTAATAAACCCCTCCCTCCGTGTGCCTGCTCGGACCTTGCTGAAGGAGCAGCCACATGTCCACTCACAGGCAGATCGGGCGATGCCACACGGCCAGCCTCCACATTTACCCTCCGCCTCGTGCGCCGCGAACGCCGCTGAACCCGCCACTCCCTTTGGGGAGAGGGTGGCCCAACCGCTCCCGGCACCCGCGAAGATGTCTCTACAGCAGGGACCGTGGGTGTAGCATGTAACACCTGGGGTGTACCTTGCGACGCACCAGACTCCCCACTGCCGCTACACTCCGAGGCAGCAGCTTGAAGACGGCTGACCGCGGCCATCAACACGCTCAGCTGTTCGCGAACAGTGGCCAGCTCCTCCTGCGTCCGTACACAGCAGTCACACATCCTATCCATCCTAAGGTATCAATTTACTGAAGAGAGTTAAACAACTTTTAACTAGACTGCTAATTCACTAAAGGCGGCTGATAGTCGACTAAACTGTGGTTACTAGACACTTATTGTAGAAAACAATTAAAATAGCACTACCTGTCTCTGGAGTGCATTGAAAACAAACACTAGCACTACCGGCACTATGATTGACTAGAGAGACTCTCTCTGACTGTATTCAAAACAAACACGAAATCTGTGGAACACTATTAATAGCACTCGACAATTAAAGCTTCCTAAAAGCAAAAACTCACGGAAGAAGAAGTGACAAGTAAGAAAAATACAGTTAATACTTAAATTAAGGTAGCTCGCTGCACAGCAGACGTGAAGCAGACGGAGGATAGGACGACACTGACACTACTTGGAAAAAGGTAAAAGCTGCATTTGCGAAATGTAAAACGTGTGGCCGGCCGCTGTGGTCGAGTGGTTCTAGGCGCTTCAGTCTGGAACAGCGGGACCGCAAAGTTCCGAGGTTCGAATACTACCTCGGGTATGGATATGTGTGATGTCCTTAGGTCAGTTTGGCTTAAGTAGTTCTAAGTTCTAGGGGACTGATGACCTCAGATATTGAGTCCCATAGTGCTCAGAGCCATTTGTATTTTTTGTAAAACGTGAAATCCATGGAGCACTGCACGAATGAGGTTCTTACTGTCATACAAACACGCAAAACGCATTTTACTAACTGAAGGGACCTGGGTTCGATTTCCGGCCGGGTCGGGCATTTTCTCAGCTAGAGGATCGGATGTTGAATTTTCCTTATGTTCTATCGCCGTAACAGACAAAAAAAATAGTCTCGAATACACTGTCCTTTCGTCTTTCCATTAGTAAGGCGGCTGAATGGGCACGACCCGAAAGCCAGCCAACTTTAAGAAGAAAAGCATGGAACACAATAATTACTGCGACATACAGCACAGATAATGAATTTTTGCGTGGGAATGGTATCTTCAATGCGTGTATTGCAAAACGAATTTGGTTAACATTCATAAACTGTTTCCTGTCATCACAAAATTTCGTCGCGTATCATGCATATCTCTTTTCTTTGGGTGACTTACATACTGAGCGTCTTATTGTGCAGTTCTCCGTTTACTTACTTTTATTATTCTACATCCTTTATTTGTTTACATACTCACTGAGATTGCTTTTTAGCTGTTGTAGTTACTATGTATGGTCAGTTTACTGCCTGAAACTGTCATGTTTTCCAGAAAGCGTATGCGTCCACTTTTGCTGACAGAAGCCGGTTCCTGATGGTAAACTGCCTGCATTAGCAGACGTTGTTATAAATTCTCTAAGTGTCGCTTTGGCAATTAAACTTTCGCATAGTTTTTGTACAGGATTTGCTTCAAGAATGAAATAATTTCTTTCTTGAGATAAACGTGTTCTTGATCTCGAAAATCCGCTCCTAGCTCCTCCTTTCCAACCTTTCACTACCCTACTTACTGTTATTATTATTATATAACTGTTAGAGCTCTAGGCCCATGTCAAATTTCATCGTATCCAAAAACATAGAAATTTTAATATCAGTCACTTCTTAGGTGGGAGAAAGCGGTTGTTATACATTATCATTAGGAAATGATAGCACTCACCCACTTTAGACACACTTCACAAAGTACGAAAACTCGTTTTGATAGGTAACAGCCTCATCATCAGGTTGTTAACACTAAGATAATACGGTGAAAACACTAAAAAACAGCTAACAACAAAGCAAAATAAGAACACGTTGGACTACGGACCGTAATCTTCATAACATCTTCGAAAACTGGTCAGCTCCATCACACACTGGAACCGTACGCTGAGAGGTCTCCATTATCAGCTGTAGACCAGGAGTGTGCAGTTAGCGCTTCTCCTTGTGTCCGAGTGTAGTTGTGAGCTTTGTGAGCTTTGCGTTGTGCGTCTGGTGATTGCATATTACAGAATGCTTCTCGGTTAACGGGGAACACGGATGAGCTAAAGCATTATAACCAGCAGCTTATCAGGGTGTTGGCCCATCTCTTGAACGCAGAATAGGAACCTGTCTATGCGCATGGGTTCGACAAGCCCTTGGTAGATTTTCAGGGATAGGTGGCACCTGATATTTGCGTACAGGTCATTTACTTTCAGTAAATTACGTGCTGTTTGTTTGTGGCAGCGTGTCTGTCGCCCGATAGTGTCTCAGACGTGCTCCATCATTTAAACTATCGTAGCATCATTCTGGCGTTAAAGAAGGGCAATTAGCCTCTATGATCCCCTGCTTACTGCAGTCGTAACTGACGATATCGTTGGGTGGACATGGGAACATGTAGGGCTCATCTGCTGCTGAGTCGCACGTTCGACGACGTGCGCTGAATGGTGTGCTCCCAAACACTTACGGCTACACTAACATCGATCTCTGTTCCCAGATCTACCAAAGACCACCGCCTATTCTGCTTTGCAGAGCGCTCAATCCTACGACCTACACGTTAAGTGACGAGACGTGGACTGTGCATATTTTGTTGCCCATGCGTATTTTCACCGTTCTTCAACCACATTCCATGTATTCTCACGACATTAGCACGGGAACAGCCGCCCTACATCACCGTTTCTGAGATGTTCGCTCCCAGGTATCTTGCCCTAACAATCTGCCCTTTTTCAAGATCACTAATGCCTGTAAGTTAACCCATTTGTTGTTCTTGTCATCCCCATAATTATCCTTCTTTCGTCTCTGCTCCGCTTATATACTTCCGTCACCAAGGCATGGGCCCGTAACGCTACAGATGGCATCGAATCTCGAGGTGACAGGCCAGTGGTTATTGTTGTTTGGGTCATCATTGTATTTTCACACAAAGAAAGCCAACAGGACTAATAAGTCCAATAAATCACAATTTCATTATTGCTTTGTGTGGTGTCAGGGAAAGCCACGGGTCCCTTTGAAATAGCAAAAATGGTTGAAGGAACTGCGAAATTTTGTCGTTGGAGCTGGTCAACCTGCACAGCTCTAAACTGTCTTGCAAGATCGACAGGCATTGTGACGCTTCACATTAATTAATTTTATTGCACACAATCTATTGCATTCATGAGTGGCCTGCAATTTCTCGCGTCCTAATTCTAAATCAAGTATATAAGGGGTACCAGAAGGTATCAGATAGATTATACAGGGTGTTACAAAAAGGTGCGGCCAGACTTTCAGGAAACATTCCTCACACACAATGAAAGAAAATATGTTAGGTGGATATGTGTCCAGAAACACTTACTTCCCGTGTTAGAGATCATTTTATTACTTCTCTTCAAATCAGGTTAATCATGAAATGGAAACACAGAGCAACAGAACATACCAGCTTGACTTCAAACACTTTGTTACAGGAAATGTTCAAAATGTCCTCCGTTAGCGAGGATACATGCATCCACCCTCCGTCGCATGGAATCCCTGATGCGCTCATGCAGCCCTGGAGAATGGCGTATTGTATCACAGCCGTCCACAATACGAGCACGAAGAGCCTCTGCATTTGGCACCGGGGTTGCGTAGACAAGAGTTTTCAAATGCCCCCATAAATGAAAGTAAAGAGGGTTGAGCTCAGGAGAGCGTGGAGGCCATGGAATTGGTCCGCCTCTACCAATCCATCGGCCACCGAATCTGTTGTTGAGAAGCGTATGACACATGTCCACATAACATTTTTTCTTTATTTATGTGTGAGGAATGATTCCTGAAAGTTTGGCCGTACCTTTTTGTAACACCCTGTATAATGGTAAGACAGAGATTTAGGAACCAGGTTTTAAGTTGTAAGACATTTCCAGAGGCAGATGTGGACTCTGACCACAATCTATTGGTTATGAACTGTGGATTAAAACTGAAGAAACTGCAAAAAGGTGGGAATTTAAGGAGATGGGACCTGGATAAACTGAAAGAACCAGAGGGTGTACAGACTTTCAGGAAGAGCATAAGGGAACAATTGACAGGAATGGGGGAAAGAAGTACAATAGAAAAAGAATGGGTAGCTCTGAGGGATGAAGTAGTGAAGGCAGCAGAGGATCAAGTAGGTAAAAAGACGAGGGATGCTAGAAATCCTTGGGTAACAGAAGAAATATTGAATTTAATTGACGAAAGGAGAAAATATAAAAATGTAGTAAATGAAGCATTCAGAAAGGAATACAAACGTCTCAAAAATGAGACCGATAGGAAGTGCAAAATATCTAAGCAGGGATGGCTAGAGGACAAATGTAAGGATGTAGACGCTTATCTCACTAGGGGTAAGATAGATACTGCCTACAGGAAAATTAAAGAGACCTTTGGAGGAAAGAGAACCACTTGTATGAATATCAAGAGCTCAGATGGAAAGCCAGTTCTAAGCAAAGAAGGGAAAGCAGAAAGGTGGAAAGAGTATATAGAGGGTCTATACAAGGGCGATGTACTTGAGGACAATATTATGGAAATGGAAGAGGATGTAGATGAAGATGAAATGGGAGATACGATACTGCGTGAAGAGTTTGACAGAGCACTGAAAGACCTGAGTCGAAACAAGGCCCCGGGAGTGGACAACATTCCATTAGAACTACTGACGGCCTTGGGAGAGTCAGTCCCGACAAAACTCTACCATCTGGTGACAAAGATGTAGGAGACAGGTGAAATACTCTCAGACTTCAAGAAGAATATAGTAGCCGGCCGAAGTGGCCGTGCGGTTAAAGGTACTGCAGTCTGGGACCGCAAAACCGCTACGGTCGCAGGTTCGAATCCTGCCTCGGGCATGGATGTTTGTGATGTCCTTAGGTTAGTTAGGTTTAACTAGTTCTAAGTTCTAGGGGACTAATGACCTCAGCAGTTGAGTCCCATAGTGCTCAGAGCCATTTGAACCATTTTTGAAGAATATAGTAATTCCAAACCCAAACCCAAAGACGTTGACAGATGTGAAAATTACCGAAGTATCAGTTTAATAAGTCACAGCTTAAAATACTGACACGAATTCTTTACACACGAATGCAAAGACTGGTAGAAGCCGACCTCGGGGAAGATCAGTTTGGATTCCATAGAAATATTGGAACACGTGAGGCAATACTAACCTCACGACTTATCTTAGAAGAAAGATTAAGGAAAGGCAAACGTATGTTTCTAGCATTTGTAGACTTAGAAAAAGCTTTTGACAATGTTGACTGAAATACTCTCTTTCAAATTCTAAACGTGGCAGGGGTAAAATACAGGGAGCGAAAGGCTATTTACAATTTGTACAGAAACCAGATGGCAGTTATAAGAGTCGAGGGGCATGAAAGGGAAGCAGTGATTGGCAAGGGAGTGAGGGAGGGTTGTAGCCTATCCCCCATGTTATTCAATCTGTATATTGAGCATGCAGTAAAGGAAAAAAAAGAAAAATTCGGAGTAGGTATTAAAATCCATGGAGAAGAAATGAAAACTTCGAGGTTCGCCGATGACTTTGTAATTCTATCAGAGACACAAAGGACTTGGAAGTGCAGTTGAACGGAATGGACAGTGTCTTGAAAGGAGGATATAAGATTAACATCAACAAAAGCAGAACGAGGATAATGGAATGTAGTCGAATTAAGTCGGGTGATGGTGAGGGAATTAGATTAGGAAATTAGACACTTAAAGTAGTAAAGGAGTTTTGTTATTTGGGGAGCAAAATAACTGATGATGGTCGAAGTAGAGAAGATATAAAATGTAGACTGGCAATGGCAAGGAAAGCGTTTCTGAAGAAGAGAAATTTGTTAACATCGAGTATAGATTTAAGTGTCAGGAAGTCGTTTCTGAAAGTATTTGTATGGGGTGTAGCCATGTACGGTAGTGAAACATGGACGATAAATAGTTTGGACAAGAAGAGAATAGAAGCTTTCGAAATGTGGTGCTGCAGAAGAATGCTAAAGATTAGATGGGTAGATCACATAACATATGAGGAGGTATTGAATAGAATTGGGGAGAAGAGGAGTTTGTGGCACACTTGACAAAAGGAAGGGACCGGTTAGTAGGACATGTTCTGAGGCATCAGGGGATCACAAATTTACCATTGGAGGGCAGCGTGGAGGGTAAAAATCGTAGAGGGAGACCAAGAGATGAATACACTAAGCAGATTCAGAAGGATGTAGGTTGCAGTAAGTAATGGAAGATGAAGAAGCTTGCACAGGATAGGGTAGCATGGAGAGCTGCATCGAACCAGTGTCAGGACTGAAGACCACAACAACGACAAGGGGTACAGCTGTCAATAGTGGTATAGAGACAATCGTAGGCGCTAAGCATCGACATTTCTCTCGCACATTCGAAGCAGAGCACGTCTTTTCCGGCAGGACGCACGTTCTTGTTTTCTCGTTCAACAGTAGCGCAAGCGCTAACGGCTGCGTTCCTTTATGCAAGGTGAGACACATTCAAAGGCGTAAACGAAAAATTAACCACCCAAGGTGCAATAGCAGTCAAATCAGATAAGAAAAATAATTTAAGGTTCAAAAAATGGTTCAAATGGCTCTGAGCACTATGGGACTTAACATCTTAGGTCATCAGTCCCCTAGAACTTAGAACTACTTAAACCTAGCTAACCTAAGGACATCACACACATCCATGCCCGAGGCAGTATTCGAACCTGCGACCGTAGCAGTCCCGCGGTTCCGGACTGCAGCGCCTAGAACCGCACGGCCACCGTGGCCGGCAGTTTAAGTTATTTACAGTCAGACTGACTATGTAACTAAAGTAATGAATTTTTTCCAAGATAATAACGTTACAGAAATACAACATGACTCTACTAACAAGTTTGTCGTCCATACTAAAAAAAGCCATAAAATTGTAATGTAATTTTCACCTGAAAATAACAGAATACATACAACGCAATGAATCCATGCACCCCCACGTTACACGTCCAACCCCATAACAACAAACTACAAATCGCTGTCCGTCGATTTAGAAGCTGCATACACAGTCCAACCTACCTATTAAGCAAAATAAGGTGTCATTGTTAAGGTTTTTATACGTAGATGAATTGTTACAGATACGCATGAACAGTTTTCTGAAATTGATGAAATATAAGTTGGTAGAGCACTTGCCCGCGAAAGGCAAAGGTCCCGAGTTCCAGTCTCGGTCCGACACGCAGTTTTGATCTGCCAGGAAGTTTTATAAGTTTAACATTTTCCACCGAATGGTAGGGTAATAGTGAGTGGTTGATCTGTTTATTCAAGGAGGGTGCATGTAATTACAGACTAAATCAAAGGACAAATCATTGTCATCATTCTTAGGCACTAGCATCTATTGTCTGGCTACATTACTATTTGAATAATTATTAAGGCTACTGTGAACTGGTGTAGCATGAGAGTTTATTTTGGAAAAACAGTACAGCAGTGGAAAAACTTCAGTGTGAAAATGGAAGTAAATTCAACTGCTAATATGAGTACTGTGTGGAAGTTTGTTATTTACTTAATAATTGAAGTAAATTTTATGAACTGTAATCCTGTCTAAACTACCTTTCGCACTTAAAACTGAAGAACTTTCATATTAATCTAGAATTTACACACGGTTTCGTTTCGGTAAACAGGATCGGTTTCGTACGAAGTGTTTTTCCTTAACCATCCGTTATACACGTGCGAGTGTCACAAACAAATTTCCTTCAATTAAGAATGAGCAAAATATAGTGGGAGGAATGTTAAAGGTAAGATAAGATCAGTAAGCCTTTTTTATTTCGTTTCTGGTCATCTAAAGAACACTTTAAGATAACTATATATTTCTCCTTTCCTTTATCATTTTCTAAAACTTTTTCATTTTCTCAAAATGAGCTCTTTTCTTCTCATGTGACCATTTAACTCAAGTCGTTTTTCTGCTTGTTTTATATCCCTGAAAAACTTGGAACTTCTGACGTCTAATCTGATTATGTGTCTGTTGCGTAAGATATCCTGTTCAGCCTGCATATCTAAGTCCTTTTTTGTCTTGCCAGTCCACCCATTTTCTTTATCTGTTTTCCACTTTTCGACGAACATGTTGAACCTCTTTATTATTGTCTTTCTTAATTCTCTCTAGATCCCTCTAGAATGCAACGCCGCTTTTCCTGATCACATGTGTTATGTTATGGCAGTATGAGTGTTTTCCAGTTTTGCTCTCGAAACCCAGTTACCATCTTTGTTCTTGATCGGACATAATATTTTTCGCAATATTCTTCTCTATCTTTTCCAAATTTTGTACTGTCATTTTTCATACAGAAGAATGCAGTGTTTCTGACCCACAAAGAGCTTTTGGTTTTGAAACCGTATTATAATGCCTTAATTCAACATGGGAATAAAAATCTAATTTTTTTGGTTTTACAGATTATTTCGTATTATGTATTCTGGGTTCATTTAATCAGATTTTACTTTAAGTGATTATACTTCTCGTTTTATGTTGCATTTTCACTTCAGTATTTAAAGTTTTCTACTTTTTTATTTTTTCTTACTTAGTTTTCGAAATTCTTGGTGAGTAGCTTTCATTTGGTCGTGTATTCTGTCTTTTCAACCACAGCTGTAAGTCTGCCATTCCAGCTGTGTCCCTGATATGCTCTAACCTTTTTTTTCCTTTTTTTGCATACTTTAAGCTTCCATTCATTATTACAAGATCGTCTGCAAACGATGTACTGAGGTGGCCAAAATCATGGGATACCTCCTAGTATTGTGTTGGACCTCCTTTTGCCCAGTGTAGTGCAGCAAGTCGACGTGGCATGGACGTTCCAAGCCCCATGCAGAAATATTGATCCATGTTGCCACTATATCCGTCCACAATTCCGGAAGTGTTGCCAGTGCAGGATTCTGTGCACGAACTGACCTCTAGATTATGTCCCATAAATTGTCGATGAGATTCATTTCGGTCTATCCGGATGGCCAAACCATTCTCTCGAAATGTCCAGAATGTTCCTCAAACCAATAGCGAACATTTCTGGTCCACTGACATGGAGCACTGTCATCCATAAAAACTCCATCGTTGTTTGGTAACATGAATGGCTGCAAATGGCCTTCAAGTAGTCTAACGTAACCATTTCCAGTCAATGGCCGATTCAGCTGGATTAGGAGACCCAGTCCATTACATATAAATACAACTTAAATCGTCAAGGAGCCACCAGCGGCTTGTTCAGTGCCTTGTTGACAACTTGGATCCATGGCTTCATGAGGTTTGGGCCACACTCGGATTCTACCATCAGCTTCTACCAAATGAAATTGGAACTAATCTGATCAGTCCACGGATTTTCAATCGTCTAGCGTTCAACCAAAATGGTCCCAAGCCGTGGAGAGACGCTGCAGGCGATGTTATGCTGTTATCAAAGGCACTCGCGTCGGTCGTCTGTCAGTCCATTAAAACCAAATTTCGCCACTCCGTCCCAGCGGATACGTTCGTCGTCCGTCCCACATCGATTTCGATGGTTGCTTCACGCATTATGAATTACCTCGAAGACACACAGTCAAAATGGGTTTAGAAAACATCGTCCCTCTGAAACACAACTAGCTCTTTATTCACATGAACTGCTGAGTACTATTGACAAGAGATTTCAGTTCTGTTCCGTATTTCTGGATTTCCGGAAGGCTTTTGACACTGTACCACACAAGCGGCTCGTACTGAAATTGCGTGCTTATGGAATATCGTCTCAGTTATGTGACTGGATTTGTGATTTCCTGTCAGAGACGTCACAGTTCGTAGTAATTGACGGAAAGTCATCGAGTGAAATAGAAGTGATTTCTGGCGTTCCCCAAGGTAGTGTTATAGGCCCTTTGCTTTTCCTTATCTATATAAACGATTTTGGAAACAATCTGAGCAGCCGTCTTCGGTTGCTTGCAGATGACGCTGTCGTTTATCGTAAGATCAAAACAAATTGCAAAACGATTTAGAAAAGATATCTGAATGGTACGAAAAGTGGCAGTTGACCCTAAATAACGAAAAATGTGAGGTCATCCACATGAGTGCTAAAAGGAACTCGTTAAACTTCGGTTACACCATAAATCAGTCAAATCTAAAACCCGTAAATTCAACTAAATACCTACGTATTACAATTACGAACAACTTAAATTGGAAGGAACTCATAGAAAATGTTGCGGGGAAGGCTAACCAAAGACTGAGTTTTATTGGCAGGACACTTAGAAAATGTAACAGACCTACTAAGGAGACTGCCTACACTACGCTTGTCCGTCCTCTTTTAGAATACTGCTGCGCGGTGTGAGATCCTTACCAGATAGGACTGACGGGGTATATCGAAAAAGTTCAAAGAAAGGCAGCACGTTTTGTGTTATCGCGAAATATGAGACAGAGTGTCACAGAAATTATACAGCATTTGGGCTGGAAATCATTAAAAGAAAGGCGTTTTCCGTTGCGACGGAATCTTCTCACGAAATTCCAATCACCAACTTTCTCCTCCGAATGCGAAAATATTTTGTTGACACCGACCTACATAGGGAGGAACGATCACCACGATAAAATAAGGGAAATCAGAGCTCGTACGAAAAGATATAGGTGTTCCTTCCTTCCGCGCGCTATACGAGTTTGGAATAATAGAGAATTGTGAAGGTAGTTCGATGAACCCTCTTCCAGGCACTTGAATGTGATTTGCAGAGTATCCATGTAGATGTAGATGTAGATGTACGCATACGCCTCTGCCTTTAGTCCTTAAGCGAAGGCCGTCGAACACTGCGTTGTCCGTGGTGAGAGGTAATGTCTGAAATTTGGTATGCTCGGCACTGTCTTGACACTGTGGGTCTCGGAATATTGAATTGCCTAACGATTCCCGAATTGGAATGTCCCATTCTTGTGGCTCCAACTACCGTTCCGCGTTCACAATCTATTAATTCCCATAGTGTGGCTATAATTACGTCAAAAATCCTTTCAGGTGAATCGCCTGAGTACAAATGACAGCTCCGCCAATGCACTGTCCTTTTATATCTACTACCGCCGTTTCTATTAGTGCATATCACTATTCCATTACTTTTGCCACCTCAGTGAACGGCTTTTGTTGATTTACCCAGATTTTTCGTAGTTGTAAACTTCTTCCTTTTCTTACTCTGTTTCCATTCTCTCACAACTTTTTCCAGCAAGCCTTTTAATATACTGAGGTACAATGTTGCGTAAGACGCCAGACTTTACCTCAAATAAAGTCATGACGTAATCTTTCCCGGCGGAGTGTGGAGACGGCGAGCGATTCGCAGTCGGCGCCCTCCCGCTGCGAGCCCGTAGCAGGTGGCCGCTGGCTGTGCCACATCATTTGTAGCCAGCCAGCTCGCCGGCGGCCGGCAGGCGGTCCGCTCCGGCCGCGCCATAAGTCAGCCCTTTACTGCCCGCAATTTGCCTGAGAATTGCCACAATCCCAGCAGGAGCAGTTCGCAAGTAGCGCCAAGACGCCCGATATATCACACCGCCTGACCTAACGGCTTAAGGGTTCCACCGCAGTGGCCTTGTAATTATGGCTGCCACAGATGCTTTTCCCGGACGGATTGCGCTGACACCTCTGCAGTACTTTCTCAATCAGTAGGATGTAGTATGGAGGTGATTGTGATGCAGCATAACAGTGAAAATCTGTTTGTGACCGTTCCGGCGTTATCCAAAAATACTCTGAAATTTCTCTAAGCAACGTACGGGTACATCATTTTCCTCGCGTCACGCTGCGAAAGTTGCGCTGCACTTACTGACAGCCAGACTGACAGCACCGTCATATCTAACTATGATAAAGGGATACAGAAATGATATTAGCTCCTTGGTCATGCTGAGTACCACAGCTCCAAACTTCAATGATTAATGAAACCCACCTCAGCTGTATTATGACGCTACGACCCGTTGCGGTCTTCCGACATATTCAGATTGCCAGCACTTACAGCAAATCAGGAAATTAGGGCCGGCCGATGTGGCCGTGCGGTTCTAGGCGCTTCAGTCTGGAACCGCGTGACCGCTACGGTCGCAGGTTCGAATCCTGCCTCGGGCATGGATGTGTGTGATGTCCTTAGGTTAGTTAGGTTTAAGTAGTTCTAAGTTCTAGGGGACTAATGACTACCGATGTTAAGTCCCATAGTGCTCAGAGCCATTTGAAGGAAATTAGGCTAAAGCTACAACATTTTAACGAATAATCAACTCATACTGACTGAGTTGTGCTAAACTCACTATGCATATGGTCTTCTGTTATATGCAATGCTGAAGACCTAATCTAGAAACAGTGATTACAAACATTATGCTGATCTTCTGGCGGAAGTATGGTGACTTAAACACGGCCTACCGCATAAACTGTCCCGACAGGGTTGCTCCACCAGATAAGTACTTCGTCTTTGTCGACTGTGGTAATCGATTGTGAGATTGTTATCTTCACAATCAATCACAAAACCGTAGGTACACAACAGATATTAAAGAGTAAAAGATTACTACACAGCCAGAAAATGGAGGTAGGAAGTACCACGCGTCCCCCAGGGTTCGGTGTAACATCCTATACTCGTTTCATTGCACGTATATATGCGTTATCAGTTTTGTCCTTCTGCAAATACCACATGTATGCTGATGACCTCCAGTTGCATCCAAGTGTAAAATCAACAAATATAAAGACTATCTTAATACCGACCTGCCTGCACGATCAAACGGGATCGGGATATGAGGCTACAGCTGAAACCATCCAAAACTAAAGTGGTACTAGTTAGTCAGTCTAGGCTCAACAGCCGCAATATTGGGAATCCAAACCATTTTTAGACCTAAAACTTCTCTCCTCCACCAAAGAGTCTAGAAGTAATAGCAGACGAAAATGTAAATGAAACTGAGCATGTAACTGCAATGTTCGAAATGGCATCAGCATCTCTCCATACACTAATAAAGCATAAGAGGCTCTTTCCTCTTGATCTGAAAAGGAAACCTGTACAAACAATTATGCTTCACATTATTGAATACGGCGTTGTTATGCTACAAGGTCTTTCTCATGAAAGCTCAAGGGGCTTGGAACTGGTTATAAATACCTGTGTTCATTATATTTATGTTCAGCTTTGTGATCATATTTGGCCATCATTCATGTGCTGACAAGCGCAGACATTTCCACACACTCTTTCTTGCCTACTGTGTCATCAGTGGACACTATCTCTTATATCTCTACTCGTCCTTAACGTTCTTATACAAACAACAAGGAACAAGCACCCATTTCTATCAGACTAGAATCCTTTCTGCTCCTCTCCATTATTCAGATATTGTCTTGGAGTTCTTGTCAGTAACAGGAATCCGACTTCTGAATAACATCCCGCATCGTATCTCCAGCTTCAGAAGGCAGTTAATGACATATTTACTAAAGCAACAATAAGGATTCACCTTGTCCATGTACACACTGGTTAACTTGTAAATCCCTCTTTCCAGCTTGATCTTCTTCATTTCCCAATATTCCTTTCCAACGAAGTTCCCTTAAAATTTTCTTTCCTCTTAATTTGCCATGTCAGGAAACATCTACTTGTACACTTATATTTTTTTCTGTTTGCTACTATCATCACTATCGTGATTATTAGTGTTACTATTATCATCCTTAGAGCCAGGAGCTGTAGTACTACAAGTTCTGCCAGTATTAACTTCATTAGTTGAACAGCAATGTAACGCCACTTCAATCCCTCAGATCATTTTAATACCAATTGTCATATTAAAACGTTATTTTTTAGGTGACTATAACGTAAAAAGTTACTATAGTTGTGGAACCCTGGTCCGGTGTAAGATAGGACCTGATGGCCGTAATCAGATCATTTTAAATAAAAAAAATAACTAAGAAAAAACAGTTGAAAAATAAATACGAACAAAGCTAGAAAACACAAGAAGATGTGGACAGGTGACAGTGCTTACACCAAACTGCATCGTCATTTGACGTGCCTGACGGAAAGTGAATACAGTTGCAAAATAACTATGTAAAATATATCAGGAGCGGTAATCATAATCCCACAGAACGACCGGAAGACATAAATAATGTAGTTATTAAAGACATATTGCCACTACCAATATAATAGAGCTAAAACCACAGTGTCGTCCTATCCGCCGTCTGCTTCACGTCTGCTGTGCAGCGAGCTACCTTAATTTAAGTATTAACTGTATTTTTCTTACTTGTCACTTCTTCTTTCGTGTGTTTTTGCTTTTAGGAAGCTTTAATTGTCGAGTGCTATTAATAGTGTTCCATAGATTTCGTGTTTGTTTTGAATACAGTCAGAGAGAGTCCCTTTAGTCAGCCATAGTGCCGGTAGTGTCTCTCTCTCTCTCTATTCGTTTAGTCGGTTCCGACTCTTCGTGACCCCACGAACCAAATCACGCCACTTTTTCCTGTCTTGCACTTTCTCCCGTAGACCTTCCAGGTTGGAACAAATTGCTTCTGTGATGCCATCGATCCATCTCATCCTCTGACGTCCTCTTCTTCTAGTTCCATCTCAGTGAGTATGTAAACAAATAAAGGATGTAGAATAATAAAAGTAAGTAAACGGACAACTGCACAATAAGACACTCAGTATGCAAGTCACCCAAAGAAAAGAGATATGCATGGTACGCGACGAAATTTTGTGATGACAGGAAACAGTTTATGAATGTTAACCAAATTCGTTTTGCAATACACGCATTGAAGATACCATTCCCACGCAAAAATTCATTATCTGTGCTGTATGTCGCAGTAATTATTGTGTTCCATGCTTTTCTTCTTACAGTTGGCTGGCTTTCGGGTCGTGCCCATTCAGCCGCCTTACTAATGGAAAGACGAAAGGACAGTGTATTCGAGACTATTTTTTTTGTCTGTTACGGCGATAGAACATAAGGAAAATTCAACATCCGATCCTCTAGCTGAGAAAATGCCCGACCCGGCCGGAAATCGAACCCAGGTCCCTTCAGTTAGTAAAATACGTTTTGCGTGTTTGTATGACAGTAAGAACCTCATTCGTGCAGTGCTCCATGGATTTCACGTTTTACAAAAAATTCAAATGGTTCTGAGCACTATGGGACTCAATATCTGAGGTCATCAGTCCCCTAGACCTTAGAACTACTTAAGCCAATCTGACCTAAGGACATCACACATATCCATGCCCGAGGTAGTATTCGAACCTCGGAACTTTGCGGTCCCCCTGTTCCAGACTGAAGCGCCTAGAACCACTCGACCACAGCGTCCGGCCACACGTTTTACATTTCGCAAATGCAGCTTTTACCTTTTTCCAAGGCAAAGAAGGTTAAAATAGTAAATGAATCATTAAATACTGATAATTTTCACAATAATAACAAATCTGTTGCTATAATTGTATGAGAATAAAAAAAATATGTACCGCAGTGAGACGCGATCCAGAGACCTCGCATTTATGAAAGTAAACGCTTACTTTCTTGGCTGCAGTCGTACAAAGTATATAAACATGCCTAAACGTTTCAGTCTCTCACAAACGGTTGAGAGTTCCGTCTTCCTATTTGCATATGTCGAAGTGTTACTCGTGCCCTGCACACTCGCTCAGTATGAAACAAGTTGTTGAGAGATCTTCGGACAGTTCCTTTGTGAGAGAAAGACAAGACGAGCTGCGCTCCTAAGCCGGGCAGGAAGAGGCATTGCGTGTCTTCTAATGCGACGCAGTAATAGTCATTGCTAAGCAACAACAGCAAATATATGATAGAGACAGGACCGCTATCAAGACGACCCGATACATGCCTCAGCCAGTATGCGGATCCTATAGTGCACGCGTTGTTGCAGAAGTAGCAGTTCAGATTAGTATCTCTTAGGGTTCCTCCATCCACAGCCCGTTTTCACACGGTGTAAGATACAATTTTTCTCGCGAAATGAAACTGTCCCCTGTTAGGGTGGCCACGTAATGAAGACTGAAATATTACGGCGACAGAATGAGCAATTACTCGCAACTACGGTCGTCGCGGCCTGGCAGCAAGTAGTGCAGGGAGAGGCCCGGGCTGAGTTATTTCCGGCGGGGCTGCGCCGGCGACTCCTGCTGCCGCGCTGGCCTGATTAAACGCCCCCGCTGGTGGCGCGCGGCCGCCAGGGGATCAAAGTGGTGTTTACCCAGGGCCGGGGGTCGCCGCGCTGCCTGCCGGCGAGCCACCTGGACCCCACCAGCCCGCGCCGGAGCCTGTTCCGACTCCTCAGCGCCCGTCACACCACCGCCACGTCTTCATTTCTACAATAACCAGCAGGACTTTTTCTTCAATTAAGGTCTAGCAAGACAGAAAGCGGTCTGGTGGCTAGGCTCGTGCCACGGCGGTTGCTAGTGGCTTTCAGCGGCGAGGAACGCCACACAGCAAGCGATTCCCACGGTGCGGCTGATATCAATGCACGAGAAAAAGAGTTTCCCAAATTTTTGCTGTAAAAAATACAGAATGTAAAAGAAGCAAAGCTACGTCAACTATCGGAGTCAGATTTTCGGTAGAGATTCTTTCTCTAACATGATTAGAAACCACTTATTTCAGTTTAGTGCATTTTCTTCACTATAAAATCCTTCTCATGCAATTCTCAGAAAGATAATTGGAGTAAAAAATTGATTTTTGCGAATGTTATACACTAAAGAGCGAAAGAAACTGGTACACTTGCCTAATATCGTGTAGGGCCCCCGCGAGCACATAAAAGTTCCGCAACAGGACCCGAAATGGACTCGATTAATGTCTGAGGTAGTGCTTTATGGAACTGACACCATGAATCGTGTAGGGCCATCCATAAATCCGTGAGAGTACGAGGGGGGGGGGGGAATCTCTTCTGAACAGCTCGTCGTTGCAAGAGATCCCAGATATGCTCAATAATGTTCATGTTTGGTTGCCAGCGAAAGTGTTTAAACTCAGAAGAGTGTTCCTGGAGCCCCTCTGCAGCAATTCTGGTCTTGTGAGGCATCACATTGTCCTGCTGGAATTTACCAACTCCGAGAGAATGCACAATGGAGATGAATGGATGCAAGTGATCAGACAGGATGCTTACGTAGTGTCACCTGTCAGAGTCGTATCTAGACGTATTAATGGTCCCACAACACTCCAATTGCACACGACACACACCATTACAGAGGCTCCACTAGTTGGAACTGCTCTGCTGACATTCAGAGTCCAGGGATTCATGTGGTTGTCTCCATACCCGTACACGACCATCCGCTCGATACAATTTGAAACGAGAATTGTCCGACCAGGCAAAACGTTTCCAGTCGTCAACAGTCCAATGTCGGTGTTGACGGGTCCATGCGAGGCGTGAAGCTTTGTGTCGTGCAGTCATCAAGGGTACAAAAGTGAGCCTTCGGCTGCGAAAGCCCATAGCGATGATGTTTAGATGAATGGTTCGCACGCTGATACTTGTTGATGGCCCAACATTGAAATCCGCAGCAATTTGCAGAAGGGTTGCACTTCTGTCACGTTGAACGATTCTCTTCAGTCGTCGTTGGTCGCGTTCTTCTGGGATCTTGCTCCAGCCGCAGCGATGTTGGAGATCTGATGTTTTGCCGGATTCTTTGATATTCACGGTACATTCGTGAAATGGTCGTACTGGAAAATCTCCCCTTCATCGCTAGCTCGCAGATGCTGTGTGCCATCGCTCGTGCGCCGACTATAACACCACGTTCAAACTCACTTAAATCTTGATAACCTGCCACTGTAGCAGCAGTAACCAATGTAACAACTGCACAAGGAACTTGTTGTCTTATATAGGCGCTGCCGACCGCAGACCCGTATTCTGCCTGTTCACATATCCCTGTATATGAATACGCATGACTATGCCAGTTTGTCGCCTCAGTGTAGTTTCACATCCCAGTTTCTTGATAAAGACATTATATTTATTGTGATTCTTATTTTCCAAGAATTATTTAGCACAAATTATGGAGGGTTTACAATGAAAAATTTGATAGCTGGCTACTTTTTGTTTCGTTCGTTGTGGGTGACACGTTGCTGCATGCTAGTTGTAGTAAACATATCGAAATTCTCTTCAAGGTTGGAACGGAAGCCATGTGTTTCTACAGTATGGAGAAAACAGAAGTTAAAGTGTTTTATTTGAATGCGCCGGGGTCGGACCCACTGTCTGAGACCGCCAAGTGGAAAGTACTGCAGCCTGCAGCTCGTTTGTGAACAATGCGTGGAAATACACGCACGTATCTCAGATTAGTATTATTCTTTTACTTGCAGCTAGAAAGAAATGGGACCGACGACCGTCGCAGTCTGGTCCCTTGTCCCTTTAACCCCCACAAACCAACCAACCAACCTAGAGAGAAATGATGAAGAAGCAGACATTCTACAACAACAGCTGCATAATTGAAAATTTCTTTACGACACTTACCAATCGTCATTGATTAAACGAAGACAATGTTCTGTGAGTTCTTCCGGTTAAAGATTTCCTGTTTAATTATGTACCAGATCTGTTCAGGGCTGCTTTTGGGAAGTATTGCTCAAATAGGTATTTGTATCCAATAACACCTGACACAAAATCGGCCAATACACTGATGTAAGAAAAGTCAAAATACTTCGAAGACTGCAATAGTTTATTTAACATACATGATGTAGTGAATCAAATACCTGTCAACAACAAACAAAAGCAGAAAAGGCGCATTTTCACTTCAGGCAGGAATGAGAAGCAAGCGACACATCTGGGAAGCTATATCCAATATCTAAATTCGTTTTTGGTGTTATCCACACATAATATTGCATGTATATGTGTACTCTGCAAATCACCGAAGTATATGACGATGGGTACGTTCTGTTGTTCCATTAACGTAAGAAGTGCGGAAGAATGACTGTTTAAGTGCATCTGTGCATGCGTAATTAGTCTAATCTTGTCGCCACGATCCCTGTGGGAGAAATACATAGAGGCTGTGGTATATTTCTAGAGTCATCATTTAAAGCCGGTTCTTGAACTTTGTTAGTAGGCTTTCTCGGCACAGCTTACCTCTGTCTTCGAGTGTCTCCCCGTTGAGTTCTTTCAGCATGTCTCTGACAGTCTCCCGCAAATCAAACACATCTGTGACCAATTGTGCTGCTCTTCTCTATAGACGTTCAATATCCCCCGTTAGTTGTGTAGACTTATTGCATTTCCCTAATATTCTACCAATAAACTGAAGTCTCGTACCTGCCTTATCCATAGCGGAGCCTGTGTGATAGTTCCATTTCATATTCCTACATAGTGTTACTCCCAGGTATTTGTTTGAGTTGATTGATTCGAACTGTGACTCACTGATACTGCGGTCATAGCTTTTTTTGTTTTGTGAAGGGCAGAATTTTACTTTTACGAACATTTAAAGCAAGTTATCGATCTGTGCACCATATTGAAATCTTAGCAGTGTGTAAATGAATATTAGTGCAGCTTCTTTCAGATAGTTCTTCAGAATAGACAACTGCATCATCTACAAAAATCTGAAGATACTGTTAATATTGTCTGCAAGGTCATAAACATGGTACACGAACAACAAGGGTCTCAATACTCTTCCACAGGGTACACCCGAAGTTATTTGAACGTCTGTCGATGACTCTATCCAGGACAACAAATCATCAATCCAGTGTCCCACAGATGTGGTACTGAGTCAAATGCTCTTCGGAACTCGAGAAATAGTGCATCTACCTGACTGGCTTTACTCACGACTTTCAGTATGTAATGCAAGAAAAGTGCCAGTCCGGTTTCAATGAGCGATGTTTTTCAAATCCATTCTGGTTCGCCTGGAGGAGGTGTTCTAAGATTCTTCAACAAATGGACGTGTTGGATATTGGACAGGAATTATGTGGATCACTTCTGCTACCCTTCTTGTAGATGGGTGCGTCCTATGCTCTCTTCCAATTACTGGGCACCGTTTTATGTTCGAGCGATCATCGACAGATTATGATTCACAGAGGGGCTTATTAAGCCGCAGATTGGGTATAGAATTTGACAGGTATTAGACTGGACCCTGGGGCTTCGTTCAGTTTTAATGAGTAGGTAAACTCTTTAGTGACTGTAAATGTTATGCATACAATTACTCGTAATATGTGAAGATATAATGATGATGGCCTCCTCTTGGGTAAAATATTCCGGAGGTAAAATAGTCCCCCATTCGGATCTCCGGGCGGGGACTACTCAAGAGGACATTGTTATCAGGAGAAAGAAAACTGGCGTTCTACGGATCGGGGCGAGGACTGTCAGATCCCTTAATCGGGCAGGTAGGTTAGAAAATTTAAAAAGGGAAATGGATAGGTTAACGTTAGATATAGTGGGAATTAGTGAAGTGCGGTGGCAGGAGGAACAAGACTTTTGGTCAGGTGAATACAGGGTTATAAATACAAAATCAAATAGGGGTAATGCAGGAGTAGGTGTAATATTGAATAAAAAAATAGGAGTACGAGTAAGCTACTACAAACAGCATAGTGAACGCATTATTGTGGCCAAGATATAAACGAAGCCCACGCCTACTACAGCAGTACAAGTTTATATGCCAACTAGCTCTGCAGATGACGAAGCAATTGATGAAATGTATGATCAGATAAAAGAAATTATTCAGGTAGTGAAGGGAGACGAAATTTTAATGGTCATGGATGAGTGGAATTCAAGAGTACGAAATGGGAGAGAAGGAAACATAGTAGGTGAATATGGATTGGGGCTAAGAAATGAAAGAGGAAGCTGCCTGGTAGAATTTTGCGCAGAGCATAACTTAATCATAACTAACACTTGGTTTAAGAATCATGAAAGAAGGTTGTATACATGGAAGAACCCTGGAGATACTAAAAGGCATCAGATAGATTATACAATGATAAGACAGAGATTTAGGAACCAGGTTTTAAATTGTAAGACATTTCCAGGGGCAGATGTGGACTTTATTGGTTATGAACTGTGGATTAAAAATGAAGAAACTGCAAAAAGGTGGGAATTTAAGAAGAAGGGACCCGGATAAACTGAAAGAACTAGAGGCTGTATAGAGTTTCATGGAGAGCATAAGGGAACAATTGACTGGAATGGGGGAAAGAAATACAGTAGAAGAAGAATGGGTAGCTTTGAGGGATGAAATAGTGAAGGCAGCAGAGGATAAAATAGGTAAAAAGAGAAGGGCTAGTAAAAACCCTTGGGTAACAGAAGAAATATTGAATTTAATTGATGAAAGGAGAAAATATAAAAATGAAGTAAATGAAGTAGGCAAAAAGGAATACAAACGTCTCAAAAATGATATCGACAGGCAGTGCAAAATGGCTAAGCAGAGATGGCTATAGGACAAATGTAAGGATGTAGAGGCTTATCTCACTAGGGGTAAGATAGATACTGCCTACAGAAAGAAACCTTTGGAGAAAGGAGAACCACTTGCATGAATATCAAGGGCTTTGATGGAAACCCAGTTCTAAGCAAAGAAGGGAAAGCAGAAAGGTGGAAGGAGTATATAGAGGGTCTATACAAGGGCGATGTACTTGAGGACAATATTATGGAAATGGAAGAGGATGTAGATGAAGATGAAATGGGAGATACGATACTGCGTGAAGACTTTGACAGAGCACTGAAAGACCTGAGTCGAAACAAGGCCCCCAGAGTAGACAACATTCCATTAGAACTACTGACAGCCTTAGGAGGGCCATTCCTGACAAAACTCTACCATCTGGTGAGCAAGATGTATGAGACAGGCGAAATACCTTCAGATTTCAAGAAGAATATAATAATTCCAATCTCAAAGAAAGCAGGTGTTGACAGATGTGAAAATTACGGAGGTATCAGTTTAATAAGTCACAGCTGCAAAATACTAATGCGAATTCTTTACAGACGAATGGAAAAACTGATAGAAGCCGACCTCGGGGAAGATATGTTTGGATTCCGTAGAAATGTTGGAACACGTGACGCAATACTGACCCTACGATTTATCTTTGAAGAAAGATTAAGGAAAGGCAAACCTACGTTTCTAGCGTTTGTAGACTTAGAGAAAGCTTTTGACAATGTTGAATAGTCTCTCTCAAATTCTGAAGGTGGCAGGGGTAAAATACAGGGAGCGAAGGGCGATTTACAATTTGTACAGAAACCAGATGGCAGTTATAAGAGTCGAGGGGTATGAAAGGGAAACAGTGGTTGGGAAGGGAGTGAGACAGGGTTGTAGCCTCTCCCCGATGTTATTCAAGCTGTATATTGAGCAAGCAATAAAGGAAACAAAAGAAAAGTTCGGAGTAGGCTGCAGTAGGTACTGGGAGATGAAGAAGCTTGCACAGGATAGAGTAGCATGGAGAGCTGCATCAAACCAGTGTCAGTACTGAAGACCACAACAACAACATCTGAAGATATTGCTTTAAATTACATTATAAAACAATTGTATGGAATGACTTCTTCGGTTTTTAGTGGTAGAGGCTAGCATGGAAATAATTAGTTTCGACGTCAGAAATACCATGATACTAGGCAACTAGTTTTCATTTGAGTGAGACAAGTAATTTGCTTTCATGAACTTCGATTTTCTACATATTGCTTTTTGTTTCGATCGCATGACTACTTACATAGTTGCAGTAATAAGTTTCAGGTTCTTCAAGATGTAATATACATCAATTGATATCCGATACTTCATACTGTACTACAGTTCACTTTATGTAACATTTTGCGTGCGTGAAAATTAAAATTTTGGAAAAATATTTAACATCTTTAATCATTTTACTAGCTGTATCCCTCCATGTATCGGCCTTCTTCAAAATGTTCTTATAAGCTGCATCGCCTATATCGTACGAGAAGCTATACTTCCTCACCTGTTCGATACGTTTTATTGTTTCCATCATTTCCACTGTGTGCTGATACGCTACGACAGATGTGCCTCCCGCCTTTGCTGGTACAGCTGTCAGCGTGAAAGCACAGCCAAAACTGTGCCTCAGGCGCTCAAATCCACGGACCGGGTCGGCTAAAGCTAACCTGCATTTGGAGAGACTGGCGCTGTCCGCGGTGCCTCGTCAGTGACCGTTTACGCAAAACCGCTCTGCGTATGACGAAACGATGCAACAAAACGCATTTCAACGACGCAGGCAACCCGCTGTGAATCAAGGTCACAGACCGCGCTGGCATACCACACCAGACCGGTAGCTGTCTATGTTCTGTGTAAATATGCAGAGATCTTTGCAGCGCAATAACACAAAATGTTAACGATGTTTCCATTTTATGCACAATATTTCGAGGACCTACACAATCGTCCTCTTCAGGTATTGCGAACTATCCAGTTAAGCGTATTCATTGCTTGGACTCCAACCCGACTCTGAACTACACCACCGGAGAAAATAATAATAATACTTCTGGAATGACGACGTCAATTTTGATCCGATGACGGCGTATTACATCTAGCCGATAGTAAATGTACTTTTAATGGTTTCAGTGTCGTCCGCTAGCAGATAGCGTAGTGGCATTGCTACCAGAAAGCCAGCTGTGTCTGTCTTTTAATGCGGAATGCTCGCAGCCAGAAGGCTCAGTATGCTGCAAACGTGTGAAGCAAGCTGGGAACCACGCCACGTAGTCGCACTCGTGCTTCCTACAGCCAACTGAGCGAGTTTGAGTGGAGCCAAATTGAGGCCTTGCGAGAGGAGATATGGTCGTTTAAGAGAATTACCACACCAGTTGGAGGTGCTGCGTCAGTTGTGCAACGATGCTGATATCTGTGGTCACGTGAATGTACACACATCCGTAGACGGGATTCGGGCCATGTAGGCAGCACAGACACCCGCCAGCAACCTCGTACTGTAAGTGCAGCAGGGCAGCACAGTTACCACAGCACAAATAAGAGGGGTTGTCAGCCCAGAGTTGTCAACATGAACTGTTGCGAAATGGTTATTTTTAGTGGGACTACGGGCACGCTTACCTCTAGCCCACCTTCCACTCATGTTACACCATCGACGACCAGCTTGACTGGTGCCATAAGAGCATCATTTGGAAGATGAAATCGCGCACCTTGTCTGAGGTGTGCATTTGATCTGTTATTCTGCGCAACGGATTAATCTGAGATGTACCTTTTACCCTGTGGCTCCTGCAAGATGCAATTTCCACCCTCACACTACTTCAGAAGTCAGACAGACGCTCCTGACGTTCTAAAGAGAAATGCCTGAAAAACTTTCAGCAATAAATATCTTCTGGAGTCGTCCGCTGTAAGGAAATGACACAAAAATTCACAAAATTTCTTACGTTACTAGTGGGATACTTGGGTACTGGGGTAGTGCTAGTTAGTGTAAGAAAAACATGAAACTAACGAAAGTTATTATTTATTTTGCAAAAATTCTGAGAAATCACAATGGCACTTTTAGTTATGGATTGAACAAGTTATATCCTGGTTCTTTTCGGAATGTGAAGTTACCTCTCAAGGATAGGATTCGGTAATGAAATTTCTATACAAAGTTTAAGATGGTTGTTCACTTGGTAGAATGGCTGAGAGGCATGCCTACTCAACTTGAATAATTATCCTTTAGAATGTTGCTAGGTACGGTCGAGGCTGTCGTGTGTGAAATGCAGTGAAGTGTACTGTTGTGGTGAAAATATGGGGCTCGCATAGCTGTAGCGCACAATACTGTAAGCTGTGATGACCGCTGTCTGCGCTGCTCGCTGCTGACAAATAAGATAACTCTCGTTCTATCTGGATTGACCTTCGCCAATCAAACTCTCCCTATGCCTTGATGAAGTCAAGGATTCCTATTCACCCCTAGTCTAACTACTGGCGTGGTACACTGGTCAGATAACCAGTCCACCCCGATGCCACTCAAAAATTCGCTCGCAGGCGTTTAACTATAGCTCTGTCCATTCACACCGCATAATAAGTGTGTCAGCCAACACAGTGAACAACACTTAATCGCAAGGACTCAGTATAGAGTAGCACTTCGATTCGCTCTTGACAGAGGTGCTCTCCCAGTGAAGTACTGAGGAGATACTTGTTCCTCACTCCAAGAGCGGCAACGGAACGACGCCTCTCCATGCCAGACGTGAAGGGGTACATCTTTCGGGCTCTTCCATTATTCCTTCAGCTCAAGGCGTCAGAAATATCGTCTGCCAATCAGCATTGTTCTTCTAAAATGGGGGAATGACGTATCGTTTAAGGCGACCAATCTGGAAACCTGTAGCATTGGCGTTTGGCGTTTGCTGTCTCCCTGTGGAAATCTCTGAAACTGCGTGCTATGGGTAAAGAATGCGTTGGCTGGCCACTCCCACACAATGTAGCGTAATTTGCTTTTAAGCCAAACACAGAGTTGTTCCCCCCTTTCACTCGGGCCCACGCTGTCCGCTACACAGGCGGTCACTGGCCGACATAGGCTGGGTTGTCCTCTGAAGGGGCCGGCCTCCTGGTGTGTGGTCTACCTCTCTCGAACTAAAAGCTCCTAACCGTCGTGTCTGGAATGTATGTGTGTACGCCAGCCTCGAGTATTTCAAACATGGTGCACTTGTTATTTGCATATCTTTTACATGAATTCATAGAACATTAACTTTATCTTATCGAGTTTGGGTTCGAATGAAGCGTCTTGATGTGCAGAATATGATTGTGAGGGCGGAATGTGTAAGCAATGAAGGTCAGGAGATCACGATGCCTTACACTTCGTCTTCATTGATGAAAGAGGATTCTGCCTGCACGTAAGTGATGGCTGTCTGACCGATGACGTAGTCCTGGTAAGCCCTGTCTTGTAGAGTGCATTGGTCCAAGATACATTACCACACCCCAGCCCTTATGGTCTGGGATGCGATAAGCTACATTTTACTTTCACTTTCGTATTTCTCGAGGGGCCACTAACCAGTGCTCGGTACGTGCACAATGCCTTTAGACCTGTTCTCTTGCCGTTCTTTCAACAGGAAGGTAATACATTGTTCCAACAGGATTATGCTCGCTAATATGCTGCCCGTGAAACTCAACGTGCTCTGCAAGACGTGCAGCAGCTTCCCTGGTCAGCGCGATTTCTGGACTCGTCTCTAATGGAAAACATATGAGATACTATGGGACTAGAAACGATTCGTGCGACTCGTCAACCAACAACTCTTATAGAACTACGTGAACAGGTCGAGCAAGCGTGGCATAACGTATCTCAGGATAGTATTCATCATCTGTAGGATCGACTAGATGCCAGAGTCAGCACCTGTGCTGCCGCCCTTGGAGGCTACACCGTGTATTAACACGGGTGTTTCAGCTTCGGTCGATACCCGGTACCTCAGAACCACTTGTTCTATTCAACTGTACGTGTAATCATTTCATATAGTTCATACGCACCCAATGAATCTTGGGCGAATTGTAAACTCCTTAAACAGTGCACTAATTTTTTACCGGCAGTGTATCAGTGTATCCTTTATCTGTTTCATAGAGTCCGCATTCATATTACGTGAGACGCACATTCGCTATATGGCCCAACTCTGCTGGCTGCGATGGCCGACGAGATCTTAATAGAATAAGGGACACACCCTAAACTTTGTATAAACTGAGCCCTCTGGCCCTATTTATTGGGTTTTACGACGTGTCTATTTCTACAGATACCTTAATACCACTGTCCCAGAAATTTGACATTCGAACCACGATACTGATCCCACCGTATTTAATTTCAGGATGATATTCGAGGCAGTGATTGGCAACAGCTGATTTTTTTAGCTGTTTTAGTAGGATGTGTTGCTGATGGTTCGTGCATCCCTCCTCGACTGTTCTAGTGGTCTGACCCACGTAAGAGATGCTACATTTGCACAGTATAGGCACTCAACCGTATTTCAGAGAACTAGATTGTCTTTATCATTCCAAAAAGACATTTATCATTGTTAAAGGGAGCGAAATATACTGATGTAATGCATCTACTGTTCTTTCGGGATACTGGGCCAGCATGAAGTAGACAAGCGATTAATGGCTCCTCTTTCTTTGCGATAGTCTCAACCTCTTTCTCAGGCATTCTTGATTTAGACTGCAGCGTCCGCTCAGTCTGACGCTCTGAGTACCTATTTCTTTGCTACGCTATTTGTAGATGATTTAATGCTTCGGCGAGGCTCGTATTGTGTTTCAGCTGTATGGACCAGAGTCTTTGTCACCAAAATTGTGTGGAAAGGATGGTGATGGCTCTACAACACACATTTCCTCCGAATAAAAACACAGTACATATTTTGTACACCCTCCACTATTGTTTTTGTATTTAAGTGTAAATGAAATTTAATGAATCTTACAAATTTGTTGTAATATTTCATGTGACTTTAATTGTATGCAGTTAATATGTTAAGACTACGCTTTGGCCAATCAGGAAAAGCTTAGTCTGTGCAAAAATTTTTAACGAGAATGTGACATGTGAAAGGAATCATTCGATGCGTGGAATCGGTAATGTAATGATATATGAACGAGGACGTGTGATTTAGTTGATGAAAAGAGTGGTAATTTCACAGAAAGGATGGCAGTTTCCCTTGTGATAAAAATCGGAAGGGTATTTGTGGAGGAGAGAATTACGGTGGTAGGCCGGAAGAAGCAATCTGAATACTGAGAAATGAGCGGAATGGAGACGATCCTAGAAAAGCATAGTAGCAACGGTATGGAGTAAAAGACGATGTTTCGAGTAGAAATACAGTTAGATATTTTCAAGGAATAAGAGGAGTCGCAAGAGGCGAGGATAACAAGAAAAGAAGACAGAAGAGCTAAAATTTCAAGGCAGTAGAATTTGACGATGGATCGACACCGAAGAACAGAATGTCACCAAGACTTCAGATGTACGAGAGGAACTAGTCGCCATTACGAAATGCGATTATATGGAGAATTCGCTGAGTCAGTGTGCTGAATATTATCAGCATTACTTTGGTTGAGGAGAGACGGTGAACTACAGTAGCAAAATGGAAGGCGTTGGTATTCAAAAGAGTGTACTGTCAATAGATTTGCTATTGTTTATTTTTATGATGCGAAGATCGAAGCGTAAGTTATTTTTTACAGTGATAATATTAATAAAACTCACACCACTCTGCTAAGATACCTTGTTGCCTGGGAATATTGTTGGGGGTATTTCAGCCATAGCACAGCCCAGTTACATAGCCCTTTTACAAGAATTCAAAAGGTTTAGAGAGTGAGAGTTCTATGACAGGATGATGCAATGGAACGGCGATACGAACTATTTGGCATTTTTAAATTAATTTATTCACCCAAGCCGGCCGGTGTGGCCGAGCGGTTCTAGGCGTTTCAGTCTGGAACCGCGCGACCGCTACGGTCGCAGGTTCGAATCCTGCCTCTGGCATGGATGTCTGTGATGTCCTTAGGTTAATTAGGTGTAAGTAGTTCTAATTTTTAGGAGAATGATGACCTCAGATGTTGAGTCCCATAGCCCTCAGAGCCATTAGAACTATTTTTTTTTTTAATTCATCCATGAGACAGCACCATGCCAAATTGCCTTCTTCCTGTAGACCAATGAACATTATCCACACAATGACTCTAGCGATTGTCAGGTACAGTGGGAGCATCCCACGTGAATCGAGGAAAAACTGCTCTGATTTATCACAGGCACTGAATCCTGTTTCCTCACTAAACATTTGTCTCGCAACAGACTCTCCACGTGAACATTAACCGAAGTTAGACAAACGTAAATGACAGTGAAGATGAAATACAGTTATCCAAAAGAATAATAGTTTGGAGAGATATATTTTATTCTGGGCTCAAACTTAAATTCTCTCGCCTTTACAAGTTGTTGTCATGCTAGTTAAGCTGACCTTGAAAGCATACATGCTTTACTATGAAGTGCTAAATTGAGCAACTATTCCTGCACTTTAGGTAACGGACAATTCTGTAATTTCGAAATAGTTTTGTAAATAAATACATCTGCATTAGTTCAGGCTCATAAATATTAAGCGAAGGTCAACCTTATCTGGTATATCCACAATCACCCTCAATAGTACCGATATACTAATGAACAGCCCTGTTACGAACTTCAGTTAAATTATAAATTAAAGTCCAGATTGTTCAAGAAATGTTAGTAATTCAGTTACGTTTATACCTGTATACTCTCATTGTTTTTTTTTTTTTTTTTTTTTTTTTTTTTTGGTCATCAGTCTACTGACTGGTTTGATGCGGCCCGCCACGAATTCCTTTCCTGTGCTAACCTCTTCATCTCAGAGTAGCACTTGCAACCTACGTCCTCAATTATTTGCTTGACGTATTCCAATCTCTGTCTTCCTCTACAGTTTTTGCCCTCTACAGCTCCCTCTAGTACCATGGAAGTCATTCCCACATGTCTTAGCAGATGTCCTATCATCCTGTCCCTTCTCCTTATCAGTGTTTTTCACATATTCCTTTCCTCTCCGATTCTGCGTAGAACCTCCTCATTCCTTACCTTATCAGTCCACCTAATTTTCAACATTCGTCTATAGCACCACATCTCAAATGCTTCGATTCTCTTCTGTTCCGGTTTTCCCACAGTCCATATTTCACTACCATACAATGCTGTACTCCAGACGTACATCCTCAGAAATTTCTTCCTCAAATTAAGGCCGGTATTTGATATTAGTAGACTTCTCTTGGCCAGAAGTGCCTTTTTTGCCATAGCGAGTCTGCTTTTGATGTCCTCCTTGCTCCGACCGTCATTGGTTATTTTACTGCCTAGATAGCAGAATTCCTTAACTTCATTGACTTCGTGACCATCAATCCTGATGTTAAGTTTCTCGCTGTTCTCATTTCTACTACTTCTCATTACCTTCGTCTTTCTCCGATTTACTCTCAAACCATACTGTGTACTCATTAGACTGTTCATTCTGTTCATCAGATGATTTAATTCTTCTTCACTTTCACTCAGGATAGCAATGTCATCAGCGAATCGTATCATTGTTATCCTTTCACCTTGTATTTTAATTCCAATCCTGAACCTTTCTTTTATTTCCATCATTGTTTCCTCGATGTACAGATTGAAGAGTAGGGGCGAAAGGCTACAGCCTTGTCTTACACCCTTCTTTATACGAGCACTTCGTTCTTGATCGTCCACTCTTATTATTCCCTCTTGGTTGTTGTACATATTTTATACGACCCGTCTCTCCCTATAGCTTACCCCTACTTTTTTCAGAATCTCGAACAGCTTGCACCATTTTATATTGTCGAACGCTTTTTCCAGGTCAACAAATCCTATGAAAGTGTCTTGATTTTTCTTTAGCCTTGCTTCCATTATTAGCCGTAACGTCAGAATTGCCTCTCTCGTCCCTTTACTTTTCCTAAAGCCAAACTGATCGTCACCTAGCGCATTCTCAATTTTCTTTTCCATTCTTCTGTATATTATTCTTGTAAGCAGCTTCGATGCATGAGCTGTTAAGCTGATTGTGCGATAATTCTCGCACTTGTCACCTCTTGCCGTCTTTGGAATTGTGTGGATGATGCTTTTCCGAAAGTCAGATGGTATATCGCTAGACTCATATATTCTACACACCAACGTGAATAGTTGTTTTGTTGCTGCTTCCCCCAATGATTTTAGAAATTCTGATGGAATGTTATCTATCCCTTCTGCCTTATTTGTCTGTACGTCCTCCAAAGCTCTTTTAAATTCCGATTCTAACACTGGATCCCCTATCTCTTCTAAATCGATTCCTGTTTCTTCTTCTATCACATCAGACAAATCTTCACCCTCGTAGAGGCTTCCAATGTATTCTTTCCACCTATCTGCTCTCTCCTCTGCATTTAACAGTGGAATTCCCGTTGCACTCTTAATGTTACCACCGTTGCTTTTAATGTCACCAAAGGTTGTTTTGACTGACAATCATATCTTTTTCGATGTCTTCACATTTTTCCTGCAGCCATTTCGTCTTAGCTTCCCTGCACTTCCTATTTATTTCATTTCTCAGCGACTTGTATTTCTGTATTCCTGATTTTCCCGGAACATGTTTGTACTTCCTCTTTTCATCAATCAACCGAAGTATTTCTTCTGTTACCCATGGTTTCTTCGCAGCTGCCTTCTTTGTACCTATGTTGTCCTTCACAACTTCTCTGATGGCCCTTTTTAGAGAAGTCCATTCCTCTTCAACTGTACTGCCTACTGCGCTATTCCTTATTGCTGTATCTATAGCGTTAGAGAACTTCAAACGTATCTCGTCATTCCTTAGTACTTCCGTATCCCACTTCTTTGCGTATTGATTCTTCCTGACTAATGTCTTGAACGTCAGCCTACTCTTCATCACTACTATATTGTGATCTGAGTCTATATCTGCTCCTGGGTACGCCTTACAATCCAGTATCTGATTTCGGAATCTCTGTCTGACCATGATGTAATCTAATTGAAATCTTCCCGTATCTCCCGGCCTTTTCCAAGTATACCTCCTCCTCTTGTGATTCTTGAACAGGGTATTCGCTATTACTAGCTGAAACTTGTTACAGAACTCAATTAGTCTTTCTCCTCTTTCATTCCGTGTCCCAAGCCCATATTCTCCTGTAACCTTTTCTTCTCTCATTTACGTACAATAAAGTCGTGCTAAATATCTTGAAGCACAACGATTCGGTAGAGTTCAGAGAAACAGTTGTCTTTCCAGGTGGGATGATTTAGAAGTGATGGTCAATAATTAACACATGGAAAGTACAGACCAAAAGTAGCTAAAAAGCTCCAATAATCATGGGTCGACAAACACAATGGATTTTCTGTTGCGGTTCATCAGTGTTTAGGAATCTACGTTAAAGTAGGTGTTCGAAATTTTGTCCAGGCGTCTGAATAACAATATTGAACTCGTCTCCGAAATGAGTGAGAAACCTCTCAGGCAGTCCTGGGGAATTCTATAAATGCTGGAAGGGTGCTTCAATCCGGAACCGTAATTCCTAAAGTGAGCTGCCTCGGTAACGTAAACGAGGCTTTTTACATGACCCCACACACAGAAAACCATGGGATTTAGATACGTAGATCTTGGAGGTCATGGCACAGGAACTTTCTACCTGTACAGTGTTGACCACACGTCCGAGTTACGAGCCGGGCCACTCGTAAATGAAAATGTGCAAGAGAACCGTCATGTATGAACCTTATGTTATGTTGTTGGTTCAGTGGGCCATCATCAAGTACATCTGGAAGTACAGTCCGCAAATACCGCATTTACTGCTGTCGTGTTACTCTCTGAGGTAGGAAGTGTGGTCCATTATACAGTCGTCGAGCAGTTCTCCCAAGACGTTCAGTGAATAACGCTGCTGATGTCGTGATATGAGTGTTGCATCAAGAGTGACATCAGCCCAGCTGTGACAGTTATGGTAGTTAAAAATACCGTCACGGGTAAATCCAGCCTCATCTGTGGACAGAATACTGCTTACAAACAGGGGATTCAGGGTACATCGTTGTTGCACCCATTGGCAGATTTTCTCTGTAGGAGGGAAGTCTGCTTTGTTGAGGGCTTAGACTCGGTGGAGATGATAGGGACAGAGAACTTGCCGGGCCTGTACTTTCCATGTGTGAATTATTGACCATCACTTCTGAAATACCCTGTATCAGCATATGTCAATCTGAGATCATATTTATACTTCTTTACACGTTAGTGTGAATACGTGCATGTGTGTGGCTTATGATGCCTGTCATAGACAAGAGCACTGCCGAGGCTGGCGACGTATAAATTCAGGAGAACGTTTCAAATGGTTCAAATGGCTCTGAGCACTATGGGACTTAACTTCTGAGGTCATCAGTCCCCTAGAACTTAGAAATTCTTAAACCTAACTAACCTAACGACATCACACGCATCCATGCCCGTGGCAGGATTGGAACCTGCGACTGTAGCGGTCGCGCGGATCCAGACTGTAGCGCCTACAACCGCTCGGCCACTCCGGCCAGCGCAGAATCTTTATTCTCATGCTGAGTTATTTTAGTGAGAAACACGTTGTTGTAGTAAGTGGTAGCAGGTAGTAATTCTAACAAACATTACAGTAATTCAGAAGTACGAAAGATTTGGTGGAGTGTGGTTAAGCAATTATTCAGTAGCAGTACATAATTAGGAATATTTTTATTACATTTTAATCGTTTACAATCAGTAGTGACAGAGACAGATAGTGGTCATTTTGAAAGGATTAAATGGTATTTCAGCGTAATTTATTCCAGAATTCACCATAGTATTCGACACGATGTTATTTTACCAGGCATGTAATAGCCAGTAATTATATATGCAATGACAGGAAAAAATGGCAGCACCAAAAAATAATTGATGTAGAGTAATGAAATTTCGGAATAACGTTTGTCTAGGTAACAGTTAAGTAAATCACATTGTAAGATCTCAGTTTAATGTAAGCATGAGATAAGTCTCTGCAAATGTAAAATGCTTGTACATTAATAACCAGGGTAACCACCAGAATGTTGAATTCAAGCATGCAAACGTGCATGAATTGTGTTGTGCAGGTGCCGGAACTTAGATTGTGGGACGGGGTTCCATGCCTGTTGCACTTGGTCGATCGCTACAGGGACTGTTAATGCTGTTTGTGGATGATGCTGGTTTTGTCCTCCGGTAATGTCCCACATGTTCTTTATTGGGGACAGATCTGGCGATCGAACAGGTCAGGGAAACATGACCAATACTCTACAGAGAATGCTGGATTACAACAGCAGTATGCAGGCGAGTTTTTATCCGGTTGTAAAACACCCCCTGGAGTGCTCTTCATGAATGGCATCACAACAGGTCCAATCACCTGACTGACGTACGAATTTGCAATCAGACTGCGTTGGATAACCATGAAAGTACTCCTACAGTCATACGAAATCTCAACCCAGACCATAACTCCAGGTGTAGGTCCAGTGCGTCTAGCAAGCAGAGAGACTGGTTGCAGGCCGTCAACTTGCCTCCGTCTAACCAACACACGGCCATCACGCAGAACCAAGTCTCATCAGAAAACACAACACATCTCCATTTTGCCCTCCAGTGAGCTCTCGCTTGACGCCGTTGAAGTCACAAATGATTCATGTTTGTGGTCGGTGGAGTGCAATGTGTATTGCGGTTTGCTCTGAGCTGCCCTTGAAGTAACCGACTTGCAACAGATCGTTGTGGTACAGGGTGCCACCTGCAGCTCAAACTGCTGCTTAAGATGCAAGTACCACGCGCCAGAGCGAAGCACTGAACACGATGATCTTCCCTCTCAGTAGTGCCACGTAGCCTTCGGACCCTTGTCTTCTTGCTACCGAACATTCTAGTGGCCATCGGTGCCAGCAGTCATGTACTGCGGCTACATTTCTACCAATATCGCAGAAGGAACATCCAGCCTCTCGTAGCCGAATTACACGACCTCGCTCAAATTCGGTGAAGCGTTGTAGCCTTAAAGGCATTCTTGACTAACATCGTCTCACTACGCCCAGTCTCCAATGTATCTAACGCTCACGACCATAACAGCGTGTGTTTAAGGCAGCCCCGATTTTCATGCTCGTTCTGCCACTAATCGTGGCACTCGTATGCTACTGGCACCAAACCTGACTAGACAGCATCTTTCAGATGTAGAAAGATGTCTACAAAGTTCCGTTCCTGTCGCACAACTGCTCCTTCTTTTTCATCAGTGCGTACTTATTCACACTTTTTAACTGTAACTCGAGGCGTGGAGACATATATCTGTGTGCGTATGTATCCTACTTACACTATGACCCAGCGATGTCTATCTAGATATACATCTACACACATACTCCGCAAGCCACCTTACAGTGTACGGATTCTACAATAAAGACCACATATACAGGTTGTTTGTGTTATTTTGAGACAACTAAATATTTCGAAAATGACGCAACGTACGATAAGAATGTCTTGGTCGAGATGTTAATATTAGTGAAGGGCACGTCTGTCTGTGTTACGTAACTAGCCACCTCCCAAAATCCCTCGTGCCTGCGCAGGGTCAACTTCGTGTTACAAATGGGACCCCCCCCCCCCTCCCATTCTTGTTGCAAATTCGGATACGTACGGTTTACTCAAACCCTTGTTTTCCATTCATTGTAGTTTGCATTGTCATCGACAAATATCAAGGGTGCCAGTACTTGCAATTAAGAACCGACGCATCTGCTTCTACATTTCATTTACAATGTAAATGTAAGTATTCTTGTTGTGATGGTTGTTATTTATTTTTTCCAATGTCTGGTTAGATATTATACACTCCTGGAAATGGAAAAAAGAACACATTGACACCGGTGTGTCAGACCCACCATACTTGCTCCGGACACTGCGAGAGGGCTGTACAAGCAATGATCACACGCACGGCACAGCGGACACACCAGGAACCGCGGTGTTGGCCGTCGAATGGCGCTAGCTGCGCAGCATTTGTGCACCGCCGCCGTCAGTGTCAGCCAGTTTGCCGTGGCATACGGAGCTCCATCGCAGTCTTTAACACTGGTAGCATGCCGCGACAGCGTGGACGTGAACCGTATGTGCAGTTGACGGACTTTGAGCGAGGGCGTATAGTGGGCATGCGGGAGGCCGGGTGGACGTACCGCCGAATTGCTCAACACGTGGGGCGTGAGGTCTCCACAGTACATCGATATTGTCGCCAGTGGTCGGCGGAAGGTGCACGTGCCCGTCGACCTGGGACCGGACCGCAGCGACGCACGGATGCACGCCAAGACCGTAGGATCCTACGCAGTGCCGTAGGGGACCGCACCGCCACTTCCCAGCAAATTAGGGACACTGTTGCTCCTGGGGTATCGGCGAGGACCATTCGCAACTGTCTCCATGAAGCTGGGCTACGGTCCCGCACACCGTTAGGCCGTCTTCCGCTCACGCCCCAACATCGTGCAGCCCGCCTCCAGTGGTATCGCGACAGGCGTGAATGGAGGGACGAATGGAGACGTGTCGTCTTCAGCGATGAGAGTCGCTTCTGCCTTGGTGCCAATGATGATCGTATGCGTGTTTGGCGCCGTGCAGGTGAGCGCCACAATCAGGACTGCATACGACCGAGGCACACAGGGCCAACACCCGGCATCATGGTGTGGGGAGCGATCTCCTACACTGGCCGTACACCACTGGTGATCGTCGAGGGGACACTGAATAGTGCACGGTACATCCAAACCGTTATCGAACCCATCGTTCTACCATTCCTAGACCGGTAAGGGAACTTGCTGTTCCAACAGGACAATGCACGTCCGCATGTATCCCGTGCCACCCAACGTGCTCTAGAAGGTGTAAGTCAACTACCCTGGCCAGCAAAATCTCCGGATCTGTCCCCCATTGAGCATGTTTGGGACTGGATGATGCGTCGTCTCACGCGGTCTGCACGTCCAGCACGAACGCTGGTCCAACTGAGGCGCCAGGTGGAAATGGCATGGCAAGCCGTTCCACAGGACTACATCCAGCATCTCTACGATCGTCTCCATGGGAGAATAGCAGCCTGCATTGCTGCGTAAGGTGGATATACACTGTACTAGTGCCGACATTGTGCATGCTCTGTTTCCTGTGCCAATGTGCCTGTGGTTCTGTCAGTGTGATCATGTGATGTATCTGACCCCAGGAATGTGTCAATAAAGTTTCCCCTTCCTGGGACAATGAATTCACGGTTTTCTTATTTCAGTTTCCAGGAGTGTATTTAGTGTGATAGTTTTCTGTTCACATCGGGATACTTGATTCTTGCCTCTCATCATAGGGTTCCTCATTTCGGTAAATATCTATGGCAGGTGCGCCTGTCACTATCACTTCACGGCCATATGACCTTAATACAATGATTGTGGTCTGTATTACGACGGTAGTAGCGTAGCGGCCAGCGCGAGAGCTAAGGCGGGAGCCACCCTGATAGCAGAGTTCGACGGTGGCCAGAGAAATCAAGCATTTCGATGGTTTGTGGACTCACCACAACGAATCCCGTAGGGAACAGAAAACTATGTTACCATAGAAGTAGCGTATTTACCAGAAATGTCAATATTTAACTACACAATTTGTACTGTACAATTACATTTGCTTCACTCAAGTAACATTTGAATATCAATATAAACCGTTAGAACACCAAGATTTACATTTACATCGTAAATGAAATGTAGAATCAGATTCGTCCTTTCTTAACTGCAAAAGCAGGCACACTCAACATTTGCTGACTACAGTGCCATCTGCCACGCAGGAGAGGTGGTTAGCAGGTGTCCAATTGTAGCACAGACAGATTTACTGACGTTAACTTCTCACCTAGTGCACATCGTTTTCTAGGTATTTAGATTTCTCAATTAAAATCAAACACCTGGTATATAACCTTCCAAAAGTTCATAAAATTCAGAATTTTTTTAGGGTACAGTGTACTTGCCGACTTGAATATACGCCTGATTTTACAAGAAAAGCTAATAAAAATAATGAGAGAGAGATAATAACAATAAAATGTGAAGCAGAGGGAATGAAAAGAAAAATCGAATGGAAAAATTGAGAAATTTGCCATTCTTATAAATAATATCTGACGGCAACAAGCACAGAGCCAATTTTTAAGTAACTCGAAGGTCAAGTGTCAAGGGTACTCTAGGGTCCAATTACCTTTGCATGCTAGCTTAAGGAGCGCCGTGGGTACTACAATGGACGGTGTACTAAAGTATTTCTGCTTTCAGTACTTACGGTGTGGTACTGGAAAAACAATCTCCGTTATAGATGTAGCATCGTATCCAAAGAGAATTCGGCTTCGCAAACGGAGGCAAGCTGACGGTATAATAGATCTATTTACTTCACCTTCTATCCTGCCATCGGACCGTTCCCTGTCTCCACCGCACGTCACATTGTCGTATGTCATGTCCTCCAACGTCATATCCTCGTATCCTGGGTTTGTATGCTCTCTTTTCCCTTTGTTGCTTCGATCTACTATTGAAAGTTCATCATACGGAACTACATCCAAAGCTTCGATTTTTTCAGTAAGCTATTTAAAGCGGGTCGAGATTAATGTTAGACCTAATGTCTTTGGTGTTTATTTTTCTGAGAATGCTGCTGGAACTCAACCCCGTAATGTCTCTGCACAGCCTGGACATTACCCTGCTTGCTTGGACAGTTAAGAGGCATTGGTCGTGCAAATAAAGACGGCCCCTAAAGTTCTGGAAACGCACTAGATACCTAAATTATAATAGTGATGATATATTAAGCCTCTAAATCTCTCATAAACTGTAGAGCATGTTTCATAACACCCTCTGAAGGTTTCCCGTGTATAAACCCATATTGAGTGACATTCATTCCATTCCATTTTCGTTCCTGTGAAAGTAAAACCTCTTATTGAGCACTTTTCCAAATATTTGACTGTAAAAATTTACTAGGCAAGTGAACGCTCAAGATTCTGCTTGGACAGGGTCGTTATTCTTCATCATTTTCAGTGTTATGACCTCAGAACTCTATAAAACGCACCACATTGCTATGATGAGGAACGAGAAATTTAAATACATGAATGTGTTGCATTAGAAAGATTTGAATCTTCGGACACTTTCATCTAAAATGTCGGTAGTCCTAGATTGTCTGCTTCTTCTTTACGTTCTTGATAACAATTTAATGGAAGCCGGCAGACTAAGAAAACTGAAGGGAAAAACAATGACATCCTACTTCTTTTTTTAGAAAAGGAAGAATAAATAAAACTTATTAGGTGCTATGTAGAAAGCACTAATATGACAATACGTCACGCTTATCGTTGATGCTGATATTGTAAGGTACTTGAAGAAGAACGAATATTACGTAATAAATAAACTACTACTTGGAGCAGGGGCTCAGAAAGAATGAGCGTATTGCTGGGAACGAAAATGGAGGGCAGAGCGCCGTTCTCCACGTTATCGCCTTCTACGTCGTGGTCCAAATAAGAAACTCAATTGCAGCAGCTTCAACACCTGTTCACGAGACTCGCCCTAGATTGCACTGTTTTCTCCAGGAAATTGCTTCTGCTCCTCTGTTGTATGAGGTGGTGCTCTTTGGCGTTCTCACCGACAGGGCAATCTCTGAGTTACGTGTAACTGAGATTGAGTACCCATCCCACCAGATGATTTATCTAACGAAATAATCTCCAAGGTATTGTTAGATATAAATTGCAACACAGCTGACACGAAAAAGCACCGAATGAGAACGATTCAAATCCGGTTCTAATATGATAGAAAGTAATGAATCACAATAGTATCAGACACAAACAACAGACTGTTCTGCATTCAGAACCTGTATATTTACGCCGCTTGACAGATCATGAATAGACAGTTGCACTGAAATTTACTTTCAGTTGCATTACCATGCATCTCACCGTGATGAGGTCGATGAACTTCTTCATTAGTGATGTACGTCTGAGAGATAAATGTAGACCGTAGGTTTCCAAAAAATTGTTGAACGTTGCTGGCTACTGGCAATAATGTATTGGTAATAATTACCTCAACGTAATCCACCTTTCATGCGTTTTCTAGAGTTAGCGTTTTTAAATATAACGGAGATTCATAAATTATAATATTTTCTTGAACAGACGATATAAAGCTTCATACTGTTTCCACAGCAGGAGAGCTTAAGCAGCAGTTATGTCGTGCTATAAGGTGGAACAACTGGCTACGTGTAAAAATGTATTTGACTAAAATAAAGCGATGGAAAAAATAGCAACACCAAGAAAGAGTTGTGCTACATAAACGAAAGTTCTTAGGTGTGCATCTACATCTGGAAGTTGATGTCTATTCAAATTTCGTCCTAGCCGCACAACACAGGTGCTAGTAGCGCCTTTATGTGCATGCAAATCAGGTTTTCTTTAAATACACACTGTAACGGTCGTGAGTGTTACTCACCTTTAAAATTGGTCGTAGTGACTTGATGCTAGTCAAGAATTCCTTTAAGGCGACAAACACGCCATTAAAAACCTCTCACTGAATGTGAACTAGTTCGAGTAATAGGGTTACGAGAAGGTCGATTTCCCCTCTGCTATACTGCAGAAAGACTTGGCAGGAATGTAGCCACTGTCCATGATTGCTAGCAGCTATTATCACCAGAATGTACGGTCGCAAGAAGACCTGGTTTCGGACGGCCGCATGGCACTACTAAGAATGAAGACCACCTTGTCCAATGTATGGCTTCGGTGCATCGTAATGCATCTGCCGCAGCAATTTCAACAGGAGTTGGCAACACAGTGCCACAACGAACTGTTACAAATTGGTTACTTCAAAGGCAGCTCCGAGCCAGACGCCCTGTAGCGTGCATTCCACTGATCCCAAACCACTGCCATTTGCTACTTCAGTAGTGTCTAGCAAGAGCTCAATGGGGTACAGGATGGAGATGTGTTTTCTAATGAAAGTTGTCTATGCCTCGGTGCCAGTAGTGGCCGTGATCGGTTAGACGGAGGCCGTTATTTCTGGTCTGGGGTGTGATTTCATGACAGCAAGAACACTCTTCTGGTTATCCCACTCACCCTGATTGCAAATTTGGGTTTCAGTCTGGTGATTCGACTTGTGATGCCGTTCATGAACTGCATTTTCAACAGGATAACGCTCGCCCACATACCGCTGTTGTAACCCCACATGCTCTACAGAGTGTCGACGTGTTGTATTGGCCAGCTCGACCAGCAGATCTGTCTCCAGTCGAGCATATATGGGACATCATCGCACGATATCTCCAGCTTCATCGACAAACAGCATGGAATGACTGACCAAGTGCAACAGACATGGAACACCATCCCACAAACTGACCTCCGGCACGTGTACAACATAATGCAAGCGTGTCTGCTTGCTTACATTCAACATTTTGGTTATTAATGTACAAGCATTTCACATTTACAATGGCTTTCATCACCTGTTCAAAAATGGTTCAAATGGCTCGAAACACTATGGGACTTAACATCTGAGGTCATCAGACTTGTAACTACTTGAACCTAACTAACCTAAGGACATCACACACACCCATGCCAGAGGCAGGATTCAAACCTACTACCGTAGCAACAGCACGTTTCCGGACTGAAGTACCTAGAACCGCTCGGCCATTGCGGCCGGCTTCATCACCTGTGATATTGCTATGTGAATCATTTAAATATGATACCTAGACAAATGTATTCCCGAAATTTCCTAACTATTCATTAATTATTTTTTGGTGGTGTGATTTTTCCATCTATGTGTAACAACGAAAATGCAGATAAAATGCCTTCTGCATCATCCAAAATTTTCGTCGTTTAATATCCGTTGATAACTTGGTTGTACTCCTGAATGTGTAAGCTTTATTACAAAAAGTATATTTAATAATTAATCGATGTAATAGCGCATTTGTTTCTGACTGTACATAATTGATTGTAATTGTAATGAAAGTATTGTAAATTTCTGGTAATAGCCAAGGGAACTTTAACGAAAAGTATCGATAGCAAATGGTAGTAGCTGTGCCGTTGTTTATCTTTGCGTATGGAGAATCTATGTCGCGTTGCGAGCAGCGAGAAGGCAGAGATGCCTGAGTCATGAACGAGTGCGAACGTGTTTGTTGTGCGCTCCTGCAGACGCTGTGTGCAGCTATGCTCGAGTCCAAGTAGGCGCGTCTGACTCATTAACCCGCGAATATGGAGCGAACGATAGGAGTGGACGGGTGGAGGAAACTGCAGTCCAACTATTGTCTGCCCCATAATTATCTGTCGCTCTGAAGACGACTCGAGGTTCTTGCCGAACGGCAGCAACAACAACAACAACGGCTGCTCAACATTGTCGTTCGCTACATTTTTCGTCGGCTGCACAACTACAACATCGTAGGACTTTTAAGTGAAAAACTGTAAACTTATGTAGGCATTAACTAGCAAAATTTCCTTCACGAAGTGTGGCTAACCTGAATAATAACCTGGAATAGTTCAAACTTGTAGGGCACCTGAGTAGTCATTTTCCTCAGACTGTATTACCAAGCAGGGTCCCTGTTCCTTTCCATGCAATCGCCGAGTGTCGAAAGAACATGAAAATTGATTAAGGATTTGCTGCCAGTTTTGTGTGTTTGCTAATGAACAGTTTCAGTCTAAATTCTATGCCTCAGTAACTGTTTATTCTTGTATCGCATGACAGCGGCTACTTAAAAAAGTAAAATTTCACTGACAAACTAATGACTAAAGACACAGCACAAATTAAGATTGCGCAATATTTCTTCTGTATTTAGCTTAGCGAGTGAATTCTGCTGGCTTCGTATGTATTTACTGTTATTTTAAAAGTAAAATCAATTGCTGTTTGCTCAAAGTAAATTTAATACAACTTTTCAATAGTCGAAAGTAAATAGCTTGCCTGTTTCTAAATTTTGCATTACGATACTCTGAGGTAACTGAAAGTAATTTGTTTTACACAACAAAGTTCAAGTTAAGCCAGTCATTTATTGAACCAGTAACTTCATTTAATTTTACTTTCAATATTTATAATTTCAAAATTAGTAACTCAGTGCTTTCTGATTCATTTATTTTCTCGTCAGCTGTTGTGTTGTGGAAAAGCGTGACAATCTTCTGTTTTCCTCGCCAGTGATTATTTCTTATATTTCTTTTGTCCCCGTCTTCCCCTCTGTGCCTTTCGTGAGTATTGCCCTATATTTCACTCATTCCAAAATTACCATCAGTATTTAGCTAAAATTTAGAATAGATTCTTCCTTCAGAAGAGTCTGTTGTACACTTCCGTCCAACTAACCGGTGTTATTTTCCTTCGGTAACGATAGCCTTACTCACCGTAAAATTTTATTAGGTATATGCGATCACGGTCAGTTATAGCGCAGTCCAGTAGGACGATTAGGAAGGGGAGGTTACAGCTGTAGGCTGGGTATAATCTGTAAGGTGGGTGCAAAACAGCCATTGCTTTAATTATTAATATCAAGAACAATTCATTTTTATACAGAAGAACAATCATTCTCCGTTATATTGGTGTTCTCATTACGCAGTAATTTTTAAGTTTTACTGAATAATTGACGGGGATGCATTTGTCCGAAAATAAGCAGGACTGTAAGAAACCGTACGAAGTTAATTTTTGTATTCTCCCAAGTGAATCAGTTGGCATTTAGACATTATCCAGACGAGACCTCACCGTTATCTACGTTAGTAAACATCTCGTAACATGACTGGTACATATCGGTTCTTGACCCTGTTTCAGTGAAGTTACGTATTACTTCATACAGAATGTGTGCATTACTGATTGTTTGGTGGTGGCTGATTGTTGCTCACGCAAATTCGCGGATTCCGGAACATCCCGTGTCTATCGTGGCGTTGCAGCAAGAAGACTTTTCTCTAGTTGGGCAGCAATTCTGGGTTGGTTCGCAGAGCCTGCTTGGGCTATTATGAAGGTGCGGTTTCCGAAAGTTAATCACTGTAGTGCGATCGCAAAGATGCCTCAGCCCGAAAGTGCCTACCTGACATGTAGCTATTATCTTTTCAATCTGGATGTGAACAAGAATCCTGCCTCTCTCTTCCCTGCAACGTGAGAGATTTAGCTCCCTCCCAACAGTATTTCTGTTAATATTTTGTAATGCTTCCCTTCTAAAGAATGTATGCGATATGTTCCCCAATAGTGGAAGACAGTTCAAAGTCATTATCAACCTAATTAACTGTACCAATACGTCATATCATGGAAACAAATGCAGTGTTGCGCTCTATTTTGAAACTTCGGGGCACGTTAAGGTTCGTCCCACTGGCTATGCTTGCTGCCTCCTCTCCAAACGGAGTTTTGGCTGAGGTTCGTTTCCTGAGAGTCACCCCATTCCCGATAGCAATGGCGCCCTAGCTATCGTCCCCTGCTTACTGTGCCGTTGGAAGATGTAAGCATCGCTTTTTGCTACCCAATTAGGTACAAGACTGGGGCTCCACCTTCATGCAAGACAATTAGGTTTTTATTTATTTTATTCTCTTTCGCAAGCCAGTTTCAGTGAAAATACTGCCATGTCAGTGAGTTTCCTCTTTATTCTTATTTGTTTTATGTCACAGCAGGATTTATTACTTTTGTCCCATACATAACTGTAGCACTTTGGTCGTAACTCAAAACAGTCCGGCAAGATGGCGATGGTGTCGCGGAAATAGTTGTGGTAAAGAGAATAAAAAAATGAAGAGAAAAGTGTGTTCCATCAAGGCGGACAAACAATCCCATATTGTCATTTTTATGCTTAATAGTTTGTTTGTCCGTCTTCGGAACGAAATACATTACCCATTCTGCGTATCAGGGATTCAACAGTTTGCTAGTAGGTTTTTGGAGGTATGTGGCATTAGAGGCCAGGAATGTGATGGAGTGGTTCGAGGAACACAATGGCGAGTATCAGTTGATGTGCTGGCCCTCCAACCCTCCAGATCTGAATCCGATCGAACACATCTGGGATGACTGAACGTGGCGTCAGAGTTCATATCGTCTCCTCCCCTCCCCCGGAATTTACGGGAGTTAGATTATTTGTGTGTGCAGATGTGGTGCCAGCACCCTCCAGCGACCAACCTGTGCCTCATTTCTTCCACGTCACGACGCGTCACCGCTGTTACCAGTGCCAAAGGTGGGCATACCAGCTATTAGGCAGGAGGGCATAATGTTGTGGCTGATCATTGTATACGGCGTACAGAAATTATGCTGCAAGCGGTTCCCATATAATCATATGTCGGAGCACTCAAGAACCGCCATGTTGGAACACCCTGTTACAGAGCATGAAGTGTATACATTTGGAAAAAAGTGAAAAAAAAACTGCATCTACATAGTGAATTCAAATTGAACCCACAAACTTTAGCAGGTTTACAGGGTATTTTGGCATGAAGAACCTCTGGTCTTCGTGACTCGTTATGTAGTAATTGCTTTTCGTTTTATTTGTCATCAAATTCGTGTTATACCGTAAATATCTGCACATCAGTGTCTTTTTCGGAAACAAACTTTATCCTTTTAGTCAAGATTCCTGCTATTGACAATAGTTCTCTCGACTTTACTCTTCACCTTGTGTTCTGTACTGCTCGCTTCGTACCCCCATTTTGCTTTTCGGGCAGTATTAGGCATCTATTAATGGAACAACACACCACTATGAATAGGTTTACAGATGAAGAGTTGCACGATGTGGACCTCATCTTTGGTCTCATTGAATCCAACAGAAGAGCGACACAACAGCACTTTAATGAGCTATTCCCTCAGTAACGGAAGCCACGTGTTTTGTTTTCTGCACTCTGATGGTTGCTTATTGCAGACTTTCTCAGTGTTATAAAGTTATTTTTACAGAGCGAAAGGTAACTGGAATAACAAACCGAATAAATCTTAATGTCGTACTGTGTAGCGGACATCAGAGATGGTAGATCTATTACACAAAAATATTCAGAAAATATCCAGGAAGAAGAACCTCGAAAATCTGCGGGAGTTTGCTTCCACCCTTAGTAATGTTACTCTAAATTTCAGTGGTGAAGAAAAATTTAATTTTTGGTATGAAAATTATTAATGAAAATTTAAAAGCAAAACCCGATAACGAACGATAGGATTAGCGAAGGAGAAAAAAGAAGTTATAATTTTGCCTCTTAGGCAAAGTTAGAACGTTGCTAATTAGCTCACCTGCGGAAGTCCAGCGTGACGGGACTCTGTGTTGTGAAACGTGATTATTTCACCATACCTCAATAAAGGTACCATTAGCATTTGTAACCTGAAACTATTTTGTACTAACTTATTTTCTGTCTAATCGTTGCGGAATCCCAACGCAGTTTATGATCGAATTTAACACATGTCGACTTTGTGTGTGACAAAGACGCAGTGAACCGCAGCGGTACTAGTGTGTTAGCTTGTAGTAGGGACACCACATTGTCTCGGCACAGAACCGCCAGCAAGTTCTATAGAGACTTTCTTCCCCATGACGCTAAACGGATAGAAAATTGATATAACGAAACGAGAAACAATGCATGTGAAGTAGTTTCAGGTACAATATTACAAAATGAAATTTCGGAGCATCAAATCTAAACGGACTTAGCACTTCTCTTCACAAAAGATACTCGTAATGAATAGTCACTCTCTAGAAATGCAAAAATTCACCAGTACGAGTCAGAAATTCGGCCAGAGTGCACATATAAAACACAAGCATCAATTTCAGAATTAATAAAGGAAAATGTAGGAGCCAGGAAGAGGGAAGATAAATGTTGACCAGATTTTGAGGGGTAGAGATGCAGTAGAAAAATGTAAATCATTTAGTGTCACAGACGTATACAGTCACACAGAAAAAAACAGGCCAAATCAGGAAAAGAAGATTAATATCCCATGGACACATTCAAAGAATGATCCCGAACAGAGTACAGCAGATTAGAAGGCCTTGGAAGTAGTTCTGTTATAGAATATTTCTTTTCGTTTGTAGTGGACATTTTATTTTCAACTTCCATTTATAGAGGAAAAAAATTATTATTCTTGCAAAAAAGTAGTAATAAGTAGAGATGCAAAATTGTTAACAAGAGACATAACATTTAAATATTTTCAAAAAGTAGTTGAAACTGGGTAATTGAAAGCATAGCAATGTGATTTTCTTACCTGTATGATGCTGTGAATTTTTAAATATTTATTCAATTTATAATCTTTAAATAGACAATACCGTACAGCTAAAGCAATGTAGGCAATGTATGGATGAAAAAAAGTCACTGAATTTCATAGAGATATACATCGAAAAGACGGACATCGAATTATATGTAGAGAATGTGTGTATCATTACCAAACAATTAAAGTCACATGTGAATGTCGTAAAACTGTAAACAGACCTTATTTAGAAAGACATTTACAAACTGATCTTCATAAAAAATCTTAGGACTGCTGGTGAATAATTTTCATTAACCATTTGATTTAATTTATTTTCTTACATTTACCTTCTATAAGAAATTATACTAAATTAATTTTCTTACATTCGCCTTTTATAAGAAATTATACTAAATTTATTTTCTTACGTTCACCTTTTAAAAAATATTGTGAACTGGATCTGAAAAATATGTATTACAGTAGCTAAAGTTTGTATGTTCCCGCTAACTTTGGTGAACCAGCGAACGAACTCGTCAGTGAGCCAGTGAGCCAAACGTGAGCCAGAACATACAAACTTCAGCTACTTAGGGTGAGTCTCAAATTTGGGTCCGAATGACTTTTCGAGGAGAATGACATCCTACGACACTAAGCTTGCCCTATTCGTGTGCTAACTTCCTTTGTCTGAAACGTTCCTTTGCCTTGCAAATCGTGGCCTGGTGCCGCCACTGCTGGGCCCTTGGCCCCACGAATTGCCGTCACCAGCCCTAGAAATCGAATTATGTACGATAACTACCCTAAAGTGGTGAAGCGTTCATCGCCGTCAGAGCTCCTGTCGCTGTCTGGATTCGAACCAGACTGTGTCACGTACAAACAAGCACAATATCCCGTTGAAAGGAGTATGAGCTTCAGGTGATTGGCTGCCAGATTCATGATCCATGTAGTGGGAGGTAACGCTTATGTAAGGGTAGCTGGGATTCGTCGCCTGAGCCCAAACGCGTGTCCAGAAGGAAGCGGGCTTATGTTGTGAAGAGGTACTTCCCTGCGGGAATCGATCGAAGACACTTCCCTCCTAGCGACATCCCTGGCAAGAGTGACACAGGAGAATTTGGCGGTTAGGTTTTAAAAAGTGTTGCTGTCGACACAGGGAGCCCACGAAGTCGTCTCTCTGCGAACAGAGTTGTTACTTTATTACTCGAGTGACGATTCATTACATCTCAGTAGAGTCCGACCCACACTGAAGTGCTTCTGTACGGAAGAATACCCGAATCGAATTTCTGCTCCTTGTTAGTGAACAAACAGAAATTTTGACTCGTGCTCTGTCTTGTACCAAGGTAATTTTATCTCTAGGAGTCTGCAGGCGGCATATTACTGCTGTGTAGGCAGTGAATTGCAGGTGTGCCTCGTGCACCATCCTCTCAGCGGCCAATGCCTCAACGAGCAGATTATTGGTATAGTAAACTGCTGTCTGCACTTGAATAGGTGATGTGCGCAGTCCAATTCAGCGGACAGGGAAACACTAATAGTAAATATGCTTAGTTCGATATGCTTGTCCACTGAGTATTTTCTGAAAGCGCCAGTCAGGGTGAAGGTCTTCCGTTTCTCAGCGCTAGTCAGTATGAGCCAACTCTGTGTCCATCTAGTAATGGGAGACACAGTCAAACGTATGTTCTGTCAATCTCTGAGGACAAAACATTTATGGTATCCGAGGCGTGACTGATTCTACTGGCATCCTGATATGAATGAATGGTTTGATGTGCTAAACTGAAGTGAAATGAAACCGTAACACGATACTTCTTTTTTTTTTAAATCCCTGGGTGTTTTTTATCGATGATAAGGTAGTTTTAATCATGTGCATGGATGACAATTCCATTGCGTAGACAACATTAGGCCACCACACATAGAGGTACGTACGCTATATGTTACAAACACCTTGGGGGATAAAGTGTAACATTTTGAGGGGTAAAAAGAAAGAGGTTAATTGTGTTTCCATCACGAAACTAATTTACTTTTGAAAGATCATTTCTCTTAACATTTAGTGAACCGTCGTGTTGATTACGTAAGTTCCTAATATTTTTTTAATGTTACCATTAATGTGTGACACAATGTGGTGGGGATTACAGCCTTTGAAGCGAATGTATGAACAAGATATGCCCAACATGGTCCACTCATTAATCACATTCTTTGTACCATGACAGTAAATTTAGGACATACACATGGCATATGCTTAAATATACCATGAAAATGCCTTCTCTGTGCTGCAGATATTCCCGTGATAGACCAGAACTACTTTATTGTTCACTTCACAACAATAAACAAACTAACTGACAGCACAGAACAACAGTAACTATGTAATGGCTGCAACAATGCTGCTAGGGCCTACACTGCATTATATTATTATTATTCATTCATTTCATTCATATCATTTTTGCTCTTATGGACAGTGTTTAACTCAAATATCTCATGATGACACAATTTTCACTTCTTTCCTTTCTTCCTTTTCCCTTCCCAAAATCTCTACATCGTTTGACTATGCTCTTGTTTCCTTTGTTCCGTCCATAATGCTCCCGTCTTCCTCTTCTCATTTACCATAAATTTTGCGTTCCTAATTTTGTTCCTCAATTCCTTATTATTGTTAATATTATATGTGGTAGTTGAAAGTGAAAGCATTGGAGGCCTGAAGTATTCCAATTTCTGCCATTTCAAAAGTATGGATTCTAGTAATTAAGTGATTTACAAACAATAGGCGGAAGGTGATGCTCAAATTTTAATTTCGTAGATTTTAAATGGGGATGCAGGGTCTACATGATTCAAGTGTCGCTGGCGAGAGGAGTGTCGTAGAGCAGAAATGTTTCGTAAAAGGTGTTTACCCTACTGTGCGTAGTTCGCTTTCTTCTCTGATAAGGAGTTATGCGTAGCACTACCGACGCACTTAGAATTGCTTCATCATTCCATATAGAAGAAAATATTGATAGAAAAAAGGGGAACCGAATGTACCATTGACATACTAACTCGTCGTTAAAAAAAACAGCTACAATAAGTAGATATCATTTATATTTCGTCGTTTTAAAAAATGGAAGTATCCCCCAGGGTAGCCTAGAGCGCTCATGCACTTCTTCCTGGACTCGGGTAGGCGGGCCGGCCCCGGATCGAAACCGCTCGGCGGATTAACGACGAGGGCCGGTATGCCGGCCGGCCTGGATGTGGATTTTAGGCGGGTTTCCACATCCCGCTAGGTGAATACCGGGCTGGTCCCCACCTTCCGCCTCAGTTTCACGACTCGCAGACATTTGAAAACGTTCGCTCTATTTCATGCCTTATACTAGACGCAGAAAGCTGGGGTTCGTTAATTCCGTCTTGGGGGGTTTGGGGTGCAGCAGGAAGGGCATCCTGCCACCCCTGCAACTAACACCACCACATCCATAGTAGCAAGGCCGACCCCGCGTTGAAGCGGGACAAAGGCCCAAAGACAGTGATGGTTTAAGAAAATGAAAGTGTCGAAGTCATTTCTGATCCATTTTATAGTTAAGCGCTAAGGCTGATGGTGGGAAAAGTGGCGTACTAGGCTATTGTCAGATTGCACTCAGGCATATTGGTTTCCCTCTGCTATTCATTTGACAGTGGTTTGCAGAGTATGAAATGATGTATTGCGCTTCTGAAGAGGACTCGCGGTCGTGTGCTTTGCAAGTAGTGAAAAAGATGAGATTTCACCACTTCTGTGTTGCAGCCTATATACACACTACTGGCCATTAAAATTGTCACACCACGAAGATGACGTGCTACAGACGCGAAATTTAGCGGACAGGAAGAAGATGCTGTGATATGCAAATGATTAGCTTTTCAGAGAATTCACACAAGGTTGGCGCCGGTGGTGACACCTACAACGTGCTGACATGAGGGTCGTTTCCAACCGATTTCTCATACACAAACAGCAGTTGACCGGCGTTGCCTGGTGAAACGTTGTTGTGATGCCTCGTGTAAGGAGGATAAATGCGTAACATCACGTTTCCGACTTTGATAAAGATCGGACTGTGGCCTATCGCGATTGCTGTTAATCGTATGGCGACATTGCTGCTAGCGTTGGTCGAGATCCAATGACTGTTAGCAGAATATGGAATCGGTGGGTTCAGGAGGGTAATACGGAACGCCGTGCTGGATCCCAACGGCCTCGTATCACTAGCAGTCGAGATGACAGGCATCTTAGCCGAATGGCTGTAACAGATCGTGCACTCACTTCTCGATCCCTGAGTCAACATATGGGGACGATTGGAAGACAACAACCATCTGCACGATCAGTTCGATGACGTTTGCAACAGCGTGGACTATCAGCTCGGAGACCATGGCTGCGGTTACCCTTGACGCTGCATGACAAACAGAAGCGCCAGGGTTGGTGTACTCAACTACGAACCTGGGTGCACGAATGGCAAAACGTCATTTTTTCGGATGAATCCACGTCCTGTGTACAGCATCATGATGGTCGCATCCGTTTTTGGCGACATGGTGGTGAACGCACATTGGAAGCGTGTATTCGTCATCGCCATACTGGCGTATCACCCGGCGTGATTGTATGGGGTGCCATTGGTTACACGTCTCGGTCACCTCCTGTTCGCATTAAAGGCACTTTGAACAGTGGAAGTTACGTTTCAGATGTGTTACCACCCGTGCCTCTACCCTTCATTCGATCCCTGCGAAACTCTACATTTCGGCAGGATAATGCACGACCACATGTTGCAGGTCCTGTACGGACCTTTCTGGATACAGAAAATGTTTGACTGTTGCCCTGGCCAGCACATTCTCCAGCTCTCACCAATTGCAAACTTCTGGTCAATGGTGGCCGAGCAACTGGTTCGTCACAATACACCAGGCACTACTCCTGAAGAACTGTGGTATCGTGTTGAAGCTTCATGGGCTGCTGTACCTGTACACGCTATCCAAGCTCTGTTTGACTCAATACCCAGGCGTGCCAAGGCCGTTATTACGGCCACTGGTGGTTGTTCTGGGTACTGATTTCTCAGGATCTATGCACCCAAATTGCGTGAAAATGCATTCACATGTCAGTTCTAGTACGATATATTTGTCCAATGAATACCCGTATATCATCTGCATTTCTTCTTGGTGTAGCAATTTTAATGGCCAGTAGTGTACAAACTGAAGTAACGAAGGAAAATTTGTACCAAGACCGAGATTATAATCCGGTCTCGGGGTTTGAAATTCGGCCGTGGGACAAATTTCCATTCGTTGCTTCAGTACATCTACAGGGTGATTCCTGCTACCGTTTAAAGATGCCTGCAGCGATGTAGATGACGCTGAGACATGTAATTTAATATAAGAGACACGAAGCAGCAAAAGTCGGGAAACACACCAAAAGTGTGGATAGCAAATGTTGAAGATGTGCTGCCTTGAGATGACATAGCTCGCTCGCCACACATGCAGCAGTTGGTGTTGTCGATCCTCCCCTATGCTGTAGGGGGCAGTGCTACACATCGCTTCATTAGGGTACTCTGTCTCCGTTCTTGTATTATCCAATGTGATACACTAGTGCTCGCAGTAGCCGTAATACAAGACTACGATAAATCGGTTTACAAGAAAACAGAGTAGGCTAGCGGAACGCTTTGTAGCACTGTGTCCTACCAGTAAGGGTAGGATCGACAGGCCCAACTGCACGTTCGTCATCTGTTGACGTTACCTGCTCAAGACTTATCATCTATTTTTGGGTTGTTCCCCATCATTTGCGGCCCCATGTGTCTTAGGTTTTTGAATGTCAATAAGAATCACCATGAGAAAGAAGGTAAAAAATACTTAGAGAGCTTTGAAATGTGGTGTTGGACGAGAATGGAAAAGATCAAGTGGACAGATCGCATAAAAATGACCATGTACTGCGTACAATTCTTCAGAGAAGGCCAACTGGATTGGACATGCACTTAGACACTAGGGACTCATACATGATGTCATCGAAGGGAAACTCAGAGGAAACGCAGGACGAGGAAGAAGAAGAATTCAACATCTGGACGGCATGAAAGATGGAAGGAAATACAACAGAGTCAAGGAAGAAGCTGAAGACAGGGAACAGTGGAATCAGAAATTCTCCGTAAGACGACATGGGTCTGCCACTAGGCAGAATACTACATAATAATAATATATGCATCATAGATGTTTGAGATTTGAAAAGTTCTCTCGAGGCGTATAGTTTCGTTTCTGCTCTTTTGCAGTCGCTGCTATCGGTAGGCGGACGGCTGGCACACAGGAGGTGCCCGCAGTGTGAGCGCGCAGGCCGGGACACAGAGCGCAGAGCGCAGAGCGCCGGGCACACGGTCCCCGCAGACCGCAGGCCGCGGCTGCACCGGCCGGGCAGGCTAGCGGCCACCGCAGTGCGCCGCGGCGCGCGTGCCTCAGCCGCCGCGCCAGCCTTTCCTCGTGACGCCTGCGGTCTGCGGTGCAGTCGCTCTCGCAGGGGCGCCATCAGGGCGTACGCCACCACATCACAGTGATGGTACAAGTACACCCAAGCAGCCTGTGTGTACTACTGATGTCGCAATTCTAAGTGGGTGTCACTTTGAGTTTGGGTTTAGGATCTCTCTTTCTTCACTAATCCGTTAGCCGCTTGAATTTATCCATGTCGTATGCAACATTTTGACGACTGTGACTGTATTGTAAGGTCATGAGATAATTTCTAGCCTGTAAGTCACCTGTTTAGTAATTATTTATTTAGCGTATGGCTAATACAGACGTTGTTGTTCTGCTCTTCAGTCCCGAGACTGGTTTGATGCAGCTCTCCATGTTACTCTATCCTGTGCAAGCTTCTTCATCTCCCAGTACCTACTGCAACCTACATCCTTCTGAATCTGCTTAGTGTATTCATCTCTTGGTCTCCCTCTACGATTTTTACCCTCCACGCTGCCCTCCAATACTAAATTGGTGATCCCTTGATGCCTCAGAACATGTCCTACCAACCGATCCCTTCTTCTAGTCAAGTTGTGCTACATACTCCTCCCCAGTTCTATTCAATACTTCATCATTAGTTACGTGATCTACCCATCTAATCTTCAGCATTCTTCTGTAGCACCACATTTCGAAAGCTTCTATTCTCTTCTTGTCCAAACTATTTATCGTCCATGTTTCACTTCCATACAAATACTTTCAGAAACGACTTACTGACACTTAAATCACTACTCGAGGTTAACAAATTCCTCTTCTTCGGAAACGCTTTCCTTGCCATTGCCAGTCTACATTTTATATCCTCTCTACTTCGACCATCATCAGTTATTTTGCTCCCCAAATAGCAAAACTCCTTTACTACTTTGAGTATCTCATTTCCTAATCTAATTCCCTCAGCATCACCCGACTTAATTCGACTACATTCCATTATCCTTGTTTTGCTTTTGTTGATGTTCATCTTATATCCTCCTTTCAAGACACTGTCCATTCCGCTCAACTGCTCTTCCAAGTCCTTTGCTGTCTCTGACAGAATTACAATGTCACCGGCGAACCTCAAAGTTTTTTATTTCTTCTCCATGGATTTTAATACCTACTCCGAATTTTTCTTTTGTTTCCTTTACTGCTTGCTCAATATACAAATTGAATAACATCGGGGAAAGGCTACAACCCTGTCTCACTCCCTTCCCAACCACTGCTTCCCTTTCATGTCCCTCGACTCTTACAACTGCCATCTTTTTTCTGTACAAATTGTAAATAGCCTTTCGCTCCCTGTATTTTACCCCTGCCACCTTTAGAATTTGAAAGAGTGTATTGCAGTCAACATTGTCAAAAGCTTTCTCTAAGTCTACAAATGCTAAGAACGTAGGTTTGCCTTTCCTTAATCTTTCTTCTAAGATAAGTCGTAGGGTCAGTATTGCCTCACGTGTTCCAACATTTCTACGGTATCCAAACTGATCTTCCCCGAGGTCGTCTTCTACCAGTTTTTCCATTCGTCTCTAAAGAATTCGCGCTAGTATTTTGCAGCTGTGACTTATTAAACTGACAGTTCGGTAATTTTCACATCTGTCAACACCTGCTTTCTTTGGGATTGGAATTATTATATTCTTCTTGAAGTCTGAGGGTATTTCGCCGGTGTCAAACATCTTGCTCACCAGATGGTAGAGTTTTGTCAGGACTGGCTCTCCCAAGGCTGTCAGTAGTTCTAATGGAATGTTGTCTACTCCCGGGGCCTTATTTCGTCTCAGGTCTTTCAGTGCTCTGGCAAACTTCTCACGCAGTATCAATACAGAAGTATCATGAATTAAATTACATCTACATATGTACTGGCTGATCAAAAAGTCAGTATAAACTTGAAAACTGAATAAATACCGGAATAATGTAGATAGAGAGGTACAAATTGACACACATGCTTTGAATGACATTATTAGAACCAAATAATAAATAAATACAAAAGTTCAAAAAATGTACGGCAGATGGCGCTTCATCTGATCAGAATAGCAATAATTAGCATAACAAAGTAAGACAAAGCAAAGATGATGTTCTTTACAGGAAATGCTCAATATGTCCACCATCATTCCTCAACAACAGCTGTAGTCGAGGAATAATATTGTGAACAGCACTGTAAAGCATCTTCGGAGTTATGTTGAGGCATTGGCGTCGGAGGTTGTCTTTCAGCATCCCTAGAGATGTCAGTCGATCACGATACACTTGCGACTTCAGGTAACCCCAAAACCAATAATCGCACGGACTGAGGTCTGGGGACCTGGGAGGCCAAGCATGACGGAAGTGGCGGCTGAGCACACGATCATCACCAAACGACGCGTGCAAGAGATCTTTCACGCGTCTAGCAATTATTAGTTTTTTTTTGGTTCTAGTAAAATGTCATATCATTCCAGGTATGTCTGTCAATTTTTACCTCTCTATCTACATTATTCCATGGTTTATTAAGTTTTCAAATTTATACTGACTTTTTGATCTCCCGGTACATATGGACACACAAGAAACTTAAGTTTGTCTTTACGACTGAATATACAGTCCTTCAATCCAGGGCACTGCATCTGGAGTTGCTAGTAGGAAGTCCTCTTTGGCGCCGTGATAGGCTCGAATCCTACATTCGCTGACAGTGTGGTGAACAGTCTGGTATGGAGCCCCGCAGTCACAGGCTGGATCAGGCACCTTCTTTCACTTAAAGAGAGCATCCCTGCATCGGCCATGGCCGATACGGATTCTGTTGAGAGTAGTCTAGGTCTTGCGTGGTAGGTCGAATCCACTTGGAAGTTTAGCACCTGTGAAGATGTTATGCAGGTGCACATCTGTCACTGCTTCCCACCGACCGTTCCGTTCTTCAAGAGGTTTGAAATCCTTAGCAACCATGTCAGCAGCATCGCACAGAGTTGGATGGCGTGATTTCAGTCTCTTACGATTTAAAAGTGGCAGGTCGCTATGCACGAGTAGATTAGAATTCCTGGAGATCTTGTGAAATTTTGTCATAAGGGCAGTACATCTGCGTAGATCAGGAGGCAGTATACCGGTTAACAATGGAAGCCAATAAACTGGAGTACATTTGACTGCGCCAGGTGTTATGCACATTGTCGTATTTCATTTATTTACTTTCTATTCTATTTATTCTACTCTATTCTATTTATTTATTTACTAATGTTTAATAAGCATGAAGCGTTTCGGCAGCATGCTGCAATCGTCAGATGCGTTCCAGTCACATGAACATTATATGGTGTGATACAAAAAACAGAACAGATTTCACTTGCCTATTACAGACACACAATAAAAGATCGAAACACATTGCGCATGTCACTGGATACACGAAGGTTCAAAGTTCTGACGCGGCTGCACGGTTCTTTCTTTCCAGCAAGAGAAATCATTTCGTATATTGGAATTTGCGCGAAGCCAATCCTTCCTCAAAGTGCAACGTGCATTCCGCCATCGATTCAGCAACAAGTAGTGTGTAAGCTTAGGGACTGATCACTTTAGCACTTAAGTCCCATAAGATATAAAGAAAGGAGGGATGCGCTTAAACGGAACGTTCAGAAGCTCACAAGACGGGTAGGCCAGGAACTTCAATTTCCTTAAACAACGATGTGGCATGTTGTGAAACGACGCCTGAATACGAAACCTTACAAACCGCAGTTAGTGCAGAAAATGCATTCCGGCGAGTATAACAGAAGGTACATATTTTATCTTTCAGTTCTCTAGCATCTGGCAGGGGACACTTTTTCCGAACAGCTCATCTTTCCGAACAAATCGACGTTTCATCTATCGGGTATAGGAAATGACCATTAAGTAAGAATTTGGGTGGGATCACAAAATCCTGGCGTCGTCGTCCCAGTTCACCAGACCTCACATCTTCCGAATTTTTTCTATGCGGGTACATAAACGGCAGAGTTTTCGTCCCACCTACGGCAGTTACTCATCAAGAGCTGAGAAACTGAGTTGATGAGGCTGTCGATTCAATAAACAGGGACGCAGTGATTCTCGTGCCAAATGAAACGGGCTACCGTTTCCATATTTCTAGAGCTACGCATGGTGCTCGTATTGAATGTATGTAGCTGCGTGTGTGAGAAAATAAGACAATGACCCTTTATCTATGCAGTAAAATGCGCAATATCTCTCTACCTTCCATTGTTTCTCTGTTATAAACAATTTATATCTACATCTACGTTTATACTCCGCAAGCCACCCAACGGTGTGTGGCGGAGGCCACTTTACGTGCCACTGTCATTACCTCTCTTTCCTGTTCGTCGCGCATGGTTCTCGGGAAGAACGACTGCCGCAAAGCCTCCGTGCGCGCTCGAATCTCTCTAATTTTACATTCGTGATCTCGTCAGGAGGTATAAGTAGGGGGAAGCAATATATTCGATACCTCATCCAGAAACGCACCCTCTCGAAACCTGGACAGCAAGCTACACCGCGATGCAGAGCACCTCTCTTGCAGAGTCTGCCACTTGAGTTTACTAAACATCTCCGTAACGCTATCACGCTTACCAAATAATCCTGTGACGAAACGCGGCGCTCTTCTTTGGATCTTCTCTATTTCCTCCGTCAACCCGATCTGGTACGGATCCCACACTAATGAGCAATACTCAAGTATAGGTCGAACGAGTGTTTTGTAATCCACCTCCTTTGTTGATGGACTACATTTTCTAAGGACTCCCCCAACGAGTCTCAACCTGGCACCCGCCTTACCAACAATTAATTTTATATGATCATTCCACTTCAAATCGTTCCGTACGCATACTGCCAGATATTTTACAGAAGTAACTGCTACCAGTGTTTGTTGCGCTATTATATAATGATACAATAAGGGATCCTTATTTCTGTGTATTCGCAATACATTACATTTGTCTATGTTAAGGGTCAGTTGCCACTCCCTGCACCAAGTGCCTATCCGCTGCAGATCTTCCTGCATTTCACTGCAATTTTCTAATGCTGCAACTTCTCTGTGTACTACAGCATCATCCGCGAAAAGCCCCGTGGAACTTCCGACACTACCTATTAGGTCATTTACATATATTTTGAAAAGCAATGGTCCCATAACACTCACCTGTGGCACGCCAGAGGTTACTTTATCGTCTGTAGACGTCTCTCCATCGAGAACAACATGCTGTGTTCTGTTTGCTAAAATCTCTTCAATCCAGCCACAACTGTTCTGATATTCCGTAGGCTCTTACTTTGTTTATCAGGCGACAGTGCGGAACTGTATCGAACGCCTTCCGGAAGTCAAGGAAAATGGCATCTACCTGGGAGCCTATATCTAATATTTTCTGGGTCTCAAGAACAAGTAAAGCGAGTTGGGTCTCACACGATCGCTGTTCTTTCGTTTCGAATCACCCTGTTTTTATCTAATGTGTGATTATGTTTATTTTCTTTGTATTCCAGTGAAGTTAGTTACCAATATACAATTCTGTACAGGAAGATAAATATATTTTAGTTTATAAATTAAACGATGTTCTGTTTACATAATTCCATTTGTGAGTTTACTTAATTTTTTCTTTTTTTAAAAAAGAAATTAGTTGTCTGTTACACTGACCGCAGTGACAAACTCATCACAGCTTAATACTTTCACATACAGATATTTACATCATCCCATAAGTGTTTATATTAGCAATCAACACTCTTTGATATGATGTAGCCATATGGACGTGAAAAAGTTAAGCTTTTATGTGTTAATGACTTGGTAGCACACTGCCGAAACATGTCATGTTTATTAAATATTATTAGAAAAGTGTCTGAAGCAATAGCAATTATTTTATAAATATATTTGCCAGTTAATGAATATAGCCCAATAAATTATGTTGGAAAGCCTAAGGAAATTTGGAAATAATGGCTGCGCACAACAGGACAAAAAATCTATTCAATCACAATTCTCTGTTCAAGCAAATAATGTCATTTAAAACAATATTTTATTGTGAGGGGGGAAAATGGCAATATGGAGAGGGGCAAGGGATAATGAACACACAATTTCCTTGCATTGGGTTTAACATTTATTGTGTTTCTAGTTCACTTTTCTCAAACCACTCAGCAAGCATTAAAAACAAGAAAAAATTATCGTTATGGTTCTTTATGAGAGAGTGAGTGTGTGTGTGTGTGAGAGAGAGAGGGTTGGTAAACTTTCAACACCTATCAGCATTTGTAAATGGGGAACGAGCACGTATCTTATTCTATTATCAACGTACGACGATGAAGTGTGGCCAACACATTGAGTCACTAGAAATGTCGTTGTAATATCTCAAAATGCTGGAACGAAGTTTACGTAAATCGTCTGTGCTACAGACGTTCTTACGAGATAATTCTCCCGGTAGCATTTACCGCCCACATCATATGCTGTGGTCACCCAAAAATATATTTATTTTTTCATTTTCCTCCTCTTTGAGTTCCATTATCCTGTGCCTTAACAACTTAACAACTAAAATTCCAGTACAGTTTATTATGACAGTCATATTGTAGTGAATATAGAAAATACAGTACATGAAGACTGAGTCCTGTTAGCTTCAGTGAAAATTCATATTGAAGATATAACCGTTGTTCTACTCCGGCTGCACACCATCAACATTTATTGTTCTCTGTCCGTCCAAAAATCTGCTAGCGAGATTTTATTTCTGGTGTACACACGACGTCAGCGCAGTAACTACAACTGCAGGTTGTGCTAACAACTGCACAGAACCGATGTGCATTCGACCAGTGAGCTATGAGCAGGCTATGTTATGCAGTGGGCCTGTAGATGTAGTGTGTCAACGTCGTTGTCAGAAATCGCAGTGGAGTGACATCGCTAAATCAAATGTTCAAAACATATATACAGTGTTCAAAACATTTGTACAGTCATTTGCATACTTAAAGGTTAATTTGAAAAGGATGGGATAGGACATGCCCCTGCTGTTGAAAGCATTGTGGCCTTTTCCCGAATTAACTTAGTGAAAACACTGGAAACTTAATATGAATCGATCAGGATAGCATCTCTTTCTTCTGTTTTGGAATGTAAATAAATGTTGTTCTGGAACAAGGATAAAATCAGCCTTTTCAGTAAGATTATTTTAGTAAACTCTTTAACATTTTTAGACAATATGTTGTACAGTTTCACTCCACGGGATAAATTGCTATATTGAGTGTCGAACTAGTGTGGCTTCTGATTCCCGAATTCGTTCCTTCTTTCCAATCTGGCAATCCACTCACGACTTGTTACTCTGTCATTCTTGCAGCCATGCACTTTGATTTTAGTGGTTTGAAATGTTATTTGTTTCAAATACTGTAACATTTCAACAAAACGCTAACCCTTTCGTGATTGACGGGATACTCATGTTCCACTAAAGTATGCAGTTTTGTGCGTTGGTACATCTAATATCTATCTAGAGCTCGCACGTAACGAAATGCTCCAGGAACAGGGAGAAAAATACTATGGACTACAGGGAGGATATATAGAAGACTACATGCGATCAAATGTTGCGGCGTGTGTTTATAGTCTGCATCTTCTCCATTCCAAGAATGTCTGAAGTAACTAATTAAGTTTTACGAGCTTGCTGCGCACTTCTGGTGGAAAATACTCGTAGGTCCGCAACTGGTTTTATAATTGAAATAAATGGTTGTAGATCGGTCATAAGTTACAATGAGAAGTTTTTTTAAATTTCTTGATGGTCACTAGTTTTGCAAACCTGTTTCAAACCATCCTATGAAAAAATTACCCTTAGCATCACAGTTTTATCGATCGAGGCACGGTTTGTAATACAAATGTAAGATGTACACATTTATCCTGGTTATTTAGTTTTTCAGGTTGCTTTACTAGTTACGTACGGTACCGCAAGTGCGGCAAATAAAGACGAAAGCTCATGTACAAAAACTGCCGCTGCAATGACAATCACAGCTGCTCTATGGCCGGTTGAACAAAGGTAAATAGACCACATAGTACTGAAATTAGAGAACTGGTGTGCTAGGCCGCTGGTAGCATCCTACGCAGGGTATAAAACTTTTACTGTCCAAACAATACATTCTTTTTCTTTTTTTCATTGACTTGGTATAGACTTAAAAACTCTACAGTGGCAATGACACTTTTTCTGAGACCACTCATTGGTCTCTAGTGAGTCGAGTTACACCAAAGTGCTATGCGTTACGCCATGAGATCACGTCACCTGCAAAAGACACTGTAGTTGCATGAGCTACACTCAGTAATTATACTGTTTGGGTTACACATAACTTATGGCCAGTCCCTCAAAAATTACACGTCTGCACTATAACTCAAAACCAAAATGTGCAGCAGCTCTTATCCAAAATAAAATAACCTACCAATTTAAAAGGTGAATCCCCCCTAAACAGACCATCTCTACAGTAATTCATTAATTTATATTCAGTCGTCTAACGGTGAAGTAAAGTAACTTAGTTTCTTATAAAAATAGTAAAACCGTTATACATACAGTGATCAAAAATATATTTTATTATGATAACTTAAAGCCACAGCGCGCGGCGTTATGCTGAAAGACTAAAAAGCAGAATGAAACATCCCGTATACAGTAAATCACGTTAGACAAGCCATTTTACAACAGATTTATATGCGCCCAGGGAAAACGTAAAGCTTTTAAAGAAACAAGGACAGCGGTTAAAGCACAGGACTCTTGTCTACGGAGCTACTAAGAGAACAAGATGTTAGCAAAAGTGATGAAATGCGCCTTATAGACGGAATGAATTGCAAATTACGTAAGAATATAGCAGTAACAATAAGATCAGATAAATGTCTACATCAGCGGTTATTTTTGAGCGAGAATATTGGGATAGTGTTGCATTTCTTAACAAAAAATGACATAAAGCAAGTGGTTAAAGACCCCTCTAGATATTATCACGTGGCCCTTTAAAAAAAAGTGGAGGAGACGCAATTCCTACTACTCCCCACGGAGAAATGTAGGGTGAACAGTATGGACCTCAAATTACCCACTTTCAAGGCATAGATAATATTGCATAAAGAGAACAGGAGTTTGCGTATCATTGTTAATGGTAGTGATGTACCCACGGCAAAATTGAATGCCGGCCGCGGTGGTCTAGTGGTTCTAGGCGCGCAGTCCGGAACCGCGGGACTGCTACGGTCGCAGGTTCGAATCCTGCCTCGGGCATGGATGTGTGTGACGTCCTTAGGTTAGTTAGGTTTAAGTAGTTCTAAGTTCCAGGGGACTGATGACCACAGAAGTTGAGTCCCATAGTGCTCAGAGCCATTTTTGAACCAAAATTGAATGAGTTACTTTTGAAAGAACATCTTAAAAATGAGTATAAGTTCCAAATAAACTATAGTGTGACGAATAGCGCTGTTTTTGCTTGTGACACGAAGGAAATTTAACTCTCAGAGGATATGGTACTAGCATCAGTTGATATAGTTAATTTCTATACCAACGTTTCCTTTGAAGGCACATTTAAAGTTATAAAAGAAAATTTATTGCATAACTACGCCATGGGGAAAGGGAAAATAATACAGCTTATGGACCTTTCGCAATTTACCTAGAGTTACAACATTTTTGAATTCGATGGGGGCTTGAAGCAGCAGACAGACCGTTTACCGATTGGCAGTTGCCTTTCAGGCTTGCTAGTGGCCATTTTTATTAATGATTTAGAGTCAAGGGTATTTTCCCAGCAACGTATAATTTGCAAACACAGTGATTTTCCATAAACGCTAAATCGATAGCACATTCCTTGCAGTAAAGGGAGGACAGGGGCAGGTAGAAACTGTGCATAGTGTATTTAACCACCAGTATGAGAATATTAAATATACTTTCGATAGTGAAAAAGATAATAAAATTAACTTTCTGCTCCTAATTGTGATGCGAACGAGGAGTAAATTTTTTCGATTTTTGGGAAACACACCCAAACAGATTTAATAACTAATAATGATACTAATTATCCAGTGCAGCCAAAGAAAGTTTTTATTCACGCCTTGGTGGGAAGGATGAACATAATCCCGTTGGAGGAACGTGAAATTTGTAAAGAGCTTTAGCTGCCAAAGCAGACTGCGTTGCCGAATAATAAAGAAGTAGCTTACTCCACAGATATATGAAAAACATAGACAAGATCCCACGTAGTGAAGATAAAAAGTTCTTGAATTTACAGTACCTGGGGCTTATGTCTCTAAAACTAACATCACATTTCTGGAAAAAATTTCAAATGGCATTCCGTATAAGGGGTTCGCCACATGCGTAGATTGAGGCACAGACCGTAACATCACATTTCCGGAAAAAATTTCAAATGACATTCCGTATAAGGGGTTCGCCACATGCATAGATTGAGGCACAGACTGAGCAATGGAGTTCATAAGGGTAACGCTCGAAAATTTGAGGCGTCTAAGGCTTATAAGATGAAGTACAGATCCTCTGATGAATTTTATGTGGGCCAGACGGGCACGTCCTTGTCAATTAGGTTCAGAGAGCATGTTAGTAGTAACAACAGAGTGGCGTTTGGCCTGCATATAAGGAATGAAGGGCACGAAGCGGGGACGATACAAGAAACGGTGGAAGTGCTGCATGCTGCTCCTAAGCACCTGCAGCTGGACATTCTTGAGGAATTATAAACTTACAGGAATAAAATCAAAGAAGCAGATAGTATTAAAAAAGCAGATAAGTTTTAATTATGACGGGTCTTTTGCTCTGTTTAATCAATAACTGCGTTTACTAACTTTTGGGAAGGAGATATCAATTCCTGGTATGGAGTATGTACTGCTACCGTAAACGGATTGTAAGCACTTGGTTACCGTATGTTACGGCACAATGACATCACGTATTTTACGTCGTTTGTTACTTGTTTCGCACCATGGGCGCTTGTATAAAATTTCAATTATTTTGCAGTGTAAGCAGCATGGCTCCCTCTTTTAGAATATAGAAGAAAAGTTGCATAGCCCATTAGTTGATGTAACTATTGTCCCTTACGATGCTTTAGGGACTAAAATGTACTTTCTACAGCCAACTTCCGATTTCATGTAACTGGTGGACTTCATATGTTGCTCATTCGCCTGTTAATAGTTTGTCTAATGTGGTTTTTATTTGATTTGCATCTAATGGGTTACTGAACTTCAGAGTTTAGTTGATGTTGTATTTTAAGTGATTGTAAAGAAATTGTAATCATTCCTGATATTAGTTGGTTTTGCTTGTCGGCGATTTACATGGCGATCTGATTATTATAACCTTCAGTTAATTTGGTCTTCCTGCGCGTTTGCGCACACAATTGTTTTCGATCCTGTTGTAATGAAATTGTAAACGTTTTTGCTTGTTGGAAGAATGAATGTAAAAACTGTCATTATTGTGGTCTCTAATCTTTAATTTATAAACCTCTTCTCTCAGGCACTCGAGAACTGTATGCAAATTAATGTCAACTGCGAGACGATTTCCCATGGGTAACTTTCGTTTCGTTAGGTACTATATTTTATTTAAGGGCAATGTATAGTAGTATGACAGTTGAGCATAGTCTATAGTACGGCATTGAGAAATGTTCTGTTATTTTTATGGGGTATTTTAAAGATTGTTAAATAATGCAATTTTTGATCATTTATCTGTTAGTCTGCCAATCGGCGGTTTTATCGTAACTTATTGCGCTTTAACACGAGGGTCTGCTCTCGCTCCAGTTTGCACTAACGATCTCAGCTGAGTTTTATAATATGAAGTATAATCTGTAAAAATAAAGGAATTATTATTTTAATAATGTACCTTAAAAACTTTTTAAAAATGTGTTTATCTCATTCCTTACGGTTTTTCCAATCGGCGGTGCTTAATGTTTCAATATTGATTGTACTGTCGTACTAGTTCCGCTATGAATTTAATTTATAACAAAAATAATGGTAATTTTTTCTCATTAGAACAGTATCTAAAACCATGAAATTCTGTTGTAAAATGGCTTGTCCAAGGGTGGCCTACTGTATACACGTTGTTTGATTCTACTTCTTAGTCTTTGAGCATAATCCCGTACTTTACGGCTTTAGGTTATTATAATTAAATGTAATTTTCTTCACTGTATGTAAATCTGCTTTACTATGTTCTATGTAAAAATGAGACCTTGTCTCCTCAGTAGAGGACTCAATATAAATTAATGAATTACTCTTGAGATGATCTGCTTAGGGGCAGTCTTCCTGTAAACTGGCAGGTTTCTTGTTTTTGAAGAAGGGCTGCCACACGTTTTTGGATTGGAGTGAAGGTAAAGAAACGCAACTTTTTAGGGACTGGCCATAACTTATGTGTAACGCACGAAGGGGTAACTATTGAGCGTAGCTCATGCAACAGTAGAGTCTTCTACAGGTGACGTCATCTCATGACGTAAAGCGTAGCGTTTTTGTTTAATTCGACACACTGGAGACCAGTGAGCGGTCTTAACAAAAGAATCTTTGGGATTTTAGGGTATTTAAGTCTATATTAAGTTTATAAAAAGAATGAAAGAGAATCTATTGTTTGATGGGGAAATACTTTGTATTCGATATACGCTGCGGTCTGCGGCCACTAGAGTTTTACCTGGAAACTACTGACGTCTCTGCACACCAGTTCTCTGATGTTCGTCCTATGTGGTCAAATTACAATTGTTGAGTCGTCCACAGTGCCGCTTTGATCATCACTGCAGGGGTAGTTTTCGTACACGGGCTATGGCCTATATTTGTCTCACTTACGATACCGTATGTTACTAGTAAAGCAACCTGAAAAACTAAGTTACTAACACAAATTTGTATACATCATATATATATTACTGTACCGTAATTGTATTGAAAATCTTTACCTCTTTTGTATAAAATTGTAATGTTAACTGTAATTTTCTTGATAGAATGGTTCGAAAATTGACAAAGGTGCCAGAAACTAGCCACCTTCAAGAAATAAAAAATATATACTTCTCAATGCAACTTATATCAGAGCTGCAACCATTTGTATTAATTACGTTTTGTTATACATCACAGACAGTTTTGAAACATTACTACACACTTCAGTAATTACGCTAGTTTGTGCATTATTTCTATCTAGTGGAACAAGCATGCCACAGAAAACTACATAGAATGTAGACAACGCTGGTGTGTGGTGTGTTAAAGCAATCTTCAAATGTTATGTTGGAAACTTGTGTGCGATACTCCACCTTTTTCGTTTTCACAAGAATAATAGAGACTTTTTTCTTCTTTCCATAATGGCCACACTTATAAAATCATTCTAAAATTAAGAATTTAGCTTTGAAAATCCTAGCTTCACATGAAAACATGGATCTACACTCCTGGAAATTGAAATAAGAACACCGTGAATTCATTGTCCCAGGAAGGGGAAACTTTATTGACACATTCCTGGGGTCAGATACATCACATGATCACACTGACAGAACCACAGGCACTTAGACACAGGCAACAGAGCATGCACAATGTCGGCACTAGTACAGTGTATATCCACCTTTCGCAGCAATGCAGGCTGCTATTCTCCCATGGAGACGATCGTAGAGATGCTGGATGTAGTCCTGTGGAACGGCTTGCCATGCCATTTCCACCTGGCGCTTCAGTTGGACCAGCGTTCGTGCTGGACGTGCAGACCGCGTGAGACGACGCTTCATCCAGTCCCAAACATGCTCAATGGGGGACAGATCCGGAGATCTTGCTGGCCAGGGTAGTTGACTTACACCTTCTAGAGCACGTTGGGTGGCACGGGATACATGCGGACGTGCATTGTCCTGTTGGAACAGCAAGTTCCCTTGCCGGTCTAGGAATGGTAGAACGATGAGTTCGATGACGGTTTGGATGTACCGTGCACTATTCAGTGTCCCCTCGACGATCACCAGTGGTGTACGGCCAGTGTAGGAGATCGCTCCCCACACCATGATGCCGGGTGTTGGCCCTGTGTGCCTCGGTCGTATGCAGTCCTGATTGTGGCGCTCACCTGCACGGCGCCAAACACGCATACAACCATCATTGGCACCAAGGCAGAAGCGACTCTCATCGCTGAAGACGACACGTCTCCATTCGTCCCTCCATTCACGCCTGTCGCGACACCACAGGAGGCGGGCTGCACGATGTTGGAGCGTGAGCGGAAGACGGCCTAACGGTGTGCGGGACCGTAGCCCAGCTTCATGGAGACGGTTGCGAATGGTCCTCGCCGATACCCCAGGAGCAACAGTGTCCCTAATTTGCTGGGAAGTGGCGGTGCGGTCCCCTACGGCACTGCGTAGGATCCTACGGTCTTGGCGTGCATCCGTGCGTCGCTGCGGTCCGGTCCCAGGTCGACGGGCACGTGCACCTTCCGCCGACCACTGGCGACAACATCGATGTACTGTGGAGACCTCACGCCCCACGTGTTGAGCAATTCGGCGGTACGTCCACCCGGCCCCCCGCATGCCCACTATACGCCCTCGCTCAAAGTCCGTCAACTGCACATACGGTTCACGTCCACGCTGTCGCGGCATGCTACCAGTGTTAAAGACTGCGATGGAGCTCCGTATGCCACGGCAAACTGGCTGACACTGACGGGTGCGGTGCACAAATGCTGCGCAGCTAGCGCCATTCGACGGCCAACACCGCGGTTCCTGGTGTGTCCACTGTGCCGTGCGTGTGATCATTGCTTGTACAGCCCTCTTGCAGTGTCCGGAGCAAGTATGGTGGGTCTGACACACCGGTGTCAATGTGTTCTTTTTTCCATTTCCAGGAGTGTAGTTATGTTTATGGGACACATGTAACCCACTTCAACTATTTTCAAAATAGGCCAACTTAAAATTCTTTTAGTAGACGAAGTGTATTATTTATCATGAAGGAAACATGTTCCAACCTTTTATTTTTCAATAATCCTAAATAAATTTTTACCATGAAAGGATTATGGTGAACGATGTATTTGCGTTTGAGGTAGAAATGTCGGTACTCGTATACAAACTGAATGGCGGGGGTAGACAACTTTATCACGAATTACAGAACGACACAATAAAAAAGCGGCGGAGCAAGCGTAACGGGCAGCTTTGGTCAAGAAAACATTCCTTTACTCAAAATGCAATACCCCCTTTCAATCTTCAAGGAGTGCTGGCTTCGCCAACGAATTCTCACTCCCTTTTCTTTTCACCTTGGCAAGAAATACTCATTACGTCTTTTCTTAGAACCCTGATGGAGGCCGCGAAAGAAAGAGCCGTAGTCAGCAGCGCGGGTCGGAGGAAGGGAACCGCGGAACCGAAATGCGTCGCCCTATTGTGAGATGTAAACAAAACAGTAATGATCTATCCGGAGACGAAGCGCAGGTCTTAAAATTTAAGTCTTGCGGTGGGAGGTGCGGTGTTGGTGCCGCTATCGACCGCCTCGCCCGTGGCGGCGGAGGTGAGGAGGGTACGCTAGAGGTCGTCGACACCGTCGACAGCTGCGGCGCCGCCGAAGCTGGAGGAAGCAGCCCTCAGCAGCGACGCGCCTGGGAGGTAGGCCAGCCCGCGCTACAGACGCCGCCACTTGCCGCGTAGCAGCGGAATGAGGGAGCCACCAGCCAGCTGGCGGACTGACTCCGTCCGCTCCGGCGAGTTTTTTACGGCGCCGTCAGGCTTTACAGATTTCTCATTTCTTCTCGACCATCTTCCGAAAGTGCTGCTACCTACCGCTCATTAATATGAAGCTCAAGTCAAGGCCTTAAAAGTTTAGCTCCGAGATGATGAAATATCGAACGCGGATCAAAAGAGACTCTTGCCTATATGTTTTCCGAGAGCATACACTCACCACGATTCAATTGGTTTTCAATTACATTTTCTATTTGAAGTTACTACAGGAAATCATAGAGATTTGACTTGAGCGAGGTGGTGCAGTCGCAGGTTCGAATCCTGCCTCGGGCATGGATGTGTGTAGTGTTCTTAGGTTAGTTAGGTTTAAGTAGTTCTACGTTCTAGGGGACTGATGACCTCAGAAGTTAAATCCCATAGTGCTGAGAGCCATTTGAACCATTTGGTGTAGTCATTGAGGCTTAGACTTATTAACGAAGAACACAGTGGAATCCTGGTCGACCGATTCACATTTAATTGCTTGAGGTGAATTCTAATATTGTTCCATAATAGGAATAGTTATCTATTGTGAATAATATTGTCTAAATTTTTAATAGGTTACCTAGGCATACAACCTGTGTACTAAAATATTAGGTGTGTTTGTTCTCTACTGTTTGGATATGACTCATTCCATAAATTGTAATGTGACACATTTTAATACTTATCCATTGTTTAGATTACGTTCACCTGTACTATATGGCGAACGCTATCTTCTTACAGTCAAAATCAGAACATTGCACTCTTAATGCATATGTAATATTAACGTTTACAACACATTTGATGTTTGAATTGGCGTGACATCTCCTAACATTACAGTGAGTCCACGTTCAGCTACTTACGCTATGAGATGTACCACAGTAAGCCAAAACCGTTGTTACGTATTTGCTACATAACCTGAGTTATGTGAACGCAATTGGGCATTTCCAGACGACTTGTCTTGGCCAAAGATTCTATGCACTGGCAGAATCTTCAGTTGCCAAGGTCTGGTTTTTTGTTACTGGTGGAAGCTAATCAATTGCTACATGACGATTGTCTAATAAGGCGGGAACAGTTTTCTAAAAAAAAAGAAAAAAAGAAAGAGAGAGAGGGAAGTTAGCGGAATTTGTTTTGCTTTTCCGCCCTAAGTATGAAATCGTTCAACAATGAAATTCCGGAAGAGTTCTTTGATAAGATCTAGACGTATGATGGCCGAAATAAAACGGATTCGCTCCCAGCAAGGCGACACAGAACCTACCTAAAAAGGCCTTACACATGTATAAAAAAACAACTTCCAATTACATAAATACGATTCAGGGAATAATTTAAAGTTGTAACCCTGCCTGAAGGCAAAAAGCTCTTAGGTGAGGGGCAATATGCATTTCAGCCAACTGAACGAAACTGTTAGAAGAAATGGGAAGACTCAATATATGCTCAACAAATACATCTAGAATGGCGTTCAGTAATCATTCATGAGGGGGGAAAGCAAAGCATGAAAACTTACGCCACGAAAATAGTCTCTCACTTTTGGGAAATTAACATGGAAAATTAACACTGTGACAATAATTATTAACTTCGATACGCGTTCCTCACACGAACGTTTTATTGCCTGTAACTCATTTACACCCCAACTTGCTCTATGAGTTCCTGTAATTTTCCCGTTATCCTGGTCGTAAGCGTTCAATCACTTGAGACCACAGATACTACCAGTGCCTTATGTCATGGTTACAGATACAGGAGAATTATAACATTGTTATAAATAAGCTTGAAAGCTTATATCGGAGACAAGTCCCTTTGTGCCTCAGAACGCAGTAAAAAAAGGGAAGACTGAAAATAAGATGTTTTGGCATTTGATCGTTATCAGAATCATTATAACAGCCATAGTCGATATCCGCTGGTAGAATCTTATTTAGGCTTTAACACATGTTTCGGTCAACAGCGCGTTGCTCCTGCGCTCTTCATGATGTACCTGAATTTAAGAAGCAAGGAAAGTGGTTCAATGAGGTTTAGGGACGAATTTTAAGAGACTAACAAATGGTTCATGGAAGAGATTGGACTGAAAGATGTAATTGTGATTATTACGTAAATGACATGGAGGTGGGAGGACGTATAGTCAGGTAAATGGATGGTAGAAAAAGGATATTTTTTGCTGAATTCCTCGTGATAAGAAAAGGGGCCGTAAACAATATTACACAAAGATCACATCACAGTGATAAAAGATTCTGCAAGAGTTATACTTACGTTGCAAAGGTCAAGCGAATTTTACGGTCATTCAGTTTCTAGTATTAAATCTGGTCTTACAATTTTGCGTACTCCACTCGAGGGTGGTGTTATTAATGTCTTGGAAGAGCTGTAGATCTTTCGTGTGGTAAATCTCCAGATCAAACATTTAATTCTTAAACTGAATTAAGGAGTAAAGCTATTTGGGCTAACTGATTATTTAAATGAATAGCCTGATTCATTGGCCATCCCACCCTTTACCTCCTATTCCTTGGTGCCTTTACTAGGGCTCTTTTTCTTTTTGGAAGTTTTTTTTCTAATTTATTTGTTTTTAAGATTTTTCAACTCTAAATGCTACGTTTACAAACGGCTCACAACAGGTTCTAGGCTTTTCTCTCTACGCATATAAGTTATTAACCTCACGTTTACTATCTTTATTAATATACCTGGTTCCTAACCGTTTCATTAAAGTTTATCGGACGCTATTTATGCTTCCGTGAATGCACCGCTTCCGTCGGCCCCTATGTTTTGATATCCTGTCTGATTATGTATGGCAGTCGCAGCGTTCGTCCCGGCACGGCTTCATCTGATGTACTGTTCGCTTCGTCTTTTCTCCCTTCCTCCTCCCCTCTTTCTGGTGTTTTTATTATATTTGCTCTCGTCACATTTGTTCATAAATTCCAGTTCCATTGCCGCCTTTTGATCCATGATTATCGCTTTTTCCAAAATTTCCCAAATTTTAAAAGAAGTATTGTAATCGGACTGTAAAGAGACTTGACCGCTGTAATGTAAGTATTCCGTCTTGTGGACTCTTTATCACTGCGATACCGTCATTGCCTGATAGTGTTTGTGGTCGCTTTCTTCCTTTTATTCAGATTTGCACCTAATGATGCAACACAAATTACTAAGCTGGTCATGCCTTTAATAAAGGATTTACAACAGCTGCAGCGGTAGTTGCTCAACACGCAAAGGTTTGGCTGTGGGTGGCAGTCCTAATAACTGTTTTGTTTTAGAATACTACCTAATTGTATGTTCCATTTTCCTCTAATTCCTCTTTTTGATTGTCGTATTCCTGGGATTTAAAACAGTAACTGACGTTAGTGCTTCACACGGTATTGTAATTAACTCATTGTTGTTCCAGTTAAATGATGTTAAAACTACTTATGGGGTGCCGAAAATAATATTGGTGATATGGAATTTGATTACCTCACGTTTCTTTCAGTTCCGACTTTCTGACTAAACTAAATGAAGTGTGATGGAAACTGTAGCATTCACGTACAAGTTCACATTGAGAAATATAGTGGCTTGTCATCATACATCAGATGCACTTTAGGTCACACATTGCTGGATAAGAAATGTGATTACAAATCGAAGTTATTTTTAAAGCTAAAAGCAGAGCGACATCTATTTCCACTCTACAGTAAATAGAGGTATTCTGCACTATGCTGCTCTGGAGGCCGCAGACACAGAAGTTCATAGAACCTGTGATATACTCATATGTAGTGTCTGTAGGGACAAAGCATTACTCAGAAAACATCCGTTACTGGTAGCAATATATAAACCGTTGTCTAAGGAATGAGAAATTACGAATCAGTTTAATAATGTTGCACACAGTCACTGACGAGCCTGAAAGGAAAATGTGATGTTAAAAGATAAGAACATATCCGTTTAACGCAATTCTGTATTGGAGTAGCCGGCCGGGGTGACCGAGCGGTTCTAGGCGCTACAGTCTAGAACACGCGACCGCTACGGTTGCAGGTTCGAATCCTGCCTCGGGCATGGATGTGTGTGATGTCCTTAGGTTGGTTAGGTTTAAGTAGTTCTAGGGGACTGATGACCTTAGAAGTTAATCCACATGGTGCTCAGAGCCATTGGAACCATTTTCTTTATTGGAGTAAATCATAGCATCTCATTATGAATAAAACATAAAACTCTTTCCCTTCTAGAGAAATCTGCCGCTTGAATACGTGTTTTCATTATTTGGATCAATTTAAGTTTGTCATTCAACTAACCATATGTTTTTATGAAGATATCTTCACAATTTTCCTTTTAAGTTTCGCACTGCTGTTTCCGATACCAAGCCAAGAAACATCACGTATAAATGAATCCATTCACCATCATTTCGTAATTTTTTGCTACAGTCAACAATTTCAATTCCCCTGTACAGAGAGTAGTTCATTCTCAGTAGGGCATTTTTCTTGCCTGTCTCTGTGGACAGCAGGGACCTGAAATGTTGGATTTTGCGTGTAACCTTCTATGTGTTCCACTTGTTACTGTGTTCAGCTGCACCCACTCTCACATTCCCCTTAGATAATTGCACCGTTAATTGTTCACTATGACGAACAGGCGTTGTAGCGCATGCAACACTGCACAATTTTTGTTTTGTTTTTAGGTGATTATGAGACGAAAAGTATATGTTGTGTGATTCGTAGAGATGTAATGTACACTTGCGAAGCAGCGTACTTTAGGATCCCATTTCTTTATCTACTTGCCTGGCTAACGCAAAAAATTTAAATTAGCAGTTATTCTTTACACGAGATTTAAGTTTTCCTCCAAGAGTTATTTCTCCACCAACACATACAAAGTAAGATTTCATATTCACACAGGTTCACGGCACTGAAGGATACCTGGTAAGGAATCCTGCAAAGTAGCCGTCACTGGCTGAATATCAGGCGTTGCTCGGGCATGTACGTATTCCAATATTCTGTTTGCCCGCCTCTTTCCCGCCCACCCATCTCTGTAAATATCCTCCACCGTCTTCTGTCCATGTGCTCCTTCCCTCTGTGTCCACCCCCTCCTCCCCCAAATATGTGTCCATCTCTTCCTTTCCCTTTCATGTTTCACCATCTCCCCCTCTCCCATCGATCTCTGCCCATCAGCCCCCTCCCTGTAGGAGGTTGGTGGTTCTTGCTTCCCACAGTATTTCTTTCCAGTTAATGACATGTGTAGCAAGTTTGGTTGAATTAGAACCAGGGGTTTAGAAGGAGCATTTTACCTGCAACTTCATCCGTGTACACACAAGTCACATATTTTTGACATACATATAACATGTTTTACAAATATTGTTAAAAGTATTTCACGTACATCTCTAGGGAATACCGCACTGCAGTTTCGTTTTCACGCAGCTCAATGTGTATGAAGCTTCATCCCCTGAATTATGTTTCGTATAACGATATAATTTTGCAGGTATATTCAGCAGAATATTTGGATGCTGTCTGTGAAATGGGTTGAGAATCTGCTAAACTATGTGTAGCGCAATGATATATTTTTGCAGTACCTCCAGTGGCATATATGGATACTGTCTGCCAAAGTTGTTGCTAGTAGAGTTAATAATAAACATGTAATAAATTAAAACGTTATTCCTGATGTGGTAGTTTTACTACATGAATAATGGAAAGGTATAAGCGGTAAACTTTCTTCCTATCAACATTTTGTGGCGGATGTTAGAGAGAAAAAATTTTGTAACATCGTTTCTATTCAATGAAGAACAAAGAACACTATAGATAGGCTACAGTAGATTGTACATTATGCTGTGCACGATAATTGTGGCTCTGTGTGTTTGACGCCCAGACTTATTCCCACGGAGCCGGTACGTAAACATACGAGAAACGTTCACTTTAGAGAAGATGTTAAAAGCGATCACCTTGCATTTGCAAACTCTCCGCCAGTCACTGGATCTTACTTTGCTGGACGCTAAGCAACACACTTGCATCCACCATTGCCGAAGCGGCACGCACGGGAGCTATTAGGTCGTGAAAATTAATGGTGGAATATCATAAATATGTTCCTTTAATTGTCCCCACAAATAAAAACTATCGGATTAAGGTCCGAGGAACGTGGAGGGCAGAATTATAGATCTCCACGACCAATCCGTTTCCCTGAAAACGCTTCCTTTATATAGTTGCGCACATTCGTTCCAAATTGTGGCGGTGCACAGTCATGCTGTCGGCGAACACCAAGTGGAACATTTTCTGATACATCACGTAAAGTATTGCAAAGAAACGTACGATATAGGATCGCGTTCAACTTGACCAGCATTAGGTAACGGGCCAAAATCACTCCTCCCACGATTCCGGTCCACAGGTTTATGCCAAAGTATACGTGACAGCCACGTTCTGCCCGCATCTCGTGGTCGTGCGGTAGCGTTCTCGCTTCCCACGCCCGGGTTCCCGGGTTCGATTCCCGGCGGGGTCAGGGATTTTCTCTGCCTCGTGATGGCTGGGTGTTGTGTGATGTCCTTATGTTAGTTAGGTTTAAGTAGTTCTAAGTTCTAGGGGACTTATGACCACAGCAGTTGAGTCCCATAGTGCTCAGAGCCATTTTTGAACAGCCACGTTCACGGGTGACATGTTGGTTGTGTGATTGTTGAAAATACTTTCACGAGTGAAGCGAATGTTGTGAATGTTGAAGATACTTTCAAGAGTGAAGCGGTGGTGGTGGTGGTTAGTGTTTAACGTCCCGTCGACATCGAGGTCATTAGAGACGGAGCGCAAGCTCGGGTTAGGGAAGGATTGGGAAGGAAATCGGCCGTGCCCTTCCAAAGGAACCATCCCGGCATTTGCCTGAAACGATTTTAGGGAAATCACGGAAAACCTAAATCAGGATGGCCGGAGACGGGATTGAACTGTCGTCCTCCCGAATGCGAGTCCAGTGTGCTAACCACTGCGCCACCTCGCTCAGTGAGTGAAGCGAGATTCGTCAGTCCATATCGAGTTATTCATAAAATGTTCTTTATCTTCCACTTGGTCCAAAAGCCATTCGCAAAACTGTACTCGTAGAATGCGGTCTTGTAGTCGCTGGTGTTGAGTTAACGTGTAGTGATATGAATGCAATTATTCCTCTTGCAACCGTTCAACGAGATATCAGGGACTGCCTTTCAAAATCACGGGTACTCCGTCGGAGAGGCTAGTGAAGAGTTTCAAGAATTGCGCCCTCCGGTTGTGGGGTATGTCTAGTCCTTGGATGACTGCTGCCCATTACTTATAGGCGGTGAATACCGGTTCCCCGAAGGTGTTACTCCACGCAACGAAAAACATTCTCACCGGGATGGCGCCTTTGAGAGTACTGAGCAGAACACGCACGAGCAACAGCAGAAGTGTGGTTATCAAACGCACCCAACACCAAAAGCATACCGCCGTATTCATCGTTGGTGTTCTCCGTTGTGAAGAGACGTCTAACAAATAAAAAAATAAAACAAAATAAACCTGACGAGAATTCGAACCACAGCTGCATGGTGGATGTGGGTTTGATGTCCCACCAGTCTACTCAGTGAGCTACGACGGCTGGTTCGGTAGTGCGGTGTGGTATATGTTGCTCTGTACACTCTGGAAAGAATGGAAAAGAAAACTGAGAATGCGCTAGGTGACGATCAGTTTGGCTTTAGGAAAAGTAAAGGGACGAGAGAGGCAATTCTGACGTTACGACAATAATGGGAGCAAGGCTAAAGAAAAATCAAGACACTTTCATAGGATTTGTCGACCTGGAAAAAGCGTTCGACAATATAAAATGGTGCAAGCTGTTCGAGATTCTGAAAAAAGTAGGGGTAAGCTATAGGGAGAGACGGGTCATATACAATATGTACAACAACCAAGAGGGAATAATAAGAGTGGACGATCAAGAACGAAGTGATCGTATTAGGAAGGGTGTAAGACAAGGCTGTAGCCTTTCGCCCCTACTCTTCAATCTGTACATCGAGGAAGCAATGATGGAAATAAAAGAAAGGTGCAGGAGTGGAATTAAAATACAAGGTGAAAGGATATCAATGATACGATTCGCTGATGACATTGCTATCCTGAGTGAAAGTGAAGAAGAATTAAATGATCTGCTGAACGGAATGAACAGTCTAATGAGTACACAGTATGGTTTGAGAGTAAATCGGAGAAAGACGAAGGTAATGAGAAGTAGTAGAACTGAGAACAGTGAGAAACTTAACAACAGGATTGATGGTCACGAAGTCAATGAAGTTAAGGAATTCTGCTACCTAGGCAGTAAAATAACCAATGACGGACGGAGCAAGGAGGACATCAAAAGCAGACTCGCTATGGCAAAAAAGGCATTTCTGGCCAAGAGAAGTCTACTAATATAAAATAGCGGCCTTAATTTGAGGAAGAAATTTCTGAGGATGTACGTCTGGAGTACAGCATTGTATGGTAGTGAAACATGGACTGTGGGAAAACCGGAACAGAAGAGAATCGAAGCATTTGAGATGTGGTGCTATAGACGAATGTTGAAAATTAGGTGGACTGATAAGGTAAGGAATGAGGAGGTTCTACGCAGAATCGGAGAGGAAAGGAATATGTGGAAAACACTGATAAGGAGAAGGGACAGGATGATAGGACATCTGCTAAGACATGAGGGAAAGACTTCCATGGTACTAGAGGGAGCTGTAGAGGGCAAAAACTGTAGAGGAAGACAGAGATTGGAATACGTCAAGCAAATAATTGAGGACGTAGGTTGCAAGTGCTACTCTGAGATGAAGAGATTTGCACAGGAAAGGAATTCGTGGCGGGCCGCATCAAACCAGTCAGTAGACTGATGACAAAAAAGAAAAAAAAACACTCTGGTGCACTGCGCGATGTGGCAGTGTCACCAGCTCCTCGTTTTCAAAATGCAGGCTATCTGATTTTGCTAGGCCGGCCGGTGTGGCCGAGCGGTTCTAGGCGCTACAGTCTGGAATCGCGCGACCGCTACGGTCGCAGGTTCGAATCCTGCCTCGGGCGTGGATGTGTGTGATGTCCTTAGGTTAGTTAGGTTTAAGTAGTTCTAGGTTCTAGGGGACTGATGACCTCAGATGATAAGTCCCATAGTACTCAGGGCCATTTGTTTTTGCTAGATAAGCTTTTATCTTGAATCTTGATGAGAATCACATTCCTATCTCCAAGTGTGGCATTGTTTCTTCAGCCTATATCATCTGGCTATTTGCCGGGTCGTGATCTGCGATACTTCTTCATCACCGCTCCTACCCCTTTGAGAGGTAGGACGGTTTTATCCCCATACCAGTTCAATTGAGAAAGTATAGGATAACTGTATGATGTTTGGTAGAAACAGGTTCATTGGCTTAAAAGGAGATAAGGTCCAAACAGTTTTATAAACTGTATGGACTTCAGAACTAAATGTACTGGATGGAGATTCCTAGTAAATATTGTCTTTGTGCGGCGTTGCAGGGTTATAATTCGCGTAACTGCTTATTGCTTGTTTCGTCATACTGTCAGCCACAAAAGTTCCACCTACCTCAGTACGGAGTCTGGTCACCAACCCGTTTCTCTGCAACGCAGACACTGTTCTGACGACTTTAAAAACAGCGTCGAAGAAAAACATCGTTATCACAGTCCGCATTAACTCTGTAGCTAAATGTCATGTAAATATCCCATAAAACTTTCGGGTGGAGGGTGATTGTTTCACCTCTTAGAAAAATGTCAAAATTCGGCAAATAGTTCTTTATTTGCTTTAGATGCCAAATCAAACAGGTGCCATCAGCCCGCATTTAAAACTAACAGCTAATAACACTGTCCTCATCTCACAGCTCATACCATCTAGTACACACGCAAGACCTCCAGAAATATACCAAAGTTCAATCCGAATTGTTACGCGATTTTCACGGTTTATACTCAGCTACAACGTGAGTTTTACATTCGGTCAATTTCAGTGGATTTCTTTAAGAGAAGTTGCTCGTCATATATTCCGTAAACGATTACGAAATATGCCACGCGGAATTCTTCACAAAGGTCGAGAGTTCACAAGCGTTTATCTCTCCAACTAATTCCTTCACAAAGCTCAAATTTTCACACTCTGTCCGTAAATGCATCTGCTTTCACAGCTATATAAACCGAAAGTGAAATAACCGTACCTTCTTCATTTTGCATGTAACACATTCGGACACATTCTACATGCCCTGCGCGTCCAACAGCGAGACAAAAGACTGCCTCAATGCTGTTGCTCACAGCGCATATACTACTTGATAGAGCGCGAGAAAGACTTCACTCTGATTGGTTTATCAAATGAACAGCCAATCGGATCAATCTTTCAAGATCGTATTCGCGCCTAAACTGTTTTACTCCAATCAACATTCACATATGCATTTGCGTCATTTTATGCTGCAGATATTAATAAAATGTTCCACCAAACCAAACCAAACGACAACTAATCTTGAAAAATAACTTTATAAAACATCACTCTACAAAAACTATTCTGTTTGCCTTCTTACAAAAACAAGCACTTTTGGACATACGTCATCAGCAAGTAAGGGAAATTACAGCTTTCGTCGCAACAGCTTGTTGCACATTTTTCCATGACCAACTTACATAATGTTTAACAGGAGATAATATTGAATCTTTACGTATGTCCAGCATACACACTCTCATTTACTCTCATTTATTTACACAACAAAACAAATAGTTATTAAATGAATATTAATTGTTACTGAATTCTCTATTACGAAAACGAAAAATAGTGAACTGACACAAGTAGCGCTTCCCACAACCGTTCCAGCGACAGGTGCGAGTGAATCACGCTGAGATACAAGCAACTGTCACCGCCACCGACTCCAAAGTTACGAGCCCGTACTGCAAGGTAGCTTACTGCAATAAAATGCTATTGCGGTTTGACTCGCGACATTGCAATTGGTTTTATGCAAAAAATAGTGTAATTGAGTCTGGTGTCACCGCGACAAATGTCACTGCAGTGTAGGACACGTGGTGAAGCCGCACCGCCGTCGCTATTTCGTCGCCGCTGGATCATCGCGACACAGCCTCGACAACATTCGTCCATCGTATAATCGCTTCTGTAAGGGAAACGCCTTAAAAGCAGCGGCGTCGGAGCTCGGTTTTTGCCATCTCAGAGTGAGGAATGGTTGACTGTTCTCAACAGCAAGTTAACTGAAGGAACTTCATCGTGGGATATATTAAATGTATTCGAAGTTGTGAATATGGAGAACCACCAGCGGTATAACGGAATGGCGACAGTGAAAATTTGTGCCGAACCGCTACTCGAACCCGGACTTAGCGCTTATCGCGAGCGATCGCCTTACAATCAGGCTATCCGAGCACGACTCACGGCCAGATCCAAACTTCCATATTTCGTCAGCCACGTGTCTACAACCTTTACTCTTACATCCGTTACGTATATTCCCATTTTATTTGAAGGTTGCTTGCCTGGTGTCGGAGGCTAATTACGATACTGCAGTGCCTGTTGTTATTCCGGATTGTGATACAATGTCCCGTCGGACATCCATACATGTCCGAAAGAACATTGCATCGTAGTTGGGAATAACACGGGAACTGCAATGTCGGCCGCGAGAGTAGAAACCGGAGGGAGATGAGCAGTGCAGGGGAAGAAGCCGCCGCCCTCTCGCAGGTCGCAAGGCTGGTAGTCTACACCTGTGATTTGTATTTCTGCAGAAGCACTACTAACGTATGGTCAGAGTGATCGTCGATCCCCTGAGGTGTCGTGCGAATGGTTCTCGAATCCGTTCACGCACCAGGATTATTAGTGCCCTCATTCATTTCGAATTACAGTAGAAAACAACAAGCGAGCAAGGAAAGCGGAGTATTGCCAACCGGGTGTACTTTGACCCCCTTGGTTACTTCGACTACACATCCACTAAAAGCTTCATAGGTCTCTGCTGGCTCGACGGCCGGAATGGCCGCGCGGTTCTGGGCACTACAGTCTGGACCCGACGCGGGCGCTACGGCCGCAGGTTCGAATCCTGCCTCGGGAATGGATGTGCGTGATGTCCTTAGGTCAGTTAGGTTTAATTAGTTCTACGTTCTAGGCGACTGATGACCTCAGAAGTCAAGTCGCATAGTGCTCAGAGCCATTTGCACCATTTTTCTATGCTGGCTCTCAGTTGCATATTTACCATATTGTTTGGTGGTAAAGTTACATCAATATACGCTAAAAGGAGCCAGGTAGTGCCGGTTTTCTAGCGCAGCAGTTGGCGAACCTATTTAGACTTATAGCTATTCAGGAAAAAGTGTGCTAAAATCAGATTATGCAAACCCATCGATATCATTCACCAGCAAAGTGGTCGGTGTTTACAACTACATCGTGTACGTTACTCAGTTAATTCTGAAAACATACCACTACATCTACATCTACATCTACATTTATACTCCGCAAGCCACCCAACGGTGAGTGGCGGAGGGCACTTTACGTGCCACTGTCATTACCTCTCTTTTCTGTTCCAGTCGCGTATGGTTCGCGGGAAGAACGACTGCCGGAAAGCCTCCGTGCGCGATCGAATCTCTCCAATTTTACATTCGTGATTTCCTCGGGAGGTATAAGTAGGGGGAAGCAATATATTCGATACCTCATCCAGAAACGCACCATCTCGAAACCTGGACAGCAAGCTACACCGCGATGCAGAGCGCCTCTCTTGCAGAGTCTGCCACTTGAGTTTGCTAATCATCTGCGAAACGCTATAACGCTTGCCAAATAACCCTGTGACGAAACGCGGCGCTCTTCTTTGGATCTTCTCTATCTCCTCCGTCAACCCGATTTGGTACGGATCCCACACTGATGAGCAATACTCAAGTATAGGTCGAACGAGTGTTTTGTAAGCCACTTCCTTTGTTGATGGACTACATTTTCTAAGGACTCTCCCAACGAGTCTCAACCTGACACTCGCCTTACCAGCAATTTATTTTATATGATCATTCCACTTCAAATCGTTCCGTACGCATACTGCCAGATATTTTACAGAAGTAACTGCTACCAGTGTTTGTTCCGCTATCATATAATCATTCAATAAAGGATCCTTCCTTCTATGTATTCGCAATACATTACATTTGTCTATGTTAAGGGTCAGTTGCCACTCCCTGCACCAAGTGCCTATCCGCTGCAGATCTTCCTGCATTTCATTGCAATTTTCTAATACTGCAGCTTCTTTGTATACTACTAATCCGCGAAAAGCCGCACGGAACTTCCGACACTACCTACTAAGTCATTTATACATACTGTGAAAAGCAATGGTCCCATAACACTCCCCTGAGGCACGCCAGAGGTTACTTTAACGTCTGTAGACGTCTCTTCATTGAGAACAACATGCTGCGTTCTCTTCAATCCAGGCACACAGCTGGTCTGATATTCTGTAGGCTCTTACTTTGTTTATCAGGCGACAGTGCGGAATTGTATCAAACGCCTTCCGGAAGTCAAGGAAAATAACATCTACCTGGGAGCCTGTATCTAATATTTTCTGGGTCTCATGAACAAATAAAGCGAGCTGGGTCTCACACGATCACTGTTTCCGGAATCCATATTGATTCCTACAGAGTAGATTCTGAGTTTCCAGGAACGACATGATACGTGAGCAAAAAACATGTTCTAAAATTCTACAACACATCGACGTCAGAGATATAGGTCTATATTGAAATAAGAACACCGTGAATTCATTGTCCCAGGAAGGGGAAACTTTATTGACACATTCCTGGGGTCAGATACATCACATGATCACACTGACAGAACCACAGGCACATAGACACAGGCAACAGAGCATGCACAATGTCGGCACTAGTACAGTGTATATCCACCTTTCGCAGCAATGCAGGCTGCTATTCTCCCATGGAGACGATCGTAGAGATGCTGGATCTAGTCCTGTGGAACGGCTTGCCATGCCATTTCCACCTGGCGCCTCAGTTGGACCAGCGTTCGTGCTGGACGTACAGACCGCGTGCGACGACGCTTCATCCAGTCCCAAACATGCTCAATGGGGGACAGATCCGGAGATCTTGCTGGCCAGGGTAGTTGACTTACACCTTCTAGAGCACGTTGGGTGGCACGGGATACATGCGGACGTGCATTGTCCTGTTGGAACAGCAAGTTCTCTTGCCGGTCTAGGAATGGTAGAACGATGGGTTCGATGACGGTTTGGATGTACCGTGCACTATTCAGTGTCCCCTCGACGATCACCAGTGGTGTACGGCCAGTGTAGGAGATCGCTCCCCACAGCATGATGCCGGGTGTTGGCCCTGTGTGCCTCGGTCGTATGCAGTCCTGATTGTGGTGCTCACCTGCACGGCGCCAAACACGCATACGACCATCATTGGCACCAAGGCAGAAGCGACTCTCATCGCTGAAGACGACACGTCTCCATTCGTCCCTCCATTCACGCCTGTCGCGACACCACTGGAGGCGGGCTGCACGATGTTGGGGCGTGAGCGGAAGACGGCCTAACGGTGTGCGGGACCGTAGCCCAGCTTCATGGAGACGGTTGCGAATGGTCCTCGCCGATACCCCAGGAGCAACAGTGTCCCTAATTTGCTGGGAAGTGGCGGTGCGGTCCCCTACGGCACTGCGTAGGATCCTACGGTCTTGGCGTGCATCCGTGCGTCGCTGCGGTCCGGTCCCAGGTCGACGGGCACGTGCACCTTCCGCCGACCACTGGCGACAATATCGATGTACTGTGGAGACCTCACGCCCCACGTGTTGAGCAATTCGGCGGTACGTCCACCCGGCCTCCCGCATGCCCACTATACGCCCTCGCTCAAAGTCCGTCAACTGCACATACGGTTCACGTCCACGCTGTCGCGGCATGCTACCAGTGTTAAAGACTGCGATGGAGCTCCGTATGCCACGGCAAACTGGCTGACACTGACGGCGGCGGTGCACAAATGCTGCGCAGCTAGCGCCATTCGACGGCCAACACCGCGGTTCCTGGTGTGTCCGCTGTGCCGTGCGTGTGATCATTGCTTGTACAGCCCTCTCGCAGTGTCCGGAGCAAGTATGGTGGGTCTGACACACCGGTGTCAATGTGTTCTTTTTTCCATTTCCAGGAGTGTATATGACAAATATCTGTAGTAACAAGGAACAAAGTTTGTTTGGCCACAATTTCCAGATATTGTTTCGACAAATGAAGAAGAAATAACATTAATTCTAGTTGCAGTGGATGTTTCGAAACGAGGATTGAGGTCTAAGACGGAGGAAACTGAAGGTATTATGGTCAGCTATATTTGCAGCTACGTGTGTAATACACCACCTTAGTATCTTTCATCATATTTATAATTTCAATGATGGATCACACTATTCGCTTGAAATACCACACTAGTTTTTTCTTTTATGAAGCTTAATAAAGCACTTAAGTAACATTAGATTAATTTATTTAGTTGTGTGTGGTCAAAGTTTCAGTGTTTAACATTAACCACAAATGGAATAGTAGCTGACAGTTTGACCAAATACATTTTTTCCATTACTTCCTCTGCATTTTAGAAAATATACTGTACTAATTAGTGTGCAGTCGTTTCATACAAGCCCCTCCGTCCACTAACATAAATATCACCTAAGTTAAAAAACAGGTGTAATAATCCTATTTGAGTCTAAAAATCGGTGAAAGTATACCCAGTGTACGGTACACTAACAATTCTGTAACAGTTACGAAGCAAGTGCTCTGTGAGGCTGTCGTCTCAGAAACGAGGTAACTGAGGCCCAAATTTGACAGGCATCTACCGCAACCATAATTCCAATACCCGGCGCCTAAAACCGCTACGTTATAGTATCCGAACTATTCCACGTCTACATTGTATCAATTGTTCCTACTATACAGATGTTTTTAAGTGCAGTACAGATACAAAAATAAATAGGAGTTAGAAATCAAACTAATTACAGTTTCTCTCTACTTAGATGCTGGAGACCACAGGACCTCCGTACCAGGCTATGCAGAAGATATTTCCGGGAAAACCTCCGAGATTTTGACGGTAGGATTCGGTTTAACCCCTTTAGAGATCGATACATACAGTTCTCTATAATCCGTTGTAAAGGAGTTTCGAGGGTGGCTACTGTTAAATAACTATTTCGTTACATTTATTATATTTGTGTTTGATAGAAACTAAGTTATAAGTATTTTACGAAAGAAAAAAAACATTATAGAGAGCGTGTAAATTGGTATTTTATCAGACTTTAAGGTATTTTATGTCTTAAAGTATCTTGCACCCAGTGTTTTGTTTGTGCGTGGGCGTATCTCCACGAGACGCTCAGTATTTCACACCAATATATAATAGCTGAGGGAGAGTAGAAAACAACTCTATTAGAGCCGATAAAGGGCGCTGGCGGCGTTATGGCAGCCACCATAAATTATGACCGATACAGGGCTGAAACCTCCCCACAGCGCTCTTATACTGAAGCCGCGCCCAGTGTAAGATGCCAGCACTTCCCGGAGATTTCCCTCCAGGCAAGTGGCGGCTGTGCTCACACACCTTTCGTGTACTCTTATATAAAGCGCATAGTTACTCATTTTCATTCCTCGTCGTTCACAAATTTAGTGTTTTATCTGTAAATTTATACAGTGTATTTGTGCTGCTATCAGTGCTCAATAAATTTCACATATATCTTCCCTGTTTTCAAGGTGAGTAAGAACCAAAGAAAACAATATTGTGCAGTCTGACTATTGGCTGGTATGGTTTGCACAGACGCCAACATTTAAATGCAACGGAATATTCTTTAGACCCGTCTCGTTGTTTATTACGAGGGTAGCCCAGAAAGAAATGCACCGCATTTTTTTCAGTAATTCCTTATTGAACATAATCAGAATTACACACACGAAAGGACGGTGTTTTATCTACACACCCTATTTTTCCACGTCATCTCCATCCCGTTCTATGGTCTTCCTCCAGTGCGAAACAAGGGCGTGTATCCCTGTCGGTACCAATCTTTGTACTGGTGGCGCGGCCAGTGCTTCACTGTGCGAATCGCCTCCTCATCGTCCTCAAAATGTCTTCCACGAATGGCATCCTTTAATGGCCCAAGCAAGTGGAAGTCCGAGGGGGCTAGGTCAGGTCTGTAGAGTGGGTGGGGTAACATGTCCAACGCTGTTTTGTGATGTGTTCCACAGATCTCAGACTTGTGTGAGGCCGAGAGTTATCGTGTTGCAGCAAAACATCTCCAGGGTTACTGTGACGCCGAAGTCGTCAGAAGCGCGTCTTTAGTTTTTTAATGAGTTTTCATATGCTCCTAAATTAATGGTACCACCTCTTGGCATCACATAAATGAGAATCACAGCTTCACAGTCCCAGAACACGGTGATAATGACCTTACCCGCGGAAGCATTTGCTTTGAATTTTAACTTCTGTCACGAGTGGGAATGGCGCCATTCCATGGGCAGTCGTTTTGTTTCGGGCTCGAAAGGGCGAACCCAGATTTCATCACCCGTCACAATCCGGCACAAGAAGCCGCCCCCCCCCCCCCCCCCCCCCCCCAAGATTTGTGATCCACCGTTAGACACCGCGGGACCCATCTTGCACACACTTTTGAATAACCAAGAGTGCGGATAACTACATCCACACTTCCTTTTCTCATTGACAGATGCAGCGCCAACTGCCGAGTCATAATGCATCTGTCCTCGCGAATGACATCAGCTCGCTGCAACACGTCAGGTGTGACAGCCGTGGATAGTCTCCCCGACTGGTGCAAATCGTGGAGCTCCGCCAAACCGCCTTCTGATGATCTCAGTCTCCGTGCCCAGTGATTAACGATGCTTCTGCCGACAGCAGATGCTCCATAGACTTCGCACAAGCGTTTGTGAATATCCCCCATAGTTTCTTTCTCTGCAGTGGGAAATTCAATGACGGCACGTTGCTTGTAACGTACTTCACCTACAGACGGCATTTTGAAACAGTCCTCTATCTACGCTATCTGTCGGAAGTGACGGAAACTTGGCGCGCTCACTCAGGAGGCTTCACATAATACATACATTACTGTATGAACAACCCTCGTATGTCATGCCTTCTGAACTATGTGTCGTACAGTGATATAATTTCGGATGTCTCCAAAATGTGTCTCGAATACATTTAGTAGTAAAGAAGTAATGAACTGCAACGTTATTCCACATGAGGTACTTTTACTGGATGATCGGCGGAAAAGTAGTAAGCGGTAAACATTTTTCCTTCCATCATTTTTTGGGGGTTGTCAGCAAGAAAATATTTCTTGAGGGTTTGTGTAGAGTTTGTTTCAAATCACTAAGTGCTCTCATTCTCAAATACTGGATGAATTAAGTCTGCGAATTCACGCGTCTCAGGCTACGCTGCGTTTTCAAGCTCACCTTCACTCCTTTGATAGGTTGTTGACTCCTACCCCAATATCGATTAAGTTATGTGTGTACCAAGTTTTCTTGAAATCGGTACTGTGGTTTTGGGTGCAGGTGCGGAACACACACACACACACACACACACACACATCAGCCTTTATAATATGTATGGATGTTTCTATTTCATACTTTTTCATCTTAGTTTCGGTAATTTTATCCAGAGGCTCTCTGTTGTATGCTGTTTTAAAGAAGTTTGGGGGAGCATGAGCGTAGACTTGTGATGTTTAATTGATACATACTGCAAACTTAAACGTTATGAAAACGCAATTATGTTGTTATCATCTTATATTAATGTTACTACTTGCTCTTTTTGTGCAGGAGTATGGGAATCAGTACATGGTCTTCCTTCATTTTTATTATTCTGAACAGTGCGTAACAAATGTGTTATTGGAACAACTTATATTTCCCTGATAACAGTTACGGTCCTTGTACACACAATAAAGAGAAAATAATACTTGATTCCTTCTCTTCTTAATACAACTTTCTTCTCATAGATAATATAGATCACATATATGGTGTACCTATCCACACAGATCTATCATTGACTTTCGGTCATAGGTTGTTGCTGCACACATTTCAGTGCTCACTCACACTAGTAGTTGCCTTGGCTGCGTACTACGGTTTGTACTGTAACAAATACCACGCTTGCAGCTTTTAAGCAAGGTAAGGTGGTGTACCATTTTATTATATGTAGTTACCAAGTATCGCCTACTTACTGAATTTTTTCCTGTATCTGTATAGAGAGTATAATTTCTATTTTACTTCACTGTATTTCAGGTCAACCGGCACAGTCTGTTCATGAAATGGAAATGGCAATGCCGTGTGGCTAGGGCCTCCCGTCGGGCAGACTTTTCGCCTGGTGCACCTTTTTAGAGTTGACGCCACTTCGGCGACTTGGGTGCCGATGGGGATGAAATGATGATCAGAAGGACAACGCAACACGCAGTCCCTGAGCGAAGAAAATCTCCGACCTAGCCGGGAATCGAACCCGGGCCGTTAGGTATGACATTCCGTCGCGCCGATCACTCAACTACCAGAGGCGGACTTCAGTAAATAACATGACTGTAACCTAAAACAGCCATCTGCTTTGACTGACAAAGTTACGTTGACTACACTGTTACTACCTCAGCAGACAGCCAGACAGTTGCACTGCTACAATTTTTTTTTTTTTTTTTTGGTCATCAGTCTACTGACTGGTTTGATGCGGCCCGCCACGAATTCCTTTCCTGTGCTAACCTCTTCATCTCAGAGTAGCACTTGCAACCTACGTCCTCAGTTATTTGCTTGGCGTATTCCAATCTCTGTCTTCCTCTACAGTTTTTGCCCTCTACAGCTTCCTCTAGTACCATGGAAGTCATTCCCTCATGTCTTAGCAGATGTCCTATCATCCTGTCCCTTCTCCTTATCAGTGTTTTCCACATATTCCTTTCCTCTCCGATTCTGCGTAGAACCTCCTCATTCCATACCTTATCAGTCCACCTAATTTTCAACATTCGCCTATAGCACCACATCTCAAATGCTTCGAATCTCTCCTCTTCTGGTTTTCCCGCAGTCCATGTTTCACTACCATACAGTGCTGTACACCAGACGTGCATCCTCAGAAATTTCTTCCTCAAATTAAGGCCGGTATTTGATATTAGTAGACTGCTCTTGGCCAGAAATGCCTTTTTTGCCATAGCGAGTCTGCTTTTGATGTCCTCCTTGCTCCGTCCGTCATTGGTTATTTTACTGCCTAGGTAGCAGAATTCCTTAACTTCATTGACTTTGTGACCATCAATCCTGATGCTAAGTTCCTCGCTGATCTCATTTCTACTACTTCTCATTACCTTCCTCTTTCTCCGACTTACTCTCAAAACAAACTGTGTACTCATTAGACTGTTCATTCCGTTCAGCAGATCATTTAATTCTTCTTCACTTTCACTCAGGATAGCAATGTCATCAGCGAATCGTATCATTGATATCCTTTCACCTTGTATTTTAATTCCACTTCTGAACCTTTCTTTTATTTCCACCATTGCTTCCTCGATGTACAGATTGAAGAGTAGGAGTGAAAGGCTACAACCTTGTCTTACACCCTTCTTAATACGAGCACTTCGTTCTTGATCGTCCACTCTTATTATTCCCTCTTGGTTGTTGTACATATTGTATATGACCCGTCTCTCCCTATAGCTTACCCCTACTTTTTTCAGAGTCTCGAACAGCTTGCACCATTTTATTTTGTCGAACGCTTTTTCCAGGTCTACAAATCCTATGAAAGTGTCTTGATTTTTCTTTAGCCTTGCTTCCATTATTAGCCGTAACGTCAGAATTGCCTCTCTCGTCCCTTTACTTTTCCTAAAGCCAAACTGATCGTCACCTAGCGCATTCTCAATTTTCTTTTCCATTCTTCTGTATATTATTCTTGTAAGCAGCTTCGATGCATGAGCTGTTAAGCTGATTGTGCGATAATTCTCGCACTTGTCAGCTCTTGCCGTCTATGGAATTGTGTGGATGATGCTTTTCCTAAAGTCAGATGGTATATCGCCAGAATCATATATTCTACACACCAACGTGAATAGTCGTTTTGTTGCCACTTCCCCCAATGATTTTAGAAATTCTGATGGAATGTTATCTATCCCTTTTGCCTTATTTGACCGTAAGTCCTCCAAAGCTCTTTTAAATTCCGATTCTAACACTAGATCCCCTATCTCTTCTAAATCGACTCCTGTTTCTTCTTCTATCACATCAGACAAATCTTCACCCTCGTAGAGGCTTTCAATGTATTCTTTCCACCTATCTGCTCTCTCCTGTGCATTTAACAGTGGAATTCCCGTTGCACTCTTAATGTTACCACCGTTGCTTTTAATGTCACCAAAGGTTGTTCTGACTTTCCTGTATGCTGAGTCTGTCCTTCCGACAATTATATCTTTTTCGATGTCTTCACATTTTTCCTGCAGCCATTTCGTCTTAGCTTCCCTGCACTTCCTATTTATTTCGTTCCTCAGCGACTTGTATTCCTGTATTCCTGATTTTCCCGGAACATGTTTGTACTTCCTCCTTTCATCAATCAACTGAAGTATTTCTTCTGTTACCCATGGTTTCATCGCAGCTACCGTCTTTGTACCTATGTTTTCCTTCCCAACTTCTGTGATGGCCCTTTTTAGAGGTATCCATACCTCTTCAACTGTACTGCCTACTGCGCTATTCCTTATTGCTGTATATAAAGCGTTAGAGAACTTCAAACAAATCTCGTCATTCCTTAGTACTTCCGTATCCCACTTTCTTGCGCATTGATTCTTCCTGACTAATGTGTTGAACTTCAGCCTACTCTTCATCACTACTATATTATGATCTGAGTCTATATCTGCTCCTGGGTACGACTTACAATCCAGTATCTGATTTCGGAATCTCTGTCTGACCATGATGCAATCTAATTGGAATCTTCCCGTATCTCGCGGCCTTTTCCAAGTATACCTCCTCCTCTTGTGATTATTGAACAGGGTATTCGCTATTACTAGCTGAAACTTGTTACAGAACTCAATTAGTCTTTCTCCTCTTTCATTCTGCTACCATACATAAGTCAAATTCAACATACACATTCACTCACTCATTCGTATAGGTGATAAAGGGAGGAAGGAAAATTGGGAGCACCGAAAGTAGATAATGTACATAGGATTATATGCTTACTGGAAAAACTGGTTCTTTAATGTAATTGTGTACCACTGATTGGGGACAAACACGAAGCACAAAAGTAAATTACAAATAACTGAGCGTCACAGGACGAAATACAAGTTAAATACTATGAAACGAAACTAACGGAGACGTGTCATTATTTCTTTTTAAAACTATTGCCACGTTTGTGATTTCCAAGGCTTCCAACTAACAAACAGTGGTATGTTTTCTCACATATAGCCTGCTCTTCCGCCGCGGTTTCTTCCGTACATGTTCCATAATCCGGGTACTATTCGTTCCGTATATGTTCGATGATCCTGGTACTGGTGGATTTTATTATCGTTTCACAGTAGACCTTTCCACATATATGCGGTATGTAATATATTCTCTACATTGTGGTCCCTTCTTTACTCGGTATGTGGTATATTCTCTACATTGTGGTCCCTTCTTTGCGATTCTGAGACACTTTTTGATCTTCTTTGTCGGATTGTAGATAGTCTTGACGCCATGTTTATGCAAATATACGGCCGATACTGTCCGTTATCCATGGGATGTATCACAAAAAGATATCTCTTCTTCCGACAGGTCACTTCACCGAGTGTCAGGTTTGATGACTACTCTACAGAATCCGTTATACGTGTTGCATCTCGACTCCGAGACGTTGCGACTCACACAATCGTCTTGCGCCCTTTGTGAATGTATTAGTCATTTCTTTTTTCTGGCTCGGATAACGATTTGAAAGTTTTTGTAGGAATGAATTCATATGTGCCAGTGTTCGACACACGATGTGCCCCAGATCTCACCACTCTTAGTAACTTCTGCGTCTGTAAAGGGCATCCATTGCTGCTGTTCTGCCTCCATGATAAAATTTAAGCAGTGCGAAATGGCCGAGCGTTTTGAGGCGTCATGTCGTGGATTGCGTGTGCTCGTCCCGCCGGAAGTTCGAGTCCTCCCTTGGGCACGTGTGCGTGCGCGCGCGCGAGCGCGTTTTATGTGTGTGTTTGTGTTTGTGTGTGTGTGTGTGTGTGTGTGTGTGTGTGTGTGTGTGTCTGTGTGTCTGTGTCTGTGCGTGTGTGTGCTCTTATAATAAGTTAGTTTAAGTAGTGCGTAAGTCTAGGGACCGATGACTTCAGTTGTTTGGTCCCTTAGGAATTTACACACATTTGAACATTTTTGATAAATGTAATGTTGGCATGGAGACTTTTCAGATGTTGGATTTAGACACCGAGCTGTTCGTGACAATGGTTCCAAGCGAGGAATGTATTGTCGACGTTCCTGTGCCACCCACTAAGTTTACAAGGTGTCAGGTCTGGCAATCGTCTTTAGAAGTACGCCATTAAAAATTGTCCACCGCCAGAACAAGGCGACTACTCATGACAACGCCTTACAGTTGCTCACAGAAATCGCCACTCCACATAAAGCAGATGTCAGAATATGCCTGAAACAAATTGGTGACGTCTTGCACGAAATGAGCCGTTATGATCCAGAGAGTCATAAATAAAACAACGTCAAAGCTAACCTGGATGTTGTTCGGCACAAGTTTTAGTTTATTCAACTTCTCAATCAAATGTCATGAGTTCCTTATCTACCTGTCAGTCTTCCTCACGTGGGGGAGAAGAAGAGAGATCAACTGTTCTGTCGGCTTCTGTCGGTGAACCAGGACCACTTACGATCGGTTTTAATGACAAGTCACATGTATGGCTTTCTGGTAACCTATACAGCAGGGGTGGTAACACTTCCGTGTTGCACGCCTTCCACTCTACATCGCCAAGAGAGAAAATGCCTTGATTAACTACTGATTCGTTTTCCATGTGACACACTACGTCATATATTCGCATAGATTTCTGTATGTCGTTGAATGTAGTAGGTCAAGCATCTTCTGTTCAGAATGTTCGGCCTTTATGACACTAATTGCATTTCTCATGTCGGCAGACACAACCAATATGCTGTTGTCGGGTTAGGGTTCTTGATAACTTGTGACTCTTATCTTTTCGGGTTACAAGCTGGTAGTTTTATTCAACGCAGTATTCTAGCGGTTTCAGTGAGCATTTGCTGGACTTTTTCGGAAGGAACGTCTGTATGGCTCTTCGGTGTTAGCAGTGATATCATCCCTTGGAAGACTTCTGTAAATGATTGCGAAATTATCTCTTTTTGAAGAAAAAGGTCGTGCAAACATGTCCGATATCTCGCGTACCGGCAGCCCACACACAGCTATGACTCTGCACGCAGCTATGACTCCTGCCATGTAGGAACGTGCGGACACTCTCATTCGAGGTGATCGAAAAATGACAGCCAAACAGCTCGCTGCTCAACTGGAAATCTCTGTTGGTAGAGCTGACACACTAGTCCACCAGTTAAAGCTGTGTGCCCGCTGGCTTCCTCGCCACCTAACATAAGACCATGAAGAACAATGAAGGACAATCTGCGCAGAATTGCTTGCGCGTTACGAGGCTGATGATGACAATTTTTTATGCCATTATTGATGCAACACGATGGTGGCTCCTACATCGACCAGTACAGTGGTATCATACGGGCATACAGGCCCTCCCATTAATGTAGCTTAAGGTCTTCGTATAGAACGGAGATTATGTTGAAAAATAGGGTTTTGTAGCCAAAAGAGTGGGTAATAATATGACGTATTGGAATCGAATAAAACCAATCTGCGGTTCTAGGCGTTACAGTCTGGAACCGCGCGACCGCTTCGGTCGCATTTTCGAATCCTGCCTCGGGCATGGATGTGTGTGATGTCCTTTGGTTAGTTAGATTTAAGTAGTTCTAAGTTCTAGGGGACTGATGCCCTCAGAAGGTAAGTCCCATAGTGCTCAGAACCATTTGAACCAAAACCAACCGGCTTTCAGACGAAATGTGTTGCGGTGCCTATTGAACGCCCGTCGTAGTTGAGCAATAGACCGAGTTACACAAACTTAATGAATACTTTTCCACTAATACAGAATTTTACAGTTCAAATGGAAATTATGGTCGTATCTGCAGTAGAAAGGATGTGGTTTGCACCTCGAATAACTTTTGGATCACCTATTCGATTTCTCGAATTCGGGAGGACGACGGTTCAGTCCCGTGTCCAGCCATCCTGATTTACGTTTTCCGTGATTTCCCTAAATCGCTCCAGGCAAATGCCGGGATGGTTCCTTCGAAAGGGCACGGCCGACTTCCTTCCCCGTCCTTTCCTAATCCGATGAGACCGATGACCTCGCTGTCTGGTCTCCTCCCCAAAAACAACCCAACCCAACCCAACCTATTCGATTTCGGATATACGCCACCGATCAGCTCACTCAGAAGATGGTCGAAAGGTATACGTCTGAAGTATCGGGTGAAGAACTATGGCTTCTGCTGTCACACGCAGATAATGTAATGGGTCATTCATTCGTCACGAAAGTTTAAAATATTTGTATTCTTATTTCACGTAGACGAATAAGGAACAGGGGATCAAGAAAGCAGCGCGGGATTAGCCGAGTGGTCTGGGGCGCTACAGTCATGGACTGTGTGGCTGATACCGGCGGAGGTTCGAGTCCTCCCTCGGGCATGGGTATGTGTATGTTTGTCCTTAGGATAATTTAGGTTAAGTAGTGTGTAAGCCTAGGGACTGATAACCTTAGCAATTAAGTCCCATAAGATTTCACACACATTTGAACACTTTTTTTTTTTTTTGCTCAAGGAACAAAGACGACTGTGTATTTTTGACTTCTTAATCAATGAGATCACGGACTTCGGCAGTTCTTACTCCATAATAACAAATTTAAGTGAAACAAAATCAGTTATATAACTCTTATATAATCACATAAGAAATTACTCTCTTGAAATCGAAATGAAGAGTTTTGGGCAATACTTCTTACTGTTTGAATAGCATGCACAGAAATTTAAGTCGCTCTCCAAGAAAAATTACAGTACCGAGATGAGACGCAAAATCACGCTTAAGAGGTAGATTTGACGAAGTTAAAATCGGTTTTTTGTAATAAGGAGAGTGTCTCAATGGTATCTTCCTTCGCAACTCCTAGTCACACCTAAAAAGAGTAATTGCTGCTGTGGGCTTCATTCTGAAGACTGGTTTGATGCAGCTCTCCATGATAGTCTAGACTGTGCAAACTTCTTCATCTCTGCAAAACTATTGCAGCCTACAGCCATTTCAACCAGCTTGCTACACTTAAGCCCAGCTCTCTCTCTACAATTGTTAACCTTCCTTCCATTGTAAAACTGTAGATTATTTGGTGCCTCAGGCTGTATCCTTTTAACTATTCCTTCAAGCCATGCCATACATTTATTTTTATCGATTGGACTCAATATCTCGTCATCAGTTATTTGAACTATCCTTTTAATCTTCAGTAACATACCTGAACTTATCTCATACGAATTTGATATTCTGCCGCAAAAGAATTAGCATAGTTCCACTTAAAAACCTAAGGTGAGGCTTGTACATTTGTGATTAATTAATTTACAAAAACGTTGTTTTGTGAGACATGATCGCTATCCCTCCACGTCAACACAAATTAATAATATCTCTGAGCGGTCAAAAGTCATTCGCGGTGAAAACGTTGGGCGCCTCACGCTTTACGTCAGAGTTTCCATACAGCAAAGTGGTTCTTGTAAGACAGCGCCTGAGGACAGGCGGAGGGAATGTGCCGGACAGGGCAGGCGTCTGCAAGACGAACAAGAGGGTCCCCTGGCCACTCTAGCCCAGAGAGACAGTTATTAAGAGCCTGACGGCGGGCTGGGGTGTGGGGTGGAATGGGGGTAAATCCAGGCAGGGCTGGCACTCTGCCCGCGCCCTAGCCTGGCCCCTGCTCTGTGATTAAATGGCCCCTAGTGCAGTGTTACCCCTGTCTCCATAAGAGGCTCTGACCGCTTGCCACACACGGTTAATCGCTATCCAAAAGTGTGTCCAAGACAACACGTGTGCGTTCCAGTCATTCAGATCATACACTAGAGATATCTGTGTAGAGAGCCTACTGTAATGAACGTGTCGCCAATTTAAAATTCAAGTTGTCACATGTCTTCAGTATAATACTGCTTGTTTACATATTGCAATGGACCGAAACGTTACACTTGTTTCCTCTTTTTTGCACATTTATTTATTAGTAACAGCTGCGAACAAAAGCTGAAATACGTCGAAGGAGGAAAAATTAATTTTTATTTTTAAACACCTCGAAGGTTTAATTATAATGATGCAACTAGTACGAGACAGACAGGTAGGTGATGTGTAGTGTATTTGAAAATACCTGTACTCAGTGTAATAAACAATTAACGTCGTAGAGCTAATTATTGTCAGTGTCTGGCCATATATTTATGAGATAAATGTTAATAAATTCTATAGTGTGGAGGTATACTGTCAGTCGGTCCGTTGAATAAAGTACATATAAACGTTTCCAGAAGTTTTCACCTGCATATAATTTTTATATATGAGAGTATGCGTCACTACTTCCGCATTGTACAGATCTACAAAGCACTGTGATTATATCAAAGCAGTTTCAATGAGAAACAGCAGTGCTAATACAATGTCCAGTCACATTAATGTGAGCAGCTATTAAAAGCCTGAATAACCGCCTTTTGTTGCCCAGACCGCTGCGAAACTTGGAGGAAGAGCCCATGAGTTTCTGGAAGGTACCAGCAGGAATGTGGAGCCACTCCATGTCCAGTGACGTGGACAACCGCTCGAGGTTTTCCAGTTGACGATTAATGATGCGAACAGCGCAATCGAAGTGGACCTACAGATTCTCGACTATGTTCAAATCTGGGGAGTTTTGTGGATAGAGTATGGTAAACTCTTCCTGATATTCTCCCAACCACGAACGTACCCTGTGAGCTGTGTGAAACGTTGCATTGTCCTGCTGGTAGTGCTATCGTACCGATGAAGAGTAAGCTGCATGTAGGGATTATTCGTGCATCCATACTGACTGCTGTCCATTGGCGACGAAGGCTCGAATTCGTACGCCAGTGCTGCAACTGATCGTCCAGTGACTGGCAACAGGTGGATCACACTTTATGTTTCATTGGCCTGGAGCGCCTTAAACCAAATACACTGCAATAACAGCCGGAAATGTCCAGGTCAGAGGAGGGAGCGTTATGGTCTGCAGAACATTTTCGTGGCGGTTCCTGGCAGATCTCGTCATTATGGAAAGCAGACTGGATCAACAAAAGTATTCATCTATACTTGTGGCCCATCCCTACATGCAGCTTGTTTTTCTCGGTACGATGGCATCTACCAGTAGGGCAACGCAACGTATCACACAGTGAACAAGGCGCCTGTTGTGGATGCCCATACGCAGCAACCTTCACTGAACGGTCGTTGAGGTTCCTTGGTTCATATGGACAGTGAGTTGCTCGACAGCTGGACTTCTATTCATCCGTACAAATCTCCGTAGCAGTCGTACACGACTGTCATCTGTGACCGACCTATGGTGCACCATAGTTTCCTCTGCGCCGGTTTTGGATTGCGCTGTTTTCTTACGCACGATGTTCTTTAACTTCGGCGGCCCGTGAACAGTTTACAGACTCAGCCGTTTCGAAAATGCTTCCATCCTTGGTCCGAGGGCCAATGACCACGCCGTTTTGAAAGTCAGATAAACCGCTGCGTTTCCGCAATACGAAAACGATCGTACTGTTTTTTACTCCCCATCCCCGAAATGCTTCATATACCCCTTGCAGCTAGTTTTGTCACCAGCCGCCTGTGAATCGTTACTGCACATTGCCATCGACCATAGACGGTGACCAAGCGAGGTGGCGCAGTGGTTAGCACACTGGACTCGCATTTGGAAGGACGACGGATCAATCCCGCGTCCGGCCATCTTCATTTAGGTTTTCCGTGATTTCTCTATATCACTTCAGGCAAATGCCGGGATGGTTCCTTTGAAAGGGCAGGGCCGATTTCCTTCCCCATCCTTCCCTAACTCGAGCTTGTGCTCCGTCTCTAATGACCTTCTTGTCGATGGGACGTTAAACACTAATCTCCTCCTCCTCCTCCTCATAGACGGTGGCCACGTTAATGTGACTGGATCGTGTATTTATCACTTGGTGAATAAGTATACCAGAGGTATTTGGAAAATAAGGTCCGATTTGGCGCTAAATGGAAACCACTGTGAAAATCTGATGAAACTCTGCACAAGATGTATTTGGCAGTGTCTCTAGTATGCCTATCGATCGCATGACATCGCTCTTTTCAGTCCTCACCGCATAATGAGCACACAGAGCTGCCTATAACAACAGTGTCTCCCCTCAAGTATGTGGATCCTCTGAGAGGTTTCACCTGCAGATATGCAGCCCAAGTAACAGAAATGGCATACGTTTCTTTCTTGAAGACAATTCTCAGCCGCATTCTGCGGGGAGAGTGAAGATGCTCCCGCAACGTTTTCGATGGGAAGTGTTTGATCACGCACAATACAGCCCTCTATTAGCTCTCTCTGGTTTCATCATTTCTCACACGAATCGCTGGGTACGAAGACAACATTGTGGCACAGACAACAAGCTGTAGACTAGTGAAGAGAATTGGTGGAAAGCACAGGCGGCTGATTTCTGTGACGACGGGACTAGAAAGTTTGTACAACTCTATGATAAATGTGTAAGTCGGAGCGGCGACTGTTTAGAGAGGTAGCTGGAATGTGTGGCGAACTGTTGCGAACAAAAAAATTTTGGTTTCCACTGAGGTTTAAGTTTCGCTGTCGATCGGACCTTACTTTCCGAACAGCCCTCGTATATGTTTATTATTTTAGTTTCCCTAAGCAGATTACACAATAGTTACTAGGAACTAGAAACAGGCGCCGTCTTCAAATTTGCTTAATGATCTTATCGCTCCATGTGTCTAGAGTGACATTCACCTACTTGTGCTTAATGCCAGTTTTACTATTGATAACAGTCTGTAATGGACTAATATTTTCGATCTACAACAGAAGTATGGGGCATCGCAGTTTCCCATTTGTTTGAGGGCTACTAACTGCATGACCTGAAAATGCACCTGTAACGCTGCGAAACAGGTAGCGTTGCCAATAAAGGACTACAAAACAGTGGATACGGTTTGGAAAGGCTTTACTTACTGTGAATCCCATCAGTACATAACACCTGTTTTAATAAAAACGCTTTGAAGATTCTTAAGTATTTATAAAGAAGAAGACTTTAATCCATGAAAATACTTAATTGTTTTATAAATGGTTTTCGATCTTTTTCGAGATGTTTTCCCTTTGATGAATTACTGAACCATTTAGAATTTCCGCCATAGCATATTTTGTTAAACAGAGATTTGAAATAACGAAACGCATTTGTTAGGTCTTAATATTGCTAAAATACAGATCCGGACCTTCCAGCAGCCATAGTGGAATCACCCTAGAATCAACAAGATGAGCCATAACGACTTCGACGAAATCTACGTGGGAATCAATTCAAGATAAGTGCCAAATTAATGACTTCTTTACAGTGACCTCATTATCTCGATTCTGACGATATCATCCACAGTCAATAGTTTTGTTGTTGCCCGATAAAGTGAACATATGCTGCGTGAGCAACATTATTAATCTGATTTCTAATCTACTTTGTTAGTGGTGGTATTGTTAGGATTTGGGCGGTGGGTACACCCGTCTTCCAATAGCAAAAAAAAAAAAAAAAAAAAAAAAAAAAATAGTAGCGCTTGACATGTGCCACTTGTGGCTAACAAGTGAAATATCTTTCATTTATCTTAAAGCTGTAAGAGAAGTTCATTCTAGATATCGAGTGAAAAATTTTAAGATTTCTACGAAATGCACATGAAACACTCACAGCAGTTTTGAACAGAACATGACCAAACGTGATGTAATTACGTTCAGAATATGCAGAGCTCTTACGGGTTAACTTGAAGTTGTAACGTGGGCATGTCATTTTTGAAAGCATTGTATGTTGGCCAAAAAATTTTGTTCTGATCATCTGAATACTCACTCCGTGGATAATCCTACACTGTAATCCCTACAGCAGATGTCACGTACAAGTCGAATAACAGATTTTGTCATAAGAAATCATTTCTACCATATTTATTCGTCAGGATGTGAGTAGTCAGTTTAAAATCATCCGATAAATTATGTTTTCGACAAAGTTGCTTTTTGTCAGGATCGTAAGATGTTACATAAATGATCACATTGTTGGCTTCACCAGGGCTATCTGTATACAGCCGTCGTGAGAATATTCGTAAAAAGTTTCATGCTGGAATAAAGATAATGACCTTTCTTTTATAAATACAGACTACCTTTGCTTGCTGCAGTATACCATTAACTTCCCTAGCACGTTACATCTGTTGTACTGAAGACATCATTGGCGAATATTCAGTAGAAAAATACATTTTTTTTAGATAGTGCCATGGGACACGGAAATTGCCACAATGCGGGGGTATGGTGGCAGGAGTACCTGACCGATACAGTTATCCGTACCATAGATGAAATCTCCTCGGATCAGTACCTGTGAAAATCTTGGCAAATGTGTGGTGGATACGGGGGAGGAGGTGGGGGACCTGAAGCGAGGCTGTCACCCACCCACTCTCCCCACAGCCATGAGTGTGTTTTCTTTCTTGTGGCTTTACTTAGCATCAACAACTTAATCAACTTCTATCGATATCTACGGAACGGAATTATGACTTCTGAGATCACTAAAACATGAGATAAAAGAAACATGACTTAAAAAAGATTATGATTACCAAATACCTGAACGGTTTTAAGCCTGGAACATTGAAGAGGTGAAAATGTCACATTGTCACTAAAAAGGCGTAAATTTTACTGCTCCGTATTTTATTCGAAGGAACTCACAATTTATATAGGAAATATAATCGTAGTTGCGAATACGAACTACCCCAGCTATACGAATGTAAGAGAATGACGACAATGAAAAATGGTGCCGAAATGGGATTTAAACTGAACCGCTTTGGCTATTCATACACGAGCGACGAAGCTGCTCAAAGATGGTTCAAATGGCTCTAAGCACTATGGGACTTAACATCTGTGGTCATCAGTCCCCTAGACTTATAACTACTTAAAGCTAACTAACCTAAGGACATCACAGCCGGCCGGAGTGGCTGAGCGGTTCTAGGCGCTACAGTCTGGATCCGCGCTGCCACTACGGTCGCAAGTTCGAATCCTGCCTCGGGCATGGATGTTTGTGATGTCCTTAGGTTAGTTAGGTTTAAGTACTTCTAAGATCTAGGGGACTGATGACCTCAGAAGTTAAGTCCCAGACTGCTCAGAGCCATTTGAACCATTTTTTAAGGACATCACACACATCCATGCCCGAGGCAGGATTCGAACCTGCGACCGTTGCAGTCGCGCGGTTCCGGACTAAAGCGCCTAGAACTGCTCGGCCAAAACGGCCGGCACTGCTCCTGCGTCACAGCCTGTACTTTTACTCATATTATGTAATTACCGTACAGGGAAGGACATTTTAATTGACAGTCACTGCCTGGTGTCGACAGGTAAATACGAAGCAGTGTTGAAAAGAACGACACAAAAAGAGCGACGCAAGCATCGTTCTTCTTAACAACACAGGCTCTGCAATATCGTATCATAATTCATGATTTAGTTAATTATAATGTCTGCAGTCAGCTGCCACATGCAGAATAAATACAAAACATTCTGTTTAACACCCGATACTGGCAATACCAGATTGGCGGGAACCGCGAATTGGTACCAACTGCAATCATAAGTTGTACGAGGGTTTAGTAATCTAGGACTTTACAGTATATCATAATTTAATTGTAGTGATGTAACTACAGAACGACAATATATGTCGGCAAGTGGTGGCAATAGGGTGCCCTTGGACCCCTCCGCTGGCATCTGGAACACAGAGTTGTTATTCATATACTGAGTGAATAACCATCTATTCTATGCGATATAGGGTTTTTTGTGTCTCATATTCAATTAACTTCTTACATCAAGATATGTTTCGAAGCAGACCTAGTAATTTATATGGGAAATAAGAATTATAAAGAATGCAACCTCCACCCCTCCTCCACTCTCAGGAAACATTTTTTGAACGCACATCACTACATCTAATACATAAGTTGGATATATTTCCAATAGCGTAAGAACAGCAGGTGGCTGTGTCCTGACCAATCACCGAGCGTGTGTTTGTTTACTTGAAGGTAAATCGACAAACAGAGTCTGTGAAACTTTCAAAATGCTTAGTCACACTGACAGCAAGAAGGGCGCTGCAGTACTTTAGCGTGACTGAGTTTGTGTTGTATGTCCAATTCACCAGAGATAATATTTCAAGGTAAGTTATTTTATTTATATTTTGGGAGATTAGCAGGTTATTAAATAATTGTGTTATTTAATCATGTTAACCTTACATAACAATGCACCGCCCATTCAATATTAAGGTTAGGAGCTTATCACTTAAATAAACCAGAAGTAGTGTGTTGCCAGAGGAATTGTAAATGCATTAAGAATGAGAGCAAGTGTCCAAAAGGCAGATTCGTTGAGGAAAAAAACACATTAAGAGCGGAAATGTGAGTTTATATGTACTTTACTGCATAAAATAATGTTCGTAAACCGAACGAGAAATATTTCATTACCCACTTAATTACAAGAATGTAATTACCATGTCCACAGCGCCTGCTGCACGGGGGAAGGGAAATGCGACAATGAAGCAGTCATATAGTTTGATACATCAAAACCTTATAATTTGGATTTCGATTCATACCTCATTTTTGTAATAACTACAACGAGCTGCCGTTTCTTTTCTTGATGTGCCACACTTGCTAATCATCACTTATAATACGCAATTTAAAGAGCATTTCTTGAGATCATCCGGGAAACAGAAAAAAATGATGACATGCTGAAGTAAACTGAAAACTGTTGAATACAGTGAAATCACGTAAATCCAGTATGACAGACCTCTTCATCTTCCATAAGTCAAAAGCAGCATAGATTATTCAATGGGATCTTATGGAGGTGAATTCTTCCGCAGTGCTGACAACATTTGCAGCTCACGTTACTGTCTGATCATTTGCTGTGATGGAAATGAAGCAAAGAAGTAATACCGTGAAAGTGAGTTACAGCAGAGCTCATGTTTAAATTTGGTACTTAATTGTAGCCGTTAGTATGAAATGAAATTAAATTAATGCTACGCTCAAGATCAAACAGTGCACTGCGTAAAGGCGAGTGCAGTGCCATTTAGTATCAGGTTGTGTAGATTGGCAAGCACGGTGGCAAGTATCACGAAAATTCCCAAATTCTGTCGACGAATTATGAGCAGTACTAGGGGGCATTGCCTCAATAAAAGTTGGACAAGCTATATTGCATGGTCACTATTAACAGTATCGACCGCTGCCATCTTCAGATCTGTTACATACAATCAGTTGTGTAACCAACTAAGTTCAGTTGGCTGAAGCAAAATCTATAAAAAGCCTGATGATACATAATAAAAATAAACGTAAAAAATTTAAATGAATAACGATCATTCATACCAGCCCCAGATATCATAAAATATTCTGATGCAGGTACCAACGTCAAATTGGGCATGTAGGTACCTATTAAGGGCCGTTGATGACATGGTGTTTGTACAAATAACTGAGGCTAGCAGTGGGAACTATAGCTACGGAACGTGAGTAACCAGTATCGCAAGTTTATCAGCTAATTACTCTACACTTACGCTTAAGGTGTAATTGTTTTGTCATGCTAGAAGGTTTCGATTTATAAATGTGATTTTATTTTAAAGCTTTTTATGTGGGTTATCACACAATTGTATGTTCTACTTTGCCAGGCTAGGAGCTACCCTTTGTTACCATATGTAGTATCTTTTATTTGGATTTAAGTATGGATCTGATTCCACACATTGCAGATATGTACATGTTTTATTGACAGACGCTCATTTTGCCAAGTGAAGTAAATTTAATGAATTACTACGTAATCTGCATATTAACTATTACATTTGCGATACTGGTTACTCATGTACTCTAGCTATAGGGTCCTCTGCTGGCCTCAGTTATTTGTATAAATACCAGATGCATTCGTGTCATCATCAGCACTTACTATGTACCAACATTTATAATTTGACATTGATACCTATATCAGAATTTTTCATGGTATTATGGCTGGTATTTTTTAAATTATTTTTCTTATGTGTCATCAGGCCTGTTATATTTTGCTTCAGCAAATTTAACTTGGTTGGTTACACCACCACCATTGTTTGTAACAGATCTAGAGATGACACAAGCCGAAACCAGTAATTGTGAAGTGTAAAAGTTTGTGTGATAAAGACGGACCTTTGAAACAAAGCAGTGATTCTTAGCGTACAAAGTAAGAAATTAGCTAAGTTACTTCACGCGAACATTTACGTATGATGTGGATGTATGCTTCGGCGCTACATGAGTGTGAAGGAAAAGGATATGGTGCGTGACATGTCCACTACTTTCACTTAGTTAAATAAGATTTCCGATATGAGATAATTAAAAAAAACAGCGAGTTACATAGGAATAGTGGTACGGCAATCTTACTTTTTTTTAACCCACAAAACTTCAAACTAGAAGATTAAGTCATAGAAACACAGCTCACCACACTACAATCACACTCTTCAACTTACCCGACCAAGCTTATAAGTCACTGAAAAAAGTAATCAACTGAACGCCGTACTAATTCCTTCAAAATTAATATCTATCTTATTGTAAGAAATAAAAAAATTGCAGTGATATGTTTTCCTTAACATCATCTGGAATATTACCAAAGTCAGTCCGTGAAATTTTTAAACATTTCATTCTACGTAATTTCTCATTTTTCATGCGCTAGAAAACATATAACACTCCTATAAAATCACCTTACTTCGATTAGTTTCATTCTTTTAATTTAACATAAAATGTTTGTGATTATTTAAGGCCTGCAATGTCACAACATTTCAACACCGAACATTTAACATTTTTATTGCCACTGCTTAGGAACTACCTTGGAGCCAACAGCTCAGAAATTATCTCCGCAAGCATGAATTGAACCAGTTTTTGAAAGGAAAGTAGCAAAACTGGAATCACTCAATTAGAACCTTGACGCAAGTGTTGAAGATGAGTTAGACATACAGGAACGTAGCTCTCATTTCACTTCTAGTGTTACGACAGTGTTAACATCAGTAAGAATTTATATTTCCTCGTTTTTGAGAGAAGTATTTTAAGCGACGCTAATCGATTTGAAATATTAAGCTGTATATGAGTAACTAGACGGAGAAAGAAAGCATTTGAAGTGGAACCGTCATTTAATATTGAGTTCAGAGGCCCTAAAACTCGTAATTTGCAGAGCGATTTACATCAACATCAATAAGCGTTATAGGTGGCCAAGCTCGTTCATCTTTGCAAATTAGTTCACTGTCGATAGTCCCTTTTTTGGAAAGGTTCATTTTTACTCATTCACCGTTCCTTTTTTATCTAATTGCGTACTGTACTGATTTCGGATAGATTTAACGAAAAAAATATGAAATAGCCCAAGGATTACTTCAGCGTGATAGGTTCACTGATTTCCTTATGTAGAAAGGTTGTTTGCTTCGACCTCCTCAGCTGCAGGTGTTGTCAGAACGCTTCACATAAGTCAGGTGATGTGACAGGCCGGTGACCGCTAGCCAGGCAGAGAGAGCCCAGGCAAGCTGAACGGAAGTACGGATTACGATGTTTACAACCCGGTATGTCAAACCCAATCATCATTCACTCTAGAGAGAAGCTCGTAGTCGTAGCAACAAGAAGTCTTTATTTTCAATTCATTTACGGAAAAACAGGTATTTGTGTAATCCGTCAGACCAACATTAACAGTTTTCTTTTACAGTTTGCGGGTGTGTAAATCAACAAGAGGTACTCATTCTTCTTTCTCTACGATCCGAAGTCACGAGCAATTCGTTTTATTGCGCAAAGAAACAAAACTAAGATGTAACACAAAAAAATATCCAAATGTCAAAAACAAGATCCTGCCCTAGTGTCATGTTTCAGCTTTGGAAGAAATGCAAAATCCCAAGTTCTATGCGAAGTTTTCTACACTACAATAAAGAAAGATTAAAACTTATCTTAAAAACTAGTCTTGCAATAAATCAGATGAAACCGGAAAATCGACGAGTAAAAAAACAAAAGTCTCCTTTTGGTAATAGTATCTCCTGCAGTTGATAAAAACGACGAAGAAAGAAATAGGTTTCTTTGTTTTCTGCTGAGAAAACGTATTTGTTACATGTAACTTAATTTTTATATAGACTTCACGCAAAGGTTTAAGTGAAGAGGGGAACGAGTGACTACCCGAAAAATAACCAGACGGTTGCAGCAACGAGACCAGCCACGACTGTTCCAGGAACGAGGACATGCCGCGACTGTTCCTGGAACAAGGACCGGCCACTACCGTTTCTGGAATACGGACCGACTATTCTGTGAATGTGAACAGGCCATGACCGTTCCAGGAACGAGGACCGGCCACAAACCTTCCCGGAATGAGACCGGCTGCGACCAAAGAGAATGCTGAACAACCGTCCCTTGGAACTCGTTTCTCGGTCCTTCTCTTCACTTTGGTAAACCGTTCCTTGAGTCCCATACGTTCGTGAACTACCCACCTCCAATAATAAAAATGGTTCAAATGGCTCTGAGCACTATAGGACTTAACATCTCAGGTCATCAGTCCCCTAGAACTTAGAACTACTTAAACCTAACTAACCTAAGGACATCACAAACATCCATGCCCGAGGCAGGATTCGAACCTGCGACCATAGCGGTCGCGCGGTTCCAGACTGAAGCGCCTAGAACCGCTCGGCCACCTGCGGCCACCTCCAACAATAATAACAATTCATCTACTACAGTGCTTTCATTCCCATTCACTTGTTTCAGAATTTTCACAGATACAACTCGTGGTCCAGTTCTAAGCGTTGAACATCTACATCTGCATCTACGTGATTAGTCGGCCATTCACAATAAAGTTCCTGACAGAGGGTTCAATGAACCACCTTCAAGCTGTCTCCACTCTCGAACGGCACGCGGGAAAAACGAGCACTTAAATTTTTCCGTGCGAGCCCTGATCGCTCTTATTTTATCGTGATGATCATTTCTTCCTATGTAGGTGGATGCCAACAGAATGTTTTCGCAATCGGAGGAGAAAACTGGTGATAGAAATTTCATGTGAAGATGCCGTCGCAACGAAAAACGCCTTTGTTTTAATGATTGCCACTTCAAGTCACGTATTATGTCTGTGACACTATCCCCTCTAATTACCGATAATACAAAACGAGCTGCCCTTCTTTGTACTTTTTCGATGTCATCCGTTAGTCCCACCTGATGCGGATCCCACACCACACAGCAGTACTCCAGAATAGTGCGGACAAGCGTGGTGTAAGCAGTCTCTTTAGAAGACCTGTTGCATCTTCTAAGTGTTCTGCCAATGAATCGCAGTCTTTGGTTTGCTCTACCCACAATATGTGTGATCGTTCCAACTTAGATTATTTGTAATTGTAATCCCTAAGTATTAAGTTGAATTTACAGCCTTCAGATTTGTGTGATTTATCGCGTAATAAAAAATTTATTGATTTCTTTTAGTACTCATGTGAATAACTTCACACTTATCCTTATTCAGGGTCAATTGCCACTTTTCGCACCATACAGATATCTTATCCAAATCATTTTGCAAGTCGTTTTGATCATCTGATGACTTTACAAGACGGTAAATGACGGTATCATCTGCAAACAATCTAAGACGGTTACTCAGATTGTCTCCTACGTCGTTAATATAGATCATGAACAATAGAGGGCCTATAACACTTCCTTGGGGAACGCAGAAAATTACTCGATCTCTTTCCGTCTATCACTTCGATCTGTGACCTTTCTGACAGGAAATTACGAATCCAGTCGCACAACTGAGGCGATACTCCGTAGGCACGCAGTTTGGTTAGAAGACGCTTGCGAGGAACGGTGTCGAAAGCCTTATGGAAATCTAAAAATATGGAATCAATTTGACACCCCCTGTAGATAGCACTTATTGCTTCATGAGTATAAAGAGCTAGTCGTGTTTCACAAGAACGATATTTTCTGAATCCGTGCTGACTGTATGTCAATAAATAGTTTTCTTCGAGGTACTTCATAATGTTCGAATACAGTATATGTTCTAAAACCCTACTGCAAATCGACGTTAGTGATATAGGCCTGTAATTCAGTGGATTACCCCTACTTCCCTTTTTGGGTATTGGTGCGACCTGAGCAATTTTCCAGTCTTTAGGTACGGATCCTGGTACGGAACCTGACTGGAATACAATCTGGACCGGAGGCCTTGCCTTTATTAAGTGATTTAAGCTGTTTCGTTGCCAGTGGTTCAAATGGCTCTGAGCACTATGGGACTTAACTTCTGAGATCATCAGTCTCCTAGAACTTAGAACTACTTAAACCTAAGTAACCTAAGGACATCACACACATCCATGCCGTAGCGGTCGCGTGGTTCCAGACTGTAGCGCCTAGAACCGCTTGGCCACTCCGGCCGGCTGTTTCGTTACACCAAGGATATCTACTTCTATGTTTCTCATCTTGACAGTTGTTCTTGATTGGAATTCAGGAATATTTATGTCTTCTTGTTTGGTGAGGGAGTCTCGGAAAACCGTGTTTAATAACTCTGCTTTAGTGGCACTGTCATCAGTGACTGCACCGTTGTTATCGCGCAGTGAAGGTAGTGATTGCGTCTTGCCACTGGTGTGCTTTATGTATGACCAGAATCTCTTTGGATTTTCTGCCATATTTCGAGACATAATTTCGTTGTGGAAATTATTAAAAGCATCTACCATTGAAGTACGCGCCATATTTCGAACTTCTGTAAAACTTTACCAATTTTGGAGATTTTGCTTTTAAATTTGGCATGTTGAAACAGTTCATGGTAGTCCAGCTGCTAATATTCTGGCATACTGATCTGGATGACCATCTTCTAGTTAGAATTGAACTCGCTCCCCCCCCCCCCCCCCCCCCCAAGAAGAAAAAAATTATCGACGCCAATAATGGTTACTGAAAAGAGAAAGCTACCTTCTCAGTAGTTGCAGAGACAACAATATAGATGATTGATTTGATCTTATAACATTAATCAACATGGTCTTGATTTGTTGATACTGAATTGTGTCGGGGCTAAGTGAATTTGAACGTGGGGACATTGTTGGTGCCTGTATGGTGAACGCTTCCGTAGCCAACGTAGCGTACGCTTCCTTGATGGTGGTAGCCGAAGTGTTCGGTGGTTCAAGAGGTACCGCATCCAAGATTTATACCGCACACAGGGAAATCTGAAAAAGATCGATCTCTAAGTAGCACAGCTAAAAACTGTGAGTTGAGTGATCGTGACAGACGGGTTGTTGAAGATACTTGTGATGAAAAAAGAGAGGACGACAACTGCAAAATCACTGCATAGCTGAATGTCGCTCTCTGTAACTCTGTCAGCACCAAAGCAACACGAATGGAGCTGCAGGAGCTGAAAACTGCAGAACGAGCTGGAATTGAAAATCCAGATGCCAGTAACAGAAAAACATGGTGCCAAAGTCATAAAAACTGGACTACAGAGCAAAGGAAGAAAGACGCTTGTTTCATACGGTTTCCAGCCTCTGGCCCAATATACGTCGTAAGAGTGGAGCATGGAGGGGGTTCGGTAATGAGTTTGGCCGTTGTGGTGTTCCATGGATCCCATGGTTACTCTGCAAGATCGCATTACTGCGAAGGATTATGTGACCATTTTGGATGATCTGACACTCCCCGTGGTACAATGTGTTTTCCTGATTGGTGATACTGTGCTCCGAGACGACAGGTCCCCTGTTTACACAGCTCGTCTGGTCTAGATCCGGTTGTCTGAGTACGATGATAAAGTGTCGCATATCTCCTGGTCTCATCAGTCACCAGGCCTCAATGTTATTGAGCCTTTGTAGTCTACTTCGGAGAGAAGAGTGCTTCATCGCTACCCATCTCAATAATCGGTGGACGGCCGCTGTGACCGAGCGGTTCTAGGCTCTTCATTCCGGAACCGCGCGCCTGCTATGGTCGCAAGTTCGAATCTTGTCTCGGTCTTGGATGTGTGTGCTGTCTTTGGGTTAGTTTTGTTTAAGTAGTTTAGGGAACTGATGACCTCAGATGTTAAGTCCCATAGTGCTTAGAGCCATTTGAACCATAATCAGGAAGAAAGGTATAAGATCCCCTTTAAAACGATATAGGACCTGTATTTATCCGTTCTGATCATCGGAAGCTGTTTTGAGTGTGAACGGGTCTCCTCCACAGTATTTGGTACGGTAACGTGTTCTTGGTCTTTCTGTATTTCGTCCAATCCTGTACACAAACCGCGTTGCTCCGCTTTCCGCCATTCACAGCGTACCTTCTGCTGCCTTGATTGTCTCACTCTCTCCAGTTCCCGCTTTGGCGGCCAACATCAGCCCAAAACGGCGGATTCCGCTCCCTTCCAGCTTCCGTATCCCGATTCACATTCTTGGCGTTCACTCTATTAATTTGTCTCATAAACACGTATAGACTTGCACTCGCCCGCTGCCTTGCTCGGTCCTCCCGTATGATATCGCGGTATACTATTTTTAACAGGAAAGTAATACTATGCAACTGCTAACCCATGTTCGTTTAGAATTTACGAGTAGCCTCGCAGTTCCTGGAGCAGCTGTGGTTTTGTAACACCGCAGGTGTCCCATACACTTCGTAAGCAAACACAGGCATCGTCGGGTAAAATCCGACCTTCCCCCGATGCGCCTGAGCACGAAGGCAAGCCTGCGTTCTGGGTTCCCTTCCAACCAAAGGAATTTCCGTTTGGTGCTTACCGGTATCTTCAGATTAAAGCCTCACCGAATGGGCCGTCACAGTTGCAGTAGTTACGTAGAAATGAACAGGTTTACACCATGTATACTAGCACATAAATATGCTTCAGCCTGATTACTGCAACAACAAATAACTTATATGTTAGAAACCGTTACCAACATAATTTTTTACATAAGGAAAACGCTACTTGGAGTTACTCGCCTGACGTGTCAACATCTGCTTTGTTTCTTTCTTCTTCATTTACGAAAATTCAACACAATTTCACTTCGAATTCTTTCGGTTTTCTCTTTTCACACTATACTAGTTCACTGGAACTAAATAGGCTCATATGAAGTTTATTGTATTTAGTAATAAGTTATATCTTTCATTACTCCTCGAACTCTGAGTCTTTGTGCGTGGACCAACGGAAAGGACACTACGTCTACTTCTTCGTTATTCATCTTGGTATAATTCGTTTGTCACCATCTCCAAGTGGAAGAAGGTTTAAAAAAACAGTACATAATAGTTTTTATTTTTTATAATATATTAAAAAATATCAAAGGTATTTTTGTGAGCCTACTTCGTCAATTACACTCCTGGAAATGGAAAAAAGAACACATTGACACCGGTGTGTCAGACCCACCATACTGCTCCGGACACTGCGAGAGGGCTGTACAAGCAATGATCACACGCACGGCACAGCGGGCACACCAGGAACCGCGGTGTTGGCCGTCGAATGGCGCTAGCTGCGCAGCATTTGTGCACCGCCGCCGTCAGTGTCAGCCAGTTTGCCGTGGCATACGGAGCTCCATCGCAGTCTTTAACACTGGTAGCATGCCGCGACAGCGTGGACGTGAACCGTATGTGCAGTTGACGGACTTTGAGCGAGGGCGTATAGTGGGCATGCGGGAGGCCGGGTGGACGTACCGCCAAATTGCTCAACACGTGGGGCGTGAGGTCTCCACAGTACATCGATGTTGTCGCCAGTGGTCGGCGGAAGGTGCACATGTCCGTCGACCTGGGACCGGACCGCAGCGACGCACGGATGTACGCCAAGACCGTAGGATCCTACGCAGTGCCGTAGGGGACCGCACCATCACTTCCCAGCAAATTAGGGACACTGTTGCTCCTGGGGTATCGGCGAGGACCATTCGCAACCGTCTCCATGAAGCTGGGCTACGGTCCCGCACACCGTTAGGCCGTCTTCCGCTCACGCCCCAACATCGTGCAGCCCGCCTCCAGTGGTGTCGCGACAGGCGTGAATGGAGGGACGAATGGAGACGTGTCGTCTTCAGCGATGAGAGTCGCTTCTGCCTTGGTGCCAATGATGATCGTATGCGTGTTTGGCGCCGTGCAGGTGAGCGCCACAATCAGGACTGCATACGACCGAGGCACACAGGGCCAACACCCGGCATCATGCTGTGGGGAGCGATCTCCTACACTGGCCGTACACCACTGGTGATCGTCGAGGGGACACTGAATAGTGCACGGTACATCCAAACCGTCATCGAACCCATCGTTCTACCATTCCTAGACCGGCTAGGGAACTTGCTGTTCCAACAGGACAATGCACGTCCGCATGTATCCCGTGCCACCCAACGTGCTCTAGAAGGTGTAAGTCAACTACCCTGGCCAGCAAGATCTCCGGATCTGTCCCCCATTGAGCATGTTTGGGACAGGATGAAGCGTCGTCTCACGCGGTCTGCACGTCCAGCACGAACGCTGGTCCAACTGAGGCGCCAGGTGGAAATGGCATGGCAAGCCGTTCCACAGGACTACATCCAGCATCTCTACGATCGTCTCCATGGGAGAATAGCAGCCTGCATTGCTGCGAAAGGTGGATATACACTGTACTAGTGCCGACATTGTGCATGCTCTGTTGCCTGTGTCTATGTGCCTGTGGTTCTGTCAGTGTGATCATGTGATTTATCTGACCCCAGGAATGTGTCAATAAAGTTTCCCCTTCCTGGGACAATGAATTCACGGTGTTCTTATTTCAATTTCCAGGAGTGTAGATTTTGTATTGTTAAAAGTGTCCGTATACAATTGTCCACTGACTTGGAAGCTTAATTTTTTATACTGAGAAGAGGACATATATCTGAGTATCTTACATGATTCAACTTCATTCCTCTGCCAGTTTCTGAGAAAAGAGGATCTTAACAGAATTACTGACAGGGGGATGGACGGACAACATACGATACTATAAAGGTTCCGCTTTTACCGGTTCGAGCGTGGAGCCCTAACACGTATTGAACACCGATAGTTCCCTTCTTCCATTAAAAGTTTGCCAGATGCCATTTTCCTATCTTATTTTCTGCAGCCTACCTTATTTGTCCATTTAAATTACAAAGAAGCAATTGAAGTACGTTGCCATAGAAAGTTTTTGATTGTCCACTTCTGAAATCTTCCGTATTTTACTCTCTTCATTGTTTTGCAGTTTCAGAAACATCATCTTCAATGTCATGACAGTATTTCTTACTAGCAGAGCTTCTTGATTGGAAGACAAATTCCTTTTCTTTGCGTTTTTCTTCCTTTTTTCGATCACATTCATGGATGATTGATTTCCATTGCAGATACTTTCCTGGCCATTAAAATTGCTACACCAAGAAGAAATGCAGATGATAAACGGGTATTCATTGTACAGATATATTGTACTAGAACTGACATGTGATTACATTTTCACGCAATTTGGATGCATAGATCCTGAGAAATCAGTACCCAGAACAACCACCTCTGGCCGTAATAACGGCCTTGATACGTCTGGGCATTGACTCAATCAGGGCTTGGATAGCCTGTACAGATACAGCTGCCCATGCAACTTCAACACGATACCACAGTTCATCAAGAGTAGTGACTGGCGTATTGTCACGAGCCAGTTGCTCGGCCACCATTGACCAGACGTTTTCAATTGGTGAGAGATCTGGAGACTGTGCTGGGCATGGCAGCAGTCGAACATTTTCTGTATCCAGAAAGGCCCGTACAGGACCTGCAACATGCGGTCGTGCATTATCCTCCTAGAATGTAGGGTTTCGCAGGGATTGAATGAAGGCTAGAGTGCGAACAAGAGGTGACCGAGACGTGTAACCAATGACACCCCATACCATCACGCCGGGTGATACACCAGTAGGGCGATGACGAATACACGCTTCCAATGTGCGTTCACCGCGATGTCGCCAAACACGGATGCGACCGTCATGATGCTGTAAACAGAACCTTGATTCATCCGAAAAAACGACGTTTTGCCATTCGTGCACCCAGGTTCGTCGTTGAGTACACCATCGCAGGCGCGCCTGTCTGTGATGCAGCGTCAAGGGTAACCGCAGCCATGGTCTCCGAGCCATGATGCTGCAAACGTCGTCGAACTGTTCGTGCAGATGGTTGTTGTCTTGCAAACGTCCCCAAATATTGACTGAGGGATCGAGACGTGGCTGCACGATCCGCTACAGCCATGCGGATAAGATACCTGTCATCTCGACTGCTAGTGACACGGGGCTGTTGGGATCCAACACGGCGTTCCGTATTACCCTCCTGAACCCACCGATTCCATATTCTGCTAACAGTCATTGGATCTCGGCCAACGCGAGCAGCAATGTCGCGATACGATAAACCCGCAATCGCGATAGGGTACAATCCGATCTTTATCAAAATCGGAAACGTGATGGTACGCATTTCTCCTCCTTACACGAAGCATCACAACAACGTTTCACCAGGCAAAGCCGGTCAAATGCTGTTTGTGTATGAGAAATCGGTTGGAAACTTTCCTCATGTCAGCATGTTGTAGGTCTCGCCACCGGCGCCAACCTTGTGTGAATGCTTTGAAAAGCTAATCATTTGCATATCACAGCATCTTCTTCCTGTCGGTTAAATTTCGCGTCTGTAGCACGTCATCTTCGTGGTGTAGCAATTTTAATGGCCAGTAGTGTGTTTAACACTGCAACATCAAGAAGGTGATGTACAACAAACGCCAAATTGCATGAAGTGCACTTGGAAATCCAAATGAATAGTATTTCAAAGTAACCGACGGTACCTATTTTCTGAATCTAGGGTGATTTAGTGATGATGTTACAAACTTCCAGGTATGATGGAGGAGGGTGAATGTAAAGGACCCTAGTACGAAATCGAGCGAGTCGATAGGCATCAGCGAAAATATACTCGAATTACGCTTTAGGCTCCCGCAGCGATCAGACTAAAATCCCCAACTTTTACACCCTGATCGTGATGTACAGAATTCCCGCACAGTACTCGCTAAAACACTCAGATAATTTCGCCTGTTGATGGATTAGTAACGGTGCTCGTAGCTTGATGTCAAAATAGTCATCTCCTTTACTTGCACAAGTTTCACAAGCTGCTACATATACAACAGTTGTTCAAGATGGGTTCCCCCAGCGTGAGTGCACAAAGTTCTGTCGTACCCAGTATCGTTTGAAAAGTGTCGCGAGCAGTGAGAACAGAACAAACTCTTCCTTCTCGAGAGGCGACTCGCACAAAATATCTTGTACATGCCCCCACATGAACAAGTCAAGTGGTGTGAGTGCTGGCCACGGAGTAGGATTATCTCTGCCTGTCCACTTTTCCGGGAATGACTGGCCCAGGTGTTCCCTAAAGCTTAGTCCAAAATGAGACTGCACTCCACATTCGTTGGTGAGTAACAAGTGGGATATGTTACAGAAACCTGGTACTTTCATCATAACTGTATCGTGGGATTCCCCTCCGCCAAAACACGCATCTCCCGTATCTGGTGAAACAGATTTCATCTGTGAAAAGTAAATGAGGATGACAGTAAGGCGCGTCAGGGACCATAAACTGAACGCGAACAAGTTCCGAAGTCAGTAGCAGTCAAAGAAAGCACTTCTTTCTGAATGGAAGAGATGTAGCTACATTTCCCATAATACTCGCCACGTAGGACGCTGTGAAACGTTCATTTCACGTGTAAATGATCGAGCGCTGACAGCAGGCACCTCGTCCACGTGAGCAACCACTGCGTCTTCTATGGCGGGAGTCTGTGTAGTTCGTCGCACTACCCGGTCGTTTTACAGTGGTACCAACTGCCCCGTTACATTTTTCGTTGGGGCAGTCTTGGAAACACTGGCTGAGCCAGATGTTTTGTAGGCGTTATTTGGTCCTGTACAACCTTTCCGCTTCTCTGCTGCTTCCATTTTTTCGGCCATACACGAAAACGACGTCCGTCTCCAAGTTCCGTCACAGGGTACAGCTCCATTTGGTAAGTCGTGATCGACGCTAGTGCTTCGACTAGTAAACACAGATTGCAGTCTACTACAGTACAGACAGTGTACGCCAGGATAGTTCGTGGAAGTACACAGTACGCCATGTGCTTTGGATTGGTTGCGTTATTATCCCAGCCTCTACACCTAACAAGGGGACCTCCCCATCGCACCCCCCTCAGATTTAGTTATAAGTTGGCACAGTGGATAGGGCTTGATAAACTAAACACAGATCAATTGAGAAAACAGGAAGAAGTTGTGTGGAACTGTGAAAAAATAAGCAAAATATACAAACTGAGTAGTCCATGGGCCACATAAGCAACATAATGGACAAGGTGAACTTAGGAGCGCCGTGGTCCCGCGGTAGCGTGAGCAGCTGCAGAACGAGAGGTCCTTGGTTCAAGTCTTCCCTCGACTGAAAATTGTACTTTCTTTATTTTTGCATAGTTATTATCTGTCCGTTCGTTCATTGACATCTCTGTTCACTGTAATAAGTTTAGTGTCTGTGTTCTGCGACCGCATCGCAAAACCGTGCGATTAGTAGACGAAAGGACGTGCCTCTCCAATGGGAACAGAAAACATTTGATCGCAAGGTTATAGGTCAATCGATTCCTCCACAGGAAAACACATCTGACGTATTCTATACGACACTGGCGACGGCATGTGCGTCACATGACAGGAATATGTTGTCGACCCACCTAACTTGTACACTTGGCGAATGGGTAAAAAGATTCTTCTACCTTGCCCGATTTAGATTTTCTTGTGGATGTGATAATCACTCCCAAAAGAGTGATGAAAACATAAGAGTTTGTGACATAAACTGAAAATAAAAAGTTAACTCGAGGGAAGATTTGAACCAAGGACCTTTCATTCCACAACTGCTCACGTTACCACGAGACCACGGCGTTCGTGCGTTCCCATCGTCCTCAATATTGCCTATCTTCCCGTGAACTACTCAGTTTGTATATTTTGCTTATTTTTTCACAGTTCCACACAACTACTTCCTGTTTTCTCAATTGATCTGTGTTCAGTTTTTCAAGGCCTATCCACTGTGCCAACTTATAACTAAATCTGAGGGGGGTGCGATGGGGAGGTTTCCTTGTAAGTGCTCGTCGGGATTGCCTACCTTACAATCTTGACAACATCAGTACTTGTCTCCCAACGTCAAACGTACCCGAACGGTTTTCGCTTGCAACTTTCTACTCGATCGTTTCCGAACCAGAGACCCTCGCCTCAGGTTGATGCATTTACCCATCATGATCATCATCCCTGGAAGTTTGTGACATCGCCACGGGATCGCCCTGTATAAATAAAGATTAAATTTTTTTTGAATGTGTGAATTCCCAAGGGACCAAACTGCTGAAGTCATCGGTCCCTAGACTTACGCACTACTAAAACTAACTTAAAATAACTGACGCTAAGGACAACACATACACCCATGCCCGAAGGAGGACTCGAACCTCCGGTGGGAGGGGTCACGAATTTCGTTACAAGGCGCCTCTAACCGCACGGCCAAACCGCGCGGATAAATAAAGATTACGTAGTAGGTTTCTTTTCAGAAATCACTTCGGGATGTTGGCCTTCTGTGAGAAGATCGTGTTATACCTACAAATTTTATCATGTAGTCGTCCTACTGTACTGTGTATGTATAAGAAGTAGAACATCCTTATTTTATATTCCTCCTGGTGTTTCAGTTTTCATGGCCGGCAATGTATTTATCTTCTACTACTGTTTCTCTCTCGGTTTGCTTTTTTATGAATTCGTTGTTCTGCTTTCCAAAGATGAACTTTATTTTTTGAATGCGTTCTCTATCTACTCCGTCAGGCATGCTGCTCGTTCCATCAGACATTGCAATCTTACCTTTCTCGCTTTCTCCCAGAAGGGCTAGATGGTCTGCTAACGTTAACGTTGCCGTCTATCGCGCCAGCACTTTTGTGCCCGTACTAAAAGTACTCATGATTAGTGGTCATTTATACGTGTGCTATAATGCAGAAATGCCTATTACTAATCACCGGATGTGCACTCACACATCAGGTCCTTCAGTGATTCCTCAAGGTAATCAGTATCTCCTGTGAACTGCAATTTTATTGTTATTATTACTTTCTTTTCGAGAACTTCCATGTCTGCAAAGTCGTAGGATTTCTTCCGACAATTAGATAATGTGTTTCTAATGAGATTGATATAAGCCATAGACTACCGTGATCAATACGGAGTGTCGTTAATAGGAGGTTCTCAAGTTTTTGTGGAACTTCTTGTAACGTGGTAAAAGATTGGATCAATGAAAGTATCACTGTCCCATCAATCACACTTGTACCAAAGCTTTTGTTCGAAATATCTGCTACATAATGCAAGAACACAAATACATGATGCTTAAAGTGCAAGTTTACTTTCATGTGAAGTCTGTTGCAAAAATGTACTGCCAGTAGATATGCTTTCAGTCTGTTAACTGACGGTACGGAACTACAGCGCCTTTCAGCATGATCGGAATTATTATTTCACAACTGTGATAACAACCCTGTAAGGCAAGTGCTTCGCTTACCTGCTGCAATGATACAATCTCAGAATATATTTTCCAATGAAACGAAAATAACACAGCGTAACAGCGCTTTTTTCCAGAAACTATGTGTGGTCTGGGCTTGGCCTACTTCTCGTTTAGCTCTGCGATAGCAATATGAAATACCTGTCAAAAGTTTTTTAATTTTCCGCGTGCCATGAGGTGGAACAAAAGTAAACAGTAACAGAGGAAAAACAAACAAAACGGCCCGAACATGCGTGACAGCCAGGGGACTACGCCTGCGCTGCGGCAGAGTTGATGGCTCTTTGCTGATACGGCGGGGCACCACGTCCGCAGGTCGTACTTTCCAAACTGCACGTTTCAATTTTTTTTAACAACATCGCAGCGCACAGTGCCTCAGGTATTTCGAACATCTCACAGACTACATGAGAACTGAAACCTTTATCCTACCCAGTGGGTATGTACAAATTTGTGGATGCTTTAGAGTTCAGCCAGTTATTTTGTTTTGGAAAAAAAAAACGACATTCCGTTTGAGAATTCACTTATTGTACTTTCTTTTTATTTTCGACGCAGTCAGTTTTTGGCACTATGTAAGAGGAACGACAGACATGCATTTCTAATACGCAGACAACCGACATGTATTAAGGCGATTATCAGCGCCCATTCCAATCGTCCTCTACGTCAGAAGCATCCATAATTTTATCCTACGATACATAGACTAATTCGGCTTACCCTGTGCCAACCGGCAGTGAAGAAAGAATTACACATATTAAGGCAGGTCGCCCTTGCAAATGAGTATGACCCAGACAAAGTGAACACCACGTACATCACAATTAAAAGGAACATAAAGAAGAGAAACAATGGCATGTACAGGCGGAGTCCAGTAAGGCCAAATACCCCAACATGAAATATATGGCAGACCTCAGACAGAATGGAGCACATATTTCGGAGACATGAAGTTAAAATAGCGATCAGGACATCAGATAATACAAGAACATGAGTGCGTCATAATTGTCTACACAGCAATAATAAATTCGGAAAATCTGGGGTCTATAAAACATCACATGCTGACTGCAAGAAAAGCTATATCCGTGAGACAAGCGGGTATTTTGACTTGATATGCAGAGAGTACACGTACAGCAGAAACAAAACAGCATTCGGCTTACATATGCAAAGTAAGACATAATATCGGCAGCACTGACGAACAATTATGAATTTTGCGTAATGATGAAAACGTAAACGCTTATAAATTTTAGAAGAAATGGAGGTTTGCTTCACGAAACGCAAGGACGCTGCGGCGGGGCGGGTTATGATATTTTTCGTTCGTCGTATCCTCAACATTGAATGTCCACCTACCTCAGTAAGGCGTCCACTCGCTCTCCCTTTTCTCTGGAAGCGTAGATACTTACTAGACGTCAAAAGCAGCGTTGAAGAAAGAAGTTGCCTAATATCTATCCTGTAAAGTCCACGTAAACTCTAGCAGTATTTCAGTTCCTGCAATCTCTCATTTAACGGGATTTCGTGCTGTAATATGATGCATTTGACTGGAATTACGTCCTACAATTTTCAGACTTGTAAAATTTATTGCTTAATAACAAGACTTTATGCGCTACCAAGTCCCCATTTAGTGAAGAACTATTCTATCATTCTTAATGCTTAATCAAACAACAAACGTCACATGCAAAGCAGCCAGAATTTTACACAAGTCCGACCCTATTGAGGAATCGATCTCACAGCCACATATACGCTACTATAAATGAGGTTCACATTCGGTCCTTTTCAGTAGGTTTCTTTAAAAGGAACTGCTCACCAAATACTCCATAAATAATTAACAGAATACACCACGCGGAATGTTCACAAAGGCCGAATGTTCACACGCTCCTAACTTTACAACAAAACAACCCAAAAACTCCAAAATTTCATCAAACTGTCCGTAATTGCAACGTCTCGTTTTAAACGCGCGGCACTCAATAATTCTTCAGCTTACGCATAATAAACACCGAGACATTCAACATTATATTTGGGCGTCCGAAGCTTGCGAGCGACTGTCTCGAGACTCTCTCACTCACAGCATATGTAACTAACTGTGCGAGGGAACTACTTAATTATGATTGACTAATCAGTCTGACGGACCAGTCAGAATGACCCTTCGAGATCATTCTCGCGGAAAAACTCGCCTAAGACAATCACTGCTCAGAAAATAATTTACCTCATCCAAAAATGCAAATACTAACACAATGTTTAATAAAACGAAACGAAATAAAATAAATCTTGAAAATAATTTCGAAAAACCATTGCACTTCAAACTAATGTTCTGGGTGCCTTCTTACAAAAGCAATCACCCCTAGACATACGTCATCAGCAATGTGGGAAAATTACATCTTTCTCAGGTTCCAGTTACGTAATGTTGTATATTATATAGTACTGAATTTTTTCATGTGTCCCACATACACGCTCTCACTCAGTCTCATGTATTCACACAACAACATAATAAACAAACACTAATTTCTTCTGAATTTTCACCTATGAAATGAAAAGTAATTAAAGTTTTCAAAATAAAGATCCAAATAAATTGATTGGCTACCTTCAGAAGTCTGTTAATGATTTCAAATGATAACAAAAGACAAACTTCTATTGTTTCTAACTGGCCTTTGCACTCTGAGTGTTAGTTTGGGAGGGGGGTTAGGTAATTTTTTGAATCTCCGAAACTATAATATGTGCAGCTTTGAATTTGGAGAAGATTCTCTTCTGAATAACAAAAATTAGTATACCAAGTTTGAACATAATTGGTTAATATTTAGTATTTTGTTATTTAGATTCGTAAGGGGGTATGAATATACGGTCGTTCTAAACGACACAGGAGCCCATTCTCGTGCTGGCTAGTAGCGACGGATGTGCTTATGAGTCATGGCTAAGACACAATTTTGCAGTCTCCTGTACGTTCACTGGGCTCCACGTCTAGGAGGAGGAGATTCGTGTTGAACGTCCCGTCGACAACGACGTCATTAGAGACGGAGCACAAGCTCGGGTGAGGGATGGATGGGGAAGAAAATCGGCCGTGCCCTTTCAAAGGAACCATCCCGGCATTTGCCTGAAGCGATTTAGAGAAATCACGGAAAACCTAAATCCGGATGGCCGGAGACGGGATTGAACCGTCGTCCTCCCGAATGCGAGTCCAGTGTGCTAACCACTGCGCCACCTCGCTCGGTCTCCACGTCTAGGTATCTTACTGCAATAAATATTATCCCATAATAACTTGCGACGTCACAACGTAGATAAGCTCCTCGACGAGCAGAACGAGTTTGCCACTAATGTATATTCTAATATTTATGAAAACCTATTTAGATGACGTAGTCGCCATGCCGTAGAAACATGCTCCAGCCGACGACGGGGCCTTCCGGCGAACGAGTGCCGCACTGTGCCGTCCAGGCCGCTTCTGCACTTCCTAACATCTGCCCAGCTAACGTAAACACCTCGCTGCTGGAGGAAGACTGTCAGCCAGGTAATGTAAAATCCGTCCACAGGCCCTGGTGGACCCAGCGGTACCGACTGGCCACAATGTCATCCTCAACCCACAGACGTCACCAGATGCGGATATGGAGCGGCATTTCGTCAGCACACTGCTCTTCTGACCACAGCTGCAGCTTCTCAGTCAAGTAGCTCGTCAGTTTGCCTCACAGGGCTGAGTGCACAACGCTCGCCAACAGCACTCGGCAGACCGGACGGTCACCTATCCAAGTGCTAGCCCAGCCCGAAAGCGCACCCCATACCCCCCGGAATGGAATTGGTGTACTCGAGCTGTGTGCGTGTAGTGTAATCCATGGAATAGTGCGAATGTGTTCAGATGTCTGCGAGTCATGTAACTGAAGTGGAACGTGGGGACCAGCCCGGTATTCACTTAGGGGGATGTGAAACGCTAGCCGGCACACAGGTCTTCGTCGTTAATCAGCTGGGCGGATTCGATCCGGGGCCGGCGCCCCTACCCGAGTCCAGGAAGCAGAGCAATAGCTCTCTCGGCTAACCTGGCGGATCATAAGAATATCATGTAATATTTGTGATACATAACTTTTTTTACGAATTAAGAATGTCTTATAGAGCATGCATGCATCTAGCGCAAAGAGAAGAAAAAGCACACTTAGTCGGTTGGATATAATTTCCTGCATTCTGATTTTGTGTTTAGCTCTCAACGCAAGAACATTTCTTCACCATATGCCGCCCACAGCATCCAAAGATGGCCATTATAGGCTATAAGCGTGTCATGAAAAATTGATTGTATCAAAAATAGAAAAAATCTTAATTACTTTGTTGCCTTAATATGAGTGCTGTCGTTTACCTTGCTTCTCTAACACGTTTTCTTGAACCTTAACGATCAAAAGATTAAAGAAGAAAGTTTGGTAAATTGCAATGTAGTAGTACTCCGTCACAGCACACTGTTTCGCGAAGTTATCTTTTCGACCGAAAACGAGACAAAATTTCGAATGAAATTTGGCTTTGTTTATGTGGCTGGTTAATTCATGCCTGTGATGGGGTAGTAGAGAGGGGTAGGATGCTCTTCCGCCACACGTATTCCTTTAAGAAAGGGTTTCTGGCTCGAAATCTGCCTTGAGTACCAACTTCGTAAACAGAAGCATTCCGTCACCGTCACTAGTAACTTAAGAATTTTACATCAAGGAAACAAGGGGCAAACTTACGCATCCTGCAGGAGGTAGAAATTATGAGATCCATTAGTCGTTTTCCACAACAAACCCTGAATGGACAGTCGTATTTAAGACATCGCAGCATTTAGGCTAGCTTCGACCGCCTGAGTTAGTTGACGTCATATTCTGTACCTTCTTCACGTGGCACCCTTTGTTCCTCCTCGGCCTTTCCATTTTCCTCACCTCACCATTCCACCTCCAATGCATCCGCCTTATTATTTAAGGTTTTCCACGTCTTCCTTTCAAATAGGTTTTGAAAATTATTATAAATTTTATGTCCTATTAATATGTATCTAAATTCACTAATTTCAACTGTCAGAGCGAAGAATTTCTTTAAAGCTGTTTTACAAAACAATAATTTTTAGAATTTCAATGTATTTAAATTTTTTTAAGGTTTTAAGATTTGTTCAGTGGACTCTGCCGGCAGATCTGTGTCGTTGCCGTCACTATCATACTGATGTTCTATTAATTGTTTTACAAAAGTTTTCGTACTTTCTTTCCAATATTCCTTGTTCTCATTCACCATTCGTGTCATCGCCAGAAGACATGCGCGAGCGGTTCACAGGCAAGCCGTTTGCTTCCTTATTGTCAGTATGATACGGCTGCGTCACCTGTGCGCGGTTCCGCATAGATCGAAGAAGCGGTAATTGCGCTTTTCAGGTTCTGCTTTTCCGATAATAGCTATTCACCTGACGATTTTGTCTACGTGGAACATCCCTCCATTTTGTGGCAACTACTTCTTGGGTTTTCATTCTGGCCCAAAATTAGGTCTAAATAGTTTTCATTTATTTTCTCCTCACCAATGCATCACTACGACACGACTTATATAGGACCCATCCACTATACTGGAACCCAGCTGTTTTCTTCTATGACATACCGCCTTTTAGAGATGTTGTATTCTGACGGACAAAGAATGTTGTGTAAAAAGATTCCGTGTTTTTCGCTCTAATGTTTTAGTCACGTAAAAACTAGCATTTGGATATTCTCATGTAAAAGTTTTTGTTTTTACCTTTTTTTAAATTAAAATCTTAAATTTTACCTTACCGGTGTATATCCAAGGGTTGTAATTCCTTCTGGATTTATTGTTATACAGAAGTTCAAGTGAAGATGTGGCTTTTAATGCCATGCAACCGAGAGTGATGCAATAATAAAGGACTAAATACAGCTGAAGCGTTTATTAATACCGAAGAAGATATTCCTTCAAGCCTAGAGCACTTAAGAGCGGAAAATGTCACATTGTCACTGAACCAACTACTCCAAATTTTATTCAAAGGAAATCAGTACTTATAGGTCGTGCACCCGTTAGTTACAATTATTAGATCTCCAATGATATGTTACTTGCAAGATAAGTACAAAAGTCCTGTTATATACACTATGATGACAATTTCACTGCTCAACATGTTTTTTGAAAAGAAGTTATGGTTTATGTTTTGCATTAGTTACAAATTACTGTAATTATAATAACCCCAGGAGTATTTCACACACAAAATGAGTAGACAGACTTCTGCTATAGATACTATTATTACAATCTAAGGACGACCTAGCTCAGTCTTCCACGGTCCCCCAAGGATTCTTCTTCCGCTTTCTTGTTTCCCCGTTTGCTACTTCAAAGTCTGGGTCTGCATCAGAGTCATCTCTACATACAACATTATTTTCAAGAGAATCTTAAAAGCGGTACCTTGTTCGTTTTAAGTGCTTTTCTAGGGGAATTGTGGAAATATTTCTCGACAGATAAATTTAGTGAATCGGCGATAGTTATTAAATCCAAACTCCCTATATTTATTCAATATAAGTCAACCAATTTTCGCCAAATCAAGTGTGTGCTATGGGCTATGGCTTTAACCTTATTTGGAAGGAGATTATTTGATTCAATTATAAGCGGTTCCGTAAGGACAATGGTCGCAACGGGTCTGCTGATCATTAGGATAAAGGGGGGGGGGCGGGGGGTTGGCAAACTGCTCTTATGTGGGAGGGGAGTTTCAATGAACTGACGAATGCAGATAGACATCAGTATGACATCTTTATTACAAGAAAAGCGTAAACAAAGTCTTGCATAAATATAAAGAAAATGAAGTGGCTATTTCCGCTCATTCAGATACTATTGAACTAACTTTGCGGTGGGAAGGAAAGACTGATTCAGCGGTCTGTCCTCTCCAGGATGACGAGGAACAAAAGGAGTGACGGTAAGGGGTCTGATTGTTGTTACTAAGTAGTTACGCTAATATCTTTACAAGAGAATAGGATTACCACCAAGCACTCACCACTGATGTAGACTAAACAGAGTAAGGGATAAATGTCACAATAACAAAGTTTCAATGTGTCCTTCCCACCGAAAATTAAGTAACTCACGTGAATGTCCGTCATAATGACACTCGGTTAAGCGGAGAAAATACAATCACTGCTAGGCTAAGAAGTTGCTACGGAATTAGCAGTACTCAAATCCAACCGCTCGCCACGTGATCACCTGTTCTAACACAAAGGACTACGAGTCCATTTCGTGAAAGGAACTTACCTCGACATGCGTGTCACAAGAAAAAGAGTAAGGAATAACTGCTGACGGCGATACTGCAACTCTGAGAACAAGTATTTTTACCCTAATATGACCCATAGTTGACCTCGTACTCGTAATGGACAAAGGTCGGATGCCAAGTCCAACATTACTAACGAATCATCGAATTTCCTAAACAAAATTGATTAGAAACGAAAAGAAAAGCGCTAGCCGCCCGGACGACGGAAAGTGGATCGTGATTCATCAGAAGACGGTCAGAGTTTCGTCGGTGAGGCTACTATGCCGCGTTAAAAGGCAGTGAAGTTAAGCTTCGGAGTTGGCACTACAACTTGTGAGATTAGGAAGGGGGACAACTTTGGCCCCTACATAGCATTCTAACTGGTCCCACATGCTCCCTATAGCAAGGATCAACGAGGGAAAAGGGAAGACGTCATGGCTGCTCCAGGAAGACTGATAAATTGAGTTCACAAACAACGAAAAATATCCTGCGCCCATCTTCTCTCACTGAGCAGCGTAATGTTGCCATACAAAACTGTGTAGCCACTGCAATTTTAAAAAGATGAAAGAATCGGAAAATAATAAAATATGAATGGCGTGTAGTGAAATAGAATGAAATGCACGTCTTTCAACCTTCCACGTCACTAAATTCTCAGTTGTCTGTGTTTTTATCAGCTTCTTCAAGAACATCACTCAGTATGCTAGTGTCAAAATCAAACCCAGGACCATCTATATTATGCTAATACGAGATTAGCCAAGAACAGATTAGCAATGAAGTGGTCCAAAGTGATATGAACTAACACTCTTCTATGACATCTTGATATTTCACCTAAGATGCCACACTAACAATAAAATAAACTCTAAGTGATAATAATATACCAGGTACTAGAAAACGGGCACACCATTAGTAAACATGCGTAATATTTACCACAAGGGCACCAGTAGCACGAAACCGCCGGAGTCAGACAGTAAATAATTCACTCCTTATTAACAACAACATTTACCATGAAGGTATTCAAGAACACGTTTCGCTCATTGGTATAGATTAGCGGGAACGGTGATGATTTATCAACTGCAATCGCAAACTTTAAGAGAATTTAGTATTCTAGGATTAAAACACAGTGTGCCTCAAAAACGTTCATCAGCTCTCACAAGACTACATTTTCTACAAGCGTTAAACCCTGGGGTATATTTTAATTCACACATCGAAAGTTGGATAAACTCTATGGCTTGACAACAGCTCTAAGTTTCCAGTTCAAGTAGTTGTGAGTGGAGGTCTACCTCGTTTAGTTGGCTGTCTCGCTTATTCGTGACCCAAGTGCTTCAAATCTAGAGTGCGAGGACACGGAAACAAAAGGCGTTTTCGTTCTCCGTTTCAACAAGGGCAGTTCAGTTAAAACTGTGTAGTGTGATTTTTGCCGAGTGTATGGTCCTGCAGCTTCTGCCGTTCAGACTATTCTACGATGAAACCACCCATTTCAAGACAGTGGTCGTTCGAGAAAGGCGAGATCGTTAGTTTTCCGCTGCGCGTTCGTTCAAGGTGAAGAGAGATTTGTATGGAAGTTTTGTACGCTGTCTACATAAGAGTACCCGTTGCGCCAGCCGAAGATTAGCTACCACTCGTGTGTCTGCTGGTGTATTCCGAGGTTACGTTTTTCCTTCACACCAAACAGGATTAAGTTGCCGCAAATGCTTCTTGACCATGGTACACAAAAACATGCAGTGTTTTTTGAATGTATTCTGGGTATTGAGAAGGAATATAGTAAGTTAATTTCAAGTGTAGTGTTTAGTATTGGAAAGGACGAGAAAGTCATCCAACCATTTGCGTAACACACGTTTATTAGAATCCTTGACCTAGGTTTCGACTGTTATAGAAGTTACACATCCGTTACAAAAGGTTCAAGCAAAACAGAAATAACAAATGCGGGTAAAATACGATAGCCAAGAGTACGTATTTACTTTTTACATATTGAGTTACGAACGTACTTTGGAATACAGCCTTCTGGCTCTTGTCGTCAACAAATTCAGCTCAAGAACGACAAAAAACAAGTAATGGTAAATAGATATCGTCAGTGTGAACTTAATGAATAAAACCTGTGAACTGATGTGCTAAATTCTTAAGTTACGGTAACTTACGTATAGAGGGCACAACGTGCGTGCGTGTAAGAAATGCGCAATTAAACATGCCGAGTGGCTTACGTAACATCTATTAAGAAAATAAAACTACTCGGATTAGGTGTACGCAATTAATGCTCTAACTATGTAAAATAAAATAATGACATCTTAAAATAATTGTAAAAATAGGATTTCTTCCTTGCCGTATGACAATCGGACTGTAATCTCAGCATCTAGCGCTCGATAAGTGACATAAGGAAGTGTATTTGAGGAAAAGTGACAACCTCGATACAGTACGCACAGCAAGTAAGCAGCTATTATGTGCCCAGGATCAACGTGCCGAGTAAATTCTTATTCCTAAGCTACAGTGCTCGTTAAAGATAATATCGTCTCTATTAACTAAATGTTTCAAATCTTAGTTTCCTTCAATAAATGTCACACAGCCATTTCCTTTACAGTTTGTTATAATTTTTCGAAAAAAGTTAAAATTTAACAAAATGCTCTGCGTAGCTGGAATTATGTACTTTATGACCTCCTTTGCTCACCATGGTCTCTCCTAACTTCGAATGCTCTTCCAGTTTGTCCAATATAAAATCTTGGACAACTATAATAAAGTATTTTGTAAGCATCTAAAGTTGTGAAAGGATTTTCTTTTACTGCAAGTGTGTGAACAAAATTTTTCTTTGAACTGTTACTGGTGCTGAATGTGACATTATAGCCACATTTTATTGTTAACAGACAGCTAATCCTGTATCATATATTATCTAAAGAAGGTACTAACATAAACTTTTCGTTTATCCCTTTTCCCTTTCTTTTACCATTGCCAAGCACTGAAAACTTTTAGCCATTTATTTTTTAATTTTAACTAATGAGGTTACATCTCATTTAAGTGGAAAGGTAAACCGCCTTTGGGTTATCTTAAAATTACCTCAAGATGATATATTCAGTTTGGTAATGGAAGGTATTAAGCACACATACTCGGAAATAAACACGTACAATTTTTCATGCTGTTATATCACCAAGTAACTCCAAGAAATCTGGGCAGATTAGAAATTTTGGTAATAACGAGAAAGGCCATAATAATCGAACAACATTATTTCTTTAAAACATTCACAGTTCAAACATTAGATACCAATACTTTTGTCAATGCAACATATTCTAAAACAGCTTTTGCAGAGTAACCACTGCATCAACATTCAAAACGTGTTCCCCTCTCAAACAGATATCAAATGTCATACAGAGGGTATTATGCGATTCAGTGATCTAAAATACACATAAAAAGCAATTATAAAAAAAATTAAAACAGTTTGGCCAATATTTGCAATACCAGAGCGCGCTTGCATTCAGCTCTCCGGCTTCCCCCACGACCGCCCTGTTCCAAACAGGTGCGTGAGTGAGACGGCTACAGCACAGCCAACTTCACACAAGCCAGAGTCTTCAATGTCGCACAGCTGTCAAATAGACATCCGGCTATCCAGAAAAGACATATTATTGCACAGTAAAAACAAAACTGTTTTACTTTGTAACAAGTGCAGCTGTATGTTTATAGCATGCACACAAGAACGAATCACCTATTATCTCATATTTAAATAGCTATGAATCAGTTTTAACAAGTGTCTTAAAATGCAATCATGGAAAAAGGGACCAGTACGGAAATCAGATACACAGAATGATGTGTGGTTTGCTCATTAATTAGTTTGTAAGCTTATTTGTCATTCGCTGACATAGAAACCTTCTTTCCTTCCCGTCTGGGCAAGCTGTGCAGTGACTAGGGTACATGTAAAGCTTGCTGGGACAGGTTAAATGCTAGCTGCAATGAAGTCGATAATTCGATTGGAAATGGAAATATCGCGTGGCTAGGGCCTCCCGTCGGGTAGACCGTTCGCCTAGTGCTAGTCTTTCGGGTTGACGCCACTTCGGCGACTTGCGTGTCGATGGGGATGAAAGGATGATGATAAGGACAACACAACACCCTGTCCCTGACGGAGAAAATCTCCGACCCCACCGGGATTCGAACCCGGCCCATTAGGTACGACATTCCGTCGCGCTGACCATTCAGCTAACAGGGGCGGACATTCAATTGTAATACTGACAAAAATTAGAAAAATGTGAGTTTCTTTTACCACCGACGCACTCCTGAGAATGGCACATTAACTAATTTGCGATTACGCGCCCCAATTACCCGCAGCTACGTTGATGAATACTCGGCACCTCGCAAGGATAACTACAAGATCAAGAATACTAGATAAGTTGTTGGAAGTGATTAAGCGTTGGTGAAAATTTCACTTCTGAGCACACAGAGAGCTTTAAGAGCAGAACTCTGCATGGATCGCGCGTTGGTGCAATGCTGCGATACAGACCGTTTATCTCCCGCGCTGAACCTCGTTGTGCAGACCTAAAAGAATTCCCAATCCTACACCTATAGTGGAGGCAATCACTCAAACTGGTCCTATGTTGTACAGTTAATTCGGATGGCTCTGCCGTCTGCGAATCACAGCACACCCAGTCTGAGGTAATCTTAATTGAAAGTTGCTTCTCAAACTTCCACCCCACAGGACAGCACAAATCCTGCAAGTTATAAATCAGATGCCAACTTTCTTTTGACAAAACCCGTAACTCCAATACGAGAAATGTCCCTCTTGCACTACTCTGCACCGAGGAACAACTCGCGTCTCAGATCTCGCGGGATGCGTCCTAACTCGCCGACGTCCAAGTCGAAGTTCGTTCCTTCGAAGACTATGGCCAAGACGCCGTCTCCAAGTCCGTACCGCTCGATGACTGAAGGCGAAGTCCTCTTTCTCCACAATTCTCCCATCTTCCGTGGGGACGAAAACGCGGTGGAAGAATACTCAGTTTCGGCCAATGTCGAACTCTCTAACATCGCCGAAATCACTCCAACGCCATTTTTGAGATTCTACCTAATAATCGTGTGGTTCGTATCGTCCTTAGTCAAACGAAATTCCTGTCTTCGACCCGTGCTGCCCAGCACAGGTGGCTCTGGATGCCGGGCTTCCGCCAAAGGCGCCGTTTCCGGTAACCGCTACCTGCCGGCCACTGCGGCAGCGCTAGGTATAAGGCCAGTTGCAGACTATATTCTACAATTGTTAACTTCGACACTTTTCAGCAACGCTTAAAGTTAGTAACTTCATCATGCAGACACGCAAGGAATGCTCCTCGAAAGTGTCTCACATTCATCATAAGTCAATGAAGTCATAACGTGATGCTCTTGCCAGTCCCGTTATTATTAATACTAATGTTGACAAGCTAACGTGTGAGTGCCCAAATCCTGGCACCTTACAAGTGCACGAACAAATCACTATTACTCTTCCCATTTAAATATCCAAGAGAGGAATTTTGGAGTAGAGAAAACTTATTATACACATGAAAACATAATATTGTGATGCTGTACAGGGCAGCATGACCAATATGTAATCACACGTTAAGAAACAAGTTTTCCACGCCAATAATTGTGGAAGGTTACAGTAACTTGCTATAGTGTATTAAATTAAATGTGCATAAAGTGGTTTGTAATGTTATTACACAGCTGCTTAATGTATTAGAATTTCAATGTAATTTTCCTCAGTGTTTACTGTATAGGGCAGTAACATTTCTATTTTGATCATAAAACTCAGCATATCTTCGGCAAGCTATTTTGACAGACTTCCTGGTGTCTGTAAATCTGTTTGCAATTACTCAAAGCGAAGGTTCACAAATTAGGAAATTAGGAAAAAAGGTGCCAATGGAATACAACTTCCCTTTTAGGAACTCCTTTGACAGATTTGTGCTAGGAAAAATTTCACTCAGGGTAGTTTAACATTGCTATAATATTTGTGCTTTCCTTACACCATACTTTATAAATCAGTAGACTCATTAGGCAAAAACCAGAATCAGATGTGTAAAAGCAAAACATGAAATTACTTGGTTATAGCATTTCAGCACAATTAAATAATATCACTTGGTAACTAAATTTTTAGTTTCTATGAAATACATTAAGATTCCTCCTACTTTTATTTGGTATTTTTCTACTGTATGCTATCTTTGTTTGTTTGGTACAATTATTCAGCAGAATATTGGAAACTGTGTTAATTATATCTTCTTATATTTCACTGAGGGAATCACCAAACAAACATGTATCATGAAGAAAGACGTTTAAGATTGTGTCTGATAAAACTGTTTCAAAATTAAATTTAGAATCTGCTTTTGGTTACACATTTTTAAAAAGTACGATTCTTAGGAATTTGATATCATTACACAGACAATGCTCCAAGCCAGTTGGCATGATTTTAAAACTGCTGAGTATGGAAAATTTAAGCCACCCTTATTGAGAACGGCAAAATGAAGGCTACAGCATTCACTTGTGTTTACGTATGGAACATAAGTTTCACAAGACCTTTTTCGTAAAGCCTTCTATGCTACATAATCACAAATGTAATCAAAAATAGGATTAGATATACAATTTTTGTTCATTACTTTGGTATGTGAATCTTCAAATTCTGAGTCTGCTACAAAAATGCAGTCATCCACTTCACCAAAATCAAACTGAACCTTTCTAAAATCACCTTGAAGTGTCTGGTGGTTGAAGGAAATACTTTCATAAAGTGAAGATTATAAACCAAGTAACCTCTTGACATTATCTTTCCTTTCATATTTTACAACCTGGGTGTACGAGATGTGATAATTTTCTCTAGACAGTTGTCTGTACAATCCAAGTCTTGCTTCTAAATTAACAGTCTGAAATTTTCCAGTCATAAATACTGCATTTAGAAATACTTAAAACATAACTGAATAATGCAAAGAACAACTTCATTAGTTTGGACAGTGCTTGCCTTGAAAGGAATGAACCTTTTACCTTTAATGACTGCCACCTGCTTAACAATATTTAAAATTTTCCAAAAACTGTAGCCTAGAATCATTACAAACAATATGGTGAACTCGATTTCTCACATTGACTGCCGTCTAACAGTCTGTAGTTATTCGTACAAACTGGGCTGCTCCCTCACGCTGCACTTCAAAACATATCAAAGCAGCAACCGTTATCTCATGAAAAACTTTGGCTGCCAAGATTAAATTTTGTTTTTCAATGGCATTGGGATACACAACTTCGTAATTGAGCTTTGTAGCTGCTTTTATATTCGCCCTACATTCTGTTCTGTATAAGTACACCACATCAGGAAACTTAGCTACTAAAACCTGTTCAAAATACTGATCAAATGAGGGGAATATCAATGTCTTGTCTGCTGCTTCTAAGTTTCCCAATTGTTTTTTCTGTTCTTAAACAGGTACACAGTGTTGTACATGGCATATATGACGTTATCCTTACTGTGAAAAGAAAAATGGAAGTAATAATTGCTTCCAGAGTTTTTTGTCAGTATCGTGTACAAGTTTATATTTAGGGCATTGTTATTTTATACTTATGACTTTAAGTCTACAAGGCATTACAAGTTGTAAAACAGCAAGTGCTTTTTTTCATGTACCTCCTATCCAGACACATTTTTTCACCGGATGCAAGGAAACAATTTCTTCCATGCTCCGTAATGTAGATGACACCTTAGAAGGTAGAATTGTTGAAGCTTTAGTACTTAATGAATTCTTAACAATACGAATTAAAGCACCTCCCTTAAATTGAAACTTCGGGTAATATAAATCTGATCCAATTCTAAAATACAAATGTTTTCCTTTTCAGGCAATCTGGCTGCTACAGTCTTAAGAAAATGTCACTTCCTTGACTTATTTCCTACTGAAATGTTTACAGAAGAAATAAGTTTTTGTATTTGCGTTGGGTGTGTTCGTTTTATAAGACAGTTTGAAGGAAGAGCACCGTATGCTGCACTGGCATGTTCAAATATATAGGAAAAGAACAGCAACATATTGACCAAGTACCTTTTCTGGTTCGTACCAAGTGACGAATTCTGTTCACACAAGAAATTGAGACAAGTGCTGTTTCCATTGTCACATGTAAAATTTTGTTACAAATAAGCAACACAGTCTTTTAGTTTTATAACAAAATCATGCTACAACTTTCACTACACACGTCTGTAGAGTGTTCTCTAGCTATGACCAATGAGTTATTTTCAAGTTTAGAGGCGCTATTCATTTCAGACTGTAGGCATTTAATTGTTAATCTTGACGCTAACTTGGATTTTTGGAATGCCTTCCACTGATGTCCTGCAGAAACATAAAGAATCGTTTATTACAGCATGGCACCAAATGTCACTTCTCACAGTTCTACCTATATTTTCACACAAATATGTAATACCTTCAATAAAATCTTCTGCATATCACTCTTCATTTCTCTTACGAAGATCTTCCTCTTGCTTTCGTTTTCTTTCATCTGGATTTTTTCTAGAGTCATATTTAAGATGTTTGCTGTGGACATGCTTGTGAAAATGACAAAAAATTTGAAAAAAATTCTAGTTCTATAGAAAAGAGCATTTCATGTGGATTTCAAAAAAGGAAAGTTTATGAGCATTATCCTTTTCTGTTCGTTCTAAAATTGAGGCTGAAAGTAATGCTGCACAGGGGCCATACCCATTTGTCAGTGTGAAGTGCGTCAGAATACGTGATGCATTATTTTGTTCTTCCATTTTTTCCGCCGTTAGTTACGGATCGTTAACACAGGTGTATTCTAGAAGGCACTAACTCCCGGAACCAAAGTACAGGCATGTCTAGAAGGCTATGGTTCGACTTTAAACAAAGATCTGAGAATATGTGATTTTGCAATTTCATACGCATGTGGTTTTGTAGTTACTGTGTGTTGCTTTATTTCTGTGTGTGGGTTACCTGTGCTACAAATGCCGAAAGTAAAGAAATTTAGCCCCAAACCGAAGTTTAGCGGCAACCAGGTTTCTAACATAACCGAATAATACACATCAGTTGCTTCAAAAGTCGCTCACGGAAACTGTGTCTATAGGTAGTCCTTCTAGATGTAGACTTTCCCTTTCTGAATGTAATAAGAACAAGCCTAGTAGTATTTGGAGCAGTAATAGCGACGGAACTATTATTGTGAACCTACATATGCTATCAAGACTTTTGAACAGTGCTGTGAAACGTAAGTACCGCAATTGTAAAGATAGTATTGACGTTTCTGATGACATTTCAGCAAGGAATGGTCTTTCAAGTCGGTTAGTGATTGCTTGTAACTCGTGTAAGATGCACAGTGATACTATGACATCGCCAGTAACTGATAGTCGACATTACAGTGCAGATATTCAGTATGCTTATGCAGTGCGATGGATTGGAATGGGAAGGACAGCTGCCCAGACTTCTTGTGCAGTGATGGATTTGCCTCCACCTCGACTGAGGTTTGACAGATACAATAAATTAATAAATAATGCTTTATGAGGTGTAAGTGAACATTCAATGAAAAGAGCAGCAGAAGAAGCAGTAACCTTGTCTGAGAATACAGACGTTGTAGCAGCAATTAATGGATCTTGGCAGAAGAGAGGTCATATTTTTCTGAATCGGGTTATTATAACTGCCACATTTATTGAAAGTGGTAAGACACTAAATTATAAGTGTCTAACAAAGCACTGCCAGGCTTATTCAAGTAAATTTATAGGCACCCAAGTTTGTGTAAAGAACTCTGAAGGTCCAAGGGAAAGGAAAGGAGTTCTAAACATTTTTAGAAGATCAGAGGTCACTCGTGGTGTGAGGTATGTAGGCTACCTAGTGGATGGGGACTGTAAAGGACACACTACTGTTATTAATGACAGACCATATGGGGACACTCTGATAGAAAAGCTTGAATGTGGTGGGCATGTACAAAAACGAATGGGAGCTCAGCTCAGAAAATTATGTAAAGACATCAGTGGAGAAAAACTGTCAGACAAATAACACATAGGTGGCCCAGGTCGTCTTACAAAAAGTGAAATCGATTCCTTGATTCAATATTTTGGACTAGTAATAAGTAGAAATGTAGGATATTTGGAGAAAATGAGACGAGCTGTTTGGGCAACACGGTTTCACAGAGTGTCAACAGATGAAACCCCTCAGCATGGTTTGTGTGCAAAGGGGGAAGATTCGTGGTGCAAGTACTGGTTGACAATATGCTACAGGCATACAGTATATCCCCTCAAGCATTCCTTACCGCTTGCCGTAATGGAGGCAATTAGACCCATACAGAGGGATCTGGCAAATGAAACCTACTTAGGAAATGTATGCATGGTATCTCTCACAATGAAAATGAAAGCTTCAATAGCTGTATATGGGAGACAATACCAAAAACTGTATTTGTTGGGCTGACAGTGCTGAAGACTGATGTAATGGATGCAATAATAACATTCAATGATGGTGTAATTTCAGCGATCAATGTTACGATCAAATTGAACATCAAGATGGTAACGAATATGGCTTCAGCTCTAACTGCTATTGTTAAGCGTCGGGTAACCGAAGCAGAGACAGCTGCAGAAGCTGCTACCAAGGAGACAAGGATAAAGAAAAGAATGAAAAGAAAGAGTATGGAGGATAAGGAAACAGAAGGTCTAAACGAGCGTAGTGGTAAGTTAACAAATCTGTAAATCCTCTTTTGGGATTTACCGAAAACTTGAATTTTCATATTCAGGTACACTTTTCTTCTAAATGACTGAATTTAAAATCACAAAAATTGGTACAGATATTTACACTACTGGCCATTAAAATTGCGGCACCAAGAAGAAATGCAGATGATAAACGGGTATTCATTGGACAAATATATTATACTAGAACTGACATGTGATTATATTTTCACGCAATATCGGTGCATAGATCCTGAGAAATCAGTACCTAGAACAACCACCTTTGGCCGCAATAACGGCCTTGATACGCCTGGGCATTGAGGCAAACAGAGCTTGGATGGCGTGTACAGGTACAGATGCCCATGCAGATTCAACACGATACCACAGTTCATCAAAAGTAGTGACTGGCGTATTGTGACGAGCCAGTTGCCCGACCACCATTGACCAGACGTTTTCAGTTGGTGAGAGAACTGGTGAATGTGCTGGCCAGGGCAGCAGACGATCGTTTTCTGTATCCAGAAAGGCCCGTACAGGACTTGCAACATGCGGTCGTGCATTATCCTGCTGAAATGTAGGATTTCGCAGGGATCGAATGAGGGGTAGAGCCACGGGTCGTAACACATCTGAAATATAACGTCCACTGTCGAAAGTGCCGTCAATGCGAACAAGAAGTGAGCGAGACGTGTAACCAATGGCACCCCACACCATCATGCCGGGTGATACGCCAGTATAGCGATGATGAATACACGCTTCCAATGTGCGTTCACCGCGATGTCGCCAAATACGGATGCGACCATGATGACGCTGTAAACAGAACCTGGATTCATCCGAAAAAATGACGTTTTGCCATTCGTGCACCCAGGTTCGTCGCTGAGTACACCATCGCAGGCGCTCCTTTCTGTGAATTCAGCGTCAAGGGTAACCGCAGCCATGGTCTCCGAGCTGAGAGTCCATGCTGCTGCAAACGTCGTCGAACTGTTGTGCACATGGTTGTTCTTGCAAACGTGTCCCCATGTGTTGACTCAGGGATCGAGACGTGACTGCCCGATCCGTTACAGCCATGCGGATAAGATGCCTGTCATCTCGACTGCTCGTGATAAGAGGCCGTTGGGATCCAACATGACGTTCCGTATTACCCTCCTGAACCCACTGCTGTTTGTGTATGAGAATCGGCTGGAAGCTTTCCTCATGTCAGCACGTTGTAGGTGTCGCCACTGGCGCCAACCTTGTGTGAATGTTCCGAAAAGCTAATCATTTGCATATCACAGCATCTTCTTCCTGTCGGTTATATTTTGCGTCTGTAGCACGTCGTCTTCGTGGTGTAGCAATTTTAATGGCGAGTAGTGTACAATGACCTCCTCTACCTCCCTTGCCTACTATTACCTGAAAAATTTACAACATGATGATGATGTCGGCGATAGTTGAGTTACATTTTTAAATATTTTTGTTGTACTAAAATAAAT